>NC_081429.1:13000178-15400178 GCF_949786415.1 Peromyscus eremicus | reverse complement strand
CATACAGGGCACACAGAGAGACCGAGAGCAAAAGAAAGAAGGGAAAGAGAGAGAAAGTTATGAAAATAAACTCTTTTTTTTTAATTCGTAAATTTTTTTTTATTTTTATTTTGCAATACAATTCAGTTCTACATATCAGCCACAGAGAAAATAAACTCTTAAAGAGCTATAATCCCAATCAAAAGGTCATATTCTCATGTGGCTTTATGGGATTCATTCTGTAACTGTTACATAACTTGAAAATTCTACAATTCTTCATGCCAATCTTTTTTTATTATTGATGATAAAATAGTTGCTAGACTGAAGCAAAGTAATTAAATATCACCTTAAACCACTTGAAAGAGGAGAAAAAAGGTGAAAAAAATGGAAGTGTAAGGAAAATATTTGTATGTGTATTCCTAAATAAATAAATATAACCTGCCCAATTTGTGTAATGTTACTTATATGCATTTGTCTTCAGGGCTACTTGGTTTTGGATAACCAAATGGTCTGCTCTTCCTTGGAGTAGGTTTTTTTCCCACTCCCAGCATTTCTTAATCATTTGTAATTCCATGCATAGGCTAGAGGCCCCTGAAGTCATCAACAATGAAATGCTAACTTTATGGAGGACTAGCCAGGACACTCAAACATGTGGAACTCTGTTTGGGACTGCTCTTAAATTCAAAAATTATTTCAATTTTAGACAATTTTTGAAAATATGTTGAAGCCGGGCAGTGGTGGTGCACGCCTTTAGTCCCAGCACTTGGGAGGCAGAGACAGGCTGATCTCTGTGAGTTCAAGGCCAACCTGGAATACCAAGTGAGTTCCAGGAAAGGCGCAAAGCTACACAGAGAAACCCTGTCTTGAAAAAACCAAAAAAAAAAAAAAAAAAAGAAAATATGTTGAATATTTTTTGAATACTACAGTAAATTTTAAGAAAATGGCAAAGATAAGGCACAAGATATATAAAATATTATAAATTCAAAGCAGCTTAACATGTATGTTTTTAATAATTATTTTATTTTACATATCTTGGTGTCATGAAAACATACATATTTTCATGTGCATATTTATTATGAAATTATTAAATGTGTACATTTAAATTTATACCAATTAGGATGAGAATTCTTTCAAAAAAAATGAATTACTAAAGAACACAATTTATCAGCAAGATTCTACCAGTTTGTGAAACAGTAAATACTTATATTGCAATTTTTTAAAATATGTACTTCTTTTTTATTATTTTATTTTATTTTACAATATCATTTAGTTCTACATATCAGCCACGAATTTCCTTGTTCTCCCCCCTCCCGCCCCCTCACCTTTCCCCCAGCCCACCCCCCTAACCACTTCCTCCAGGGTAAAGCCTTCCCCAAGGATTGAGATCAACCTTGTAGACTCAGTCCAGGCAGGTCCAGTCCCCTCCTCCCAGGCCGAGCCAAGCATCCCTGCATAAGCCCCAGGTTTCAAACAGCCAGCTCATGCACTGAGCACAGGACCCGGTCCCACTGCCTGGATGCCTCCCAAAGAGATCAAGCCAATCAACTGTCTCACCTATTCAGAGGGCCTGATCCAGTTGGGGGCCCCTCAGCCATTAGCTCATAGTTCATGTATTTCCATTCGTTTGGCTATTTGTCCCTGTGCTTTATCCAACCTTGGTCTCAACAATTCTCGCTCATATAAACCCTCCTCTTTCTCGCTAATTGGACTCCCAGAGCTCCACCTGGTGCCTAGCCATGGATCTCTGCACCCAGTTCCCTCAGTCATTGGATGGGGTTTCTAGCACGACACTTAGGGTGTTTGGCCATCCCATCACCAGAGTAGGTCAGTTCGGGCTGTCTCTTGACCATTGCCAGTAGTCTATTGTGGGGGTATCTTTGTGGATTTCTGTGGGCCTCTCTAGCGCTTTGCTTCTTCCTATTCTCATGTGATCTTCATTTGCCATGGTCTCCTATTCCTTGTTCTCCCTCTCTGTTGTTGATCCAGCTGGGATCTCCAGCTCCCCCAAGCTCTCTTTCCCTTGACCCTTGTTCTTCACTACCCCCACTCATGTCCAGGCTGTTCATGTAGATGTCTTCCATTTCTCCGTCATTGGGCGATCCCTGTGTCTTTCTTGGGGTCCTGTTTTCCAGGTAGCCACCCTGGTGATGTAATTAGAAGTCCAGTCATCCTTATTCCACATCTAGTGTCCTCCTATGAGTGAGTACATACCATGTTTGTCAATATGTACTTCTAAATAACTAAAAGTATATAATTATTTTGGTATTCTTGCAGTGTAATTATGGAATATATTGTATCTCTAATCAAATTGAGCACCTGAACCTGAAACTATAGTATTCCAAGTGATCCAAAGTTCAAAATATTCTAGACATATAAAATTCCATACCTATTTTCATGTTGAAATGGAGATTTACTAAAAAATCAAGTTATCTAAAATTATTTTCAGTATATGTATACCATGTACATATTCAACATAAATGAATTTTCCATTTAGACTTGGGTCACATTTTAAAATACTTTAGTATTCATATGCAAACATGCCAAAATTTGAAAAAATAATTTTTGAAATATGAAACACTTCTGATCATAAGCATTTTGGATAAGAGCTTCGCATCATATAGAGTAATATCACTGCATTTCTGTTGATACTTACTGTAAGTGTAGAGAGGTATAATTACAGAACTAAGAGTGCACAGGATGGTAGAACACCATTTAAACTTCCCTCACTGCTATTTTTACTCAACTGCATTCATTCTTTTAGATTTTATTAGAGGCAAAATTAGAAGCATAAATAGCAAAACATCCAAAACAGAGAAATATAAGTTTTTTTTTATGTTACAAAATTTCTCCTATAGAAACAGAGATTATAACTTACATATAATACACAAGAAATATGCAGAAATTCTTAATTAGAATGCTGGTTAAATAAGAAGGCTAAATTTGACAACATTCCAGCTCCTATCTAAGGTGGAAAATGTCACTGGCATGAAATTGATGCTTCTTGGAAGGTTTTATTTAACTTGCCTCTTATAGACTCTCTAAGAAGTTGTAGCTAATAACTAAGAGTGATGCTACTCATTGGTTATTAGAATGTGTATACAGGACATAGGTAATAAAATGATATCTCTGAAACATAGCTATCAGAATGAGCTCTGTGCATTTTAGAAACATAAAATTTCATGGCTGCAGTCTGCTACACTCTACGAAAATAGACAAAGACCCTTCAACAGAGTTTGACAAATCATCAAGCGTTATTAAAACAATAAATCACCAACATAAAGTCTGAACATTTCTTTTAACCCAACACTGAAATCATTCTTTCTCATAAGTTTCCTGGCTATTTATCTTGATAGTACACTAAAGACCTATGTATGAATCTTGTGAGTATTACCAGGTGAGGACTTCATCTACCAAGTATTGCACAATCAATCATGATAGTCTCAAAAGAAATACAAATGTTGTTTTCTATGTATTAGCATAAAATTTGAACTATAAAATGGGCATTTAAGCATAATTTTAAAACTGAACAATGGAAAATAAATGTCGGTTTTTAGGGAAACTTACCAATTATTCATTAAGACATATATATTTTTAAAAGATAATTTTAACACAAAGCATTTGTTTGTTCTTCAGCTGTACTTTCTTTTCAAACCATAGATTTCTTTCAAAGACTTAAGAGATAAAATGTTTCTTGTGACCTAAACTCTTGTTTTCCTTAAATAATTGGGGATTCTAAGTTCTTGTAAAGTACAACTTAGTATATAGGCCATATCTGCCTTTCTTTATCATAGCTACTGTTGGTAAAACCCAGTTTTTGTTGTTTAGATGTTTTAGATTTGTAAACATTATGTGGTTTTATATTATTATTATTATTATTATTAATTATTATTACTACAATCCTCCTTGGCTTCCATACAACTTTTTGTTCTTTTTGTTGTTTTCAGTTATTTCTTAAATTAAAAATAGGTTCTTTTTTCATAAAACATCCCTACCACAGTCTATCCTCCCTCCACTTCTCCCCTCTCCCTCAGATGCACTGCCCTCTCAGTTTCACCTCAGAAAGAAGCAGACCTCTAAGAGACAACAGCCAAACAGGACAAAACAAGGTACAACAAGATAAGGCAAAGGCCCTCACATTGAGACTGGACAAGCCAATCCAGTAGGAGGGAAAGAGCTCCAAGAGCCTACAAAAGTGTCAGAGACACTCCACTTCTACTGTTAGGAATCTCACAGAAACACCAAGTGAATAAAAATAGTATTTATGTAGAGCACCAGGTACAGACCCATGTATGCCCCATGCTTGTTGCTTCAATCACTGGGAGACCATGTGAGCCCGGCTTAATTGATTTGGAGTGTGTGTTCTCCTGGTGTCCTCAATCTTCTCTGATTCCTACAATCTTTCCTCCTCATCTCCCACAAGGTTCCCTGGTCTCCAAGGGGAGAGATCTGATGGAGAGTTACAATTCATTCTGGCTGTGGGTCTCTGGACCTATTCCTATCTGCTGCCTGAGGTAGTCTCTCATATTCATGTCGATTTCAAGTTTATTTTTTTTTTCTGAGTCTCCAGTGGTCATGGGACATATATGGGACAAAAATTATTCTTGAAGTTTGATAGAGTCTGCCATTTTCTAACTTGTTACTGTGGTTTGTGAATACTCATCACTTAATTTTCCTCATTTTTACCTCTGAGAGCCTAGACAACTAAAAATTCTGAATACTACAACAGATTGTGAAGATCCATCAAATTGATTGCTGCACATGTTTTAGAAGTGAATATTTTCACAGGGAAGAATTTGCAATTATGAAGCATTATGTGGTTGATTAATGTCAGAAAGTGAAAAAAAGTCGCTTAGCTGTTATTTTCTGAAAGACATTTGTGAATATGAAATAATTGTAGTACAATATTAAAACTTGATACTGTCATTTGTTAGAAAAATGATAAATATATACAAAAATGTGATTAGACTATATAATTATAAAATAAATGATTTTGAATCATTTTTCTTGAAAAATTTAGTGACTATTTCTTGCAGTCACAGACAATCTTGATTTTAAAAGAAATTTTGGTAAACACTAACTTTGATGTATTTAAGGAAAATGTAGAAAAATGCTGGTTTGGAGTTATGTTTCCAAAGCATGAACATTTATGCAAAAATGATTAGGTCATAGAAATGTGTCTTTAAATGTTGAAATAATGGCATCAGGAAGAATGGCAGGCCTTACATTGTATATTGCTAAACCTTACAGGTAGAAAGGAAAAAGCATAAAAAGCATATACTGGATACTTAATTTTGTGTCAACTTGATACAAGCTAGTCTTCTGAGAGAAGGGAACCTATAGTAAGAAAAGGCAGTAAGCCTATAGGGTATTTCATAACTAGTGATTAATATAGGAGTACCCAGCCCATTGTGGGTGGTGTCATTTCTGGGCTGGTGGTCCTGGGTTCTATAAGAAAGCATACTGAACAAGCCATGAGGAGTAAGCTAGTAAGCAGCATCCTTCTGAAACAACATAATGTCTTAGTATAAAAGTGATGTACTCCCAGTTCAAAGACACTATTTTGATAAGGAAAAGACATGATCAGACATAAGGACACACAGTGATTCTTGAGAAAATGATAGTGGTTTGGCTGGTTAGTCCAATACTTGAATAGATATATTTTAAAAATGGAAGATTATTTAAATATATCTACCTCATCTCATCAAAGGCACAGAGCATAATAAGATCATAGTTCATGCAAACATTCAACAGAGTAAAATACATACAAGTAAGGCTCTTAATAATAGAATAAATGGAAATAAACTTATTGCTGAGGATGCCAGCCATTCTCTATCTCTACCATTCAACTAGTGAATACGGCCAATGTAAAGAGTATGCTGTGCTATTACTCTCACAAAGAGTATCTTGGTCCCAGTGATTAGAGTTAAGAAGAGAACAAAATCATACTCTGGGAACATTAGAGATGAAAGCTGATATTTTAACTCAAGAAAATCTTCTAAAGGTAGTAACTACTTGATCTATTTAGAGAACCATGGCATATAAAGAATTCATCCAATAGTAGCAAAGCTACTCGGTCTGCATACTATTGTAAATTTTAACTGTGTAAGTACTTTCTGAGAAGCATTCCAGAAAATTCCTGCAGGATTTAGGTATGATGGTTATTTTTATAGACATGTCAGATTTTAGATAACATAGAAGATATTAAAAAAAAAACATACTTCTGATTTTCTTACTGGGTCAAAAAAAAAAAAAAAACAGTGATAAATGCACCAGTTAAGAATGGAAGCATGGATACTGACATCAAAAGGGCAAAAGACAAAAAGAACGTGTTTTAGCATCAAATCTTGAATATTTTCTAGCTTATTTGACATATGTGTACCACTCAATGGATCTTGCTCAGCTAATTTTCCTATATTTCTCAAGCCTAGTTGCCTAGTGATACAGACAGTGAAGTGGAACGTCTCACATCATTCATCAATGAAGCTAATCTCTAACACATATAGTCACAGGCTCATCTGATTGAGACAATCCTTCAACTGAGATTTACTCTTCTCAGATGACTCTAGTTGGTGTCTGTTGACAATGAAAACTAACCACCATCCTCCACTCCTTTTCAACTTTATATCTAACCATTAAACCAAGGTCTATCCTTTTATGTTTGTCCTCAAGGTCTCATGTTAATCATCATGACATAAAACACAGCAAGTCATTAAAAAAATACCAATCCTTTAAAAG
Organism: Peromyscus eremicus; assembly: GCF_949786415.1. NCBI lineage: Eukaryota > Metazoa > Chordata > Mammalia > Rodentia > Cricetidae > Peromyscus > Peromyscus eremicus. The sequence goes on along the minus strand of NC_081429.1, from coordinate 15,393,464 downwards.
TTCAAAGTGTGTTTCCAAAATCCAATCTTTTATCTCTGGGCTCATTCCTGTAAAGTCAAAAACAAGTAGAATACCTCTTACTTCAAAAGAGATGAATCAGAACACAAAAATAATCAGATCAAATTAAAAAAAAAAAAACTAAATCCATGTTCTCTCTGGCTTCTGGGAGTCACTCATCTGTGTGGTTCCAAGAGCTGTGACAGTCCCAGGTCTCCATCTCTGCTGTCCACAACACATGCAACTTTGCAAGGCAAGATGGTCCTTCAGGATCATGCTTTGCAGAGGAGACTGCAAGATATTCTACAAGACACAGGAAAAAATGACAGAGAGACTCTAGGCCTGTAGGCTAAAGAATGGATGTCCCATCGTTGTAGAGGAACTTTCAGTGACTGTCCTGGCAGACAGCTGTCCCTGTCATTTCCATAGTTTTGGAAGTTTCTTACAATGCTCTTCCTGTTTAATTAGGTAATATTATATCCTTCTGGGGTCTTTGATATCATTAGAAACTACATAGTTATAATTATAATTTTCCTTGATTATGGTAAAAGATAAATTAGATATAAAACTTTAGACTCACACATAAGATATATAAGATAGTTTCTTTAGTTTTGCCAAATACAAATAGACTAGATATTATAACTGTAATTCTTGCTTGATAACTGTTTTTTTAATATGTAATTTTACTATGTTAAAGTTAAAACCTTCCTTTTTGATTAGACAAATAAGGGAAAATGCTGTTGGATAATGCTGTTATAAACCGGTTTAATAAAACACTGATTGGCCAGTAGCCAGGCAGGAAGTATAGGTGGGGCAAGCAGACTCTTTAGATTCATTCCTCTGAATGCTGGGAAGAGGAAGAGCAAAGTCAGGAGTTACCAGCCAGACACAGAGGAAGCAAGATGTGAAGGCAGAACTGAGAAAAGGTACCAAGCCACATTGCTGAACATAAATATTATGGGTTAATTTAAGTAAGTGTAAGAGCTAGTCAGTAATAACCCTGAACAAATGTCCAAACAGTTATAATTAAAATTAAGCCTCTGTGTGATTATTTTATAAAAGGCTGCAGGACTGTGGGTGAGAGATTAGTCCAGACTGCAGGCCAGGTGGAACACAGAAAAACTTTCAACTACACAGCTTTTTTTCCTTAGGCTCAGGCCAAGTCATATCCACCCTGACCACTCTCCTGGGTACCTATTTACCTGTCATCTACAATGTCTGAGTGTCACTCCTGTATATGAATCTGCACTTTCACCAGTTGTCTCTCTGTCCTCTTCAGGGATAAAGCTCTTCAACATAGTGCCTGGCTTCATGACCACTGTCATACCTTCAAAACCAATGCCTGGCATGCAACTCTTTCATATATTGCCAAGATCACCTACAAGCTTGAGACACAGAGTTGACAACCCGCCACTCCCTGACCACAGTTTCTGCATACTCATGGTAAGAAAATGATTCCCAGAAGATATCAACACAATGATGCTGATTTCTTTTTATCAAAAACTGACTCTTCATCCCTACTGACCAGAATACGATATTTTCCCAGTAAAGCAAAAGTTTTACCTCAGTAGTACTGATTTCTTGGTATTCATGCCTATCATGTCAGCCTCAAACTAACCAGTAACCACACATTCTTAATTTAAACTATTACAAAGACAACTCCAGTAGAGTCTTTGCTTCTTTCTGAGATGTGACAAGTAAATTCTTCATTGTCTATATTTTCATCAATATTCTTATCTTCCATGGTTCCACAGAACAACACAGAGGTTTTTTACTTATCCTCTATTTTTGAAATCTAGATATATTCCAATGTAGTGCTATTGTAAACAGTGTTGTAATAACACCCTCACACAAACTACCTAGTGGCAAAAGGAATAGTGTTACTTGGGGAATTTTACAAAACTTATAGGGTTACAGCAACTAACTCAAGCTCCATGTCATTCCCTCTTCACTTTTTTTTTCAATTATGTGGAAGCTATTAACTGTTCACAGAATATAATGCATGTGCAGTTTTAGACAACTGGTAATTTTTTTCAGTTATAAATTGTTGAATATAGGGTTACTATTACTGTGATGAAACACCATGACCAAAAATATCTTAAGAGAGGAAAGGGTTTATTTGGTTTACACTTCCACATCATAATCCATCGTTGAAAGCAGTCAGGGCAGGAACTGAAACAGGGAAGGAACCTGGAGGTGGAAGCTGATACAGAGACCATGGAAGAGTATTGTTTACTGGCTTGCTCCCGATGGCTTGTTCAGCCTTGCTTCTTATAGAACACAGAACCACCAACCAAGGGGTGGCCTCCCCTACAATGGACTGGACACTTGTACATCAATAACTCATTAAGAAAATGTCCTACAAGTTTACTTGCAGCCCCATCTGGCAGAGACATTTTCTCTATTGAGGTTCCCAGCTCTCAGATGACTATAAGTTGTGTCAAGTTGACATAAAACTAATCAGGCCACAAGTACACAAGTTATTCTTGGAAGTTCAAATAAGTCAGAATCCAAATTCCTACCTCTATTCCCTGTTTTGTACTGAGATAATCTGCAATACCATTTTCCTTTACTCAGGCATATACATTGTTAATAAAAAAAAGAACAAAAAGAAAGTATCTGATATTCTTTATATTCTAAATATTTCTGGTCATAAGAAGTGTGGCTCTAGACTTGTTTATAGTGTGGAGAGAATTGGTACAGTGAAGTTGTGTCTGTCTGTGCTGTTCTTAAAGTAGCATAGTGGAGCATCGCTCTCAAGAAACCAGGCCCTCAATGTTACACTATGAATCAAGAAAAAACATTTGTCATCATTTGTGTAATGGATTAATAACTTAGGGAAAAGTTACATTAAACAAGCCCTGAGAGACTAATATATTAAAATTAGAAAACTACTGCATTAATTTAACGTGGAACACTTAGCATGATACTCACATTTCCTGTCACTTTCCGACTAGCATCCACAGGCTCTTTTCATAGACAAAGTGGATTGGAAAGTTAAATTGTAATCAGACTATCACTTCATATTTAGTAATTATAACATCAAGCAAGTTGTTCAGTATTCATGGTTAATTACATCACGTCATGAACCCTGGTTACATATACTATATTTTGAAAAATCTGCTGCATGACCTACAAAACCATTTTCATGAGTCTTGTCAATTTTTAAAATTTTTGGCAGGCAGGCAGTGGTGGTGCATGCCTTTAATCCTAGCACTTGGGAGGCAGGGCCAGGCAGATCTCTGTGAGTTTGAGGCCAGCCTGGTCTACAGAGCAAGCTCCAGGACAGGCACCAAAACTACACAGTGAAACACTTCCTCAAAAAGTAAAAAAAAAAAAAAAAAATTGTCAAAGACAGTGATGGGCATGCATCAATAAATTTGATCTCCTTACACTGATAGCCTTTAATAAATCATGTTCTGTTGCAGGAATCTTAAATGTACTTATTAATAAAATCAAACATGAGGCCAGTTATTGGGGTGAATGCTGGAAGATTAGAGAAACAGAACAAGCCACAGCTTCCTCACCTCTCCAGTTCCTCAGCTGGTCCTGTTTCCTCAGACTGGAAGCCTCTGAGTTCTCATCCAGAATGAATCTCAGCTGAACTGCTGCTTGAAAGCCTGAAAGTTTAACCAGCCAAATGCTTCTAGTTTCTGGTCCTCACGCCTTATATACCTTTCTGCTTTCTACCATCACTCCCTAGGATTAAAGGCTTGTTTTCTGGGATTAAAGGCGTGAGTCACAATGCTTGGCTGTATCCTTGAACAGATGGATTTCTGCCTCTGGAATGCTAGGATTAAAGTTGTGTGCTACCACTGCCTATCCTAAGTATCTAGTGGCTTTTCTGTTCTCTGACCCCAGATAAGTTTATTAGGGTACACAATATTTTGGGGAACACAATACCACCATAATGTTCAAAGTATTTAGCTTTTGTAGTTCACTCTATCTTCAACATGACAGCTTTCATATACAAATCATGAACCCACACACCTCCCTTACATTTCAGATGTGGTCAGTGAGCTGTCATACTTCAACATAACTAAGGAATTCTTGTTAGAGGATTGTATATATCAGAGAATCTATTGATATTTTAAAAACATTTGTTCAGTGGCTGAACATAATAAATCATTATCTATTTCTTTGTTTAACATTTGTTTACTTTATGGTTTTGGGTTAACCATATAATGAACTATATAATCCTAACATATCAGCACAAAATAATTACATTTTTAAGAGTAATTTTAACTTTAAAATTTAGATATTTTCTTCATGTTCCATATTAAAGTAAAATTTTTTGACAGTAATATGTAAGGCAGCAGATTTAAAAACAAAAGGGTATGTAACAGTATTCAAATAACATTTATAAGCATATTATAGCTTTATAGCTAATTAGACATATACAAAATTAATTGAAATCACTTATATTTAGAATCAATTTGCATGGATGATATATTATTAAAATTTTTAATTTGTCTATTCTTACATATGTTATCTTTTATTTAGTGATTCTCTCTAAATTCAATACCTAGTATATCTATATCATTGAAATAAGTGTGATTGTAAATGAAGTTACTAGTTTTAAACTCTTTAAGAACTAAACTAATGAAATGATTCATTTTTTTCTTTCTTAAATACATTGAATGGGAGTGTTCATAATGTGTATGAAGAATTTCAGGTTCTACTTTTACAATTTAGATGACCTGGGAATGTTTGGGATTGAATTCCCATCAGTTTTGAGTGTTCATGTTTTGATGCTATTAAAAAGATAACTTTGATACTTCTAAAGGATGTCCTAGAAGTAATTCTAAGTGATTCTAGATTCATGGAAATATTTATATTAAATATTTCTACATTTTTCTGAGCATGTGATATAACTCCCAGAAAGTTCCCTTGTCTCTGTGGTTTATTTCCATTTACCTTTGTGATTTCAGCTTGTGATGTGTGTGTGTGTGTGTGTGTGTGTGTGTGTGTGTGTGTGTGTGTACTTTGTGTGTATGTGTCTTTTTAAATTAAGCACTATGAATTTTTAGAGTTGTCTCTCATAATCTCATTGTGGATAATACTGCTTGAAAAAAATATTTAACAATGATTTTTAAATTCTGTTTCCTTGAGAAAAAGATCAGCTTGGCTTTCTAGAAGTTGTGTTCATTTGTTTGTTTTTTCTTTTCTTTTTTTTTTTTTTTGAGACAGAGTTTCTATGTGTTGTTTTGATTCCTGTCCTGGAACTCACTCTGTAGACCAGGCTGGCCTCGAACTCACACAGATACTCCTGGCCCTGCCTCCTGAGTGCTGGGATTAAAGACATGCACCATCACCTCCCAGCCTACAGGTCATATTTTAACTACAGTTTTAAATGTTGGTTTGCCAAAGCTTATAAATATGATCTGCTATATTTTATAAACAAATAATTGGATATTTTCATTCAATTAAGATGACAAAATAGCATACCAAGATGATCAAGAATAGAGTCCACTTTACAATTTGGATCTATCTAGTATCTATGTAGAAAAATTTATATGTACTATTTCACATTATAATATTGTGTATTATTGAAATTTTTATATATTTTATTATTTTTCCTCCAAAAATTATTCTAGGAAGATGTCTAAGAACTCCTAACAAACATTTGAAAGAAGTTATTTGCTCTAAAATTTTGCTAGCCAAGTAATCAGATAAAATAATCATCCTGACATTATAAAGTCAGGAGAGAGAAAACACGAGGTGAAATAGATGAAGTGGAGAGACTGCTTCTGCATGCTTACCTATCACTCCTCTGTCCGTGTTACCTATGGAGGGAGATTAGTGCCTTAAGAATGAATTGATTATGACTAGTAACAAGAGCGCTGGTGGTTTTATTGAATGTCATTAAATTTTATCATCTCTAGGAAAGTAATGCCTTCAGATATCGCATGTTTTGTTCTTCAATATTAATATTTAATTGAACATTTTTTTCTTCAATAAGTAATTGTGTTTTAGTTCAGTTGTTCACCATGGAAAATACCTTTGTAAGTTAATAAACTTTAAAAGTAGTTTCCTGAGCTTATCTTTCTCATTCTGTCTTCCATCTATGCATTCATTGAAAAGAAATAAGATATGTATGACTCTAATTAATCTCATACCACACTGGAACTGTTAATCCAGATATTGAAATTCTTTTCTGATTCAAAAGCATTTTAAAGCATTAAGTTATTACTAGTAATGAGTAATTTAATTTTCTTAATTTAATTAAACTGTATTTAATTTAGTTACAGGAATACATTCGAGCAGGCTTTGAAAATACATATGATCACAATATCCATGGATTGAAAAAAAATTATGTTGCAAATTCACTTCATTATGTTATAAAATCATTGAGGGATAATGGTTCTTGAGTTCTGAATGGAATTCCAAAGACGATGATTAAAAACAAATCACAGAACAAACAATAGAGTAAAATTACCATAAAGTACAGAGTTTGATGAAACAAGAAAGCCTAGATGACACTTAAAACTCACTGCAGAACAGTATCAATAGGACAGAAGAGAAGCTTTTCCCACAACAAGAATAAATTAGAAGTCAGAAAAAGTAAAACAAAAACTTAGCGAAGTCAATGTCTGCCTGCTTTATTCTAATTTCTTCTCAATGAATTATGCATGGTGGCAACAATACCCTGTGAAAGTTTCTATTAGGTGCCACTCTGCAGTGTGTGCATGTTTTTTAAACACATATTATTGCCAAGGCTTATCCATATTCATGTAGGAAAAATGATAATGGCTTTTTATTCTTACATGAAGCTCACTCACTGAATTTCTTTGTGACACAGAACACTGAGGTTACTTATGAATAGTGTCTGTGGGGTGGCCTTTGGGTGAAATGGAGACTATAGACTCTGGGCTGCCAGCTTCACTTCATCTACCTGAGGTGCTGTACACCCAAAAAGCTTGGGGGACAAAGTCTTGTTGAGCTCATGGAGAGAACAGTCATGGCCTTCATTGTCTGAGAACTGAATCTCATTCCCAGTCTTTCCCATGTCCTTGTTCAAATCCTGTTTTGTGCATTTGGAGAGAGTTTTCCCACCTCAAGATAATGTGACCGACTGTGTTTTGCAATTTTTGTGTGCTAACTTTCTCTTATACAATGTATCCCTTTTTCTGTCTTGCTGTTCACCTGCTCTACTCTCTTCAAATTTTATTTTCCATTTCCCTTTGTTATTCTTATAACATTTTAAATTTACTAATTCTTAAAAAGTTATTATAAAATTATAAAATAGATTTAATAAAAATTATAAAACAGATACAACAAAATGTCCTATCTGTGTTTCCTATCAAAGAACACTAAAATCATTTTCCTCACACAGCTTATAGGAACAACACTGAGACCCATAGTCTCTGATGTAGAGGAATGGATACAGAAATGTCAGAAATAGGAGATACGGAATAGCAAGGAAAAAAGCTACTACAAAAATTAAAAATTAATAATGGCCTTAAGAAAAATAGGACAATTCAGTATTGCAGACCTAGTAGGACAAGGCAAGGAAATATTAATAGGAGAGAAGAAGAGAGGTAAACAAAAACATTTCATATTTTCTGGTCTTGACATTAAAACATTGATTTTGAGTGAGCTAGCTTAAAAGATTGCTTAGTGGGTTAAGATGCTACCAAGTCTGATTGCTTAAGTCCAGTTTCAGGGACCTACATGGAGGAAGAGAAGATTCACCTTCACTGCTGTCCTCTATCATGAACCCTGGCATACACACACACACACACACACACACACACACACACGAGAGAGAGAGAGAGAGAGAGAGAGAGAGAGAGAGAGAGAGAGAGAGAGAGAGAGAGAGAGAGAGAAATAAAAGATCAAATGATTTTAGGTGGGGACTAGAAGAGAGACAACCCAAACGTTTGAAAGGATCTAACACTGTATATTTTTAGTGTATTTTGTAAATGAATCATGAAGGTATAGAACAAAAATATTAGGGAAAAGCTCAGTTACTGGGAAGTGTATAAAGAAAAAAAAATTACCTTATGTATTTTTTTGTTCTTGTTTCTGATGATAAAAACTGAATTTAGAAGCAAATAATTTATTCCTCTAAATTTATCCATTTCTGGATAGTTTGCTGTAAGAGAAGGCAGTTATACCAAGGAATGCTGTGGGATCAATATTTGGTGCCAAAGATTGTTTTAGTTTACTAAAATCTTTGGAAATTTTAGAAAAAGAGAAATGGAGGTTGGCTGTCCCTGCCATGAGGAAATTAACATGTTCTGACACAGTAAGTAGGAACATCATTGATATTAACTCAGATCACAAACCAAAGATATTTCTGCAAGAAAAAAGTAACTATTCTAAGTTCTATATTATTCTATTCATAAATTTCACTTTGATATATAAATGTCAAATATATATTGTTTAATACATAAGTGAAATTACACATATTCAATGTATATATTGTGTGTATATACATATACACATTATATATATAATTTATATATATACAAAGATGTACATATATATCATGAGAAATTATGTTTAATATATAATTCTAAACTGTATTATTCTACAGTTACAGCACAGGCCAGTAGCTGATTCATTGTTATCAATGTAATTTTTATATACCAAAAAGTGTCATCACTGAAATTCTTGAGGCAAAATGGAAAGAAAAGGGTTTACAGGAATTAATGGGGAAACTATTTCTTTAGTTTTGTGTATTATATGTATATTGCTTGTGGTGTGGAGGACAGGTAAAATGTCCTGACTTGTAATCAATCTCATGGTCTGTAGAATGAGGCAATTACGTGATTTAATAATATTGTCGTCATAAAAATTACAACCACAACAGTGACAAAATAAGCATAAAGGCGAATGAGGCCAGCTAACTGAATACCTATCCTTTCCTCTATGATGGGGTGAAGTAGCTGTCGGTGAGCATGTCATGTATTTATTACTCTCCTAGGCATATTATTCATGTTGGAACTACTGCAAACTGGATCATTTCTCATTTCATTTTTTGGAATTTTTTTTTTTTTTTTTTTTTTTGGTTTTTCAAGACAGGGTTTCTCTGTGTAGCTTTGCGCCTTTCCTGGAACTCGCTTTGGAGACCAGGCTAGCCTCGAACTCACTGAGATCCGCCTGGCTCTGCCTCCCGAGTGCTGGGATTTTTATTACAGGTGAATAAAAAGACAAGTGAAGTGAATGTGTTCTCTGCAAGATGGAACCTGTACTTGGCAATTCCAAGCTCTCTTATGGATTCTGAAGGGACATACACCAACATGTGCAAAAAAACCCATTCAGATACAGACACAGATACATATAACTCAAAATAATAAATCTTTTTAAAAGAAAGAACTTCTTGCCTACCTTGGTTTGTCTGTTTTGAATGGACCTTTTACTGGTCTATTTTATGGTTTGAGGAATTTGGAGATATATCAGAAATATGTGAATGAATTCACTGTATGAGGACTAATTGGGAAAATATCTTCTGTTGTGTGTTACATGTAGAGTACAGTGCTATGGAGTAATTGAGAAGGATCTTGCTCTTCAAAGAAATGTAGGGAAAATTGCCACAATGTGAGCAAGGTATTTGTCCCATGGAGATATCCATGCTAAAGTTTCCAAATCTTTGACGATGTTACATAAACTGGCAAATGGAACTATGCATATATGTGTGAATAAGGATCTGAAGATAGAGAGATTTTTACAATATTCAGACCAGCCTAATGTCAAAATAAAACTTTTGATGTAGCAGAGATAGGACAGATGTGGTGACAGTGATCAGTAAACTGATGTGCAAAAGATGTAATTCTCTTCTAGCTTTTGTAGATGAATGAAGAAATAATGAAATCAATATGGAAAATAGATACAATCTATAAAAAATGTATAAAAATTCTCTAATATCACTTCATGCCTCAAATCCTGGTTTTTATGCCAATGAAGCTCATGTGAGACTTTTCACCTCTAAAAATAGAAAGCCATACCTTTCTAATTCTTAAAGTATCAAGTTTATTGCAATCATAACAATAATAGAAAACAAATACACAGGTGCACTTCTACATCAGACTGCGCTGATTTGCATCATATGCTACTTATTAAGTACCTATTTTAGTTAGTGTTTCTGAGTCTTAATTTTGAAACCTAGATTGTATTCTGGGAAGTACTGAACATAGTGATAGGTCCACATAATCTTTCCATAAATGTTAACAATTTAAATTTTTATTTTATTAGGATAGGCAGAGTAATTAGCAGGATTTTTTAGGGTATACAACAAACCCCAGCTCTGTTCTGTGGGTCTGCCATTATGTTCAGAAAAATAGCAGTTACTAACATATGGCCAATAAACATGTATATTTCATTTCACTATTGGATTCCCTCGCTGATGTCTTTTTTGGTTCTTGTTTCCTTTCATTCTAAATTTGAACAAAAACATAATTCTATATTAGTTTCTACATAAAAATATCATCAGACTGCTGAACACTCTTCTTGGTATGATTTTCATAGCTATGTCAATTTTAATAAACTTTATTGGTAGGCAGAAATACCATTAATTGTTCATAACCTTGACAGGAACAGCAGAAGAAAGACTGGTTATTAGGGGAAGAATTTGTATGCAGGGAAGTCTGTTGTGAAGATGCTGGAGCAAAGAGAAAAGCATAAATGGCTAAATTAGCTAGACGTGTTTCACTAAATACACTTTCCCAGGATCTGAAAGTTAAGATCCTAAAGCCACAGGGTGTGGTTGCACATACCTTTCATCCCAAATCTCTGCAGACAGACAAGTCAAAAAAGCAGCAAAACTTACAAATGAATAAACAAGATAGTGTATTTTAGCAGTAATATATAAAGGGTCACAATAAGTGACATTCACCTGAGCATAGCGGTTGAAGTACAGACACTGGCAGAGTGGATTTAAAAAAAGAAGTGTCATAATGTATACCTTCTCTATAAGAAAGTGACTTAAAATAAAATGACATGTGTAGGTTACATGAAAATCAGCATAAAAGTTATACTTTACAGACATTAGTCAGAAGAAAACGCCAATAGTAATCCTATTAATTTCAGAAAATGCAGCTCTTAGAGCAAATAATATTGCAATGAAATGAGAAAAATATTGACTAATGACAAATGTGCCAATTCACCAAAAAGACACAGAAACCATAAAAGAGTATCTATCAATCAATGGAACTCTAAAGTATATGAAACAACAGCTAATAGAATTGGAACAGGAAATGGACAAATACTCAATTGCTACACATTTCAACATCTGTTTCCACAATTGGCAGATAAGCTAGACTGAAAATCAACAAACTCTATCACTCAATCTCATCCTATAATAAGATGTATTCAAAATCTGTAGATTCTTCTGTATTGATCCCTTTACTTTTGGACCATGAGATAATATATACAATATTCAAAATAATAAAACAATATTTAATAAATTAAAATGATTGTTAACATGTATCATTTCACTGACCATAGTAAAAACAGTCTAAAAAGTGGAAACGTATCAAGCCAATCAACTGTCTCACCCATTCAAAGGGCCTGATCCAGTTGGTGACCCCTCAGCCATTGGTTCATAGTTCATGTGTTTCCATTCGTTTGGCTATTTGTCCCTGTGCTTTATCCAACCTTGGTCTCAACAATTCTCGCTCATATAAACCCTCCTCATTCTCACTAATTGGACTCCCAGAGATCCACCCGGGGCCTAGCGACGGATCTCTGCATCCAGATCCCTCAGTCGTTGGATGGGGTTTCTAGCATGACAATTAGGGTGTTTGGCCATCCCATCACCAGAGTAGGTCAGTTCGGACTGTCAGTGGGACCGGGTCCTGTGCTCATTGCATGAGTTGGCTGTTTGAAACCCAGGATCGCTTGGTTCGGCCTGGGAGGAGGGGACTGGACCTACCTGGACTGAATCTACCAGGTTGATCTCAGTCTGTGGGGGAGGCTTTGCCCTGGAGGAGGTGGAAATGGGGGTTGGGCTGGGGGGAAGGTGAGGAGGGCCGGAGGGGGGAGAACAAGGGAATCCGTGGCTGATATGTAGAACTGAATTGTATTGCAAAATAAAAATAAAAAATTTAAAAAAAGGAAATTACAAAAAAAAATTGGAAACATAAGATAACAGGAGAGTACTTAAACATTTGGAAATTAAATATAATCCTAACAAAATCTGTAAGCTTAACAGGAATGTAATAATTTTATCATATGGATTGAGGTAAAAACTAAGAAGACTAGGTATTGAAGACAGGAAACCAGTATTGCACTGCAAACAATGACAGAAAAATAATTCCAAGAAAAATGGAAGAAATAAAATAATGTTTATTAATATAAAATGCTGGAGATTAAAAAGGAGTAAGAAAATGAACATATTTAATTACAGGATCTTTAAATACATAAATAAAATTGAAAAAAGTTAGAACAGAAATAGAAAGAATATGATTTACTGATACTAGGAATTAAAAAGGAAATATCTCTACATTTACTCTAGTCACAAATAAAGATAATAAAAATCATAGCATAGTGGATTTTCCAAAGTATATTTTGCTAATTAGATGAACTGGATGACAATAACTTAATTATTGTGATCATGAGTGTTTAAACAGTTTCATAACTACTATGAAACTGGAATTACAATCCCCAAATGAAATTCTCATAGTTTACTGATTTTTCTAGAGAATAAGAGCTGATATTTAAAAACAAGAAACAACTATAACACAGCAATTCTTAGGAAATTGAAGAGGAGAGGAAATGTCCCATTTCTTTCTATAATACTATTGTGATTCTTATTTCCAGAAGTTATGCAATTTTATTCTCCATTCTCCATGTATAAAATGTAACTAATGGAGAATCAAATGTTTTACCACAGAAGCTAAAACTACAAAACCCATTAAAGGAAAGAGAACTCAAATATACATAGATTTAGCCTTGCCAAAATATTCCAAAGCACAACAATAAAAAGAAAATAATAGGAAAAGGAAACAGTTTGAGCTTCGTAAATTAAAAAACTCAAACCACCAAGAATGTGAAAAGATAACTCACAGAAGTGAGAAAATATTGGCTAATTACATATTTGACAAATGTGTGGAATGTATGAAAAACTTTTGACAGAAAAACATTAATAAAACAATGAAATTTTAAAATGGATACATTTTTATATAAGATGACATACAAACAATACAATTGAAAATATGCTTATAGCCATTCATCAAGGGAGCACCATTAAAACCTCAATTAGGTATATTTTCATGTTTCCTGAGATTGTTTTAAGCAAAAGACTGATTCATAAAAATGTTATAGAAGTGGTAGAGATATCAGAGCACTCAGATGTCACTGGCATGATGTGGCGCATGGAGTGTAGCCACTTACCAAAAATGATTGGTGGTTCTTCATAGAAGTCCATATAGAAATGACATGCAGCCCAGAAATTCCACTTCAATACGTGGAGCTAAGAATAATAGAACACAAAATCTTATATATAAATGCTTGTAATATCAGTCAAAACTATTCACCTGCTAAGGAATAGATAACTAAAATACATCTGTAAAACAGAATAGGATCTAGCTAAGAAGAAACAGGACACTGATGTATGTTATGGCATTGGTAAACTTTAGTGAAGTATCTATCACTTCAAAATTAATACATAAATTTAATTCAACTCATATAAAATTTTGTCTATGCAGATATATTTATTCTAAAATTCTCATTAAATAGGACATCACTAGAAAAGTAAGTCTTAAAAGAAATCTACCTATTTTCAAACATCTGTCTCTATAGCTTATGTTATCTGTTGCTGCCTTGTAACAGACATCTGCAGCTATAGAAAAGGCGAGAGAACGTATGTCCTGGTCATATCCTACAAATTACTTTGTAGTACTTGTAGTACTGCACACATAACATGCTGGAGAAAAAGATACCTTGCCACAAATATTGCTGCAATAATTAAATATGTAGAGAAAGTGATCTATCAAAATCTAGACTGAAGAATAAGTTAGGTTGGATTGTATTATCAATATAACAAGTACTATAACATGTTAGAAGTTCAAGCCAAAACTTTTTGTGCTGGAAAATATCCCAAAAAGAGAAAGAAAAGAAATGCTACACTCAAAATGTTCAGCCGGGCAGTGATGGCACACGCCTTTAATCCCAGCACTTGGGAGGCAGAAGCAGGCAGATCTCTGTGAGTTCAAGGCCAGCCTGGGCTACAGAGTGAGTTCCAGGAAAGGCACAAAGCTACACAGAGAAACCCTGTCTCAAAAAAAAGAAAGAACGAAAAAAAGAAAAGAAAATTCTCATAAATCACATATATGTATCAAAAATATATAAATGATAAAATTTTCCAACCAAGCTAAAACTTCTGAAGATATACAGTTGACAGTTGAACATATACAGATATCTTCAGTGTAACTGTATAAATAGCTGTGGTGGTGTTGCAAATGAAAAATCACAGTGGGTAACCATGGTGCATCATCTAGAACAACATACAAAAAAGACAGGGAGAGATGGAAGGAGAGAGTGATATACATATGGAAGGGTGGAGAAAGGGAGGGAGGGAAGGGAAGGGAGAGTAGAGGATGAGAGAGAAGGGGAGAAAAGGGAAGGGAAAAGGAAAGAGAAGAGAAGAGAGGAAGGGAAGGAGGGAGGAAATGGATACATATGATATCAAGTGCTGAGAATATATGGAGAAATTGGCTCTCTCATATCCCTGATGGAAATGTAAAAATAATACAACCACTTTGAAAAATATAGTTTGACTCTTACACTTCTAAAGAAACAGGTTTTTAGTACATTCTAGCAGGTTTTCTTTAGGGCATTTATACCACACAAGAGAAAAATATCAACACATGGACCTACAAGCAAATGTTTATGGCAGTTTTGTTTATAATAACTCAAAGTAAAATAAGCAAGATGTCCTTCAATTGGTAAATGTTAACAAGCTGTGAAACAGACAGGCAAAACAAAGTCAATGAAATGATACCTAATGATGTTCTGCTATACTCATCTCATCGATGGTGCCTATCCCAGCTGTCAGCAGAGAGGCTTCCTCTGGCAGTGCATGGGAACAGATGCAGGGACCCACAGCCAAACATTACCCAGAGCTCAGAGAACCCCAGAGAAGAGGAAGAGGAGGGATTATAGGAACCAGGGGGCTCAAGGACACCATGAGAACCTGACCTACTGAATCAACAATTGGGCCCCATAATAGCTCTACCAGTGGGTCTGTGCTAGGCCCTCTGGTGTATGTTATGGTTGTTTAGCTTGGGGTCTTTGAGGGACTCCTAACAGCAGTAGTGGGGGTGTCTCTGACTCTTTTGCCTGCTCTTGGAAACCTTTTTCTCCTACTGGGTTGCCTCATCTAGCTTTGGTATGAGAGTTTGTGCCCAGTCATATTGTATGTTTTTATATCATGTTCAGTTGATATCTCTTGGAGGCCTACTCTTTTCTGAGAGGAAATCAACAGAAGAAGAGTAGATGTGGGGGAGAGGGAAAGTATAGAGGGAAATGGGAGGAGTTGAGGGAGGGGAAACAGTCAGGCTGTATTTTATGAGAGAAGAATAAATAAAAAGAAAAAAAAGAGTGTTAGTGTACACTGTGCCTTAAGACAATAATGATCTAAATAAAATCTTGTTTGAAAGTTGAAGACTTGCTTCTGAATGAGTGTTCCAATCCTCCAGGGTCTACACTTAGATAATATTATTTACCTGACAAAATTATAAAGACAATGAGTAGAATATTGTCTTAGAGTTTGGGAATGCTGGAGGCTAGGATGTGTAATTGAAGAAGTAACCTGACGTGGATCAAAATGTGATCCTAAAATAGCCTGTATCTGGACTGGGTTTATGGCTTCACAAATTTGCATGTACAATTAAATTCTATAGCCATTCAAAAACACATTGTTCCTGAATATTCCTGGATCTGTTATCGTATTATAATATTTGACATCTCTACTGTCAGGAATACTTTCTGTCATATCAATTTCTACCTCATAGAAATAGCTAAACATTACCATGTGCTCCTAAATAAGATAAACCCTGTAAGAAAAGGTAATTGATGGTGTCTTGTCTCAGGTCTGACCACTTTAGACTTGTGCATATACATAATGTGTATCCTTTTATATGTATTTATATGATTGATAGAGGGCTGCAATTAAGATATTTAATTACATAGAAAGCCAAATGGAAGCTTTTTAAAACTCAACCTTTACCCTTTTTAATAGGTCATAAGTATGGTATTTACTCTGAATGAACCAGAAAGCATAATGACATCTTTAAGAATCTAAACAATGTAGGGCTAGTTATTCCTGTAATGTATTTCATCATTTTTCTTTTCAAACAATCAAACATCTGGAAAATGGAGTTTAATTCTGGAACAATTAACCAAATATTAAGTATAAGATGCTGTATCAGCATGGTACCCTTGTTAGAGGAAAAATGACAGGATCCTGGGAAATAGGTCTAAAGATACTGATCTTGAAAATACTATTGCTTTCTGTCTTTATCAGGGTATGAAATGGACAATTTCACACTGATTGTGAATAGAATCTACTACAAATCTTCACCTTTGGGCTGAGATTCCCTACTCATTATATTAGTTGATTGTATAGCAGTATAGTTGCCTGGATATGGTTCATTATTCCTTTGATATAAAACATAAATATATTTTCCCTTTCACCTAAAATTATGGTACATATATTTTATATCATCATCAAGTATATACATGTCCAATTCATTTCTTTGGTTGTACATTGAATATAATTTCAACATTAAGCTTGAAGATAAACATTGTGATGTTTCACTTCTTTTTTGTTATATACAAAGAAACTGCCTTAATTTTTGCAGAAAAGCTGGGGATGTAGTGAGTATGTACATGTGTCTCTTGTATTTTATTTATGAATGATATTAAACACATTTTCACTCTTTCCAAAATCCTTCCTCATCAGAGAAATAAAAATACCAGGGATTCAATCAAACCCCAGGGTTATGTTTGAAAGCTTCATATGCAAATACATCCACATTGTGTATTTCTATATCAGCCTCCTTTCTAGTTCCCAATAGTCTCTTCCTTACCTTTCAGCTCTTTGTTTTTGTTATTTTTTTGTTTGATTTGTTATTTTCCACATGTGAGAGCAAACATGCTATACTGATCTTTTGTGTCTGGACTATGTTGCTTAACAGCATCTCCAGCTACTTCTATTTTCCTGAAATGACATAACTTTATTCTTCTCATGGCAAAATGACTCTATTATGTAGTCATCGTATGTTTACATCACAGATGCTCTCTAGCTAATTACGGTGACTAGTGCTATCAAAAGCACAGCGACTTATCTTTGTGTATGTTCTGACTTCACTTGAGTCACCTATTTGTTCTGAGGAGTGGAACAGCTGGACTACACGGCAATTCTAGTTATATGATAGTGTTTTTTTTTTTTGATAAGCTCACATAATTAATAATACAGACTAGGACAATGTACAATACTGGTGTATACATATAATTTATATTCTAGTGAATAAGAGAAAAGTAAGAAGAAAGACAGTTGCATCATGCAGCAATATATGGACAAGACACATACATCTTTCTTTTTTTTTATGCCCCCCGCCACATACATCTTTCTTAAATTCGGTAATAAGATATTTTGTAAAAATCTAAAAATTAAACGAATGAGAGAAGAGGATAAAATAACAACAGTAAGGATACTTGAAAAATTCACAAGGAATTATAGTATTAACTATCTAACTAAAAATACCTTTAATACACATAACTCAATATATAAATCCACACATATAAACAATATTTCCCATCTGGGCTGACAATGCTCCCGCTAAAATTCAAAGAACATTTAAAAAACCTTAGCAGCTGGCACAAAAAGCTATTTGAGTTGCTGTACAGGGCTGTCTAAGAAACTCCTAAAATAATATACACTATTTGTATTGTCTTTGACTGCTCCCCTAAAGGAGAAAGATGCTTACTACTGAAGACACCATGAACTCCAGACACAGATCCCAGTGGTCCTTTAGCTGGGACTGACCTGAGTGCCTTTTCCCTGAGTAGTAACATTCACGGAACCAGAAGGTGGCACAGGATTTCCAAAGAAGGGAAGTACCTACCAGTCCTACCCAGATATGACACCTATGAATCCCAACAGTGAACAGCCAGGCATGGTTACCCTAAGGATACAGGCGCATATAATTTGGCACATAGTAACCTATAGAGTGTGGGCACATATACCTTGGCAGTAACCAAGAACTCTCAAATTGGACTTAAGACTCACTCAACAAGAAGGAAACTAGACTTGGTACTGGAAACCTGACGAGTTACCCAGAGTTAGTGAAGTCATGGATCTTGGAGGAGAACCTACAACCACCATTTTACTAAGCCAGCATTATCCCTAACTGTATTCTACATTAGTTGTACTCATACACACAGATAAGTGGTCTTCGTTCCTCTTAAGGAAACTCCTCTTTGCAATAGAGAGTGACAGTTACAGAAACCAGAACCAATCAAAATGCAAAGTTGTTCAGCCTAGTCCCCACTGATTTATCTAAACAAACAAACAACAAAAAAAAAAACAAAAAACAAAACAAAAAATGACTCCTTGGGATCGAGGGTCATTTTTAGAAGAGGTGTTGGAAAGCTTAGAAGTGACAGGTTGGGCAAGTTTGCTGTGCGATATGTCTCCTGGTAACTTCAGAAGCTGTACACACAAAGCCTCACCAACAAGACCAGACAGCCTAATACAGGCTGAACACTGCTGACACCAATAGACATGCTAGTACAGACAGAGGAGAGTCCAAGAGGTGTGAAACGAGCACAAAGAACTAGCGCCAACTAAAGAATGCTGAGATCTGGAGAATAGTCCTCTCCAGAGAAAAGCACAACAATAGGTTATCTAATATCAAGTAGTTAGCCCTGAAAACATACACATGCAAGTACCATTATACAGACTGAACAGTAAGTATTTATGTTTAGATATACACATACAAACATACAGACACACACACAGTTTATATATATATATATATAAATTGTTACTATATATAGTATATATATATATAAATTGTTACTATATATATAGTATATATAGTATGTATATATATATACTATATATATATAGTAACAATTAACTGAGACTGTTTAGAGAAAGGAAATAGAGAAATAATGCAATTATATTATAATTATAAAGAAAATTTATGTTAAAAAATAAAGGAAAACAATTTTTGAAAAGTAGAGGAACAAAAAAGGAATTGCATTGAAATGATATCAATTCATGGTGAGAGATGGTGTATAATATATTTCCATCAATTTGCTGAGTTGCTAATAAATTTAAAAAAAAATTCCTTAAGATGATCTATTACTGATTTTGAAGATACACTCATGTATAAAATTTAAATATTTTTCTCCATTATATACTAAAATATACTACCCAGTTATATATGTATGCATCAGAACAACACAGGTAGCAGTGAAATTTCACTTAATTATGTAATCAATATTTCATATTCAATATGGAATAAAGTATTCTATGGTGTATAGTGTTGATTTCTGTACAAAAGTCCTCAAGAAAGCTTTTGTTCTTGCTCATGGTGGTTATAATTTTGTTCTTGCTGATTAAAAGCAAATCCCACTCTTTGCAGATTTGCTATTCTTATCAAGATACAAAATCCTTAAAATCATCAACCACACAGGGTCATGTTGCAGACTGTTTGCAAGATTATAGAAACTGTGAACTCTGTGCAGTCTTGGAGTGTGAATTTACGTGTGCTGTGGTTGCTATGGTAAGTAATTGTGAGTATTCTTTTTTCATATTCAATGAAAAGGAAGTTAAATAATGTGAAGAAGTACATAAAATGGTCACAGAAGAATATTAAAGTGCTGAGGCATAAAAGCATAGTTTGAATAGACATTGATTCACTAGGTTATTTTAACCTGAAGACTCTTTGATGGCTTAAAAAGGAATGAGCACCATGTCCAGCCTGACTATTTATTTAAAATATAGTGACAGCAGAAGTAGAAAAGGCACCTCAGATGTGGCTTCTCTTCAGAAACCTCAGAGTAAATATCCATAGCAGAACTAGTCAGAGAAAATGAAATCACAGAAAAATGAAGTCCTGAGATATAAAATATGACTACACCTTTAGAATGTTTCTAGTATAACCTCGCTTTGCAAAATTTCTTCAGATAATGTGTCACCTTCAATAGACTTTTCAAGGTGGATTTTAGCCCTCACTTACCAACTAATATCAATCCAGGACCATCATGGAGCTTCCAGATTGCAAGTCTCACTTGGCTGCGTGGCACCAATTATTTAGACATGGGCAAGGCCATCTTCTCGAGTGAAAATAGCTTTCTATTATTATGGTCCCATAAAAACAGGAGAGGACAAATGAAAGACAAAAGGGTTACCAGCACACGGTATAAGATGTGTGAAATGAAAATGTACATATGCTAGAGCAAATGACCTTCAAAAATCTTTTCAGTATCAACTTTGCTAATTGTTCCTTTATTTCTCATTATGTACCAGTCAATGTTAACAAGCTTAGATCTGTTTTCTCAACTAGAACTTAATTGTTTAAGTCTCAAGGTAACAAATTCATTGCATTTTGGAGGTAAATAAATAAAATGATTATTATCATGTCTCAGAAATAAGAATTGTAAACTAGGAAATACAGACTTAACCGAAAAGCAATTATGCACAATTTATTTGCAGGCAATTTGTAAGCAAAAACAACATGTTTGAAACTCCGTATTAGTAGGGGCTACAAGTGCCTCAAGAAAAATGATAACTAAAACAAAATGTGTTTAATCTCCTCATAATACTTAAAGGTATTTCCTCAAGTATAAAATTCATTAATTTTAACTGACAATGCTGAAAATATGAAAATATGTAATACAGAATAATATCTACAAATTTGAATGATTTATTTTAAAGTCATAAAAAATGTATAAATCTTATTTATATATGTGTGTGTGTTGCCTGCATGCAATGTATGTCCATCACATGTGTGACTGCTGTTGAGTACCCATGAAGGCCAGATGAGGGTGTCATTTCCCTTGGAACTGGAGTTATAGATGGTGTTAATGCCCTGTCACTTTTGGGACATGTACTTTAGTCCTTTCTTAACTACTAAACTATCCCTGTAGTACAGAAGAATTATGATTTACGGTGATGCTACAGAAAATTACAGGTGCTCCTGAAGCAGAAAATGATAGGAAAGCTTTTGCCATCATAAAAGAAATATGAAAAGAAAAGAAGAAAGAAAAAATTAGGTATCTTCACAAGATGGTTGGATAGAATCCATTAATTGTAGGGAAAGATGTTGATGTGATCTAGATAGTGGGAATGTTCTTTCTGGAAAGAACCTTCCTGAACTGTTGCAGTCATGAAGAAAAATAAAGATAAAATTTAGGGAATTTAATATGCAAAATGCAGAACAACAGTGCAAGATATGGCTTGGTACAATAAAGACTGAGGAGTTCCCCATTTGTGTTTTAAAGGGTCTCTGAGACCTTATTTACCTTAAATTGGCAAATATAATTTATCTGGCCCTTCATTTAGTCCCTTCCTGATAAATCTTGTTGTTATAAGTCATCTTCTAACCACTGATATAGAATTGCAAAAAAAGGAAGTCTTAGTTCCTTTATTAACTTTACAGTATACACTTAAAAAAAACCCATCACAGAAACAAAAGCAAGTACTTAAAGAAATAGAAATTATTTTTGAGCAAAAAATATGTTAGTGTTTGACATTTGCATTTGCGAACATGAAGCAAATCATCATTGCAAAGCCAAAAATAGGCTTCATCATTATAGTTTTAAATAGAGACATAATAAATTTCAAATTCATTGTCTATTAACTGGTTAGGGCCACTAATATTATTTGATTTTCATATCTCTATATGAAAGATATGAAAGATACATTCTTTAGTTACTAAATTTATATTGAACTCTCTCTTTCTCTCTCACTCGCTCTCTCTTTTTCTTGCTCCCTTCCTTTCTCCCTTCCTCCCTCTCTTCCATCCTTTCTTCATTTTTTCTTCTCTGTATCTTTCCTCTTCAAAGTCATATTCTCTGAAGAGACGCTGCAAGCTAATCTCCTGGTGCTCATACAGTCATTTCATGAAAGAAGGGGATAAGATGTGGTAAATGTGATTGATTGAAAGTGACAATCACTAAGAAACCATGTATATTTGATTTAGAGTGAAATACTTAAAAAGTGTTGGCATTTACATTCTCTTGGTAGGAAGACTTCATAAGAAGAGACATTTTATCCATTTCTGGAAACCACATATTTGTCAGTTAATTGGATCCACATTATGATGGATAGATGAAAGGCAATGAATGATTTAGCAACTCCTTGAAGCCAGGAATGCTATTCTTAGCTTTGTTTTTTTTCCCTTAACTATGCATACTTTTCTTTATGTTATTGGTGTACAAACATGGATTATTTCTGATTTTATGTATTTCTTTTTTGTTAGGATATCATAAATGCAGAGAAATGGACAGTTATCAAACGTATTTTGGTAGATTTTTAACATGCACACATTCTTCTACTAAACCAATATCAAGTGAGGTGATGATATTTTTTTGTTTTTGTTCTCATTTGATTTTATTATTTTTTTCAGATTTCTTTTTTCAAAACGCATGAGATGTGACTGTGGTGCAAAGACAACAGATACCTAACTTATTTATTCTTGGTGCCTGTAAATATTGATGCACATGAGATCATTTACATTTGTGTAGCAATTACCAAGATTTGGGAAAAGGTGTGAAGGCACTCAGAGTATAGATTTCAATATCACTAAGAAAGTGTGCATTTTTGATATAATATATTTTTATACCTCAGTAAATTTCAAAAGAAAGTTTTAGGGTCAATAAACAATGTTATAATGCCTCGTTCAACATGATAGAGTCCAAGTTGCTACATGCCCTACCCAAAATACATCTGTTTTTATCAAGTGTAACTCCTATTGGCCCTTCATTTTTTAATGAAGCAGTATAAATTTTTGGTAGCACTTAGTCAATAGTTGTAACAATGATGAATAAATTTTCCATGGTTTTATTAGTCAATATAATATATTCTTTTGTAATATGCTTATTTAATTATCTAGTTTACTTTTGTTTTTAACTCAGTAACATGTTCTCTGCTTGTTTTGATGCTATCATGACAGTTTTTCCACTTAGTGAAGATTAGGTTTACTATATAATTCCTGTTTACATATCTTTAATTAAATTCAATTTCTGAATGCTGTTTTTGATAACATTTTCTTTTATTTTATATGATATTTGACATACGTAATAAGCCTTTCTTTTGACTACCAGCTCCCAAATAATGACATAGAGACTTCTTATTAACTATGAAAGCTTTGCCTTAGTTTGTGCTTGTTCCCAAATAGCTGTAAAAACTTAAATTAGTCCATTTATATTAATTTATTTTCTGTCACATGGCTTGATACCTCTACTTTATACAGTATGTCCAATTTCCTCTACATCGCCCTGACAAATCTACTGCCTCAGATTCTTCCCAGAGTCCTTATTTCGGTCTAGAAGTGCTGCTTATCCTCTTCTGCCCAGCTATTGGCCATTTGACTCTTTATATCAGAAGATTTCTTAAGCATTTGAGGTAAAACAGTGACACATCTTCTTCACATAGTGTGATTAAATATCCTGCAATATTTCCCCCTTTTTGTCTAAATAAAAAAGAAAAGTTTTAACTCTAACACAGTAAAACTATATACATTAAGAACAATTATCAGGTAAAATCATATTCACAATATCCAGTCCATTTTTACTTAGAAATTTGGAGAAAGTACTCTACTATATATTCTATCTTAATGAGTCCAAAGTTCTGTACGTAAATCACTTTCTAACATTACTCATATTACCAGCCTAAAAATATCATTTAGACTTTACAACGTTTTCTTAGGTAAATAACTTAAGATTTTATGTATCTCAAACTTTATAAACTTTAAATCTCTTTTGTGAGATTCTTTTTTGAATTTGGTAACAAAGAAAATGTAAAACTATAACTATCTCACCTTCAACCACATCAACCACTAGTAGATATCTGAGAAGGATAAAATATTACCTGAATAAAAAGGAAGTGCAGAGCAAGCAATTGCCAAAACTGTAAAAATTACAGAGACAGCGGTCTGCCTGGACATTCACCCAATGTTCCTCTGCAACATCAGGGCATCCATCTTCAGCCTACTTGCCTAGAATATCTGACAGACTTTTTGGTGAAGCAGGAATTTTGAAGGACAGTTCTACCTTATCTTAGCAAAGTTCAACAGTCAACTTTGTTTGTTTCTTCCTTGTCCAATTTGGATTGCATACTGTCAGCAATTGAGGCAAGGGTAGTTTCTTGACAATGGGCTCCCTTTTTCAGATTTAAAGGAAACTTCACATGGAGAGTCTTTGATGCCCCTCACCACCTCTGAAGTAGATTAGTGCTGCCATATATCACTGTTATGAAAAGCCTTGTGTTATTAAAATATATTAAATGTCACAGTCTATAGCTCTCTAAAGTTCTTGAATACTATTTATCTGTTTAAAATATAACTCTTTTTTTTTTATTTTGGTTTTTCGAGACAGGGTTTCTCTGTATAGTTTTGCACCTTTCTGGAACTCGCTTTGGAGACCAGGCTAGCCTCGAACTCACAGAGATCCACCTGGCTCTGCCTCCCAAGTGCTGGGACTAAAGGCGTGCGCCACCACAGCCCAGCAAAATATAACTCTTTTTAACATTGAAACCACACCTAACTTGACTACAAGTTTGATTTTTATAGATGACTAACTACTAACCTGTATTTCTTTATCTTAAACAGTTCTTAGTAGTTGCTTTCAAGGACTAGACCTTTACATTTTATTTTTAAATGAGCTGCATAGGTATAATACTTTAAATAAGAGTAGAAATATATCTATAGTATGTTATAACAAAAATGGCCTTAAATTTGTATCAATATACAAAAATCCATACTAATATAAAATATTTGAGACTAGTAGATACTTTTAGTTTAAAAATAGATTCAATAATCAAATCCTTTATCCTATCATTCCTATAGCCTCCCTTTTTTCACTAAATAGGAGAGAAAGAAGGATAAAGGAAAGAAAAAGAAAGGCAGAAAATGAAAGAGACAGGGAGAAAGAGAGAGAGAGTAAGAAATACCTGAATCTAACCTCTATTGTTTATTTTCCTCTATAAGCATAACCAAGAACAACTTTCAACTTACTCCCTAAACAATGACAAACATTACTAACCTACAAAATGACAAAAAAAAATCACTCACCCCCTCTTGGGAATGTGGGTATCATGTTCTTAAAATTACTTCCTGTTGTCTGGGGGCAATGACATCTTTAGGGAACCCTGAGAAAATTGGGGGTAATGAACAAGTCCTGTGAGAGGTAGTTATATAATTTCTTGTCAAGTTTGTGTGTAATGGCAAAACGCAGGGATTAATTGAAGTCTTGGCTAAAATAGTCTTTGAGGCTGGATCATCTTAGCTAGTCACTCACTCTGAAGTTGTTCTGGATATGAATTTTTTAGGACATTGCAACAGAGGTATTTTGAGAGACTGGATCACCTGGGCTACTTGTGTTGTCTTCACTGGTGTTTGGCTCTTTTGTTCAGAAACATACAAACTTTTAAAGGGAAAATATATATCGCCATTAACACAAGTGTGGAATGTGTGGTGTGCAAAAATCAGCTAAAGATGATTTTCTGCTGTATGTTTGAGCAGGTAAAGACATGTGTCAACTTTGTAAGTCTGTTTGGACTTCATATCCAAACTGTAATGTTAATCTCCCTCCATGCTACATGAAAGGATGACATGTAACCATAAGTCGTAAATACTTTTAGCCAATAAGATTTATCAGGTATCATCCAGCCTCAGAGCTGTTCCCATGTAGAGGAATCGACATATACATCACCTGCCTTGTAGTTTTTCTTGGTTTCTTCCTTCATATTTGTAGCAAAGATATTCAGGAGGTCTCCCTCAGTCAAATATGATCTTTATTAATTTTAAAGGAGTCTATAGCCTTTCATTTCCTGTGCAAACAAAGGCATAACCTCTTCCCAAATGCAACACATTTCTTGACTTCCATTCTAAAGTTAAAACATTCTTAAAATATATAAGCTAGTTTAAGTCATCAGTTTATTCCACAATCCAATGTCTTTCAGTAGCTGTTGTTCTTTGTTCATCCATCCACATTTAAAAAAAAAAATTAAAGTTAATAAAGCACTATACAGGGTCCAAACATGCATCCTTATAATAATTGCCATCCTAATGTGGCTAGTTCTTTTTAAATTACTTCATTTCCTCTTTAAAAACTTTATTATTTTCAACTAGTTTTTTTTCTATGACTGTCTATATACATTTTATTTTATTTCTTCAGCAACTCAAGCATACTGTACCTGTTTAGGGGTTTTCTCTGGATGGACCGGTCTTTCTGCACACCATGGCTCAGGGAAATCTTTGCAAAAATGTTGCAAAGCCCTTTTGTAATTCTGCAGCCCCATTCTATGGCTCTGCTTAGGACATGGTACTGGCAGCTGTCTCTGTCTCCCTCCAGTAAGTGAGAGCTGAGCCTTACAACCATGAACACTGCCAGGAGACGCATTTACCTGCCTCAGCTCTGGAAAGTTGCTGGGCCAAGCTGCGCTAGGCATTTCTATGTAGTCTATTGCAGAGTATCATGCTGGCAGCTCATAGAGCCTACACTTGGATATACATGCCTTCATGTTGGATGACAAATGTAGTTGGACTTTCATTGGACTGCCAGCTTCCAAATAATGACATGGAGACTTCTTATTAATTATGAAAGCTTAGCCTTAGCTTAGTCTTATTCCCAGCTAGCTCTTAAAGCTTAGATTAATCTTTTTATTTTAATCTATATCCTGCCAAGTGGTTTGTTAACTCTCCTCAGTATTACATCAGCTTGCTCCACATCTTACTGATGAATCTCCTGCCACGCAGATTCTTCCCGGCATAACTATCTCTGCCCTTATTTCAACCTATCATCTCCTGGCTTGCTATTGGCCATACAGCTCTTTACTAATCCAATCAGAAGACGTCTTGGGCAGGTGAGGTGAAACAGCAACTGTGATGATATTTTGTGTATAATCTAACAAATAAAGCTTGCCTGAAGATCAGAGGGTGAAGCTAGTCACTAGTTAGCCACAGAGGCCAAGCAGTGGTGGCACATACCTTTATTCCCAGGACATGGGATTTCATGTCTTTGCTCCCAGTACTTGGAAGACACATGGGCCTTTAATCCCTGCTGTGGGATGGTCTGTATGTCAAGTGTGTTGCTGATTGGTCAGTAAATAAATCACTGATTGGCCATTGGCTAGGCAGGAAGTATAGGCGGGACAAGGAAAAGAATTCGGGGAAGTGGAAGGCTGAGAGAGGGACACTGCCAGCCGCCATCAGGACAAGGAAGATGTAAAGTACCGGTAAGCCACAAGCCACGTGGCAAAGTAAAGATTAATAGAAATGGGCTAAATATAAGAGTAAGAGCTAGACAATAACAGGCCTGAGCTAATGGCCAAGCAGTTTAAATAATGTAAGAGTCTGTGTGTTTATTTTATAAGTGGGCTCTGAGACTGGCCGGACTCTGGCCGGTGGCGGGAGTTGGAGAGAAATTCTCCAACAACAAATGGCGCCCAACGTGGGGCAAGAGTTTCCACCTAAAAACTTAGAAAAAAGATTCTAAAACGGACCTAAAAACAGCTTCCTAATTGTCTCTCTCAAATGAGCGGCAGCTGCCTGTTTGAGCTACTGGCGGGTTCCTGGCGTGCATGCTCGACCTGCAGTATGGCGGGAATGAGGCCTCTGCAAGTAGCACATTAAACTGTGTGGTGAATTTAGCCTTTGCTAGTACAAAACAAAAAAAGAGGTTTCTGGGCTACACGCTACTTTGGTAAAAGTGTAGACCCACTATTTCTGAGAGTTATGGCTCCCAGAGCTGGCGGAAAGCGGACCGCCGCCATGTTGGGAAGCTGAAGTGGGCGGAGCCAGCAGCCACTGCGCCGTTTCAGGCTTAGAAGGCTGCACTTTAAAACAATAGGCTCAAGCTAATATAAAAAAAAAGCCACGTAAAGATGACTACCACACAGAGAATCTGGATTATGTTCTCTTTGATATTCGTAACTGCAAAAAAACATTTGATTGTAAAAGCTGTTGAGTTATGCCAAAATGTATATTTTAAAGGTACCTTGACTTCAAAATTTGGATATAAGGATATGTTGCTTTGGAAAAGAGTCTCTGCTCTTGTTTCCACAGAAAGCCAGAGACTATGGATTTGTTCCAGATTAAGATACATCAGGTTTGACCAGCCAAGACCCCCTGAAAGGTCTCCAGTGACACCATGGCCCAGATGATTCAACATCCAAAATGGTTTCAAGGCAACTGGCTCAGACGATACAGCCTCATGGACTACTCCATGATCCTAAAATTTTCTTCGTGTCCCCATAAGATACAGCGCCCCCCTCCAGCAGGAAGTAGTAAGAGAAGCTACGCCCAAATTCCCAAATATACCAAGCTGGCTTTAAAGATGGAATTGGCTCACTCCCCCTCTAAACCCAGACATATTGCTCAAAAAAAAAAAATGGTTAAGAGATTCTTGTGTCCCAAATCAGAAGAGCCCTCTGGTGTGGGACAGAGAAAAAACAATATTTTTATTTAAATCAGGTTGATTATAAATACAATCTCTTTCTAAAACAAAAAGGGGGGTAGTTTAGATATGATAGGATGAAAGTAGATTAATGAACCTACTTTTAAAGAGTAACAACTTGTTTAAAATGTTTTACATTGCTATAGATTTTAGTTTATTGATACAAATTTAAACTTAATTTTGTTATACTGTATATATATTTCTATTCTTGTTTGAGGTATTATGTTTATGTAACTCATTTAAAATTATAATGGATAATTAAAAAATAGATTAATAATTAGTCGTCTATGATAATCATATTTGTAGCCATGTTAGTTAAGTCTTCTAGGTATACATAGTTATATTTCAGATAGATAGGTAGTCTTCAAACACTTCAAAGACCTACAGAATATGGCATTTAAAATGTTTTAAAAATTTAGACTTTCTGGACAGTGAGACATGTCTGCTCCTGACAGCACCGATTTACTTCAGAGAGGAGGATGGGCATCGAAGACACTCCATACGGAGTTTATCTTCACCTTGACAAAAATAGCCATTTGGGCAAGAAACTGTTCTTGCCTGGACTGTCTGATCAACTGGACATGCAGGACCCATACAAAGGTGACCACTGAACTTTGCTTGACAAAATGGTCCTTCAGGTTCCTGCTTTGCAGAGAAAACTGCCAGACATTCTACAGGACACAGAGAAAAGTGA
This sequence comes from Peromyscus eremicus, assembly GCF_949786415.1. Classification (NCBI taxonomy): domain Eukaryota; kingdom Metazoa; phylum Chordata; class Mammalia; order Rodentia; family Cricetidae; genus Peromyscus; species Peromyscus eremicus. The sequence goes on along the minus strand of NC_081429.1, from coordinate 15,364,135 downwards.
ATAAGAGACTCTAGGCCTGTGGGCTGAAGACAGATGTCCCAACTTTACGAGAGAACTTTGAATGACTGTCCAGGCTGCCAGCTGTCTCTGTCTACCCTACAAGACTCCTAAAAGTTGCTTATATCCTTCTCTCATTTCTCAGGCAGTATTATATCCTTCTGAGGTCTTTGATGTGGTTAAAGACTAGATACTTACAATTTTCCTTAGTTATAATAAAAGATAAGTTAGATATAAAACCTTAAACTCACAAATATAAGATAGATAGGATCTCTTCTTTAATATTGTAACTGTAATTCTTGCTTGATAATTGTTTTGTTATACGTAATTTTACTATGTTAAAGTTAAAACCTTCCTTTTTAAGAAAAGAAAAGGGGAAGTGCTGTGGGATGGTCTGTATGTCAAGTGTGTTGCTGATTGGTCAGTAAATAAATCACTGATTGGCCATTGGCTAGGCAGGAAGTATAGGCGGGACAAGGAAAAGAATTCGGGGAAGTGGAAGGCTGAGAGAGGGACACTGCCAGCCGCCATCAGGACAAGGAAGATGTAAAGTACCGGTAAGCCACAAGCCACGTGGCAAAGTAAAGATTAATAGAAATGGGCTAAATATAAGAGTAAGAGCTAGACAATAACAGGCCTGAGCTAATGGCCAAGCAGTTTAAATAATGTAAGAGTCTGTGTGTTTATTTTATAAGTGGGCTCTGAGACTGGCCGGACTTGGTGGCGGGAGTTGGAGAGAAATTCTCCAACAACAAATCCCAGCAGTAGAGAGGTTGAGACAGGAAGTGATATGGCTGGGCAGAGAAAGAAATATAAAGCAAGAGGAGAAAGGAGCTCAGTCTGTTCAACTGAGGAGTTAGTGAGGTGAGAGTTGGCTGTGGCTTGTTCCTTTGTCTCTCTGATCTTTCAGCATTTACTCTGATATCTGGCTCCAGGTATTTACTAAGACCAATTAGCATTCATGCTGAAGGTGACACATCTTCACCAAGTGTGATCGAATATACTGCATCAGACTTACATGTATTCTATAAAGACATCCCGCTTCTAGCCTCACTGCCATGTGAAACTACTAAATATTATTTTCAATTCTTGGTTCCAATTTGAATAAATATTTATGTTTGATGAGAAGCAGAGGTTGCTATTTGTCTTTTCTCTCCATATTCCAATATTTTAACTGAATTTCAACAAGAATATTATTCCATGTTGAATATTTTAGACTTTTACATTTTCTTATTACAAATTATTTTTGTTATTTTTAACCATGTGGTGCCCATACATTTGTATCTGTGTACTCACTCATATGTGCAGGTGAGTGCAGAGACCCAATGAAGACAGAGGCATATATTACATATGTTATACATATATGTGTATATATTTTGTTTTATTTATTTATAAATTCATTTGTTGTTAAATGACTTCTTCTATAACATTTTAGTTACATGAGAAAGATTTAGATTTCTTGATGTTCTATCTCAACAAATTTATAACTTTTACTCGAAAATAATAAATTTCATGTAATTGTTGATGCTTGAAAACAATGTGTGATCACATGAATAAGATAATAATGCTAAGATAATAAATTTATTCTATTAATTCTACCAAATACTAAAAAAAAATTACAAATTTCTAGAGATATTGTGAGGTCTTATATATTTATCTCACTATCCATGTGTTTTTATTTCTGTATTTCAAAGATATATTATTGCTACACAGACAAAAAAGACTTCAAATTAAACACTAATCTAGGTTGCAATTAAAAATGGACATTTTTATCTGTATTACTTCTTATGTAGAGGAACTCTAGGTCTTCTATTTATTAATTTTTGTGTTTTTAAAAAAGTATGTGTAATTTCCATTTTCTGTATATGATGAGCCATAAATAAGTTCAATAATTTTATATGCATTCAAAGTTGAATTGTATTGAATTATAAAAGATTATTTACTCCTAAAGGAGAGAGTATGTTCCAAAACTTTTGTGTCATGTTTAGTACACCATTTAAGACTTTACAAGTTCTCCAGTATGTTGAATAAGGAAGTGGTGTTCCCAGTCAGATTTCATCAAATATTATCAGAAAGTAAGGGATATTTTTTTTATCTAATCTCAAAGACATTCACTTACTGTACACCATTAGATGTATGCAGTATGTATAGGTTTAACATATCCTTATCTGTTAGTTAAAACACACTTCTCACATTTTCAAGCACATTTTAATAGTAATTTTGTATATTATACTTTTTTTGATTTTGTGTACTGTTGACAATGTAGTTGTTAATTTAGTGTGGTTTGGTTTTTAGTTCAAGCAGAAAGCATTCTTTTTACTATACTATTACATTATGAATATTATAATTAAAAGTGAAGTCTTAAGTGAAATATGTGTCTGTAGTAAAAGGCACTAAAATAAAGTTATATTATAATGAAAATCATAGTACAGTGGGTTAAATCTAGTAAATAATAAGATACAAGCCTTCATAAAATAAATTGTCTACATGTATTCAATAGGGTTCCAATAATAGACACATAGTTTGATTTCATTGATGCCAAACATGAACAAGAATATTAACAATTGTGGTCATAAATAACATTTTTCTATCAGACATATGATTCCATAAAAGAAGCTAATTATTTTGAAATTAATCAGCCAAAGCTGGTATTTTTAAACAATAGGAAATAACATCAAAATTTTAAAAATCTCTAACTTATAAGGCAGAATATATTTGTTCTCAATTGTTATGTATTTTGGTTAAAAAAATGAGACATATAGATGGCCGCCAATGAATTTTCTGTCATTACAAATAAGTTAATATCGTCCAGAGCTCATTAAAATGAGATGTACAGTGCCCTATGTGGAAAAGTTTCTATCATTGTAGAATAGGCAAAGTCACCTGTTCGGTTCACTTACTAAAAACCCTAGATAGTTTTACTTGAAGTGTGAATCTCTTGAATCCTGAGGTCTTTTTCAAACCTTTTATTTTGTGATCAAAATGTGTGAATATTCTTTTGAAAACATCATTAAAGGTTTGACTCTTCTATTGCATCAAAATAATAAATTACACTGAAATTAAAACAAAATGACAAAAATTGATTTCATTTTTAAAATATCATGTAAGTTATGTTGCTGCAGCAATTCTTCATAGACTTGCATTTTACAGTAAGGTCAGAATCATATTTGGTGCATGCCTATATGCACATCAGCAAACATTTCAAATGTGTGTTCTTTATATTATCCATTTTCTTGAAGTAAGAAAAATGTTGATTTCCAAAATGTGACCAAAATGCAGGGTTTAATGGTAATCACTTTTATTCTTCATGACTAACATTCACCTTCAAGATATTAATGTAAGCTTATAAAGCCTGGAACAGAAAGACAGATATCACAAGGTCTCATGTGCATGTGTTATCTAAAAGTTAATGTTATGAAAATAAAGAGTAGAATTATATGTATTTAATATCTTTGTTAGCTATACTCCTAATAATACTATTTTTGTCCTCTTTACAAAATTGTCAAAAAAAAATCTGCACTTCTTTTTTTCTGAGTTTTTTTAACCAAATTTTAGTTTTAAACAACAGAAAAAAAAGTTTCACTGCTCTTAGTAGCAATTTGAAGGTCATGATAATCTGTGAAGGTCAATTTGTTGAATCACAGTCCAATGCTTCTGCTATGAACTGAGATAAACGGAGTGTTTTACTGCAGCCTATTTCAATCGGGTTGCCTTGTGAATAATCAAGAAATACCTCACAAATACTTCTAGGTCCCACTACCCTAATCCAAAGGTGTGATAGTGTGCAGTCAACCATGGTGATTCAACTTGAAACTGTTATTATCAGACAAAAAACATGATGATCAGCTGAAAGGTGCCGAAACTTTTAAGGGGTCAACTACTCAACCAAATATATGCACTTTTGTTTGTGAATTGGCAAAATAGATAATTTATATTCTTCCACTGAATGCCTGGTGTCAAAGATGAATGGGCACACAAAGAACAGAAGGTAGCCACTCTGTCCCAGTGTTTTTAACTATCCTATTTTATTATCAATATATAAGAGCATTGGCTTTGTTTTTCTTATAGAAACTGTCTACTAGTTTCTCTAACTGAAAATAAAGCTGCATAACCCTTGCATCTAAGGAAAGCAGGACTACAACTCGTGAATTAAAAACAAAACAAACAAACAAGAACAGGAAGAGGAGGGAGAGGGAGATATGGAGTAATGTTATTTTGTATGGAAATGAAATAGCCCCCCAAAAATAAAATATTTGTTTATAAGGTTAGTGTGACTGATGTTCAGGTTCTATAGCTTCATATTTAAGAAGGACTATTTGTTTCACTTTTCTTAGAGACACTAAACTTGGGATAATTATTTATAATTTTGTAAAACAATTCAGTGTACTCAGGTCTCTATGATGTGGCAATTCTTCCCAGATTATTTTTCTCTGTTGGTTTAGCTATTCAGGACTAGAGCATCCACACTGAAGCTGATGGCCAACATTGTGAAATTATATTATCCTATGAAAATGGAAATAAATCATATAATTCTCTATTCTAATTTGTTCTATACAAAGACTATTAGATAATGCATAGACTCAAATATAAGTGAAGAATAAGGCAGTGTTTTGTCACAAATAGACTGCAAATTACATTTGGGGTGGAAGAAAATGTTCTATGTAAATGAGGCTGACTTCGAACCCATGCTCTTTCCACCTATCATGCTGTGGTAGGAATACATCACCATGTATGTACATTCAGTTGTGTTTAAGTAGATAGTGTGTTGCCTAATTTTTATCAACAAACTAGTTTATATGATATAAACTAGAGTCATCTGGGAAGACTGAGCCTCATTTAGACATTTAGAAAATGTCTCTAACAGATTATATTAGGCAACTCTGCAGGTTATTTTCTTAATTAATGATTAATAAGAAGTCCCAGTTCATAGGTTGCTGCTGCTGCTGGGCAAGTGGTCCTTGGGAGAACAAGAAAGAAAGCTGAGCTAGTCATGGATAGCGAGCCCATAAGCAACCTTCTTTTGTAGTGGATGCTTCAGTTATTTCCTCCTGGTTCTTGCCTTCATCTCTGCCTGCTTCCCTCAATGATGGACTGGGATTGGGACTTCTGAGCTGAAATAAATTATTTTTGAATCAGTGCATCTTTCAACCTTTATCAGAGAAGCTTCTTTTGCTGTGGTCCATGGAAATTAATACAAAGAATTACAACTGGTCACAGTATACAGCATAAGAATCAGGATAAAATTGAACACGCATCCCATATCCCTACCACTCCAACCCCAGTTAAGGCTCAGGCACTTCCTGGAAAGATTGTATGAGACAGAAATTCTGGAGGACTGCTTCAAAACAGTGCTTTCTGGACAGGACAGGGCCCTTGCACGCATAAACTCACAGTATAGCACCCATGAGACAACCACAGTATCAAGTCAATCAGAATCCCTTGATGCATGAGGGAAGAGATGATTAAATTCTACACCTAGCTAGGGAGATATTGGCAATTGATGGCTGCTGCGAATGGAAGAGGCAGTTTTCTTTAGGGATGAGGTGGCCGTTTGTTTCCCATGCTCCAGTCAATAGCGCTGTATCCATGCTCTTACTAGGTAGACTCATGTGTTCATAGAAAAGAAGTCCATGAACTTGGGAGGCAAATGTGGTGGTGAGGATATGAGAGAAACTGGAGAAGAGGCAGTGAGAGTTTATTTGCTCGAAACCTGTTATATACATGTACAAAATTTAAAAACAATAGTTAAAAAATAAAATCTTAACATGTAAATTAAGATAATCTGATAATCCTCATAGGCATGTTCAGAGACTCATCACCCACTTGAGAAGATTCTGTCATTGACATCATACCCATCTTAAAGGAAAAGCACGTGACGGGCTGTTATTTCATACTCAAGAGACAAACTCAAAACAAGCAAACAACAACAACAAAAGAAACGCTTGTATTTCCAGTTGACTAGGCCCTTACTTAGCTGTAATCCAAGTCACTATCACGGTACTTTTCCTATTAGCAACTGAACCACTTCTAGTCTAGTATAGCATTAGTAGAAAAATTTCCTCCCAATATATGCTTTAAAAAGAGTTGAACACAGCTTTTGCAAAGCAAAGGATGTGGAATAAGTTGTGAATTCCAATGTGAAGTTAAAAAAATAATTAGTAACATTATTAGCTTCATTTTCAATTTATGAAACTAAGAAATAAAACATAATACTTTCATTTATGAGAAATCATTAAGTATTTACAGAGGGGAATTAAAGTCCAAAACAACATTTTTTTTTCATGTTATAGTTTTCACATTGCATTATATCAGCTCTTACCACATAGAAAATACCTTAAACTTTTCCCTAGTTTCCTTATGATTCTTGAAATTCATTTTAATTCAACATCAAAGGGTATTTTATCCTCTGAGTTTTAAAAAGAACATGAAATAGATTCTATTCCTGTCTGGCCTCCCTAAGTTTAGCTTTCTCTTCTATTAAGTGATTAAAAAATAAATTTAAATAACAAAGAAGCATCAAGTAATTCATCTTTTAAACATGCCAAGGTTCTTTAACACTAAATTGCTTTTACTTATAGTTAGTTTCAACTACAAATTAACTTTGATTTATTTCTTTTCTTGTCTGTGGCTTTTGACTGGAACTAGTAACTGTGTTCTATGAATTCTAGTCCCAAACCTGCATCTGGCTATTCAGTAGAAACATCTCTGAGAGACACAAGAAACATGAAAAAAAGAAACAAGAATAATTCTTCCTTGTAAAGACTCTTTAATTAGAAAAGCCTAGTTCAAAAACAAATTATCTTTTTCATATTTTACTTTGAACTGGAAGTGATTAAAATTGAAACATATTCAATTCCTGTCCTTTTTCAGGCTAAAATGGAAATATGCTTTTTAAATATATTAAGGTGCATACATGCTGTTTGATTGACAAGTAATTTTATTTTTTTTTTTTTTTTGGTAATTCTGGTAGTGGTGGCACAAGTGGCCATAGGGTTTTATTTAGTGCTGTAGGTTGAATCCAGGGTGAACTCAGAGTTTACTGCTATTTATAAGCTAGCCATTCACTTTACCAATGAGCTTCAAAGCCAGCTGAATGGGAAAAAAAAGAAAAATAAAAAAGAAGGGAAAGGACATGACAGCTCCTAGGTAGGGTGGAGGAGAAAGTTTATTGTAGATAAAAGGGAGAGAATAAGCAACATCTGGGAGATTCCAAAATGGACATGACCAGACTGAGCTGGGCCATGTAGGGTGACAGGGAAGAATAGGGAGAAGGGAGCAAGGAGAACCAGGTACAGCAACCAGAAGGACAAAGAAACAAAATATGCAGGTAAGCAAAATGTCTGGATTCTGTAGGGAAGAGAACTTGGGAGAAGAACAGCCCAGCCCCTGGGCTGGAGAGCTCAGGGTGGAGGGAGGGGAGGGATATGCCAGCCAAACTCTGTAACTAATAGAGACTGGGAGATACTGAGAGAATCTGGAGGTTAGGTCTGCTTTGATATGTTAAGTTGGTACCTCAGCCCTATTTTTGCCCCCCACCCCTGGTTGAAACTTAACAGCAGCCTCTTAACAGGTATGACAGTGTTGTATTTTAGACATTTTCCTGTAACAGTTGTTACTAGCTGACCATTTCAACTTCCCAGAAAGAAGGTCAAAGTGAGACTTTGTAAATGTGGTTGAAATAAAAGTGGCTGGGTGGAAACATACATCTTTAACATGGCAATGGGAATGACCCTTGCCAAAAGGAAATGTATTCAGTGAAGCCCCTTGCCTGTGAGTCATTATCATCACAGATCTATTATCATGTTTCTATCACCCACAAACTTAGTACAAACCAATCATGTAGATTTACACATACATTTAAAGTCAGAAGTATATGTTGTATACTCTATAAACTGCTAATATACTGTGCCTCCTACAAGAAGCCTTAGGTCATCAACAAGAGTTCCCAGATGTCCATGTTAACCTTTTTAACAAAAGGACTTGTTATTAGCTGGAGGTCAGAGATTTTGAAGAAATCAGGTTTCAACAGTCAAGTTGAATGTTCTTAAATAATTTTTTAAACTTAAGTTGCAGATCTGAAATACATTTAGTATCTGCTTCCTCCAATCACCTCCTGCCTAAACAAGGCTTCTCTATCTCTTATTATGTCTTACCTATTACACTAAACTAATTAGGATCATTAAAAGTGTTCCTTTGGCACATTTTCTTTATCCATTCTTGGGTTGAGGGGCATCTAGGTTGTTTCCAGGTTTTGACTATTACAAATAATGCTGCTATGAATATATATATATATGAATATATATATAACTATATATATATAACTATATATATAACTATATATATAACTATATATATATATATATATATATATATATATATATATATATATATATAGTTGAGCATGTGTCCTTTTGGTATGATTGGGCATGCCTTGGGTGTATGCCCAAGAGTGGTATAGCTGGGTCTTGAGCTAGATTGATTCCCAATATTCTAAGGAACTGCCATACTGATTTCCAAAGTGGCTGTGCCAGTTTGCACTCCCACCAACAATGGAGGAGTGTTCCCCTTGCTCTGCATCCTCTCCAACATAAGATGTCCTCAGTGTTTTTTATTGTAGCCATTGTGATAGGTGTAAGATCTCAGAGTCATTTTGATTTGCATTTCCATGATGACTAAGGATGTTGAGCAATTCCTTAAATATCTTTCAGCCATTTGAGATTCTTCTGTTGAGAATTCTCTGTTTAGCTCTGTAGCCAATTTTTAAATTGGATTGTTCAACATTTTAATTTCTGGTTCCTTGAATTCTTTATATATTTCAGAGGTCAGCCCTCTATCAGATGTGGGGTTGGTGAAGATATTTTCCCATTATGTAGGCTGTTGTTTTGTCTTACTGACCGAGTCTTTGCCTTACAAAAGCTTCTCAGTTTCAGGAGGTCCCATTTATTAATTGTTGTTCTTGGTGTCTGTGCTACTGGTGTTATATTTAGGAAGTACAGGGTTGGGGATTTAGCTCAGTGGTAGAGCGCTTGCCTAACAAACGCAAGGCCCTGGGTTCAGTCCTCAGCTCCAAAAAAAGAAAAGAAAAGGAAGTGGTCTCTGGTGCCAATGTGTTCAGGACTACTTTCTCCTTTCTCTTCTATCAAGTTCAGTGTAACTTGATTTATGTTGATGTCTTTGATATACTTAGACTTGAGTTTTGTTCATAGTGACATATATGGATCTATTTGCAAACTTCTAAAAAAATAAAATCATGAAACTTGCAGGCAAATGGATGGAACTAGAAAATATCACCCTGAGTGAGGTAATCCAGACTCAGAAGGACAAACATGATATTTAAGCACTCATAAGTAGATACTAGATGTAAAGCAAAGGATAACCAGACTACAAACCATTGCTCCAGAGAAGCTAGATAACAAGGAGGACCCTAAGAGGAACTCATAGATAGCCCTGAGAAGGAGAAATAGATGAAATCTACATGAGCAAACTGGAAGTGGGGGGGCAATGGAAGGTAGGGGATGGAGCATGAGAACATACATAAAGGATGAGGATGTTCATGCTGGAACAGGGAAAGAATGGGAGAGCAAGGAAAGAGATACCATGATAGATGGAGACATCATGGGAATAGGGAGAAACAGAGTGCTAGGGAAGTTCCCAGGAATCCACAAGGATGACCCCACTTTAGACTACTAGCAATAGTGAAGAGGATGCCTGAACGGGCCTACTCTGGTAATCACATTAGTGAACGCCCTAACTGTCATCATAGAGCCTTCATTCAGTAGCTGATGGAAGCAGATGCAGAGATCCACAGCCAGGCTCCAGGCTGAGCTCCATGGGTCCAGTCAATGAGAGAGAGGAGGGATTCTATGAGCAAGGCACATCTAGACCATGATGGGGAAACATACAGAGATGCCACAAACTAGTAGGAACTCATGAACTGTGAACCAATAGCTGTGGAGCCCCCATGGGATTGGACTAGGCCATATGCATAGGCAAGACAGTTGTTTAGCTTGAACTGTTAAGGGTCCCCTGGCAGTGGGATTAGGATCTGTCCCTGGTGCAAGGGGCTTTTTGGAGGGACACCTTGGGTAGCCTTGGTGCTGGGGGAGTGGGTTGGTCCTGTCTCTATCAGGCTCTGCTGACTCTCCATGAGATGCCTTGCCTTGGAGAAGGTGGGAATGGGGGATGGGTTGGGGGAAAGGCTGGTGGGTGGGAGGAGGAAGGAGGGGGGATCTGTGGTTGGTATGTAAAATGAATAGAAACATTCTGATTAATAAAAAAAAGAGAAAAAAGGTGTTCCTTTGGGGTGTCCCTCTGACATTCTGGGAAATAAACAGGACTACCTAAACAAGTGCTGAATAAGTACAAGAGCACTATAAAGGATAGTGTGGGCAGGAGAAAGACCAGGGGATTTAGCACCCACACAAAGAACTCCAAGTAACTAAGAATGATGGAAGAGAAAGACAAACACACACACACACACACACACACACACAGAGAGAGAGAGAGAGAGAGAGAGAGAGAGAGAGAGAGAGAGAGAGAGAGAGAGAATAATCTTCAGGGAAGAGCAAATTAATTGTTTATCCAATAGCAAATGGTCAAGCCTAAGAACAGGAACTTTAGGAGTATACATGTAAATACAAATATGAATGTAACAAAAGTAATGAAAAGAGGCTTAATTCAGAAAGAGGGCAAGGATGGGTGTGTAGGAAGGTTTGGAGGGAGGAAATGGAAGGAGGGAATGATCTATATTTTAATTTCAAAGAGTATATATATATGTGTATATATATATATATATATATATATATATATATATATATATGGTTTTCCTTTTGCAATGGCTATGTTACAGATCTTCAAATGTAATAAAGGAAACTACGTCTTCTGCTCTTTCTACATTTAAGGTGCTAAGCTGTGAGAAATCACACTCAAGGAGATTGCTGCCACTGCTTATTTTTATATCCCCCTCACTGAATGAGCTGTTTGCATCTCTTGTCAGTCTTTTGGAGAGCTGTCTATCATCTCTCACTTATTCTTGAAAAGTGTCACTGGATTAAGGGAATTGGAGAAGGATTAATGTTTGATGTATCCTCTGTATTTCACTGTACAAAAAAAAAATGTTTATCCCAAGCTGATGTATGTACACATATTCTAGACCTTGTATCTTTTGTTACTTCTTCTAGATATTCTATCAATTTCAGCCTCTAAAATTTTAATTTTCAAATATAATTCCTACCTTTGAATACTAGCATTTTATGTTTGCCACTATTTTATTATCAAATCAAGTGTTTTGATAATTGGAAATTTACTACAATATTTCTCATAAAACAAGTTTGATTAATCACACAATATACATAGGAAATATGATTTAATTTTCTAAGTAAACATTCCACTCTCACATTTACAATAAAAATGAATGGGTCATTATAAAACACACCAAATAACAAACCCAAGTTGAATGATAGAGATTTGATCCTTAACCATTATTTCTCCATATCCTACATAAATATTTACTATTATTTATTACTTGAAAGTTTTAATTTTAGGTATCTTTTATGATATACATGTAAGTATGTATTTCAAAATATTAAGATCAATCTTAATTGTCTGTGGGTACTTTCTGCTTGTTGAATATTGACAATAAACTGTCCAATTTTATACCAGGTCATATTTTTCAATGATGTTTGACACTAAAACTTGTTAAACCTACTAACTCTTCATACATTCAAATAGTCTCCAGCATTTGCATATTAGTAGATTGATATATTAATGTGATATTATCAAGCTTTTATAATATGCATTCATATATGAAGTAGTAGTTCCTCAAATGTTACTATGCCTCCTCAAATTTCATTTCAATTCGATTTTCAAATTATTGCACAGAAATTTGATCAAGTCATGAAGAATATCTCTAACAGTGAACATGAAAGAAGTATTATTTTATTCTAAATTGAAAAACTATTAAAAAAAAACCTCACAGATTTGAAGACTCAAATTATACTTTAGCCATCAAAGAATCACAGAATGTTACATACAAAAGGACTTTTATAGATCTCTGCTTAAACTCTTTTCTTTTTAAACTGAGAAACAGAGGTAAAGTTAAGTTGCCGAAACCACACCAAAAACTGAGGAAAGGAGCAAAGATTCAACTTCTAATTCTCTTAGTACACAAAGTATCTTTCCTGACTGTAGACTTGGTTAAACTCTCAACGATTATTCAGTGTGCATTGGTTGGCTAACACAATAGTTCATAAAAACATTAGTAAAGTAATTTAATGTTTATTTAAATACTTCATCTTCAGTAGTTTAATGTGTGTTGAATAACATATAAAGAAAAATGGAAATTTCACTCCTATCAAAAATCGGAGCTTCCTGCCCAGGAACTCTGCTAGCCCTTAGTGCCAAGCCGGTTTTGCTCCTTTCTTTGAATGTGCTCAATGCTTCCTTCTAGACAGTCCCCACTTGTTTTGTCAACCACCTATGGCTAGAAACTCTTTCTACTTAGGAGCCATAATGATTACATGATAGAACTCAGGTAGGAGATTTTCACTTTCTTTCCTGCCTTCCATTACGATCTTAAAATCTGGGACACTATGTAAAGATAAGATCTGGATATGGAACAGAGAAATATACAGCCATTGCTGGTGGGAGTGCAAAATTGTACAGTCACTACAGAATTCAGTCTGGTGGTTTCTCTGGAAGCTAGAAATAGATTAGATCTCCCTCAATAACTAGTTGTACCACTCGGGCATATATCCAAAGGACTCTACATCCAACTACAGAAATACCTGCCTATCAATGTTCATTGCTACATCATTCCTCATAGTCAGACATTGGAAACAGCCTAGATGCCCATCAACAGATGAATAGATAATAAAAATTTGGTACATTTGCAAAATTCAGTTGTCAAAGAAAATAAAATTACAAAATTTTCAGATAAATGGATGGAGCTAGAAAAACTCATCCTGAGTGACATAACACAAGCCCCAAAAGACAGATACAGATGCTGTTTTTTAAGTATTTCATAGATATGCTGCAATCCACATAACCACAGAGGTTAGGAATAGAGTAAGAGATTAGAGAGGAGAGAGGATATCCCAAGAAGGAGAACATAGTTATGGCAATACAGGGGGAAGGGGGATACTAGAGTGATAGGACTAAATGGAAAAGATGATAGAAGAGACAGTTAAGGGAAGGTTTATGGGGAGGGACAACTAACATGAAGGACCATTTGAGGTACCATATGGATACTTCCTTCAGCAGAAGCTTCCTAAAATGTATACATACATAAAAGATATCTAAATGGTGTCCTCAAATAATAGGGGACACAATGTACCAGCTACGCATCTTTTGCCACCAAGTGAAACTTCTGGTAACAGAAATTGATTACACATAGTTGATTCAGTGGTCAAAGATGCTCCATAGAAACTTAATCTCAGGCCATTGCCCAGGATCTTGGTTGCTCTCCACAAACAGATGGTGAAGCCCTACTGCTGAAGGCAACACTTAGATATTGTATTGAAAATGGAGATATCAAATGGTGGTAATCACCCCTACTTTTCATAGTACTGAAAGGTATTCTGCTTGCTACAAGAGTTGATAGGTTAACACCATCTCAGCTAAAAACCCTGTGATCTGAAGTGATGACCTGCTTGCAAGATATGTTGATGCAATAATGTAACACATGTTGTGAGAGTGACCAACAACTCTATGACTGGATTTAAGGCCCATTCCATCAGAGGGAAGCCATGCTTGACACTGCTTGGGTGTCCAAGAACCTGAGACTGGATGGGTGATAGACCCGTAGGAAAACCATATACTATTGTTCCACTAAACAAAAATGACAGCTAACAACATTATGCTACACCCATGGATCAGGAGCTTGCTCAACCTTCATCAGAGAAGTTTCCTTTTCAGTAGATAAGTCTAACACAGAGACTCACAACTAGAAAAGGTACATACAGAGCGACAGATTTTGGAACATGCACACCTAAATGGAATGTCTTACTCAAACCCCTTTCCCTAGCTTTCAGGGAGCTATGAAGAAGAGGAGAAGGAAAGATTGTAAGAGCCAGAGGAGATAGATGATTTCAAGTAAACCGTGTCTTCTAAGGACTACAGGACTAAGGCACATATGAACTCATAAAGACTGTGGCATCATGCACAAGACCTGAACAAGTTCAAGCTAGATGGGTCCCCAGTGTTGAAAGGTGTAAGTTGGCATGCTTCTCATTGATAACCAAGAAGCTATCTCCAATTGGTGTTGTTTGCAAAGGAAAATATCAGTTCTATCAAACAAAGTCTCACTTTGTATATTAATGATAGGTAAATGTAGGTCCCATGTCCAGCAATTGATGACCAACACTAACTGAATTCAATCAAATTTTTATATATTTTTGCCTTATTACTATGCCTAGATATTTTTTATCTTACTGACATTTTACTGTATGTAATGATTTCAATTTTGTGTTTTAATGAGTTTTGTTTTTGTGTGTATTTCTCTGTGTGTGTTTCTTTTTAAAATTTTGCTTTCATTGTTGTTTGTTTTCTGGTTTCATTTTGTGTGTGTTTCTGTGTGTGTGCTTTTCTTAAAATTTTGTTTCTGCTGTGGTTTGTTTTCTAAAGCCAAATATAAAGAAAGGGCCTAGGTAAGAAGGCAGAGAGAATTTTGGAGCAAGAAAGTGATGATTAAACTATTTTAAAAAATTACTTTTTTTCAGTAAAAATAGATAAGCTACTTCTGGACTGACATTTTAAATCCATAAGAAAACAATTTTAACACAAATAAAACTGTTATGCAGAAAAATGAAATATGTAAATGGGTATGGATTTGAGGATGTGAGGTGTCAAACAGGAAGAAATGATAGATAAGGTAATTTTGAACCACACTTTTTTTCATGGATTTCCCAATCTAAAAGAACAGCTCAATAGACCAAAAGTAAAGCAGGAAGTAACTGGTCATGGCCTCTAATTGGAGAGATTTCTGGCACTCTCAGTATACTAGGATGTAACTGAAAGTTTTCCTGTGTCCTGCCCAGTCCTGTGGCTGCTCAGACCCAAATAAACACACAGAGGCTTATATTATTTTTAAACTATAGCCACAGCAGGCTTCCTGCTAGCTAGCTCTTATATCTTAAATTAATCCATTATTCTTATCTATGTTTAGCCATTTGGCTTGGTACCTTTTTCAGTTCTGCTTTGTCAACTTGCTTGCTCCGTGTCTGGCTGGTGACTCCTCACTCAGCCTTCTTCTTCCCAGAATTCTGCTCATCTCTCATCCTAACTATGCTTCCTGCCTGGTTACTGGCCAATCAGCATTTTATTTATCAACCAATTGGAGCAACACATATTCACAGCATACAGAAAGACATCCCATAGAACTCGGATAAAATGCATTATATTTGTTGGTAAAAATGAAGGCACACAGTAGTGAAAAATATCCCAATGTCTCACAAATGATATTTACTGTGATATAGTAAATTAATAACAATACAATAAAACTAGCTGCTAGATATCCAAAGATATCTCTGCTTCAATTCAGCTAAATATCTTTTTTTTTTTAAATTCAACCTTTTTGGCCAGAATAAAATTAAATTGTATAAAATAAAATCTATAGCAATTTAAAACAAGTTGCTCTTTGAAAATGTAGATTCAATAATCTACCCTTTCATCTTATCATATCTATAGCATATTCCCACTTTTTCTTTAGAAAGATATTGACTATGACCAATAACAATATGTAATCAATCTCTAACAAAGACAAATATCCATAATCCATATTCTGGGAATGTGGGCATAGTGTTCTAGGCTACTTCCTGCTCATTGAAGGTGATATATTCTTATGGGATCCTGAGAAAATTAAGAATTATGGTCAAGTCCTGACTGGAATAGTCTCTGACTCTGTATTCTCTGAGCCAGTTGCCTTAAAGATGTTCTGGATATTGGATCATCTGGAGACCTCTTAGAGGGTCTTCCTTGATCAAACCATATTAACCTGGAAGCAATAGGTTCTCATCTTCTGTGGAAACAAAAGCAGAACCTTTTTTAAAAAGCAACATATGCTTAGACATAAATTTTGAAATCAATATATCTTTAAAATATACATATTGATTTAACTCAGCAGCTTTTACAATCAAATGTCTCTCTGCAGTTAAAATCCCAAAGATAACATAATTCAGATTCTCTATGTAATATTCATCTTTATGTGGCTTACTATATTATTTTTACAGTCTCTTTAAAGACTGTATTTTTTAAAACTATTTATTTCTTTATATAACTGTCTATATTCATTTTATTCTCTCTTCCAAGCATGTGTACATTTTTACACATACAATAAACCATTTAAAGTCTTATTCCATCTGAATCTGTCTTATTGTCAGTCTATTGGTTTAAACTACAGTGTGACTAGGACTGAAATGGCAGCTTTGGCTGCTGACTCCACCCACCTAAGCTTTTCAACATGGTGGAACTAATTTACCTCCAGGTCAGGGGGATCCACGCTCATCACTGACTCTGTGAAGCAGCGCGTCTGTGCTTCTGTCCAGTAGCATGTAGTCCAAAAACCTTTTCTTCCTTTCCATTTTTTTTATTTTTTTGTCTTTACTAGCAAAAGCTATATCCACCACATACCATGCTGTGCAGCTTGCAGATGCCACTGTACACAGTGGCAAGAATCTGGCATGCTGCACTCAAGCCCATATACCATGAACCTGCCATACAGTAGCTCAAGTTTGCACACCACAGCATCTCTGTACCTTGGTGTCTCTATTTCTCAACCCACATGAGACATTAAGTACATAGCTGTTTTTGGCTTCATAATTGTGTGTTTAGAAGCCCCTTTTAAACTCTTTTAGGCCTATGGAAACTCAAGAGCCCCATGTTGGGGCCAAATGTAGCTGAAGTTTTGTATTGTCCCACCTGGCCTCACACAGTCCAGACAAATCTCTCTCACCCATGGTCCTGCAGCCACTTATAAAATAATCACACATAGGCTTAATATTATTTATAACTGCTTGGCCATTAGCTCAGGCTTATTACTAACTAGCTCTTACATTAAATTTAACCCATAATTCTTATTTATATTTAGCCACATGGCTTGGTACCTTTTCTCAGTTGTGCCATGTCATCTTGCTTCCTCTGTGTCTTGCTGGTGACTCCTCACTCTGCTCTTCCTCTTCCCAGAATTCTCCTCTTCTCCTTACTCCACCTATACTTCCTGCCTGGGTATTGGCCAATCAGCATTTTATTTATCAACCCATCAGAGCAACACAGCATACAGAAAGACATCCCACAGCACTAGGATAAAATGCATTATATTTGTTGGTATAAATGAAGGCATACAGTAGTGAAAAAATCCCAAGGGCTCACATGTGATACTTACTGTAGTATATTAAATGAATAAAAATACAATAAAACTAGCTACTTCCAAAAATAGTTCTGCTTCAATTCACCTGAATATCTTTTTTTTTTTTAAATTCAACCTGTCTGGCCAGAATAAAATTGAAGTGTGCCTAGAGATGGACCTACTTACTGAAACTGTAACCTTGTCTCTTTCAGTTTTCATGCAAACAGGAAATTCAATTATAAATCATGTTCAAAGAGAAAAAATGATGTAACAAATAATAAAAAAAACAGAAACTCCTTTATGGGTGTCTAGAGAAGTTAATGTGAATATAATACATATTTTAAGAAATTAAAGAATAGTATCAATAATTTAATGTAATAATAGAAAATTATAAAAAATGATATTATAATTTTATATTATAACAAAGAGATATGCATTCAGCATAGTATTTAGACAGAAACATTAGTGGACTAGAAATACCACTAATGACATGTTTAGGTTGACATCTAGAAAAATATCTACTAAGGAATACCTCCGAAGTACCAAGAGATGCAATAAGATTCAGTGTAACTACATAACTTACCTTTAACCAGAGCCAAGTGACCAAAGATCAAAGCTGATATGTGAAGTCATGAGAGCTAATAACTTTTAGGAGTGACATAAGAAAATAACAAATTCAAGAAAAGCTACAATTTTGGCAGGAAAAGTTTCAAGAAAGCAATTTTAGCTAATTTACCATTGCTATGATAAAACACCATGACCAAGGTAAGAAAAAGTTTTCTGTTCTTGTGTATGGTACCAGAGGGATAAAGACCTGTCATGGTAGGGAGAGAGGCAGAAGATGGCAGGTCTGGAGGCTGGAGCAGCAAGCTGAGAGCTTACACTTTGAGTCAGAAGCAAGAAATAGAGAGAGCAAAGTGGGATAGGGCAAGGCCTTAAGCTCTCAAAGCTCACCTTCAGTGACATATTTACTCCAGCAAGGTCATATTTCCCAAGCTTCCACACACAGTGTATATAATTAGAAACTGAGTATTCAATTATCTGAGCCCACAGAGAGGCATTACAACTGAATCCATCACATAAGACTATCCTTTAATAGCTAGTCTGAAAAAATATCTTTTTAAATAAAAATTTTAAAGCAGAAAAAACATAAAGACATGGTAACGTCAAATGGAAAACAAATCAAATTTTAAAACAATTAAATAAAAGCTAGTATTAGTTAAATTAAAACTATGAAGAACTAAATGAACTTCTACTATTTAGCATTTTTATGAGCACTTAACATTTATTTCCAATAATAAAGATATCACAAAATTTAACAGAAACTAGAAAGAAGAATAATTGTCTACATATCCACAATAATGTATGTCTTTAGGTAGAGAGAAATGGGATCAGATGAGAAAATGAACATATAAGAAGAATAAGATATATAGTTGCCTCTCAATAAATGTCCTCTACATGTAACAAAGATAAAATCTCTACATTCATATTCTCACAAAACTATAAGAAGTAAAATGGAGTAAACCTATTTCACATTTTTGTGTTACTGTAGAAGTATAATCTATGAGAAAAACAACAAATCCCATGTATTTTCACCTAACACAAAAGCATGAATAGCTATATTTCATCCACCATCAAAATAAGAGGATGTGTTTTATTAGTTAAGTAATGTGAACAAAAACATCTTTCAACAAAATTGACTCTTCCATGTGATTAACCAAAGGGGAAAATAGCCTTTAAAAAATGAAAATAGCCGGGCGGTGGTGGCACACGCCTTTAATCCCAGCACTCGGGAGGCAGAGCCAGGCGGATCTCTGTGAGTTCCAGGCCAGCCTGGGCTACCAAGTGAGTTCCAGGAAAGACGCAAAGCTACACAGAGAAACCCTGTCTCCAAAAAACCAAAAAAAAAAAAAAGAAAGAAAAGAAAATATAGAGGTATTTTATTTAGAAATTACATTTGTGATTTTTTTTCAGCTTTAGATGATTCTTAGAGCTGGGCAGTGGTTGTGCACACCTTTAATCCCAGCACTCAGGAGACAGAGGCAGGAGGATCTTTGTGAGTTCAAGGCCAGCCTGGGCTACAGAGTGAGTTCCAGGAAAGGAGCAAAGCTACACAGAGAAACCCTGTCTCAAAAACAAACAAACAAACAAGCAAAAAGAGATAACTCTTAGAAATAAGAATTTCAGGTTTTAAATAAACCTATTTCAGCAAATGAGCTAGTATAGTTCTTTGAAGAAACCCTTTTCCATTTCTAACCTAAACGGAGTAAGAACAAGTTCAAGGATTAAAGCATCTTGTCATAGTATAAGATGAACTTCATGAAATGTGAAAATCTTTTCCTTAAACACAGCTTAATTATTGCTCCTCTCAGTTAGCTTTGGATGGGGTAAGTGAGACTTTTCTTCAAGTACTCTTACACTGGCACTTACATTCAAGTTTAAATTCACACCTTCAATGATTTCCAGAGTTCTCTTTCATATAAACTGAATTCCAAAGTGACAAGTGTAACCACTAATTTCTTTGGAAATTGCTTTGGGAATGCTTAAAACCTTGTAAGCTTTATCATATAAAAATAACCTTTTTACATTACAATACTTAGGTCCAAGTGGATCAAAGACCTCAACATAAATCTAGTTACACTGAACCTGGTAGAAGAGAAAGTGGGAAAGATCCTTGAATCCATTGGCATGGGAAACAGCTTCCTGAATAGAACACCAATAGCACAGACACTGAGCTCAACAATTAATAAATGGGACCTAATAGAACTGAAAAGCTTTTGTAAGGCAAAGGACACTGTCAATAATAGAAAATGGCAGCCTACAGAATGGGAAAAGATTGCCACTAGCCCGACATCTGCCAAAGAACTAATCTTCAAAATATAGACATAAATCAAGAAACTAGACATCATAAAAACAAATAATCCAGTTGAAAAATGTGGTACAGATCTATGGGCATAGAAATACTATTTAGAAGGCACTTTGATGTTATTTCTGTTTAGCAAAATAATAGTAGTAGGATTGCCCTCTTGGCCTGTTAGTTCTTGTAAACACATGGTGGGTGATACATACCAGCAAGTTGCCAGTCAGGAGTCTCTTGCAAACTCCATGAACAGTACCAGAAATTGGTCCTGCTCCTTTTTCTGTTTCCTACCAGAACTCAATGGAAAGACCCTACTGTTAAAGATAAACACACACACACACACACACACACACACACACACACACACACACAGGTACACATGCGCACACACACACACACACACACACACACACACACACACACACACACAGAGGCACACTTTGATCCTGGGACATGAAAAGCCCAATTAGTACTGATTAGGAAGTTTCCTCCCTGATAGCTAGTTTTCATAGTTTTGGAAGGAGCTGTTTAGTTGGTTAGGGAATGTTTAAAAAATAGTGTTTCTTAGCTGCAAGCCCTGTGAATGCCTTGCAAGTACAGGCATACTCCATATTTGTCGTTGGAAAAGTTGCACAAATTTTAGGGGATAACCAGCTGCCTTCTGATTGGATTTAGGAACTTCTCTTCAAGACTTGTCACTTGCTTGGTACTGAAAATCTGGCCACTTTCCCATTCTTTATGTTATGTTTTAACACAAATTTGTTTTCATTGTTTTAGAGATATCAAAATTTCCAACTATATTTACTATGTGGTGTTTATTATTGTGTTCTATCTATAGTTTCCATTCTAAAGGTCATATCGATTCTTTCCTGAAAAATTTTTCTGCAATTTTGATCACCTCTATTTCTGACTGACCAAATATCTTTTAAGATCAAAGCAGGTTTTGATGTGTTCCTACACCGCTATTCAGTTGTTCTAACAAAACTTCAAAGAAGAACTTCCTTTTAACAGTGCATCATCTTCTGACTTTTTGAAAAAACTCTCAGTGGACCTTAAATTGTTGTATAGGTTAATATTCCATTAATGACCCTGCCCAGATGTTTTTTCTTGAAAAGCCATTAATTAAAACCTAAAGCAGTCCTTATTTTACATATAACAATTTGTTTTATATAGTTTATACATTAAATATGAATACAAATAAGATGATTTGATATTTTTAAGTTGTTTTATTCATTTTACATACCAACCACAGATCCCCCCCCTCTCATCCCTCCTCCTGCTCCCCTGACCCACCCCTCATCCCCTCCTCCAAAAGGATGAATTCTCCTATAGGGGGACATCTAAGCCTAGTACATTCAGTTGAAACTGGACCAAGCCCCTCCCCCTGCTTCAAAGGTGAGCAAGGTGTCCAACCACTGGTAATGGAATGCAAAAAGCCAGCTCATGCACCAGGAATAGATCCTGATCACACTGCTAGGACCCTTCAAACAGACCCAGCTACCCAACTGTCTCCTGTATGCAGAGGGTCTATTCCTGTCCCATGTAGGTTCCATAGCTGTTGGTCTAAAGTTCGTGTGTTCCTATGAGCTTGGTTCACTTGTCTCTATAGATTTCCCCATCATGATCTTGACCTCTCTTGCTCATATAATTCCTCTTCCCTCTCTTCACTGGACTCCCGGTGCTTGACCTGGTGCTTGGTTGTGGATCTCTGCATCTGCTTACATCAGTTACTGAATGAATTCTCTATGATGATAGGGTATTCACCAATCTGATTACCAGAGTAGCTAGTTCAGGTACACTCATGACTATTGCTAGTAGTCTATTCTGGGGTCATCTTTGTGGATTCCTTGGAATTCCCCTAGCACCAGTTTTCTCCCTTACCCCATAATGTCTCCCTCTATGAAGACATCTCTTTCATTGCTCTCCCACTCCGTCCCTCCCAAAGCTCATGATCTCATTCCCTCATTTTCTCATACCCCATACCTTCCCCTCTATTGCTCCCCTTATTCCCAGTTTACTCATGGAGATCTCATCTAGTTCTGCTTCCCAGGGTGATCCAAACGTCCCTCTTAGGGTACTCCTTGTTTCCTGGCTTCTCTGGAGCTGTGCATTGTAGTTTGATTATCCTTTGCTTTACATCTAGTATCCACTTATGAGTGAGTACATACCATGTTTGTCTTTGTAAGTCTGGCTTACCTCACTCAGGGTGATATTTTCTAGTTGATATTTTTTTAAACAGAACAAAAAATGAGGTTAAAACAACTACTTCCAAAACAAGTTTTAAAATAATTAACTTTCACAAAGTGGGTCGCTATGACAAATGTGTTTAGTGACTAGTCATATGTTATTTTTATTGTACTAATAGCCAGTGGAAATATAATGTAACCCCAACTTTCATGATTACTGTCTCAAAAACATAACTTTTATTGGATTGCCTTGTAATGCAAAAATAGTTTTTGCTATGTTAGTACCAAGAAAATTGAATTCTCTCTTTCTCTCTCTCTCTCTCTCTCTCTCTCTCTCTCTCTCTCTCTCTCTCTCTCTCTCTCTCTCTCACACACACACACACACACACACACACACATACACACACATCAATTAAAAAACCTGAGGCTTTTAAACTAGAAAAATAAATTAAACTTATGTTTTATTTCATGACTCATGTGTCCTTCTGCCTTTATTCTATCCGTCTTCTTCATCTAATAATTCTCTCTCCTAATGCATTTTCTATAACAATATGAAATTATTTCAAATATGAATCCTGTTTGTGAGCATAAATTTAAAATATAGAGAATTAGATAGCTGTTGTATTGATGAACACAAAAGAAACAAAGACTCTATATAGTATAGAATATTCAATAAAAGTAAGAAAGTTCATATAATATGTCCCTTCCAGGAAATACCCCATAGGAAGATAGGGTTCACTAATAAGCCTATATTTAAAATAAAAACATATAAAGTGACATGGAATTTCCATATATAAATATGTATAAATTATAGAATGCATTGAAAAGTAAAACAAGTATGTTAAATAAATATTATTGCTGGAATAAAAACACTTGGGAAGAAGTTAAAGAGTAAAAAGATTTAGGCAAAATGAACAGCAATGAACCTTGATTTTCAACAAATGTGATATTAGTAAAAGGGAATGTAGGAAAATTCTTAAAAGTATTGAGTGAAGAAATTCAGTTTTTGATAACACAGAAAAAGGGATTTTTAAGTGACATTAATTCTGTTTGTAATAAGACAATAGCCGAATTGTCTAAAATTGATAGTGTCTGCATAAGTAGATGACTTGAAGGAATTATGTGGTACGGCTTGGGATTTGTGCTATAAGAGGTCCAATTTCTACATTCTTCATCCTTCATGTGATCCTCTGTCTTTTACAAAATATGTCTTGAATTCAAATGCAATTACAATTATAGCACTACAAAGTTAAAGTAAGTGAAGTTGTGTTGCAGATGTTGTGGGTAGTTTTAATACTTGTAATACTAGATGGCATCTGTTGATGTGATGTGTGTGTTCAGAAGTGCTCTTATCATAGTTACTTGTGCATATTACTCTCACTTCAATTTTACATAATATATATTGCTCTAGTTATTATAAAAAAGATTCTTTTCCAATGTTATTCAATAATTAATTTCCCAAAATGCTAGGAGGGTTTGGTGAGATGGCAGTGGACAAAGGCACTTGTCAACCAGCATGATGACTTGGATTATATTCCCAGGAGCCACATGGTAAAAGAAGGTCTCTGACTCCAGAAGGTTGTCCTCTGAGCTTCTGAGACATGTGTGCTGGCATATACACATAGACATATATGAAAAATAAGCAAGCTAATAAATAGAAAATCCATGTACCTTAAAGTACTATGAAATTTGTGCAAAGAAGTTCATAAAGAGAAGGGTATTAAGCAGTTAATAATGGTTTAAACTTTTATTTATTCATCTTTTTCAAATTTTCATCCACATCAATTTTCGTCATGGTTTTGCACCATGAGTTATATGTCGAGTTCCTGTTTACTTTCTAGCATGCTACATACATCTGATATTCAATTGTGCAGCTGTTTGGGGGCTACTAGATACAATATTCAGCACAGGGACACCCATATGCATGCATGTGTTGCCAGCACCAGCAGATTGTAAAGTCTGTGCTTGGAAATTTACATTGGCCATAATTATTCTTCCGCCTGTATTAAACAAAAGTGTCTATCCTTAGAAACAAGATGAGGCCTCTAAATGTCGAAGATTGTGTATTAAGTACGTGTAACAGAAGAACAAGTACTATGAGTTTTTCTATACATACATTCGTAGAAATGACATCAGTTTGTTGAATTTCTTGGTTTTTAAAATAGAAGATAAACATGTCTATTATGACTTTTTATGTTTATCAGATTTATACTCTGACTCTTGCGTGTCTAGAAGGTCTTTGAAAGACGTTACCATGTTATTTTCATAATCCTTTTTTGGTCAGGGGGCCAGTGTTACTGAGCATCGCTGTCCTTCTCGAGGATGACAGTGCAGTCAAGTGAGAACTGACTTTGCTGGTTTGTCCCCACATGGCCACCTCAAGGGAGGGAAGGACTTACACTTTTCCTTTTGTCTGAAGTTACTTGTTTTACTTCATAGAGAAATATAAATTATTGAACACTGTAAGTGTCAAAGCAAGGCAAGTTTTTATTAACAATGTTTTTTTTGTAATTTATGAAAATATATATTCCAAGTTACGAAAATATATATTCCAAATTATCAGTAATCTCTTGAATTGAACTCAGTGAAAATATGCTCATAGGAATAACGTATTGATTGAATGATTCGTAATTTAAAAGCATCAAATTTTTGAAATGTTATAAAATTTAAAATGTTGCTCCATCTATCTTACACATATGCTCTGATCTTGAAATAACCACACACACAAAAAAAAATGCTGAAAGATGTGGGTAAACACAAGAATAGAAAAATAAAAATACTAACAATATGTAATGCAAGATTGGAAATGGAAGGTGCATTTTAAGATTTGAGAACAGAAAATGTTACATTTGGAACTTGAGTTTTAGTTCCACTGTGTCCCAAGCTCTGTACCAAACATCGTAGAGAATCCTTGTGTTCCTAATCCTTCTTTGATTCCCCTTTCTTGTCATATTCCCCTATGGTGTGGTTCCTTTGACCTATCTAATATAAGTTCATTATCACGATGGATAGTGGAACTTCCTATGTGATCATTTCCTTGACCTAAACTTACACCATCAATTTATAATGGGCTTAGCATTCCACTTTAGACTCCCATAACACTATGTATTTACCACTACTATATGATCAGTGCAGTCTCACATGACATTATAATTTATGTGTCTCCAGCTGGGGAGGAAAGTTTTTCTAACCAGTTGAACAGCTTGTTATACATAACTGACTATATTTTTTCAAAATCATTCAAGTCCTTCCTATAACTGTTTCACATTAATTTATTGTTTTAAAGTCATCAGCTAACTGTAGTAGATTGTATTAACTTGCAATGCATTGGAAGTTGATAAGACCATCTGCAAATATGATTTATCTCTAAAAAATATATTCAAAATTAAAATAGTTTAAGATCTAAGCACAACCATAATAATTAAAAATGCACTCAAAACAAGCGGTTTAATTCCAATTTTCTTTTTTTTTTTTTTTTTTACAAAATTGAGCAGATGCTTCCATTGTTTACACAATTTGTGTACTGGTAACACAGAGTTTATCTCACGTTATGAAGATATAATGTTGGGAGAGAATGTCCAAAGAAAAGACAATATTGAGTGAATGTATACCTCGCAGAGAGGCTCAGAGGAATGGCAAAGACTTCCTCTGGTCCAACTGTGAATGTTAACAGTGTGTGCAAGTATGAGTGTTTATGAACAATTGACCAGTATTGTGCAAGTTTTAACTTAGATTCTTCATGTGGGATATTTACAGCCTGAAAGTGCTGTCTACAGAGAACCCCTACTGAGACTGGCTAAACACACACCTTCACTGCACGTAATAAAAACAATAAAGTCCCCGGTTAATGTTCAGCTGGCGCAGCTCTATCAGAGCACTCAGCACGCCTGATTGCAGCTTTTCTGTATCAGTGTCTGTTTGTCTGCCTTTCCTTTGTCCCCTTGCTACATAGGCAGGTGATACATGATCCTAATCAGTCTTATTAAATAAAAACCAGGAGTCAAATATCAAGGGTGATTGTGGAAAAATCAGAGAAGCAGAGCAGCAGCCACTAGATAGACACTTCTTACCTTTTTGAAATCTCAGACCTAATGGGGTTAGTTCCTGTCTCTGTGAATCCTCAGACTGAATGGGCCAGGAGATCCTATCCCTACCTGCCCTATATTCCAGTTTCCACCTCGCTAGTGCTGAGCTTAAAGGCTTGAGCCTCCTGTGTGCTGGGAACAAAAGGATAAGATCCCAAGTGCTAGGATCAAAGGTGTGAGCCACCACCTCCTGGCTCCTTTTCTCTTTTAGATTGGTTCAATCTCATGTTGCATAGGGTGGCCTAGAACTCCTGATCCTCCTGCTTCTTCTTCCCAAGTGCTGGGATTAATGGTATGTGCCACCACTGCTAAGCTTCTATGGTTAACTAGTGGCTGGCTCCACCCTCTGATCTCCAGGCAAGATTTATTTGTAAGAACACAAAATATCATAAAACAGGCAGATTTCAAGGAACAAGCCATGTTGGGCACAGTAACACAGAAAAAGATTGTTGTGGCTGCTACGTAGAAGTTCCCCAGAGATACTATATTCCTTCCTAGAGGGAAGCTCACTGAGACAATGGATTCTCTAAAATGAAGTGAAAATATTTCACCATGCAGATAATGCCTTTAGAAACAGGATTTGAGAAGGGGTTAATTAGCAGATAAAACTGTAAAATGCTGGACATTACCATCATCATCTTAGAGTCCTAAAGGGCTTCTTGTGAGTCTTAAAACAATAGAGTGTAGAGACTTGGGTAGAGACTTGGGTAGAGATTGTGACCCTGAACATGTAGGAAGAAAGCATCACTTTTTCATGCATCACTTTCCCACTGCTCTCCTCTTCAGATTTAGTTGAATGGTATATTGTCTTTTACACTGTATCAGGAGGAATTATGTGTTGAAGTTTGAGTGCTCTAAGATTGAATCACTCTAGTTGAGGTTGTAGTGTTTTGTCTTTTCATAGCCACTAATTCATGGTCTTGAATCTTAAAATGTTTTCCACATAGGCACCATAAATTTCAGAGTGATAGATAACATATTATTGCAAAGCTGAAATCATAAAAAAATGTGCCATTGAATTTTGGGACTGAATGAATCATTATTTCTTTTTATTGAGTCAGGCACAAAGTTTACAATTCCATTTGTTGTCTTTCTGGTTGGCCCTGCTAGTAAAAAAGAATCAGGTAAACAAAATAATGACATTTTCGTTATATACATCAATTTGTCCACAAAATAAGTTTGGTATGTATGTTAAATCTTCTTCTATTTAGATTTTTTTAAAACTGCTTTTATTTGTTCAGATAAAAGTAATTTGAAATATACTTATTACTAATATTATATAAAAATCATTGAAACATACTGCTAATAGTAATTTATCAATTAAAATAAAACTTTCAGATGTACAAAATGAACTAGATTACTTAGCATATTCTCTCTCTAACATTCTCATCTTCTGTTTAAGTTTATTATTTATTTTGAAATGATAGTGTTTATTTGAAATAATAATTGGTGCCATTCAGATGCACAATATTTGAAGGAAGAAAATTTATATTTGCCTCAAAAGAATTGGTAAGAATGTACTGAAGAAAATGATAATTAATGACGATGAACTCAAGCCAAACTTTAATCTACCTAGAAGAAAAAATATGTCAACCTCTCAATACTTCCATTCTTAACTGACGTTATGTCCTCATCTAGGCCAGAAATGGGAATCCTCATACATCTTTTCCAATATTAGTTTACACGTGTAAACTTTGTAGTTGGCCATGAACTTAGATTTATAAGAAAGAATTTTGCAGTTCTTTGTTACACAAACCTACTGAGAGCATACAGGCCTGTTGGCTAGCCTGAGGATTTGTTGAACAGTTGCTCTGGCTTTAAAATTCGGACTTTTTGATTGCTGTTTGAAATGAGAACAGAAAGTGTCGAAGATACACAAAAGAATGATTATTTAAAGATCATTTCCAATTTGATATTTTTCATTATAAATTAAGGGAATGGACACAAGTTTCAAAAAAAAAATAGAAATTGTCTGGAGACATTTGGTATCATGACTTTTAAAACTATATGAAAGGTCTATATTTGTTTGTGTACTTCATGAACAAATAAAAAAATAATAACACTTTTGAGTACTATAATCATAATTGCTACAATAAATAACAAAAAAGATTCCTATTAAGAAAAACATCATGAAAGTTTTGAAAGTACTATCTACACAAAAGAAGGACATGAACATTTTTTGTTCATTATAGTTTCCAAACTCAAGATATTTCATATTTTGCAAATAAGTTTTAGGGGATATATATATGAAATCTTGGATTGCATATTAGGCAATAAATAAATAAGATTTGTTCAAAGGATATTGTTCAACAAAAGTGATTTACTCTACATGCAGAGAATGTGTACAGGCACTGCTATAAAAGTAGTATTTAATTGGCATGAAAACATTCCTTGCAGAACACTTGTGTGAACAAAAATGCTCACTTACATAAAAGTGAAATACAACATCTTAAATAAAATTCATAAACTGATACTGATATACTGCCATTTATATAATGGTAGTAAGTCACTCTGAAGTACATGCATGTATTTGTGTAGATAATTAGGTCTTTAAAATAATAAAAATACTCCCACTTGTCAATGACTGATGACAATATTCTTCCCTTGTTGATGTTATTTGTTGGTGGTTGTGGGCTGTGGCTGTGACTATTCAAAATATAATGCCATTACTGTGGTGGTTTGAAACGATACTTCTTGGCTCCTTCATAGTCCAGAATACTTACCAGGCATGTTTGCTTAGGAAATTAGGGAGCTAGGTTCTGGCCACTTTAGGTTCTCTACTACAAACTCAGCAATGGAATCAGCTTCCAAGTTTACTCAGGTTTTTGATAGAGTCTGGAGCCTTGGAGTCTGTTTTAGGATATTCTTGCTTGCTGACTATCGTGGAGGCTGATCCCCCAATCTCAGCTCTGTTCTTACACCCTTGATGTATCTTTCCTCCCCTTTTTGTTATAAAGAAATTTCACTCAACTAAATGTTTCCTGTCTTGAATTCGTATTGATTTTTACTGAATAGCTCAGTGTATAAAGTCACCCATAGCCAAACCTGGCTATTGCTATTGAGTTAATTTCCAGGACTCACATGGTAAAGGAGAGAATCAAATCCTTCAACTTATTTTCTGGCCTACACATATGCACTCCATTGAGTATGTACACACACACACACACACACACACAGAGACAGAGAGTCAAAATGAAACAGCAGCTCCTAGGGATAGGATAAACACAATGCTTAGTTCTTTATTACTTGTTATCAAATTCTTTATATTCTTCCAAAGTTATGTGATGCACTAATAAATGAGAAAACAAATATTTTTTTTATTGTGAGAATATATAAAAGTATAAGCATAGACTGGACTTGGGTTTTTCTAAATCAACTTCACATAAAGTTCTTAAACATAATAAAATAGAGGCTGGCTTATCTAAGATGTTAAGTAGTATTTATGTACTGTGTTTTATTTATGAAAATATTGAACTACAGTTTAAATTTAGTGAGTTAGCAATCCAAAGTAAAAATGATTACCTGTGTTTTGCTTACAGGAGAAAGTAAGAGTCTGTCATATTTAACGTTAAGTTTCATCGCCAGAATTAGAAATCAGGCTGTTTGTAGATGACAGATCCTTCTGCTATAACAAATATCTCATATAAAAATTTAAAATAACATCTAATAGATTGAGGCACTTCAAGGTGTCAGACTACCTATAATTCTCAATGTATGTTTTGTCTTATAGTTTTATGCCACTTTAAAAATATACCATAGTATCCAATGTATTATAAAATGACTCAAATGCTCAAATATTAACCACATTTTTTCGTGTACTTCAGTTAACTTAGAATGAAAAGCAACTTCACTATCAAATTACAGACCTAAAAGTATTAGTAAGAAGTAAGAAAAATTGCCTGTTATAATATTAAGAACGATGTATGCCTTCTGATCATTCATTCTGACACAGATCGTGTACCCTTCCCTCTGTAACTCTTTAATTTTTACTGAGGCACCAGCTGACATGTTGGCAAGAAATACAAATTTACTTTGTACTGTAAGAATATGATTCCCCCTCCCTTCTGTAATTTTAGTAATCCATAATCTTACCCATATCAGAATATAATACCTGTGCCCTTCAATTTAGACAATCCACTAATTTTGTAGTCAATTTTGCATGTGTATTGCTAAATCTGATGGTGATGGACGATGATGATGATGATGATGATGATGATGATGATGATGGAGTGGAAAAGAAATGTGAACTTAATTACAAAATTCATTAAACTTTTTAAACATGTAACAGAAATGTGTAAGTATGTTCTTGTGACTGTCTGAAACAGAATGATACAGCTGCAAGAGAAAGCTGAGAAATGGTATGTGAGCATGTGTACAAATGTATGTGTTTTGTAATGGAGAGAAGGCAGGGACACACACACATACATGGTAGGGGAGAAGAAAGGAGGAGAGATGGGAGAGAGACAGACAGAGACAGAGAGAGGAGGTTAGCAAAAAATCAAACTTTCATGACTTTGGAACGCCCACTATTGTATGAACTGCTACAGGAAATGGAGCTAGTCAGTTGTTGCAATGGCTCTTCAGCAGTGGTTTAGATCCTGCGATGATACCCCACCTGCCTCCATCACTTCACACCTCATTAACACCGCCACAGTGAACATAAACTCTTTATATTCCCAGGAAACATTAAGGCTCCAGTTTCCAATCTAAAGTCTTTAATGCACAGACATATGGCGGAGTACTGTGCTTATCTCACATGCAATGTCTCAGATTCTATCTTAATTTCCCCAAAATATTTCACCCCAGCCACCGTTATCTAGGATGGAGACTATAGTTTTCCTAGTGTGTTTATTGTCTCGCTTAGAATTTATTAACTCAGAAAATAAATAATTCTAAAGTTACTACAGAATTTTTGCTGCGATCATCTTCATCTCTGAAAAAAATGGATTCTTCCAAATGTATCCTTAGAATTTGTCAACTGTAGACACAGAGAATGCACTGGGCTCAAGGTACATGTTTTCCACCTTTTTAGTTAGTTAAAATGTTTGAGTGGAATATAAAAGTTTAATTATTTAGGACTTCAAAGTTTAATATCTGAAAAGCACTTTGTTTTAGCATTTACATTCATTTTTACCAGAATAAAAAAGAAATAAAAAATGTTTAGAATGCATAGGAAAAATAATGTTATCCTTGTACTTGTATGTTTTTGTTCTTGGGAGAGAAATTACTCTGTGATGAAAAGCTATGAGAGCATCTGGCTCCTTGGCAAGTCTAAGCTCCCGCTGGCAATCCAGAGACCCTGAGTGACTGTCAGATGATTGTGGTTCTATGGCTGCGCTCCATCTCAGCTCATCCACAGTTGTTGCCATCCTGTATATCAGCCTTACTCAGGTTCTATATAAAATGCATCCATCATTTATACATATACATTTAAACACACACACACACACACACACACACACACACACACACACACTACTTCTGATATTAAAAACCATAATCTTGCTAATCTTGTAAGTTACTTACATATATCAAAATAATTGAAAGAAAAATATATTTCCAACACCTCATATTTTATTATATACCCATAGCATTGACACTTCTAGGTAAGTTTTTATGTTTTGTCTGTATTCCCAACATAATTGATATCTTTTTTCTCATGTTTATTTGTTGTTGTGTTTGTTTGAGTTAGAATAGGAGTTGATCATCTGGGGATAATACTGTCCAAATAAGGTTATGTCCCACATTTCTCTAAGGACACCAGGTTTGGATTTTCTAATATGTACTTCAGGTTCTAAATCCCTGGACCAAGAAGAGCTTGACCTTCGAGCATGTATACCATTTGGAAATCACTGCAGGAACAGACTGCTGAAGCAAAGGCAAACAAACAGAGCTGGACTGCTGCCTCCTCATGTTCCGAATGCTCGGTCAGTGGGTAACTGCCAAGTCATGGTGAGTATTCTGATTTTATGCGTGGTAAGCAGCTGACATGAGAAGATGGTATATTCTAAATATTACTTAAAGTTTTGAGTCCTTTGTTGCCTTAATATGCATAGGAGATCTATAAAGCGGAACACATGCATGCAAAATTTAATTTAAAAAATGCTTTATTAAAATTATTTTTAAAATTCACTAACATTTGGTTTATATTGCCATGACTTTAAAATCCTAGTATATTCCTTTTTTAAAAAATAAACTTACAATTTTATGCATTTATTGTCTGTTTATTTCAGTAATCACCTCTGCGATAGTATCACTGTTTCTTTTCTTTCAGTTTCTTCTCTATAAAACATAATACTGAAGTAAAATGTTTAATGTTATTTCTTCTTGAGCTGCATACCTGATGCTAGAACTGCTCCATCAGCAGTAATTTGTAATGGGACTGAAATGATAGATATCGTTGAAGGAATGAAGATGTCATTTAATTTTAGTTTTGAAAACAAAATTTTGTGAAGGTTTTCAATCTTGCTAAATATACCAATCAATCAACTTCCTATAATAGTGTTTGGAGCAGTAAAAATGGAATTTGCCAGCATAATTTCTCTGACGGATTACAACATTATTTTGCTAAACTACCCAAATAGATAGCTAAACCTACTTCCTTGGATAGAGACATCAAAAATTAGGTAGTCATCAGATTATTTGGCTTAGTAATTTTCAATCTTAGTGGACTATCATATGCACAGTTGCTGTGGGATGGTCTGTATGTCAAGTGTGTTGCTGATTGGTCAGTAAATAAATCACTGATTGGCCATTGGCTAGGCAGGAAGTATAGGCAGGACAAGGAAAAGAATTCTGGGAAGTGGAAGGCTGAGAGAGAGACACTGCCAGCCGCCATGAGGACAAGGAAGATGTAAGGTACCAGTAAGCCATGAGCCATGTGGCAAAGTAAAGATTAATAGAAATGGGCTAAATATAAGAGTAAGAGCTAGACAATAACGGGCCTGAGCTAATGGCCAAGCAGTTTAAATAATGTAAGAGTCTGTGTGTTTATTTTATAAGTGGGCTCTGGGACTGGCGGGACTTGGTGGCGGGAGCTGGAGAGAAATTCTCCAGCTACACACAGTAATTGGTATAATTTTGAATCGTTTTCCTCCTCTGTGGCTATTCAACCCATGAGGTTAAGGGGTTCACTATGTTTGGTTCACTGTCTTCCCTCTGTTACATACAGAAGGTTTTGCTGAAAAAAATCTGATTAGATAAAAGCTAGGGGTGATTTATTTATAAATTTTTGAATTTACTTAAAGACTACATGATAAGGAACCAGTTTGCTGGACTTGGCATTTTAAAATAGAATTGAAGGTATCCTGCCATTCATGAGGAAGCCTGAGTCCTAACTGAAAATAAGGAAATGCTTCTGGTAGCATCTGGTTTGAGGGTTGGGATAATTACATCATTGTATAACCAGTATTGCAGGGTTATCATTTTTCTCTTTAAATCAATGATCTGTAATTATCTTAAAGAACTCTCCTCTGGACATGTGGTTCTTCTCCTAATTTGATATTAAACAAATGGAGTGTCCTATGGGTAAAATGTGAGATATTAATAGGAGTAACATTGGGTGAAGACTCTATAGTCTCTTACTTCATTTCCTTTTGAGTCTCTAAGCCTAAAATGGAGAGTAATCACTTTAGAATGAATTGAATCTCACTGCATTAGAGGAGATCCAGGCTTCTAGATGGCTTAGGAGATAAGAATTGTTGCATTTACTTGCAGTGTTATCCAATATAAACAGTGGGAGTGGTAAGTGTGTTGTGTTCCTTTACAGCAAAGATTGACATGCCTTTAAGATTGAATTAATCAAATTTTGTGGAAAATATATATCTTTGTATATTTAAACAAGGAACTTAATTTAGAAACTAGTAAAAATAATATGAGATCAAAGAAAGCAAATAACCATATTGATGTAATGTAGCAGTTAAAACTCTAGAATCAACTACAAGCTACCTGATTATGAAAGTGGAGGAAAGGCTTGGGAAACCAATTGGATACACTTGGAGACAAACACCTGCAAACTACTATCCAGATCTCCAAGAAGCAGCCAGTGTTCAGCTGATTCTGGCAACCAAAGAACTTATAAGAAAATAACTATAAACTTTTGATTTATTATCTCTGAGATAAAACGTAATCAGGATTGTCTAGGGAGCTGACAAATCAGAACCCACTTCTGCTAAGAACACAGTTATATATATATATATATATATATATATATATATATATATATATATAGCCAAACTAGCATGTTTTTAAAAGTACAAACTTTATGCTATCTATATGAAGATCAACAATAGGCAAAATGGATTTATGGCTGTACAAATGTTATCACAGGTTGCCTCAAGATGAATTGGTAAGTTACCTTCTGGAGCTAGGTACCAGAAAAATCTCTGGAGAGTAATATGTACTCAACTGAGAGTAATCCATGTATAATTTATACAGGTGTGCACACTTGCCACACACACCAAATACCATAATGGAGGCTGAGATCATTCTATAGTCTCACCATAATTTTGACTTTGGATTACTTCTAGGAGTTCAAATTTGTAGTCTTTCGGGTCAAATTTTTACAAAGATGCCAGATGGAGTTATTTAATCATAAACCTTGTCTACCCAAACCAAACAGTATTTATTTTCTTCACTATAGAATTTTATTATGCTGTCTTCTAATTGGTGTTTTCAATCTTGGTTTACCGTTTTCTTTACATTTCAGCATTCCCTAGGAGTACAACACATCATCTATTTGAACCATACAAACAGGAGAGGGCTGTAAGAACTGTATTCTCTGTGATGATCTTATCTGTATATTTGAGTAAATATGCAGATAAATATTTGAATACATATTACAAATTTGTATATACATAAATATAAATATATACAATTTGTATTTTTGTAATTTTAGCTCAGGATTCCATTTCTTTAACATACTTTCTCTACACCCTACAATGACTTAGAGGGCTGATGCTATTTTCATAGGGCTGTCTGTGTGGAAAACACACCACACAGCAAGGAAGTAAAGAGCAAGTTTCATTTTCATTTGTAGAGTTTCTACTGAATACATTCTTGTTACCAAACTAATGAGTAAATCTATTCCCTTTCACGGCTTAGACTCTTCCTGTCACTATGCACATCAAGTTAAGTAAAATTAAAAGTACTAAACTTATGTTTGCTATTCCCCTACACAATCCTTGGAATTCCTATTTAACACATTTTAAAAGGAGGGTGAGGGTGGCGGTGGTGTTACAGTACTTTATATGAGATACGGGCATAAAAGTGCTATCCTTAAACATGTTATACC
Source organism: Peromyscus eremicus (assembly GCF_949786415.1). NCBI lineage: Eukaryota > Metazoa > Chordata > Mammalia > Rodentia > Cricetidae > Peromyscus > Peromyscus eremicus. The sequence goes on along the minus strand of NC_081429.1, from coordinate 15,328,374 downwards.
AAAGGTTACTTTAAAACTGATCTTGTCCTTCAGCTTGAGGTGCACAAAGCTGTATTTCTAGCCCCAATGATTGCAATAAAATCCAGAAACATAAAAACAAATACTTAGATACCTTGGTTAGCAATCGTCTAATTTTTTTTTTTTTAATTTCATGTGGAGTGCAAAATCTTGCTTTGAAATCATCCTGCAAATGTGCACCACATGCATGATTCTACATTATAGAATGGTATGCCACCATTTGTTTAGTTCAACTTCAGCTGCCAAACAGAGGTGTAATGAACGATGCCTATCTCTGTCTTCACTCTTCACCAAGTCTATTACATATCCGTTGGCTTAAGGTACAAAGCCAGAATTCAGCTTCAGATCTCTGAGTCTCTAGCTCCTTCCTTTCTCCTAGTTGCAGTCTCCTTTAGAAGAGAATACAATCACCTTCCTCTGGGTTCTCTGCTTCAATACAAAACACAACTCTTCTGTAGGCAATTTAAGTAAAAAAAAATATTTTAAAGTGTTACTGTTGATTTTAAAATACAGGTGAAATGATTGTTTAAAGCAAGGAGGTTTGTGATTACAAGCCCTAATATATTTTTTTATTTTTTATTAAGAATTTTTTTTCATTCATTTCACACACCAAAGATCTCCCTCTTCCCTCCTCAATATTGATCAACTGTTGTTCTTCATCAGTCTACCTTTCAAGTCTCAGTACCTACATGTGGAAGATGAAAAGAGTGACAACTCCTTTAAAATTGCCAAAAACCTCAAAATAATTAAAATTCATGAATATAATATATTTATAATCATACATTTAAAATTTATAAATATATTATAGCATTAGTATGATTAGGTCATATATAAAAGAAAATTAATAAATTGAACATTTTGTTGCTTCCAATGTGAAATTCTGTGTTTGTTCACCTCTTCTAGGTTGCATCCTTTAATGCACTAATTTTTAAAACTGCCTCAGAAAAATATACAATCAGCAAAGCCAACATAGCCTAACGATCTACATGAACAACTTGAAAAACTCAAGAATCCCAGTTTTGAGTATTACTCTCTTTGTTGTCAAGTACTGCCTTAGAAGATATGTTCAGTACCTCTTCCAGAAGAAGTCTAACCTAGCCATTTGCTAAACTAATTATCGTTTGGCCTGTAGAAAATAATATAGTATGAGAGAAAAAGCAATTTTATAAAAGGGCTAGTGAACTGTGGCCTTGTGAAGTGCTAATGTGAAGTAGGACATTAGGACAGTCCAAATCCACAGTAGATGAATGTTTTAAAATACTTTCACTTGTCTATATAAGCTCGGTTTTAAATGGAGATGTCTGAAAATCTAAGAAGGATTCAAAGGACATAGTAGGATGTGTACGAAAGGAGAATTTTACCTACTATGGGAATGATGGAATAACATAAATTCACCTGTAAATGTTATAAAACTTAAGCATTCGTGCTAATACTACTGATGATATATCAAACATGTAATACAATGTAACTCCTGAATCTAGGAAACAGAAATGTCTACCCAGAATCTTTATATTCTAACATAGTTCTTTTCTTTCCTTTTTCTAGTTAAAATGAAATAAACTATCTGGAGAAAAAATTGAAACAAGAAGAATTAATGGGAGGGATATAACTGGGAACATGCAGAATAATTGGTATGCATTGAGAAAATCTTCCCTGAGCCTTAGATATAGGGATTCTGATGTAGGTGTATCAACTGAAAATGTGCACCCAATAGTCAGCTGTTCTATGTATTTTGACCAGGTATGGATTTCTGTGATGATCTCCATCTGCTATAAAAAGGAAGCTTCTTTGATGAATGGGGAGTGCTAGATTTATTTACCTCTGGATAGATGTGTATTTAGAACACAGTTAGGAATTATACTTATTTATTAACATGGCGGTACTGGAATTTCCTCCAGGCTTAATGACTTCAACAATCACAGGGAGTTGGTTAGTTTGTAGTTTACAGTACAAGTCTTAAACACCCTCTTATTTACTAGGGCTAAAGTAGTTATTGTTTACTCCTAAAATATAAGTGCCAATATACACCCTTTGGTATATCTGTTGGTACAGGTCATTGGTGTGATTTTATAGGTTTTACAGCTGGTCAAATAAGTTTTAGCTCAATTCTTCAATGTCGTGTGCCTTCACAATAAAAAAAAAAAAGTGAGGTACCTTCAGCAATATGGTTTTACCTTCAAGTTCTTGGAGGTAACCAATGGCAATTGTCTACATTGTTTTGCAGTCTCTTGGACACTGAACACTAACTGGAAGTGAGGTTTCCAATACCTTACACTGGGTATTTTGTTAAATAGTCCAGGACACTTGGGGAGAACATTGTCAACCCAAGTATCATAATTTAACTTAAACTATTTGTATATCATTGACACAAGTAATCACAGAAAATTTTCTTTTTTTCCATGAATTTCCTAGATATTCCCATGTTGTGAATCAAAATAAGCTATTACTCCACAATACCATCGAGGTATCATAAGAACATTTCAACATTCAAAAATCTTCTACAGAATAATTTGATAATATAATCTTATGAAAACTGTCATGTTTAAAGAAAAAAGTTAGAGTTGCAAATCAAATTCTAATGGGAAGGGTGAATTTTGAAATCCATTCCTGAAGGGATCCTCTGGAAAAATTACTTAAGATTAACCCTAAAGAAGGTTCTTTCTGCCAAAGATGGAAACAAGCTCAGAGACCCAGTGCAAGACATTATCTAGAGAGTAAGAGAGCTTGAAACAAAGCGCTAAATGGGATGTCTCCACCAAATCCCTCCCTTCTGATCTCAGGGAATCCTGCAGCAGAGGAGATGGAAGAGTATAAGAACCAGAGGGAATGAAGGACACCAAGAAAATAAGGCCCTCTAAATAAACCTGAACACAGCTCATAAGAACTCACAGGGACTGAAGCAGCATGCACAGTGCCTGAAAGGGTCTATGCCAAGTCCTCTGCATACATATTACAGTTTCCAATTTTGTTTTGTTTTTTATTTATGAAATTCTTTAGTGTGCAAACAAATGCATCTCTGATTCTTGTACCTCTCTAGACTATTTTTCTTCTGCTTGTTTGTTTAGTCCAATTCCTATATGATAGCTTATTTTATTTTATTATTATCCCTTAGAAGCCTGTTCATTTTCTAATGAGAGATAGACAAGGAGTGGATCCAGATAGAAGGTGAGAAGGAACTAGGAGGAGTGAAAGGAGGGATTACCGTAATTGGGATGTATTATGTGAGGAAAAAAATTGTTTTCACTAAAAAAAAAAAAAAGAAAAACACTACAAGATAAATGAACTAATATTATTTTAAAAAATAAATTCATAATTTTAAAGTTCAAAGATGGCAATATATTAATTTAATTTAAATTAGAAAGATCAATGTCTCTCTATTGAAGCTACTTTAAGACAACAAGTAAATAATAAATTACATAAATATTTCAGAGTTTCATTTGACTGTTACTTATTAAACTCCTACCCAGACATCGCCTTTGTAAAAGTGCGTCAATTCAGTCGCCTAGTAAAAATGTTAAAACCTCTTCTTTCAAGTGTTTTATGTTCTAGTAAAAGAAATGGTCTAGTTATATTTACAAATTTTAATAACAGTACAACCTGTGATGAAGTTATATGATATTTTTACCACAAACACAGAAAAACTTTATCACTGGGCTATGTTTTTGCTGTTCCTTAAATAGAATTAATGAGAATAAATCTTACATGAAAGAGCAGAAAAATTATAAGTTAAATAATTTCTAGTTATTTAAAATAATTATTTTAATACTATTTATTTGTACAATTAGAATATTTAAAGTTTTTAATATTTATATATTTAATTTATATTAAATTATATTTATTTTATATTTATATTTATATAATATATAAATATATAAATATATAAATATATTCATATTTGTTTTATATTTAAATATAAATTAATATATTAATTTATATTTAAATATAAAATGATTTTCTATGATAAAATTGTGTTGTTGAAACATTCATAATACTTTTTGAAGACTAACACAATAAATGATAGAGTAAATTTACTAACAGAAATGTATAGTTCATCATGCAATAATATTTACAATATGAACATTTTGGGCTGATCTTGCAGCAACTCATAGGGATTTTTTAAATCAATATCTATACAGCTAAATTTCATTCTAAGAATTATCAGAAATTAATATCTTTTAAGTTCCTTAACGTTTCTTTAGAATGTATCTTATCCTTATTGTCTCTAGTTCTTTGTGTTGGGTGGAGGTGTCATGGACTTCTCCCATCCCCCCAGCATGGCTGCTGTTCTTGTTCAGCTTGTGGTATTATTAAGAATAATAAATTATTTTATTGTTTTAACAGTTTTCTTTTTTCTCTTCATTTAAATTTCTCTCAAATGAAGACACAATACTCAGAATCTGTTGTTTCAATTCAAATATCTCTTCCCTGAGGTATTTTCATACATAATTGAAAGAACCATATATATTTATAGAAAAATCAACTTCATCATTTTTATTAAAAAATAAAATAACTAAGTAATTTACTGTTTTTAAATGCAAATTGTGAACTTTCAGCACGGCTCTTCAAAGAAAAAAACACCCTTTAATACTGTGTGTACAAATGAGTAACAATTCAACCTACACAAATAAACTTATACCTAAACTGAATTATCAGACCAAACAGTCTTAAAAATTAATCCATTATTCCATTATGCCCTTGGCTTTTGAACATAAAGTAGATATATTTTCTAAAAGAGAAATTTCAGAAAAGCGAGGCCAAATTCAATGTATATATGCATCCAGGAAACATTATTTATCTATCTCAGTCTTTTAGCTAGATCACTCTCAACTACTGATCTGGTGAAGAAGAAGTTACTGTAGCCAACAAAATTAACTCAGCCAAATTAAAGAACATGGCTGAAAATTTCAGGCTTGACACTTTCACAAACCATCATTTTGGTATAAAAAGTTATAAATACGTTCATATGTCCTAGATGTTAACTGTGTTTAACAGGCAAAGTTTACTCAAGGTCTTCCAAGGTGAAGCAGAGATCCTTCATTGTCAGTGAAAAGATACCTAAAATAGATGCCATGGCTCAAATCCACTGGAGATGAAAGAGGAAAATTAAACTGCAATAGAGAAATCAGAATCTCAAGTGGAATGGGGAAACTGTAGCTGATCCTGTAGGTCAGGAGCATTCATTTAAGTCCCTAACATCGGTGGTCTCAATTCCTTAACCAGTTTTCTAAAATAGCATCAGAGTCGCTCCCTGGCTCTTTTACTGTGACTCTTTCCTCTCTCTAACTCTAATTAATTTTACACACAATCTCTGGATTAATCTCTTTCAGGTCCTTTCTTTAGACTAATGTTCAAAAATCTACAATGGCTATCCTTAGAAGAAGATTTAATCTTCTGTTTCTTTCAGACACTCTGCAAAGTCTTTACCTCTCCTGCAGGATCGTTTCCCATTACTTGAAAATATGGCTCTTCTGTGACACTGAACTGGATTGATGATTTTGAGAAATAAAGTCTTTGGCAACTATGAGAACACTGTTCTAATTTCATTCTTCCTAAAAGTATTATTATTATTTCTTTGAATGACAGTTTAAATTTGGATTCATGGAGAGTGAGTTGTTTTTCTACCCTGACTTACAGAGTTCTGTTTGCTGTAAGTAATTTCCAATATAGGAAGCTACTGTGATGTTTATCATGAACATTCATTTTCAGTGAGATTTAAAGCATCAATTAGATCGCTCCATGGAACCATATACCACACTTTATATTTCTGTGTTTTATAATGACTAGAACTGGGATAGATGAATGTATTCTATTTAATAACATACAAAATAATAAATAAAAAATGAGTGATGTTAATAATGAAAAGCATTATTTAGTTTCTTAAGTAGATTAATCTAAGGGGGCTTAAAACAATATAAATCCATGTGCTTTAAACTCTAGGTACTCAAGTGTCTGAAATCTAGGTGTCCATAAATCCATAGTCCTTTAGAGTAAAATATATCATTATTGTAACTCAAAATACTCTACTATCTACCTCTTTTGATTATGGCATTCACATATATATCTATGTCTTCGCATCCTCTTCTCGATTTCACAAAGCATATTGGACTAATGGCTTGTGCTACTTTGTGTTAATTTAATGTACTCTATCTCTAGTATGCTAGCATCCAAATAAGGTCAGATAAATATAATTAACAACACCATAAGACCTCTACCTTGTTTTTAACAGGTATCTTCTGTGACCTTTATGCATGACAAGAAAATATAATTATTTAATCTTACTTTGGAAGTGTCCATTCAGTAAAGTAACAATAAAAACTTTGAAGTGTTTTCATTCATGACAAAATATTTTGAGATAATAATGAAATAGAAAAGTGGGTGATTGAAAAAATATGACAAATCTAACCTCTGTGTGAGACTTTATGAGCATTTGTCAGTAGTATAAAATAATAGGTTTCATGAACATATTTTTATAAAAGCAGAGAATGTACTTAGTGGTAATTATGCCCCCTGTTATCCTTTCTCCCCCAAAAGATTTCACAACCTTCTCCAGAGAGTTTCATGTCCCACAAGTCCCTCTGTTATTTCAATGTCCTCTCTGTCGTGTTTTGAAAAGTTATTTATCAGCTAATACAGTTTTATCGTGTCTTCTGCAACTAAAACAATTCTATTCTTCTCTAGTATTGAATGAGACTCCATTGTGTATACATAGCATATTTCTTGATTTATTAATGCACTGATGTTTGCCTATGCTACTGCAATAACATGTTCAATAATCATGTTTGATTACAGTGAAGAGCAGCACAATAGATATTTGTATGTAGGCATCTCCATAGTAAGTTAATATTGGTTCTTTGGATATATAAACCCATAAATCATACACCTAGTTTACATGGTACCTCTATTTGGAAATATTCAAGACCCTCCTGTGCTGACTAGTTTTATGTTAACTTGATACAAGCTAGAGTTGTTTGGGAGGAGGGAACTTCAATTGAGAAAATGTTCTCACCAAAATGGCCCATGGGAGATAATAAGGGACATTTTCGTGATTGATGATTGATGTGAGAGTGCTCAGCTCCCTCTGGGCAGTGCAATCCCTAGGCTGGTGATCCTAGGTGCCATAAAAAAGCAGGCTGAGCAGGGTAGAGCAAACAAATCAATAAGAATCATTTTTCCATGGCTTCTTTTTCAATTCCTGCCTCTAGGTTCCTGCCTTGAGTTCTGAACTGAACACTCCCCAGTGATGAAGTGTTGTCTTGAGTTCTAAGCTGAGATAAACACTTTCCTCTACATGTTGCATTTGGTGAGTGTTTCATCACAGCACTGTAAACTCTACCTAAACAGAAATTGGTACCACAAAATGGTATATTGCTGTGCCAACCTGACCACATTTTGAGGGAGAGTTTTGGAAGTAATTTGGAATTTGGGGCTGTGAAAACTTAATGAACTATTGTAGTGAGAGGGAGGGCACAAGAATACTGAAAGAGGCACAGAAAAAGGAGGCCTGGTGTTGGGAGCCATGCGGCCTAGTTTTAGACTAGGATATGAGTGTTTGTCCAATGAGTCTCCAGGTGAGGCAAAGCCCATGGGGACAGTCTGACTCTGTAAGGACCAGTGGACTTTGAGAAAGCACACAATACTGCTGGGACCACAACGTCTGCACACTCTCTTCTCTCTCACTGTGTCAATTACACATTGGGATAGATGTGGTCATTCCTGGGAACCCCATGTTTTTTCCTTGGATATTTTCCCCAAAAATTCTTTGTGAGCTGATGTTTCTCATCCTTCTTGTCTGAGGATGCCAGCTGTCTGTCACTCTAGACCCCAGAAGCTGTCCTGATTCAGTGCTGACTGGATCAGAGGTAATTCACCTCTATTTCTCTAAATATGCTTTGTTAAATTTTGAATGATATTGTTGTTCTTGAAAATGTTGTTTCTATGTTTATCACCTTCTACTTCTGTAAAGCCTGGATGTACCTGGCTCTGTATTTGGCCATTTAGCAAAATGATAAGTGTCATTTTTGGTTTAAAAGATATTTTGATGTAAACGTTGGGAAAAAAAAACATATATGACATATTTGTTTTTGCTGGAGGTTAAGCAGGAGAGTGGGAAAAACATGTCTATTAGTATGGAAGAACATGCTTGTTTTTGAAGTATAAATAAAGATGGCTTGAGTTATTCAGGGCTGACCACTTGTGTGAAACTCACCTGGTAGTCAGACAATTCATTTCCTTGCACTGAGGCTCCTTCCCCATCTCAGGACCTGAACTCAGGCTGCGATAAGACCACAGAAGCCAGGCTAGTTACATTTCAGAAAGTAGCAGAGACGCTATCAAAGCCACTTATGTGATATTTTGGATTAACAACAGGTAGTTTTGGTCAAATGGAGTTGAAGAATCACCTATTACTAACAAGAGACCAGTTTCTTGGAAGACAAATCTTCTGGGACATGTTTCCACAGGGTCAGTACAGAGAAGCTGTGTTTCAGGGCATACAAGAGCTGACCGAACTGAGTACCATGTAAGTTTCATAGGTGGTGCTGGTTTTGAAAACATGGAAAGGTCAAGGAGAGCAGCTAAGGCTTGGTGCTCTAAGAAACCATCTAGGAGCCATTTGTGAAGATTCAGCCTCATTTGTAGTACAAGCTCCTAAAGAGGTAATGGAGAGAAGGTGAAGGTTGGCATCATGTGTCAGGGCTAGAGTCTCTGAAAAAAAAGGCCTAGAAGAGTATAATGGTAAAAGTACAGCACAGTTGCAGTGAAGACCCCAGTATTTTGATCATGCCAGTACCATAAGGTGACTACCAAGGAAAGCAACAGCCTTGGAGAGGTGCCAGCCTGTGCCCATGAGACAAGCCACATGTGCTACAGAGGGCAGAGTCAGAGAAGTGTCGTCCGAGGCCCTGTGGAGCATAGAGCATTATGACTGGACCCCAGACATCAAACGCCAAGCCATTTATTCCATGCAACATCAGTTTTGGTTTGGTTTGACTATAACTCTGCCATGATTCTTCCACTTTGGAGTAAGAAAGTATTCAACTTTTTCCTCCTAATTTTCAGGGGCCCTTAGTTAAGACACTTTGGAATTTTAGGTAGACTTTGGATATTTTAGAACAACAATTTAGATAATTTAGAGGAATTGAACTTCGGGGGAGGCTTTGGATATTTTCAATGTTTTAAAAACACTGAAATTTTAAAGCATTTGGAATTTAAACGCATACAGGTCTTTTAAAATTTGGAATATCTCATGCTATGATATTAAATTTAACATGTTATTCCTGAAGAAAAATAGGATTAGAAAGGTTGTAGTTGAACAGTGATATAGTGATATGTTTTGTGTCAAGTACACAAAGAGTCAATTGTACTGACTAGTTTTATGTCACTTGACACAAGCTAGCGTCTTGTGAAGACAGAACCTCAACAGAGAAATTGCTTCCACCTGATTGGCCTTTGAACAAGCCTGTTCTGAATTTTCTTGATGAAGCATTGAAGTGGGAGGGCACTAATGACTCTGGACAGTGCTACTCCTGGACTGTTACTTCTGTTTGCTATATGCAAGCAGGCTGAAGAAAGCTAAGAGGAGCAAGCCAGTAACAGTGTTCCTCCAAGGCCTCTGCTTCAGGTCCTGCCTAATGGTTCCTGCCTTGGATTCCTGCTCTTAGTTCCTTCCCTCAATGATGTAGCAGCCTTAGTTGTAAGTTGAAATAAATCCTTTCACCTCCATTTTGCTAATGGTCAGTATTTAATCACAGCAATAGAAAACTTTACTAAGACACTTCCCTACACAATTCCTACAATGGCTTGACTAATTCCCACCAGAAGCAGAGAAAGCTCCCTTTTTCTCATTTCCTCATCATTATTTGTTGTTTTCAGTTTCCATTCTTTAGGGAGTGGCATGAAATCTCTGTAGTTTGACTTATTTCTCTAATGAATAAAGATCCTGTATATTTTAACGCGCATATTGGCCATTTGTACTTCACTCTTAAAGCATATGATCATTGTCCTCTCTACATTTATCACTCATAGTATTTGGGTCTTATTTTGTTTTTGTTTTTTACATACTTTGGGTATCAATCACTTGTCATGTAAATTGATTGCAAAGATATTCTCCTGTTCTTTGGCTCATTTATTTACTATAATAATTATTTCTTTTGTTATGCAGAAACTTTTTAACTTGATTCAATCTCATTGGTCAATTCTTCAGTTTTCCTGTACTAGTAATGCCCTATTCAGAAAATTATCACTCTAAGTGTTTTACCTAAGTAGTTCATATATTCCTGCTGAATTCTGAGTTGATTTCTGTCTAGCATGGGAGACAAGGATCCAGTCTCTTTCTTTAATATGTGATTTTTTTTCCTAGAAAATTTACTAAGAGTTTGGCCCTTTCTCGTTTTTGTTTGTTTGTTTGTTTGTTTGTTTTGTTTCTTTTTTAATTTTTAATATATACTTTGGCATCATTGTTGAAAATTAAATAGCTCTAGAAGATTAGTCAATGTTGTTTCTTGTAATTAGATTCTTCAGAGGCAGTAGTGACAAAGGAATTTTGCCATGATACCATTCACAGGCTTCCTTTAATCTTTTATTGACCTTCATTCAGATTAAAAGCAGATTCATGACTTTGCTACAGAGAAAAATTTCAGGACAAGCCAGTAAGCATAAGAGTTAGAATGCAGTAAAGGGTGTTTGGAGTCAGATTTTAAGTACAAGCATTAAGAGAGAGAAGTACTTGGGAAGAAAGGAAGGTATAATTAAGAATGTTAATTCTGTCAAGGAAAGTCCCAGTAACTTATCTACAGTATTCATGTATACTGATCGTAGTAGCTTCTGAACTAACTTCTCAAAGTGTGGCTAAGGAACCTATAGACAGAGTAGCAGTATGCACTGGCTAGGATAACAGCTGATAAGGTAGAAATTCAATGCATGGGAGTAGCAGGAGAGTAAGATATTAAGTGATTTGCTGCAAAAAAGAAGAAGAAGAGAAGAAGAAGAAGAAGAAGAAGAAGAAGAAGAAGAAGAAGAAGAAGAAGAAGAAAAGAAAGAAAGAAAGAAAGAAAGAAAGAAATTCTATCGATAACCCTTAATATTTATTGTGAGTCTGAATTCAGTCAGTCTACATAGTTGAGTTACAGGACAGCCAGAGCTATGTAGAGAGATCCCATCATTAAAATGAAATTAGCAATATCAAGTAAATCTGATATACAAAATAAATGGCAAATAAAATGTCAACAAACAGACATTGGCAAAACAAATGTATGCAAATTTTTTTCAAAAGGCTTAAAGCCATCTGTTATTTTTATTTGAATTGTACAATTCAGTAATTTTTAAATACAAGTTATCTACATTTTCTGATAGACTTTAGGACTGCAGAGAAATACAAAGTGTCATTTTGAAATAAATCTGGAAAAAAGATGAAATAATACAGAGATTAGCATGACCTTTGCCCCTAAATACATCCAAATTAGTAATGTCTTATGAATGTTCCATGCACATAAAAATATTACGTAAGCTGGTCCTTGGGGATTTATTAAATAACGTATGGCTCTTTGGGACATCACCCTAGAGCATAACTTTATCACCCCAAGTGGTATAACTTTCTTTAAACTACATATATGTGTGTACATACCCATATGTATACTTTACACTTCTTTGTTTCTATGATTACTCAAGTTTATATAGTCACATCTGAAGATTTGTCCAGCTGGGTGGTGGTGGTTGGCGGCGGCGGCGGCGGCGGCGGCGGCGGCGCATGTCTTTAATCCCAACACTCGGGAGGCAGAGCCAGGGGGATCTCAGTGAGTTCAAGGCCAACCTGGTCTACAGAGTGAGGTCCAGGACAGGCTCCAAAGCTACAGAGAAACCCCGTCTCAGGGGAAAAAATAATTGTCCCATTTGTCAATTGTCGGTATTAATTCCAGATCGAATGTTGTCTTATTCAGAAAGTCCTTTCTGACACCCATATCTTTTAGATAATTGTCTGGGATTTCTTTTAGCATTTTCATTGTTTTAAGTTTCGTATTGAGATCTTTGATCCAGAAAAGCACTGTAAGAAATAGTGATGTAGCTTAGGGGAAGAACAACTTGCCTACCTCTCAGAAATCATGGGTCCAGTTCCCAGCAATGCAAATAAGTACAGAAAACTTATAAATGAAAACAAACTACAACATACTGGTAAAATGCAATATGTATTCTCTGTGATTTTAACAAACGGACACTATTATCAAAACCAATGGAAATCAAAATGTGTGTATTTAGTATCAATAAAGGATCAGAGTTAAATACTTTCTAAGTGATAACATATAGAATTTGATTTTAAATTCATAGTTTTACAAAGGATCTATAGGTGCCCTATTATGAGAACTGTAATCTCACTCATAAATTACCTGCTAGATGACTTGAGAAAGAAATTCACCACTGACTTAGATAAAATACAGAGGCATAGTGAAACTGACATTGAATCTATGGATTTTATATTTTTTTACATTTATGTATCAATATGTGTTTCTTTTATAATTTTTTAAGTAGTACCTGTAATATTATCCATCAAATGTTGTTTGTTTAAGGGAAATTGGTAAACAAAGGAACTGAAATAGAAACTAAGCTCGTACTTGCTTCATTTATACTCTTTAAACATCTTGTCTATTTTCTAGTGTTTCAACCCTTTGTTCAATGTGCTAATATTTTCCTCTTTTAATATAGATTTACCTGGACATCCAGATATTTGATGAAGAAAATAAAAAAAAAGTTTGTAAAATCTTATCTGTGATGAAGTAGGCATTTCTTGACTTTCTCCTTTGTATAAATGAATCTTAAGAACTAGATACTAAGTGCCAGTAGGCATTTCTTGACTTTCTCCTTTGTATAAATGAATCTTAAGAACTAGATACTAAGTGCCAGCTATTTTTAAATTAGAGTTCCTCCTTACTCTCCACTAGGGAGAAATGTCACCTTATTCCATGATCCAAATGACACAACAGTGTCCAACTTACTAGAGCATCAGATCCAGTAGGATGAAACTACCTGGCTTTCAGGGTGTTTCAACTTACTCAGCTGTGAATAGTTGCCAAGAAATCTAAAGACAAAGCAGAGAAAACAATGATTGATTAAGCCCAGTGGGTAGCACATTTTTAGAAAATTAAACAAAACTGTATGTTTATATTAACAATATACATGCAGCAGACTTCCAACTGCTCATCTTTTCATCTCCATTGAAGTGTAGTAAATATCCAAAGGTTTTCATTCATTTTAGATATTCAGTCCAGTGAACTGAAAGAAGCAAGCATTCACCCATCATCAAAATCAATGTGTAGAATACCACGAACATAGCAATCCTGGCTTCAGCTTTTGACCCCATGTGTCCAGTCCACTGCCAAACAAAAAAGTAATTCACCAGCAGGCATATGATTGTTTTGCCTTTCTAGATATTCAAATGAATTTCTCACCAAATTTTGAGTATGTAGTCTTAGTGATTATTTTCTTTTATAGATGCCTAACAATGTGCTATTAGAAAAATTTGAATTATGACTTCTAAGTGCTTTCTGGGTGACTCAGAAATAACACTAACCACCATGACAGAATACCTTAGTTCTACTTTTGCTGCCAGATCTGTGTTAATATGCCATACTTCTTTCTCCTGAGCAATAAAAGTACCATTTTGCCATTCTCAGGGCTGCTGTTATGAGGTAATGAACATGTATCAAGTGCTTTCTAAGATGTGACCTACAGCATAAGTGAATTTTTAAAAGGCTATGATGATTAAGAAAAGGGCGAGAAAGATGGTAAGAGCCAGAGCTAGTGGAAATTTACAGCAAAACAACATTTGCCAGACATGATAGGCATGTGACAGCATGTATATGGCCTACAAAGATCTGCAGCAAAGTCTAGTATGGATGAGGGCAAGTCTCATATAGCTCCACACCTAACTGAGAAGCTACCGCAGTTGATGGCTACAGAGTAGAAAGTGTCAGTTTTCTTCAGAAATGTGATCTCTAAGATGCTATCCACACTCAATAGTCTTAGACTCATACCTAAACAAGTCACACTAATTGGACTCATCAGGGATAACAAAATGAGCGTATTTTGTTATTGGGAGGGAAAAGAGCAAGGTAACCAAGAGAGAAATAGGAAGGGAAGGGATAAGGGAAGATTTTACTTTTTAAAAAAAGTTGTATGTTATGCATATATAATAAATTAATTTGAATCAATTAAAATATTTTAGAAGTTATCCCCCGCCCATCAAAAAAACTTCTGCATAATCCAGTGAGCTCCTTTCTGATATCCTTTCTAGTCAATAATCACCCACATCTATTGGTGGAAGTATTAAGGCAACTCCACAGAGTTAAAAGGGAGGTTTATTTTGGGGTAACTTACAAGTAAAGGGATAGGTTACAGGATCTGGGAGAGGTGACATGCAGGCCAGTGGTGATCTCTGGAGAACTCTGCTTGGTTTACCACCCAAAATCCAGTGTTACTAGGAACCAAGAAAGCCTGCACATCCAGATCTCTGGTCTTAAGCGCTCCCCTCCAGGCCCCGCCTCAGGGGCAGGCCATAGGTAGGCAAAACATTTACTGGAAGCCTCGCTGGGGATAGTACTTCCAGGTCAAAGCTGGAACAGCTACCCACTACACACATCAATAACCTGAAGTGAAAATATTGAGGGTCCTATTACCTCAGTGTAATCTTGGCTATTCTTTCAAATATGAATAAATATTTTTTGGTGCGGGAGTGGGGGTATTTTCAGAGATGTTCCTAAACATGAGTAAAGATCTACTGAAACAAAACAAAGAAATCCTAAAATCCAGACATTAGATTTTTAACTACAAAGAAGAGTGTTGAATGAATTATAAAAATGTGAGTTTGATAGGGAAACGTGTAGCTAGAATTTTTTAATATGAAGAAAAATGTGCCCTTTCCTGATGAAGAAACTAATGTATAGCTTTATACTTTAGAAGCTTTAGTGACTTCTAAAAATTTATTCATCATTACTGTGATGGCCATTCTTGGCTGTCAAATGTATTACATCTAGAATTATCTAAACTACAAGCTATGGTTACACCTGTGAGGGATATTTCTTGGTTGAATCATTTTGGGTGGGAAACCCATCTCAAACCTGGGCCATGCCTTCTGGTGGCAAACTATATAAGAGGACACGGAGGAAACAACTTCTTTTGTGTTTGCTTTCTTGCCCTTGCTTTTGCTGGCGATTTTCTACCTTCAAGGGTGGAAGAGCTCACTTCTTCAAGATTGCAATGTATATTGAAGACCAACTGAGAAAACCAGAGTCATAGACCAAGAAACTATTGGACTCTTTGAACGGATGTAGAAGTAATGTCATTGTTGGAATAGTTGGATCACAATCAGGAAGATACATACTCTAATAAGTCCCATACATGCATACATACATATTTACTTACATCTATGTATGTATGATGTGTGTGTGTGTGTGTGTGTGTGTGTGTGTGTGTGTATTCTATCAATTCTGTTTCTCAAGAGAATCCTAATACATCTACCTACATTTATCTAGAGTTTATTTTTCACAAGTTATATTACTTGGCCATTTAAAGTCATTATATATTGTAACTCTCTAGTTTATTTTTCTTACTTTCTTTAACATTATTGAGGGGCAATTGTTTTAAAGAAGAAGGAAAAACTCAAAAGGTCCAAATAAGATCAATTTCAAACCCCTGGGTAGTGTGTGTGTGTGTGTTTGGTTTTTTAATACCTTCATTTTTTTACTTGACATCCAGAGTAAGCTGGCTATATGCCTATGTTCAGAGTACCCCCAGTCACCTACTTTCTTGAGAGCCTAGCACTCTACCCTTCCTTATCTCCTTAGAAAATAGAAATAAGTTAATAAATAAAAATGTGAAAAGTCTGAAGATGTCTAAAATGAGAGAGGAAGCTGACAGAGGAAGGCTCAAGCTGAAAATGGAGGGTAGCCTGTGAAACAAGAAGGCATAAAGCATGTAAAAATCTACAAAGAAGAAAACAGGGAACACTAGGAAAGGATTTGGTTAATGAGGCCAGTGTTCACCAATTAGAGGGAAATACACATGGGATGTCTAGAAAAATGTAACCAGTGTGAAATGCAGATTGAATAACTTCTTATTACATAAATTATACCTATATTTAAAACACTTTTTATAATACTGCTGACATAAAAAATAATAAATATTTTAAGAACATGATTTATGACATAAATTATACCGTCTTATAATGAAGTATTCACTGACTAATATTTGCTTAACTTTAGAGAATGTCATACATACTCACTGAAGAATCAAAATTACATATATAATTTGTCAAATTCATCAATAGATTGAGCATGATTTAAAACAAAGTCCTACAAGACCATTTTGTAGAAATCTATAGATCTACTCAATTCAGTTCATGAAAAAGTAAAAGAACCACAATTTGCCAAGAACAACTTAAAATGAAAAAGTTATCTCTGAATTTAGGATTTTCTATCAAGCCACGGTAGGACAGAGAGGTATTAGTGACATGACGGTAATAATACAGGTATATGAAAAATTAGACTTTACTCAAAATGGCAGTGAATTCCATTAATGAAGTATATTGTTGAAACAATCATGCATTCATGAGCAAGGAAAGTAATAGTATTAATGGAAAATCTGAAATTACAAACCTCTGTTCATACTCTAAGGTAAGATGACCCTTTCCTAGCTAGGACACAAACAGCTATTTCAAAGGTAATATTTTTTTAAAAAACTAAAATAATCACTAATACATAAAGTACATAAAATGATAATCTACTATAACAAGTATATTTAAAATTGCAGTTGCAAAAATGTTCACTATAGTCATTAGAGAAATGTACATTTAAATCACAGGGCTATTTCACAGTATTCTTATAAAAGAAGTTAAGAAGAAGAAAAATACACAGAAATAGACTACAAATGCCTATAGAGTGACTCAAAATGTAATAAATCTCCAACACAGATGTGAAGCTATGCAATTGATTTAAATGATGTAATCTAATCTAAGAAAAACATATGCAATTTGTTTTCTCTCATCTGCAGATTCTAGCTTTCAAGTTTTGCATATGTGTTTTTACTTTGTGGAGAAAGTGAATAGTTTGTGAAAACAGAACAGGGACCATGAGAAATCCAAAAGATTTTCAGAAGAAAGATGGGCAGAGTAGTAGAATACATACGATATAAAGTTGGGAAGGAGAATACTGGGTTCAAGTTGAGGGGGCTGGGCAGAGAGTACAGAGCAAGGCAGCTGAAGTATGTAAGAATAAAAAAAAATACATACTAACATAGAATTTGATAGCCAGTTACAGTAGTATGTCTTTAAACCTAGCACTCCAGAGTCTGAGGCAGGTGAGTGAATCTGTGTGAGTATGAGGCCAGCTTGATCTATATTCCAGGATTGTAGGCTATATACAGATGAGAAAGAGAGAGAGAGAAACAGAGAGACAGAGACAGAGACAGAGACAGAGACAGAGAGAAGGTGGTAGGGACAAGAGAAAGGAAAGGAAAAAAAGAGGGAATTTAAACAAATACTGCTCAGAAATATAAATGGGAATGGGGAAGATTCGCTATTTTAAAGAAAGAAAAAAATGCAAGAAAGACATCCACTACACTGTATACTAATTAAAAAATCTAAATCCTCAGGCTTCCATGGACACATACACTCTCATGCACACACACATACACACACACAAACATACTTCAACACACATGTACATAATTTAAAATCAAAAGTAATTATTTTTGAAACATAAGCCAAAAAAACTAAAAGTCCCTTATAAAACAAAACATTTATTAAAAATTATAAACAAACAAAGACTTAGATATGTCCTTTCCAAGAATACTTTATACAATTTATACAAATTGTTATATTCATAATTTCAAAGCATGAACAATAATTAAATCCATTAATTAGACAACTATATAATGGATAAATAAATATTGTTAGTATTTTTAATGCCCACAGTCTAGGACACTGCTTGGCATAAATATGAATGAACTATTATCCCCACTATGATTGTGACATCTGAAAGGAACAAAAAATGACACATTGTGACATGCTTCATATGGTTCCACTTACTACCCAATTATTTTTGGAAAATGCCAACTATAGGAACAGAAGTCAGATGGATTTCTAGAAGCAGTGATGGCAGTGAAGCATTTGATAATAAAGGAACACAAGGAATATGTTCTAGACAGAAACACTCTGTATGGTCATCTGATGGTGATGTGCTTATGTGTTCCTCAGACTACATAGAGCGCACAGCTCAGATGAATATATTTAATTCTTTTTATATTATACTCCAATGAACATGAAAACACAAAATGTACAAATCAGTGTCTGAATAATCCTCATTACTTGTACTCCTGCATGTTTTTGTTTTTCTCTTGTTCTTTTCTTTTCCTTGTCATTCATTTTTGCTCTTTGTCACCTTTTTTATTGGCATATGCAGGGCTCATAGTAGTCTACTCTGTGCAGGCAATATTCTACTTTGCTGCTTTGAGTCTCACTACAAGCTGTATTTTAACTTGTAATCTAGTTCAACATAGGCTTGACCTCTCAACATTCATACTACACACTCTGGTATGCTATGATTGCAGATATGCACCATCATGACCTTCATGGATGATGGCTTTTAAACACCTTGTACTGTAGACTGCAAACATAGTTCCTATGCTGCAATCAAAGAGAGTATAAAATCTCAGGTCACTTCTGTCATAACTTGGAAATGACACCCTATCATTTACCATCATAAAGTACATGTAAGTATGTGTGTGTGTTTGTGTGTGTGTGTGTGTGTGTGTGTGTGTGTGTGTGTGTGTGTGTGTATGTGCAAAATACAGCTTAGCCTAAATTCTAGAAGTTAGGGAAATATACTCTGCCTCTTTAGTGGGATTAGAATAATTTATGTAGTCAAGATTCTGAGCAAGTATATCATCAATGTACACATTCTATTCCTTTATTTGGACTAACATGGCAGTAGGAAAGAAGGAAAGAGGGAAGGAGACAGAGACAGAGAGACAGCATTCTGACAAACTGTAATTCAAAGATGTCTGAATTAACCCTTGAATGTGTGCTTCTGAATGATGAGAGATTCATGCAAGTAGTTTTAATTTCAAGTTATATTACTATTTTGAAACTTTATAGAATAGGAAATATTTCATACAGATGGTCTATATTTATATGAATTAACTGCAACAAATTATTGTTCTGAAAGAACATGAGATGAATCTACATGAATCATGAGACCATGTAGAGTAGCACTTAAGAGTACATTAGAAAGAAATTTATCCATGTGTAATGTTTTATACCAAGGGAAAACCTTGTTCCTACTATGGTGCTGAAAATTGAAACCAAAATGCTACACACACTAGGCAAGGGGACCATTACTGAGCTATATCCCTTACCCTTGTTTTTTTAAATTAGGTAACATATAAGGTAAATTTAAGAACATATTTACACTAAATTTCTGCAGGCAAAAATAACCTTAAGCAATTTATACATTTTGTATGTTTTAATCTTTGTAATAAAGTTACTGGCATACCCAATGACCTATGTATCACCAATGAGAAT
Organism: Peromyscus eremicus; assembly: GCF_949786415.1. Classification (NCBI taxonomy): domain Eukaryota; kingdom Metazoa; phylum Chordata; class Mammalia; order Rodentia; family Cricetidae; genus Peromyscus; species Peromyscus eremicus. The sequence continues at coordinate 15,308,792 of NC_081429.1, read as the reverse complement.
TATTAGTATTAGAGATGTAAGCAACTTTGTAAGATAATGTCTTCGATAATGCACAGCTGGAGCTTGGTCTTTGATACTGTAACTTCAGATTAAAGCACGTTTAAATCCATCATACATGAAAGATTATTTCAATGAGCTATACCAAGGAACAATGCTATGTGGTGACAGTGAAAATATAGCACTGTGACACAGAATAGGAAGCAGTTATGATGCACAATGTAGTGTAGTAGTTAGTTAATTGACTGAAGTTTGGTGGAGATGACATTGTGACACCATAATATCTATCTTCTCCGAGGATAAAGAAGTGTTTTGTATACTGATTTCCCACCCTCATTGGATAATCCTAGAGTCTAAAAAGTATTCAAGCCCTTCACTTCAGGTTGACTCACTTATAAATTACTAGAGTTCTTTTCAGCACCACAAATTGCAGTTACTTGAAAAAGACCCTGTTGTAGAATATTATTTTAAGGTGTGTTACTTTTGTTTGTGTTGTTTTTGTTGAAACCTGTGAAGTTGTTTATTGTGCCTGTGTAAAACACCTGATGGCCTAATAAAGAACTGTCCAATAGCAAGGGAGGAGAAAACATAGGCTGGATTGGCAGGAAGCAAGACTACATGGAAGGAGAAATCTGAGAGGAGAGATGTAGCAGCCAGAGAAGGAAGTGGACTCCAGGGACCAGCCACCCAGCCACACAGCAAGCCACGGAGTACGAGTAAGATTTACAGAAGTAAGAGAATGGGAAAGATCCAGGAGAAAAATGTAAATGGAATAAGTTAAGTTAAGAAAAGCTGGCTATCAACTAAGCCAAGCTAAGGCCAGGCGTTCATAATTAAGAATAAGCCTCCATGTGTGATTTTTTTGAAAGTTGGGTGGCAGCCCCTCACCAAAAGAGAAAGGAGTAAAATATCAACAACAACAAAACCCCCAAACAATAGACAGTATGGCTGTATCAAAACTACTAAAGCCAAAGATCATCTCCTCAAATTTTCCAGGTAGTAGGATCCAGATGTCGTAAGTGCAAAGATGACTAAATGGTTACTGAAGTTAATAATAAAAAACTAAGCAAAAATGAAAGCTTCCTTGTCAATATAATTTTGTGGCTTATTTAAAAACAAAAGTCTGCTGGAGGGGTCAAGGACACCAGAAGAACACTGCCAACAAAATCAGCTAAGGAGAGCTCATAACACTCACAGAGTCTGAAGTGACAACCATAGAGCTGGCATGGGCCTGTGGTTGGCCCTCTGCATTCATTCTGTTTTTCTTTAGCTTGGAGTATTTTGGACTCCTAACAGTAGGAGTGGGGGTGTCTTGGACTCTTTTGCTTTTTCTTGTGACCCTTTTCCTCTTACTGGTTCCCTTGCCCAGCCTTCAGAGCAGGGGGACTAGTCTCAATGCATCTTGTGATTCCCTGGGAATCGTGTTCTTTTCTTAAGGGAAACAGAAGATCAGTGGATTTGGGGGAGAAGGGAGGTTGGCAAATGGCTGGGAGGAAGAGAAGGAGGGGAGACTGTACTCAGATGTATTATATTAGAGAAGAATAAAGAAAAAAAGAAGAAAAATAGATATACATATAAACATTTCTGAAAAAAAAGTCATGGAATAGGTATTGTAGCACAAACCTATAATGAGTACAAAGCCATACTGGGGCATAGTGAATCCCAAGCTGGGGGGCAGGGTGGGGGCTTTAATTAATTAATTAATTAAACAGATAACTAAATACTATAAGCCATGATACAAAAACATATTGGAAAAAATTGGCATTGCTAAGTTTAAAAGAGACATATCTTTTTCTGTCTTTTTAAAGTCCATTATTCAATATGCTAATGATTTCAATCTAAAAATAATTAGGATGTTTATTATTTCTCTTATGCAATCTTTAAGCCAAAGAGCACAGACAATTCGTTACCAGAAAGAAATGGGAAAATCGTTTTTTCCTTCAGGCAAGTGGTTTCTTGAACTCCAGAAATACAATAGGTCGTAAGTTTATGGGTAGACAAAAAGATATAATATTATCCAAAGGTTTATGTTTTATTATTTTTTAAAAAAACTGAAATCAAAAGAGGTTACTGTTAACTGAAAGAAAATTGATTGATTCCTACACCTTTTAAGTCTTAAAATAGCATTTAATGTAAAATATGTTTTACACATCCAAAATATCCTGTGTTCATCATTTAATACTAAGGCCCATTGTCAACTTCTACTAATAACTATGTCTTAGAAATATACGGTGGTTTCTATATTATAGGAATCTTACTCAGGTACATGATATGAAGGGTTGTTATAAATGTAGGTATCAATTACATATACTGCAAAGCTTACATTCTATGTACGTTACTTTTGTTAATATGGTGTCTCTTTTGATTTGTAAGATGTTTAGCAACAACTTCAACCCTTATTTATTGGATATCCTCAATTTAAATTATAGATTATGTAATATGCAATGGTATATATTATCAGCTAATATAGAAAACTTGTGCAGAATTTGGAGATCCACATGACATAGTTTTAAAGATTGCAGGAAGGAACTGAAAAAATCTTCATTTTTAAATTATTCAAAATACACAGTTTTGAATGTATTGAAGAAACTAGAAAGGAGAATATTTTCTACAAATTTTCTCTCTCTCTTTCTGAAAGATTTGTTTTTCTATTTTATTATTGTATGTGTGCATATTTGTTTCTGTATTAAACACATATGTAAGAATGCGAAGAAGCAAGAATAGGGTGTCATTTCTCTTGGAGCTGGAATTATATGCTGTTTTGAGCTCTCTAGAGTGGGGCCTTCTGGAATAAGAGCAAACACTCTTACCCACTGGGCTATCTCTCCTGCCCCTTAGTCTTTCTCATGAGATTCTAGTGCCCAGTATAGACTGGTTCCTACTCTTTTAAGGGGGAAGACATGGTGCGGAGCAGTAACCCAGATTAACATTTTCTCCCAATACAACATCTCTCCCGTTAAGAGAAAACGCTAGGCACTATGTTTTTCAGAATGCACAGAATGTTTTTGAGGGAGAGATTTGACTATATTTAAAGTACACTGTCCTCTTCAAACACTAAAGCGGTTCCATGATGCACTAAAGTTCCTTTAACCACAGGCAAATAGAAAAGTCCCAGGTACTACATCTTGCTTGAAAAAGATGGGTGCATTTAGTGTGGTTTTGTTTACCCTCAATTTTAAAGTAGCAAATCCCGAGAGAATGAAAATAAAATATCTTGTTTTCCTCTTTTTGAAAATAAGAATATAAAAAAAGTAGTATGCAATACTTTGAAAAATCTTCTGTTTTCACTTGGTTGATATTCCCTAGAAAATAATTGCTTGAAGAAGAAAATTATCAAAAAGTCATTCAAAGTATTCACAAAAACCCTTTCGTTTTTAAAGGACAGATAACAATACAGGAGAACGGCTTTATTAAATCTATCAATCAACAAGCTAAAAGCCACAGCTGTGGTCCTCGCACCGCCTGCCCAAAGGCACTCAAAAGTATCAAATGGCTTCATGTTCTCAGTAAAATCCGGATGAAGTCCTAGCTGCATCATTTGAGAGGGCATTTACATGTATCTTTCTGTACCTTTAGTTTGTTCCTCATTAGCTTTTGAGACTGCAGCAGACACATATTCCTAATAAAAATTAGTTTCCAGCAGTAAAAAGTGTTTACATCTTGCTTTTTAGCTTTCACATTAAAAGACTCAATAAAAAAAAAAATTCAGAAATTGTTGTTGTTCTCAAATTACACATCATACGGAAACATTGCTCCATTTGTGAATAGGCTGCTAACAATGAGTGCAAAAAAAAAAGGGGGGTTTGTCTTGTAATGGGTTATTAGCTTTGTATCAGATATGCATCTGTTTAGGAGCAACTTTAAAATTTACTGTTTTATTTTTTGTTTTATTTTTAATTTTTTTGAAATATCTGTTTTCATTTTTTAATTTATTTTTTTAATTTTATAATTTAATTTGACTTTACATATCAGCCATGGATTCCCCTGTCCTCCCTCCTCTTGCCCCCCCCTTCCTCAAAACCCACCTCCCATTCTCATCTCCTCCAGGGCAAGGACTCCCCCTGGGGATTCAGCTCAGCCTGGTAGATTCAGTCCAGGCAGGTCCACTCCCCTCCTCCCTTCACCCAGGCTGAGCAAAGTGTCCCTGCATAGGTCCCAGGCTCCAAACAGCCAGCTCATGCACTAAAGACAGGTCCTGGGCCCCCTAGAGCAAACTAGGCATGGGGAGGGGCTAATGAAGGGCAAGGGTCGAGGGAAAGAGAGCTTAGGGGAGCCAGAGATCCCAGCTGGATCAAGAACAGAGAGGGAGAATAAGAAAAGAGACACCATGATAAATGAGGAGTCTATGGAAATAGGAAGAAACAAAGTGCTAGAGAGGTCCCCAGAAATCCACAAAGATATTTCCAAAATAGACTACTGGCAATGGCCGAGAGAAAGCCCAAACTGACCTGCTCTGGTGATCAGATGGCCAAACACCCTAACTGTCGTGGTAGAACTCTCATCCAATGACTGACTGTCCAGGAGTCCAATCGGCTAGAAAGAGGAGGAACTGTATGAGCGAGAATTGTTGAGATCATGATTGGAAAAAGCACAGCAACAAATAGCCAAACTATTGGAAACATATGAACTATGAACCAATAGCTGAGGAGCCCCAACTGGATCAGGCCCATGGATAAGTGAGAGAGTCGATTAAATTTACTGTTTTAAATACTACAGATATGCTGAAAGTCTGTAGCAATAGGTGGTAAGCAAAAATTTACATATAAATTACTTATTACCTGCCATAATGAAGTTAAGGCAAGCCACATATTTATGACACCATATGATACATAAAACATTTATAAACATACACGTATGTTTTAAATTTGTTGATAGAAAACTTAGTACTTCATAAAGTAATAATAACTACATAATACAAACTGATGTAGCCACTAAATAGCCTCCAACCCGAGCAATTCCAGGTACATTACTTAAAATACATTCTTCACCAACTTCTATTATTTCTCTGCTTGTAAACAAATCTCATCTCTTCATTATACATAAATGTTTTAATCCTCTTAAAGTGTTTAATTATCATCTCCATCATGGATATTAAGAATCATAACAGAAATTCAAGTAAATTTGTAGAAATTTAGTAAATATTAATAGCTAACATAATTTGTAGCATGGAGTAAGCAATTAAAATATTTGAAGTTAAACATGTCACAGATGAGAACATTTTTTGAAATGTTCATGACTTTAAATAATATTACTAAATTTCAAATTGTCTTTTTTTATCAGAATCTGCAAGCATAAGTTCAATGTAGAGAAAAGAAAAAAAAATAAATTCATACAGCATTTCTGTTCTAGGTATCAGAGTAAATCTTAATGACATGTTTCCTTCTTTGTTTCATACACATAAATAATGGGTTAAGTACATCAAATATAAGGACCTCTTAAGATAGCTCAGTGACTAATAGATTGTACTTCTCTTACAGAACACCCAAGTTCAGTTATTAGCACACATATGGAAGGGATCACAGCCACCTCTGGTTTTGGCTTTGGCACATCTGATGCCCATGTCTGGCTTCCACAAACATATGCATGTACACAAGTATTCACACAGCCACATAACCACAATGCACACACACACACACACACACACACACACACACACACATACGTACACACACTTAAAATAAATCTTTAAAAATATATCAGACATGAATATATACAATAAGAATGAAAGTGAGACAGTCTGGTTGTCCTGGTAAAAGCAATATAGATGATGTTGTTTTGTATCTACCAAAAACATAGAATTCAAGATATCTAGAAAAATATGAATACTTGACAAAAACTACCACATAAAATATGGAAAAGATTTGCCCCTATCCTCAGAGTCACAGAACTGGAAGAGTTTTAAAAAAAAGGTTTTTTTTTTAATTTAATTTTATTTTATTTTACAATATAATTTAATTCTATATACCAGCCACGGATTCCCTTGTTCTCCCCCCCCCCCGCCCCCCTCCCCTCCCCTCCAGCTCACCCCCCATTCCCATCTCCTCCAGAGCAAAGACTCCCCCGAGGATTGAGATCAACCTGGTAGACAGTCCAGGCAGGTCCAGTCCCTTCCTCCCAGGCTGAGACAAGCGACCCTGTATAAGCCCCAGGTTTCAAACAGCCAACTCATGCAATGAGCACAGGACCCGGTCCCACTGCCTGAAGTAAAAAAAAAAAAAAAAAAAAAAAAAATTGGGTCCAAGATGTATGTTTGTACAATGATATGGTACTAAGTGGAAAAAAATATATAGAAAATTTAGCATGAACTAAAATAATTCCACATAGTTTTGGATGGTAAAAATACATTCTTTAAGGATAATTGTATAATCTACTGTATATATTTACATTTCCATCAATGAATGCATCAAATGATTTGACACTCAAACACAAGAAAAAAATCAAAATCTTATGTGATAATTCACCAATTCAGCACAGAACAAACAATAAGGTAACTGCAAAAAGGTCATTTTATGCAAAATAAATAAAGAATAAAATTGATATGGAATCTATAACAAGAATCTTTTAACTAATCAAAAATTTTCTTTATTAATCAAAGTTTTTAATGAATTTAAGTACGTATGTAAAAAAGAGAGCTACTCAAGCTAAGAATTATAAAAACCCAAGGGAGTCATGAATTTGAAAAAGAGTCATCAAAAATGAACTTTGTAAGTAAGGAGAGTGCTAAGAATAAGCTCTACAGTATACTATAGAAATCATGTCTTTTATGGTGACACTAGGTTGAGTAGGTGTAAGAACAGATAAGAGTTACAGAAGGAAAGATGGACATGCCATGGGACCAAACAACAATAAACAGAGTGTACTGACATGCTCTACTGATTAATAAAGTTAAGACTACCACCACAAATATGATAGAATAACCAGCAATGGACTCACTGATTATAATAAAGGAAAAGTAAAACAAGACGAGATACAGCAAACAGTTGTTTTCACACCTTGGAAAGTAGGTAGTGAAAGACAGTTTCCTCAGAGAATAAAAACAGCCCACATACTACAATGAACCCTGCCGTCTTGCTGGAGGCGTATTAGGAATTTTGATTAGGAAAGAAAAGCAGTAACAGAACAGGGCAGTCTTTCTCTGCTCATCAGGTCAAAGAGGCTGAAATGTGAGAAACACAATGCAGGATAGAAGGAACACACTTGAGAGTCCTGTGAGTCAAAGAAATTCAGTGAAAATCGGAAAAGCCTGATGGGAACTCATTGTATCAAATCTGGTGATGCATCACCATAGATAAGTTGCTGTAGTTCCATCTTGACATTCTCTTCAAGGGCCCATGCGTAGGAGCGTAGTTCCCAGAACGGCACTTTTAGGAGGTGTTGGAAACAGCGAGAGGGAGAATTAGTGATTGGTGATCTTTAAATATGGTTTTGTGTAGCCTGAGTTATAAGTATTTCGTGTGTGTGATTACACATATGTTTTCAGATTTTTCTCTAGTTAAATGAAGAAAATTATTCATGTTGTTCATAAGAATTGTGTGCAGTCTGTATACTACTTAACATTATTTAATCTTAAATACATGAACAAAAAATTTCTTCAGAAATGTTATATCCACCTTATATTAATATAGTATTATAAGATGTATATCACACAGATATATCTATTTACATTTATTGCTATTTTATTTTTAAAGTATTTCAATTGTAATGGTTTTCTTAACTTTATAGCATGCAGTTGTTATTTAAATATAACACTACTACTATTTTCAACATCTGCGTTGAATTCATTTATTGTATTTAATATTTTACCTTAAGATTTAAAGCATTTGTGCACGCCTTTAATCCCAGCACACGGGGAAAAAAAAGATTTAAGGCATTTTTTAACATAAAATTTTGTTTTTATTTGAACAAATAGACATATTCCTCTGTAAATCATGATGGGAAACTGAGTTTTCCATGTAGAAGAATCAAGCTAGAACCCTAATTTTCAGCAATTACAGAAAAATCAGAGTTTGGAATTAAAGATGAATACAAAACTTCCACCATGAAACTCCTAAAAGATAACTTGAGAAGATGGGATAAATCACTCTGGACAATGGAACTGGGAAGGATCTGTGAACCAGAAGTCTAAAGAACAGACGACACTGATAACAGCAGCAACAAAACATGTGGGATCACAAGCAAGTAATGACTCTGTACACAAGAAAAGAAACAACAGAGTCAAGAATCAACCTATATCGGAAAAAAACATATCGGCAAAGCATGCATCTGTTATACTGAGGTAATTATAGTATTTTGGGAGATCCAAGTAAACATTAGATGTGAAATAAACCATTTAAGAGACGAAAGTGTGGCTCAGCTGGTTTTAGCACTTGAAGCCATAGGTTTGATCTCTCATTTACCATAAAAACTGAGTTTGGAAACTTACACCTGCATCCTAGCAGTCAGGAGGTGGAGGTAAGAGAACCAAGTCCTTGGCCAGCCTCAACTGCGTAGCAGGTTTGAAGCCAGCCTTGGCTACATGGGACCCTGTCTTTAATATATTACACACACACACACACACACACACACACACACACACACACACACACACACATTATATTTGATATGTATCAAAATAATCTGGTTAAATAATGAGCTTAGACTTAAAGACACATTTGTCAATGTACAAACAGGGGCTGGAGAGATGGCTTAATGATTAGAACATGTATTATTCTTACAAAGGATTGATTTTGAGCTTGATTCTAGCACCCATGTCAGATGTCTCTCAACTGTCAGTAACTTCAGCTCCAGTACATATGACAGTAGCTAGGAAAAGCAAACAGCCTAAATGTCCTGCAACTGAGAAATGGATAGTGGAAATTTGGTCCCTAGACACAATGGAATCCTAGTCATCTGTGAAGAAAAATGAAATTTGGAGGAAAAAAATTAATTAGAAAATACTGTAAAGAGTGAGGTAACACAGACCCAGGAAGGACAATACCACATGTGCTCTTTTATTGGTGGATCCTAGCTCCATATCTTTAGATCTGAATATATAACCCAAAAGTATCCCCAAAAGACAAGGAAATGGAAAGGAACCAGGGTAGGGAGGAAGTCTGGAGAGGTAGAGAGTAGAACACAGGTGCTGTGAAAATGTAAATGAGAAAAAGTTGGGATGGGATTATTGTATTGCAAATAAAATGCTGCCTTGAAATCATTCACCTGATAAAAACTCTAAGACACTAACACACCTAAAGCACATTGCACTCAAACATAACAAAGAGCACATGGTGTTGCCATCACTCTTGGCCATTTGTCTTTTCTTTGAGTATCAGCAACCAAACCTTTATCCTTTGAATGACATAAGCTAGACACTTTAGATATACAAGGGCACTAACAAAACATCCAAAAATATATAGGTAATTCATTAGTCTAAGGTAAAGAAGCATCACATTGTCCATATCAAAGCTTTAAAAACGTTTTATAAAACCTCACCACCAAAGAAATAAAGAAAAGCCCTGTGGATGCCAAAATAAACATTTGAGGGTTTTTTTTTTTTAAGATAATGCAGAAAATACAATTGTTTTATTGCTCTGTTACTATATTTCTAATTGTGTTCATAATGTGTGTTTGTTTCCAGTGTCTCCTTGTGTGTGAACAAGTATGCCCACAGGCACAGAGGATAGAGAAGGATGTCAGGTGCCCTCCTTTATCATTTTCAATCTCACTCCCTAGTAATAGGATCTCCTACTGTATCTTGAACTTGTAGATTTGTGCTCGGCTGCATTGCAGCAACCCACAGCTATGTTCCTGACCATGCACTGCTCTGTGAATACTGAGGTTATGTGAGTGTGTGCATGCCTAGCTATGATGGTGCTGGGGATCTGAACTCAGGTCTTCAAGCTTGTGCAGCACATTCTCTTACCCACTAAGCTAGCTTCCCAATCAGGATTCAGATACTATACAAACTTCTAACAAGAAATCGTGCTAAATGTGTGCTTCAGCAGACAGATAAGATTCAAGCTCAGCCACAACAAAGACTACCTCTTAAATGTCCACAAAATTTCAGTGGCGAGTCAAAAATTGCATTTCTGCATGATTGTACAGGATGCTCAATTGAGTTATTCAGCCTTTATATTAGTTTGCATATAAAAGAGGGAATTTGAAGTTATCATGAGAATATATTCAGCAAATAATTAGCCAGAGACAAAACAGATGAATATATTTTCTTATGCTAATAGCATCCTTGGATAGAAGATGCACAAAATTCTCAGAGAATGTATTCAGTGTACATTAAGATTTCATGAATGTGAGCTTGTCTAGTGTAGTGAAATCTCCAAGAAGGGAAGTTTATAAACTTATGACTTACACATAACTATTCAACATTAATTTGATTGAATAACTATAATGGATACCTATGAGAAAATATAGTGTTAATGATATCCATAAAAATGACTAGTTTGCAGTCCTGTGGAATTTATGAATTTGCTCTTTGCATAATGTGAAAAAGAGGGCATGAACCTTTTTAGCTTGAATAAATAGGAAGCATGATGGGGGGCAAGTGGACATGCTCCTCAAGGAGATGCCTCCCATTTACCCAGTTATGAGAGAAGTGTATTCATAAATAACCACAATTTAATCACAGTAGAAGACAGTGAAGCTGATTAAGAATAATTTAATTTTTTGAAGAATATGCATTTTAATTGATAATAAATAGAAAATATGCAAGATATAAACATGAAAAAAATAAATATAAAACACAGTCAAACAGTAAAATAATACAGGAAAGTAATATCAAAACAAGTATTTAAAAATGATTCATGTGTGTGTGCTCAGTTTAAATGAGGCTACCAAAACTCCAACTAGATACAAGATGTTACCAAATAAAACTCCCAGGGATGGGTTACATCTTTTTAAATTGTTGACAAATAGGTACCCATAAACCCACAGAACATTACAGGTTATTGCCAATGCTATTGGTTACTTTTCACAAGCTGATGATAAAACACAGTTGCTGAATATAACACATACTTATGTCATAGAACATAGAGACTTGTCAAAGCACCAACAAGACAAAAATCAAAGAATGGAGAAGGGAAAATATTCTCACCATTAGTCAATAATGTATTTGCAGTTGATAGCAGCTGCGGGAGGGAAAGTTAACTGTCTTCATTGGAGTTATCATGTGTTTATCAACCACACTCCAGTAGAGGTTCCATACTAAAGATCACTATCAGTCAACACAAATTGGACCTTATTTCCTAAATAGAGAGAAGGAACATGAAGTTGAGTGGGTTTGGGAATAGAAGCAAGTCACTGCTGCGCTGGGACAAGTAGGGAGACTGGAAAGAGGAAAAATTAAAACATGTTACAAGATATTCTCAAAGAGTAAAGAGCCTTGTAAATGAACAAATAAGTTACATATGTATTTATGGAATATAGTAATAGAAATTCAATCAAAATTGTTTTGAAAGATTTATTTTCATTTTGATCCATGCATATAAGTATGTGTGTATGAGTCTGTGAGTGCATACCATATGTCTGTGTGTGTGTATCACATGTGTCCAAGTACCCTCAGAGCCCAGAAGAGGGTGAGGGATTCTCTGGAACTGGAATTACCAGCAATTGTGAGCTTAGTGCTGGAAACATAACTAGCATCCTCATGAGGAGCAGCAAGTACTCTTAAATTCTGAGCCATCCAGCAGCACAGATTTATTTTTAAATACATACATGTGCTTGTGGATACTTATAGAGGAGGAATATATTTGTTTTTCTGAAGCTGGACTTAGAGTTGGTTGTGAGCTACCAAATGTGGCTAGTGAGAACTGAACTATATTCCTCTACAAGAGCCGTTTGTGCTCTTAGACATTGAGTGCTCTCTGCAGCTCTCATTCTGCCTCTTCTAATAGGATATTTAAGAGTGAAAAAATGAATTATTTGGCAACTGAATTGATCTCAGTTAGAAACCTTTTAATGCATACCTACAAACAATAGATTGAGTCAAACATTCTCTTTATTACTTTATGATTTTTTTAAATGACATTCTAGTGACATATTTAAACATGGAAGAAAATCATGATCTGTTATAGAAGAAAAGAAATAACCTTGAAATCAAAATCTGTCTTTTCCCTTTGTATACAGCTAATTTTAGTTCCTTCTTAACAATTTACAACTTGTTGAATTTAATGAAATGACCACTTGGCATAATATTTTTTGCAATCTTGTAGAAATTGAGAGAAGCAAATTTGGTTTGCAGTGGAATGGGCAATGAACAGTTTAGGAAGAAAATCAAATTGATTGACTAGTGTGGAATGCAAAAACAAAACTGACCTCTTCAAAGTTCTTGTTGATGAATTGTAGAATGCGTGCAATGAGTCTATGGTTTAGGGACATAGGACAGTGGTAGAATTCTAGGATACTACACACAAAGCTGTGACTTCAATGTGTATAAACAAAATTCTATATAAAAATGAAAATATATGCATAATTAGAAGTTTAAAGATAGAATATCTCTAATTTAGATGTAAATAAAATGTCATTACCTTCTGTGAAATTGGCCCCCACACTGCTTAATTACTTAGTTCAAAACATCATTTGGAAAGACATTTACAGATACAATCATGTTTTGAGATTACATAGCTTCATAACAAAGTAATATGAAAGTCGGGGATTTTTACGTTTTAATGTTTTGTTTTTGCATAATTTTCTCTTAAACAAAATTTTCACAAGAAAATATTGTTATATTATTTAAAGTCTCTATGCAAATTTAATATTATTTGTGAAGTTTTCTTTGACTAGCATAAATTTATTTTGTGTCTAATAATCTTACATCCAAGATGATGTTTATATATCAATTTGAAAATTAACTTTCCCCATCAATCAGCCCAAATAGTGCCTATATAAATCAATACAGTGATTTCTTCAAAAAAATTCTTTTTTTTTGAAAAGCAGATATTTGTGTTTCCATTGATGAAATAGCCTCTTGCACAAAGCTTTAAATCACTAAAAATAAATTGTTCCTCAGCCTAAATGATCAAGAATCTAAATACGTTTGACATACACAAGACTGAAAATCCAGACATTTTAAGAACCTATGTGGAAAACTACCAAATTCCACACAATCATGTGATCATATGATAATTATTGAAGAAGTGTCTCTATTTTATGTTGTTTATGTGACAGACTGGTTTTTCCCTGCTACTCTGATTACTTTAATTCATAAACCAATTTTGTCATAATTGTAGTCTCTAAGAATAAGAAATGGACACTACAGACAGGAGAGAATAGATACACTGGGAGAAGAGATATTCCATTAAAACAGACTTCAGAGCTATGGAGGCTTGGGAGATCTCCTCCAAGCCTATCAAGAAAAGGGCCAGGCAATGGTGGCACATACTATTAATCCCAGGACTTGGGAGGCAGAGCCAGGCGAATCTCTGTGAATTCAAGGCCAGCCTAGCCTGATCTACAGAACAAGATCCAGGACAGGCACCAAAACTACACAGAGAAACCCTGTCCTGGGTCGGGGGGGAATTTAAAAAAAAAATGAAAAGGAGGTACAGAACTCAGTAGTAGAAGTAGGTTGTACATTAAAACTTCTACCAGAGATATGTAACAAACTCCTAAACATTCAGAGTGTTCAGACAGGGTAAATACATCATCCCAAAATTCTTGCATGTCACTGTATGGGACAGGGTGGCTACCTGGCTTATTGTCCTTGAAAGGTGAAATCAAGTAATTGATATGACTACTGGCCTTTGAAACTTGGGAGCCTCTTAAAAACTGACTTCAGACTGCTGGAAGTATTCACTTCCTTAAAGTTATGTGTCCAGGTGCCTGTTCTCAATTCTTCACATTTTACTCCCAGTTTATTCCAACTGCTGATTTCATCCACTTTGAATATCTTATGAGGAATGCCTGTAATTTCAGTGTTCCAAAGCCAGAGGCAGGTAGATTTAAAGCTGGGACCAGCTGCACAGACAACCTGTTTCTTAGAGTCACTGGGGCCAAGTCTCTTCATATCTACTGATTCTTTCTGAACTAAAGTACAAGGAATGTACGAGGAGACAAGAACATTTTAGAGGTTTCAGGCTCATCATCAAAATAGTCAATTCAATGTTTGTTTTAATTCTATGTATTTGGATAACTTCAAGAAAGATCTGGTGTCATCTTTTTAATAAACATTTTTATATTTTCTTCTATTATAATATTCTTCATATAGCTCAAATATTTTGGCTTATTTTTATATTTTAACACATAAAGGAATAGGTCAGGTTTTGTTTCAGTTTTAAGACAAATTCAATATGGATTATAATTTTATGGGTATAATTTTATTTATAATTTTAAAAAATAAGTTTGTTATTATGAAAGTTTTCTTTTTCTTTTTGATATTCTAATATTATTAGATCATATTTCCTTTCCCAATCTTCCCCCAAACCCTCCTGTATACCATCTTTCTTTTATTAATCATTGTTACTTGCATACATGTATGTCTATGTACATACATATATACCTAGATATAACCTACTTAGTCTATATAATATTACTTGTATGCATGTTTTCCAGGCTGGCCATTTTTATGGGGTGACCTATTGGTGTCCTAGGAAGATTATTTCTTCCACTCTCAGCATTCCTTAGTTGTCTGAACCTTGGTGGTAACCAAGAGCTCTCTAATTTAATGAAAAAGGAAATCATGAAAAAGGAAATCATTCCTCATTCTAACATTCTAGACAACTACTCAGGGCTAGTGAAGCCATGAATCTTGGAGGAGATCCTACAGCCACTACTATATCAATGCAGCATAATCCCTAACTCTAAATGTTTATCCCTAAACGCACAGGTAAATTTGTTATGTAGAATTCTCAGTTTTTCTAGAAAATTTAAGTATGGAAGCATATCCTTGCTGGGCGGTGGTGGCACACACCTTTAATCCCAGCACTAGGGAGGCAGAGCCAGGCAGTACTATGTGAGTTTGAGATCAGCCTGGTCTACAGAATGAGATCCAGGACAGGCACCAAAGCTACAAAGAGAAACCCTGTCTCGAAAAACCAAAAAAAAAAAAAAAAAAAAAAAATTATCCTCAATGTTGTATGAACTAGGAAGGTAAGACCTATTTAAGATAAACAAGTTAAATTATGAAAATAACCCAATGTTAGCAAAAGCACTCAGAAGTGGGGATAAACAAACTACTTTTAATAAGAGCAGGTAGTGCTATTTTAAGATTGGAGCACAGAGAGACAACATGAAATATTGTATATAAGCACTTAGTAAACTCAATAAAAAAAATTCCACATGTCTTCCTTTCAAGAAAGTCCAATTTGGTTAACTCTTTAATCGGAATTTTACTTAACTTTCTTTTTCTAGAGAAGATCTCAAATATTCCAAGTGTGGCTGTCAACTTTCTAAGAATTCATGGCTGGTTTTAACGTGTTTATCCTCCTACCTCTACTCCCCCAAATGTTGAGATTACAGGTGCATGCTGTTCCAACAGATAGTTAGTTTCTACGTGATAACAAGCTATTTTATCAAAAAGTTACGTAGATTAAAAAGATTTTGCATGCTGAGGATGGCCATATGCCATTTGTAATTCTAGAAGTTAGAAGTCAAAATCAGAAGGTTAGGGAAAACAACTTCAACAACAATAATATTGAAGCCAGCCTGGATGTCTCAAAACAAATAAAAAGTACAGGTTACTGGCTACATATGAACAGATATAAGTGAAACTTAGCTTGTACCAAATAATACGCAAGTATTCTTTTACAATGTTCAACAACTCTTATTCTTGCTCTCTGTCTCTCTATTCCTCACCCTTTCTCTGTCTCTGTCTTTGTCTCTATCTGCCTCTGCTTGTCTCTCTTTTTTATTTCTCTTCTCTATCTCTCCCCACATAACCAGATCTACACAATTACAACCAAATTAATTTTCTAGATTTCATTAATCATTTTGCACAGTCATCCAGTTTTCTTTTATGTAATCATGAATCTATAGAAGAGTAGTTACTGAGTTAGAGATAAAAATAACTTATTATATGTGTACATACAACACATTGCTAATGATGTTTGTTAGTTCTATTATTAGTCAATGTATCATAGTCTGTAAAACTGGTATTAGCATCTAAAGGTTATGAAGTTCTTATTTTGTTGGTATTACACAAGGAAAGTTTGTGATTTTAAAAAAGATAGTCTGTTGACTTGTTTTTTTTTTTAATAAAAGTTCTAAAATATCAGTTCTTGAGCTTTTAACAGTTTTCTGTGAAGCAGAAGTCATCTACCCATTGAACATTTGGGACTGGAGGAAAGCCTACATGGGAAGAGCACCCTTTCTGGTTTGAGCTCTTAAATATTTTCACAAAATGACTTATTCACCAATTGTTCCCCGTTCTATTGAGAGTGTATTTTTATGGTGCAGCTTCTGTAATGACTTGAAAGGACTAAATTATGGTCTGCTCACCTTAAACCCAAGTGGGTGGTTAAATATCTTTCATGTAAAGTAAACACTAAAGGTTAATGGAAACTTGTACCCTTAAAAGTAGACAGAAAAAACAGACTTTTATTCTTCATTTTTCCAATGTAGTATTTATGATTACTCTTTTTGACAAACTAGTATTTCATAAACACTTTCAAATAATATTGTATGGATTCCTAGACAACTTCTTGAGAAAAACCTTTTAACCTTTGGCCCAAGAAGTTTTCTAGGGCTGAAATGCTTTCAGATCTCACTTCAGTTGTCAGTGTGGTGAAGGGCAAAGGGCGGGTGAGGTGGGGGACTTGGCATGTTTTAGAACTTCCACTATTGAATGAAGGATAGTCTTAAGAGAAGAAACTAGAATCCTGCATGAGTCCTATATATCAGCTCACCCTTGGAGAGGCACTTGGAAGAAACCAGACTTCCCTGTAAGATGGTTCCTATGTGCTGTCACCTTAACACAACTTCTGTCAATTTAGGTATAAAAGGAGATGTGGGGAGGGGAGCAGAGAGGATGGGACAAGTCAATGTACAGGAATATATAACCATACTGAAGATCAAAGAAGGTTTTCTTTCAGTCATGAGACATAGGCATTTTTTATGTTGGGAACATGCAAACTCACCTCTATTCATTTTACTTTTCTTTAGACAAGGTCCATGACATTGAGGTTGGCCTCTAACCTACTATGTAGCTGAGGTTGGCCTTGAATTCTTGACCATTTTCCTGCCTCTCCCTCTCAAGTTCTGGGATAAAGTACACCTGCCAAAAATCTGTTTAAAATGACATTTATTAAAGGTCCTAATGACATACTTTTTACAGATATAAATTTCTGAGGAAGAGGGGATTAGAAATGAAAGGAATATAAGTTATTATTTCTTTAGTTCCAAACAAATAATCCTGAGTTGTCTTTCCTTGGAGATCACCAGTTACCAAGAAGTGTCTTGATTGAATTGATTTCAGGGCCCTAAATGACTGCTTTGAATATGACGAAAATTTTTCATTGCAGGATAACAATCATATTTTCTCACCAGCATGGTAGAACAGTATACTGGCATGAGGAGAAATGGCTGGTAGCAGACAAGCATTCCTATGTAGTGCAAATACAGAATGGTCTCAAGGCTGCTGCTTGGTGAGTATCCTTAAAGAGCTCTCATCTGCTGTTGATTTTCTTCTTTTGGAAAAGCAACCATGATGCAATTGTATGATAAAGTGCTGACTGTATGTTCATTTGTAATTATAGCTTTTCACATGATCTGTTAGGTAAATAAAATGTTTTAGTGTTATAATATGAGGAAATAATAAAAAGAAAAAAGTAAAAAATTCATTTCAATTATTTAATGAAAATGTTTTATTGTTAATATTATTATGATATATTACATTTTATGTAATTTATGTTATATTATATTATATTATATATTACAATGGTACATATAGCCCTATTTGAATTCAGAATCAAGTAACAATAGTTAAAATTATAGATTTTTATAAATTATTTGAATACCTGAGTTCTATTTCATAGAATTCTAGAAGCCAAAATTAAAGACATGATACTATTCAAAATGTCTAATAAAATATCCACTAAGATATATAGAGATTGTAATTATTTTAGTTTGATTCTTCTACCTCTGTAAGTGTATGAAACATGTGATACTATTAGCTTAATAGTTTCTGAGAACATTGTTCTTTTTTATTCAAGTTGTATAAATGTTCATTTTCTGATAAATTAAATACTCAGTCCTATCATTTTAATTCATGTAGCATAGTAAGATTTCTGATTATGTGTATTTGCAACATTATCAAGAATTCTGAATATATATTTCAAGATTAGAGACATGTAAATTACATCCTGAGGGCTAAGTCCCATGATGCCTTGCTTTTATAAATCAAGTTCCTCACCATTCTTTGACCATTTTTTTTGTCTACAGTGTTTTTCCTCTTACAAAGCAAAATCAAGCATTTATTAGGGACAGATTTTATCCTGAAAAGACGTAGAACATATACAATTTGATCACTTGTAGAAAACACTGATGGATCTTGGTTGTTTTAAATAAATATATTTCCAAATTATTATGCCTAGCGGTTCACATGTTAATAATTAGAAAGCATATAGCAAAGAGAAATCAAATAAAATGATGTTAAGTCATAGAGCAGTCAAAGACTCTATTACTGAAGGGAACACTTTACAGTGCTTCCTTGGTATTAACAAACTGCTGTCTTAGGTACAATAAGCAGCTGATTTATTAAAAGTGACTGGTGCAGTCAATATCTGAAATGAAACAGCTAGTTTCATCTTGTCCAATTTTTACATTACTCTTCATTTTCCCTGAGAACTACATCGCAGAAACACTTTTAGTAAAGCACTTCCTTGTAAAATGATCAGTTGTATCTGTCACCAGGAAGAAATGCATTCTCCTGCTTTATTACAGCCATCTGCATCCTTCATTTTCTTTTAATTCAGTCACTGGAGCCCTAATGATTGCAGCCATTTCAGGAGATGCCATCAATTACAGCAAGGAGCTCGTTCAGAAGTGAAAGATGAGCTCCATTCTCTGTTGCTTAGAGGTCAGTGATCATTCCCCAACCTCTTCCCAGTGAACAAATAGGACAGGAAGTTGCACAGGCGCCTTTCATTTTTCTCAACTCTGTTTCTTTATGACTTTTTGTAGACCTTGGTTATAATAACTTCATATGTTTGATTCTGGCAGCCCTAGAAAAAGCCTGACCCAACCATTCTCCTTGTGTCCACCATAATAAGTTCAATCATATTTAATGCTGACTTCTACAAGGGATATTTGGAAGAATGGATATTGGAAAGATGTTATTTCAATATTCTTTAAAAGAAGTGGACTTTGTGGTATATATTCAAATGATTATAAAATAGTTATTTTCATTGATAAACATTATAACATAGAAGCAATTATTATTGAACAATTAATAGCTGTTGTATTCTTGTACTACAATAGCATAATATTAGAATGATTATATTTGCATTCCTTGAATAAGCATTATTAATCTATTTTTAATTTTATTACATTAATTTATTGATTTAATATTCAATGTGTATGTGTGGGGCATGAATGTGCCAGCATTCAGATGACACCCTGAGAGAATCTGTTCTCTTCTTTCATCATGTGGGTCCAAGGGATGCAACTCAGATTGTCAGGCTTGACGTCAGCTGCCTTGCCCTACTAAGCCATTACATTTGTCTAGCATTTTTCATAAGATAATAGAATTTAATTTTTATTATTCTATTTAGTGGTTAAAGGACTCAAAAATACCATATAATCCTGTATAAAATCCTAAATACAACATTAATACTACACTTATACATAACCACCCAAACCGAAAATCAGAAAGATTGCTTCCAATGAATGACAAATGGATAAACGAACTGTGATGCTTGTGCATAGGAGAATATTCCTTCTAAGATATTTAGTAAGATACTGAGCTATAAAAAATATGAACAGAGCTTAAATGCATGCCAGTAAGTGAGCCATTTTGAAAGTACCACTTACTGAATTATTCCAAGTATATGATATTTTGTAAGGGGAATAATGAAAGAGATGGAAAAAAATCAATGATTGCCAAGCATTATAGTCTGAGAGACTGAAGAACTGAGCAGGTAAAGCCATTCAAATTTCATGACACTGAAATTAGTCTGCATAAAATTTTATTGGTCCTTAAATAAGAACTTATCTTTTTTCATGTTTTTCCTTTTATTTCAAATAGATATTTTCCCTCACATAGTATCTCCTCTAACTTATGCTTCCCCTCTGCCTACTCATCCTAGATCTCCCCATGTCGGCTCCCATTAGAACTCAGTCCCCTTTCTGTCTTTCATTAGAAAACAAATCTGTGTCTAAAGGACATAAAATAAAATATAATAAGATAAAACAAAAACTGGTATATCAGAACAGTACAAAACATACAAACACAAGGAAAAGAGCCCAAAAGAAGGAAGAAGAAACAGCTGTCAGTCATTTGTGCACTCAGGAATCCTATAGAAACAATAAACTGGAAGCCATAATGTATCTGCAAAGAACCTGTAGCAAAAAGAGATAATAAGAATATATAAATAAAACAAATTTAAACTTAAAATGAAGATAAAATTAGAAGAAGAAGAAGAAAACAAGATGAAAATTACATACATGACATGGGAGATAAGGAATTTGCTGATACATCGTTGAGTTTCTTTTCTGTTGGCCATCTACTATTGGACAAAGAGCCTACCCGTAAGAGTAGTTTGTTTCCCCCAGTGAGACTTCTTTGGAAGTAATTAAACTTTCATTTGCAAGTAGTTATCAATTGAAGATTGTTTCTGTGTTAGGGAAGGGGGCATATGTCCACTTACCATTTCAGCTCTAGGACTCCCTCTGGTGCAGATCAGTGAAGTCCATGGGCATGTTGTCTCAGTCTCTGTGAATTCATATGTGCATTGATACTGTTATTTAGAGGAGTGTGTGTGTGTGTGTGTGTGTGTGTGTGTGTGTGCGCGCGCGCATGTGTGTTTCCTCAATCCTCTCTGGCTCTTACAATTCTTTTTGTTTCCTCTTCCTTTTGGTTCCCTGATCCCTGAGGGGAGGGATTTGATAGAAACTTTCCTTTAGGGATGACTATTGCAAGGTCTCTCATACTCTGAGATTTAATGTCTGTCTGTGCATCTCTGTATTTGTTCCTATCTGCTGTAGAAGGAAACTTCGCTGAAGATGGCTGAAGGGGCACTAATCTATGAGTATAGCAGAATGCCATTACAAGTCATTTTATTGCTACATGTTATGTTTAGAACAGGGCATTTTGTTTTATCCTAGGAACCTGGGCTATCTAATCTCAGGTTCTTGGTCAACCAAGGAGTGTACAGGTTCCATCTCTAGGAGTGGGCCTTCAACCAAATCTGATACTGATTCATTTGTCACACAAGCTTTGTCTTTGATACTGTTTCTGTATCTTTTAAGCAGGACGCCATTGTAGATAAAAAATAATTTGTGATTGGACTGGTGTTTGCATTTCTCCTTTGGCAGCATGCAGAGCACCTTACTGTACCAAAGATTCCAGAACATTGGGGGTAAAGGCTCTATGTAGATACCAGCTTAACTTCTCACTGCTCAATGAGTTCTGTAGGTGTTGTCTGCAGTAATGTGGCCTTCCTGGCAGTTTATGGAGCTCAGCATATAGTCTTGACAATAGTCTGACTTGTTTGGGTATTCCTGTGGGACCCCTTTGACAAACAACTCAATTAGATATAACACAATCCTGGTGCTGGAAGCTTCATTTGGTAATAAGACATGGCCATTCAGGAATATGTGTCTCCCATTATTTGGTGATTGTATTTAGATCACACACACACACACACACATATGTATATATGTATGTATGATACTTCTACTGTATGAGGTTTCTATACTGTCCCTCAGATGGCTATTAATTTTATCTGTCATATTCTGTTTCTCATCCCACTTTTCCCTACATCTCTCCACTTGATCCTTTTGTACCAGTCCTCATCCATCAACCCATAGCTATCAATGCTATCTATTCTATTTCCTTTTTGCGGGGGAAGGGGCGCTTTTTGAGACAGGGTTTCTCTATGTAGCTTTGCACCTTTCCTGGATCTCGCTCTGTAGAGGAGGCAGGCCTCAAACTCACAGAGATCTGCCTGGCTCTGCCTCCCGAGTGCTGGGATTAAAGGCGTGCGCCACCATCGCCAGGCCTATTTCCTTTTCTTGATGAGAACTATCTGCCAGAAACAGCAACACTCATCCCTCAGGCCTCTACTTTGTATCTAACCTCCACAGCTCTATGGACTATAGCTTAGTTATCATTGACTTACCAACTAATATCCACAAATAACAGAATACATACCATATTTGTCTTCCTGGCTCTTAGTTACCTCAGTCAGGATGAATTTTTCTAATTTCTTCCATTTATTTGCAAATTTTGTGATTTCATTTTGTTGTTGTTGTTGTTTGTTTGTTTGTTTGTTTGTTTTAGTGGCTGAGTAATATTCCATTGTGTAAAAGCACCAAATCCTCTTTATCCATTCATGTGTTGAGTGGCATTTACTTGCTCTCAGTTCCTGGCTGTTATGAATAGAGCAGGATTAAACATAGTTGAACAAGTGTCTCTATGTGGTAGGATGAAGAGTCCTTTGGGTATATGCCCAAAAGTGGAATAGCTGGATCTTGAGGTAGATTGATTCCCAGCTTCCTAGGGAAACACCTCACTTATTTCCATTGTGACTATACAGGTTTAGAATACCAGCAATGGATGAGTGTTCCCTTACTCCATATCTTCTTAGCATGAGCTGTCACTATTTTTAAGTGATCTTAGCCATTCTGAAAGGTGTAAGAAGTAATCTCAAAGTAGTTTTGATTTGCTTTCCCTGATGGCTACAAATGTTGAACATTCCTTTGAGTGTTTCTAAGTCATTTGAGATTCCTCTTTTGAGAATTCTCTGCTAGATCCATATCCCATATTTCAATTGTGTTATTTTCTTGATATGCGTTTTTAACCTTTCTAGAGCTTTATTAGGAGAGAGAGAGGGGGAGAGAGAGAGAGAGAGAGAGAGAGAGAGAGAGAGAGAGAGAGAGAGAGAGAGAGAGAGAGAGAGACTGCGTGGAAGACAGAGGAAATACAGGGAGAGAGAGAGTATGGAAAGAGCAATATGCCGGTTTTTAAGTTCTATATATATTTTAGATATGAGCCCTCTATTGGCTGTGTAGCTGATAAAATTATGTTCCCATTCTGTAGGCTGCCACTTTGTCCAAGTGACAGTGTCCTTTACCATATAGATGATTTTCAGTTTCATGAGGTCTCATTTATGAATTACTGCTCTTAGTGCCTGTGATAACAGTGTTCAGTGCAGGAAGTTGTTTCTTGTGCCACTTTTTCTTCTGTTAGGTTAAGTGTGTTTGATTTTTATGTTGAGATATTTGATCCATTTGGAGTTGAGTTTTATACAAAGTATTAAATGTAGGTCTATTTGGATTCTTCTATGTCCAGTTAGACCAACACCATTTGATGATGATACTCTTTTTCAGTGTGTATTTCTGGCATCTTTATACAAAATTATGGATTCATAAGTGCATTGATTTTTGTTTGGGCCTTCAATTTGATTCCATTGATCAAAATGTCTGTGTTTTGTTTTGGTGATTGTGTGTGTGTGTGTGCGCATGCGCGCATGTGCACGTGCAAATGTCACCCTGTTTTTATCATTATGTCTGTGTGGTACAACCTGAAAACAAGGCTGGAGATACCATCAACAGTTCGTTTACTATTCAGAATTGTGTAATTCTAAATGTTTTAGGGGTTTTTGTGTTTGAAGAGTTTTTGTGGTTTTGAGGCTAAAAATTGTCCTTTCAAGGCCTCTGAAGAATTGTGTTGGAATTTTGATGGGGATTGTACTGAATCTGAAGATTGCTTTTGGTAGGATGGTCATTATTATTATATTAATTCTACTAATTCACAGGATTGGGAGATCTTCCCGTCTTCTGATATCTTCTTCAATATCTTGAAGTTTTTGTGATAGAAATCTTTCACTTGCTTGGTGAGAGTTACCCAGGGATATTTTACATGATTTGAGGCTATTGTAAAAGGTGTCATTTTATTGATTTCTTTCTTGGTCTATTTGTCATTTGTATACAGGAGGGTTACTGATTTTTGTGAGTTAACTTTTTATCTAGCTACTTTGATGAAAGTTTTTGTTCAGCTGTAGGAGTTTCCTGGTGGAATTTTTAGGGTCACTTATGTGTACTATCACATCATCTTCAAATAAAAATACTTTGGCTTCTTTCTTTGCAATTTTGTATTCTTTTGATTTCCTTAGCTTTCTTATTGCTCTGATTAAGAATTTAAGTATTTTATTCAATAGGAATGGTGAAAGTGGACAGTCTTGAGGACTGAGTAGCCTGCCAGTTCCCAGGGAATGCGTACTGCGATTGGGGACTAGGATAAAGTAATGAGTGAGGAGGGGATTTGGAGAAGAGAGTGTGTCATGCTGATTTTATGTGATTCATTGGCAATGTGGGCAGGAAGGAAGGGAAAGTCACATCAGATGGTCTGTGAGAGCTGAGGATAAGACTGGTTGCTTGCATTTGTAGGATAAAAGGGAGAGGAAATAGTCAGCAGTTAGTCTACCTGTTTCCTAATGTAAAACATTTAATTGTAAATACCTGTAGAATTTTACACCACAAAGTGACTCTTTTAGATGTAAATCAAGAAAAGCAACATTTCGTGGGATCTCAATATGGAATAAAAACTCTGACAGCACATAGGCATATGGTGGGTGTATAAAATAATGTTAATGATGTGGGTTGAGATTAATGATACCCAATTATATAATTTTGCAAATGAGTCATCTATAAAGCACAATAACAGAAACTACACATAAGCACTACTCTCACAGTTCATAATGTTACTTCCATATGAGATTCCAGATAACAGTTTTCATAGTCCCATTTACACATGAGTATTATAACTCCTGTAAATACTTAAGCAAATAAATGGTGGACTTGGGGTCAGGCTTCTCAAATTAGATAGGAAATTTATAAAATAAAAATCAAGTTATAGTGGTGAGAATAATCCATGTGGTAGAGAACTAAAGATGAGCAATACATGAACTGTGCAGTATAATGTAAACATTGATGGCCAAGTAAGAAATAATCGGCATGGATAAAATGCATATGTTTTTATAAATAACTTTTCCCATTCCTCAGATACAAGGTATTTGAGTTAATAATAACAGAGAGAGGAACCAACTAGAGAGAAAGGAAGGAGGTTAATAGAGAAGTAGAAGGAGAGACAAATAATATCAAGGTTGTTTGACAAAGCCTCAAGGAATCACATTATTTTACACTTACCAAAAATTACATATGCATTTTTGAATTCATATTTCTTAAGACAAGTAATACCACTTGATCTGGCAGTCCTCCTCTAATAACCATAGACTAATAGAACTCCAGAGAAACATTACAAACCTCTTTCCAAATGGATGGTCAGGGCATTGGTCTAAGTAACTCCCCTAATAACATAGAATAGTGATGTAGCCTTTGGTTGCGTCTCAGAGGTTGAAGGTAAGACTATCCTACAGTAGACACTGAACACATAGCACACAGAACATGGATGATTTGAAGAAGACCTAACATGAAAGCCTTCTTCCTGTGGTCCAGGTTCCATGATACAAGAAAATAGTATGGAAGCTGCCAAAAGAAAGAAGCAATTAATAGTTCAATCCAACTTCAACACATGTGAATCATGGTGACCAGCAATATAATATATTCATAAAGATGCTAAAAGTGGTACTGGCATAGTAACAAATAGCTACCTAACTGGACTTAAGACCTATTCAGTAGGAGGGAAATCATGCCTTGTACTAGGAATCTAGCCAACTTCCAAGTGCTGGTGATTTCATGGACATTAGAAAAGAATCTACTATCACTTCTTTGCTAGACCAGCATAATTCCTTGCTACATTCTAAATTTTACATTTATGCCCACAGACATATGTAGCAGATTGAGACTGTCATAGAAACCATAACTGGACACAGTGCAGAAATCAACTGCTCATGTGAGCTAGATTGAACAGATCATGAGAGCAAAACCCAATGAATGTGTCAAGATCATTACTGTGGGAGTGACTTCCGGTTATGTAAAAGTGTCCTTCATTCTTTTTTCTTTCCACTGGCTCATCTATGTTTCTCCTGGTCTAATGTGGAGGCCCTCACCAGACATGAACACAATGCCTTGTAGTTAGTTCCCAGTACCCAGAATTGTAACTTGAACTAATTTCTTTAAAAATGACCTAGTCAGCAGCATTCTGGTACAGCAAAAGACAATGGGCTAATGTAATACTACTTACTGAGGTGTTGTCTTTCTGTTATTTAATACTGTCTCTTGGTTTCCAATAGAGTATGTATCAAATCAATTATAGCTCTATTCAACTTTCAATTTGATAATTTCACAACCTCTGGCATTTCTGCATCTGATTCTTACTTTGTCTCTGTCACCTTAGCCTGTGCTTTTTATGTTTTGGAATTGTTGTTGTTGTTGAAAGCAGGACATTGTACTAGGTAACAGAACCCGAATAATATAGACCTATAGTATGAAGTTTTATATTAACCTGTCTGAGAATGAGTCTATTTTACTATTTGATACATGTATAGAAGTCTGATTTTAAAGCATGTATCTATGTCTTTCTTTGTATCACCCACTTTACTTTGAGCATCACACATTTTTGTATTAAAAGAATTTTAGGATTAACATTTTGCTGAATTGTAATCTTTGGTAATTAAACAGAGAACCTATTAATGCAGTTGTAAAACATGGTGTGAGGAGAACTTCTTTAACCTGCTTAGTATTTCTTAGACTATCAGGGACTCTATCTCCATGAGTGACTCCAGGGTACTAGTTTACCAGTGCCTAGGGCTTTTGTTGGTTTATTTTGTCTTTTGAGGATTTTGTAGATTTTGTTTTCTTCTTTCCTTCTTTCCTTCCTTCCTTCCTTCCTTCCTTTCTTCCTTTCTTCCTTCCCTCCTTCCTTCTTTCCTTCTTTCCTTCCATGTGTTGTTACATGAATTTGGAGATACTGAGAGTTGATTTCCTGTTCTACATAGATGACAAGGGATTAGGTATTTTTCTTATCTTAACTGGCCCAGTCTTGGGAAAACCTCACTCGGTGTCTTCTAAAACAATGTCCCTTTAGTAACCATTTTGTGAAGAAGAGTAAGAGGCTCAGAATTTGTTCCCACGCACAAGCAAAAACATCACTGACTAGTAACTTACAGTCACTAATGAATGTGGATCCTGTGATAGCATCTTCTGTTGCTGCTGAAAACAAAAAGATAATATTATTCTCAGATCTTCACTGTGAGAACCTAGTAAAGCTGTTGGAAGTAAAACATGTAGACATTAAAAAAAAAAAACCTGTGATTTTTCTCAGTCTTATTCTGTTCGTTCTGTGTTCAGCAATTCGTCAGCTGTATTATTCCTTTCACTCTTATCTGGCTGTGACATTGGTTTATCTTCCTAGCCTTCTCTTCTGATCAGCCATGTTTCCACACATCAGTCTAACTGTATCTCCACCATCAGACACAATACTGTTCTGTGACATCTGTTCTCAAGTAGACCTGAGCACAGCTGTCAATCTTTGGTTTGTTCTTTGTGTCTTACAATGAGGATATGAGTCTTGATCCTGAGCTCTGTCCATGCTGAACTCCATATCCATTTAATGAGTACATCAAGAGGAAATAGATGAATATGCACAGATGGATGAAAGAAAGTATTAATATTAATAAAAAGTGATACATTACAGATGAACCCTGTATAAAAAGCACGGCAGACTGGGAGGAGGGGACTGGACTTACCTGGACTGAGTCCACCAGGTTGATCTCAGTCTGTGGGGAAGGCTTTGCCCTGGAGGAGATTGGAATGGGGGGCGGGCTAGGGGGAAGGTGAAGGGGGCGGGAGGGGGGAGAACAAGGGAATCTGTGGCTGATATGTAGAACTTAATTGTATTGCAAAATAAAAATTAAAAAAAAAAGCACGGCAGAGCTTTGTCTAGTTGATACGGTGATTTAAAACTCTAAACACTAAGTATATGTATATAAGATAAAGTTATGTGAAGTTTCTAGTCTCATTTTGATAAATATTTCTGAAAAATGTGCACATACTCACTCTAAAATGTCAATAGTCAACACTTGTTTGGGCAAAAGATACTTAATTTTTATTGAAATTTTAACTTTGTTCTTTTTATAAAATAGGAAATGTGAGTAAAAATAAAATATTCAAATTATTATAACAATTTGTTTAGAACAAGTTTAGTTAAAGATATTTATTTCATACCTTACATATGTGAAAAATTGAACTAACTAGGAAACAAGGAAGCAGGAAGGATTTACTTGCTCTATGGAGCTATTTGTCTTTTGAAATATCAGAGATACTCTGGAAATTGATGAAATTGTGAGAAAAGAAGATAATGCTGCTTCTATATACTTCTCTGAGAAAGATCAATTGTGCTGAAGTACTTTTACTTACTTAGAAGATTAACTAACAGAAGTGATATAGTCTACTTATTTTGAACATTTTTTTCTCCTCAGTGTTTTATGTGTGGAATACATATGTGTGTGTGTATACACACACACACATATAATATATATATATATATATATATATATATATATATATATATATATATATATATTTGAGAGGTGTGTGTGTGTGTGTGTGTGTGTGTGTGTGTGTGTGTATGCACAGACTCAGTATCTTTATTGTGTTACCTAGAAGGCAAGTCTCACTTCAAAAGGAGTGTGTGTGGTTATCCATTGTGAGACAGATATGACTATGGCCTGAGAACATGGACTTAGGTTGCACTGAATAACAGGTTCCAATGTGAAATAAACATATTATGGGCTTTACAGTCACAGAACAGAAACCATAAAGTCATGGCATTTCAGTGCACAGTGATGAGAATATCAAGTAGGTGGAATACAGCAGTTCACTGAAAACCATTTTGGAAGCTATCTGATTAAATTCTTAGTTTTGAGATTGGTGGGAGCTAGTGTTCTGTTAAGCGAGTGCCCCCCAAATCTGTCATCTATTAGTATTAGGTCAAGTACAGAGGTGGGAAATGGATACTACTACCTTAGAATTATTCTCCCCGTTTTCTTGATAAAATACTATAACCAGAGCAATTTAAGGGGAATAGGGTTTATTTTTGTTCACAATTCAAGGTACTATCCATCACATGGGGAAGCCACGACAGCAGGACCTTGAGAAAGCTGTTCACATAGCATCCATATTTAGAGAAGAGAGAGTGATGAATGCATGCATGTTAGTGTTCAGATCACTTTTTCCAAGTTAAACAGTCTAGGATCCCCCACCTAGGAAATGATCCTACCACAGACAATATGTCTTTCTACCTCAATCAATATAGTCCAGATGAACTTCGATAGGCAAAGACCATTCTCCCAGGCAATTCTAAAATCTACCAATTTGACAATTAGCACTAACTATCACAATCCTTAAGGAGACCAAAGAGAGGCAACATAATTTGACTCTAGATCTGTAACATTCTTGTTCTTCAAATCATGAAGTTGTGATCAGTAGGCTGGGCTTATAGAAATTTAACAAGCATCATTACCCTACCCCCATGCCATGGAACTAGGGTTCATAGTTTTTATGTTATTTGTTTGAGTTTTGAAATATAAACTAAAATATTAAGATGAGTAATACTATCAAACAGAGAATATTAGCTATATTAAAATTAATAATGCTTTATATTGTAAGAGAAAAACATAGCTCTTTGGTTATATGAGTTTATTCTATAGGGATTTTTCTCAATTTACTACTAGTAATAATTTCTTAAAGTGTTTTATATTAATAATTAATTGATTTTATTAATATTTTACTATTATATGTTCCACATGCTGTAGAAGTGGAAATGAAAAGTAAGGACTATTCAAATAATGAATGTGTTTCAAGATGGAGGCAAGGGAAGAAAGCAAAATGTTTATTTTTGGTTCACACAATGAGTCCCAGACATGCTGCTGCTTCCAGAGTGATTGCTAGTAAAGAAATGAATTAGGTTAGAACTCCAGCTGACTAGGTGGGTGCTATATTCTGCACTTCCAGAGCACAGGCTACATCTATAATAAATGACTTTAATTTAAATGTGATTTCTAACAAAAATAATCTTACTATTTTGACCTTACAGTAGATTTTTTAGGGTAACAATTATTTCTGGTAATTTAAAACTTTGAACCTGTTAGTGTAAACTTATTTTCTATTTAACATAATGAATATGAAACACTTAAATTGGGCAGAGTCAGAGGTATATTTTCTCTCTCTCTCTCTCTCTCTCTCTCTCTCTCTCTCTCTCTCTCTCTCCCTCTCTCTTTCTCTCCTCTGTTTCTGCTTCTGTCTCTGTCTCTCTCTTAACAAGTTAGATATTTGGGGACATAAATTTAAATTATGATCAACTCTTTAAAAAATACTGATTGTCAACCAAATGCTGAGAAAAATAAAGTTTAATAATTAATATACCATGCCTTCAGATAGCATGTGGTTGAAAACTGATGACAATGCTCATTATAAAAAAAATGAAGGAAAAAAAAGAGTCTTACATGAGAAATCACTAGTTCACCCACAGAAAGTATAGATAGCTTTAGGAGAGGACATGGAGGGTGCCAGAATTTGTCAAGCTCTTTGATTAGAGGTGACTATAATGGTGGCTGCTGTATTTCTGTGGTTAGATAAAAATTTTCAAGAAAGCTTGAAGAATTGCTATATGATTTCGGCATAAATATATAGAAAAATGACTAATATAAATTGACAAATGATCCTTTACATAAAATAATGAATGAATAAAGTCAGAAGAAAGTATCACATGAAGTTATGTTACTAAGTACATGAGCTGAACCAATATAGCAATGTTAATTTATTTGGGGGGACTATAAAAACATATTTGTAATTTCCAGCATTTTGTTTGTTGTTTGTTTTTTGTTGGGCCAGGAGTGTGACACAGGGTGTTGCATAGCTATATGGCCAAGCCCTTGCTGTTTTTGTTGTATCTATTTTTCTTGTCTCCTTGAATGATACCATAAAGAGAGTCATCTCAAATACTTGCAAACAAAAGATTACTGCAGAGACTAAATAGTGCGCCATTTTCTTAATGAGAAGAGAAACGTAAACAAAACTAATGGCCCGAGTACATTTATGACATATCCCTACGTAAATTCCCTGTGTCTCTCTACTTATTTCAAAATTAAATGTTTAAAAACTTCCCCATATACAACTACTCAAGGACTCATGCCTTCACCTACACATTTCTAATTAGAAGAGCTGTAGATTCTGATGTTCTGCCATCATTAAGTGTAGCTGTAAAAGGCATTAGCCAATTTTCAAGCGTCATTAAGACCTTTAGTAATTTGTCTTCTAACCATGCAGTTTTTGTATAATTACTCATTTATTTCTATAGAAGTAGAGAGCATGACTAGAATTTTGTATGAAAAAGCAGGCTAGGGAACTTTCTGAGGGTCTCTATTCAAATAAGCTTCACCTTTGACATGGAGAGCACATTTAATTTGGGTAACATAGGTAACCTAAATAGTTGAATAATGATCAAAACACATTCAAATGACTATTAGACCATAATTTTCCATTTATTCTAAACACACTGTAAGTAGTGGGGAAGTAGGAGAGTCCATAGAAAATAAACCAAAAAACATGAAATACAAGCTCTTTGCCTTCGAGAAGATGTGGAATATTTGAGGAAGAGAGACTATGCAATAAATGTGGCATTTTCAAGGGAGAAAAGAAATGAGAATAGAGGAGTTCAGCTCTTTTCTCCAGATAGAGAGATGCATTGTAAGC
The DNA here is from genome assembly GCF_949786415.1 of Peromyscus eremicus. NCBI lineage: Eukaryota > Metazoa > Chordata > Mammalia > Rodentia > Cricetidae > Peromyscus > Peromyscus eremicus. The sequence goes on along the minus strand of NC_081429.1, from coordinate 15,276,995 downwards.
CTCTTTCCTATAGAGTTACCATGAGCTGCCCTTATTCTCCCGGCCACACCATCATTATTTTTATCTTGCTGGAAAGTCTATGCAGGACCAAAAGAATCACTGGTTAGCCAGCAAGAGAGGATTTGATACTATCTGAACATTAAATTAAAATCCATGAGCTCTCAGCTGCAAATGGTTTACTGTCACAGAGTATACACAGTGAGTTGCAATCCAATTGGGCCTAACAAACAATTTTAATATTATAACTCAATTAACAGGAAATTTTGAATGGATGATATAGAATAAAATAGTATAATATGATAAATGAAAAATATGCCTACTATAAGTTAATTAGGTTAAATCAACATACCTATGAATATGAAGTACTAACAATAGAGCTATGTAACTGTAGATTCGTGAAATGTAGAGAGCTCTTTCAGCCTAGTCACATCATTTTTAAATTCGTGAAATAGGCAAGAGGAGAAATAGTTTTAGATGAAATAGCTTTTATGCTTGAGGAAGGATTAATCAACAGGAAGCCTCAGATTGTCTGACATGCTCTGGGAAGGAAAGTTGACTTGACTTACAACACTAGTGCAAGCTTCTAAAAAGGAGATGCACAAACCAAGGCCCGTGGTATCTACCCGTTCCAGACTGTAGGGGAACTGGCTTGCAGATACACTCTCCCATACCCAAAGTTTCCTCCCTGTCCTCCCTACACCATACTTCAGTGGTTCTGATTAAAGAGATGCCTACCTTCTTCCTCTCTTTCCACATTGTCTCCATTAGTACCTGTGTGTTTTCTTATTCATAGATATAAGATGGAAATATACCTCCATGTCTCCTATGATTCTGAGTAGCAAACATTTTCTTTTGTCTCCTAAGTTCCCATATTGTGACCTTTGGGTCATACTAATGACATTAATTATTTGTGAAATTGATAGATTAAAATTATAGATTTAAATATAAGGTTAATATCTTAGTGGCTCTTATTTCAAATTTGGTGTTTCAACAAGATAATAGATTATGCTAAGTGTAGATGAAGTGTAGAAAGAACTAGAGATCAGATTTTTTTTTTTTGACATTTTGATACTAAAACATAGGAAGATGCTGCTTTTTTTATTGGAAAAGTAAAGATTTCTCAGTGGAAAATATAGCAAGGACTTGAAGATAAGAGAAGTCCACACTTTCTAGGAAGCAGAAGGTGGGCGTTGCAATTCAAATTTCATGCTAATTCCCATTGATCAACCTATTTAAATGGTAATGAGGCATAACTTGTGCTTCTTGGCCAAGTGTTTGAAACTCTGTACTGAGGGTGTCTGTCAGCCAGAGAAATTACTGCTGCTTACTAGAAGAGCTGTGTCTGCTTCTTAGGGATGCGATTGTAAAAGTGAATTAACTCTAAGCCCTCTGATCTTGTACAGGATGGTGCTATCAAGAGTTCTTAGAATGGAGGAACATATAATAGCCACCATCCTTCTACTGTCATCATTAGACTTGTAGGCATACATTTCTCATTAACCTAGAAAGAAGAGGCTCCACCTCTCCACCTTAACTGCCTCTTTTGTGGTGTGGATGAATGGCTGACATCATTCACCATTCTTAGTAGAGGATGACAAAGTCTGATATCTTCTTGTGTTCTAAAAATTTTTAATAATACCACATGGATACAAAATACTGATTTGAGCCAAAAAAATAAAATTAAAAGTAATTGTTTGGAAAATTAAATGCTGTTTATAATAGAAGGTTATAGTCAAAGACATAAACACATTTAACAGATGGTGGAAAACGATGCTTGCCAGTCCAAAAAAAAAAAAAAAAAAAAAAAGGCACCAAGACAGGGAACATCAGGAGTAATTTCCTTAGGCTAGAGGAATAAGGAATACTTAAAGCAGACTGTACTATGAGAAAGAAGTGTTGGAAACTAGAATTTGGGAACTGAGAAATAGCAAACTTGAAAATGAGAGGGTAACATGTGATAGCAAAAGGAAGGAACCAGATTACAGGATTTCAAATTGAATTGTAGATTCAAATGAATGGTGCCTGGTATACAGAGTGTTTCTGAACTATTAAGAGGACATATTCAAAATAATTATTCTCAGTTAATGATTAATAGGTAGAATATATAACATGATATTTGTAAGCTTGTTTGTTCCAGTATTTTATTATAATTTATAATTGCAGAATGTTGCTATTAGTACTCGGATGTACTATAATAGAGAATAAAATGAACTTCGTTTTTATTTATCTGCTTTTAAAATATCTACTCTCAGACAGAACATTATGTTTTTAATATTTAATACACATAGTATTTAACATTTAACATTCAAAATATTCAGCAAATCCATATATTAAAATGTATTTCCCAATCCATAAGAGAAAATGTTATTAACTAGTTTTGAAATAAAAAATAATAATGATTTTCTAATGGCAATCAGGGGTCAACTTTACTGTTAGAAGTGATAAGAAAAATGTTATAGATTAGAAAATTAGCTATTATGACTGTGCAGAGCCCAACAATATCAAAATACATCTTAAAATTATGAAATCTTTTAGCTAATTATTATCCAGGTATACATATAGCACATTTTTTCCTTTCTTACTCCTGAATTAAGGATTTAACCTATAACTCTTTCTATGAATTTTTCTATCTATTATAAAGGTTTGAAGTGGCTTTCTTAGAAGCACAGTCTCCATGTTAAAATACAGTGGACATTTTAGGCAAATGTTCAGTTATGTCTTTTGTGTTTTACATATTTAAGTAAACCATAGAAAGCAAAATTTATGCATGTGAGACTTCGATGTGTGTGTGCATGTTCATGTGAGTAGGTGTAATTTCATCTGTGGAAGTAGACAAGCATGTGCAGGTGTCATATGTATGTTATATAAGTAATTTTCTGAATCACTCCTCTCATTATCAATGAGGACATACAACTCTCCCTTCAAAGTGAATAAGACATAGTTTATTCTGCAGACAAACTCAAGTGAGTGTGGTCTTAGGATACAGATTTATGTCACTCCAAATTCCATGTTATAATGTGACAGCAGTTTTCATGAAACTTTTATAGGAATAAAACAAAGAAAGTCATAAACCAAGACATTTTTTGAAATCTATTGGAAACATCAGAGAGGTCATTAGAGCAAGATGGGGGAAGCTCTCTTCCAAGCCTCAGATAGATACCTCAGACTCCATTCTTAGCTTTTGGGTTGGTAAAAGCTAGTGGTCTGCTAAGTTAATAGATTTCAAATATTTTTTTAGCTATTAGTCATAAAATCTTCACTCAGACACAGTCTTGGGCAAACAATAGCTCTTTAGGGGGTTAAATGTAGCCAGAGATAAGGTAATTAGTCCATGGAAATGCAACATTCTGACCTCTTCATAACAAGTCACTTCAATTCAGTCTGTAGATACAGCTTTTTCCCAGGAATTCTCTTTACATCCTCAGCCCTGTTATGTGATTATTTTTATGAGGATATTTTTGCACAAAAATACAGAAAGATACATTCCCATTAAGCACCAAATGGTTTCTTAAGAGTGTCCTTTGGTTGGAAACTTCCATTTTGTACATCTGTGTTATCATGAGAGCTTCTCAATCTCCTTAACAATCCCTGTGGAGAAACATGTATCTGCTCATGGGAGCACATTTTAAGAATCCTTCTTCTGTGGTATTTGTCAACTCTTGGGCTCAGCTCTTTAATGTCTATCAATTTAGTTCTTCTTTATTCTATTTGGACTCAATAATGCTAGAGAGCCCAGGATAAAATAAATAGAGCATCTTTCTCATTGAATCCATGTGTGTAATTTTAGTTTTCTAACATTTGCCTTGTTAGAATTTTAAAATGGGGGAGGGGGAGTGCTTTGCCAAGAAAGACATAGTTAAGCGTAATTTTTAAAGAAAACATTGTAACTCTCATGGCATTATTAAATGAACACCTGGTTTTATTCAACTCATTAAATAACAGGAAAGCCAATGGCTACTTTTAATGAACACTCACACACATATTTAAAGAACCAGGTATTCATGAGCAATTTACTGAAGGATGACTAAAAGAAAAATAGTGTATCAGACACAACATTCCTTAATCTCCTAACCTTATGCGGTTTTCTTTACCAAAACTTGGTCTTGAATCTTTTCTAAACAAAAATATACAGACTTATTTTTTTCTGCACAATTATAAAATAGCTTTATCAACGATAACTGAACTTCTTACCACAAAGAAGTATCCCATAGGATCTGCCTATTTCCACATTCCAGACGTTTTTTCTCAACTCCAGTTCTTCTCATTTAGAGACTTTTTATTTTATCTTTTTCATTCTCTACTGGATTGTGTGTCCCTTTGTGACATTTTGCTGTTGACACCACAGGTGAGGCTGTGGTGTTTTATCAAGATTTTTTTTCTCAGAAACTAGAATTGGGATGAGAATTATTAAGGTAATTGTGTTACCATACCTTCAGTCTCTTGCATTGGGCCTCTCCATGGGAATATAAAACTAAAGACCAAAATCAATTCCTCAGCATTTTCCTCTATATTTTCAACAAAACCATAACATTTAGTTCACATAAACCACGTTATATGTACAACATTATTAAAGGATCACTATTTTCCCTGGAAATCTGAGAAACACAAGCTTTATATATCACATTTATTAACAAAATCAGTCATAGTCATAGAGATTATAACATTCAGGCAGGTTATCCAATTGCAGGTAAAATTCTAATATAAATTTATTTCTATTAAATTCATCACATTTTGGTGGTGGGAAAAGGGCAGAAGATAGAGTGGAGGTAGACCTAGGACCAGAGCACTGAAGACTGTGAACTTTCCTTAGTAACTTGCTCAGCAGGGCTCTGTCTTCTCTCCTTTATATCCACAGTGTACCATGGTATCTTTCTCCAAACCCAGTTGATGTAACTTACCGTGTTGAGACATGAAGTGTTCCTTCTTGTCAGTTATAATTACCTCCCAAACATTATAACTCAAGGAGACTCAGTAATGAGTAGATTATAATACTATTAAATGAAGTTTGTCATAGATTTCTCTGGAGACATATTCTAACAATTTCTGAATCTCAAAGTTGACTTTTTTTTTCTTTTAGGTAGCTGAATATATTATACATTAACAATGGTTTGCATTCTCCAAATCCTTATAACAATTTTAATATATTTTCTGTTGTCTTTTCTAAGAGACACTGACCATCAAGGATGAATATATTATCAAAAGAAATTACTATTTATGCTAAGTTCTGGATTCAAATTTATGCTTGTGTGTCTGTAGCAGATGAACCAAAGCAAATTTTAGTTCAAACAACATCATCATGTAGATTATCTCATGTCAAATTATTTTAAATACTTCAGACTAAAACAAACTTGATTAGAAATACGGTGTAATTTTTGTTTGATATAGACATAATTTCAAAAAAATTATTATAATTTTATTTCTTAAGTTTTAAATATAATGAAAATATTTACCAAATTTAATACTAAAAAGAAGCAACATGTCTAAGATAAATGTATAAATATTCAATTCAAATATAGCCTAATCTTAAATTCTATCATGAAGGTAAGTTTAAATTCTAATTTCTATGTGTCAAAAATTGTATAACATTTTTACCATGTGGTATATATATGACTGGTCATATGTTTAATCATATATACAGTTTTTATATATAATTAAAAAATGTATATGTGATATATACATATACATCTCATGTCCATTGCTTAATCAAGAAAACAGTTCCTGTGAGATTATGTCCTTAGGTAATTTGACATTTGTGTATGCATTTGACTTATGCACATAACTATGATGTCACTAAGCAACATATTCCTAGGGCACTGTATTCATAGATGTGGTTCATCATTAAATAATTGTTCATATGAGAAACTTACCTAGAAATGGGAAGCTTTAAAAAAATTCAAGTTCTCCATCCATGGATTTAACTAATTTTGACAAAACCCAGCAAATTATGTGTCCAAATCAATACATTCATACACATTCTATGCAGATTATTTTGAAAAGCAAAGAATACATCCTTCATATGATAGATAGATAGATAGATAGATAGATAAATAGATAGATAGATAGATGATAGATAGATAGATAGATAGATAGATAGATAGATAGATAGATCATATATTTCTCACAAAATGTAGGCTTCCTGATTTTTATGAGAGCCAACCATGTGTTACATGTACCCATTGCTATTCTGCTCTTGATGTAGGCTAAGCAAAAGCTAGTGATGTTATAGCTACACTAATTTCTATGTATATTATTACTTATGAGTTTAAGTAATATACAAATGACTCTCAAGTCAGGTGGGAAATAATTATAATGACAGGACTACAGTGCATTTTAACATGTATATTTTTTATTTATTTTTGAGCTCATTGTTTTTGTTTTTCATTAAAATTTTTATTTCCTGTATTTGATCATATTCTTTACTTTCCTGAAGCTCTTTTAAGTTCTTCTCGCTTCCCTACCTACACAACTTCATATTCTTTCTTTCTTTTTTACTATGACTCAAAAAATAAGCACAAAAAGAAAATGGATATCAAATCGAATGAAAATTCAATAATGCTAAAAATGCCAAAATAATAACAACAAAACAAATGTGGCCAACAGAAACATGACTATGTGTAACCCATTCCCACCACGAGAAGCTTCATTTATTGATGAGAGATGTCCATTTGGAGCTGCATCTCCCTGTTATTGTTATTTAACAATTTCATTTAGGTTTCTGTGGAGGCCCACAAAGGTTTCCTAGTGTGATTTGAGCTTGCTTCACCCAGCAAGGCTGCATTAGAGAATTGCTTGACCACATGTATGATTACCAGAAGATTGGAAGGGTCTACACTTGGCTGTACTAAGGGAGGTCTTTTGCCCCACCCCTTGGCATTCCTATAAAAGGCCCTTTAGAAGAGACAGACGGGCCAGTGGATAATGATCTAGGCCCTCCTGAGGCTATCCTTGTTTCTGTTTCTCTCCCCTCTATTTTTCTATCAAATATTTCTCACTCCTCTCTCCTAAAGAGTACCTTGTGGAAAAAGTGGGAGTGGGCCTCCCACAGACCAATGGGTAGGCCTCCCACAGTTCTTCTTCATACTTGTATATATTTTGGTAAGTTTCTACTGTATTGTTTCCATATGACCACTCAAATTACCCTTAGATTTACGTATTCCTTCCTCAAGATCTTTTTTCTCCCCCTCTCAGTTTGATCCTCCTGTCCAATCTACTTTATTATACATCCATTGCAATAAATTCTATTTACCTTTCCCAGAGAGATCCACTCTTCCCCCCACCCCTAATTCCCTACTAGGTAACTAACCTCTGTGGTTATGTGAATTATAGCCTGATTATCAAAGACTTAATACTTCATATCCTTATATAAGTAAATATATAATATATACCTTTTGTTCAGTATCTGGATTACCATACTCATGATGACATTTTTTCAGCTTGATCTATTTACCTGCTAATTTAATGATTTTTTAAAAGGCTATGTAAGATTCCATTGGGTAAATGTAGCATATTTTCTTTATCCATTCATCCATTGACTAACATACAGACTGTTTACAATTTCTGTTATGAATAAAGCAATGAACATGGCTAAGCAAGTGCCCTTGTGGAAGGATGGAGGATCCTTTGGGTATATGCCCAGGGGTGGTATAGCTGGATCATGAGGTGGATCATGGGAAGTTGCCATATTGATTTCTACAGTGGCTGTATATGTTTGTATATGTTTACATTCCCATCAGCAATGGATGAATGTTCCCTATACTCCACATCCTTGTCAGCACAGGCTGTCACTTTTTATTATCCCTGCTATTCTGAAAGTTGTATCATAAAGTCATAAAATAGTTTCAGTTTGTGTTTTTCTGATGGCTAAGTGTATTAAACAGTTCTTTAAGTGTTTCTCAGCTAATTGAGTTTCCTCTTTTGAAGATATTCTGTACTTTCCCGTGAGTTCAAGCCCACTCTGTACTTTCTCTTCTATCTTAGTTACCGTATCTGGTCTTATGTTGAAACCTTTAATCCATTTAGAGATGACTTTTCCGCAGGTGATAGATATTAATCAAATTTTATTCTTCTACATGCAAATATCCAGTTTGACTAACAACATTTGTTGAAGATATGTCACTTCTTCAGTTATATTTTTGGCATTTTATTAAGAAATCAAGTGTCCTTAGTTGTGGATTCATGTCTGGTCCTTCAGTTTGATTCCATTGATTGACAAATCTGATGTAATGCTATTGTCAGGCTATTTTATTTATAATTCTATAATACAACTTGAAATCTGAGATGGTGATACCTTAAACTGTCTTTTATTATTCAGGATTGTTTAGCCATGCTGGATTTTTGTGTTTTCACGTGAATGGGAAGTTCATTGGTTTTTTTGGTTTGTTTGTTTTGTTCACTTTGTTTGTTTTGTTTTGTTTTGTTTTTCAATTTTTGTGAAGAATTGTGCTGGTATTTTGATGGGAACCCATGAGCACTGAGGATCTTCCCATTTTTTGTTGCCTTCTACAATGTTTCTCATCAGTGTCTTAAAGTTTCATTATATAAGTAAGTCTTTTACTTCTTTGGTCAGATTTATGCAAAGATATTTTGTTTCAGGCTATTGTGAAAGGTAGTATTTCCACAATATCTTTCTCATTATATTTGTGATTTATGTGTACAAAGGCTACTGATTTTTGTGCATTAATTTTGTATGCTACTACTTTTCTTAAATGAATATTTCCAGGTGGAGTTTTCAAGTTCTTTTGTGTCTCAAATCATATCATCTTCAAATAAAGATAATAAAGATACTTTAACTTATTTCTTTTGTATGTGTATCTCCTTAATCTCTATCATTTGTCTCCTTCCTCTAGATAAGACTTCAACTACTATATTGAATAGGTATGAAATGGGGAAAATAGATATCCTTGTTTTTTTTTCTTAATTTTAGTGGAAATGGTTTGTTTTGTCTCAGTTTGCAATGATGTTGTCATGAACTTACTATAAATTGCCTTGAGATTTGTCCTTTTATGCTTAGTTTGCAGGACTTTTATAATGAAAGAGGGTTGGATTTTATTAAAGGCATTTTATTTATTTAATGAAATGAACATAGTTTTGTCTTTCATTCTGTTTATGTGGTAGATTATGTTTATTGATTTATGTGTTTGGAACCATCCCTGTATCTCTGGGTTAAGGCCAATTTGATCAAGACAGAAATCATTTTGATCTTTTCTTGAATTTGGTTTGCAAATATTTTATTAAGAATATATGCATACGTGCTTATAAAGGATGTTTGTCTGTATTAGTCTTTTTCTTGTGTCTTTGTGTGGTTTTGATATCACAATGTAAGTGGCTTCATAAAAAGAATTACGACATGTTTATTTTTTGTTTTGAAGAATAATTTGAAGAAAATTGGTATTAGTTATTTTTTAGAAGGTCTGGAAAAATTCTTCTTTGAAGTTCTGATAGATTCCTCATAAGGTCTGTCTGGCCATAGGCTTTTTTTCGCTGGGAAATTTTTTAATTGCTGCTTATATTTTACTGTGGATTATGGATCTGTTTAAATTTTATTTTATTTTGATTTAACTTTAATGGATCGTAGAATGGCTAAGATTAATAAGACAAGTGACGGCTCATGTTCTCAAGGATGTGGAGCTAGGGGAACACTCCTCCACTGCTGGTGAGGGTGCAAATTTTTACACCTATATAAAACAATACGATGGTTCCTTAGAAAACTAGGAATCAGTTTACCTCAAGACCCAGCTATAGCACTCTTGGACATACCCAAAGAGCACTTCATCCTATCACAAAGATACTTACTCAAGTATGTTTATAGTGGCTTTATTTGTAACAGCAAGAAACTGCAAACAACCTAAATGTCCCTCAACAGAATAAAGGTTATACAAAATGTGGTCAAATTATGCAATGAAGTATTACTCAACTGTTAAAAAAAAAAGTGACATCATGAAATTTTCAAGGAAATGGATGGAACTAGAAAAAAATCATCTTGAATGAGGTAACCCACACTCAGATAGACAAGCATGATTAGTACCTAAACCAATCATCATCAGAGAGGCTTCCTCGGGCAGTTGATGAAGATGGCAGAGATCCCTGAGGAAATTCAGAGACCCACAGACAACATTAGGCAGAGAGAGCCCAAACTGGAGATCTGTCAGGTCACTCCCCTTGGATATCAGGGAACCCTACAGAAGACAAAGAAGAAGAATTATAGGAGATGGAGGGATCAAAGACGCCAGAAGAACACAGCCCACAGAATCAAATAAACCAGTTTCAAAATAAATAAATAAATAATTCAATATCAAATATCAGTGCGCTCATATATATATATATATTATATATATATATACATATATGTGTATATATATATACATAATTGCTCTGTATTACAAACCATTGGGGAAGTATAGATATCATCCATGTCATTTAGAATGTCTACTATCAGCAATGAATGTAAAATAAATGGTGTAGAGAAAAGGGAGCTTCCATTTTCTGCAAATGAGAAGGAAATAAGTACAAAATGTTGAAGAACTATAAAGAAGAAGGGCCTGTGAAAACCAAAGAGATCTACTACATGGCCTATCTCCTAAGTATTTAGCAAAAAAGAAATTAAATGAATACTCTGTACAGATATCTGTATTCTCATCTTCATTGAAGCAGATCCCCAATAACTAAACTAGGGTTTCTGTCAATGCATAAATGCATAAGAATATATATTAACAAAATGAAAATACTATTTGATCATAGCAATGAATTAAATACTGTTATTTGTCTTTTTCAATGAAATGAATGCAACTTAAGACACCTTTGTTAATGAACCAGAAAACCAGGAACAGAAAGACAAATGCTGCATGTTCTCTTTGATATGTAGAAGCTAAAAAGAACTGACTTGAATAAAAAAATAGTGATTATGGATGCTGGGAAGCAAGATAGATAAAGCAGATTAAATGAACTTAGATTTAATAAGTACACTCTGTATGCATGTTACAAAGTATCACACTGGATTCTATTTATATGTATATTTAATACAATAAAAAAATTGGTCCTCTGAGAAGCATATTGCAAATATATTACTGGATAAATTCAGTGTTTGTAAGTGTAACATAAGAACCTCAGTAGGCCAAAGACATGTCAGAGCATGATGAATGTGTAACCACAGTGAAGCACAAAACAAAGAAGAAGTATCAGAATCTCAGACAGCCATGGTGTAGCTTTAAGAAATTTTTGGCTAGCTGGATAGACAGACCTCAAGCCATCACCTTCTGTAAAAGGAGCCCTGTGCTTTGCAGAAATGGATGTTTCCTACTACTTCATGCTCAATAGTTCTTCCTCAGGAACAGATGACAAGCATAGGCTCAGCCTGAGGACAATGCGAGGATGAGACCTGCTATGTCACACTCACTGCCATAGCAGAGATTAAGCAGGGCATATGTGTGAGTCCCACATCACAGAGTTCTGCTTTTGAACTTCACTGTCAGGATTACACATTTCTCTGATCCCATAAGTGTCGTTGTTCTAGGAGGAAACATGGAGGGTGTTTCGGTTTTACTGTAGGCTCCTTATGTGTGGTAACTGCTAATGGTATGAACTGTAGCATGAAATCACTGAGTAATAGGCATGCTTTCTTTGTTTGTGCCTTACTCAGATCTCACCAACACTGTCATCTGTTAGAATAGTCAGTGTAGTGTTGCAAGAGGTAGAAATAGTGCCTCAAATTCCCAAGTAGGCTTTACTGTGTGATAGGCTTCCATATTGGTAATAAAGAATTCAAGATGAAACAGGTTTCTTTACTGTGGGACAGTTTCGTGGCTCAGCCTGAGCAACAAGCCCTGAAAATATCACTGAAGTAGCAGGTTTTGGGCCCTTTGACTCTTTGCCTCCCGTGATATATGGTGCATCTGGCTCATTGAGATTGCTACTGACTAAGATTGTCATTTTGCTCCTCCTATCTGATCATCATGAGGTCATTGACATGATAAATCTTTAAAATATTCTGTGGAATCCCCTGGAAGTTTGTAACAGAAGTTATAACAGAGATTTGAGATAATTAACATATCCCTGAAGCAAAATTTAAGATGAATATTATTTATGCTACAATGAGGACATGAATTGTTTAACCCTCTTTTATTAACAGAAGTTAAAGGAAGCCATTCTCCAAGATAATGCCTACCCAAAACTTGCCTAAGGCCTTATCAATCTGCTCTATTAATGATTCTCATGTGGAAATGTGCTCATGACAAGAGTAAGCTTAAGCAGTAAGCCACTTTCCATATGTAGCTGATTTTCTGCAAAGGCTAACTACTGAATTAAATAGAAATACGATAAGGCTGCTTTCCCTGAACACTTTAGATGTTCCTTGATAATGATGATGTTTAGTACTTGGGGTATAATGCTGTCCTTGGTCCTGTTTTAGCTGGTGATAGGACAGTATTTGAACAGATTACAAATGGTCTTCCCAACTGTCATGTATCTTACTCCTTACAATCTAAGCACATAACATTCCATCAGCCAAGTAAAGTGCAATTTTGGATGTAAACTATTAAACAGGTAAGACAGATTGGGTAATCTGATTTTGACCTTAACTAGTAACCCATTTATTTCTTTGCCATGCCCATGTATCCATGAATTCATATGGTCAACTATGGGTCAAAGGTTATTATTAACAATTTACACTCAGTCTCTTTCCAATTGTCATCAAATGTGTGAACACTTCTATCTCATTGTATTGTGGCATGACAGGGAGAATCTCTACAAAATATATTTTATGGTGTTTCATTGCCTGTTGTAGAATATTATTTTAAGGTGTGTTACTTTTTGTTTATGCTCTGGGACATTTGTTAAATGGTGCAAAGATGTGTTGCATTTGTTTGTGTTGTACTTGTTTAACTCTGTGAAGCTATGTTATTTTGTCTGTCTAAAACACCTGATGGTCTAATATAGAACTGAATGACCAGTAGCAAGACAGGAGAAAGGATAGGCAGGGCTGGCAGGCAGAGAGAGAATAAATAGAAGGAGAAATCAAAAAGCAAAGGAGGAAAGAGCAAGAGAACAAGGAGAGAAGGAGGCCAGGGGCCAGCCACCCAGCCACACAGTTAGCCACAGAGTAAGAGTAAAGTAAGATATACAGAAGTAAGAAAAGGAAAAGGCCCAGAGGCAAAAGGTAGATGGGATAAGTTAAAAAAAAGGTGGCAAGAAACAAGTCAAGATAAGGCCATGCATTTGTAAGTAATAATAAGACTCTGTGAGTGATTTATTTGGGAGCTGGGTGACAGCAAAGAGCTAAAAGAGTAAAAAATAACCAGCAACAGTTGTCCTTTTTTTGTGGTGCTGCTCAGAGACTCAGTGACTGAGCTATAAATATACATATTAATAAACGCTTGGGAACTTAGGAAGTGATTATGGTATTGATTTAACCCATTTGTCATTTACTTTTTTTAAGTATAGAAGTCAATCATCACCCTTTTGATCTTTCCATCTACTTTGACCCCTGGAGGTGTCCTGCTTTCCTAGCAAAAAGGAAAGGAAAGGGCATGACTGTTCCTAGGTATAGTGGAGGAGAAAGTTAATTGTAGATAAAAGAGAGGGCATAGGCAGAGGCAGAGACATCTGAGAGAGTCCAGAGTGGACATGACCAGACTGAGTTGGGCCATATGGGAAGAGGAGAAGGAGAAATAAGGTGCAGCAGCCAGGAGGCCAAAGGTACAAAAGAGGTGGGTAACCAAAATATCTGGATTATATAGTGAAGATCCTCTGGGGTAAGAGCAGCTTAACCCCTGGGCTGGAGAGTTCGGGGTAGAAGGCAAGGTATGCTAGCCATACCTTGTAACAGGTAGGGTCTGAAGGATGCTGGGAGATCCTGGAGGAGAGATCTGCTTTGGTATGTGAAACAGGCACCTCAGCCATTAGTATTGGGTTTGAAACTTAACACTTCCAACACACGATGGCACTGAAGATGCATTACCACTCCAAAAGGGAGGAAAAGGAACAGAGTGGATAAATACTGGACCAAAGCAGTCTGAAACTCAGAAGAGCAAACTGCGAATTCTGCATCTTTATATCTGATATTAACACATTCTTTATATCTTCAACTCTTGTCAGCTTTCTTGACTGCAACATACTTCCCTCTCTTGGGCTGGTTGCACCCCTATTTGTCAGCCTTCCTTTGAAGGTATTCCATGACTCTGGCATCTCCAACATCTTGTGTTTTCCAAGTAAATCCAGGCTTTACCTTCTTAGCTTCACTCATATCCTCTTCAGGCCTCCATGCTAGGACGCTCCTTTCATACACCTTGTTTCACTGGGTTTCCGTACCTTTGGCAGGGTTTTCCACAAACCACTTCTTATATCTTTGACTCTAAAGATAGAACCATCAGTTTCAAGTTGCTACATCCCACTGCTTGCTAGGGCTGGAACTTGACCCCCTCATTCTATCACATGTGCATCATATTTCTGTTGTTGATGGTCCCCTTCACTGTACGAGCTTTCCTTTAGTTCTTTTTCACAAAGTGGAAGTTCAGCTGGGTAGAATTTTGCCCTGAGGTCACCACTACTTTTCTTCCATTTGTCATCATGCTGTGCTTTAGAATTTTATCTTCTTGAGCACTTGATGTAGCTACAATACAATTCCTCGTTGCCTTAGTTGAGGCTACTATTGCTTTGATGAAACTCCATGACCAAAGCAACTTGGAGAGTAAATAATTCCTTTGGCTTATGCTTCTATATCACACGTTTTCATCAGAGGAAATCAGAACAGGAACTCAGATGGAGCAGGAACCCAGAGGCAGGATCTGATGCAGAGGCCATGGAGAGGTGTTTCTTATTGGCTTGCTTTCCATGACTTGCTCAGCCTGCTTTCTTATAGAACACAGAAACATCAACCTAGGGATAATACCACCACAATATGATGGTCCCTCTTCCATAAATTTCTAATAAAGAAAATGCCTCAAATCTCGATCTTTAGAAGCATTTTTTCAACTAGGGTATCCTCCTTTCTGATAACTCTAATTTGTGTGTCAAGTTGTCATAAGACAAGCCAGACATTGATCCTCCTTTTCTCCTCAAACTGTACATTTTGTATTTTTCCTTTCTCAACTTATTTCTTTTCATTATAGATCTACATAAGAGTAATTAATAATAACCACACAACAGAGTCAATACTAAGCTATCTTGAAATCTCCTCTGCCAAAACTATTAATTCATACCTTTTTAATTTAGGCTCAGATAGATGGTTTAAGACATGGGCAAAAAGCATGCACATTTTTTGAAAAAAAATCACAAGAATGGTCTCTAGGCCACTTACTAATAGTATTCCCCCTGGAACTTCCTGAACTGGGCTCCCATTGTTCAAGTCACCCTCAGAGGGTCTCTTGCATCCTCCGACTAGAATAGTTCATTAAATAGTGATTAAAGTGTTTATATGGTTTCTGAGTCCAAAATCCCCAAGTCTTCCATTTTCCTAAAAAAAAAAAAAAAAAACATGGTCATGCCTGTCACAGCAATACCCCATTTCTAGTACAAACTTCTATTATAATCACTACTGTATTGCTGTGAAGAAACACTATAACTATGGCAACTCGTATCAAGGAAAGCCTTTAATTGAGAGCTTGCTTGAAGTTTTAGATGTTTAGTCCATGGTTTTCCTGGCAGAAAGGAATTGCAGCAGGTGTGGCACAGGTGAAGAAGTTGAAAGCTACATTCTCATACATGGACAAAGAGAGAGAGGAGAGAGAGAGAGAGAGACTCAGAAAAATGGTGGAAGAGGTGGTAGAAAGATTGTAAGAACCACGGGACCAAGAAGTCTTCTGTGAGATATATCATCTAAAAATGACAAGGAAACTTTGTCCATTATACTTCAATAATATGATTGCTTACACATGACTAGAACTCTTACAATATTAGTAGACATGCTAACACAGATGCAGATAATCTCATGATTTGACAAAGAACCAAGGCAACTGATGACTAAGGCCCCACAATAACCATTCTACGTGGACAATAATAATACCACTAAGATGACAAATATCACCCGAAGATGAGCTTTGGACTACAAGCTGCTTGGAAGTCTTGGAAGAAAGAATTGTCGCCTTCAAGGCACTTTTGAAAATTTCAAAGATATTGTCCTGTGGTGAGCACACACCCCGGTTATGCAGGAAGAATAATCACTCTTGATTCAGACTTGGTATAACACTCATTTATTCACACAATAATATTACAATACAATAAAGCAATATTTATCCAGTCTTCCAAGTAGAAGCAGAAATACCTCTCTAGGTGTACAGGTCCAGACTCCCCATGTCTGTTCCTCTGGATCTTGGGTCAGACTTCCTGTGGTCAACCTCGTCTGTATTGAGGACAGGATCTTTCATCCCTGGCAGAGGAGAGTCGTCTAGAGGGAGGATCTGACGAGGTCTGTAGTCGTCTCAAGGCTTCATCTTTTATACTCCCTTCTGTGTAGGTTTCTAGTCTTATCACTACTTCCACACATAGTTTATCACTACTTTCACTTATGGTTTATTTACTTCATTCTATTGCTTATCACTCCTGACCAGGTTTGTTCACCCTAGGTCTTACATGTTCCTTACAGTCCTTTTACTTTCTGAGTAGCTACCAAAAAGAGCATCTTAAAAATACTGATAAAATATTTTCTGATTCCAAGTAACAAAACCATTAACAACCATATATCCACCTTATATATGGAACTCTGCACCTCATCTGCTTCTTTTCACTCATAATTTGGCAATTGGTCTTCTTTCCAACACATACCTTGTAAACTAGTGTTTTGAATCTCTCTCAGTACTGTGTTACTCCAGATTTAAAAGAAATGAGCATACCAAGGAAACAGGGAGCAAACTCAACTCTTAAAGAAAGTAGTAAGCATGTAGCTAGAAGGTTTTCATACTACAGCATACCCTTAAGAAATATTTACTCATGGCAGTGGGATCCAGAAGGCGGGCATTTTTGAGAAGAGATCCATATCTTTCAGGAATAGATATTTGTCAAGTCCTAGGAAATATAGCTATATCATTTGTTACCCAGTTTCTGCATAATGCCAAAGTGCAGGGCTTATCTGAAGTCCTTATTAGAGTAGTCTGTGAAGATGAATCATCTCAGCTAGCCATCTCAAAATTGTTCTGAGCAGTTTGTAGTTGAAAGCTGATTGTTGGGTGATGTTTTTCATCTTAGTGGTATTATTATTGTCCACGTAGAATGGTTATTGTGGGTCCCCATCATCTTTCTGGAGACTTCAGATTTGCTGTTAGGCCTGGTCATGATTCCCTGCAGAAAAGTGATAGAGACTCAAACACAAAAACATGTATAGGCAGCTAAATGAAGCCTTTTTTTACACAACAAAAAATATAATATGAAATGATCATTTGAACATTGATTATATCTAACATTTATTTTTAGAATAAAATATTTGAAACTAGGCTACACTAAACTGATCAAATTCTGGTACTGATTTAAAACTCAATAAGTGCTAAATCATGACATTGCCCGCTAATATTTGTTTTTTAAATTAATATTTTTATTTTGTGTTTTAGGTGTTTTGCCTACATGTGTATGTCTGTGTACCACATGCATATCTGATGTCTAAGAAGGCAAAAAAGAAGGCAGGGAACCCCCTATTACTGTATTTACTACATATGGCTGTGAGCTACAATTTGGATGTTAGGAAATAAACCTGGGTCCTATGGCAGAGTAAGTGTTGCTCTAACCTGTTGAGCTATCTCTGTTGTGGACTATTACTTTTAAAAGGCAAAGATGTGTTACACTTGTTTATGCTGCATTTGTTTAATAATGTAAAGGTATGTTGCTATGCCTACCTAAGGTACCTGATTGGTCTAATAAAAAAAGCTGAATGGCCTATAACTAGACAGTAGAGTGATAGGTGAGGCTGGCAGGCAGAGAGAATGAATAGAATAAGGAATCTAGGCTCAAGAGAATGAGAGGAGAGAAAAAATGAGGAAAAAAGAGAGGGAGACACCTGGGAATATCCAGCCATGCAGCCATCAGCCAGTCAGACATGGAGTAGGACATACACAATGAAAGGAAGGTGAAAAGCTCCAAGTCAAAATGTAGATGAAGAGAAACAGGTTAATTTAAGTTATAAGAGCTAGTGGGACAAGCTTTCACAACTACCAATAAGTCCGTGTCATGATTTGGGAGCTGGATAGTGGCCCAAAAGAAGGCCTGCTACACATCTCTCCAGCCTCATCACCAGTGATTTTTTTTTTGAATTTATATTGCTCCATATTGTTTGGAAGAGAGGATGGAGAAAACTGAAACTTGTTCAAGCTCTACGCCATGGTGCAGAGCAGTATCTACTTGGAAAATGAATGCATTCAAGAACCACATTTGTGCTCTTTCTGCTCAGGTGATAGAACTGTGTTTTCCAGGAATGCTTTAATTTAAACCAGGCACTTTCTTCTCTACCTTTCCCCATTTTTTTCTTTCCTTTCAAACTCATATCCTTCTCTTTCTCCTCCTTTATGTTCCTCTTCCTCCTCATCTTTTTCCCCCTCCTTTCTTCCTTCTCATCCAATTCCTTTTGTTTTTTTACTTCATCCTCTGCCTTTTCTCCCCCCACATGTTCTCTTCCTTTTTTTTCTAGTATGGCATGTATCTCAGACAGTTATATTGTATATTGTATTGATAATCAAGCTCTATAATTAATTTTATATAGGTATTCAAATTTCATATGAATATTGAGTAAAAGAAAAAGTTATTATTAAACAGCATCTAGAATAAAGAAGAAATTTCAAGAGAGAAAATATTTTAGTCTTCTTTTAATCAAATAATTTTTATTATTAATTTTTTTATTTACTTTACATACCAACAAGTTTCCCCTCCCTCCTCTCCTCCCACTCTCTATCCAAACCTCCTTTCTCTCCCCCATCCATTCCTCAGAAAGGGAAAGACCTCCCATGGGAGTCAACAAAGCATGACATATCAAGTTGAGGTAGGAACAAGCTCCTCCCCACTGCATCAGGATTGATCTAGGCATCCCAGAATGGGGAATAGGTTCCAAAAGGACAGCTCATGTGTCAAGAACAGATCCTGGTAAAACTGCTAGGGTCCTCACAAACAGACCAAGGTACACAACTGTCACCCACATGCAGAAGGCCTAGGTCCATCACAAACAGGCTCCCTAGCTATTGGTCTAGAGTCTGTATGCTGCCACAAGCTCTGATCAGCTGTTTATGTGGGTTTCCCTGGCATGATCTTGACCCACCTTGCTTATATAATCCCCCTCCCTCTCTTCATCTGGATTCCTAGAGCTCTGCCTAGTACTTGGCTGTAGATCTCTGCATCTGTTTCCCTCAGTTACTGGACGAAGGCTCTATGATGACAATTAGGGTAGTCACCAATCTGATTACAGGAGAAAACCAGTTCAGGCACCCTTCCCACTACTGCTAGATGTCTTACCTAGGGGTCATGCTTGTGGATTCTTGAGAGTTTCCCTGGTAACAGGTTTATCCCTAACCCCGTAATGGCTCCCTCTATCAAGATATCTCATTCTTCTCTCCCTCTCCATTCCTCCCCCAACTCGACCATCCCAATCTCTCCTGTTCCTATCCCTAATCCCCTCCCCTTTACCCCTGATTTTCCAGAAAAATATGATCACCAAGAAAGTTAAACATAAATATTCATCTTGATGGAATTGAACCATTCCAAAGAAGGTATAAACTGGTTGTAATACGATTTCCTTGACGTGATAGAATGTACTTTCCTTCTAGCCAATCACTGAAGTCTAGACTAGAAGTTTTTGGTAGTTGTTTCATTTATTTAATTTTTCCCTTTTATTGAAAATAGATTTTTTTTCTCACACAATATATCCTGATTACAGTTTCCCCTCCCTCTATAGCTTCTAGTTCCTCCCTCCTTCCCTCCCATCTGGATCAAACTCCCTTCTGTCTCCAATTAGAATACAAACAGCCTTCTAACGGAAAATAGTAAAAGAAAAATATAATAAGAGGAAACAAAAGCTACACATTATAATTGGACAAAAAGAAAAAAAAAAAGGAAAAGAGCCTGAGAGTAGGCATAAGAATTGAGTCATCTATTAGCACACTCAGGAGTCCCATGAGAACACTAAAATTGAATGCATAACATATATGCAAAGGACCAACAGAGTAAAAAGAGAAAAGAAAAAATATAATTAAAATAACAAGGTAAAATTTAAAGAACAAAATAAACAAAAGCCCTGGCATGACATTAAGAGACCAGAAACCTCCTCCAAAGACATTGCTGAGTTCAGTAAACTAGTTTTTAAGAATAGTGGGTGTGTCAGGAGAAGGAATATCCCACCGCAGAATTATGAGATGAATTCAAAAGGTAGTGGAGAGGCCAAGGTTTTATGACATTGATTTTGACAGGTTCGTTAGTATTAACTGTGTCATTCACTTCTGTTTTCCTTGTCTTGAGACAGAGCCTCACCATGTAGCCCTGGCTGACCTGTGCGACCCAGGGTGTCCTCAAACTCATAGAAATCCTTCTACTGCTATCCAACTGCTGTGATTAGAAGAGCTAACTGAAAATGAATGGGGCTAAGACTCTTGTGCCTTCTCTTGGGCTCTTTTCTTTGTTTGTTTGTTCTGATGAACTCTGATGTAATGTTTTTTTAATCTTATTATATTATTATATTATATTATTTTGTTATATTTTTTAAAAAATGAAGCCCCTAGCATAAAGGTTAATAACTAAACTGTCATATCTGCTGTTAGAGAGAAAAATCAGTTTTCTCCAACAGAGTGACACGAGGTATATCAGTCACTCCAAGACAGGCTTATGTTCAGGAGTAGTTGACCAACATATAATGGACTTCACAATTATTTGTTTGCTTTTAGTTGTTTACAGTGTGATGGGTTTTTGTTTGCTGGCTTTCCCTTTAGGTGTTCTTTTATTTTGCTTTCTTGACTTGGGTGTCTGTATTGTTATATTGGGTTGTTGTTTGTTTTATTGAGAAAGCACTAAATTCTGGGGGGAGGGTTATGGAGGGGAGAGGATATGGAAGGACAAAGGGGAGGGGAAGAATTTGATCAAAATATATTTTAAATTATTTTAAATAATAAAAATATAATAAAGTCTTTTCTTAAAAAAGAAAGAGAAAGTGGCTCAAAAAAAAGCCAGATATAATAGTGACTTTTGATGCATGGATAGCTAAGAATTATAGATTAACAAAGGGTTTACATTTATGCCAGTGAAAACTGGAAATTTGAGAAGCAGAAACCATTTCAAGCTATCTCAGGTACACCTTTATATTCTCAAGCTGATAACTAATGGGAGAGGATGGTATTGACCAGAGAAGATGGTCTAATGGTGGTGGTGGGACAATATTGTAAATATGATTTTTAGACATATTTTGGTTACCTATGCTGTTGAATGATCAAAACCACAAATGCGTTAAGTCCTAGTCAGTCTGAAGAACAAATTGAAATTTGAGTTTCACATTTTTTCACTTTCATTATTTTTAGTGTGACTCATATAAGAAAGATTAGAGAGAAAATAAGGTGGTCCTCAAACCTAAAGTAATGACCAATTTCTAAAATGTGAATGAATTGAAGTTGCTCTTTGGTATCTCTCACTACAAAAGTTTTTTTTTTTATTCTAGATATAAAAAATAGTCTCATATTTAGTAGATATGATACATAAATAGTATTCCCTCATATGCAATATTATTGGTAAAATTACACTTTTTATTAGAATATATATAATAATTTCCAAGGAAATCGATTTAGAATAAAGAAAATTGATTGTCATTGTGAAAGACTACTACTACTTCCTTCTTAAGATGAGGATCTTCCACTTAGTGTACTCTAGTAAGTAATGAAAAATTAATGACTCTAAGCAGCATGGACTTGTAGCCATGACTGGCAATGAACAGGGGTGACTAATGTGAAAATAGATTACTTTGCATTTCAAATCCAAAGATATTAGCCCCATATAATTTTTCTTATTACAGAAGCTCATTATTAGCTTTTCATTTATGATGGTAATCTTGCCAGTTACTCAGTTTGCCTTCTGGATACCTTTCAGTACATAAATCCAAGAAAACATTAACAATTCACAGGCTGCTACAATTGTAAACAATATAATTTTTGCTTTTTAGAACTTACACACTTGGGGCAGAGAAAATAAACCACCAAAGAGTCCACATTGTATTTTTCCTGAAAGTGCATTGGTGTCACCATTCAGGAGGTGATAATGGCTATGTACTGCTGACTTAGAATTTTTAGTTTCATTTAATTACTATGATATTTTAATAAAGAATAACTAGTTTAATTTTAAAACCAAACATTACCTTCACCAGCAGCTTACTTTTTCTCTGTCTTTTCCAACTACATTAAAATACTTAGTTTTCTACTATCACCACTTAAAGCATGAACTGGCCTCACCCCTATTACATGAAAAAGAGGACTCAGAACTATGGGCCTTCAGTTGTATTGTGAAATGACCTCTGTCTTTTCTAATACTGAACTCTCCCTGTGATATTTCAGCAGATGAATAGCAAGTTAATTTTAGTAATTTAGTCATAAATTCAGAGTTAAAATAATTGTTCCATAAATTTCCTTATTGTGTGGTGCGAAACTAATAAATACACCACATCCAAGATGCTTTAGGTTACTTTCTAAAAATGAGACTTTTCAACTCTATAGCCTTAAAATTGATAGCTGTAATTCTCCACTTGCCTTGTAACCCTGATGGAGCTGATAGAAGCATGATGCTCCTTGAAAGTAGAAGTGCTATGCTTAAATTAAGTCCGTGGTGGTGCAGAAGAAGTCATATATTTAAGTGAAACTGATTCTTGGGTGAATAAGATATCTTGACATGTCAATAGAATATGAAACTCAATTTCACAAGATTTTTCTAGTGCCAAAGGAGATTTAAGTAGAGCTATCATTTTTGGTCTTAACAAAAAAGATACGTCTTTATAGACCTCTACATTTCTTGGTGTAAAATTTAATTTTAACATTCCTCATATACTCAATCATAGTTTAAGCTTGCAGAAGAACCTACCTATATTTTACTATTGGTTTGCTTTCTGTTTCCCCATTAAGAAACTCCTTAAACTTCCAATTATTCAATTGTTACTCCCTCCATCCCATTTAAGATGCTCCCTGTTAAACAGTGATCACAGATCTGAAACGATCAGAAAAAAAAATAGGGCTTGAAGCTTGTTTTATATTTGAGCCACATTACCTTAAAAAGAGCAAGAAGCAGGTCTATAGTCATGAAATATGAGTTAGAATCAAATCTAGCTAAGCAAAGATAAGGCTATTTTTATTTAGCATCTCCAAAGAGCATATAAAAAAAATCAATAAAAAGATAGCCAAGGCTAAACTTTAAAAGTTCTAAACAATACTTTAAAGGTTATTAAAAAACAAGAATCATAAAATAAATTCAACTTTTGATTGTCATTGTTATAGAAGCACTACTTTGTTCTATAATCAGTTCATAAATCACTATGCTTTTGTGCAATTTGAAATGGTACTTCAAACTTTTTCAGTACCTTTTATTTTTAATTTTTCATGATAACTCTCAAGCACCTTCAGCTAAGTGCCGTTCTTTCACTGGTTACTCCCTGGAAGTGGCTCCATTGCCCAAACTAAATCTTAGATGTTGTCTTCCTATTTTTAATTATAACAATATTCAAACACACCTTCCCTCAAAGTGTTCAGTAATGAACTTCCAGGTAATCAAATTAATATGCGTACCAACTATCAGGCATTCTTGAAGTAGAAACAAATCAAGTACATACTGTTTAAATGGAGTAGTTGCATTACAGAGAATAGAAATTCTCGATATCACATGAAGAAATCAAACTTCAATCAAATGATAGGAATCCACTTAATTGGCAGTTAATAAAGGCTCATACATTGTCCTATCACATCGCAAGATAGGACATGTGATTCATTCCTTAATGAATTTCTTGGTACCACCCATCATTGCATTTTCTATAAATCTGTTAAGATTCTTTATATCTGTCTTCTGTCTGTCTGTCTGTCTGTCTATATGCTTAACTATCTTTCTGTATCTATGTCTAGATAGTCAGACAGATGGACAGCCTGATGGGTTATAAACAAAGAGACAGACGGATGGGTGGATGGATGAATGGATGGATGGATAGATAAATAGGTAGATAGATAATATAACAAATTTTTGGAAATAAATGAATAAAGTTTTAAAAGAAATAAATTCTGCTAGGGCCATCTGAGTGGTAGTGTTGGTTAACATTATCTTTATTCTTTACATTCACTTGAAGTTTGTTAGTTCAATGCTTTAGATTAAAATGGCCCCTATTAAGCTCCATGTTCTAGCAGGAATCATGTTGAGTGGTTATACTGAATCATGTCCCTCTGGATTACATGGCTTTTCCCTGCTGCTACATTTGATCACCCTTTGCAAGGAAGTATATCAATAGTTTAAACTTTAAACTACACTGCTATTTGTGATATGTGTTCAGAAAATAAAATAATTATAACTGATAATCAAGTCGACTGCATTGTTTATTTATAAGGCAGTCCTCTGGTAACATTTTCATGCACAAGGGATCCTAGGTCTATTTCACACATCTCTCCCCATGGAAACTTTGTCATGCTGTAATTGGCTGGTAGTCATGAGTAACCCTGAAAGCCAGGGAACTTAATGTGATGATATGCAAGCAGTCTGTAAACACAGTACAATGTGCTATGTTGTGCTGTGGTTTTTACTATCAAGTGCTTAGGAAGGGGGATTTTTAAAAGCTTGTGTTTCTTTAATATTTTAAATCCCTATTATGGTCAAGTTATGGCATTTTGGAAGACTCAGCAAAGGAAGAGAAACATTTCACAATAACAATGAATATTGGCTTCATGAAGAGGAATGATATGAGCAAATTGTTATGAACAGTTCACTTCTCAAAGGGACTATGAACACTTATGTTGCCTTCCAATTGTCTATTTCATTTCCACGTTTCCATTTTTATATGGCTCCTCAGCAGATTATGATGCCATAAGCCTAGCTGCATTTTATAGCTCATCTTTGTAGCATCTGAAATTCTTGGCTTCCAGGTATAATGCAATATACAACACAGCATGAATTTGTATGGCACTGAGGGCATGTGCACATCACAAGACTGTGCATACTCACAAAAATGCTGGAAATAGTTTTCATTCCCATGTACTTTTTCATGTCCACATTATGTATGGCTAGTTAAGCACACCTTCATTTATTGCATGTGCTTAGTATCTTAGTTAGAGTTGAGTTTATATTAACTTGACTTGTCATAGAAGATTCAGAACACATTGTCAGGCGGTGGTGGCGCACGCCTTTAATCCCAGCACTCGGGAGGCAGAGGCAAGCAGACCTTTGTGAGTTCAAGGCCAGCCTGGTCTACAGAGCGAGATCCAAGAAAGACGCAAAGCTACACAAAGAAACCCTGTCTCGAAAAACCAAAATAAATAAAGAAATAAGTAAGTAAGTAAACACTTCTTTATTTAAAAAAAATGTGATCCTAGTTCCATCCTTGGCAATATAGTACTTTGTCCTTTGGTTTGGACTGCAGCCATTATGCTATAAATTTTGGAGAATAATGATGCTAAATAGTAATTTCCTGCCAACTATATAAATTGATAGATATGGCTGAATACAAGATGAAGCACAAAAGTCTTTATTCTAAAGATATGCAAATGCAGCAAGAGCCACTCAGATGTACACTGTATGAGAGTTACAGTCTTTCTTCTAGACTGAAATACACACATTCTCTTTTAAAACCAATAACTTATCATGCCCACACCTAAAAGCAGATGCATATATTAGGTAGATACTATGGGTTGCCACATACACTATTGGTCTAATTAGCTTAGTTCACAAATAGACAGTAGTGTTACTTAAACACTTATTCTGGAAAATGCTGTCAGTTGCAACTTGACATGTACAAAATCAATCTATTTCACTCTCCTATTTTCTGTTTTCTCTCTCTCTCTCTCTCTCTCTCTCTCTCTCTCTCTCTCTCTCTCTTTCTCCCCCTTCCTACCTCTCTCCTTTTTCCTTTTCTTTCTTTATTCCTCTCCATTTTTTTTCTTTTTGAATCAGACGTGAAATTCAGATGATAAAGTTAAATTTTGTAAAGTGTAATATTTGGTGTTATTTTAAAACATGCAAAATCTTCAACAGTCATTTACATCTAGCTTCCCCCACAGAGAATACCCAGAGACTCTTAAACATGGAATTATACTTATTTCCCACTGGTCCATTGGGATTACTAATTTATTTTCTGTCTCCACTTATTTATTTGAAATATTTCACACAATTGGAATAAATACAACATATAACTTCATATCTGGCTTCCTTCCTTGAAATATCTTTGTGTGAGTTGTTCATATACTCATCTCATTGTAAGTGTAATTTCTCTATTGCTTGAGTCTTATTTTACTCCTACCAGTAATTTTGTTTGTTTGTTTGTTTGTTTGTTTGTTTTTCGAGACAGGGTTTCTCTGTATAGCTTTGTGCCTTTCCTGGATCTCGCTCTGTAGGCCAGGCTGGCCTCGAACTCACAAAGATCCTCTTGCCTCTGCCTCCCCAGTGCTAGGATTAAAGGCGTGTGCCACCACCACCTGGCTCCTATCAGTAATTTAATAAAGGTCTGTATCTTTCCTTCAGCTTTATTTCTTCCCCACAAATTAATATGAAAATTTATGGTTAAATTGGTCCATAAGATGAAAATAGATGCTTTTATTATTAATCAAATGATATGTACTGGAGAATTTGATCAGTCAATGGATTATTGTAAGGTAAGATTTTCTTCTTTGAGGCAATATTGATAACCAGCTACTCAAACTTGTGGTCAAGGACAATAATGAGACGATACCATGTATGCTTTAGAAACATGAATGGATGGAAACAGGAATGCAATGCACAGAGTGTAGTTTGCATCCCTAACTCTGGTTGACACTTTGTTTTTTGAGTATTCTTTCAGATTATTTTCTTCTCTAACTTGATTTTTGGTCCACTCTCTGCTAAACATTTCCCATTTCAGTTCCCCTCAGAGCCTTTAGGGGAGATTGAAAGTAGCATTAAAGCTGGTTATGCCCCATAGTCAAGGCAAATTTTGTTTACAAGATGCTCCATGTTACAGCGTTTGCATTGTCTAAATAACAGGCAATAAAGTCTGTCAGCTGGAAACCTCCCCTTGTTGTAATGAGTAGATGATTTCAGTCACTGTCTTCTGTGAAACAGAATTTCAAGGGCAATCTGCTTTCAATGCTCAGAAAGCTATCTCAAGCCTATATGTATATATATATTAAATTAATGGGCACATTCACACAAATGTGTTTGACAATGTAATGGTTATTAAAATTTTGTGAAAAGCCTCTGCAGCTGGGAATTGAACATTTATTTGTGGGACAAATTACTATACATTTTTTAATGAGGATAGATTTTTCCGTGTTTCTGGTTTCAAATGCATGGTGAAATGATATCTGTAGAAAACAATTTGGGGCTCAGATATTCTGATACAGCTTTAACTAATAACGGATTTGAAGTGAACCTAAAGGAATTTTTTAAATGTGAAGCTATAGGTAGAATGAAAGAGAGAATGATGAAAATAATATAGGTTATAAAAATGCTGGATAGATATTAATTTGAGATAAGGACTAGAAATCTGAAAATAGGTGAGGACGCAGGAAACAGAAGATATCTAAAACTGTATGACACAGGTTAACCCAATTCTCCGCTTAATAGCTGAAAATTAAGAAAAAGTGATTTTATATTTACTAGAGATGATTACAGTCAGAGAGTTGTTCAGTGAGATAGCCAAGAAGCATAGGAATTATAATTAATTATAATCCAAGAGTAAAAAGATGTAATTCTAAATGAGGCTATGGGAATAGAGTAAAGTAAAAAAAAAAGAAAGGAAGTTAGAGCTGACATTTAATATTAATGAGAGCCGCCTCAGCTCTTCATTGTGATCATTATCTGATTTGTATAGAGATGCATTTTTTCATTTAAAAGATGAGTAAATTGAGAGATTTAATGGGCTACTCAATTAATATATAGAAGTGAATTTTTTTAACTTGGGTTCATTTCACTCCAAGGCATATATTTCCTTTGACTGTTTATGAATTTTTATGGAAAAAATTATAAAATCAGGCTTCTACATGATAATAAGGCAAATGTAGCTCATAAATCATAGTCTCCCATCCAAAGAAGATGAGAAAAACCCACTATTCAAGTGCATAACCAAACACTAGCAGTAAAGATAGTAACAGCCCATAGTAAATTTTGAGTTAATATGAATATTATAGGCAAGTCCTTATTACTTGTTGATTTCATAACCTAAACTTGGCCATGGGCCTGTAACTTCTTTGCTTTGGCTGTCTGAACACAGAGACTTCATTATCCTGGAAGCTGCCCAGTTACTCTCCTGGCTGTCTACAATTCTGCAGGTTCATATTCACATGAAGTTCAAATGTTTTAGCTAATTCTTAAAACCCAAAAGTTAGGGGCAAAATGTGTTTCAATATATTTTTTAAAATCTTGAATTATTTGAAAGTACCTTCTTTCTCTTCTTGATTAAATCATTTTACTCAACTGTCTTGCATTTCCACTCTTCTATTATCTTCTTACATCTCAGGGTTTGTCCTTTGAATTGGCCTCTTTACTGATTCACTGCACATTCTTGTGTAGCAAGAACATCTAAGTTGAAAATCAGAAATAGAAAGGCTATCAAGTCCAAAGCATTTTACAAATTCCACACGCAATATTTGACCTTACATAACCAGTACAGTTAAAACACAGATACATTAAAGTATTGTATACAAACAAAATCACCTTCAGGGTATACACAAAGAGTATATTAAACAAAACAAACTTCATTCTTAGCCTTGGTTATCATCCCCAAAGTGTATGAAAATATGAATAAAGTTTTACAATGAGGAAGAAGGATCAGAAGTTCAAAGTCATCCTTCACTGCATAGCAGAGTAGAGGCAAGCCTAAAACACAAAAACAAGCAGGTAAAAAGTAACCATTAAAATTTCAATAAAATTGAATAAAAAACAAATCCATATCTAAATCAATTTTGGTCCCAGACATTTTAGATAAGGGTCACTCGATCTGTGTCAGAGGCTTGCAGAAGTTTCCAAGATTTTCTTTTTAAAGACTATTATTCTTAGCATACTTCTATAGAACTACAGTTTTCTTTAATGAGTTAAAATATATCTTTAAGTGGAAAAATGTGAAAATAGCAAATGTTTCCTTCTGTAAACATTTAAACATGTAAAATAAGACTTAGTGAAAAAATTACATCTAATAATGATGAGCTTGATTTCAAAAATAAATGATATTATCTTAATTGATTATTGTTTTCTTTAGATTTTCTCTTGAATATTTTTCTCCTTGTAGTGAACTTCTCTATTAGTCTGGCAATGAGAAAAGAAAGAACCTGGTAAATGTTCCACCTAACAAGATCTCCCCACTGTCAAGATGATCATTTACATACAAGAATCAACACCTGAAATGTTCTTGTGAGAACCCTATGTTTCAAGTTTCAAAGGATATATTTTCCCCATTTGTTGTGCTATTCAGATTTCTCTGAGGTTGTAGTTAAAAGATGAATAGTCTAATAAAGTTTTTTTGTCATATGAAATCCTGCTACTTGATTACAGTAAAGCAGATATGTATTTTAAAAAAGCACTTGGAAGATGTACACATTATTTAAATGAATACAGAAATGCAATGAGATTATTTCTTATGATTACATATGTAATTAATACTTGATATGTTTGAAGGTCATAATTTAGTATATACAAGGGTAAGAATACTGTCACTTATATTATAGTACTAGGATAAGTTGATGTAACAAAATCTCAGGATATATAAGCCCAGTAAAATTGAGACATAGGGAATCTTTTGTAATCTTATGACACCACTAGTCAAAATAAAGTCATATGAGAATATTTATGACATAAATATTAACAGAAAAAAGTAAATGACCTTCAATATCTAGACAATTGATCATCAGTATTGCCACACCAAACAAAGAAAATATAGATCTAAGTAATTTTAGACACTATCACTGTTTTTAGTGTGCAAAGAGAGTTTTAAACACATGCACCATTGTGCAGTCTCTCCCTTTACTTTCCTTCATATCCATTCATATCCATTTCAACTGCAGGAAGCATTGTTTGAGGTTTTTGTTTTGTTTTAAACTTGACTGCTAATCTGGCATTTTGATTAATACTATTTCTTTATCAGAAATGGCCTTGTTTATTCTTAGGATTAACCACTATTTACTGGAGCCCTGTGCACTGACCGAATTTTGAATCTGCAAGGACTGAGAGACAGCCAGCTTTTGAGTGCTGAAAGACACACACAGTTCTTTTTCAATAAATATTTGCTAGGTAAATGTAAAATATCACCAGCATATTATCATTATTCATCTTTGTCCTTGAATGATGGATGGAAGTTTGTGACTCTGCCAATTTATCAACGTTTTAAAAGTAGGAGTCCTGAAAAAGATGGCACCTTGGTGAGATCATCCAGCAAGCATATGCACTCATACACTCACATATACCAAATTGAACCACTATTCATTTACCAAAGGACATTCACAACAGCGAAGAGAGCTAGGTAAAATATCACAGTGCCTCTTTGTAGTGTAGAAATGAGAAGACACATTGAATTATTCAGAAAGAAATAATCATCCTCCTTACCACCACTTCTCAAAGTCCCAGTAACCTAGCACATAGACATCTCCTCCTTTGGTGAGAGAGAGGGAAACAAGTATAGAAAACAAGTATAGGCTTTACCCTCAAAACTCATGGTTAGGTGCCCAACATAAAAGTCTATATGAGCCGGGCCTCCTGTCCTTGCATTCCAGGTGATAACTGTGGACTGATTGGCTGGAATCACGTTAGCTAGAAAGCAAAGCAGTTGCTTCTGTCCAAGGTTCTCCCTCCTGGGAATCTGGACAGAAAAGCTGGCAAATAATCTTGTCTCACAGATCAGTGTCGGGTCCACTGTGGAAAGCCCAGTACCCAGTAGAAAGTGAAGTCTCCTTACCTAGTGTACTGCTAATAGTTGTTACCTTAAGACTTGCCCAACAGCACATAGTTCTGTGCACCTGCATGAAACAAGTTTTGACACATATCCATCTCTGCCTTCTGCAGGTCATTAGCCATTCCTCAAGACCATGGAAAAGACATAGCTGTGAGACTCTTGTCCTTTACAGCTTAATGTCACCTTTGAAAGACAAACACCATTTCTTCCATTTATTCCTCAATGTCAGTCAACACAAGTTTTCAGGCTACTGTTTGTGGATAAACTTCTACATATACACTGGTGTGAAGTAGAAATGGGCACTCTGCTTGTAAAGATTGACATTTTTGCCTGGATGTCTGTCAGATATGGTGCAAATTTGGGTGTATCAGTGAGATTCTGCAGCTTTTTTTTTTCTCTTGTATATTAGTTTCATGTACAAATGAGCATAGCTTAAGCTACCTTCACCAACACTACACAAGCAGACAATATGGTTTGGAGAAAGATAATTCTTTGTGGCAGTTTGTGACCAGTGTGGCAGTTTGAATGAATGACCCTCATAAGTTTGAATGCTTGGTTCCCAGTTGGTGGTACTGTTAGAAAGGATTAAGAACTGTGGCCTTGTTGGAGTAGGTATGGCCTTGTTGGAGGAAGTGTGTCACTGAGTTTGGCCTTCGAAATTTTAAGAAACCCATACCATGTCCAGTGTCACTCGCTCTGTCTACTGCCTGTGGGTCAGGATGCAGCGCTCTGCTTCTTCTCCAGCACCATGCCTGCCTGTCTACTGCCATGCTCCCCATCATGCTGATAAAGGACTAACCCACTGAAACTGTAACCAAGCCCCCAGTTAAATGCTTTTTTAAAATAAAATTTTCCTCCGTCATGGTGTCTCTTCAGAATAATAAAATAGTGACTAACACAACTAGGAATTCAGTAACTGGGAGGTGAAAGAAACCCAACTTAGGGAAGATTCTAATGGCCTGTGGAATGGTTCCCAGAGCAGAAAAAAAAAATTGCATTACCACAGTCTATCAAATTCTACTCTGGCCAATATTCTATAACAAGAAGCAGTGAGCTTGATCTACAAATCTCCCTTAGCAATTATCAGCTCTCAACAATGTGGGCTTTGGTCTTAGACTAGTGCTTTGTTGGATTTGGCAGATCGTAAGTTGACATTGTGACTCACCTTAGAATTGAAAGAGACAGGCATAGCTTAGGAGTCTGGAGCTGGTCCATCTTCTATTACACCCAGAGGTGATCGTAACTCTGCATTTTCTAGACTAGATTAATTGCCAAGAATGTGTATGCGTCTGCACCACTCACATAGAAGAAGTATCAGGCAAGATTTCCCTTTCTAGGTGACCTGCTGTTTCGTTTTGAACAATACACCATATAGTTTTAACAAGTGTGGGTTAGGACTGGCCTTTAGTGCAGAAAAATGACAATGTAGCAAAAGTAAACTTCAAGGCCTGGACTTGGATGCCATTCAGCACTTTAACAGTAGAAACGACTGGTTACTTAGGGATAAAATTAACAAGAAACTTAGAATTTCTGTAAAACGGATATAAAAAAGCTGTATTAGGAAAAGCAGGATGGACACATAGTCATTTAAAAACCAGATGACATCATAGCCACAGAATCAAGAGCTTTGGGAGACCTTGGCTTCAATTGGATGGACAATCTAAAACTTGGGTGTCCTAAAAGGTACAAGTTGGATGGTAGAGATCAGACACCAAGGAAAGTATTGGGTGGATCTATGCAATAGACTACCCAAGTTAAAGAGAAACAAATAGGTGTAGGTAATTGCACTGTAAAGTGACTGTCAAGGATAATGTATTGTGCATTTCCAAGGGGTAGAAAAGAAGCTATTGAGAGCTTTACTACAGATATGTTACATGTTTGAAAAAAAATTGATATTTTAAGATAATTTAACCTCACACAAAGTATAACTGTGTGAGAATATTACATGATATTCCATAATACCACATTAGCATGTATGTCTTTTATGCTTTGATATATCATTTATATTTAAACTTAACAGTAAGTGTATTTCATCACTTGGAATTAGAAGAGCTCCTAGAAGCAAATAATTTTCATGGATAATTTTCCCCTTGCACTGTCATTCATATCTGCACATATATATGTATTTTTTCCTCTGAGGCAAGGTCTGGCTTCAAACTCATTGTATAGCCTATATTGGTCATGAACTCTTGATCTTTCTGCCTCTACTTCAGAAGTGCTGGAACTGTAGTCCTGCTTTGTCATTCCTAGTGCGCACACGCGCACGCGCGCGCGCACACACACACACACACACACACACACTAATATATATATATATATATATATATATATATATATATGTAATATAACATATATGTTATATTCCACAACATTTGAATAATATCTTAAGAAAACTGCAAGGCTAAAATATTGAATGTCAATATAATTTATAATTGAATTAATTTACTTGGACTGGTTAGTTTAATCATCGCCTAGGGAACACACTGTAAAGTCTTAACAACATGATTCATTTTATTTTCCTGGACAACAAGCCTTCATTTCCCCTCCTTTCCCAACACACATCTATCTTTCTCGTTAGAATGTGAAACCAGTACAATATTGAATCCATGCCTGTTTGGTAAACAAAGCACTCTGTAAGCCTTGAGTGAAGCAGAAGTTCAATAATTTCAGAAATGATGAATAGTTTACATTTCATACAACAAAGGGAATTGGTCAGGAGGACCTGCTGGGAAGACCCTCAAGTCCTTGAGAGGAGATATTTAAATCTGTATTCAAGAAGACATGCTTATCAGAGAAGAGACTAACGATCATTTGGAATGTTTATATCATGGAACAAAAGGCACTAGGTTACTTTGCTAACAGAGCCAGAATGGAAAATTTGGCCACAGAGTCCAGGATCCTTGGTGCTGGCTTTATGTAGACAGACTACTTATTCACTCTTATCATTCAATAACTTCTTACTAATTCTCATTAGGCTTGCGTGTTTCTGGTTGTGGTGATATATCCGATCATGAGTGCTTCCATAAATGTAGACTGAACAATATTTAATACATGAGTCAATAAATAGTACAAACATTAAAAAAACCACAGCTACCTTCCCCCAAAATACAGTATTAGAGCTTCTTGGGTTATATAGATCTTTTAACCTGACTTGTCCTATTATGTAAAAAATGATATGAGAAGCCTCAGATGGTTGCCTTCAATCCCAGAACAAAGAAATAAAGCAGTTATATCACCACTTTGAACCAAGTCTGATCTAAATAGTATATTTCTGGTCAACCTGAATTATACACACTTTATGTTGAAAATAAAAAAAAATCCACATATATAATGGGTTTTCAATAAATACTTTTAGAGGTACTTTTTTTTCCCTAACCCTGCTCACCTAACCAATTTTCTGTATGACCTTGAAGAAATTGTGTCATTTTTGTGTCTCAGTTTCTAAGTAGGTAGATAATCTGTCTTCATTATATGATGGGGCTTATTGAGAAAACACACGTATTTAGTCAACTGTGGAAATATTTTAGGACAATTACTAGGGTAAACATACAAAGTATAAAGTACTATTTTATTAGAAGTCTTACTACTACTTTCATAATTATATTTTAGTAATTTCAGCATAAAGAGTAATTTTGAAGGAAAATTATAATGTGACTCTGATTTTAGCTTCAAATAACAAGTAATATCCTAATACTTGTGACTCATGAACCCACTTGAAAACTCTTGCTTTGAGGCTTTGATGGAATTCCCATGTGTGCCACTTACAGTCTACATGACGATGTCTTCCTAATACTTTTCCAGCTAAGATATCCAGTCTAATTTAAGATTTTATAAAAGAAATTAAACCTTGTATTATATCGATACATGTTCTACTGCTGCAACTAAACAGAAGGATGGGTCATGAGTGGAAGATAATGCTTTTTCACTCTTCACTATTTTAGAAAGTGATGATAATATCTGGTGAGATGGAGCAGTGGGGAAAGGCACTTGCACACAAAACTGATAACCTGAGTGCAATCTCGGTATCCCACAGTGGAAGGTGAGAACCAAATCCTGGAGGGTATCTCTTACCTTCACATGCAGTGTGGTACCTATATGCCTGTACTCTTTATACAGCCATCACATATGAATTCACACAGCAATAATAGTCTAATAATAATAAGTTTAAAAGGGAAATTATGTTGACTATACAATATAGCAACTCCACAATTTTTATGTAAACTTTTACCATGATGGAGACTGATTTAATTATAATATCAAGCAATACACAAAAATGGAACAAAGTTCCTTTAAAGAGGCTTTGCTATGTACCTGGAAGACCACAAATTATTTGAACTGTTAAATTATTTAATCACTTAGATGCCGTTACTTAGAAAACAGTTTCATCTGGGCTGTACAGATAAGGAACACATGAAACAGGGAAAGTTTAAATTCCACTAAGATCAAAGACTTACTTAGTGGATGGTGTGTTTCATAACAAAAGGACAGATATAAGTGATGATCAGACCCCAGATCCTCATTTTGACCCAGCATTGGCTAAAAGCAGTGACTATTCCTAAATCTGTCAGACAGCAAAAGCTGTGCATAAAGATTCACTGATTTGTAATTTTTTAATAAATAGTTTGCCCAATTTTTGAGATATATAGAAGTGAAAATGTGGTTATACAATCATTATGTACATTCTGTCATTTTATGAAATGACTAATTGAACAGATTTATTATTTATTTTCTGTATTTTTAATATCTATGTTCAGACTTTCTAACAAGTTCAAATTCATAAAACAACAGCATGGTGCTGACAAATGTCTGTTTCTTTCCATGTTTCTTTGCTCTTATTCACTGGTCAGAAGAACTCTGGATTAAAATAGCAAATGTAAACAGCACACCAAACTTCCATCTTACCAAAACCCTCATTATCACAGACTCTTAGTGGCACTTTTCAGGATGTAACTTTTTTATTTATAAAATTCTTGTATTTTAAGAACTTATATGGATCAGAATTATCATCCATCAATGCTGAAAAAGCTCATAAATGTAGATGAATAATTAACTAGTTATATTCAGGGCATCATGATGCTTCACTCATTCACCCAATGAAATAGAAAATCAAAAGTGGGTAACATGAAAGATCTAGCAATGTGGAGAACATGAAAAATATGTATGAGTGAAAACACCGACTATTAAACCAGAACTTGTGGCAGCTAAATTCTTTCCAACCATCATTAACTCATATTTCAAAAAAAAGGAATGACAAGTTTGATAAAGAGAGTAAAATTGATAGAATTTTAGTGTCAAAATTTTAACTTACTTTTTAAGAATAAAATGACATCAATGTAGATTTCTAGCATGAAATTTTATACAAAGAACCTTGGTGAGATATTCTGAAATTAGGAACCATTTACCATTAACTGCAGTTTTTATGTATGAGTTTCCCATGTGGTGACAGCTAACAGTAAGTACAGGTAAAGACTAATTATTTTTACTTGATTGTACCTAAGAAAATTTAAAAGCTAAGGGAGAATTTGAAAATGTTCCTTCCATTTCTTTCTTTCCGGCTATCTAGAAAATTGAGAGGTGAGTAGGTAAAGTGGTTGCTTGATTTAAATCCATTTAGGAAATGCTTAAGATCAAATTCGCTATTTCCTAAGCAAGAGTATTCATTTTTTTATCTGTGTGTCTATGTGTGTGTGTGAGTGTGAGTGTGAGTGTGTGTGTGTGTGTGTGTGTGTGTGTGTGTGTGTGTGTACCTATTTGTGGTGTTTCATGTACACAGGTGTGTGTGTATTTAGGGCAGAGGTCTTAATTAGGTATCTTCCTGAATTACTCTTCAAATTATTTTTTGAAACAGGTTTATCACTGTACCTGAGATGTCCTTATTCAGGTATACCAGAAGGCCACCAAACCCCAGGTACCCTCCCATCTCTGCCTTCCAGTGCTGGGATTGGATGTGTGTGCTGCCATGGCTCCTTGTGCATGCTGAAGATACACTTAGGTACTCATTCATATGAAGTACGTAATTTATTTATTGAACCACCTTCCTAGACCCTGTGTTTAAATGTTTAAAACATATCCACTAGCATTTTGGTGTGGCATATTACATTTTGCAAGAATAAATAGCTCTAAGAAAATATAAATACACGTATGAAAGTTTTCCTATTTATGCCTCCATCTAATTGTATTGCTTGTAGTTTATATAAACTAGATACTTTTGTTCAGAGAGGCTTCTATTTACAAACATCTGTCTATATGTATAAATAAGAGATAACATTATTTTTTGATATAAGATCTCACTGTGTAGTCCTGGCTGGTCTGGAACTCTCAATGTAAACCAGGCTATCGTAGCACGACCCTCCCTTTCCTCTGGCTCCCTAGGGCTGGGATAAAAGGTGTGTGCCACCATGCCCAATAACAATATTGTTTCTAACTTTAACTCTACTTACTCAATTTTGTTTATTTTCCTCAGTTCTCAACTTCCTTGCTTTTTTGAGTGCCTCACAGAAAGCCTTAAAAAATAAACGTATCTATTCTTTATTTTACCTGTTTTACATGACGGGGTAAGTCTGTTGATGCTGTGCTGTAATATACGTCATGGGTTATTCCACTGCAGTGTGAGGAGAGCCTTTGTTTTTTCTCACAGCTACCTTACTTACGCCAGCATGTAAGCAATGACATTCGTGTAATTCCCAATCTCATACTAATATGTAAAATGGGATATAATCAAGCTTTCTGTGCTTTATCATTTCTATGTTTCATCACTTGAAACATCAATGTGTATCCATAGGATAAATCTTCACAACTAGAATAGCTGATTGAAATGTATGTGCATTTGTGATTTTGTCATCTACCTAGGTTGCACAACTAATTTATGAGAATATCTTTTTCTCCAGAAGAGCAGAATTGACACAGTTCATCATTTACAGATTACATAGTCTTTAAGGTGGAATGCTTCAGTGATGTTTTAATACAGCTTTACAAAAAGTAAGGTGAAGTTATTATATGTTTACAGGCATTTATTCTTTCTATTACTGTTCAGTTTCTGTTTTAAAATAACATATCTTTTATTCAGTTTAGTTATTCTCTTATATATTGCATGATTTCTTACATATTAGAAAGAATGACACCTTGTATTTGGACACGGAGTTGGAATATTTTTCCATTTTGTCACTTTTCTTTTAAATTCTTTCTGATTGCATCAATTCTTTCTTTTATTTTCAATTGGTCTGACATATAGTACAACTTATATAATAATCTTAATTTCTAATCTAGTCATCAACTCATTTGTCAGAAAAAACATTAAATTATCCTATAATCCTGCTAATTTCAATGGCCATCTTTTCAAATTCTCTCATGAGTCATTGGACTTATTTTTATCTAATTTCTCCTTGTGTCTTCTACAATCTTACATGTCATCAATAGACTGATATAATAACTGGAAAGTATGTTTGTTACGTGAATACACACACTCTTATCTTTCTAAACAATTTCTCTAGTTGACTTTATGTATATATATATATGTATAATTTCTGTTTGGTATGCTAAGCAATAAAATAAAATTAATATTCTGCTGTTTAGAATGGTTATTGTTATAATATTCAATTACTAATTAGCTACAACATTTATTTTTGATACTTTATAACCAAGAGAATTATTTTCTCTCCTCTTACTTGAAACTTCATTTGTTCCATGTATGGTGGCAGATTCTGAAAGCTGAGAACTCACATCTTGAAGGTCAGGAATGAAGCAGAAAGAGTAAAAACTTGGAGTGGTGTGAGCATTTTGCTCTCAAAGTCAACCCTTAGTGACTTTCTACCTCCAACAAGACCATACATCTTACACCTCCCCAAATAATGCCATGTGAGGCCGCTAGGAGTGATATTCATTTAAATCACTGGCTTGGCTAACACAAACAAGTTCATATGCTATGCTAGTGAAATATAACCTACCTCTATAAAGAACCTCAAAATGTTGCCTCTAATCTTCTGGTGAGATTAACTCAAAGTTTGGGAGCATATAATCTTCTGGTGAGATTAACTCAAAGCTTTGGATGCTGGAAAAAGTAGGAGACAGGCAAATGGAAAGCAGAACGATGGCATTCTACTGTAACCATTTATATACTAATTTCTGCACTCTTGGTGAAAACACCCAGAAAGGACAGCCTTCAATCAGGCATCCAGTACTTATTTAGTATTGGTCTTAAATAACAATGTGTTTCATCTGATTCTTTTTCTTTCTTCAATAAGATTAAAACTATCTCCTTGAAGTATGTTTTTTCAGGTACAGTTCTTATTAAGAATGAAAGGAAAATTTGCCAAACACAGTTTTGTTTTGTTTTGTTTTGTTTTTTAACAGTGTTCTTCATCTTTGTTCACTGCAGTCTTGCTGGGTGATCATCTCAATTTGACAGACACTTTGGTGTCTGGTTGGTGCTTATGTACTAAAACATTCTGAAGACGAGAGAACTTTTGCTATTTGTCCAGACACTGCATCCATCCCGATTGCTCAATCTGAAAATTGAGGTTGATGGTTTCTCATTATCTTCTGCCTCCTCAGAGGCAGTCAGATTGATATTCAAAGAATATCAAAGTTAACTTCTCAAAGCTGATGTGAGTGAACATTAGACTTACTGTGATAAATACAATCACCCTGGTGTTACTGAGTGATTCACTGGGAGCACGTCTGGTTTATTTGATATGACTGAATATTGAAACATTCTGTTATTCCTTTGTACCAAATAAAACATGTGGCTGATCTAACTTGTAAGCCTTATTTTTCTAGTTTCCAAGTGGGCAAACAATTTGAACACTGAGCACCTCATTCAGAAGCAGCATTTTTCAGCGTTTTCTCTCCAGAAATGGAAAAACGAACATTTTTATAAACCACCATCTCCTACCCAATACTCAGATGCAGAGCATTCCTGTCTTTCCTCGAATAGGAATGGCAACATGTAAAGGAAAACATATGAATGAATTACCATTGGATCAGGGTGTGACACAGAGCTTTAACACACAGGCCCTGGCCCACGTTTGGCAGGCTGCTTTTCCTCTGGTTCTATTTTCTTAGACTTCACTATTGTTTGGACTGCTTGGTTTACACTTCCCTCTGGTGTTCCCGCTGTGTCCTGCCAGTGCCTGGGCAGAATGGGTTTCCTCCCTTGTCTTCAGTTGATATCTTTAGAGGATGTACAGCACCTCTGGTTGTATAGATTAAGAGGTTTGGCTGCTGAATCCTGGTTGTGACAGATTCAGCTTTGTGTTTTGAGATCAAGATGAGTGAAACATCACATACCTCCTGCGAAGTATCTTTCCCTTCTGGTTTGGTTTTGCAGTGTGGATCCTACAAGTGAACACCAGTGCTCTGTAGTGGGTATCTGTTCCAGCATTGACCTTGAAACACTGCCCCTAGAGTGATGGCAAGTAACTGCCACACCTGCCTAAGACCTACCCCTGAGGCTGACCTACCCCTGCGGCATGGCTGAGATGGACCCCCTTAAGACTCGAGGTGCACACGTGCTTGCTCTCTCTTCTGGATACCTCGTGGTTCTGGAATCTGGACTGGAGACCAAGCTGGAATTGTCTCCTGGATGGTACCTCATCTCTCCTGAATCCTGTAACCCATCCCTATTGGCTGTAAATTATCTTAGGGGGGAAAAAAAAACCTCTCTTGATTACCAGATAAATTATGTGCAATTAAATACTGAAATAGTGCTCAGCTTATCATTTGGGGGTACTAATAGATAGATGCACTCAGGAAAGTTTGGTTGCCGCATGTCTTATACAGGATAAAATTTTTACCGCATAGCTTAATGCCACTATCTCAATCTTGACTAGATGCTGGAAAATTTCTTTCTGATGAAAATACCATTTGGACTTTTCTCTGACATGTGCAC
The DNA here is from genome assembly GCF_949786415.1 of Peromyscus eremicus. Classification (NCBI taxonomy): domain Eukaryota; kingdom Metazoa; phylum Chordata; class Mammalia; order Rodentia; family Cricetidae; genus Peromyscus; species Peromyscus eremicus. The sequence goes on along the minus strand of NC_081429.1, from coordinate 15,236,082 downwards.
AGTTTGTTTTTCCCTTGGGAATCCCTCTTTAGGGGATCCCTGACCTAGGAGAAATAGGTACATAGATATGATCAGATGAGAGACGGAGAAGGCTATACAACAATTCATACAAAATAACAGAAAAAAGCTTTTTGTTTTTGTTGTTTTATTTTTTTTTATTTTTGCATTAAAAAAATCCTCAGCAAAGAGCATCTCACTTCATCAAGACAACCAGAAGGTGGGAGCTGTCTAGAGCATATGTATTCCAATATTAGTTTGATTATAAATGAGAGAAACAGTCTTGGAGGCTGAGTCCTTAAATATGTTGGTTTAGATGTTATTGTGTTAGCCCCAGAGGGTTGACTCTGCTCCAACTTATGTGCATTCCTGAGGTTCAAGTGTGCATGGACAGCACAGATTAGGCTCCAAGTGTTTGATGTTTTTCTGTTGGCCCTGCAGTCAGTACCCTGGCCACTCAGGCCACCGGCTTGGCAGGGCTAATGTCCCAGGGACCTGGCTCTGCCACAGTGACCAAATTAATCCATAGGTTTAAATTAAGTCTCTATCTTTGTATTTATGTATTTATTTATAATACTTGAGAGTCAGAGGCTGAGGTGAACACCTCCTAGCTCAGAGAGGTTGAGTAGCAACTAGCTGACCTTGCTTTTTGGCAAGAGACACTGCAAAAGACATATCTATTCCCTTATCCAGAACCAAAAGAGAGCTCAAACTCTAGCCCCTGCGCTTTCCTTCCTGTATGTCTTCTCTGGCCAAATTGCTGGCTTCTCTGTGGCCAGTTACAATCAGCTAGTCACTGCCTCTGCTCCCTTATTCGAGGCTTACTTACCTTTATTGGCAAGTCTCAGGAGTTTCAGATCAAAATTTTCCACAACATGTCTTCAGAGTAACAAAGAAGAAAATGAAAGAAAATAACACAAACTTGGCTTCGGATGGGGAGTGATGAGGTAAGCAAGGATCTGAGAGGAACTGGGAGAGGGGTATTCTATATGAAAACCCAGACAGTGAGGAGTTCTCAAAGAACAAATACAATACACTTTGGGGGCCTATTTGATTTTACTTTATAAGAACAATCTTTTCTTTTAAATTTTAAGGTAATATAGTTTCATAATTTTTCACTTCATTTTCCTCTTTCCAAATTGTCTCATATATCCCTCCTTGCTCTATTTCAAATTCACAGCCTTTTATTTCATTAATTGTTGTTACATGCACATATGTGTGCATATATATATATACACACTCACATATGCACACACGCACACACACACATACGCACACACACACACATGTGTGTGTGTTCGTATATGTATGTATGTATGTATATATAAAATTTTCCCGAATAGAACATACTCAGTGTGTATAAGGCTACTTGTATTGATCTTTTCAGGGCTGACCATTTGGTATGGGATGGCCAACTGGTGTGCTGTTCCCTGAGAAGTGCTACTTCTTCCACTCTCTGCATTCTTTAGTTGCCTGTAGTTCTTCATGTAGGGTTGAGGCATCTCTGTCTTCTACTTTAGCATATCTATTTTTGTTGTTTTTATTCAGCTTACGTTTAGGCAGTCTCATTGGCGAGGCTTTATGAGTGTAACTTCTGATAGTATTAGGAGATGTCATCTCAGAGAAAGCTCCCAGACCATCTGACTTTTGCAATCTTCCTATCCCCTCTTCTGAAATGTTTATCCTTACGTGTGGGAATTGTTTTGAACACGTACCAATAGATTGGGTTCTACAACTCTGCATTTTAATTGGTTATTCCCTTCTGTAGCAAAGAGAGGTTTCCTCAATGAAGGGTGAGGACTACTTGATAAAAATAGCATGTGGGAGTCTTAGCTGGGATCATCTTTGTGGATTCCTGAGAGTTTCCCTGGTATCAGGTTTCTCCCCAAGCCCATAAAGCTCCCCCATCAAGTTATCTCTTTCATTGCTCTCCCTCTTCATCCCTCTCCCAACTCACCTATCCCAATCATGTTCCCATCCTCTATCCTGTCCCCTTTAAGGGCCCCCTCCACTCCCAGTATACCCAAGAGATCTCATCTATTTCCCTTCCCAGGGCACTCTATGAGTCCTTCTTAGGGTCCTCCTTGTTACCTAGCTTCTCTAAGGCTGTGGATTGTAGCCTGGTTGCAGTGGAGAGGGTACCTGAACTGGCCTTCTCCTGTAATCTGATTGGTGACTACCCTAATTGTCCTCATAGAACCTTCATCCAGCAACTATTGGAAGAAGATGCAGAGATCCACAACCAAGCACTGGTCCAAGCAATGACAGTCAATTTGAAGAAAGGGAGGAGGGATTATATAAGGAAGGGAGGACAAGATCTTGATGGGAAAACCCACAGAGATAGATGACTCAAGCTCCTGGGAGCTCTCAGACCAATAGCTAGGAATCCTCATGGAACCAACCTAAGCCCTCTGCATGTGCGTAATAGTTGTGTGGCTTGGTTTCTTTGTGTGGCCTCTAGAAGTGGGACCAAGATCTATCCCTGGTGCATGAGCCGGCTTTTTGGAACCTATTCCCTATGGTGGGATGCCTTGCTCAGCTTTGCTGTAGGGGGAATGAGCTTGGTTCTGCCTCAACTTGGTATGCCATGCTTTATTGACTCCCATGAGAGACCTTACACTTTCTGATGAATGGATAAGGTGAGTAGAATGTAGGGGGGGAACAGGATGAGAGAATGGAGGGGAAACTGTGGTTGATGCATAAAATAAATTTTAAAAAATTAATAAAAAATAGCATATGGGAGGGAGGAATTATGATGATGGTCAGAATAGCATAGCAGAGAAACTAACAGCTGTAAATGTTAAAGAAATAAATTGTAGAATTATTAAGAAGCATTGAACTTTGTTCTAAGGCAATAAAAAAATGTTCCTTAAGGGTAAGACTCATCCATGAAGGCACTAGCTTGTAACATGTAAATTAATTTGAAAAAACACTAAACTGAGAATGTCACTGATGGAGTCCATGCTTAAAAACAACTACACAGGGAAGTGTTGGGTTTTTTTCACCCACATTTACTTCCAGATACACAGAGACCACTACAAAAAAAAATGGTAGAAGGCAGCAAGAATATGTTTACATCTGGTAGTAGAATTTAGCAATATCATCCACAGGTGCTAGTTTGGCAGTCATGATCAATACAAGCCATGCAGGGTCAAAAAGTCATGTGCTAAGGTTCTAGAGTGCCATGGAGGCCAGGGCATATATTACAGGATACATTCCCTAGCAAGAGAACCTAAGAAGCCATGGAGTGAAACTATGAATGTGAGTTTAAATTTCACTGGAGACTCTAAGATGTTAGGAACATCAGGACTGTGAGACATCTGCTAAAAAAAAGATATATGCATGGAGTGAAGCCTGCTGAGAGAAAGCCTATTTGCAACTATCTCCAAAGATTTGAAGTGCACACAGTGCCAACAAGAACTTCACAAGCTAGCCAGGAGGCTACATAACTTGGTGTTTGCCCTGTTAAGATTGCCGTCTTGTTTTTTGTTTTTGTTTTTGTTTTTTGTTGTTTTGTTTTGTATTTTTGTTTTGATTTTTCTGTATCGTTATTCCTCTCTTTTTTAGACAGGGAATGTTTACTCCTTGATATTGGATACCAGAGATGTATAGCACTGTATGTGTGTGATTTTAGGGACTTAAGAGATAGTCCTCAATCTCATAAGAGTATAGAGAGCTTCAGGATCTTGAATAGAGCTGGGAATGTTAAAGATTTTGGAAACCTTTGAAGTTGGACTGACTGCAGTTAGCATTGTGAGATGGCTGTGCACTTTTGAGAACCAGTGGTGGAATGTAATGTTTTCAAATAATGTGCTTGAGTGTTTCGTTGACAAGGGTGAAACAGTCATTGTCAACATGAATGGACTAAGAATGACTTAGGAGGCACAGTTCTTGGCAGCCCTAAGAGGCTATTTCTGGAGGTGTTTAATTGAAGAGAAAGCACACATCCTGAATCTGCTTCACCATACTATGTTTTGGAATCCTAGAATGAATAAAAAGATAAAATTAGCTGAGCACTGGAATTTATAACTCCCTGTTGATTAACTGCAGAAACAATGTGACCAGATGCTTCACATTATGACCCAATGCCTTGTGGTGATATTTTATTTGTGCTGAAATGTGGTGATATTTGTGCTTTAATAAATAAAGCTTGCCAGGGTTGGGGATTTAGCACAGTGGTAGAATGCTTGCCTAGCAAGCATCAGGCCCTAGGTTCATTCCTCAGCTCTGGAAAAAAACAAAAACAAAAAACAAAACAAAAAAAAAACAAAGAAATAAATAAACAAACAGGTATGTGCCACCATACCTACTCAATAAATAAAGCTTGCCTGGAGATCAGAGGAAATAGCAAGCCATTTTAAGTAAACAGAGAAGTCAGACAGTAGTAGCACATGCCCTTAATCCTATCACTTAGCAGGCAGGATCTCTGTGTGTTCAAGGCCACACTAGGGAACAGAGCCAAGCATGGTGACATACAACTTTAATCCCAGTACCAACCATAGTGGTCTGTACAGACAGACAGAAAAGTGACACAGCTGTGTAGGAAGACAAAGTGATATGGCTGGGCTAAGAGATCCAATGAGAGAACAGAAGAGAAAAGGCATATAAACGTGAGTGTACAGGAAGAAGCTCTCTTGGGAAGCTGTGGAGTTGATGAGGTGAGGTTAGCTCATGGTTTGTCCTATTCCTCTGATCTTTCTCTCAGGCTTTAATGCAAATTTCTGGCTCTGTGTTCTTTATTTATTAATAAATTCATCTACAATGCCTTCTGACCATGAGAACACTACACCTTCATACTCCAAACCAACATATGCATGCCATTCCTGAAGTTGCTTATTTCATGTACTTTTTCACATCTATGAGAAAAATAACTAATACGAGTATGTATCAGACATTTTACTAATACATACCTGCTAGTGACATGACGCTATCAGTTTCTATCTGGAGTAGAAGAGGTGTATTCCCTGATGGCCAAGTAGAAACTCTGCTATGACTGTTGCCTAAGATACAACCTATGATTGTTGGAAACGCAAGCCTCCCGTTTGATTGTGAAGTTTGTTGGTATTGATATGAATGTAAATGTTCCTTTTCATACAAAGTGCATGTTACTGGTCCACCGTCTTTGCAATTTTCTAGCTATATGAGCAAGTTGCTAAGGTGTTCTTACAGAATGGACTGTGGTATCACTCCCTATGTTTCTTCCACTGCTGTTGCCACACTAGGCCAAATAAAAGGTTCCTCTCAGGTTTTCTATTCTTTCCTGAGTTCTGCAGTCCCAGCTCAATGTGTAGATCCAAAGAAAGGCGGCAGAGCAGTGCTGGCAGCAACAGCTGAGTCGTCAGCATACTGAGCTACACAAGTTGCAGAGCAGCCTTGCCTTCAAAGCTAAACTGGAGGCAGCTAAGTACCAAGAGAGCACAAGTAATGCAATGCACACGCAGAAGATGAAGAAATGAGGATGGAAAAGGATAGAACATTTATGCCAGAGAAGAGAAATTGAAAGCCCTGGTCATTGAAAGTCTCAGAGAACTATCAAACCCTTGCTGATGGTCTCAGACACCTTGAATTCCAAAGCTCTAACACTGGCTACTGTCAAGGGCTGAGGAATTCTGATATCTAGGCTTGTGTAGAACTGAAACACCAGCTGCTGCCAATGTGGAAGCATCCCGAAGGTGTAGTTCTACATGAGAACTACATTTGTGCAGAGAAAGGTCTCAGTATTTGGAGCCTGGACAAGGACTGTGACACCAAAGGGAGACAGACGCTACTCGTACCTGACTTGATTGTTACTGCCACTTCCAGACACTACACAATGAGGAATATAGACATTGTCAAAGAGTAAAATGCGCAGGACCATCCCTGCCTATGCACAATTCGAGTGAGAACAAAGCAACCAAGTCAACTGATTAGTAAGACTGTGACAAGTGGTTCAGTAAATGTTTAGCCTCATGGTATGTTTTATGATTTCTTTCATTAGGCGTTCTTGAGTGTCCTGTCTTTTATCATGTAGGCAAGTGATAAAATACATTTCTAAAGATACTAGTATCGCATTGTTATTGATATCTTCTTCTGTGTATAAAAGACTACATTAGATAAACCTTTAGGGAAATCAAGATTTCAAATTAAAAAGTAATTAGAGTTGAGTTTGGAGCAATCTCTCTGGTTAGCTGCAAGGAACAACTCTTGGTTTTTTGGATTTTTTTTTTACTCACATAAATTAAAGGACACCTTTGTAACATGGGTGACACAATTGCCAGATAGTATTTGCTTGAATATTTATATCACTGTAGTCAAGATACGTGTAGACTATTCATGTTGTTAATAGAACCTGGATTTTATTTGAATTTTTACTTCACTCCTCCAGAGTCATTCAATATGTAACTCAAGTTCCTACCTCTGGTAAAAAAAAAAAATCCTACCTAGATATTTATTTTCATCGAATATAACAAGGAGAGATGTAGTGGACGATCTATACTCAAAGAAAATTTCTCAGTATAGAATTTCAGTGGAAAATATGTTTGTTTCAAAAATCTTTATTTGAGGCAGCTAATACTGTTTTACTAATTTACACATCAGCCTGAGTTTCTTCTCACAGTCAGCTTTTCATTTTGTCATTTTTATCTTCATCAAACATAAGGTGCTAGCATTGTTTTACATTACATACTAGACATTTTGAGATAAATGTGTTAGAGAGATGCAGAGGAAGCCGATGGTCTTTCTAAAGGAAGAATCTATGAAGTGAGTCGATTCCTGCAGAGTTACTGAAATAAGGAAGATACTAGGTATAACTGAAAAATATTATGAATCTGTCAAGAAAATTTTACTAGTCTTCATTGTACCTGAAACTATAATGTTATCATGTCAAATTTAGGAAACAATATGAAACAAGAATAGAAAGTAACCTTGAAAAATGGTTTAATTCTATGTTAGCAAATACTCTGTTCATAATGAAGTAACTCAGCAATTCCGTGCCATTTTCCATTCAGTCCTCTGTTTCAGGAGAGCTGAATTCTGGTGTATTCCATCATGATGGTTCATTCTTTACAGGAAGTGAGAAGTAAGCTTCTTATCTAATGATCACCTACTAGGTATCAAAGCCTAAGATCACCATGTTTCTTCTTCTTTGTCTCCCTTTTATTATTGTTATTCACACTAAAAAGGTTATAGCAAAAAAATCTGAGAGTTTTAAAGTATTCATTTATTTTATCAATAATAATAACAGAGAGTTTCAGGTGAAAATCTGATATTTGTCTAACTCCATGATTATCCTTTATCCATTCAACTATTCAGTTTTCATCAGCTTTCAAATCTAATCACACTAATTTATTACTTTCCAAACTATTATTTTATGTTTCCATTACTTTTGAAACAATGTGCAAGTCAATGTAAAAGGTCCTAGTATATAAGAGACATATATAATTCATAGTCTTGTAGTAGTACATGGTGGTTTGCTGTTTAGTCACTAATTTATTGAAAATTCATTAAATCATTTTAAATCACAGACATTATGTTGGAAGTGTTTAAGTGATCTCAATAGATTTCGTTATGTGATACCAAAGATAGATTTACCAATAAATAATGATTTCAATACCAAAGAGAAGACTGATTTTGAAATTCAATGTGAGTAATGAGAAAGGGAAAGTGATTTATTTGCTGGGTATATGGACATCACAGAGAAGATAATATCACTTGCTTTTAATTTTGAGAGACAATGTGCATTGTAAATGGTAATCAATGATTTATTCTGATCAGAAGCATACAAAAAGCAAGTAAACAAAGAAACAAGATGTTTAAAATTAAATTGCAGGATGCATTTAAGATAAATAACATAGAAATTGATCCTAGAATGAGAAAGTTTAGGAGAAACTGAAAAAAACGTATCTACATGATTTAGGGCCATATTAAAAACAATGGGTACTTAACTAAAGTGAACATGATAGATTTTAATCAAATATCATATTCACATGAAAAGCTCTACTTTTACTAAGGAGTACTAGTGTGACATGTTTTATGACATAAAACATGTTTTGTTACTCTATCACAACATGTTTGTACTAACAATATACTTGCAAATAGTTAAGAAGCCATATGATAACCTCTTCAGGCCCTTTTGTCTATAATCACTGAAATATGCATCATTATAGCTACCTCTGTATTTTTACATGTCCAGCAATGTATTAGATCAAATCAATATTCATTTATTTTCTGTCATGGAAAATACATCTTGTATGAATTTGATGAAGACATTATTTTAGTCAAGAAAAAAATATAAAGCATACTAATAGAATGCTGAAATATGAAACAATAAATGAAAGAGAAACAGTAACTTTCATCAATATATTTTCTTGTGTTCTAAGTTTGTCCCTTCACTGTGAGTTCCTTACTTCCACACTGTAGCCAGTGATGGCAGCTCTATAGGCCATGGAATAAAATGCTCAAGTCCTTGACTTTTGAATAGAAGCTTAGCAAGTACAGTTTGATAAGGGTATCTCAGAACTTCTCTGTTGTCACGGTGGCCCACAGACAGCCTGGACACCGCAGTTGTGTTTCTCTTAACTGTTATGTTGCATGCATCTGGTATCCTTTCACATTTCCTTTTCTGTGCCATTAGAATTAGACAATCTTCCCTACTGTCAGGAAGCTCCCATTCTGGAAGGGTACTTTCATAAATATCCCTCAGCGACCACCCTGGGTCAAGACTCCTCAACATCTTATTATTAACAACTATGTAAATCATAGAGTTTGTCTTACTGTGAAGAGACACCATGACCATGGCAACTCTAATAAAGGAAAACATTTCATGGTATGGCTTACAGTTTCAAAGATTCCGTCTATTATATCATGGTGGGACATAGTGACATGCAGGCAGACATGGTGCTGGGAAGTTGCTGAGAGTGGAGAAGGAGACACATCTTTGATACATAGTCAACAGGAAGTGGCCTGAGACAATGGACGTGGCTACAGCATACATGAGACCTCAGTGCCTTCTTCCACAGTGACACACTTCCTCTAACAAGTCCATCTGAACTCCAACAAAGCCATGCCTCCTAATAGCTACACCCCTCCCTATGAGAGTATGGGCACAATTACATTCAAACTACTACAGTCTGTATAGATGAAAATGAAAGTTTGTGCTTGTGCCAATGAATAAATGCTGTGAAATGAATCATTTGGATCTGCATCCAATGCAGTGAAACAAATGAATTCCAAATCTTTTTCTGTACCAACCAAAGTAGAACAACTCTTACCACTCCTTATAATTCTGTACTAGCTAAACTCTCTCTCTCTCTCTCTCTCTCTCTCTCTCTCTCTCTCTCTCTCTCTCTCTCTCTCTCTCTCTCTCTCTCTCTGTGTGTGTGTGTGTGTGTGTGTGTGTGTGTGTGTGTGTGTGTGTGTGTGTGTGTGTTTGGGAGGTCAATGAGCTTTCTATTGAGTATGTACAAAACTGCTTTTCCTTTTATGACCTTGTTCCTTGCCATAGTAAAAAGCATGAGCCAGAGTGGTGTTTGAAGAGATGTGCTGTCTTTTTAAATCAGCATATATTTGATTAGGATTTTTACAAGTAAATGGCTAATGATTAGCAGGTAATCATTGAAGAGATGTTGCAAGGACCATTAGATACAGTACATACATAGATTTTTTTTCTGATACATTAAGTTATGGTCTATTATAGCCCATTGATCTCTGGAATATTTCTCAAGAAAAATGTGCAAGTTTATTTACATTAGTACTATTTTAATGATGATGCCAACGTACAGGGATTCATTTTGGAGTAATGAGGTAGAATCAAGCTTTGACAGATGTGCCACATGTTTACCTTGATAAATAACAGAATTAAGTCATGGATGGTTACAGAAAAGAAGATTAATCACACTGGGCAGCCTTTTAACACTTACACTGTTACTGAGGCAAAGGTCAATGAAATGGTTAGAAGTATGACAAACTATTCAGATTTTATTCCAAAGCATCACAAAGAAAATGACTTCATCATTTCACAACACTATTTATTTATTTTGCAAATCACAAAGAAAGTATCTGATCCACACATGCATGGCGTGTTATGGTTTTTATACCAGCACTCGGGAGGCAAAGACAGGCAGATCTCTGTGAGTTCCAGGCCAGATTGGTATACATGGAGTTTTAGAAGCAAGCTTAATGCACATGTTGTAACCCTGTCTCAAAAAATAAATGGATCTAGTCATTTTAGAACTTAATGGTAGGCTGCAAAGACACATTTGAATTTCTCATAAACAGCAATTAAATATTTTAGTTGAAGTATGTCAAGTAAATGACAAACACCATGGGATATGTTAAACTAAAAATTGTAGTTTATCTTAACTTCAAGTGTTTCTGGGCATACCCTAATGTTTTAGTTTGCTGTTAATCAGGATTAACTGATTCAGTGATTAACATTCCTGGAGAAAAAGTGCTACAGATATATTAATGATGGTTCAGCTCATGCTATTTTTATTGATTTTTTTATATTATCCATCATTTAGTACCAGGGATATTATAATGCACATTTATTAAAGGAACAATACACTGCTGGTATTTTCTTACTTCATCTATAATTTTCAGTAAACTATAATAAAAATAAATGACAATTTTTACACCCTGAGATCTTTTCTGGAGCTGCAATGTAAATAAAACCAGAATTAAAAGTCAGGCTTTTTTTTTTTTTTTTACATCACACAGACCTGAATAGAATAGTAGACACCTTTGAGTTATGAAAACACAACCTCAAAATCCAAGCGTCTCAAAGCCTAGGGAAAACTGCTGATACATAGATCTTTAGTGGGCCAGAGATTATTCATTTTTCTGCCAGGGCTTTCTAGTTATTAGAGTGGCTAACACACTTGATTATCTGAAAACATGCCCCAGAAGCAATCATAACCTATTTCCTTATTCCAGAAGACCAGCCTCCATTCCAGTGTGTCAGATTTTGCAACCTCATTACATCTATTAATTTAATTGTGTAGAGTTGCCTCTGTGCTACAATAGTATTTATTTTCGCCATTAAAAAGGCATCTCATATGCTGTAATGTGGTAGCAATCAATTACAAATGAGTGTTCTACACTGCAAAATCTGTATGATTAGTGATAAATATATAAATTACTGGAGAAAGAAAATATATAGAGAATTGTAGAGATGAAAGAGTTGCAGAAATTATAAAAGAAAGGTATATGTGCCCTAACATTCATTTTCTGCAATATTCCAATGACCATGGACAAATGATTAAGATCCAGTAAATAGAAAGAGATTTGAAACTTATCTAGGAAAATATTAGTGCATTCAGTTTTGCTCTAGCATTAACAAAATTAATGGAAAGTTACATGGGAGGGAGGAGAGATCTTCCAATCTTGGGTGATATATCTATAACCTCAATTATACTACATATGCTGAAGAGGGTACGTAATTGGAACACTGCCATGCCACTGTCCACTCAGTGCAGTAGCTAAATCAGAGCAAGTGACCAACAATATAGGTATTTTTCCTTGTGTTTCTACATTTTACATTTGATGTTTAGTGTTTTTATGTTTTTGAAAACTCACTGGAAAATGCTGTGGTTGTAAATTAGAGTTTTGTAATATTTAACCAAGTACTCACTGAACATACATATTTTATACTTTTGGTTGTACATTGTTTTGTGTGTGGTATGTGTACATGTACAAATTGCGTATGCATGTTTGCTTATGTGCATGTTGTGTGTACATGTATGTGGAGACTAGAGACCAAGTGTCTAGCTCTAACATTCTGTACTTTCTTTCTTTTTTTTTCCACACAGGCCTTCTAATCTAACCTAAAGTTCACCAGTTCAGAAAGAATATCTTACAAGAGAGTGCCAGATACCCTTCTGTCTCTACATCATCAGTTCTGGGATTACAGATATGGACTAGTACATGTGGGTTTTTACCTGGATCCTTGGGACGTCAACTCAGGTGCCCATGCTTACATTGTAAACACTGTACCAACCAAGAATTTTCTGTATCCCTTCAGTGTATATTTACACATGACTCTTTCATCACCACAAAGTTCCATTAAGTCAGTATTGTTCTTCCATTCCAGAATGAAAATCCCAATAATAAGAAACATAACTAATCAGGTAAGTATCTCTCAAAATGGATTAGAATCCAGATCCAAGTGTGAGGCACTCATTCTCTAGTCCATTCAGTATAATGAAAAAAAGAAAGGTTTTTATAATTAAACAAGGGTAGAGCAGATACTTATGTACAGGGTTTTTTCTTCAATGGTCACTAGAGATTTTAAATTGAATAAACACATTACACTTCCCAGGAAACTGAGTGTCTCACCAGAGAAGTTGACCACATAATCCAAGAAAAAAATAATTGTTGTACTAGACCTCAACTTGTTGTGTAGAGCATGTTGTCAGCCCTTCATATTCCAGGGACTTTCCTGCTCAGTATCCCAGAGAGAGAAATGCAAGACAGAGTATAGTAATACAATTTTATGAAAATAGCTCCTGTGTTCAAAGAGACTGGAACTTCGGTGGAACCTCACAACTGAGTTAAAACTATACCTTGAGGTCACTTAAAACTTATTCTGATATCTTACTGTGTACTCAACCTAATTGTTGAACATGCCTTTCAGAAAGTAGTATAACAAATATTGAATTTTCCATGTATGCAGCTTTTACAACCAAAGCTAATAGATAGCTTTAATCTTGTTATGTATTCTTCCACAGTCCTGACCCGAAATACATGAGGGCATATATATGTTATGGTAATCATTTGTTAAAAATTGTCAAGGGGTTGAAATAAACCATATACAATGAATATTTGCCATAAATGTTGGAAACAACAAACAGGAATATCATGTTTTCCATTCTGAGCTCATTAGTTAAGCCCCTTGTTAGAACTCGGTTAAAAAATTCCATGAAGTGTCTCTCATTCATTCCCCATTTTTATACTCTTTTTGCTGGCCAATAAATACATATCAAAGCCCTTTGTTAGGAACACTCCTGTAGGAACAGACAGAGATGAGCCAGTACCGAAGAGCTGTAGATAGAAGGGAGAGACTTGGTGAATTCAAGTTTAAACTTATTTGTGATCAAACTAACTCTAGAAGAGTGTTGTGATTTCCTTCTCTATGAAACATGGATGCATTTCTGTGCCTCCAAGGTTATCACTCTATTTTTTTCTATTTTTCTTTTATTGAAAACAGTTTTTTTTTTCATAAAATACATTCTGATTACAGTTTCCCCTCTCCCAATTCCTCCAGGATCTTCTACATCACCCACGTCCCACCATCCACCCTGCGTCTACATCCGCAGCATTTCTGTCCCTCTTCAGAAAACAAACAGGCATCTAAATAATAATAATAAGATGAAATAAAACAAAAGCAAACAAATTGAGGAGGAATTTATATGAGAACACAGAAGGGTTAATTTGGATAGCTTCCAGATGGTAAAGTACATGGAAATTCCTATACATCAGGATCTTTAAAGAGAGCATAGTTATTTTTCAACAATTTCTCATTTTTCAATCTGTTGATTGTTTTTTTTTTCTGAGACAGGGTTTCTCTATGAGGTTTTGGTTCCTGTCCTGGATCTCACTCTGTAGACCAGGCTGGCCTCAAACTCGCAGAGATCTGCCTGCCTCTGCCTCCCGAGTGCTGGGATTAAAGGCGTGCGCCACCACCGCACTGCTTCAATCTGTTGATTTTTTGTGTTTGTTTTAATAATAACCTCTATAATAAATGGTTCAAGATGACTGTTTTCCTGAATTCTGTGTGCTGCTCTACCGAATTTGGTGTTGTCATTCTGACACACAGTTACTCAGTGGGTTGATCAAATAAATGCACAGGTCAAACAACCTGGGTCTTGACCTTGGAAGTGGAGGCAGTAGAGGGATGCTTCTTGGGAACTGAGACTCAGCACATAGGCTTTGGAAGTACCTCCTGGCAGCATCAGAACTGAAGTCGATTAGAGGAAACCCAGCTCTTGTTCTCCGAAGCAGGATTACTTGCCTGTTTGTGGGAAAATATCCCCAGGACTTTTGAAGTCACAGATGACTTACATCTTGATCTGTGATGGGACGTCAAACTAGAAAAACACTTTGTGTTTCCAACTGAAGATAAAGCAATCAGGAAGTTTAAATAGAAGCCTAGACATGGGTTCAGATAAGTTTAAATGAATAGAAGCCTAGACATGGGTGGGAATTTTTCTGCAGAAACTATTGACATGCTCTTTAACATACTGAATTCTTTCACCATGTGAATTTTTTACTTAATATCTATTTTTTGGTATATTGGACTTAGTTATTTTCCTTAAATAATGGAATTATTACAGATAACTAAATCCCTATCTAAAACTAACAAACAAAATCCTAACTAATAATAGTGCAGTAAATATTATGGTCTGATATATTTTGCCGCATTCAATTCTAAAATTATAAAATAAGAAAGAATGGAGGAATAGTTTGATAATTTGCTTATGTGTTCTATATATAAATTAGGAATAATTAGTATATTTATTCTGGATATCATGATTAAAATATTTTCAGAAAAATGACATTGTCTTATCAATGACTGATAAAAGTAAACATATTCTAGTTTTTAAAATGGTTTTATTGAGTGAAACTTTGTGCAGACACCAATTAGATGCTTAAGCATTCTGAAAGAACTTTTTCACATTTCCCATCTTACTAATAAAAGAGCATGTCATTTACCTCCTACAGCTGATCCTATCAGCACTGCCATACTACCTCATTCCCTTAAGTCTGAGAGTGTGAAATCTGACTATCTCTTCACAGGAAAATTGAACCACTGAATGATGCATTAGTGAAAAAGGAGACAAGCTAGCAAGATTTCCAAGGGAGCTGTTTTAATTTCTTCTACACTAGACAAAAGGAATCCGTGGAATAAATGTTAAGGCAAAGACATTATAAAAATGGTAGAATCAACAATCTTTAGTATGAAGGAAACAAGTACAAAATATAGAGAACATATTACAGAGAGAGAGAGAGAGAGAGAGAGAGAGAGAGAGAGAGAGAGAGAGTAAAGAGAGAGAGTAAAGAACAGATAAATCTTTCTGTTCTAATATTTCCATTCTGACAAGATCACAAGAGGTCACACAGACTTTTTTGTGGCTGCACATACACAGTTGAGTTTGTACATGGAGCATCAGAGTACTTTGCTGTAGGTATTCTATCTTATTCAATTTGTAATTCCTTTCCTGATTCACTTTTTCCCTGCACTGCAAAGTAATTTTAACCATAAGGGAACTGTAGGAAATGATTTGAGGACTAGCACGGAATGCCTTTATACTCCATTCCTTTGTCAGTCTTTGGCACATGTCAAGGGGGAAAAAACTAAGACCCGATTTAGTAGTGAAAAACTCCACTACCACTATTAAAGTATTACAATTATCTTCCTTTTCCATTCTCTTTTATTATCACATCCTTTGGTAGTTGAAGAAAGAGTCCCCAGTAATAAATTTATTTGAATAAGCTAGAAGAGAAGAAAAATGTAACTTTTAGATAATCTTATGCATTATGTTTGACTGATTCTTCTCAGAACTAAGAAATACTGCTACTTTTATGTTCTATGTACAAATCTAATGATCAAATGAAACACCAATACTCAAATATAAGGATACCATATTATCAGTATACTGAATTAAACTTTTTTTTTAAATAATTTAACTTTGTCAGAATCTGATAAGGGATAGGTGTGAAATAAGTCATATGCTGTCTTTCTATGACTCTCGAAAATCATCCAGACTATGTGGGCATCCACAATTATTGTCATTATCAGCCTCCCTTCACCACCATAGCTCATCTCTTAGTCTTGTCCTTTGAAGGTACTACTGTATCCCATTGCCATGGAGACAGAAAGGGAGTGACTGTCAATGATATTACTTCTTTAAAGGATAAAATAGACACCCTGTCTTTGTCTGTTGTCTAAATTAATCTTAGCAAGCCAAATAAATACACTTAAAAGGTGAGAGGTGAGTGAGCTTTTATATGACTTTATAATATGTTTTTCTCTACTCTGTCCTTTATATATTTCTTTCTAAATTCTTTTCTCTTTTTTTGTTGTTGTTTTTTGCTTTATGTTAGATATCATTATCATCTGAAGATGATAAGGAAATTAAAATATTCCTATTGCTTGGTTATGTTGTCACAGCATAGTGCAGCTTAATACTCCCATTGGGTTACTGTGTTGGTGAGGTGTACTGAAACCTTGCTTAGCATGAATGGTGGAAATTATCCAATTTTCCTGTTTACCTTTCTCCATCCTATGGCCCCCTCCATTCAGAGACCCTTGTGCATCAGGATTGCACTGCATGAGCTAGGTACTTTCTTCATCCTCTGTAGAAAACAATTTGCAGTGTGTGTACTTGCTTTACCAAACTGTAATCCACTTAACACTAGAATTCCAATCAACTCCTGTTTGTTACGTTATGTGTCAATGAGCACTCACTACTAGTAACTAAGTGCTCACTCAATCACACCTGGTTGTCACGTTTGAACAAACTGAATGAGAATCATGTTTTTTTAATTGTAATTTATTAGTGGTATAATTTTGTGTCACACCCAAAGAGAATTATATTATAATAACCTGTCCATACTGACTGAAGGGAATAGCACTTAAAAATTGGATGTAAAGCTGAGCGGTGGTGGCACACGCCTTTAATCCCAGCACTTGGGAGGCAGAGCCAGGCGGATCTCTGTGAGTTTGAGGCCAGCCTGGGCTACCAAGGGAGTTCCAGGAAAGGCGCAAAGCTACACAGAGAAACCCTGTCTCGAAAAACAAAAACAAACAAACAAAAAAAAAAAAAAATTGGATGCAATGTGGAAATATTAATGGTGAAATGCCTCCCTTTGGCATAGACAGTAGAAACTATAGACTCATGTTTTTGAAATGTGCTTTCAAAAGGGCAAATATTTATATTATTGAGAAATAAAATGCTTTAATTAAGAACAATACTACTCAGGAAAGAAGAAACTACACATGCATCACAGATGTGACCACATTGACCTTTATAGGTCAATCAGATAAAGTTATTTCAGAAAAAGCCTTTAATGTATTGAGATTGGAATTTGTTTAGTATGTTTGTCTTTATATAACAATCAGTTTAAATTAATTTTAAAAGATTACAAACGCCAATCTGCTAAACTAATTGTACAGAGGAATATTTTTAAAATGTATAGATATTGGTTGATGGGATAAGGTTTCAAGATTTTTACAAGTGTGAAACTCTTTTCCTCACAGCAATAAAGATCATCTGCAGATAAAAACGTAAGAGACTCAACAAGGAAAAGAGTGAGGAGAACAACTTAGACAGAAGAAAAATGCTGACAGAGCAAAATGAGAGGACAAAAAGAGAAATTTCTAAAATCAAAACAAAACAGAACAAAAATACCAAAACAAAAATTAGCAGACCACCAGGTCTAGGCACGTAGCACAGAAAGCCTGCCTCCAGCGTGAAGGTCATTAGCACCACATGAAAGAGTGGGGTGCTGCGGAGTTTCGCTTCCTATGAAACAGAAAATTACTAAGACTGGAAGGTTAAGAGAAAAACCTCACAGCAAGGTGTTTGTGTTTTCTAATCTGCATGTTCGTGTTAAGTATATATTTATTTCTTATAAATTATATGTAATTATTGTGTTTAAAATGTGATTTGTGGTCGTCAATCTTTTCCCTTGAAGTATGGCAAACCTTGAGCTGAAGAGAATTTCTGTGACCAAAAGTGATGTGCTTTCCAGGACATCAATAGGCAAGAGAGCATGGATAAGGATTCACAAAGTGAGGTGGGGGGATTTGAAAAATGAGCATCCAATAAACTTCTGTAGGAGCGACAGAGGTTCGCTTGCTAGCTGTATATGCTTAATCTCCTTGAAAGCATTCCAAATAAAGTTTATTTGCTTCCACATAAACTTCTTTTCTTTTTTCTTTTTTTTTTTTCCTGTAAAACCAGAAACAGAGTCATAAGACTGCCAATCAATGATTGAAGGGCCTCACCAATCTAATATGAGAGCTGGACAAAATGTCCCATTTTGGTAACAAATTTGATAATAACACAGTGATGATGAGGAAATGAAACTTTCAAATGCTCCTAATTTAGAAATTACCCTTTTCACAGAGTATTAAATGTTTCTCAGGAACTTAGTGTTTATTGATTAATTTCTCTTTTCTGTATAGAAACTTTGTCAACAGACAAGGAAAAAAAAACCACTCCTTTGTTCATGTGTAGGCTTTTAAGCACTCAGTGGGACCTAACATGTGCATAACATGAAACACGGCACCTCCTATCTGCAAGAAGCTGGCAGCCTAGTAGGTAGTTAGTCATTGGCCTCTGCTGTTCCCACAGCTAAACTAAAACTCAACACTTCTTCTACCCGTGGTCTGCTCTGTTCAAACTGCATCATACACTTTTGACTATACTCACAGCAGCAAAAATAGAGTTATACAGCCCTTGTCTTGAGGATAAATTGCTTCAATTATTTTATTCTGAGAAACAATGAGACCCAATCTGATGATATTCAGGCAGTTACAAAAGGACATCATTTTCCGTCTTCAAACTATTCCGTTGCTCATAGAGGCATTCTCCCAATGAAACTGTACTAGTATAGTCCTAAAGACTTAATGCTTCCTTTTTTTTTTTTGTTTTTTGGTTTGGTTTTATTAATTAATTTGTTTGTTTGTTTATTTATTTACTTACTTATTTGAGTTTCTGGTCATCTCTGTAGTTCAATTACAAGAAATATGTCCTGTAATGTAAGAGAGCATTTCTCTCAAAAGGAATGTGAATATGCACAGAATGAATATTTTCTATAAAAATACTTTGTTAGGTTTCTCCAGCTTGCTCACTACCTAAAAATGTTTCCCACAGCTTAACAGAACTCTGGGTTTCTTCCTTACACTTGGACTCCTCCTTTCCTTTTTATTAGACAATTTACTTTAGAAACCCAATTGCAAATTCTCTCTGTTTTCTTTTGAGATGCAAATCGTCTAAAAGCTTTTGTCAATGTTCTTTCTATGAGGCCCCAAGAAAAACAGGGTATCCCTGATTTCCCCTTTTTCACCTCTTAACTATCCAACCCACTTTCAGTGGAGCTGAACTCAGACTAGATTTTAAAACCCTGTTGCCTGTTACAATATTACAAAAGAAAGCTATTGTTTTTATTTAACTGTACCATTTAAATATATTAAATTCACATAATATGCACTATAGTATATCTGAAAACACACATGTACCTTTTATTTAGCAGTTATAATTTCATTGCGAAAATGAGTCTGAGCCTAGCAGTGTGCTTAGGTAAAGAGAAATTTTCTCAAGTTATTTGTTGATGGGATAATTTTGTGCTTTAGGTCATAGCCTGTTTTGTTATGTGATGAATTATGTGAATTACATAAGCGTGAATTGCAACAAATA
The DNA here is from genome assembly GCF_949786415.1 of Peromyscus eremicus. NCBI lineage: Eukaryota > Metazoa > Chordata > Mammalia > Rodentia > Cricetidae > Peromyscus > Peromyscus eremicus. The sequence goes on along the minus strand of NC_081429.1, from coordinate 15,216,685 downwards.
TACTTTTCAGATGTGTTCGTCAAGAAACGATGAATTTTATATTTTAAAATATATTTGAATGTGCTCTATGATTCTATTTCTATCACTCTAAATATTTTATGCATTGAATTAAAGACAAAAATGTATTATAATTTCTTGCTGTTCACTTTATGATATTTATGCATCATAATTCTTCTTCTTTCTCTGGTATAGTACTGCTTTCATCTGGAAATAGCCAAAGATTTCTGTCCATCTCTCTCTACAAGCACAGATTTTGAGAACAAATCATTAGACTGCTCCATCTCAAGTAGGTTGTAAACAAAATACTTCAGTGCATGCATTCAATAGCCTTCCAGCTCAGAACAAAAGGTAGATGTAGGTAGTACTTTGTAAAAGCCTTTCATTTCAGGATTCTCCTTGTGTTCAGCTATTTACCATAGAATAAATCCACTTAGCCCAGCTCACTAAGAATGTAGTCCGGAAAAGGGTTTACTCCAAAAAGCCGAAGACAAATCATGAGGTTTCTTTTATTCCTAGGAAACAAACCATGCACAATCCTCTTGAAGACTGTTTTTAAAATATACCTAATTCTTTCTAATAGCACTGCTGTACTTCTATATTTATTTGATTGTAATTTAACTAATAAATCCATTATTATTTATGGCTTTGAAATGTCTCTTGAGTTTCATATTGAGAAATAATTGGCAACAGAAACAGACTTGTAGCAAAAAAGAGAAAATGCCACTCAAGGCCCTAGAGCCATTTGCCAAACATTCTCCAGAGTGAGATAAGAAGGCACTGAAATATTCTCCATTATCTCCATGCACGGTAGAAATTCTGATGAGAATTTAAGCCAATATTTTTACTCGTTTTAATTATATAAACCTTTTTACCTTCATTTTTGGTAGATTTTAAAATCTCCTTGACATTTTAATGGCGCTTAAATTATATTGACAGATAACAGTGGAGACAAAAAATGCATTTCAATAAAGGCAAAATTCTCTCTTAAGAATTTTTTTTTGAGGAAGGGACACATTTTAATAGAATATTGAAGTTATGCTGTGGTGAGACAAAACAATGTAAAGCTTTCAGCATCTTGTATTTTTGCTGAGGCCATTTCAGGTTTAACTAGAGTTTGATCTCCTTGATGGAGAATTCTATGGAAAATTGCCCTACTGTATTCTAGGAACCTGTCATCAAGATGCCCCAACTAACTTCACTTCTGTTAAACTGTCTGCTTGTACAAACCATCCCCTAAAGCTGTTTATATTAGCTTCTGTTAAGCTGTGTGATTGAACAAATCCTCCTACTGCAGCTGCTGAGCAAGACACCAGGATGTGGATTTTACCTTTACAAACCCCTTACTCTAAACACTTGGGACTACTCCTAGTTCCCAAATACCTGCGGGTAAGCTCTAGCCAGCTCTAGCCAGCTCTAGCCAGCTACACTCAGATGTAGCTGAAAGTTGGCTACAAGCTGTGTTTGAGTGATTATCTCTGGTGGGATCCCCATATAAATACAAATATTTAGTGTGATTTCCCTTTCTGAGAAGAGTTAAACCCAAATTGAAGGAATGAATGTACGTTGTATAATGAATTGTTCTTTGGTGCTCTGCATAAGATTATTAGAACACCAAATGATATTTTTTTTCCCTCCCTGATCCCTGATTTTATGTGTGTGGGCAGGCTGGGAGGAAATTAGGTAAGAAGAAAACTTTTACACAAGGCCAAAGCTGCTCATTGATAAGACACTAGTATTTTTTCTCTTTTTATTTCCTCTTCCTAACCCTCAGGGATGGGGGAAAATTAACAATAAGCTCTATCTACAGTTATGTAAAGTAACTTAGACTCCTTGCAGCAAACTACTCAAAGTTCAAATAGTTCAGAATAAAAGCTGCTAAGTCAGAGCCAGGCAGATTTTTAAGCAAATAAGTATCCCTTTAAAATCTATAAAACATTGGGCCCAGGACTGAACTTCCAATTTGCAGAGGAGCTGTTAGACCTACTCTGTGGTCCTAACATGAAGTGGCAGGATTGTTCAACAGCTAGAAGAAGAGGCAGAGAACATGAAGGAGGATCCACAAAATTCTAGTTATTTTCATTCTTCCTTTATCTTATGGAAGATAGGTGTATCATATACTCCTGTCCATCACACACACGTGGTGTAAATGAAGCACTAAAAGAAAAGAGCTGATAAGGAAAAATAATTCAAAGACGCATATGGGATGTCTTTACTTAAAGCTAATGGCAATGAGCCATTAAAGTTCAGACATGACAGCCGGACCGTGGTGGCGCACGCCTTTAATCTCAGCACTCAGGAGGCAGAGGCAGTGGATCTCTGTGAATTCGAGGCCAGCCTGGGCTACAGAGTGAGTTCTAGGAAAGGCTCCAAAGTTACACAGAGAAACCCTCTCTCAAGAAAAAAAAAAAAAGTTCAGACATGCATGACAATTCCATCATAAGAGGAGGCAAATATCATCAAACACAGACAGTCATGAACGTGTCCTAGCCCCAAATCATTCATTGTAACTAATCACATTCACTTTTTTAATTAAGAAATTTTTTATTCATTTTACATACCAAACCACAGATCCCCCTCTTCCCTCCTCTCACTCCCCAGACTACCTCCCTGAATACACCCTGTTCCCTCCTCAGACAAGGTAAGGCCTCCCATGGGGAGTCAGCAGAGCCTGGTACATTCAGTAGAGGCAGGTCCAAGTCCCTCCCCCTGCATCAAGGCTGTGCAAGGTATCCCCTCCAAAATGCCAGCTCATGGCAGTTAATGAGTTCCTACTTGTTTGGTTTGGTTGTCTCTGTAGGTGTCCCCATCATGATCTTGATGTGCCTTGCTCATAGAATCCTTCTTCTCTCTCTTTGACTGGACTCCTGGAGCTCGGCCTGGTACTTGGCTATGGATCTCTGCATCTGCTTCCATCAGTTACTAGAGAAAGGATTTATAATGACAGTTAAGGTCTTCACTGGTCTGATTGCTGGGGTAAGCCAGTTCAGGCAGCCTCTCCACTGTGGATTCCTGGGAACTTCCCTAGTACCTGATTTTGCCCTATCCCCATGATGTCTCCTGCTATCATGTGTAGCAGGAATCTTAAAAGTTCTTATTAATAAAATCAAACCTGGGGCCAGTCATTGGGGTGAAATGCTGGATGGTCAGAGAAACAGAACAAGCCACAGCTAACCTCACCTGGCCAACTTCTCAGCTGGTCTTGTTTCCTCAGACTGGATGCTTCTGTGTCCTCATCTCAATGGCTCTCAGCTGAACTGTGCTCCAAAGCCTGAAAGCTTAACCAGCCAAAAGCTTAACCAGCCAAATGCTTCTAGTTTCTGGTCCTCATGCCTTATATACCTTTCTGCTTTCTACCATTACTCCCCGGGATTAAAGGTGTGTGTCACCATGCCTGGCCATTTCCAATGTGGCCTTGAACTCACAGAGATCCAGAGGGATTTCTGTCTCTGGAGTGCTAGGATTAGAGGTGTGAGTGCCACCATTTTCTAGCCTTTGTATCTAGTGGCTGTTCTGTTCTCTGACCCCAGATAAATTTATTAGGGTACACAATATTTTTGGGAACACAATACCACCACAGTCAGGGTATCTCTTTCATTGATCTCCCACTCCATCCCTGTTCCAGCACAACCATCTCATTCCCTTATGTTCTTATCTCCCATCTCCTACCTTCTATTACCTCCCCTAACCCCAGTTTGCTCTTGTAGATCTCATCTATTCCCCATTCCTAGGATGATACATGCCTCCCTCCTAGGGTCCTCCTTGTTAGCTAGCTTCTCTGGAGCTGTGGGTTGTAGTGTGGTTATCCTTTACTTTACTCTAGTATCCACTTATGAGTGAGTATTCTGCCCTTCTGAGTCTGAGTTACGTCACTCAGGATGATATTTTCTAGTTCCTTACACCTGTCAGAATGGCTAAGATTAAAAACACTGATAAGAGCTTATGTTGGAGAGGATGTGAAGCAAGGGGAACACTCTTCCACTGTTGGTGGGAGTGCAAACTTGTACAGCCACTTTGGAAATCAGTATGGCTGTTTCTCAGAAAATTGGGAATCAATCTACTGCGAGACTCAGGTATACCACTCTTGGGCATATACCCAAGGAATGCTCAATCATACCATAAGGACACATGTGCAACTATGTTCATAGCAGCCTTATTCATAATAGTCAGAAACTGGAAACAATTTAGATGCCCCTCAAACAAAGAATAGATAAAGAAAATGTGGTATATATACACAATGGAGTACTACTCAGCAGTAAAAAACAATGACATATACACTTTTATTCATACAAATTTAATATGTGCTGCCCACATGGTGTGCTAGTATTCAGTCAAAGATTTCTGAGCCTTTCATTGGTTTGTTTTGATTGAGGATCTGGAAAAGTCAGTTAAAGATGTGAGAGCTTGCTGTTATAACTGTAACTTAGTATTCATTTATCTTTTATTTATTGCTCTTTGGACAGATACGCAATAGTGCTAAGAACAGTCTAAGTTACTTTTTTCTGTTGCTGTGATAAATTACAACAACAGGAAACTATGGAAGAGAGGGTCTATTTTGGTTCACATTTAGAGGATATATTATTTCATGCTGGGGAAAACAGAGCAATAAGAGTTTGGTGGAGCTGGTCCCACTGTCTCTGCAGTCAGAAAGAAGAGATCAATAAATCTTAGTGTTAAGGTCAATTTCTCCTTTTTTAAATAGTACAGGAGCCTTGCCCACAATGGATGAGTCCACTTCAGTAATCCCAGACTGTAGCTAGAATTTTTCTCTCCAGGTCCCACCAAGCCCTGGCGGTCCCATAGCCCACATATAAAATGAACATACAGATGCTTATATTATTTAAACTGCTCGGCCATTACCTCAGGACTACCGTTGTCTAGCTCTTACTCTTATACTCAGCCCATTTCTGTTAATCTATATGTTGCCAAGTTTTCTGTAGCTTTACTTGCTGCCTTTACATGCTGTTTCATGGACAGCAGGCTGGTGATGCCTCCAGACTTCCACCTTCCAGCCTCTCCTCTCTGTTTGTCCCTCCTATCCTATACATCCTGCCTGGCTACTGGCCAATCAGCATTTTATTTATTCACCACATACAGGACATCCCACAGCACCAGACAAACCTGTCTAGAGAACTTTCCTCTAGGTAATTCTAAATCTCATCAATTTGATAATTGACATCGACCATGATATAATTCTTCTGGCAAGTCAAGTAAGAATAATTCTTTAAAGTATACTGGTTTTCCAAACAAAATTGATGATTTTCTGCCATATTAGATGATAGTAAAGGAATAAAGAAGATGTTGTATCCAATTTCCACATACTTGAGGTAAAATTTGTTATAGGTATTTATATACATGTAATGTGATATAATTACAGGCTATCAACATAAGGAATCAAATATTTTAATATCTCAAAATTATAATGCTTTCCAAATATTTGTTTTAGCATTAGAAAACATGAACATTTTATTTAATTTCCCCAAAACAATTTTTAAAAATATATAACAGAATCACAGCATTTCTTACATACATGTGGTAATACTTCTACTTTGCAGATAGATGACTATAAAAAACTTTTGGCAGGGTAAGACAGTGAGGAGGTTCCTCCCCCTCATATTCTTTCTGAGGTCATTTCAGGTTTAACTAGAATTTGATTGCCATGATGGGGAATCCTGTAGAAGATTACCAATGTCTACTCTAGGAACCTTAGGTCAAGATGCCCCGCTAACTTAAACTGCTTATAAAGAGCCTCCCTGCAAATTGCAGAGTGATACTCCAGGATTTAGCTTTTGACTTAAAAACCCTATACTCTGGCTGTATCTGTATCCTCAAATACCCAAGTTTAGTCCCATTGAGCAGGAACAAAGACTTTCAAATGACTATAAACTATATCTGAGTAATCAGCTTTGATGGACATCCCACAAAAAAACTAAATCATTAAGCACTTACTGTAATATAATTCTTTGTGAGTAGCATTAATAATTTCCTAAATTTTTATAGGGACATATGAAATTATTTATTTTTAATTCCCTTAAACACGTTTCTTTTCTTTTAATTCTGTTTATTTGCATAGTGAGTTTGAACTCAGGTACCCAGTAAAAAACATTAACAGAAGTCAAAAGACAAATAGAAAAACAAGACATTTCAAAATCATCAATTTGGATCCAGGACAATCAAAATTTTTCTCTGATTTTCTTTTCTGTTGTTGAAAGATTATCTAGAGAGAACCTATATCTTCAAGGAATAATACAATTTATGAATTATAAAGTCTTACAATGGCTTATCAACACAAGGAGAATTGCTTGGTTGTCCTTTGTGCAATAAAAGTTCTTTATTATTAATATCACGGACATGTATTTCTGGACAGTCTTACACCTATAGAGTGATATATTATAATGAGTATATATTTTGTTTTTCAAAAAAAAATTATTTGAGAATAAAATTTTGAGCTGATATAGTCAAAGATTTCCTCAGGTCCTACCCGGCCCTGTGTGGTTCAGACAAATCTTTCTCACTCACGGTCCTGCAGCTGCTTGGACCCAAGTAAACACACAGAGGTTTATATTATTTACAAACCGCATGACCAATGGCTTAAGTTTCTTGCTAGCTAGCTCTTCCATCTTAAATTAATCCATTTCTCTTAACCTATGTTTTGCCATGTTTTCTGTGGCTTTACTGGTCTGCTTCTCTTTTGTGGTGGCAATTGGCGTCTCACTCACCTCTGCCTTTCTACTTCCTGTCTCTCTCCTTGGATTTCAGGCTTGTCTCTAAGCTGCCTTGCCATAGGCCAAAATAGCTTTATTTATAGCCAATGGGAGCAACACATATTCACAGTATACAGAAAGACCTCCCCCAGCAGAGCGATAAATGGAGACCAGTGTAATTTTTTCTCATTGAGATGCAATGAATTGGACAGAATTATAGCCAAAAGTCTAGGAGCCTATTGTAACCTTTGAGGAACTTTGACCTTAACCACTGGTCCATAATTCATTATTGAATAACTATGTTATGATTTCCAGTCTGTTGTTTTAGGTGTATTCACAAGAATTATATTTCTTCTCCATTCCTTACAGGAATCAATATATATTTATGAAGTGATTCAGGGTATGACTGTACTGAAGTAAAGTCTCTATTATGCTATGTTTTTTTTTAAATGGCATTATTAATTCCAATGAAGGAAAATTGGTGGGAGCATGATAGAAAATTCAGATGATTTCAAATTACAGTTCCTTGAGTTCACTGATTGGAATCTAAAGGCATTCACTAGTTGCAGACTTTGGAGCAAGTCACTTAACACCTTGATGTTGCTTCACAAACATACCTATCTAAAAGACCTGACTCATTTGCATGGCACTGTATAAGGTGACAGAGGAGTTTTAATGGTGATATTATTACATTTATATAATAGCGATGATTTTAGTATCTTTTCCAAATGAAGAAGAAAGTGAATAATTCTATTTTGTATATAATTTCTTGGAGAATCCTAGAGCAAGAAATTTGGAGAAATCAACCAGTTTTATAAAATATGATGAATTGATCATTGTTATATTATTCTTTATGATGTTGTCCTGGAATATATCTTATTATGCTCATAAAACAAATGCAAAAATCTTTTAATGTACTTAAGAATAGTGACAAAGTATAGAAGAAGAAGAATAGAAATAAAATCTTGCATGAAGAATTTATGATGAAAATGCCTCTTATTTTAAGTGATTAAAAAGGGAAGCACTCCCAATGGAGTACATTGAGTAGATAGGCATGTTAACAGTTTTTTGAAGTATGGCAGAATTTGCAATTTGTTGACTAATGATATATACCAGTCCATTTTTGAAATGCACAATGGACCAAAAAAAAATTCATGTTGATTATCGTTGAGATTTATGAGACAAGTTGTGCAATATAAAAAACAAATAATGAAATAACTGAAATCAGTGAATTATGATGACTTCAATTCTTCACATAATGAGTTTAGAAAACTGTTTAGGGTCTAACCCAGGTCTTGACCAACATCATAATGAACAGGTAAACTGAAATTTGGCAATTCTAAAAGAAATTAGAAAATTGAAATGGTCTTTAAAGAACCCAAATAATTTCTGTGCCTCTGTGTACTTCAGAAAATTCATTCAGAAAGATAAATGTTCAAAAATATAGACTTTAAGTTTAACAACCATTTCTTTACAGTTGTTGCTCTAAAATATTTTTTCATATTTTGGTGGGCCTAATGCATTGTATTATGATTAGCATGGTGTTAACATTAAGCAATTTAAAATTATGTTTATGCACAGTTTGTATAAATCCTCAAAAATAAAGAGATATAGTTACCAAGTATATCTTATACCTGATATTAGATAGAGGAGATTCTAAATATAGCAGAAATACTACGAAAGACAAGATGAGCAAAAAAATCCATGAGTGTGTAACACTTTAGATAAAACTCATGCAGTGAGGAAAACATATTTTAGTGGTGTCATATAAAAACTTCAGATTTACATTGCTTCTGTGTAACCATGTCATGAGCATACAAATGACAGCAGTCCTAGAGATATTTTGCCTGTGTGAGCATAAACTTTTACCTGAATCCCCATGTTTCAGGTCAAGTGACCCTGATATTAGAATCATTACTAACTGGAAGAGTGCTTCAGGTAAACGCTGGAACTTAGCAGCATGCAATCAGTTTGAAGACTAAATATGAGTTCATGCAGACTACAAGGCTAACCTGAATACAGACTACTCAGAAGCTCAGCCTGATTAACAGGTGGCCTTCCTCTGTGAAATCATGGTCATGGCTATGAACTACAACAAAATAAAATGAACATTACCAGATAATATATCTTTAGCTGCTTAAGACCAATAAGTCTATGTGATGCCAGTTTATGTGCAATAACAATAAATATTTTTGTGTAGAATATTTAAAACAACCAGTTAAGCATGAAATTTAACTCTCACCCCTGAGAAATATTTCATGATGTTTCTTTTATGTGATAATACCCCATATTATAGATTCACAAAACAAATGAGGTTTATAAAATGAGAAGAATAACAATTTAAGTATAATTGTTTTCTATTTAAAGGAGATTCAAGAAGATCATCTTTGGATAAACATTTGACTATTTAACAGTGTAGTTTCCATAATCCATGTTTTGTTTGGAATAGAGCTTATACTTGATAAACCTCTAATTGTTAAATGTATTGTGCAGAAATGGTTGAGAACTTTTTCACGATTTTTGATTCATTGTTAATTATAATTCCATGTTTTTAAGTTAAAATTGTCATATTTATTTCTTTACTATGGAATCTTTATATCATTTATATGTTATAGTTTATGAATAACAATAACATAAAAATGAAAGGTAACTTCATTGTATCTTGGTCACTACAAAATACTTACAACATTACAGAACTGTATGTACATAAAATCCTATATTTAAATGTAGTGTCAGAGAATTAAAACCTCCACAGTCCATTCATTCCTTCATTTTTAAATACATTCATGTTCATAACAAGACATCATCTGATGTCAAATCTACTGTTTAAAATAGCCACACAGAGTGGATCCAAAATTCACTATTTCATTTTAAAATTTCCCCCTCATTTTGAATGTAAGATATTTATTCAAAACCAATATGCTAGTTATGTCTATTCAAAAATTTTCTTAAAAATCTCATCACTCCTTTTCTCTCCCTCAGCTCTTTATAGTTCACCTCCATACCCACCAAACTCCATGCCATTTTATTCTCTCTCTTTTAAAAAAGCAAAACAAACAAGAAAACAACAATAACACAGCATAAGAAACAAACACACAGTGCCCCCCACACCCAGGAGGGAAACTAAAATATACAAGTGAAAGATCAATTTTTTAAAAAGCCCAAACATAACAATAGGAAATAAAAATGTCTACAAAGATAATTTATCAAGTTATTTTGTGTTGGCCAACTACTCCTGGGCATGGGGGCTACTCTAAACTGTGGTTAACATACTCAAAGTGATTTCATTTGAGAACACTTTATTTTTTTCTTTTGTAAGTTGGTATCATATAGCATCTTTGTCAGGGGTGGAAGTCCATCTCCACCTCCCCCTCTCAGCAATAAAAGCCTACCTGGTTTAAACACGTTCAAGCCTTTGCAGTGAAACCAAAGTCATAGTGAGTTGATAATTATCTTAGTTAGGGTTTCTATTGCTGTGAAGAGATACCATGATCATAGCAACTCCTTTGAAGGAAAACATTTAATTAGATGGTTTACAGTTTCAGAGGTTTAGTCCATTACCATCATGGTTTTGAAGAGTGAGAGCTAGACAATGATAGGCCTGAGCTAATGGCCAAGCAGTTTAAATAATGTAAGATTCTGTGTGTTTATTTTATAAGTGAGGTCTGGGACTGGCGGGACTTGGTGGTGGGAGCTGGAGAAAAATTCTCCAGCTACAAATGGCGTCCAACGTGGTGGCAAGAGTTTCCACCTAAAAACTGAAATAAAAGATTCTAAAATGGAGCTAAAAACAGCTTCCTAATTGTCTCTCTCAAATGAGCAGCAGCTGCTGGTTTGAGCTACTGGTGGGTTCTTAGTGCTCAACCTGCCATATGGCGGGAATGAGGCCTCTGCAAGTGGCACATTAAGCTGCATGGTGGATTTAGCCATTACTGGTACAAAACAAGAAAAAAGAGGTTTCTGGGCTATACGCTGCTTGGATAAAAGCATAGACCCACGATAGCTCCCAGAGCTGGCAGTAAACATACCACGCCATATTGGTGGAAGCTGAGGTGGGTGGAGCCAGCAGCCACAGCTGCTGCAGTTTAAAGCAACAGATTCACAATAAGACAGATTCAGATGTAACAGTTTACAATGTGTGTAAAATATACGTAGGCTTGAAAGAGATAAAAAAGGTGATATATACAGTTACAGAAACAAATACATAGTTTTAAAAAATAAAGTCTTTAAAGAGACAGTAAAATTAATATAAAAAACAAGCCATGTAAAGATAAATATTACACAGAGAATCTGGATTGTGTTGTCTTTGGGATTTTTTTTTTTTATTTTGCGATACAATTCAGTTCTACATATCAGGCACGGATTCCCTTGTTCTCCCCCCTCCCGCCCCCCTCACCTTCCCCCCAGCCTGCCCCCCATTCCCATCTCCTCCAGGGCAAAGCCTTCCCCACAGACTGAGAGCAACCTGGTAGACTCAGTCCAGGTAGGTCCAGTACCCTCCTCCCAGACCGAGCCAAGGGACCCTGCATAGGCCCAAGGTTTCAAACAGCCGACTCATGCAATGAGCACAGGACCCAGTCCCACTGCCTGGATGCCTCCCAAACAGATCAGTTGATTGGTCTTTGGGATTCTTAACTGCAGAGAGATATTTGATTGTAAAGGAAGCTGAGTTAAACCAATATGCATATTTTAAAGATATCTTGACTTCAAAATTTGAATATAAGGATATGTTGCTTTGGAAAGGAGACTCTGCTTTTGTTCCCACAGAAAACCAGAGGCTATGGATTTGTTCAAGATTAAGATACATCAGGTTTGACCAGCCAAGACCCCCTGAAAGGTCTTCGATGACACCATGGCCCAGATAATCCAACATCCAGAACGATTTGAAGGCAACTGGCTCAGACGATACACCCTCATGGACTATTCAAAAATCCTAAAATTTTCTTTGTGTCCCCATAAGATACAGCGCCCCCCTCCAGCAGGAAGTAGTAAGAGAAGCTACGCCCAAATTCCCAAATTATATGTAATTTTACTTTGTTAAGGTTAAAACCTTCCTTTTTGAAAAAAAAAAAAAGGGGGGGAAGTGCTGTGGGATGTTTTGTTTGTCAAGTGTGTTGCTAATTAGTCAATAAATAAAACACTGATTGGCCATTGGCTAGGCAAGAAATGTAGGCGGGACAAGGACGAGAGTAAAGCTGGGAAGTGGAAGGCTGAGTCAGAGAGACACTGCCAGCCGCCATGATGAGAAACAGCATATGAAGATGCCGGTAAGCCACGAGCCATGTGGCAAGGTATAGATTTATAGAAATGGATTAATTTAAGCTGTAAGAACAGTTACCAAGAAGCCTGCCATGGCCATACAGTTTGTAAGCAATATAAGTCTCTGTGTTTACTTGGTCGGGTCTGAGCGGCTGTGGGACTAGCAGGTGAGAGAGATTTGTCCTGACTGTGGGCCAGGCAGGAAAACTCTAGCTACAATGGTGGGAAATGACAGCCTGCAGACAGACACGGTACTAGAGCTGAGAGTCCTACGTCTTGATGAGCAGGCAACAGGAAGTAGTCTGAGACACTGGTCATGGCTTGAGCATATGTGAGACCTCAAAGCCTGTCTCCACATTGACACACTTCTTTGAACAAAGTTATACTTCATAAAGCCTCAGCACCTCCTAACAGTGCCACTCCTTTTGAGGGGGGACATTTTCTTTAAACGACCACAAGAATTGTATTGTATCTGTTGTCTCTGAAAGACATTTATTGTTTGACACCATCCATTGCCTCTGGCTCTTACAATATTTCCACCTCTTCTACACAGATCTCTGAGGCCTGAGAGGAAGGGATTTGATGAAGACATCCCTTTAGGACTGAGTATTTCAATGTCTCTCCTCCAGTTGTGGTCCCCCCTGTCATCGCCTATCCACTGCAAAAAGAAGTCTCTATGATGATGGCCAAGTAAGGCACTGATCCCTCATGTTGGTTAGGTTTAACTGTTACCATGACACAACCTAGGGAGAGAGTCTTGATAAAAATGTGTCTAGACCAGAATAGCCTGTGGGCATGCCTGTGGGGAATTGTATTGCTTCTTAACAGATATAAGCAGCCCCAGTACTTTATGAAAGGCACCGGTCTCAATGCCAGGGTCCTGAATATTATAAGACATAAGAAAGCTAGCTGAGAGACAGGAAGAAAGTAAGCATGGATGTTTTTATTTTTTCTTTTCTCTTTATTGTGGATGTCATATGGTTAGTTGCTTGAGTTCTTTCCTTAAATTTTCAGAAATGGTGAACTGTAATATGAAAGATTAACACAAATAAACCATTTCCTTTCCTCTTTACCCTCTTGCTAGGATATTTGATTGCAGCAATAGAATGAAAGAATAGAAAATCGTTTTAAGAATTGCCATATATGTTCCTAGTGGTCTTTGTTCTAATACACAAAACAGATGATAGGTAACTCAAAATAGTCCTTAAAATTTGGTACACAGCTTTAAATGAATAAAAACAATCAATAATCATCACCTATTTATGATAACTTCCACAGTGCAAGTATAATACTAGAGATAATTATGTATGTATCCTGTCTCAATTCTATTCTTTCTTACCATGATTATAAAGCATATATACGGTGCTCATTGTTTTGGGTTTTTGTTTGTTTGTTTGTTTGGTTTGTGTGCGTGTGTGTGTGTGTGTGTGTGTGTGTGTGTTTTGTTTTGTTTCGGTGAGCTATGTGTTTCTGTTAGATATGAGGGTCCATTAACTTCCTCAGTACAAGAATAGAGCATTATCACATAGTGTAATCAATATTCTCTGAAACAAATGCTTCAGGTTCACTGTCTCCTCTCTTTCTGTACTGCTTAGTGTTGCCATACACATGCCTGTCAGTCTACCTTTCTCTCCAAATTTCTCAAGGTGTTGAGGTTGTACATTATGAGCATAAAGGTCTATCAAGGTTACCTATGTCATCTGCCATTTCAGAGAGTACACACGAATGAAACAGGAGTTTAGTTGCTGACTACTTAATATTTGGTTCTTTCAATTAGTGTTTTCATTGACAGGAGAGAAAATATATGTATGGAATTTATCATGAAAAGAAGACTAAAGTGATGAGGAAGGAAAAACAAGAGCGAATAACGGGAGAAGAAGAGAATGTTAAATGTTGCATGTTATCTCTCACATGTAGAACTTACATTTAAATTTTATATGCATTTATATGATCTGAGAAAATAAGATGGGCAATTTGGCAAATGTACAGGCTTAACAGGGGATGATTTTGTAGCAGATATGAGGAAAAAGACAATGGTATGCATGTATGAGCATGCCATAAAGAAACCCATTATTTTGTACCCTTACTGAAAATGGAAAAAGGGTTGAGATTTGTCTCTATTTATTTGCTATAGTTATTATATTATTAATTCCAGTAAGCTTCTTTTTCTTTTAATATAAATATGGACATTGGTGCTAAGCTCACAGACAATTTATTAGTTTTTGAAATGACAACCCAAGGGTAGGCAAGTGTACAAATTACAGGGCGGGAGGAGAATGGAGAGGGTAAGTGTGGGAATCAGCCACTGGTGGCAGGCAAAGACAAGACAAGACAGGGAGCTTTAGAAAGGAAGCAAGGAAATTCAAACCAGTAGTGAGGGAGTTTAGAAGCACAGGGAATTAGTATGTTTTTTTCTAATATCCATGACCTCATAAGCTCCAGGAAGATAGCTAGGTTTTGAGTAGTACAAGACATGATTTCCCTCCCTTAGCAGCTTGCATATGACTTTCTGATTCCATGGAAGCCAGGCTGAGGGAAGAAGGGTTTCAGGCCACATCCAGTTTGAATCACTGAAGTCTTTTATCCTACGTGTGTAGTTTAATGTCTTCAGCTATAGGGGTCCACCCTCAAACCCTGAGGGCAACCAATGCTCCATTGATGGTCTATATTGAATTGGGAGTCACTTGGACTACTTTGACCATCTATTCAAAAGGAAGTTTCTCATGCCTAGTACTGGATTTTTTGCATTGTCAGCCTAAATGACTTAACTTCCTTTAAGCTGTATATACATATAAGTGCATGTTTATATTCAGCAGTCGTGGTCTAAGAAGGCCCTCTCAGTACTAAAAATACTACTATATTGTCATATAATATCAATATGTGCTTTTTTAATGCATACTCTTAAAGTATGTGTTGACTATATGTAATATAATGATGCCAGATTATCTGATAATGGAATTACAGAGAATTTTCTAATTGGACTTAGACAACTATGCTTTCTGGTAACAAGATGAGAATTAATAATGGTAAAAATAAAAGCAGTAAAAACATGTTATAGCTAAAGTTATATATCTTAAAACCACAAAATAGTATACATCACTTAAAGTTAGAAGTCAACTATTGGAATACGATGTACAGTTCTAATCTGAAACAATAGTTAAGGCACCCCTAAAAGAGATAACAAATTTTTATAATGTGTTTAAAATGTAAAAGGAATATCAGAATCAATGAATGTAAGAGCTAATCAGAAATGATAAATAGTTTCATGTACTAGGAAAATATAAATTGAGTCAAAAAGTCTTTCAATGTAGATATGTGATGATTTACAGGTATCATAAGAATTATTCAAATAATCTTACAATGTATGCCAATTGATAAACTTTAAAAATGAACAAACTCAGTTTTAGAGAATTCAACTAGCTTTTAGACTCTTCCCATGACGAGGTGATGAAGCCCAGACCTGATGTCTGTTATCAAAAGAAAGTTTCTTTTCTTACTCTAGAATTGTCTAGACAGACTCTAGTCTCATGTTTCCTATACCTAGGTATCTATCAATTCCTCATTAAAACATGGTATAGTGACTTACTTGTACCAAGTTGAATGTTTTCATGGTATTAATATATCTTGATATTCAAACACAAACATTAGACTCTAAGGATTACATGATAATTTGGAATCATGGAAATGCTTTTTGCTAAGACGGTCTACATCTTGATAATTCTGCATGCTCATAGAACGGGTTACAGTTTTTTTTTAATAAAGACAACAGACAATGAGATACATCAAATTGGAAAGTATCTAACCAAATTTTGGACAATGGAAAATTTCTATGTACATATGAAAATTTTTATTCTAAAAAGAAAGTAATGTCAATTAAGATAGCAAGATTGAACAATAATAATCACGTAAGCTAATAAAACATGAACAAAGCAGTACTTCACTATGGAAGGAAAATGCATAGATCCCTTAAAACATTTATATTACCCATGCCAAATAAAGGAATAAAAATGAGTGGATATGGCAATGAAATTATTATTTCAAATAGTATTTGTGAATCAGCTCATTTCAATCAGCTAATATTTCAATACATCTGACAGCACATGGGTATAGGCAAAAAGCCTTGAATCAAATAGTTTATCTATAATCTCTTTACCTGAGGAACTGAGGGGTAACTGCCTGCCATTTAAACAGATGGGAGTAGCTAACCTTCTGAGCAGTGCCTTGAAAAATCTGCTAAGTGATGATGAAAGCACTTATAAATGCATCATTTCTCATTGTGTATTTTTTTGTTTGTTGGTTTTTGTCGAGACGGGCTTTCTCTGTATAGTTTTGGTGCCTGTACTGGATTTCGCTCTTTAGACCAGGCTGGCCTCGAACTCACAGAGATCCTCCTGGCTCTGCCTCCTGAGTGTTAGGATTAAGGGCATGTACCACCACCACCCGGCTATTGTGTATTTTTAATATTTATGTTTATAATTTTTCTTATGTGTTTCTCTTATTTCCTATAGTAACCACATTTTTCCTGACCTTATTGAAATAAGTTATGATTATAAAATATACTCAACCCTTGAAAACCAGCAAGCTAATTTTACCTTGAAATACCTGAAATGAACTAGCTGAGTTCAAATATTTACAAATAATATTTAGATCTTCATGCTGTATTCTATGCTTCTTCTTGTGCTGTATTCTTAATTCATGTAGTTTGTGTGCTGGAAACCACTGCTGCTCTGAATTCATGAAAATAGCATTACATTAAGAAGACACTCTTGTGCTCTGGTTTTTCCTGTTCTTTGTCTCTTGAAATCTTTCTTCCTCTTCTTCTTGAATTGCCTCTTAGCATTATAGCAGGGGCACAGTGACTCTTGCTATTTATACTTTGACCAATCTTTGGTTTATGTAGTAAGTACATACCATCCACTGAAAAGAGAAAGTTTGGGAATGCACGAATTGGATTAGATGGGTTGAGAGAGAGAGAGAGGGAGAGAGAGATCAGAAAGTTGAGAGAAGGGTAGGAGATAAGGTCAATATCAGAGGAGTTGAGGTAAGAAAGGAGTTGAATATAGTCAAAATACAGTGGGACTTAGAAATAAACAGATTTTGCTACCTACGTCAGATTGCCTGAGGAAGCCAGAGAGTCAGCCAAGAATTTGCCCCACTACCAAATCTGCACCTAAGCCTTGCTCTGCTCTACAGCTCTTTTTAATTAGGTAATATGCAAGGTTAATGCAGTAGAACCTTTTGGTCCTTCCTTAATCATGCCTCTTTTATTTTGTCCATATACTAATAATTTTATTTTATTTTTCCCAAAGAATACAGGCTGCCCTATGTTACATAGTCTCTGTTACTCCATCTTGTGGGAAATGAGATTTTTATGTTATGTTGGTGTAAGCTTTTACTCCTTTCTTTTTGGTCTTTCCATAAACAAAAATTCCCACATATTCCTCTTACAACCTTTTCTTTGATTTTACTATCTTTCATTGATGTATGCTTGCTGCTATATTTCCACCTAGCAACATAATACTCCGATGCAAGGTGATTTCTTCCTGTTTTCACTGTTTTCTCCATTCATAGCAATAACCAATACTCTATTATAAATGATACTATTCATATCCCTTTACTTCCAGAACAATTGACACTTAAAAATGAGTGTTCTATACTCAGCAATACTTTATCTTCATGGTGAGTTTACTGTTGGACAGTGACTCTTGATGCAGACAGGACTCAACTTACAATAAAGGTCTGAGGATCAAGCCTGCTACCCCAAGCAATAGACAAAAGAGGAAAACACCATACAATCCCTACTACAATATGGACTTTCCTGAGCATTGCAAAGACCTCCACTGAAAGTAGAAAAGTAAATTAATTTAAGCATCAACAACAAATATTCTTACCTAGGAGCAATTTGCAGATGGGCAGTTCCCATCTCAAAAAACCCAGAAACAGAAAATTCAAGGCAGTGTCTCATCCTAAAATCCCACATCGCATCATAATGGCCCCGTAAAGAACACTCAGGAGAAATTTCTGACATACAGTTCAAAATAAATGATTATATAGGTGTGTTCAAACAGCTCAAAGGGGAAGCAAATGTATTTCGAACAAACACAAATAGCTGTATGTAATAAGACAGGCAATTCAGGATGTGAAGCTAGAATTATGCAAAAGCAGAGAAATAACTGAAGAAAAGCAAAGCTGAAATGATAGTGGAAGAGAAAACCACCATAGGGAAAGTTAAGTAGAAGTCATCTGAAATGGAATGGATCCTATAGAGGTAATACAATTAGGTTTGATGGCAAGGAAAAATAATTGTATCACCCAGTCAAGATTAATTTAAAACATTAAATCCTATGTATGAAACATGCAAAAACTTTAAGATATCAGAAAAAGATAAGCTTTGAGAATAATGGGCAGAGAAGATTTTCATAACAAAAAAAACAGGAAATGTTTTAATAAAATGATAGAAAAAATTCTTTATCTAAAGAAAGAGATGGCCATACAAGTAAAAGAACATCACAGAATATCAAAAAGAGAGTGTCAGAAAAGAAATCTCCACAACGTATCATAGTTAAAGCATTGGATTCACAAAACAGAGAGGATATTGAAGGATATGATAAAGACCAAGTGACATATAAGGATAAGAACATCATAATAACTATTGATTTCTCAATGAAAATTTTGAAAAACACAAGGGAATGTAAACATTTATTTCAAATTGTGAAGATCAGTACTACCAACCCATCCTAATATTCCTGGGAAAACTACTATTCAAAATTAAAGGAGAAAGAAAAAAACATTTCATGAAAAAAGAAAGCTAAAAAAATTATAACTAACCATCCATTCCAAAAAAGATACTTGAAAGAATATTTTGAACTGAAGAGTAAGACAAATGTACCTAAAAGGTTAAAAGGAAGAAGTAGAAAATGGGCAGTTTTTAAACAAAAGAAGACAGGAAAACAATAAAACCTTCAAAAAATCCAACCTGGTAAAAAGCAGCATATACTTTCCAGTTTTGAATATTAATTACTGTATAAGAAGACACAGACAAGCAGATTTGATTAAAATAAAACCAGGACCTTCATATTTTTCTCTTGCAAAGACACATGCCTCAACATCAGTTATAAATATTATTTTAGGGTAAAAGAATTGAAATCGTTTACAAGCAAATGGGACTCAAATCAAATAGTTGTCACTTTTCTAATATCTGACAAAATAGACTTCAAGACAAATCTAATCAGAAAAGGTATACAGGATCACATCATACTGAGGAGGAGAACAATCCAGGAGGAATTTATAATTCTAATATATACTCATCTAATATGAGATTTATAGTTCTAATATATATTCACCTAACCTGGAATCACTAAAGATTAAAAAAATACAAATACTACCAGTCATAAAGTCACATATTAAACCCCAAACAGTAATACTTCCTTCTCACCAATAGACAGGTTTACCAGACAGACACATAGGGATTAAATGTCACCATATATGAAGTTGGCTTAATAGACATCAGATATGTGTAGAACATCCTACCTAAACATGACAGGATATGTGTTCTCCTCAGAAACACATAAAAATTCTCTAAAATAGATCAACAAAGCATGCCTCAGTAGACTGAGGAAATTGAAATAATTCCTTGTATTCTAAATGATTCCATGGACTAAGTAGGCAGTTGAAAGAATTAATATACATAAAGAAATACATTAAAGAGTATACATTTTGAAGAATATAAGGAAAGAATGAATTAAAGAAGTCTACACAGCCTTAAGTAAATGCTAGACAACATTACAAACGTCCTATGTACCTTTGGAGTAGCACAATCCAAGTAGAAAGAGAAAGACAAAGAGAAATACTATTCTAAGTATAAAATATATAACTTTCATAATTTGATAAAATGAATCTCCCATCCACAAAATTAAACTTGAGTGAATACAAAAGTCAAAGTATCAATTAATTACAAAAATTGAAAATAAATGAAAACTGTGAGAAAAAAATAATTTATTACTTACAAAGACAGTAAAAGAGATTAATTGCTAACAACCCCCCATGAACACTGGAATTTGAAGATAGTGTTAGAATACATGAAAAACGTTGAAGAAAACTTGTCAAATGAGTATCATATCTATAGAAAAATTATCTTCTAAATATTAAGACAAAGATAAATCTCCATATTAAATAAAAAACAGAAAACTCATTGTTAAAAGATTGATTGACATAATATGTGCATTATCCTCTTTTCTAAAAATTTAAAATCAAATGTATGGATTTTTATATAATATTTTCATACAAACCCTTAAAACATAATATTTTATAATATAAAGATAAGGAATGAAGTTGGGAGCAAAATACATCATTCATAGGATATGACATTAGATAATAATTTGCCTTTATTTGTATAAGTTATGTGAACTGGAGATGAAAACAAATATTAGTTTTACAAAGTTAATAAAGAAACAGTAACTTTACTTTCTCCTGTAAGATTTTAACATAAAGTAACAATTATACCAACATATCACTGACATAGTAGTGGGTATATGTCTGATAGAGATAGAATTGAGTAAACTAAAAAAAAAAATTTCTACATTACAATGGAATTAAGTAAGTATAATGTAACATGAATCTTAAATAGTCGTATTAATAAAAAATTTGAGAGCCAGGTATTGGGGTGAATTCTGAAAGATCAGAGAAGCAGAAAAAGCCACAGCTAACCTCACCTCTACAACTCCTTATTGGATCCCATTTCCCGTGAATCTTCAGACTGAAAGTTTCTGAGTCCTCATCTGAATGGATTTCAGCTGACCTGCTGCTAAAAGCTTAAAAGCTTAGAAAGCCTATCTTTCCTGGTCCTCATACCTTATATGCCTTTCTGCTTCCTGCCATCACTTCCTGGGATTAAATGTGTGTGTCATCATGCCTGGCTGTTTCCAGTTTGTCCTTGAACTCACAGAGATCCAGATGGATCTCTGCCTCCCAAGTGATAGGATTAAAGCTGTATGTGCCACCATTTTCTGGCCTCTATGTCTATCTAGTAGTTATTCTGTTCTCCGAACACAGATAAGTTTATTGGGGTGAATAATATATTGGGGAACACAATATCACCACATTTCCTCCTTTTTGTCTAAAATAATAAAAGAAGCTTATAATTAATATAAGATAAACTATATCCAATAAGTATATACAATATATACAGTCAAGAATTACATTAACAAAGTCTAGTCCATTAACATTTGACAGATTCAGACAAAAACTCATATATAGTCCAGTCCATTAACATTTGACAAATTCAGACAAAAATTTCATTATTTATCTTATTTTGGTGAGTCCATTCCAAAATTATACACAATATACAAAAATCCAATCCAATGTAAAATATTTAAAACAAGTAGTTCCTTTTTAAAATAGATTCAATAATCTACCTTTTTATCTTATCATATCCATATTCTCTTTTTTTCTTTTCATAGTAGATTCAATAATCTACCTTTTATCCTATTATTTCTACATTTCTTTTATTTTTCAGAGTAGATTCAAATTTACCTCATATATACATCTATATATATATATATATATATATATATAGAGAGAGAGAGAGAGAGAGAGAGAGAGATATCCTCATTTTTCTTTTTCTTTCTTTTTTTTAAACAAGAACACTGAATCTAATCTCCTTTTTTGTCTCTTTTTCCTGACCATTAACAGTAACAACTTGAAACCAACCATCCTAAACAATGACAATTATCCATAAGCCATTGAATGACCAAAAACCACCCACCCCACCTCTTGGGAATGTGGGCATTATGTTCTTAAAATTACTTCTTGCTATCTGGGGGTGATGGCATCTTTAGTGGATCCTGAAAAGAAAAATTTTGTCAAATCCTGGGAGAGTTAGATGTATCATTTGTCCAGTCTCTACATAATCCAAAACTTCAGAGTTTGTCCTAAGTCCTTGCTTGAGTAGTCTGTGAATCTGGATCATCTCAAGTAGCCATCTCCTGAGTAGTTTGTGGTCCAAAGCTGAACTTTGGGTGTTAATCAGCTTAATGGCTTTATCATAGTTTGTGTGAAATAATTGTTGTGGGATCCTATCATCTTTTTGGAGATTTCAAAGTCACTGTTAGGCATGGTCATGGTTCCCTGCAGAATTTTTTTTTAGGGGTAAAAGCTTTATAGAGATCAGGGAAATAGAGAAAGCCACCAGCCAACCTTACCTCACCAACTTGGCAGCTTCCAAATGCCAGTTACTTCCTGTCTACCCATGCCTATATGCCTTGTGATCTGCCATCTGATTTGCTCTCTCCACCCAGCTACGTCATTTCCTCTTTCTGCCCAGCTCTGTCACTTCCAGTCTGTCTGTACAGCCCTCCAGACCTCCATGGTTAATTAGTTCTGGAATTTAAGGCGTGTGCCACCATACCTGGCTCCACTTCCAGTGTGGCCTTGTGCACACAGAGATTCTGCCTGCCAAATGATAGGATTAAGGGCATGTGCTACCATTGTCTGACTTCTTTGTTTACTTAAAATGGCTTCTTATTCCCTCTGATCTCCAGGGATGCTTTATTTATTAAAGCACAAATAAAATATCATCACAGTATTACTTAAGCAATATCAAACTGATTCTATATTTGTAATACACAAAATTGATGATCAGACCCCTTGACTTCAGCCTGCTGTATTAGTTGCATTAATATTACTGTAAATAAAACCCCATGACTTATAATTAGTGTATTTGAATTTATAGTTCTAGAGGCCATGATGACAGAGTGTGGTAGAGTGAAGACATGGCAGCAGAAACAGAAATCTGAGTTCTCACCTCTCCAGCCAGGCCATACCTCCCAGTACACAAAAAGGCACCATGAGCTGTGGACCAAGTATTCAATGATCTGAGATAATGGTAGACATCATATTCAAGCCAAGAAGTTCCATTCCCTGTCCCCCCATAAACTCATGGCCACATTATAATGCAAAGCCTATTTATTCTAACTTCAAAGGTTCCCATAGTCTTTAAAATTACAACACTGTTTAAAATTCCAGGCTATCTCTTACCTGTAACTCCCTGTCAGAAAGAAAAAAAAAAATCTAGTGACACAAACTCTACATTACCATTCCAAAAGGGAGTCAATACAGTGTAGTGATGAAATACTGGACTAAAGCAAGACCATACTCTAGGAAGGCAAACATCAAATCCTGCAGCTCCATATCCAGTATCAAAGAGCTTAGATGGCTCTGTTTTTCTATCTTTTCTGTCTATACCATACATCTCTCTCTTTGGATGATTTAATTCTATGTATAAATCTCTTCTTGGCAGACATATTATGGCTCTGGCATCTCCAACATCTTTGGGTTCTAACGAAACCCAAGCTTCACTGCCATGACCTCAGGTAATGGGCTCTTAGTATTTCTTTCTCTCTCAAGGTCTTCACAAAAGGACTGGCTGGCTTCAACGGCTCTATGAAATCACAGAGAAAGATATTACAGTTTCTTTACTCATTTACTTTGTAACTCTGAAGCCAGCACCATGACACTGCCAAGTTGGCTGTCGACTTGGGATGGATCCTGTCCCTTTTGAACCACAGTAGCAGCAGCTTTTGATTGAAGTGGCTTTCCTGGAGCAGAAAACAACTTACACTCTCTTTCATAACTTAGAAATTTCGATGAGTGGGGTCTTGCCCTGAAGACATCTTCCCTTTATTCTAATGCTGAGTGGAAGGCCTCTTTTTAAACTTTAGCCTAAGATTTGGTTATAAAATGAAGCTTGACAGAGATCACTTACTCTCCAAACCATATATTTTGTACCTGTTTCAGTTTTTCACTGTTTATTAATAACCATGCAACATAGTCAATACTAGGCCATCTTAAAATCTCCTCTGCTAAAGAAATTTTTCTACTACATTTTAATTTAGCCTCATATAATTTTTAGGACAAGGGTAGAAAGCAGAACTCTTTCAAAAATGCCATACCAAAATTTTTAGTTCATTTGCTGTAGCTGGAGATTTTCTGGTCCTGCCTGGCCCACAGTCAGGACAAATCTCTCTCACCCTCCAGTCCCACAGCGGCTCAGACCCAACTGAGTAAACACACAGAGACTTATATTGCTTACAAACTGTATGGCAATGGCAGGCTTCTTGCTAACTGTTCTTATATCTTAAATTAACCCATTTCTATTAATCTATACCTTGCCACATGGCTCATGGCTTACATGTTGCTTGTCATGGCAGCAGCTGTCAGTGTCTCTCTGCCTCAGCCTTCCACTTCCCAGAATTCTCCTCTCTCCTTGTCCCACCTATACTTCCTGCCTGGCTACTGGACAATCAGTGTTTTATTTATTAACCAATCAGAGTAACACATTTAACATACAGAACATCCCACAGCAATTTGCTAAAATTGTTCCCTTTTAAAACTTCTTGGTCTGAACCTCCATAGTCAATGTTGCCTGCAACATTGTTCTTCAAGCTTCTGTAAGAATGGGCCATTAGGCTGTACTTAGAGCATGCACGTACTTTCTAATCCAAAGTTCAACCACTTTCACATTCTTTGGAAAAAACCAACATGGTCAGTCCTGTCATAACAACAGCCCATTTTCTTGTACCAACTTCTGTATTAGTTACTTTTCTATTGATGGGATAAAACACTATGATCAAGACAATTTAGAGAAGAAAGAATTTCTTTTATTTGAGCTTATCGTTCCCGAAGATTATAGCCTATGATAGCAGAGAAAAGACGGTGGTAGTGGAAGACAGCTGAGAGCTCACACCATAAACTATAGCAGGAACCAGAGAGAGCCAATTGGAAATTAGTCTTTAAGCTCTCCAAGTATGCCCCTTGTGACATTCTCCTCCAATAAAGGGCACACACCCTAATCCTACTCAAACAGCACCAGCAAATACTAAATCTATGGGAAATAGTTCATTTAAATTATCATTCCTGCCTATGCCACATCCAATTTCAAGCCTAACTTGGAGTTTCTCAGTCTGTATCTATGTCTAGACTGGTGAGTTCCCTAAACCATAGCCTGTTTGCATCCACCTCAGACCTAACCTGGGCCACACATCCTGTGGACCTGACCCAATCTTGTCAGCTGGCCCGGCCCTAGCCTGATCCCCCCACTTCCAACATCAGAGCTCAGCAAATCATTTATCTACAATGATGTACTGCCTGCAAGATATGCTAGGGCAATGGTGGCAAAACACTTGTAGAAGTAACCATCAAATATCTGGTTTCACTTAAAACCCACTCCACAAGATGCAACCCATATTCAACACTACTTGAGTGACTAAGAACCTGAAACTAGATAGTACAGGGACCAATGGTAAAACCAAATAATGCTGGTCCAAAAGGAGATAAAAATGTAGTGATAAAACAACTCCTAATGATATTCTGATATACTCATAGATTTGTGCCTTACCCAGCTATCATCAGAGAAGTTTCCTCTACAAGAGACTGGAACAAATATAGAGGCCACAACTAGACATCACAAAGAGAGAGATGGAGACCTTGGTACACCCATTCCTAAATGGGATGTCTTCATCAAAACTTTCTCCTCAGGGCTCAGGGAATCCTGCAGAAGAGGAGATGAAAACAGTTAGCACAGGGTCTTCATGGGTCTCCATCACCTTCTCTGCTTATTTGTTATGGCTTCCAGTTTAGTGTTTACATGAGATTCCTGAGTGTGTGAATGAGTAGGTCTCTGATTCTTGTGCTTGCTCTGGGCTCTTTCCTTAATGTTGTGTTGTCCAACTTCAATGCAATAATATTAATTTTATCTTAATTTAATTTATTTTGATATATTAAAAAAAATGAACGAAAACCTAGCCACTATGGTAAAAGTTAACAACTGAACTATCACTTATACCTGCTGGGAGAGAGAAAAATCAGTTTTATCCAATAAAGTGACACTGGGTATATCAACCACTCCAGATGTCTAACTTTTAAGAACTTTCTCAAAAAAAAATACAACAACAAAACTCCCCAAACCAAGAAAACAAAATAAGACCACCCCCTCAAAAAGAGAACACCCCTAAAAAAACCAGCAAAATGAAACCAAATAAATGCACACAGATATACACACACAAAACAGACAAACAAACAAACCTGTGGAGTCCATTATATGTTGGTCAATTACTTCTAACCATGAGGCCTGCCTTGAAGTGATTGATATGCCCAGTGTTAGTCTTTTATATAAATGGCTTCAAGTACAAGATAGAATATCAGGACTTGATGATGAAGTAAAGGAGTTAGATCATAAGAACAAAGAAAATGAAAAATCTAGAAAAACACAGGAAAGGAACAGGCAGGAATTTTGAGACATGATCAAATTAAAAAAAAAAAAGAAAACAAAAAGAAAAAAAAAACAAAATCAAAACAAAACAAATAAAAGAACAAATCTTTGAACTAGAAGCATAGATAAAAGAGAAAATTCCTGGGTCAATAGCATAAGTCAACGTGATCAACAGAAAAAAAATCGTCCTCAAATTAAGGAAAAACATACCAATATAGATATAAGAAGTACACAAAACAACAAATATATAGTACCAGAAAAGAATCTTTTCATGGCATATTATAGGTAAAATACTAAATATATACAATAAAGAAAGGATATTAGAACTCTTTATATAGCTCCATTCACATATAAAGGAAAACGCATCAGAATAAGAACTCAGTGGAAACTTCAAAGTTCAGTACATAGTGCAGAGTTCTAAAATTAAACCATGAATGCCAATCTAGTCTACTGTTCTTAGTAAAACTATCTGCCATAGTTGAAGGAAAGCTTAAAGCTTTCATTGATATAAGCATGCTAAAAGAAATACTGCTCACCAAATCAGCTCTATAGAGAATACTGGAAATAATTAAAATTCAGAATAAAGAAAAGACTAAACATTGCAAGCAGTCTATAGGAAGAAAAGCAATGAGGCTATAATTACTGAATTACAAAACAGTACCAATAACACAAACAGTAAACATCAAATTGAGTACAATCAACAAACATGCTTAAACAATGTGGAGAAATTAATAATTTAACTCCCCAATCAAAGGCACAGGGTGGCAGAATGAATGAAGAAACATAATTCCTTTTTTTCTACAAAAGAAATCATTACAGCTTTAAACAGAGGCTCCAACTTAAAGTGAAAGGATAGAAAAAGTATTCCAAGCAGATGGCACCAAAACACAAGCAGATGCCGCTATCTTAATATCTGACAAGACAGACTTCAAAGTAAACTAATTAGAAGATATAAAGTACACTTAATTCTAATCAAGGAGACAGTTAACCAAGAGCACATTGCAATCCTAAACACACATGCACCAAACTCTGGTAAGTCCAATTTCATAAAAAGAATACTACTGGATTAAAAACACATATTAACTCCAATTAAGTAATGATAAGTGATTTCAATACTTTACATTATCAAAGGAAAGAAAGTAAGACATCTGGGCAGAAACAGAAACATCACAATTAAAGGATATTACACATCAAATAGACCTTAAAAAAATTATAGAATATTCTACCCAAGCACCAACAAATGTCCATTCTAATCCAAAGCCCATGGAAGCTTGCTTAACATAGATTACATATTGATGCACAAAAGAAACTTTCACAAGTTCTAAAAATGTAAATAACTCTTAATAACTATAATGCTTTAAAGCCTAAAACTGAGAAATATGTGCAAGATGAATATATATATATATATATATATATATATATATATATATATATATATATATCCACCATGATAAAGTTGGCTTCATCTTAGAGATGCGATGCAGGGATGGTTCAACATACATAAGTCAATAATATAATAAATCATATAAATGAACTTTAATGCAAAAGTCACATCATCTTAATAGATGCCGAAAAGGCCTTCGACAAAATCTAATATACCTTTATAATAACGTCCTAGTATGAGTAGTATTAAAGAGAACAGACCTCAACATAACAGAAGAAATAATAGACAAACAAATAGACAAACCCACAGCCAACAACATACTAATGGAGAAAAACTACAAGCAGATCTGTTAAAAGGAAAATGAGGCAGACCTTTACACTATCCCCATTCCATTTTCAAAATCATGCTTAAAACACTGGCTAGAAAAATAAGGAAACAAAAATGATAAAAATATGTTGATCTCTATGAGTTTGAAGCAGGCCTGGTCCACAGAGCTAGTTACAGAACAGCTAGGGCTACACAAAGAAATTCTGTCTCAAAATACTAGAGAAAAAAAATATACAAATAGGAAAAGAATTCAAATATCCAGATTTCCAGAGGATATATTATATAAAAGTGATTCAAAAATTCCACCAGAAAACTTGAGAAATAATCAATTTTAGTGAATTGGAAGGACACTCAGGTCAGTTCTTGTTTGGGGATGTATGGGCTCTGTGTTTGAAGTGCAAAATTTTTTAGTATAGGGACTTATCTTCCACCTCTGGGTGGCAGGGGGTAGTAACCAAGTGGAATAGCAATAGCCTGTAATATTTTTGGAGTTTCCTAAATAAACATGACTAACAATTTGAAAGAAGGATTCTGATAACTGGTGTTGGGGTTTTGTTAGATGGTCTTTAGCTCTCAGAGGAATCGCTGTCATCTCAGATGAGAAACCTTCATTTATTTAAACTACATATGTATTTATACAAAGATTACCTGTAGTGTATATTACACTTTTAGTAGGTAGCTAATAGAATAATGCTTTATCACTTTTTCAGCCATCCTTAATGTTATTTTAGCCTCCTCTCTCCTTTTTGTACATTTATCTCCCTCCCACTGTGTAAATAAAAGTCCCTATTTCCCCAATCAGATCACTTGCACCCTGATATTCCTCTCTTAACTGCTTCCCTACAGTCCTATTTTGGTAATGGTTCCTGCTTACCTTCCTGATTTATATGTATGTATGTGTATATATATTTAATATGAATATATATTTCTTCTATCAGCTCTGTTCCTCTAGAGAACATTCACACAATGTACATATTTCCATGTAAGAATAATTAATGAAAATGGGGCCATGAATTTGAAAGGAGGGGTATGTGGGGGTAGGAAATCAAAGAGGGACTGATAATAATTATATTATAATTTCAAAATATAAATAATTTTGAAAAATGGCAGGACATGAGAAACAAAATCAGTAGCTTCTTTATACCAAAATGAACAGGTTGAGAAAAAGATCATAGGCATTCTCCCATGTTTATGGATTGGTTCAATTAATATTGTAGAAATTACCAGTCTACCCAAAGGAATTTATGTATTTAATACAATCCCAATCAAAATCACCACAGTATTCCTCACAGAAAGAAAACAAAAATCATTCTGAAATTCATATGGAACCATGAAACTCTCCAGACAGCAAAAGCAATCCTCATCAAAAAGAACAGTATTAGAAGAACTATCATTTCATATTTCATATATTGCACAGTAATACTAAGAAAATGTGCATGATACTGGCTCAACAATAGACATGTTGACAAATAGAATAAAGTAGAAGACCCAATATGACTGTACAAAACTACAGCCATTTTTAATTTGACAAAGATGCCAAAAGTACACAGTGAAGGAAATACAGCATCCTCAACAAAAGATGGTGGGGAAACTAGATGTCCAAATGAAGAACAGTGACATTAGACTAGTAACTATCACCTTGCACAACATTGACCTCAAATAGATCAATGACCTCAATGTGGCTCCTGGTTGACTGTGCTCCTCCAAGACCAAGAAGTCTGTGGGGGAGTCATTTGTGTCCTCCAGTGTCTGAGGCCCAAGAAAGAGATGCTTCATCCTACAACAAGGACACTTGCTCAATCATGTTCACTTATGTTCTGTTCATAATAGCCAGAAATTGGAAACAACCAGAAGTCCCTAGTACATTTACACAATGGTATACTACTTGGCTCGAAAAACAAAAACAAAAACAAAAGCAAAACAAAAACAAAAAAAATGACATCATGAAATTTGCAGGGAAATTGATTGGAACTAGAAAAAAGTATGCTATTTGATGTAATCCAGACCAAGAACAATAAATATCAGTGCCTTATCCAGTCATCATTAGAGAAGCTTCCTTCCATAGCAGTTGGAAACAAATACAGAGAACCATCGACAAACATTGTGGAGAGAGAGAGAGATAGATTAGCGATGGACATAGAGATAGAAATAGATGATAGATAAGTAGAATATAGATAGATAGGTGATAGATAGATAGATAGATAGATAGATAGATAGATAGATAGATAGGACAGATGATACACAGACAGACCTTGGACATGCAGCTCTAAATAGGATGTCTCCAGAAACTCACTCTCCTCAGAGCTCAAGGAATCAAACACAAGAGGGCAGAGAAAGAATGTCAGAGTCAGAGGGGTTAGAGGATGCCAGGAGAGCAAAGCTCTGTTTTCATCTACAGAGCAAAGTTCATATGAACTCACAGACTGAAGCAGCAAGCAGCACCATCTGCACCAGGTCCTCTGCATATATATCATAGCTTTTAATTCGTTTTTCTTTTCCTTTCTTTTTTTTTTTTTTTTTTTTTTTTTTGGACTCTTGAATGTGTGAAGGAGTGGGTCTCTGCTGCAGGCCGCAAAAATATATAAAGTAGGAATTCAGCTGATTATGACAAAGCTAGACCTGGAGGAGTTAAGAACTCTTCCAAAGGTTGAGGCCAAGGCTCAAGGAGTCTTAGTGATATTGGCTTTTGATTATTAGCCATTTCCTACTAATTTCTCATGTGCCATTGTAGCTTTTCCATCATTCATCGGGAACATTTTCCCCTATACAATTAATGTATTTGTATAACTTTCTCCAACTGTGCTACAAAAGACACAATCAAAATCCCTAATTTCAGGCCTTTCTGTAATTATCATCATTAGCAGTATCCAGTCAGGACCATCCCTGGATGGATGAAAGTATTTCGTTTGAGAAATCTCACGGATTCTCTAAGAACAGACTTAAGCATCCAGACTATCTGTTTGGGAAGGACTGGCAGATGTGCTAATTAAGCTTAACTTTCTCCTTTCCAAAGTCTTATCTCTAGTTTTAGATCCACCCTTAACAATTAACTCAGAACTAAAGGACTCCTACTTACTGGTACATCTAGCTGTGATGGAAGTTGCCTAGCTAAGTTGCCTAGTGACTGAGCACACTTCCCCTGCCCTGCCAGAAAATGGTAGGAGCGGAGATAGCTTGGAGAGATAAAGGCCAAAGGGATAACAGGAAGTTTTATTTTCAGAGATGGAGAAGAAAAAAGAGAATGGTAGAACTAGATGGGAGGAGAAATAGATTAGAGGACTAGAAGAGATTAGAAGAACGAGGCTGAAAATGAGGAAGAGCCAGGTGAGGAAGAACAAGATGAGGAAGAATAGGATGAGAGAGAAGGAGATAGGAGAGGAGCTAAGATGGGAAAGTTAGATGGATGAGAAATTAGATGGGCCAGAACTAGATGAAGGCATTACGATATCACTTAGAGGATACAGCAGATGAATGTAGAGAGAAATCCAGCAAGAAAGGAGCAAGGAACAAGAGCAGAATAGAAGCTGTGTAGAGAGAGAACTGACTCAGAAAAATAAAGTGAATAGACTAAGAATATTGTGTATGTAGATTCATTTAATATTGCCAAAGATTAGATTATCAACTGGTTGTAAATTCTTCCATGGACCCTAGGAGAGGGCTATCAAGAGACTGGACCCCAATAATCCCCCATTAGGTCTCTGATTCTTGATACTTTTCTTGTGAATCTTTTTCTTCTGTTGGTTTTTCCTTGTTTAATGTCAATGTGATGGGTTTTGTTTTACCTTAATATATTTTGTTGTTTTGTTTTCTCTTGGAAGCCTATACTTTTCTAAAGAGAGTGAAAAAGAGTGGATTCAGATGATAGGGGAGGTGGGAAACAACTGGGAGGTATAGAGAAGGGGAAATTGTAATCAGGATATAGTATATGAGAAAATAACGGCTTTTTAATAAAGAGAAAAAAGTAGATCTATATGACACAGGTATACCAATCTTTGACATGTGCTCAAAGGAATAGACATTGGCTCTACAGGTTCTTGTTCAGCCATGCTCACTGCATCTCTATTTACAATTAACAAATGGAAACAACTTAATTTTTCTTGTACTGATAAAATATAGTACATAGGTCTGGAAAGATGGCTCAGAGGTTAAGAGCCCTGACTGCTCTTTCAGAGGTTCTGAGTTCAATTCCCAGCAACCACATAATGGCTCACAACCCTCTGTAATGTGATCTGGTGCCCTCTTCGGGCATGCAGGCAGAACACTGTGTACATAATAAAGAAATAAATCTTATAATATATATATACACACACACACACACACACACACACACACACACACACACACAATTGTAGAATGATTCTTAAAAAATTCTTATTAATAAAACAAACCCGAGGCCAGTTACTGGGGTGAACACTGGAAGGTCAGAGAGACAGAACAAGCCACAGCTAACCTCACCTGGCCAACTTCTCAGCTGGTCTTGTTTCCTCAGACTGGATGCTTCTGTGTCCTCATCCCAATGGCTCTCAGCTGAACTGCTGCTTGAAATTCTGAATGCTTCACCAGCCAAGTGCTTAACCAGCCAAATGCCTAACCAGCCAAATGCCTCTAGTTTCTGGTCCTCACGCCTTATAAACCTTTCTGCTTTCTACCACCACTCCCTGGGATTAAAGGCTGCTTTCTGGGATTAAAGGCGTGAGTCACCATGCCTGGCTGTTTCCAATGCAGCCTTGAACTCACAGAGATCCAGAGGGATTTCTGTCTCTGGAATGCTAGGATTAAAGGCGTGTGCTAACATTTTCTAGCCTAAGTATCTTGTGGCTTTTCTGTTCTCTGACCCCAGATAAGTTTATTAAGGTACACAATATTTTGGGGAACACAATACCACCACACACAATAGAGTTCTATTCACCTATAATTAAACATATAATTGTGAAATTCTTATGTAAATAGATGGATCACGGAAATGTTAAAATGAAGTATCCCAGAACCAGAAAAATTAATTGTATATGTTCTATTATACATGTTCTAGGTTCTGAATCTTTGGGTGTGAGTATAAAACCTAGAGTAACCACTCAAAACAGGTACAAATGGATCATGGGCCTAGGGATAAGGCATTCTAGAGAGGGGAACACCAGAACATAAATGCTAAGAAGCAGGAAATGTGAAAAATTGGGAATGGGCTTGTTTTAGTATTGCTAGTGTTGTGATGAAACACCATGACCAAAGCAACTTGGGGAAGAAAGTTTACTCAGCTTACACTTACATATCGTTGTTCCTCATCAAAGCTATCTAGACAGTAATTCAAACATTGCAGGAACCTGGAGACAGAGCTGATGCAGGGGTCACGGAGGAGTGCTGCTTACTGGCTTGCTTATCATGGGTTGCTCAGCCTGCTTTCTTATAGAATCAAGGGTTACCAGCCCAAGGATGGCACCACCCACAATGGGTAGGGCCCTCTCCCATAAATCACTAAGGAAATGCAGGGTCTTATGGAGACATTTTCTCAATTAAGTTTCCCTCCTTTCAGAAAACTCTAGCTTGTGTTAAGTATAAATACTAGACAATACAATAAACCCCATGTCAACTTGACACACAAGCATATCACTGTTAAACAATAACCTTCCCTTTCTTGTTCTTCCCCAAGATCACACATTAATATTAACATTACGATATAAACATTCCAAATTGTAAAATCTAAAGTCTTTAAAAATTCAAAAACTTAAATATTTAGTCTCTCTCTCTCTTTTTTTTTTTTTTTTTTTTTTTTTTTTGGTCTTTCGAGACAGGGTTTCTCTGTGTAGCTTTGCACCTTTCCTGGGACTCACTTGGTAGCCCAGGCTGGCCTCGAACTCACAGAAATCTGCCGGCCTCTGCCTCCCGAGTGCTGGGATTAAAGGCGTGCACCCCCACCGCCCGGCAATATTTAGTCTCTTTAAAATAGCCAGTCTTTTAAAATACAAAGTCCTTTAAAATTTAAAGCCTCTTAACTGTGGACTTCTATAAAATCAAAAATAAATTCAATACTTTCTTGCTTCAAGAAGGAAGAACCAGAGCATAATCACAATCAAATTAAAGCAAAACCAAACTCCAATTGTGAAAATAATTCAGTATCCAATATCTGAGTTCCATTCATGATCTTCTAGGCTCCTCCAAAGGGCTTAGGTCACTTCTTTGGCTCTGTCCCCAGTTCTGCATGCATAGATTATCTCCTAGATTCAGGGCAGCTCCACTCCACACTTGCTGCTGTCCTTGATGATGGTCCTGTGGTGAGTACTGGCTTGCCCAAAATGCTGGGGTCTTTTATGGCAATGAGGTGCACATTCAGCACTAGTCCCTCCTGGGCTCTCTTCATGGTGGCAAGCCTTATTTCTCTGCATGACTGCTGTAATCCTGGGTCTTCAACTGCTACTGAAATTCCACCTTCACCAACGGCATCTCACAGTGCCAAGCCTCAGCTGTTCGCTGTGACCTCTCCATGCCTTCAGAACCAGTACTGCCAGGGTGACTATTACACACCAAGTTTTTGAGACAAGCTCTTTGTGCAATCTTTGCCACCTCTTAACACAACTTCTGTGTACTGACTCTGAGGAGATACTTCCCTGAACATTTTACCTCAATTATTCTGGTCTCTTCCTCTTTTTTTTTTTTTTTTTGTTTTCGGGGGTGTGTGTATTTTTTTTCTTTATTAAGAATTTCTATTCACTCCACATACCATCCACAGATACCCCCTCCTCCCTCCTCCCACTCCCCCAGCCCTCTTTCCCAAGCCACTCTGCATCCCCACATCCCCCAAATTGAGGTCTCCCATGGGGAGTCATCAGAGCCCAGCACACTGAGCCTAGGCGGGTCCAAGCCCCTTCCCACTGCACCAAGGCTGTGCAAGGCACCAGATTCCCAGAAGCCTGCCCATCTCTTCTTAATCACCACTAATTTTTTAGCTCCAGCTACCCAGCATCAATTGTCCAGATAACACAAAGGTTCCACTTCAAGGTGCTGGTCTTTTGAAAATCATGGCTAACTCTTCATCCCCAGATGACTAGAACAACAGAATATTCATTCAAAATAACAAATGGCCCTATAGATTCTTTAAAATTCTTTCTGAAACTTCATAAATCAGGCCTCCATCATAAGCTCTAACATTCTTATTTTACAAGCTCCTACAGAACATTCCACTGAGCTCTCAACACACATGGCTATTCAAGCCGAATATTCCAAAGTTCTTCCACAATCCACCCTCAAAACATGGTCAGGCCTTCACAGTAACATTTTACTATGCTGGTACCAACATCTCTTACTTAGGGTTACCACTGTTTTGATGAAACACCATGACCAAAGAAACTTGAGGAAGAAAGGGTTTATTTGACTTACACACACACACACATACACACACACACACACACACACATATATATATATATATATATATATATATATATATATATATATATATATCACTGAAGCAAGTCAGGAAGGTTCTGAAGCAGGCTAGAAACCTGGAGGCAAGAGCTGATGTAGAGGCCGTGGAGGAATGCAGTTTACTGGCTTGCTCATCATGGTTTGCTCAGCTCTCTTTCTTATAGAACACAGGACCACCAGTACAAAGATGATACCATCCACAATGGGTTGGGCTTTTCCCCATCAATCACTAACTAAAAATTGCCCTAGAACTGGATCTTAATGATACATTTTCTCAACTGAGTTTCCTTACTTTCAGAAGTTAAATCTAGCTGGTGTCAAGCAGACAAAACTAGCCAGCCCAGTACTTTAACTGGGAAGGAGGGAAGGAGGTCAATAGAAAGGGAGACAGAAAAGAGGAGGTATGAATAATATGAGTTATGTTTGATAAAGCCATAGAAAGTCATATCATCTTGTTTACTTAATTTTATATATATTAAATTATAGTTTATAAATTATATATATATATGGTCTGAAACACCTTGACCACACAGCTGCCATGATAGGCTTAGAGGCACAGACACAGCTTCGGTGACAGACTTACTGGAAGGTAACACCCAGACCCAGGAAAAGCCATAAGCTAACCTCACCCAGGGAGGGCCTACATCTAAGGGGAAGTACCTAACATCCCAAACATTCCAAACATTAAATAAGGTTAGATAAAATGGCCAGATGTCCCTGAGTCTAGCACACACCTATTTTCTGTTTTACAGATACCCCTAGACAAATATGAGCCAAACAGGGTTCTGAACCCTGGAAATCCCCTCACCCCCACTTCTGATATAATTAAAATTCTACCCCACCTGGTCTCAGGGCTCTCTGCTCTCACTGCTGCATGGGACAGAGAGACCCAAGCTCAGAGCTAAAAAAAAAAGGCTCTTTGTTTTCACATACGGGTCTCTGTGATAGTCCTTTGGAAGTCCCCATCATAACAATATATATATATATATATATATATATATATATATATATATATATATATATATGTGTGTGTGTGTGTGTGTGTGTGTGTGTGTGTGTGTGTGTGTGTATAAAGTTATGACACAGACTATGTAATACACATCCCTATATCAGGCATGGGAAACTTCAAGTTGTTGATCAGGACAGTCCAAGATCCACAAAACATTATAAGCTATTGCTATTTCCCTTGGTTGACTTCCAATATTTGAAGGTAAGTCACTGTTGCTGCTGACACCATAATTTGGACACAGAACTTAGAAGATTCAGGGTAGATTTGACTTGGAAAACTCTTCCATAAGGACTAGCTGTCAAATTACTGGAAGGTGCTATGTCAGCTGTTGAGGAGGAAAAGCAAAAAACAGTAGTCATACATACTTACAAAGCCTATAAACCACAATACTGAACAGTCTAGCAAGACAGCTCAAAGGCTGCAATAAGTGCAGTAGTGGCACTTACATCTTGGGGGTAACCAACAGTTGTGTCAATGCAGTTAAGTCCAGCTCAATTAGAGGAAATTCATGCTTGATATTTTGCATATAAAGCCATGGAAATTATATCAAAACCTATTACCATCACTTGCCACAGCCACCACAGCTCTATTGATTGACCTGAGTAGATAGCCAGAAAGAAAAGACAGGAACATAGACACATAAAAAAGCCGAGAATTGGGTAGAGTGAAATCTGCTGGAGAAACTGCATTAATATAAAGGGTCTTCATGGTTATTACAAAGAGGTAAACAGAGTTGGGGTTACTATACACAGCTGAACATGGAAACAGGGTTATTATATACATACAACTGACCTTCCTCTAATCTTTAAGTCATTCTTTCAAAGCCCTATCATTTCTAATTGCATTCTAAACATGTATCCTTATATCCACATAAAACATAACTCACATTCCTCATCAAAGAAGATTCTTTTGTGTTCAAGAAACACACAATTAGTCAAAATTCAGAGAACAACTGACCATTGGGTCTCAGTACTAACTGAGACAAATACAACATAACTCCTACCTGTAAGGTTTAGGGAATACTACAGAAAAGGAGGAGAAAAGATTTTAAAAGGTAGATGAACAGGATGTCTTCTGTGGGAGTATGTCCTTTATACACGACAGGGACAGTGTGGCCACAGAATTTCAACAACGTGGTCATCTAAATAATCTTATGCCCAGATCATAGGGACCCCCACAGTACCACAGTGGAGACCAAATGCCATATGTAAAAGTAAAGAGCCTTTATTTCACTGAGCTTGATCTCTCTGTCTGTACAGTGTAGTGGTGTGATCAGAGAGCCCCAAGCCCAGGCAGCATGGAGTTTTTATCATAGCAGAGGTTGGGATGAGGGGATTTCCAGGGTTCAGGAACCTGATTGGCTGACATTTGTCTATATGAGTATAGGTGTGTGGGGGGAATGTTTGAAATATCAGATATATCCCTTAGATGAAGGCCCTCCCTGGGTGGGGTCAGCTTATGGCTTTTCCTGGATCTGGGTGTTGCCTGCCAGTAAGCCTGTCATAGAAGCTGTGTCTGGGCCTCTAAGCCTGTCATGGCAATTGTGTGGTCAAGCTGTTTTGGGCCCCCCACAAACAAGACACAAACAATGACAACACCACTTGATATGCCAATGTAGATTGGGAAAATATCACAAGGCTTTAACCATAGATGAAACAGATAAGAAATGACTGTTGAGAATGGGAGAATCAGTCTTCTTCATGGATGAGCCCCTTAACTAGTTATTAAATTCTGAGTATGGAAGACAAGACTATGGAGGAGACATGTAAATACAGTAGTCATATAAACTTTTCAAAAGTTATAAAAAAAAATCTTTGGTTTGTGATTAAAACAAAATTTAAAATTTAAAACATATAAATGTGTATTAAATGAAGCTGTTAAACCTATCATCCAATGCTTTAAAACTTTTACTCTTTTACTCAAAAGATTTCTCCTTCTAGAACTTCTAGAACAGGACCAGCCAACCTGTCAAATAGCACCTGAATAGAGGAGTGAGGATAATTTTAAATTTTAATCACAAACCAAATTTCTTTTATAACTTTTGAAAAGTTCATATATGAGTAGTGAGTTGGCTTTTTTGGAGTCCAAAAACCTATGGTGGGACATCTTGCACAACCTTGATGCAGGAGGGGCTTGGACCTGCCTCAACTGAATGTACCAGGCTTTTGCTAACTCCCCATGGGAGGCCTTATCTTTTCAGAGGAGGGGATGGGGAGTGGGCTGGGGAAGAGGGAGGAGGTAAGAGAAGGGGATCTATGGTTGGTATGTAAAATGAATAAAACATTTCTTAATAAAAGAAAAGATAGAGGTAGAAGATAGAATCGGGAGAGCTCTCAGTGAATATTGCAACAACCCCGAATGTAATTCTCATGGTCTTTTTATACTCAAAGCAAGGGGGACAAAAAACTTCCTTACCATAATTCAAGGAAAAAACAAGCATAAATACCTCCTTAATTCTCAAAACAGCTAGTAACCACGCCTTTGGCCAATCATCCTGTTATTCAGCCTTGAGGAGCAAAAACAAGCTTGAACTCTCTGACCTTAAGTCAAGATGGAATCAAGCCACAAGCTGGAGTCACTGTGGGCAGAACTATTCATATTTTCATATGTGAAAAAAAAGCATTAAAGTTGATTTGTATTATCCTTTTCCTATCTGCCACTGAAAGTTAACCCTAAAGAAATTAAATAGAGCCATGAAAATTTTAATTATTATTAGAATTTGAAAACAGAAAATAGATTCTACAAAATAAAATCATATGATAGTTTGAATACACATTTCTAGGTCTCTTTCTCGGAAGCATATTAAACTTGGGATAAAGGTTAATAAGTGGTTTAACACCTCAGCAAGCAAATATTGTCATCTTAGTACTATGAATATAGAAAATGTTCATTAATTAGTAAGAAGTTGAGTTTCTGACTCAAGAAATTATTTTGTTCTTAA
Source organism: Peromyscus eremicus (assembly GCF_949786415.1). Lineage (NCBI taxonomy): Eukaryota > Metazoa > Chordata > Mammalia > Rodentia > Cricetidae > Peromyscus > Peromyscus eremicus. The sequence continues at coordinate 15,177,382 of NC_081429.1, read as the reverse complement.
TTATAGCTATGTCTATGTACACATTCAAAGGGTACTGAAAGAGTAACGAAATCAGAGAAATATTACCAACATGTTTGAAAATATGATAGAAAGTGTTTCTCCAGAATGCCTTAAACATGGTTGTCAAATATCTAATCTGTACCCAAAACTACATTAGTAACAACCTCCAAATGTTGTTTTAAAGGAGAGTATATAATTTTTAGTGTATTATTCAAAAAAGCCCTCGCTATTTCATATACACAATGAATAATATCAGTAATTCTCATAAAACAGCATTTGCATGCTATTAGGTATTCTTTGATTAGTTGTGATTGATTTTTGCCCTAAATTCATGCATTCATTTTTTAGACAATACCAAAGACCATTGAAAAGATAGCATTATTTGCTTATTCAATTTAAAATACACAATTACTGATAATAATTTGTTTTTAAATTAGTAATATAATTAAATCATTTGCTCCTCGCTTTTCTCTCTCCTACCACTCTCATATTCCCCCTTGGTCTCTCTCAAATTTATTTCCTCTTTTTCTTGTTTTATAAACATATATTTATATGTACATATATTTTATATACTAATTTTGTACATATATAATTATGTGTATGTATATATACTAATACTTAAATATAGTCTGCCCAGTCCATACAGTGTTACCTATATGTTTATTATCTCAAGACTGACCATTTATAACCAGTTTTAATCTAATTATAGATACTAAAAGTTATTTTAATTTTTCTCAGAACAAATATAAATTTACAATGTAATAGTGTATCCAATAAAGTGGCTTTATCAATTCAAAAATATTTGAGGAGGTTTCCCCAAACCCTATTTCAAACTAACTATGTGAGAGTGGTCAGACTATATCTAACTCTTGGCACTTCACTTTTATGTCTATAAAATCAACCTGGACATCATCATCTTGATGTTTCCTTTATATTTTTTGATATTTCATAATTTATTTTATGAAGAATATAAATTATTGCACTACAGTAACAGTAAATAAGTTTTTAGAAAATACTGGGTTTTTTTTTTTCTCAGTATTGCTAAGCAATTGAGCATTACATTGTTGGACAAGAGTTTAATTCATTCTGTTCTGAAATTCAATATGAAGAATGTAAATATATGAGAAACTGCCTAAATAATCACCTTGTGTGATATAATGTGTAGACACTGTAAATTCATTATATTTTCAAAGACTTCACTTGGCAGCTTGTTAGCAAATACACAAACTATGATGAATCAGCCCAAGGGTGAGCCCTGGTCTTGTCGACCACTGTAAATCAGCTTATCAACAGCTCCCACTAATACAGTAACGTAAATGAGAAATAAATCATAGCCTATGCATTAATTATGGTCAGGAAAACAAGTAATACAGTTTCAAATTCTGACATCATACTTGATTTTTATTGGCAGATGAAGCAAACTGAAAGAGTGCACAGGAAATGGATGGAAAATGATTTATGTGCCTATATTTTCCATCTTAATTTCAGATCCAGAACTAGCCTTTAGTAAAATGAGAGGTGAGTTAAAGGATGGAGGTTAATAATGTTGTGTAGCTTGTTAAGGGAGTATATTGCCTGCATTTTGAACATGAGAAAAAAGCAAAGTAAAAGGAAAAAACAATGGATATTTTAATTATCTTAACTGTGCTAGTTGTTTCCTAGTATATGGTATGAGTATATTTTAGAGTTCAACGCTAGACATATATATATATATATATATATATATATATATATATATATATATATATATATATATACACACACATATGCATGCAGATTTACCTGTGAACCAAACTTCAAGGAAACAGAAGGTAAATGAAAGGTTGGAACTTATATCATGCATGAAATTCTCAAAAATACACCCCCCCCAAAAAAAAAGTAGTAAATGGAAAAAAAAAGTGAACATAGCAGTGAAAACAGTGTGAATATTCTGTGTGTGTTGTACATGTGTCACCATTTGTTTATTTAAATAACAGTATCTGGGCTGGTGTGGTTTTGTAATGGTGCAGTGTCTGTAGGGGTCAAGAAACAGCTCCAATCCACAGAGTGATGTGATTGTACTTGTCACATCACCAAAGGTGATGTGTGACTTCAAGGAAACAGTTTTTTGCCACACACAACAGGACAGATACACTTATAAACTCATGATGATTATGACAGCATGCACAGAACCTGCAGAAACTCCAGCAAGACAAAATCCCAGCATGAAGGATAGGATGTAGGCACAAAGTTCTACTTCTAGCAAAGGAACTACTGGCATTTGATTACTGCTGGGTGAAAAAAAAAGTTAATTTTCTTTAATGGAGTGATGTTATATATGGACTACTCCACATATACCCTATACACAAACTGGATCTCATAGATTTTTTTTATTTAAAACATTTTATTTCCTTATAAAGAGGGAAAAATTATAAAGTTTGGTAGTTAGGCAGGTGTTAGTGAGGGGTAGAGTCTGAAAGAAGTTGGGGAGGGAAATGTATATGATAATATATTATGTGATATACTCAAAGAATAAGTGATAACATTATTTTAAAATGTTAAGTAAATAAAAAACTTTAAAAGGTGAAAGTTGCTGGGTGGTGGTAGTGGTGCACGCCTTTAATCCCAGCACTCGGGAGGCAGAGCCAGGCGGATCTCTGTGAGTTCGAGGCCAGCCTGGTCTCCTGAGAGAGATTCAGGAAAGGCACAAAGCTACACAGAGAAACCCTGTTTCGAAAGATCAAAAAAAAAAAAAAAGTGAAAGTAAGAAAGGAAGGAAAGAAAGAAGAAAGGAAGAATGAATAAAGGAGGGAGGAAGTGCAGGAGGGAGGGAGGGAGGAAGGAAGGGATCAAGAAAGGGAGGGAGGGAGGAAGGAAGGAAGAAAAGAAGGGAGGAAGGAAGAAATGAGTAGAATCAAAAAGTTATCCCATCATTCCTCAGAGTAAAATGACGCTAAGAGATCCTGCAAATATTTAATATTTATATTTCTCAAGAATGATAGTGCACTCATAACTACTTCCAAAAGAAATAGTGATGGAGGATGCTATTTTTTCCTAGACCCCCTTAATGTCTGCTTAACGTGCGTGGTCTTTCCATGTACACAAGATGTTTTCCTTGGAAGTGGACTGTGGACACCAGGTACTTGAGTACTTCATTGGCTGCCTCTCAGGACAATGCTGATGATTCCATGTATCAAGACCTGATGGAGGGAAATCTAAAGCATCTGGAAGTATAGAGAATGATCACCTCTTTGGGTAATGGACAATGACTATGGAGTATGCCAAAATGGGGCAATTAGTGGTATTATTTAGGAAATCTTAACACATGCAGAGTACATAATTTCCAAGAGAAAGAGGAAAATGTCACAACACTACTATCTCCCCTGTAAGTGTTCCCAAATAATTTGTTATGAAAGAAAAAACAAAACAAAACACAGAAACTCCATGAGTTGTAATGTACTATGGATATAGGAAGAGAGCAGTACATATGAGAATTGAGAGGAATGGAAAAAAGAAAACATGGTGTCGTATATGCATATGGGAGAATGCTGTTGCAGCTTTCAGAAACATGCTATATGAAGAATTTCTATGCAAAGCAGGCTCACAGGTGAGAGTGTGATGAATAACTACAAAGAAAGAGGTCTTAAGAGACCACTGCAGTATCACAGTATCACAGCAAGGCTTACAAACAGCAGCACACCTGAAGATTTTTTATTATTTTTTTCACTCTTCTTTAAAATATTTAATTATTTGTTTTAATCTACTATTTTGAGATTGTATCACACCATTTCCCCCTTTGCTATCCTCCCTTGAACCCATCCCATATACCCCTACTGGCACTCTTTCAAAATCACAGCTTCTTTCTTTTTCATCAATTATTGCCACACACACACACACACACACACACACACACACACACACACACATTTGTGAATACATAAACACACAGACACACACACATGTATTCATAAATACATAAATTCACTCCCTATATAATGCAACTTGGGTGTATATGTTTTCAAGGCTGACTTTTTGGTATTGGATAACCAAGTTGTGTGCTCTTCTACACAAATACAATAATATTTCTTCCATTTGACCTTAATTGCTTGAGGGTGTTTTTATAGAGCTGAGAGACCCTGAGATTTCCCAACCTTGACCCTGAGATTTCCCTGGAAGAATTTTGTCTATGTTCAAGGCTCTTCCCCTTTTTCTCACTCTTCCTTTCTCCTCACTTTCTAGCTATTTTGACAGAGAAAGGATAATTTTTATTAGCCACGTAGAAAACTACATGAATTAAAATTACTATCAGTATGTTCTCTGGTTTAGGGACCTCAAGTAGCCTATGATGACCCATACTCATTAAACACAGGGATATAGCAACTTTATTGTGTGCAATTTTAGAACTAGATTCTCAAATCCCAACTTCTATTGTATACCAACATATAAATTGTCTAAATCAATGCTTCCCAAATTTTGTGGCTTATAAGTCATGTGCAGAATACAACGGTTGTCTTACACCAGGAAATCTGGGTGTCATATGTTACCTTTGAGTAAATAGTTGATGGACTTGGAATGATTTACCTAAATACCGCTTTTGTTTTATCACAATATTTTTGCCACATGTTTAATGTTAATATTTTTCATACTGATTTCCAAACTTCCACATGAATAACTTTTTTATTGTAACTTTTTTATAAGTAACATCATACTTAACTTTAACTATTTTATTTTTTACTATATTTTCTTTTCCACCAAATATTTTTAGATGGTTAGATAAAGTATATCTTCAACCATTTCTTTATATTCTGCATCTTTCCTTTTCTATGTATATGTTTTTGTATTGAAGTGTATAAGTGCATGTAACTATGTATGTATATGTTTGTTTATTCACATATTTGTGAATGATTCATTTGTTAATAGAATAGTACATATATTTTATTGTTGCTGAGTGAATGTGATACAATTTGGAAAAGAAGTTTTATATATATATATATATATATATATATATATATATATATATATATATACATACGATTACAGGTTTCACATGTGTTCCTGTACTCAGGGTACAGACAAAGGCATTTATGTGCTTAATGGAATTGGATACACATTTAAATGTAATATGATGGGGCATATGAGTTTACTAATAGAACTCCTGCCAAACAGAACAATGTGAATATGGTTTGCCTTCTTTCCTATACATGGCAACACTGTTTTCCTGGTTGTTTGTACAATATTCGAATAGAGAAACTATTTGTGTAATTAGAAAATGCAAATGAAAAAGTTTTTATGTTCTCAATTAGACAAACAATACTTACTTCTCCCTGAGACTTGGTGAATCTCACTAAGTCCTTTGCACCAAGTACAGGGAAATCATGTTAGAGTACCTGTTTTCAGTTTTTTGTTTGTTTGTTTGTTTGTTTTTTAACCTGAAAACAAGGAAAGGACAAATATAGCTGGAAGTTTCTCTGATCCCACCTGGCCCGCATTCAGGACAAATATCTCTGACCTGCATCCCACCGCCACTTGGTCCCAAGTAAACACACAGAGGCTTATATTCATTACAAACTGTATGGTCTATGGCTTAAGCTTCTGACTGGCTAACTCTTTCATCTTAAATTAACCCATTACTCTTAATCTATATGTTGCCATGTGACTGTGGCTTTACCAGTCTGCTGGCATCTTACTGTTTCTTCAGTGGCGGGCTTGAGTCTCCTCTGCCTCTCCTTTCTTCTTCCTGTCTCTCTCTTGGATGTCCGGTTTGGCTATAACCTGATTTGTCATAGGCCAGAGCAGCTTTTTAATTAATGAATTATTATTTAATTATATTATACATTAACAGTTATTAATAACTAATCACTAATTAATTAATAAACAATTAAATTATTAATAAATCATAGTAACATATTTTCACAGAATGCAGAAATACATCCCACAGCACTTCCCCTTTTTTGTCTAATCAAAAAGGAAGGTTTTAACTTTAACATAGTAAAATGACATAATAGAAAAGTTATCAAGCAAGAATTACAGTTACAATATCTAGCCTCTTCGTATTTGGCAAAATTGAAGAAAATACTCTATCATCTATCTCATTTCTCTGAGTCTAAATTTCCATATCTAATTTACCTTTCATCATAACTATAATTATAACTATAATTATAACTATCTAGTCTTTAATGGCATCAAGGATCCCAGAAGGATATAATATTACCTTAGTAAACAGGGAGTCTTTGTAAGGAACTGTGGTGGTATTGTGTTCCCCAAAATATTGTGCACCCTAATAAATTTCTCTGGAGTCAGAGAACAGAACAGCCACTAGATATAGAGGCCAGAAAATCGTGGTACACATGCCTTTAATCCTAGCATTCCAGAGGCAGAGATCTGCCTGGATCTCTGTGAGTTCAAGGTCACACTGGAAACAGCCAGGCATGGTGACTCACACCTTTAATCCCAGGAACTGATGGCAGAAAGCAGAAAGGTATTTAAGGCATGAGAATGAGGAACTAGATGTTGGTTAAGCTTCTAGGCTTTTAGCAGCAGTTCAGCTGAGCTTCATTCTGGATGAGGACTCAGAGCCTTCCAGTCTGAGAAAACAGGATCAGGTGAGGAATTGGCAAGGTGAGGTGGCTGTGACTTGTTCTGCTTTTCTGATCTTCCAGCATTCACCCCAATAACTGGCCTCAGGTTTGATTCTATTAATAAGACCATTTAAAATTCATGCTACAAGCAACTTCCAAAATTCTGGAAATAACAGACAGCTGGCTGCCTGGACAGTCACTCAAAGTTCCTCTGAAATGTGGGGGCATCCATCTTCAGCTTATAGGCCTAGAGTCTCTCAGTCACTTCTCCCTGTGTCCTGCAGAATATCTGGCAGTCTCCTCTGCAAAGCAGGAACCTGAAGGACCATCTCACCTTGTTTTGGCAAAATTTGGTGGTCATTTTCCTTTGGGTTCTGTATGTCCAGTTTATACAACATTATCAAGCAGTCCAGGCAAGATTAGTTTCTTGCCCAAATGGCTAACTTTTGCCATAAGGAAAGCAAACTCCATATGGAGTTTCTTTAATGCATATCATCTTCTTTGAAGCAATTGGTGCTGTCAGGAGCAGACATGTCTCACTGTCCAGAAAAGTCTAAGTTCTTAAAAATATTTTAAATGTTATATTCTGTACGTCTTTGAAGTGTTTGAAGATTACCTATTTATCTGAAATGTATCTCTGCATATCTAGAAAACCTAATTAACATGACTATAAGTTTGACTATTATAGATGACTATTAATTTGTATTTTAATTATATATTATAATTTTAAATGAGCTGCATAAAAATAACACCTTAAATGATTAAAAATATACATGAAGTATAACAAAATTAACTTTAAATTTGAATCAATAAACTAAAATCCATAGCAATGTAAAATATTTCAAACAAGTTGTTGCTCTTTAAAAGTAGATTCAGTAATCTACCCTTTTATCCTATTATATCTGTATTCTACATTTCTATATCATATCCCCCTTTCTTCTTTTAGAAAGATATTGACTATGACCAATAACAATGTGTAACCAACAACCTAAACAAAGACAAACATCCATAATCCATTTTTTAGGAATGTGGGCATAGTATTCTAGGCTACTTCCTGCTGACTGGGGGTGCTGGCAATCTTCTGAGGATCCTGAGAAAATTTGAGATAATGGTCAAGTCCTGGAAGACTGGATATAACCTTTCTGATAGGTACCACATGTTAAGGTTCAGGAGGTATCACTTGATCAAATCTGATTCATCTTAACCTGGAACAAATGCATAGCCTCTTGCATCGTGTAGAAACAAAAGCAGAGTCTCATTTACAAAGCAACATAACCTTATATCTATGTTTTGAAGTCAAGATACCTTTAAAATACATATGTTGATTGAACTGAGCAGCCTTGACAGGCAAATGTCTTTCTACAGTTAAAAATCCCAAAGACAATATAATCCAGACTCTCTGTGTCATTTCCATCTTTATGTGGCTTATTGTTTATATTATTTTTACTGTCTCTCTAAAGATTTTATTTTTTAAAACTATTTCTTTATATAATTGTCTATCCTCCTTTTCGTCTCTCTTCCAAGCCTATGCATATTGTTAAACACACTGTAAAACATTTAGTTTTATTCCATCTGACTCTGTCTTACTATGAATCTATAATCCTTCTCTGACCAGGAAAGATTTTAAACTGTGAAGCTCTGCAGTGACTTTGGCTCTTGACTCTGCCCACCTCAGCTTCCCAACATGGCAGAGGTACGTTTACCGCCATCTCTGGGATCCATGTTCACCACCAAGTCTGGGAAGCAGTGGGTGTATGCCTCCATCCAGCAGCATGTAGGCCAGAAACCATTTTTGTTGTTGTTGTTGTTGTCTGTATAAGCAAAAGCTAAATTCACCATGTAGTGTGCTGCACAGCTTAGAGACACCTCTGTGTACTACAGCAGGAATCTGCTGTGCTGTAGGTCAAGCCCACACACTGCAAACCCACCATACTGTAGCTCAAGGCCACAGGCCACAGCTTGCCTGAGAGACAACTAGAAAACTGTTTTTAGCTCCATTTTAGAATCTTTTTTAAAAGCTTTCTCAGGTTTTGGGTAGAAATTCTTGCTACCACATCTGGGCACTAAATATATCCAGAGGTTTCTCTGGTTCCACCCGGCCCCCCACGGTCAGGATAAATCTCTCCCACCTACATCCCACAGCCTCTTGGTCCCAAGTAAACATGCAAAGGCTTATATTAATTACAAACTGTATGGTCTATGGCTTAAGCTTCTGGCTAGCTAGCTCTTTCATCTTAAATTAACCCATTGCTCTTAATCTATATGTTGCTATGTGACCATGGCTTTATCAGTCTGCTGGCATCTTGTTGCTCCTTCAGTGGCAGGCTTGAGTCTCCTCTATCTCTCCTTTTTTTTTTTTCTCTCTCCCTGAGATTTACCATCTGGCTCACCATAGGCCAGAGCAGCTTCTTTATTAACCAACCATAGCAACACATATTCACAGCATACAGAAAGATCCCAGAGCAAAGGGATTATCAAGGTTTTACTGATGACTTCCATTCTAAGAGTAGATTGTTCTAACTGAAATGCATTTCAGAAACAAAAAAAAATGGAGTAAAGTTATGAATATGCGTGTGACTGAACAGTTGTGATTACAACATCTTTCTAACTAGAACTGATTTTTAAAAGGATCAATTTTCAAAACATAAGAAACTAACAACCACCTGGCCTGAAAGCTGTTAATTCATTTTAAGGGGTAAAAATAATACGGCAGCCCAATAATCAACTTTTCATGACAATTGTAAATGATGAAAGATATTTGGTGGAGAGATAGAGAGTAATTTAAAATGGCGGCTGTATTGTAAAATATAAAGATGTATCAGGTGTTTTTTGTCTTAAGTTCATGAAACCTACAGCTTCCAGCTGCCCATTATCTTCTAAAATTTTATGTATATCTTGTGTGGATGTGTAATTGGCAGAGTGTGCATGCAAAGAGATATTTTCTATATATTTCATAAAATTTACAAACAGCCTGAGCTGGAAATAGAGAATCTCAAGTGACTTTGTCAAAATAATTCAGAAGCAGGCAGCTGCATATTGCCATGAAAATTGTGAAAGTGCTTCAGGACCATGTACTGTTCACCTCCAGTTTGTAATGCTTTGGATCAAAATATGCAGCTCATGACTATGAAATCATAATATATTTTACGTAGATACATTTTCTAATTCAAATATGCTATTTTTAATAGATAAACTGACAAATAAAAACTTACCCTTAGACGCACATAAAGGTCAAATATTTTTGTCACCAGCATTTACGTATCTGAAACACATATCACATTATTTCATGTTATTTATTGTAAAATGAGCATTATATTGTCATTTAAAATTTTTTATTTTATTTTTTTGGAGATAAACACAATTTTAAACTAAACGGAAAAGATGAGATCTATTGACCAACCTTGATAATTCCATTTAGCATTTTCAGGAACGTCTGTTTGTTGATGAATTCAGATTCCTGCTGAGTCACTCAGGCTGGGTGACCCCTCACAATCTTCCTCTCTCAACTGCCTTAATGCTGAGCTTAAGATCATGAAGCCCATGTCTGGCTGAAGGTTGGCTTTTGGTGTAGAACAATAAAGAAGATCACACCAATTGAAAGAACAATGGAGACAAAAAATCATTAAACAACAATGCTCCTCATTAGATGAAAGTATTAATTTATTATCTAGAAACATGTTCTTCGAAAGCATGTAGCTCCTTTTTATGAAGCAAGAATATGGTGATTGGATTTTGTTTTAAAAATCTGCTCTCCAATCATTAATTTTTTAATAAACAAATAAAAAGTGATTTTTTGACATTGTTATAAGCCAAAAGAAAAGTAATTTTCCACAAAATATTAGCCCTGCTTTCAATGACTGAACTATAGGTTTAATTTTGAGAATTTTTTAAAGAAAAAAATTTCTCCATCAAAAATTAGTCAGTTATTTCTAGTAATTCCCATTTAAGGTATTGGCCTCTTTACAAAAGAATAGAAAAATAGTTTTTAATGTATATCTAGAAGCACGCTTTTTGCAAAGTATATTTGCCATAACTATTAGGTGTTTATATTGAACAACTTATACATTTTGAGCAAAGATATAGATCCCTATAACATCCTGGAAAACAGTATTCTGTGTAGAGAATTACTTGAACATCTTACTAAGGGCATATTACTTGATTCATTATGTCTTGTCCACACTAAATAGCACAAATGCCACCTGGGTACAGAGACGTTTATACTTTTATTACTTTATTAAGATGAATAGAAAATCTGCCTTATCGTGTGAGTGTGTGTGTGTGTGTGTGTGTGTGTGTGTGTGTGTGTGTGTGTGATTAAATTTTGCTTGTGGAAACATTGTATTTACCTCAATTTATCTCGTAAGTCTAGAATAAAATCAAAGTTGTTTTGCACATAATGTTTTCTTGTAAAGTAATATTATTACTCCATCAGCACTCAGTGGGCAAACATATTTTTCAACATTCCTCTTTTAATTAACTTGTCTTACAAACAAAGGCTACCAGATGAACACAATTTATCCACAGCGTGCATTTTCAGCTAGGAGGCAGATAATTATTGCTCACTGCAGAAATAATGTTCTCCTACTTGCTCATGTAAAACAAACTTCAAATGTCATTTTGTGCAATAAAGATTACACAGCGCAGGGCTGACTTAAGAGAAGCCAGCTACCCAGAGGAACTTCTCATTAGCCTGAAGGTCAGGGGTGAGCCATGATCACCAGCTCTTGCTAACACAAACCTTAATTGCCCTCCTCTAGATATAATGCCCTCATAAGAACCCAAGTGGGGACAGTAAAAATTAAACTGTTATTGTGATACGTCTCTAAGTGGAACTGTACATTACGGGAACTGGCTGGGTATGTGCCACCTTACCACCTGTGTCTGGGGATCAGAGCATGTTGCATGAAACAAAGAGACTCTTGGAGGGAAATGCCTCCTTTAATAAAGTAGCAGCTGCTCGGCAACATTTAAATGTATTGTTTCAATTAATCACAGCAATTGTAGCATGATCCCTAAGCATTAAAGAGAAAATTGCACTTTCAAACAGAGCATCTCAAGCCTTCCAAACACTCTTATCTTCACGGGGAAGTTGAGGGATATATATGACATTAGAAAGCCCTCGTGGAAATCATGTTTTTAAGTTTTAAACAGTTCTTAAACCTTTTCTGCAACGTTACATCATCTGTTCTCTTAAACTGACAACCTAACACTGACCTGAGATGTAGAAATTTACTCCGTGTCTATGTAATGTCCAAGCAGATAAGCAATTCAACAAAGAGCACAGAATGTATTTATTCTAATATTCTAAATTGCAAAGGAGACGATTTTCATAACAGTTTTCAAGGAGAGTATGAGAAGGACACACTATCATATGAATCTCATTAACCAGTGTTCTACTGAAAGGTAGTGCTACACAATCCTGGCATCAGGAACATTTAGGTGGGACTGGTTGCTTTCTAGAAGCAGCCCAGGCAGGGATGAGGTTCTATAAATTGACAGTGCTGCCATTTTGTCTGTGAGGGCAGTGCACACTAGTGGGTAAAGGAACATTCTAGTTCCCACAGGATTTTTGAGTTTTTGCTTAATATAAAGTTGGTAGCCCATCTGGGAAGGACAATTAGTTTGGGATGAGACCCCAAATAAATATGATAGTTAATTTACCCTGAAATCATGGAGAACTCAGCTTGAAATCAGAGGGAATAAAATTTGACCATCTGATGAGGGTTCAGCAATGCACTGATCTATGGGCATAGCACTATGGCATTAGGAGTAATTTTAATATTATATCCATTTATCAGAATATTAGTAGTAGGTTCTTCATAGGGAGCCTATGTGCCACTTATTAAAACATTTTAGAATGCAAAGTAAAAAGGAAAGACTAATGGAAGAATCCGTGATTTTCTACTTGAATGTGTAGAGGTTAACTGTGCCACTATTATGACCTTACCCTGGTTAACCTATTCAATAATGTTCGTGAACAATCTGTGTGGAGGGCAATCTCTTGATGATGTGTTTGAAGCAGGAAGTAGCAGAGCAGTGACATCAAGCTTGGATTCCCTCAGTCACAGACATGCAAGGGTAAGAACCCCCTCCCCAGCCCCAGACATGTGCCCTTACTCTCCTAGTAGAGAGTCCGGGAGCACCCATAGCACAATGGGAGGCCCAGACCATGCCCAAGAGGGAGAGCAGGAACTTGATAAAGTACCTAGTTCCTTTTGGAGATTTGGATGTTCCATAAATTGCAAGCTGTTTTATTTGGTATAATTGAAAATATGCTTTCTAATTTATACAAAGTTATGAAAATTTCATTTCATTTTGTTTTGTATAGGAACTTGAATATTATTCTTTGTGATTTTACAGAACTTTAAATAAAATATGTGGTAGATTAATTGTTTCTCAAGAATTCTAATATATAGTTATATTTTAATTTTTCATGAAAATTGCATTGGCCCTTTTTTTCCACTATCCATCTTTGGCTATCATACATTGTTAATGTATACGAAGCCAAATTGTATAAAAAACATATTATCTAAATTTGAAATATGCAAGAAAGAACTTAATGGAGAAATTATTATAAAAACATTTCTGTCTGTCTTCATGTCTCCACACATGACACAAAAATACTGTTATTGGCTTTAAAAATAAGGCATATAATTTGATATGACACTAGAATGCACCCTGGGGTGAGAGAAATTAAATTTAATCCAGCACAGTTTTGAGCTGGTTCTACTTAAACACATCTGTACATATATAATGCAAAGATTTTGCCCTTCCTTCACGCACTTGTATGCTATAGGATGAACTGAATTTTTAAAAATATTAAAGTGAAATGCATTGAAACAATTTCTCCTTCAAACAACCCTTTCCCCCTCCCTCCCTCCTAAGAAGGACAGAAATAAAATTAACTGAGCAGAGAAGGACAGATATAAAACACGAAACATGACCAGATAACACCATCCCGTGGTCAGCTCCTGAAGCTCCCACTCAGGATGAAATGTGGAATTGTGTGCTTCACTTGTGTAAAGATCAACTTTGCTGTTTCTTCACTTAGGTGGAAAAATTACTAAAAGCCAGGACGAAAAAGGAGCTCCTTCACTGGACTGCACTGCTTCAGACTGCCTTTTGTTTCCGGCAGAATAATGTGAAAAACAAAACAGCCCCCAGGCCAGATTAAGTTGATTAATAATCTTTACTGTAAATAAACCATATTCTGGCCCAGTATGAGAAGAATAACTGTAGTTTTTCTTACTGTTTTTCTCTGTTTCTTCCCAGCATGGTTTCTCTCTCTTCCTGCTTTTTTGTGTGGTTCCTCCACATTGCTTTCTTCCTTTTGTCCTTATACTTTTTCTGAATTATTTCCAACACTTTCAAAGAACAATGGTTCATCTATTACATTCAGTTGAAAGGAACATTCTTTGAAAGGATAACAGCACAATTTAAAGGTAGCCTATATTTCTGCAGTAAAGTTGTTTAGCTTGTCTGTAAGGTAAGAGTGGATGGTAAAGAAATTTCTTTTATTAAATAATTTAAAAAATTTTCATCAATATTCATGTTCCACATGTTAATGTATTTAAGTATTTCATTACTGCCTTTGTATATACCTATTAGGAATCAGTCTTTTAAATATGTATTTTATGATTTTTATTTAGTATTACATTATAGTGATACTGGAAACAATAATGTGATGATAGAAGGTAAATGATTATCAAGCATGGGACACTGGAAATAGTCTACAGAATAAACCATATTATTGTGTTATATTATCAAATACTCATAGACAGTTTCTTACCCTTCATAACTTTATGTAAATAAATAATTTTATATAAAGGATATATAAATAAATAAATAATTATATTTATTTATTTATTAAAAAATAAATAAATAAATAATTTTATATAAAGGATATATTCTACATATATAAGCAGTTCAGGGGATTGTCTTATGATATGAACCTAGCTTAGTTTCATATTTTTGATCTCAGCATTTGAAACTGACACAATCATGTATACAATGTAGGTGCCCAGAACACATTCCTAAGAGACACAGACCTCACAGGAGTAAGAATTCCATTCTAAAATTAGATGATACAGAAATATAGAAATGCATCAAACTAAATAGAGACAGGTGTAGACACACAAAAAAAAAGCATGCAGGATTCTCATTGAGCTCTTGTATTGGTGCCAAAAACCAGCTCATTTGTTACCAAGGATACACAATATACCATGCATTTCATTATATGTAGAAAGTAAAACAAGTCACAAACACTTCAGGAAATTCACTCAATTATTTTTGTTTTTACTAAATTCATTTTCAACTTGATTCTCAGCCTTTTGTAATGGATGCAGATAATGGGTAAAGTTATTTGTCCTATCTAGGTCATTACTTTTGAACAATTATTATGTTTACCATCAAATAATGCTTATGGAATACAAAAAAAACCCCAGCATTTTCATCAGCTCTTTACTGTATTGTTTTCTTTGGAGGATTAAAAAATACTTTTCTGAGAATCATTTATTGACAAAATGTCAGTACTATGCTCAGTACTTGATATTTAAACTCATGTGGTGTCTAGGGGGTTAAGTTTCTGAGAAAAATTTGAGGAGACTAAGTTTCAAGTGTTTGATGTGTTTTAAAATTCCTTCTAAAATGTGGCTAGCAGAAGCTGCTGCTGGGTCCACTTTCTCCTGCTACTCATATGTGGATGTACTTACACATGTGGAATGAAGCCAACGAGCATCCCCAAAGCAGGAGTGAATCACATATTGTGCAGCATTCTTTTCTACAAAGAAACTCCCAGTAATGTCAAAGATCATGAAAATGCTCTTCTGAGTTCCTTCCTGGTATACAGGGATGAAACTAAAATAGACAAACCATAGTAGTTATGTTTTGTGTTCAAGTTTGCTGAATTACTAAATTTGCTCTTTGAGTAGTTTCAGAATTAGAAAATATATTTAAAAGTGATAAATTTATACAGGGACCAGGCATAACCACTTTCCTCCCCACTACCATTAATTTTCACTGATACTCAGACATACTAAAATTAAATCTCTTTTTGTCTGAACTCTTTCTGACATTTGTCTTTAAGAAAAAAGAGACAGAGGGTCTAAAGAGATGGCTCAGTGGTTAAGACCATTTATTGCTCTTCCAGAAAAACCTGAGTTCCGTTCACAACACCCACTTTGGACAACTTACAACTGCATGTAGCTCCAGCTCCAGGGAGCTGATGCCCTTTTCTAGCCTCATTGGGCAACCACGAACATGTGGCATACACACACACACACACACACACACACACACACACACACACACACAGATACACACATATACATGAGTAAAAAATATTTTTTGCACAATTTCTTTATTGTTTATTTTTTTCATATAATACATCCTGATGAAAGTTTCCCCTCCTGCTACTCCTCCCATTTCCTCATCATCTACCCTGCCATCTGGATCCACTACCTTTATTTCTCCTTAGAAAACAACAACAGCAAAGGGCTTTTAAGACTTATAACATAATGTGTAATAAGATAAAGCAAAAAACTAACACATTGAAATTGGACAAAATAAACAAACAAATGGAAAAGAGCCCAAGAGAAGACCAAACATTAGAGAACCACTCATTTGCCCACTTGGGAATGCTATAAAAGAATAAACTGGAAGCCATAATATATGCGCAGGGGACCTGGTGGAGACGGATGAAAACCCTGTGCATACTGCATTAGTCTTTCTAAGTTCATTTGAGCTTTGCTCGTGTTGATACAGAGGGCCTTGTCTTCTTGGTATCCTCGATTCCCTCTGGTTCTTATATATACTCTTTCCATCTTCCCTTCCACAGATTCCCTGAATCCTGAAAGGAAAGATTTATGGAGACACCCCATTTAAGACAGGGTGTTCCAAGATCTGTCTGTCTGTCTGTCTGTCTGTCTGTCTGTCTGTCTGTCTCTCTCTCTCTCTCTCTCTCTCCCCGCCTCTGAAGGCAGCAGGAAGTTGACTGACAGTAGCATGAGGGAAGCTTGAGCAAAAGACACCTCAAAGCCCACCACCATGGTGACCTGCTTCCTCCAACAAAGTCACACCTCCTAAAAGTGCCACTCCATTGAGTGGCCATTTTCTCTCAAACGACAATTAGTATAGCAGAATATCATCGAAAGTTATTTTATTGCTGCTTTAAAAAAAAACTAAGAGGGTGAGAAAGTTGAATTTAAGCCTACATTACTACATATGAAATTCAAAAACAGAACAAAAAATTCACATTTTTCCAATGTTATCCTTTGATCAACATTTCCTTTCTTACAGTTATTTATTTCCTGATCATATCTGCTAATCATGGCTTGTGAATTTACAGAAACATTGTGCTGCTCCTACTTAGGTTTATTTATCTGCCTAAGAAAGTTGTGAAGAAATTCTAATTTAAGTTTTTGTCAATGATACATTAAAACTAATTATTTAATCTAAACTTCACACTTTGTCCTAGTCTTTAGAATCACCTATTGTAGCTGGAGTTTTCTCCAGTCCCATCCAGGCCCACAGACTCTCAGACCCAAATAAACACACAGATGCTTATATTAATTAAAACTGTTTGGCCTAATGGCTCAGGCTTCTTGCTAGCTAGATCATACACTTAAATTAACCCATAATTCTTAGTTATGTTTAGCCATGTGGCTTGGTACCTTTTCCCAGTTCTGCCTTCACATATTGCTTCCTCTGTGTCTGGCTGGTGACTCCTGACTCAGCCTTCCTGTTCCCTGAATTCTCCTCTCTCTTTGTCCTGCCTACACTTCCCGTCTGGCTACTGGCCAACAGCACTTTATTTATTAACCAATCAGAGCAATACATTCACAGCATACAGAGTGATATCCACAGCAACCTATTCCTGACACGTTTCTGATTAGATTGTACTTTCAAAAACAATATTTGGGAGCTTCTGTTTTGTTTTGTTTTGTTTTTCTTCAACTCTCATGTCCCTCTCACATCCCTCCTTTTTCTGTTTTATGTTAGAAGAACTTTCCTCTTCTAAAATAGTTCAGCCTCAACCTCAAAAACCTTGAACCAAAAGAAGAATAATGATATGTGGCATACATATTACATTATGAAATACTGTATATCTGTAAAGAAAAATGAAATCATGAACTTTGCAGGTAAATATATAAGCTAGAAAAAATTAGGTTAATGAGGTAACTCAGATCCAGGAAGACAAACATTGCCTATTCTCTCTCATCTAAGGCTTCTAACACCAAATCTCCAAATGTAGGTACACAACCTATAATAACTACGGAATCCAGGAACATAAAAAAGGATCACCGCCAGGGTTGGGGAGTCAGGGAGAGACAGAGAGGGGGATAACAGAGCACAAGTGATCTGATCAGAGAAATGGGAAAACAGAGGTGAGTGGGCTCTAATGGAGGAGTGGAAACATGAAAGCACAAGAAGAAGAGAAGAATGTGAAATATTGGTAAGCATGTCTGAAAAAGTTATAAGGAATCAGAATATTAACTATCTATTTAAAAAAAAAAACCTGTAAATCACATTAGTTAAAATGAAATTTTTTCATCTGAGCTTACAATGGTTCTTACAAGAATTAATGACCATCTGACAAAAACCTCAACACTAAGCCTCAGAAACCTTCTTCTGACTTGTTAGTCAGTGCTGTCCAAGAGACTTCAAAACATTACAGGCTATCATTACTACATTTGGTTTCCCATCATAGATGAAAGATAAATGTTTAATTTGAAGACATCGTGTACCTCAGACACATGAACGGGAGGCCCCTGATACGAGACTTATCTCAATGCCTGTTCACTGAGGACTAGTTTTCTTGTTATTATAAGGCATCATGCAAACTTCCAAAGGAGCAAAGCAAACAACAGTCCTATCCATTTATGATGCCTTTGAACCACATCAATGACCAACATGGCATCGTTACTCTAAGGGTTCAGTAGGGGCACGCATACCTTTGTGTGTGATAACAGACAGCTCTCATATTGGACTGAAGACCTGCTCAACAAGAGGGAAACCATGCTTGGAACTGGAAACTTAGGTAAGTACTCAATGCTATTGAAGTCATATATCTTAGAGAAGAACCTACGACCACCACTTTACTAAACCAGAATAATCCCTTACTACATTTTTAATATCTTTCCTTACTGTCAGAAATAAGTGTAGTCCTCACCCCTCAGCAAGGAAACTTCTCTTTGCAACAGATGGAGACCACTACAGAAAACCAAAACATATCAAAATACAGGACTTCAAACCCAGTTCCAACGGATGTATTTATAAGAAACAAACAAAACAAAAAACAAAAACCCTCCTGTACCATAGGCAAAGAGAACATTGTGGAGAGAGGAATTTTCTGCAAAATTGTGTCTCTTAATGTCAGAAGCCACAGTCATATAGACTCACCAATACGACTTCTTGAATGAGATGACTATCACAACAATAAATATGCGTAAGTGGGTGACGGGAAGCCTCTGAGGCCTCAACCTTATACAAAGAAGTAGAGTAATCTCAGGAATTCTGAGAGTTGGGGGAATAATCTGTCCCTAGGAAGAGCACAACAATTGTTTATCTAATATCAAATGGTTAAACTTGAAAATATACATACAGGTATATATATATATATATATATATATATATATATATATATATATATATATATAATAGGTTGTATTCATGAATTTTTGGAATATATTATATATATTCTACTTCTTATTTCTGTTCCTTCCTTTCTATTTTTAATTTCTATTTTACTTTTATTTTCTGAGAGAAGGTGGGAGGACATGTATGTGCTATGTTATGTGTATGTTTATGGGTGGGTATATGTCCCTGTGCATTTGTGGAGGCCAGAGGAGGTTTTCAGATGGTTTTCTCTATCACACTCTGCCTTTTTCACTTGATACAAGGTCTTACTAAACCTGGAACTAGGCTGGTAGCAAGAAAGACCCAGTAATGCTTTCTCTCACTCACCTTCTTCACCAACACATTGCTGGGTACATACTCGTCATACCAAGCCTGGCTCCTTATGTGAATTCTGGGGATTTGAATGGAGGGCCACATGCTTGTCCAGCAAACATTCTTATTCACTGAGTCATATCCCAGCCACCTTTCTCTTCTTTGTAGTGTGTGTGTGTGTGTGTGTGTGTGTGTGTGTGTGTGTGTGTGTGTATGTTTGTAACAACAATTGAGAAGAATTGGAAGCCACGAATTTGAAAGCAAGATAGGAGAGGTATATGGGGATTTTTGGAAGGAGGGAAAGGAAGGAGAAAATGGTGTAATTATATTACAATTCAAAAACAAAAGAATAATTAAAAATTAAATAGTTCAGCTCATTTAAGGCTTTTAATTTCCTTTTCTGCTGGGTTTTTTTTTGTTGTTGTTGTTGTTGTTTTTGTTTTTGTTTTTCGAGACAGGGTTTCTCTGAGTAGCTTTGCACCTTTCCTGGAACTCACTTGGTAGCCCAGGCTGGCCTCGAACTCACAGAGATCTGCCTGCCTCTGCCTCCCGAGTGCTGGGATTAAAGGCGTGCGCCACCACCGCCTGGCTCTGCTGGTTTTTGAGAGGAGAATATTGTTTTATTATTTAGCCCGGTTTAACTTCAACCAACAATTCAAATGTGCTTTTCATATACAGTCTTCTGAAATTGTTGATATATAGATCAACAATTTCATTTATGGATCAACAATTTCATATACAGTCTTCTGAAATTATTGATATAAACATCATTATTTCAGGAAAATATTTAAATAGTACATATGTAAATAGTGAAAACATGGCCTTTCACTTAACAAAAATTTGTACTACTTGAAGAAGAACAACATATTTATTGTCTCATGGACTGAAAAGAAAATTTAGCTGCCTGTCCTCTACCTAACTCTGGGATTTCGATTAAAATTCGCTTTTTGAAGCTCTGTTTTATGTATTAATCTAGTGACTAAGAATTTGATTATAGGGCTTTGTGTAAGAGTAATATAAAGACGTTAAGTAAACATTCTTAATTTATTCTATTAGGTTCTAAAATTATGCTTTGGAATTCTGATACTGCCATTTCCATGGCTTCTTCTTTTTTTTTTTTTCTGCCATAAGCATGAAATTGTACACATTGCAGATGTTGAATGCAGACCTAGGAATATGACCAAAGTTAATAAGGCAGGAATACGATGCCTGTACACTAGAAGATGCACAGCGTTGCAGCTTAGGTGGCAGATCCGCTGTTGAAGAATCCCTTTGTTCTTATATTTTTAGGCAGATTTGAGAGAAATTCTTTATTGTTGCCTACTACGATATCAAAAACTTCTCATACACAGGGAACTGTTACACTGCACTCACTTATCAAGGGTTTTCCCTTCTCCTCCCATCCAGAGCTAGTGTCTGACTTCCTCCTGAGATCATGCACTTAGAGCTGATGTTTGATAAGTGGCAGTGGAACGGATGGCACTCCATTTCCATTACGGTAGTGGGCCTGGGTGCTTGTGTCTCCTCACCTGCAATACTCTTCCTTTATTTTCACCTAGCTAACTTCTCCTAGACATTCCTCAAAGTTAGGATCAAATATTTTTTGTGACTTCTTTAATGCAAACAGCCTGACATAGTCATATGTGCAATGAATGGTGTTCATTTTTATAATCTTTAACATGTAGTATGATGACAATTTTCAAAAAATATATTTCCTTAATTTTATATTCTCTCTCCCACTAAAATGCAAGCCCTGGATGGAGCTGGAACATGAATGCCTAACTATTCCCATGGCTTAGCCAAGTATAGAACTCTTTCTTGCTCTTAATATCTGTTACTTGTGTGAATGAAATTAATAAAACTGGTAATTTAGAAAAGTAAATGAGAAACCTTTGGTTTAAGACAAAATATGCTTTCATGGCAACCCCCTCTGGTACTTGTTTATGAAGAAAAACCATTAAGCATCAAAAGGAAAAGAAAAGCCTTTGTGTCCATAGCTAATGCATCCTCAGAAATAAAAAAAAAAATCAAGGTCAAAAAGAATAGAGAATGTCTGAACTTATTATTGAAGAAGGTTTTGAGGACCTCTCCTAACCTTGCTTTACAGGGAACCATCTGCCTTCTATGGAAATGACAATATGATTTCAATAATGCAAGCCGATGCTTGTTCAGTTTACCTTTCAGTTACTATGTCAAGGAGCACTGCAACTCAGCATCAGTGGTTTTTTATAAAACACTTTATGTTTCTTTCACTCAAAATGGAATTTGTAACAAGGACTAGCACACTAAAAGCCAATTGTTCCATTCCCATCTTTAAACTGGGGGAGGGTCTGCCTCATGTGAAGTAAACAGGCAATAGATAGAGTTCTTACTGTGGGAAGAAATCAAGCTAAAGGTCATTGGAAAGAAGGAAGTTTGCAAAAGCAAACCAATGACTTGTGTGCTGAACTCTCTAGAGAGTCTAGCCTGACAAATTTTTTTTTTTTTTCTATTCTTTTATCCTCTTCTTGGGCAACAGACTATGTATTTTAAGGTAGTTCTACCACAGCCTATAACAAAAGATTGCATGTTCTAGCCATTTTACAATGACATATGTGGTCATTTTTCTATCTTTTGCCTGGGTATGTGAATGGAACATTCTCTCCAGGGAAGGAGGCATAAATATTTCAGATGGGGAGACACCCATCCTCTCCTCTTGTTAATCGCGGCACATTTCCTGCATGACAGGCCTTGTGTGCCTACTTTTGGCTCCCTAAACATCTTTTACATGAGAATTAAACTCCTCTTATTCCTACAGGTAAATGGAAGGCTTGTCAATACCATACCTGTGATGGCTATTCTTGGTTGTTAGCTTGACTACATCTGGAATTAACTAAACACCCAACCAGCTAGGCACACATGAGAGGGATTTTCTAGATTAGATCATCTGAGGTCAAATGATTTACCCTAACTCTGTGTGGTAACCAGCTTCTCATGGTCACCTGTATAAAAGAAGGTAGAAGAAAAGAAGCTTTTAATTTTTGCCTTCTTGTCCTCATTCTCAGTGTCAAGCTCTTCTATTCTGCTGCTGACACATTACTTTACTGATATTAGAGCCCACTCTTTTGGGATTCTGACATATAGTGAAGGCCAGCTGAGACATCTAGCCTTGTGGACTGCACAACTATTAGATTCTTTGACTTTCCATCAGGAGACAGCCATTTTAGACTAGATGGATCACAGCCTGCAAGCCACTCTAATAAATCCCATATATATTTATGTAATAAATCTCTCCATATGTACATATATATAGATAGACATAGGTAGAATGAATAAGTATTTTATATGTAATGTATACTATATGTGTGTATATATGTGCATATATATATATATATATATATATATATATATATATATATGATATTCATTCTACAAGTTCTGTTCAGTTAACAGAGGAGATGATGACTCAGCATTACAGATTCTAGGATAATATTTCTAGGGGAAAAATCTTTCCACTTTTTGAATCAGTTCAAGAAAAATCATTGTCATGGGTCTCAATAGGCTAATTCAGCTGTATGTCTATCCAAGACTCCACCCCTCTGTTTAAAGAAGCCACAATTTTGGTTGCTTATGCCAATCATAAATTAACATAAAATTAGAATCCACACCAACCACTGGAGACTCCTGCTTTTCCATTTGCCAAAGGGAAGTAACGTTTGTCTTATGTAACAAGGAAGAGCTAGAGCGTTAGAAGTCCACTGTAGGACTTTACCACAGTACTTCACACAATTTATCACTTATTTTCAAATCTAAAGTTGTTAAACTCAGCTTATGTCCTTTACTACCTTGCTTTAGCCTTTCACTTCTTTGAAATTTCTTTTCTGACAGATGTCAAAGAACTTTCCTCTTGATTGATTTTCTACATGCTTTATCTCTCATCCATCTAGTCCCCATTTTCGCCTTTCACTTTAACTCCAAAATGTCAAGTATATTTTCTGAAAGTATATTTTCTAAAAATACACATTTTTAAAACATATTTAATAATACAACCCAGATGCTGATTGTGCTATAGCACGAACTTCAGTCTACTATTAAAAATTAGTTAGTAATTTTTAGAAATGAGGTGAATAATTAATTCCTTAGCATGCTTTCATTTTATTGAGAATATTACAGTCACATTAGCCTTTTTATTAGAAACTGTTCCTGTAAGAGGAAATATCAGATAATGTCTTCTACTCATTTTTATGTGACCTTTATTTTATTTTTCTTGCACCTTTATTTCATTCAGTACTCAAAATATAACAAACGTAACATGAACGTGGTCCCCTATGGCCATGGAATAGCAAATGTGCTTTTCAAAATCACTTTAGTCAAACTTCTTTTGATTGAGTATTTGTATATTACACATATTTTATCATTTTTTTTAAGAAATTTCCCTTTATATTGGCTTCTGTAAATTTTATTCTCTCAATATATTTAAATATTTTTGACTGCTGTAGTGTTCTCTTTTTTTAATTTTTTTCATGCATTTTACATGTCAACCACAGATCCCCCTCTCATCTCTCTTCCCACTCCTCCCGTGATTTTGTATTATGTAAATAGCATTCTTTATTGAAAAAGTAGTTTCTTTATTGAAACAAAGTGAGATAGTTAGTTCAACTTTTTTTAGCTGTATTTCTGACCAAATATCAAAATTCCTTTAAAAAAAAAAAACTCAAGATTGTCTCTTGATATGTTCAATAACTACTTGAAAGGGTATAGATTTTTATTGATCCTAAACACCTGCTAGACACAGTTCATAGAAATCAACAGGCATTCTCTATTGAACAAATGAACTTCTTTCTCACAATTTGTCCTGAATTAAAAAAAAAAAAAAATGTCTTTGGGAAGTCTTGACAGGTTATCAGCAGTGACAGTGTAGCCATAAAGCTCAGAAAATATTTCAACACAAAGAATGCTCAAGGCTCCAGTAATGTAAATACCTCATCATATTATTGATTTTGCAGGAAACACAGGGCTCAGTTTCATAAAACAAATGTGAACATGTAGGCATTGGTATTCAAATCTTAGTATTCCATTAGCTGAAACAATATGTATCCTAAATATCATTTGAATATTTCAGAAAAGTGTTTAAGAAAGCATACTTTTTATTGAAATCCTGAGAAATACAGATTTTGAAGAGTTCTAGGGAGATGGATCCATTGATAATTACTCACCATACAAGCATAAGGATCTAAGTTTGTGTCCAGAACCAATGTAAACGGTGGAAATATTGATAAGTGCCTATAATCTCAACATTTGGGGCAGATACAGGCAGATGTCTACAGAATTTTGCGCTAAGTGAAAAAAATTACATAATGTCATTTGTATGTGGAATATTTTTTAAGTCATGTATACAGATGGAGAAAAAAAGAGTGGCTATTTCTATGGGGATGAAGTGAGATATTTAGCCAAAAGATGTAAAGTAGATAAAAAAATCAAAATATTTAACATATCACATGAGGCTGTAATTGGTAATAATATATTCTATTTAGATGTTTTCTGAAATGAGTAACTTATAGATGCACTTTGTAGCAGGAAAAAGGGTTAGCCATATGGAATGACAGTTATGTTCATTCATCTTAGCACAGTAGTGATATTACTATATAACTATATTTACTGTATTCTTTAAATAATCACAATAAGATGTGTTTTTCTAAAGGAAAAAATTCAGAGAAATATGGAAATTTGGAAAATAGAACTTTCAAAAATATAAAGACTCCCTCAATCCTTATATTATTTTGTGAAAGAGTAAGACAACTGATGAGAACAGTAGAAAAATCAAGGACTTTTAATTACTCTTGCCTCTGTGATGGTGATTATTTCCAGAGAGGGTACTATTATTTGAAAGATTCATTATTAATTTCTAGATATAGATTATTATCTGTTGGCACAATTCTTGGCTATCTAAAGTGTGGCACATTTCACCCTGATAACTTCATAGTAGTTATATGAATTGTCCTGATCAATGCCTTGCAACATGATCACACACAGCTCCTAAGTTCAAGCTTACCCATTTGTTTTTCTTATCTTTTTTCTCAAAGCATAGTAGATATATTTTACTTTGAAATTCAAATGGCATTATCACTTACTGTAAACATGTGTGCAAGCC
Organism: Peromyscus eremicus; assembly: GCF_949786415.1. Lineage (NCBI taxonomy): Eukaryota > Metazoa > Chordata > Mammalia > Rodentia > Cricetidae > Peromyscus > Peromyscus eremicus. The sequence continues at coordinate 15,151,747 of NC_081429.1, read as the reverse complement.
TACTCTCCTGGCATTATACATTCTTATATCTCTGGCTTGACTCTTCCAAATGAAACTAGAAAAGATTCACTTGGAATGCAAAAATGGCCTTGAGTTTTTGATAGAGTAAGGTGTAACCATGAGTCAAAATAATTAATCATGACAATCTGGGAAGTACACTACAGTCCAAGCAACATTCCTTTCAGCACTGAGACAGGCAAGTGCTGTGGATAGCTTCATATTAGCTTACTTTGACTTAGAATTCAAAATAGAATATACTGCTGGGATCATAGGTAACATTATTAAACTTACATTGAATTTTCAGTTTACTAAATAGTAACTAATGGTAGTACCAACTCCTTACAGTGTCTGTTTAAATTTAACATCTGTTGCTGTGACAAAATACCCTGATATGAAGCAACTTAGTGGAAAAGCAACTTATAAAACTCCATTTACAATTTCAGGCTATAGAACATTGTTGCGGAAAAAGCACAACAAGAGGAACTTGACAGAGCTGGTCACAACATATCCACAATGAAGGCAGTTCAGAACTTCTGCCTAGAGAATGGTATTGCCTATAGTGGGCAGTAACTTCCCACATCAATTAATACACAATCAACACAATCTCCTGCAAACACACTCACAAGCCAGTCTGATCTAGAAAATCACTCATTGAGAATTTCTTAGGTTCTCTAACCTATGTTAAGCTGACTATTAAACTAACATCATACTATATAGTAATAATAAATTTCTAAAAATAGACTTTCAAAAATTAAAATGCACATATAAAATAAACCTGGAATATAAGAAAATTAACTGAAGTGAATCATATATTTTACAATTCCTTTTAGAATTCCCCATTAACAGACAGTTCCTTTTTTTTCTTTTTGGAGATCTCTAGATGATTTTATTTGTAACATCTACATAAAAATGTTATTTTTGTTTATTTTATTAAGTTCACATTACTGGGAAGAAAGCCTGGTACATCACCCTTGTAAAACAACTTAACCATGAAAGTATATACTCAAGGCCTCAATATTTTATTTTTAAGTAAAGAGATAGATTGTAGAATTAAGATATTACGCCTGGTTATATTTACCTTTTGGATATAGCCAGCACCAACTTTATTCTTAGAGAATCTCAATATCTGCTTTCATTAAGAAGCTTTTGAAAACAGAATTTAAATCTAGAGAATAGATTTGGCTCAAATGTCAAACAGCATAATATGCATAGGAGTCATTATAGCTGTTACCATAGAAATATAAAGAATTATTGAAATTAATAAAAACAAGATGTGCCAACAAATTTCATCTCCTAGGACAAATGAACAAATTCCTTACCTCATATAATTTACCAAGACAGAATCAGGAAGAACCATAAATCAAATTAAGTGAACAATAAAATATGTCCCATTAAAGACCAGCATCAAATAGTTTCACTGTTAAATTCTTCACAGAACTAATGACAGGAGTCAGAAAAATGGCTGTAATCATGAAGATGTTTGCTGTGGAAGTCTGGCTACCTGAATTAAATCTTCAGCAACCATGTGAATAGAAGGAGATAAGTAACTCCACAAGGTCAAACATGCTAACACAAATACACACACACACACACACACACACACACACACACACACAGAGAGAGAGAATAATTAATAATAATAACAACAATAATAATGATAATAGCAATAAATAAATCATTTAAAAAAACTAACACTGGTTCTACCTAAGTTATTCCCAGAAATTTAAGAGGAAAGAATTCTTCCAATCTATTCTATAGGGTCAACTTTAAGCCAGTATCAAAATCAATGGAAGATAGAAGAAAAATCTATTGCTAATAATCTTGATGAATATATTCAGCAAAATATGAGGTAACTAGATTCCATAGTTTTGATTGTTTACCATTATAAAACTGTGTTTATTCAAGAGACATATGGATAATTCAATGAAGGCAAGTGAATAATGTGAAATGCTACATTGTTTCAATGAAATAAAACAATACTATGATGAATGTTTGATCATAGATCAAAAATTAATATACAATCAACACAATTTCACACAAACACACTCACAAGCCAGCCTGATCTAGAAAATCAATTTTTGATAGAATTAGTAATATGATTTGATTAACTTGAGCATCACTTCATGATAAACACAGTGAACAAATTTGATAGAAAAGATATAAAGTATTCAACATAATAAAAAAGCATTTATAACATTCCATTCATTATCATTACTCTAAATGGAGAAAATCTGAAAGCTTTCTGTGTAAAGCCAGGGAAAGTAACAAGAATTCACTGATGAGAGGCTTATCATTATTATTCAGCCCACTTCTAAGAAGCCTAGACTGAACACCGAGGCAGGAGAGAAACAAGAAGTGCAAAAATGAAGAGGAATGAACTCAAACTACCACTGTTGAAGATGACCCAAACTCAAAGATGGAAAAACTGAAACAATGAAACTGTCGAAGACATTCTGGGTTGGTGCAGAATATAAAGTCAATACCAAAATAAGTATCATTGCTATATTCCAATAGTCAATGATCTAAAGGAGAAGCAATTCCTTTTGCAAGAGCAACCCAAAATATAACAACCATTAACAAATATGATAAAAAAGCAGCTGATATGGCCGGGCGGTGGTGGCGCACGCCTTTAATCCCAGCACTCGGGAGGCAGAGCCAGGTGGATCTCTGTGAGTTCAAGGCCAGCCTGGTCTCCAAAGCGAGTTCCAGGAAAGGCGCAAAGCTACACAGAGAAACCCTGTCTCGAAAAACCACAAAAAAAAAAAAAAAGCAGCTGATATGTACAAGTAAAATTATAAAGCACTAATGAAAGAATTGAAGAGAAAACAAAATATAAAATAACATCCCATACTTAATTAAGTATTGAAAAATATTGATATTGTTAATGTCAGTTTTACCCATTGCAATCCATGCCAAAAAAAAAAAAAAAAAAAAAAAAACCAAAGGATTTCTATAGCACTAAAGAAAGCAATACTGAAATTTATGTGGAACTGCAAAAATTAATTAATGAACAGACAGGGCCAACTTGAGCCAAAAGAACACATTGACCTTAATTGAAGACGTTGACTTCAAAATATATAATAAATAGCTGATAAAAATCAGCGTGAAATTGCCATTAAAAAAAGAAAACACTGAGAAAAGTCGAATAGAATAAGGTCCCTAAAAGTAAATGTGTCAACATCCAGTTATGCCAGCATCATTTGTGAAAGGGGATTTCTTTTTTTCAGTTGTGCAATTTCAGCTTCTTTGTCAAAAATCAGGTATTCATAGGTGTTTGAATTAATGCCAGGGTCTTCTATTCAATTCCATTGATCTACATGTCTGTTTTTATGTCAATACCAAGCTGTTTGTATTACTATAGCTCCATAGTAGAGCTTAAAGTCAGGGATGGTAATGCCTCTGGAAGTTCCTTTATTACATAGGATAGTTTTGGCTATCTTGGGTTTTTTTGTTTTTCCATAAGAAGTTGAGTATTGTTTCTTCAAGGTCTGGCATAACTGGATGTCAACATGTAAAAGAATGCAAATAGACCCATATCTATCCCCATGCACAAAACTGGAGTCCAAATGGATCAAAGACCTCAACATAAATTCAGCTACACTGAACCTGATAGAAGAGAAAGTGGGAAGTAGCCTCAAAGGCATTGGCACAGGAGACCATTTAATCTATCTTGCCTGACCTTACATTGTTTGCCCAAAATATCAAAGCCTGGAGTCAGAGAACTTCGTAATATTCTTGTCTATAAAAGGAATTATGGTGGGTAAGGTTTTGCAATTTTGCATTTTCAGGACTAAGAAGAAGCCATAAATATTGTAGTTGTATTGGTGGGTTTTTTTAAAGCATGTGTTTAAAACCTATTACCTTGACATACTGAGTACTTAGCTACCTTTGACAAGTTCTTAAATTATTTTTTCATCTTTAGACTTTTAAAATTTTTTAAAAATAAGAACATCCTAGACCTTATCAAGAAAATATTTTAGATGGTCCTGTTTTGATAAATATTTGTGCTATGGAGCTCACAGCTTCTTAGATTTCCTCAACTGCTGGCTTAAACTTAATCATGTGACTTTGAAATTTCCAGTTGAACATGTATAGAATCATAGCCCTTCAATGACAAGCACACTTACAAATCATTATTGATCAACAATCAGAACTTCCAATATTTCTTAAATTATTGAATTTCATAGCCCACAAGAACGAGCATTAGGCATCCATTGTTTAATGATGTAGGTAAATATTTTATCTGCTGTAAAACAAAACCATCCTGTCATTCCTTTTAGATTGGGAAAGTGTAGCCAGTCTGACCACCAATCAGTGGAAGCCTTTACTTTTCCTTTTATTTTATTTCTTTTTTAGTGTATTTTAGATACCTCATAAGTTATTAATGTCAAGCGTATTACTGTTTCAGTTTGTAATCTTCATTTACATGAATCAGTTTCCAAGCACATCCAAAATTTTTGCACGAACCAAATTATTTCTGGGAAGAACATTTCACATAGCTTATATATGACATTCAAAATACCCCAGAATGATTTTGAGTAATATTCCATGTACCATAAAACCCCATAATATAATAAACATTATGGAATATTCCAAAGAGAAAATATTAAATTGAAAATGCTTAGCTACTCTATATACTTCCTTACCAGTTGTTCTGACTGGTCATTATCCATTTGGTAAAACTTCTCAAACAACTCATTAATATTTAAATAGCTATCTGAATTATAAACTTCAAACTGCAGAAACCAAATGCCTTTATGCATAATTCAAAGGATCTTCGCAGAAAACAATCTCTGTGTTGCAATTGCTTTCAAGTCCACCTTTTGAATTTCTACATGAGAATCCAATGCCAATGCAATTCAAATCAATTCATTCATGGTTGATTTTAAAACTCCCTTTATATGGATGCTGTGGCAGAAGAAACACTCTGAATTCAAACAAGGATCAATTACCAAAGCTGAGGATTATTTGCTGTGAGAAACATGCATATATTTACATTATTTGGTGGTTTTTGATATAGGTATTAGCAAATTCTCATAAAAAGTTGTATCTGTATAGGTTGCCTTTAGTTCAACCTAACTTCCCTTTGCAAACCGATGCATTTCACTTTGAAGTTTGTTGTTGTTTTTATTTAGAATTGACCTAACATCTCATGAGTAAACTTTTTGAGCAACTGTCAACCTTAAAATAAGTAAAAAAAGAAAACGACCATAGGTGAGTGTTAGTATCTATTTTTCTCATTTATGTGATGTGAATCTCTTTCTATCCAAATTTAAAGAACATTGGCTCTAGGAATTACATATATTATTTATTAGTGTGTAGCCAACATCTTATCATAGTAAGCTAATGTAATACTAAAATGTATCCTGGCATACTATGAAAATGCCCTTTTGCCTTACAGAATACAGTTTTTCTACAAATTGATTAAGAGTACAGTTGATCATATAACATATGAATTGCAAATAGAGTCATGATGACTAATGCTACCTTAATAAATGCAGCATGAGTAAATAATCACTGTCCACTTATTTTAAAGTATCATCTTCAGTACATAATTCAGTGAGTTGCATTCAGTTCACAGGAACATGAAGAACCTAGTCAAAATTTGCAAAGGGCAGGAAATTCAGAGTTAAAGCTGAAATCAACTTGGAGCACTGGTCTTTTTAACACATGTGGTAAGAACTGTGTATGCTACAAATGCACATATGGAGGTCTTTTAGTTGGTTCCATTTCCCTGAGGAAAGGGAGGTTTCTTTTGAGATAAAAGAAAGAAGCTCTTATATTATTCTTATTTGAAAAACGGCTAAGTGTGAAATTTGGAACGCATAATGTGTACCGTATACATAAAACGGTTTCTTGTAACCAATGGCATGTAAGTGGTAGCATAAGTTAGCAACGTTTTTTAACTTCAGTTGTCTTTTCAGAAAAAAAATGTGCTGTGAAAAGCAGAAAAGGATCGATGATTCAGCATAATATCTTCCCACAACTTGGAGGAAAACCAACAAACACTAGGACCTATAGAAAAAAGCAAGTGCATATTATTAAAATTATAATATTTTTAAAAGTATTTCCTACCCTACAGATTTCTTGAAGATAATAAAATTGGGAAGTTTTGTTTAATGCTCCAAATATTGGCATACTTTTAGGATTGCATTAACTACATCAATAGGTACAATTTAGGCTTAATAACTATATAAAAATAAAGCATGCATTCCAGTTCATTTACCTGTTTCAATCTGCACTATTTCAATTTTGCTACTAAAGGTTTGGAGAAATTTACTGTTTTAGTAATAGCAATTAATATATTCTAATAAAGAAGTATATGTGTATTAATAGGCTCACTATTTTAGAGGAATATTGTCAGGCTGTAATGAACATAATAACTTGGAAAAGGGTATGAGTCTATCAGAAAATATCAGTGTAGGTGATTATAAATAATAGAATGTGAGAAACATCTAGTTTAAGCATCAATATATAATTGAGCTACAGATAAAAATAATCAAATGTATGGGAGCTATACATTTCAATCATACCATGTGATCAAATAAATGAAAAGAAAAAAATCCCTTAGTTTATAAAATACAAAACCCTCATTATTATCTGAATAATGTACACTTAATTCTGCAACTAGAGTGCACTCAGAAATTATTATTTGTGAATGAAAGAAGTGTGGTAATATTGTGTCCCCCAATATATTATGCGCTCTAGTAAACTTACCTGGAGTCAGAGAACAGAACAGCCACTAGATTACACATAGAGGCCAGAAAATGGTGGCACACACACCTTTAATCCTAGCATTCTGGAGGCAGAGATCCATCCGGATCTCTGTGAGTTCAAAGCCACAATGGAAACAGCCAGGCATCGTGACACACACTTTTTATCCCAGGAAGTGATATCAGGAAGCAGAAGGTATATAAGGCAAGAGGACCAGAAACTAAGTTTGTTAAGCTTTTAGGCTTTTAGCAGCAACTCAGCTGAGATCCATTCAGATGAGGATACAGGAGCTTCCAGTTTGAGGAAAAAGGATCAGCTGAGGAATTGGCAAAGTGAGGTTACCTGTGGCTTGTTCTGCTTCTCTGATTTCAGCATTCATGCCAATACTTGGCTTCCGGGTTTGTTTTTATTAATAAGACCTTCTAAGATTCGTGCAGCAAAGAGGTCATAAAGGAATTGAGCTACAGGTAATAAATAATGTTATTTAGAATAAAATACAAAATTCAGAACATGGATAACTAATTTCTTGAAATTTTAATTATAATATAGTTAAACAAAACACAAATATTGTCAAAAAGAACATATATAAATTAAAACATTATCCACTAGAGACTATGCTGTCCACATATGGACAATGCTGATTAGTGGGGTGGAGGGGACACAGTAAAGAGTAGCTGTGAGCACTTTTCATTGAATACATGTCTGAAACCCTCAAACAATAAGTAAAGAATTAACTAACAATCAAAATACCAATAAAATACTGATAAATTTTGTATTCTTTTTTTCTTTATTAAGAATTTCATTCACTTTACATACCAACTACAGATCCCCCTTTCTTTCCTCCTGCTGCTCCCCCTCCTAACTCCAAAAAGCCAACTCATGCACCAGGGATAGATTCTGATCCTAATGCCAGGGGCCCGCTTAAACAGACCAAGCTACACAACTGTCTCACTATGCAGAGTGGCTAGTCCAGTCCCATGGAGGCTCCACAGGTGTTGGTCTAAAGTTTTTGAGTTCCCAGTAGTTTGGTTTGGTTGTCTCTGTAGGTTTCATTATGATCTTGATGCCCCTTGCTCATAGAATCCCTCTTCCCTCTCTTCGACTGAACTCTTGGAGCTTGGCCTCATGCTTGGCTGTGGATCTCTGCATCTGATTCCATCAGTTACTGGATGAAGGCTCTGTGATGACAGTTAGGGTATTCACCAATCTGATTACTGAGGTAAGCCAGCTCAGGCACCCTCTCCACTATTGCTAGTAGTCTAAGCTGGGTTCATCCTTGTGGATTCTGGGGAACTTCCCTGGCACCAGATTTCTTCCTATCCCCATGATGTCTCTCCCTCTTTCAATTTCATTGCTCTCCCACTCCGTCCCTGTTCCAGCTCCACCATCCTGTTTCCTTATGTTCTCATCCACCAGCCCCTACCCTCTATTGCCCTCCCTCATCCCCAGTTTACTCAGGAGATCTCATCTATTTCCTTTTCCCAGAGCAATCCACATATACACAATAGAGTACTAATTAGCAGTAAAAAACAAAAAACAAAACAACAACAACAACAACAAAAACGATATCATGAAATTTGCAGGCAAATGGATGGAACCAAAAAATACCATCCTAAGTGAGGTAACCCAGACTCAGAAGGACAAACATGGTATGCACTCACTCCTAAGTGGATACTAGATGTAAAGCAAAAGATAACCACACTACAACCCATAGCTCCAGAGAAGCTAGCTAACAAGGAGGACCCTAGGAATTTTGTGTTCTTACATTAGGTTTAATAAAATCAATACAGAAGCACATACACAGCAGAGATTGTAGTAACAATTACATTGTGACAGCTTGGAATTGGTTAGTTATTGTTAATAAGAGTGACTTGGTGGTAGGATGAAATTCTCAGAAGTGAGCAACAGATTCATGAAAAACTTTGATCTAAAACGGTCTTAGCTTTTATCTGTCCCACTTGCTTCCATGTGCTGAAGTGGAGTATGATGCAAAGAAGGTCAGGAGAGTAAACCAGTGTCAGAGACGGATCCTGAGTGTTTTGTTCACATTGAGGGGCAATATCAGTCACACAGCTTGTTTCTTATTATGATAATGCAACTTTTCACAGTCTTAGTATGGCTGGTAAACAGAAATAAGGTGTCATCCACTCAACATTCAGTGTCCACTGTGTGTCGCATTGTCCTAGGACGTAGAACATATCAGTGAACACAAAGATAAGCAATTTGCCAGGCACTTAGTCATTTCAGTCAATTCATTTTTTTTAAATTTTTTTTTATTCTTCAAGCACACTGTAAGACAAGAAAGGTGGAAGCTGAGCAATGCTTATACAAGGAAGATTGAATTAGGAATATGGGTGAAAATGGTGAGTGTATGCCTCTCTCTCTCTCTCTCTCTCTCTCTCTCTCTCTCTCTCTCTCTCTCTGTGTGTGTGTGTGTGTGTGTGTGTGTGTGTGTGTGTGTGTGTGTGTGTGTTGTATCTGGTGTAAAGAGCTGGTCACATTCAATAGTTATATTTGTGTAGCTATAACCAAGTGTTTGACAGAAACAAACCTAAAGAAAAGGTATGTGTTTTGGCTCAGGGTTTTGGAGAGTTTAATCTGTATTTCTTTGACCTCATGTATGTGAGCATGTGAGCATCCTGGTGGTATGAGCATGGTTCATAAGAGGTTTTTATTTTTTGCTTGCTTATTTTGTTTTGTTTTTAACCTCATGACAGACAGCATCAGAGTACCAAAGAAATCTTCACAGCTATGCCTCCAGTCACCTGCTTCCTGCAGATAAGCCACACTGCTGAAAACTGCAAGAGTTCTCAAAATAGTAGCAACTGGTCAATTTATAAAAAAATAAGACTGGAAAGCTCAGTGCTAAATTGGACGTTCCTTACAAAGGTCATCTTGGAAGAGAGGTGGGAAAAATGCAAGAGACAGTGGCAATGGATGACTACAAGTTGGGAGTATTCTAGACACGTAGGACAGTTATGACCTCGGAGCACTTGTGACAATATCAACAAGGCCTTCACAACCTTAAGCTAGAGCAAATTACAGCATGGAGAGGGAAGGTGGGCAAAAAGCCTCACCCACAGCTGGGGAGCCAGTGGTACTTGGTAGCTGCTAGGAAAGGGAGAACCAGTTTGTTTTAAGACTGAAATCTAACTACGGTTATTGCCCTTAATCAGCTCATGGTTGGGCAACCATGTTGGTAACACTTTATTAGTGGAGTTTCTGACATTTCTAGGAGGCACAATCTCACAGCAAACTTCCTTTTACTCTGACTCTTCCAACCTTTCTACCCACACTTGTGAAATGATCCCTGAGAATGAGAGATTTTCAATACAGATGTTATCTGTTGGGACTGGGCTCCACAACTGTACATTTTGATTTGTTGTGGTTTTGGTTTCCTTGAACTGAAAAAAAGCACATTAGGCCTCAACCCTATACCAAGAGTGTCAACTATACAGTCAACTAAAGAATGTTGAGGAAAGAATAAATAGTCTTCCCCAGGGAAGAAAACACCAATTGGTTATCTAATACCAAATGGTCAGCTCTGAAAACATACATACAAGTAACATTATACAGACTAAACAGGATATATATATATATATATATATATATATATATATATATATGACAACAATTAATAAAAAGAATGTCATGAATTCACGAATTTTAAAGACAGTGAGGAGGAATGTATGCGAGGGTTTGAAGGGAGAGAAAATGGAAGGGGGGAAATAAGGTAATTATATGTGGTGATATATTGTGTCCCCAATATATTGTGTACCCTAATAAAACTTATTTGGGGTCAGAGAACAGAACAGCCACTGGATTACACATAGAAGCTAGAAAGTGGTGGCACACAAGCCTTTGATCCTAGCATTCAGGAAGCAGAGAGTCATCTGGATCTCTGTGAGTTCAAGGCTACACAGGAAACAGAGCCAGACATGGTGGCACTCGCCTTTAATCCCAGGACTTGAGATCTCATGTTTGCTTGGGAAAGACACATGCCTTTAATCCCAGGAAATGACAGCAGGAAGCAGAAAGGTATATAACATGTGACGACTGCAAACTAGGGGTTTTTAAGCTTTTAGGCTTTTTAGCAGCAGTTCACCTGAGAGCGATTCGGATGAGGACGCAGAGGCTTTCAGTCTGAGGAAACAAGATCAGTTTAGGAGTAGGTGAGGTAAGGTTGACCATGGCTTGTTCTGTTTCTCTGATCGTTCAGATTTCACCCCAATATCTGGCTTCTGGTTTTGTTTTTTAATATGAGACTGTTCAGTCATTCGTCTTACAATCATATTATAATCTAAAAGAAATAATTAGAAAAATATGTCAAAGAGAAGCTTGAGGAGAGAGCCAATAAGCACAATTACTCCATGATCTCTGCTTTGATTCCTCCTTCTATATTCCTGCCTTGAGTTCCTGCTGCGCTATTATTCAGCAGAGATCTAAGAGTTGTAAAATGAAATAAACCCTTTTATCCTCCCTCCCCTACCCAATGAAAAAGAGAGTAGCTCTGGTAAGTCACCAGTAGAAGGCCACGTGTCCAAGAACATATAGGCAGCACAAATTGGACTGGATCTGTGCTAAAAATAAAGGACAAAATGTTGGGAGGTTTGGGAGATACGAGTAGATCTGGAAGGACGGGGAGATGAAGTGAATATGATAATAATATATTGTATGAAATTCTTCAAGCACTAATAAAAAATAAGATTAAAAACAATGTCTGCACCTGAAGAATGAGCACCCGAAATATGTGTATATACAGGACATTTTCTATTCATGTGATACGAAGCACTATTGGATGGTAATGTACATCTTGCTATGCAGTCCAGGCTATCTGAACCTGAGATCCTCATGTAGAAAAAGCGTAATACTTGAATCATTATTTTGAGGTAGCTGTTTATTGAATGAACTGAAACTAGTGTCCAATCACTACTTAAACTACTGCAAGTATTTCCTCAGGAAACATTTGTTCCACTATGATTTATACTACAAAAAGTAGTTTTAGATCATAAGTAATGAGTTTAGGTTCAAATCCAACTCATTATGCCTAGAATCACAGATTGAAGGAACCAGAGACCTTCCTGTCAAAACCAATATTACATGCTATCGTCAAGTTTATTAGAATATGAGCCTTGATTGTCACAGTAGTCACAGTAACTAAAATGAACTGACTAGATTTCTGGTGGCAAGTTTCCTTGAAAAGATTATGCATCAAAAAGACAAAAATAATATAACAGAAAGATATTTTTTCAAGATTAATGGAAAACAGTTTCATCTGGTCATTACACAACATCTTTACCACTCCAGTGAGGAAATTATGTCCTATTCATGCTTTGTAAAAAAAAAAAAAAGAAAAAAAGAAAAAAAAGAAAAAGAAAACGAAAAAAGATGAAGAAGAAGATATTCTTCCTGGTTTAGCTTTTTGCATTGCTATAAATGTTGAAGATGCTGATTTGAATGTGCTATCACAAAATGGCATAAATCCATTCAGTGCATTTATTTGATTGATTGCACATCACACATTCAAATAAACATGTACAGCATGATCTCAGATTCAGATAAACACACTGCATTTATTTAAATGTCTTCACATTCATATTGGATTGAACATTCAAATGCATTTAAATCAGTCTCAGAAGTGAGTCACTGATGCATTGTTAAAAGGTGAATATAATACTTGCTAATACTTGTCTGAATCTCAGAGAATTCTGTGGCCTTTCTGTTTACTAAAGGCTACTCCCTAAACAAAGGACCAAGTTAACACTACAGGTAAGCTTGGGAACAATGTGACATGAGATATCCCAGTGGTAATATGCTTAAAATAAGTTTACTGTAAAGCAACACATCTGTCATTTCTAAAGAATCAAAAACCAATCCCTTTAAACTTTCCTCAGAGAGGCAGATTAGATATTGCAATATGAAATTCAGCTTTAAAAAAATAAACAAAATATGTATACTTCCTTAAAGCAAATATACTTAACAAATTTAGGGAACAGTACATGGAAGTTCTCTTCCACCACACTTAACTCAAGAAGGCAACAGATTGATACCCATCCTAGAGGTTTTTCCACACATAATTACAAGATGTGTGTAAATTAAAAAAAATGAAAACTAATATTAAAAAGTAAAGATGTGTAATTTATTGTCCTTGTTTTCAATATCATGGGGAATTTTAAAGCAACAGTTTTCTCTATTTAGACATCATTATGATGGGTATGTATAAAGTGCAGAAAATTTGAAGATGGACAATTTTAACTGACATCCCAGTGCTTATTGGATGAACATTCCAAATCTAAAAATTCAAAATTCAAAATCTGAAATAGATGTGGTCCAAACTATTTTAGGTTTAAAAAATACTCAACCTTTGTATTCAGGTGAAAAATTTACTTTCTGTTATTCTAAGCAATATTTTTAAAAGAAATGTTTGTTCATTTTAATTTTTTCCTTTTATTGAAAATAGTTTTTTATCTCACATATTTTCTGATAAGAATTTCCCCTCCTTCTACTTCTCCTAGTTTTTTTTTTTCCCCCATCACCCATCCTATCGGGATCTACCCTTCTCTTCTTTCATTAGAAAACAAACAGACTTCTAAGAGTTATTTAAAAAACAAATGAGATAATGGGATATGACAAAACTAATATACCATAATAGAACAAAACAGAAAGAAAAGAGATAAATAAAAGGCATAAGCAACAGGTAACAGATGCAGAGACCCACTCCCACATTATGGAACCCATACCAAGCCTAAACTGGAAGCCATGAAATATATGCAAAAGACCTGTAAAAAGGGTATATATATATATATATATATATATATATATATATATATATATATATATATATATGAGATAACTTTTCAAAAGTCCTACATCATGAGAAAAGGAACATCTAATGATGTCATTGAGTTCATTTTCCGTTGACCATTTATTGGTGGACATGCATGAGCATGTGGTCCACCCTTAAGAGCAGTTTGTTTCCAAAATGAGACTCCTTGGAGAAAACTAAATTTTCATTTGCAAGTGATTATGAATTAGAGATAGTTCTTAAACTAGGAATGGGTGCATGTGTCCACTTCTTTCAGTCTGAGACTATATCGGCTGCAAACTAGTGTAGGCCTTGTACATGCTACTTCAGGCTCTGGGAGTACGTATGTGCTTCAGTCCATTGTTAGTAGTACAGCACAAAGGTCCTTGCATCCACAGATCTCCAGAGAAATCACAATTGTTAAGCAAACAGAATTGTCTTTTCAATGGGAAAGATGTAAAATTACTGTTCTTTTATCCAGATAGCTGGGAATTGAAAATGATTCATAGCTTGATGATCTTTTGGGGTCAATCTATATCATGCTCCTACAACCGGAACTTGAGGTGGCTAGTGATCTAATTGACCGTTACATCCAGAGGCTCTCCAAGCTCCCAAACCAGGACAAAAGGTACCTAACAGTCTAAAAGACCCTTGCATTGTCTGTACAGCCAGAGGTTTCCCCAAGCTCCCATATCCAGGTCTGGAGGTGGCTAATAGACAAATGACCTCTACACTATCTGTGTGACTGAGACCAGGCCAGACTCTTCCTTAGACCCTTAAGCCAGTACAGATAGCCTATTTCTAGAACCCATTTCTTGGAAGACATGACATATTTCCTAAGTTCAGTTTCATTGTAATTATGCTTCCTTGTGTACTGGGCATTGGATTATATCAGGAAACAATTTTCTCTAAAATTATACTGCTTCTAAATTTTGGGGTAAGAAACTGCCTGATATCAGACTCTAGAAGTCTTGATCTAAACCAGGCAGCAGTGGTGCACATCTTTAATCCCAGCACTCAGGTGGCAGAGCCAGGCAGATCTCTGTGAGTTCCAGGCTGGTCTACAGAGCAAGATCCAGGACAGGCACCAACTATACAGAGAAACCCTGTCTCTAAAAACCAAAACAAACAAACAGAAAGTATTGATCGAGGTTGATGAAGTAAATCTGAACTGAGTTTTCATTTTCATCTCTTCTGGGTTCACTTCCCTGCCTGGACATCTTTAGGATGCCCCACCCCAATCTGTTGATTTAGAGGGTCTTGTTTTCTTGGTGTCCTCCATCCCCTCTGGCTCTTACTCTCTTTCAGCCTCCTCTTCTTCAGTGTTCACTGAGTCCTGAGAGGAGGTATTTGATGGAGAAATCCTTTTTCAGATTGAGTGTTCCGAGGTCTCTCATTCTCTGCATAATGTCTGGCTATGGGTCTCCATAGTTGTTCCCATCTGCTGCAGGAGGAAGCTTCTCTACTGATGGCTGAGCAAAGCACCATCTATGAGTTAACAGGAGTCAATTAATTGTTATGCTTTTACTTATTTATTATCTTTTAGAACAGTACTTTTCAGTTTTACCCTAGATCCCTGGGTATCTAGTCTGAGGTTCTTGGTCACTCAAGCTTCATCAGGTATGGGTTCCATCCCATGGAGGGAGCCTTAGGTCAATTCAGATATTATTTGGTTACTCCCTCAAGCTTTGTGTCACCATTCCGCTATTAGATCTTGCAGGCAGGACACCATTGTAGATCAACAGATTAGTAGCTGAGCTGCTGTTTACATTTCTCCTTTGGTAAGATGCTAGCAAATGAGGAGGGAGGCTGTATGTAGGAACCAGCTCGAGTTCTTCATGTTTAATGAGTTGTATAGGTATTGTCTTCTGATCAGTTTGTGGAGAGCAGCCTATAATATTGGCAACAGCTTGAGTTGTTTCGTGGTACCCATGGGACACCACTGGCCAACAACTGAATTAGATCTAACTCAATCTAGGGACTGGGAGCTGCATTTGGTGACAACAGATGGCTAGTTGGAGCTCTGAGTTCCCTGTTATTTGGCAAATTCATTTAGATCCTCTTCATATTATGTATTTTATGAGGTTCTATTGTATTGGGTTTTCATATTAACTCTCAAATGCCCCTTAATTTTATCTGTCTTTCCCATATTCCCTCCTTCATGCCCCTCTTCCCACTCCTCCACACTTGATCCTTATGTTCCAGTCCAACCCCATCCATCCATAAGTATCTACTTTATTTCTCTTTCTTAGGGAAATCTGTCACTTCAAGTGCATTACTCTACTCCCACCCTCTGTGGTTTTATAGATCGCAGCTTGGCTATCATGGACTTACAAACTAATATTCACATATAAGTGAAGACACACCACACCATATTAGTCTTTTAGGGCCTGGGTTATTTCACTCAGGATGAGTTTTTCATAGTTCCTTGCATTTACCCGTGAATTTCATGGTTTCTTTTGTTCTTCCTCTCCTCCTCCTTCTCTACTTCCTCCTCCTCCTTCTATTTTTCTTTATGTAGTCACTTAATGCTAGTAATTTGTGTTTTAGAATTGCCTCCATTGTGCCCCATATGTTTGTGTTTTCATTTTCATTCAATTCTAGGAAGCCTTTAATTTGTTTATATATTTTTTTAATGGTTGAGTAATTCTTCATTGGGTAAATGTGCTACATTTTTTTATTCACTCTGTTGAATGAAATCTACATTGTTTTCATTTTCAGTCTCTTATGAGTAGAGCAGCACTTATCTTGGTTGAGCAAGTGTCTCTGTGATAGGCTGAAACTATTTTGGTTTATTTTTGTTTGTTTGTTTGTTTTCTGTTGCCAACATAAGCTGACAAAACTGCAGAAAAATATTAGTGATATTTTTGTTGTTATCTGTAAAGATCCCCCTCAAGGAAAGCATGAAATTCTAATTCTAATTCCCTAGAAAATGTGAGAATTAAACATTTATAAATAAAACTCTATGGCTCATATTAGATCAGTATATTTGACATGATAAACATCTTTTCAGTTACCTTGGGATGTTTTACTGAAATATGCACTCTTGCTAATTCATCTTTTTTTTTTCCTTTGGTATTTTTGAGACAGGCTTTCTCTGTGTAGTTTTGGTGCCTATCACGGATCTCACTCTGTAGATCAGGCTGGCCTCAAACTCACAGATGTCTAATTGGCTCTGCCTTCTGTGTGCTGGGATTAAAGTCATTCACCACTGAGGTCCAGCATTCTAATTTAAATTCTAAATTCTTATCACCTTTGTAACAGATAGGACTGAAAAACCGTGTGTCAATATACACTGAAGCAACCCAGGACAGATTCCACATGCAAGAGATATATTCCAATGTGTTTGTATGTTCACACTCAATTCAGCTTTATTCTTTCTTAATATCATAGAACTTAAAAGATACAAAGAAAGCTTTAGTCAAAGTAATGATGGTAAGTAATTAAATAATAAAGTTAGTTATTTAATTATTAAATTTAAAAAGTGTAAAAATTGAGACTAAACAGGAGTTTTTTATATAACTAGTTATGCTTCAACATAGATTCTAATAAGAAATATGGAGCTCAATGAAAAAGTATTAAAAAATAAGCCTGGGCAATGGTGGCACATGCCTTTAATCCCATCACTTCAGAGGCAGAGGCAGAGGCAGGCAGATCTCTGTGAATTCAAGATTGTAGGTAGGCCTTGCTGGTTATAAGCTGTAGTCTATCATGGCCTGGCAGCTTTTTCCAAAACTTGACAACATGATAACCACCCTCCCTTCTACAGCAAGACTTCTTGTTCTCCACCTGCCCTTATCTAGAAAACATCTTTGGTCCTGGAGGACTGACCTTATCTGAAAGCTGTCTCTAAGCCTAGATAGCTGATCTTTATCATGACCCTTGGCACTTTCCTGCTAGAAGCCTTCCCCCTGTTGCAAATATGGTAACCAAAACCTGTACTAGAAGCTTTGCTGTACGACTCTGCTGGTATATAAGAAGCCTTATGATAGGAGCTTGCCACTTAATGCAAATTAGTGTGTGTGTGTGTGTGTGTGTGTGTGTGTGTGTGTGTGTGTGTGTGTGTGTGTTTAGAAGTAGTATAGTCCCCAGTCCTACACTGCTCCTATACTCTGGAATAAAGTTGAGCTGATTCACTGAAGTCATCTCCCAGAGGACTGTCTCAGTCACATTCACTGGATGTCCAAGAATCTCTGTCATTGCTTCTGCCCCTTTGTTCTCATGGACTGGTGGCCATGCTCACCATGAAAATACAGGGGACGCCACAAAAACCAGCCTGGTCTACAGAACTAGTTCCAGGACAACCAAAGCTACACAGAGAAACCCTGTCTTGAAAACAAAACAAAACAAAACTTTTTTTTTTTTCATTTATTTTTAAGTACTGTAATTTCTTGTGTGGCAAATGTGTGTAGAATGCAATATAATACACCATCAGTTCTTTAGTTTCCATATGTTTATAAGCTGAGTAGCTTGTTTTACTTCTGAAGCTGCTCAATACATGATGGGGTTATCAAGCTGCAAACATGCTCACTATTATCAGCAGTTGTGACATAAAGAATTTCTCCCTCTCACTATCTGCCCAAACATAAAGACCTTTGATAAACCTTCGTGATCACTGTCAACATATTCCTTACCAGTGTCATTTGAAATAGTTCAGAGAACTCACAAATATTTAAATCTATGTTTACTGAAGAGCTCTGAGTCTGCCTGAAGGACAAATTCAGAGGAATTTTGGAATATCTAATTTATGATTGACTTGCCTATATAATAAGAAAATAAGAGTCCTCTAGTGTGGCTCTTGATTGAAAACTGATTTTTACAACTATCTAAGAGAAAATGCCATTCAATAAAACTCAGATTTATAATTTTAAGAATAGACTAAGTTCATAATTGGTTATACTAGAATAAGGACCTCTATATACCATGACAAAAATGTTTAAAATCATGTTACAAAAATGTTTAAAAATCACATAATCTATACAATATATTTAGATTAAATGCAAATTGGTTTGTATAGTTGTTCACCTTAGTTTTTGAAAAAAAATGTTCTTTTATTTCAAGGAATGTACAAGAGACAATCTACTTTTAATTTCAAGAATGTTTGGTGCATGTTCTATTGTGATGAAAGATCATCTTGAGAATTGATTATAAAGAAGCAATTTTGAACATCAAATTAAAAATATTCAAAACACATTGGAAAAGAAAATAAAATAGAATGCAGATTAAACAATAAATCAAAATAGCCCATGCCTTCATCTGAATAAATACCTTCCATGATGTTTTTTCTTGGCTACATGAATTTACTTTGTCTTAAATATACATGAGATATACACACTTAATGTTACTGTTCCAGTGAAGAATCAGGGACTGAGAGAGTTAAGTGCCTCTGAGTCAGACAGGACCAAATCTGAGACATGAACCTCTGAAAGTCTGCTTCTTATGTACCTGATGTCAATTTGGAAGTGAATGCTAGAGATTTTGTCTTCTAAGGATCCAGGGAGATCACTATTAACCAGCAATGCCAAATTTGAGGTGCTCAAATACTGTGGTGTATACAATAACGGACAATTGTTTTCTAATACAACTTCTCTTAAAATTGCTTTCCAGAATTGTTCTTGAAGATGCTGGAAATCGCACACATCTGTGTTACATTTTAGCCTCTGCCATAAGAACTCAGGCAAGAGGGCCTTATCAAGAATGTCATTGCCATGATCGAACAATTTCCTTGACAATCAGATTGGACTACTACTTAGAGAACCTGAACTTGTAAGAGGAAAAGATGGTAGATGATGCAGTAGTGTAGAAAAGAAAGAGAATCTTATCTTTAAAACACGGTAGATATTATCAAAACAACTCACTAAAGCTTTGTAGTTGAGATCAAGGAATTTGTAGAGGGCAACATTGCCAAGGTTGTCATGAGTACACTCTGTCTCCCTCACTAAAACTGAAAATCAAAACTGTTCCGAGTAATAAGTATGCTCTGAAGCAGAATTTTAAATAAAAGACTGCCCAAAGAGCTTTGCCAGAGTTTTTTTTTTTTTTTTTTTTATCTGTCTCAAGTACCAGGGAGTCGTTACTTTGACAATTGTTAATGGCTTGATGTCTCAATATTTCCTCAACTGAGGCTTTTAAGGTTTCTTTGCAGAGCAAATTGGGAAGAACAATTCTTCCTGCAAAAGTGGGGAAGTGCTGTTTTTATATATTCAGCCCCATAGTTGTTCTGTCCATTATATGATCAGGGCAGATCAATGGACACATGTGTCAGCTCTAGTAGCCTTCATCTCTCATCCTCATCTTCATTCTTCTCGCACCCTTACCATTTCCTGTTCTCTTAC
The DNA here is from genome assembly GCF_949786415.1 of Peromyscus eremicus. Taxonomy (NCBI): domain Eukaryota; kingdom Metazoa; phylum Chordata; class Mammalia; order Rodentia; family Cricetidae; genus Peromyscus; species Peromyscus eremicus. The sequence continues at coordinate 15,131,893 of NC_081429.1, read as the reverse complement.
TGCTATCATTGTCTTTATCTTTCCTTTATTTTGAAAAAGTAATCCACTCCTCAACCTATACTAGCCTGGAATTTACTATGAAGTCCAGCCTGACTGTAATCTTGACCCAATCCCCATGTGTCTGTCTCCCAGGAGCTGTTATATACGCAAGCTACTACCTGTAACTTTTTACTGTCTTAAGTTTCTGTTTTATTGTTTTTATTGTGAACATAAGTAACTGAAGATGCACAAACAGGTTGGACTACACAATGAACTGGTCAGCCTTGAAGGGAAAAGGTAACTGAACCTTCTGCTTACAAGGCGTCAGGAGCAAAAGTAAATAGCTGATATTTTTAACTAAGCTCATTAGTGTGGTAGAGAAATCACTTCTTGAACACAGTAGCTGGGGACCAGGCAACATGCTGAACATGCTCACATGCCATACCTGGACAAGAGCTGGAGCTAAAAGAACAGATGAGACAGCCCTTCTTATAAATATGCTATTATCAAATCATTGAAACACCTTCCTATTAGTGTGACATGCAAGACTCTGATCATTTTTCTAATCATTTGCCTGTATTTTATTTTACATTATTGTCAGTTCTCAAGGATGACAGTCACATTCTTTCAAGGCACCTGCTTTGAAAGAGGTTCTGATCTAGAGCCTCACAGCAAAGTCCTGACCTCTAAGGTTGATCTGCCACAGTGTTGACTGGAGTACAGGCCATGAGAACGCAGGGACTAGCAAGAAGGGAATACTTTCAATGCTTCTCAGTTGCTGGGAAACTGTAAATTTGGAATTATTGCCTTAGTTTGGTTTACGTGACCATTTGTCAAGTGAATATGTACCATTGAATAAAATGAAACTTTCCTCTTAACACACACAGTTGAATTCTAAAAGAAATATAAGATAAAGTACATGATGGAACATGTAACAAAAATACACAGAAGATTATATACAAATATATGTAAATAAAATATCTAAAATTGCTGTGGGATGTCTTTCTGTATGCTGTGAATATGTGTTGCTCTGATTGGTTGATAAATAAAGTTGCATTGACCTATGGAAGGCTGCTAATGGCAGGTGGAAAATCCAAGCAGATACACAGAGAGGAAAGAAGAGGGGGAGGGACTGCCAGCCCCCTGCAGAAGAAGCAGCAAGATGCCAGCAGACTGGTAATACCACAGACACATGGCAACTTACAGATTAATAGAAATGGGTTAAATTATAAGAGCTAGCTAACAAGAGGCCTACCATAGGACCATAGGCCATACAGTTTGTAAATAATATTATGCCTCTGAGTGATTATTTTATAAGTGCTGAGGGACCACGGGCTAGGCAGGACCTGAGGAACACAGGACCAGGCGAGACCGGAGAAACCTGGCTACATTAAAATAACATGTAAAGATATAAATATTTAAAGATAGAGTAACTGTAAATTCTAGAGTTCATATTTAAAATGGTTTAGAACTTTGCAAATACTCTTAGTAAAACAACTTTTTCTCTGAATCAACTGTTCCTGGAATGCAAGTATAATATGTTAGTTAAAGAAGACAGACTCTTTGGTGGCCCAGAAAGTTTAGGTAAGATTTGAATGAGATTTCATTCAAGGCTAGCTGTAAGATTTACAGACAAATTCTCTAGAATACATCATTCAGTTACTAACACTAGTGAAACTCATAGAAAACAAAAGTAAATTTTAATTTCAAACTTGATTCCAGTAAAACAGTTAACTTTCTACTGAACATCCTGTTTGTGGAGTCAAGTACCATGCATCTTTAGATTGATTTTAATGTAAGCCAGTACAAATAAAGAATAGAAGTCTTTATGACATGTAGAAAGTAATACATGACCTGTCTCTCTAGATATGCACCTATATATAAACACATGCATTGGAGATATCAGCTTCAGAATTTGACATTTGCCATCTGGGAGTCAAAGACAATGGCAGGAAGTCAAAAGATGACTGCTGTTGTGAGTACTAAATGCAACATTTCAATACTGTTTTTTACAACCTACATATGAAACCTTTTTCTTAGAAGTCTTATTCTTCAAGGAAAGAATTAAATCAATAAGCGTTTAATTTCTCATGGGAGATGCTTCTCAAACTACAGGGTCAGCTCAGAGGATAGATCAGTCAAATATAAAAGAATATAAACTCATGGAATGGTAGTTGGAAAACCCTATTAAATGGAATCATTTGTTAGGTTCCCTGAATCTGAATTAAAGGTGGAACAGATCCACAGGCAGAGTGCAGCAGCAAAGTCTTACAGCAAACCCCTGTGCTTGCAAAAGAACAATTTTAAAAAGAACACTCGGTTCTCTAATTCCTGACAAGTGTGACTCATTTTCACTTGCTTTAGATGGATGCCTTGCAGGTTACAAATGGTTTTACTCCTCAGAGAATTTTCAAAAGACATGTGGACTCCATTATCTTGTGATTCTTCCCTCCCCATCCATTAAAATAACAGAAGAAGATAATAACTGAGTGACAGGGCTACACTGAAAGGAAGGATTGATTCTGAACTCTGCTTGTTAATGCTCCCTTCCAAACAGCAGGTAGCTGTTCTGTTGTTTCTTTCTTTCTTTTTTTTTTTTAGCAAAGTATTTTTGCATGCATGTCATTAATATTCAAGCACAGGCACATTAGTGAGCCATCCCCAATCTCAATTTGCAAATCTCTGTCTAACTTAGATTTCCAAAAGGCACAATACAATTTAGAAGACATGTTTAGTGCTGGGTCACTAAATCTTTTAAAAGCAGCATGGAGATGTATAAATATATGTATATATGTATATTCAATTTTCACTGAAAAATTTAAAAAAACATGTTATTTGTATGCTTAACTTCAAGCACCATTGTGTTTTTTAAGCTCAAATTTATGCCATATTAATACTTAAATCTTATGCTAGAAATGGGTTTTCTGATATTGTTTTGAACCTTATTTCTGTTAAGCTTTTCACCTTCATAATCCATTGTTTTCAATTCTGCTGGCTTTGCCATGTAAGAGCTTATGACATCAAAATAAATAGCCCACAGAATTATATCTAACTGAATAAAAGCCAGAGTCGTCTAAGTGCAGAAAATAGTCAGACGTAAGAACAGACTTTTCATAAACAGGAATAATTTACAACAGAGTTAATTAAAAAGCATTTCTTAAAAACCTAATCTAAACAAATATCTTACTTATTTTTAATAGGCAACTATAAGGTATCAAATTAATTCTCATCACATGAACTTCAAATCTTCTTTGTTTGAGTTCATGACTTAAGCTTCCCTGTGTCCCCAAACCTGGTAGGACACAGCCTCCCTCAGAACTCAGGTCCATCTACCCCACAATGCAAAGAGAAAGGAAGGGTGGTGCTGGCCTGAAAGGACTAAGCACTTGGAAATGACCGAGCTCAGGCAGTTTGGGAACAGTTTTCCTAGGAGCTTGGTGGAAACACATGTCAAATCTTGTTCTACCGTTAGCAAAGTTCCAGACTCAAAGAACAGCGTAGTACCTAGAACTTCAACCTTGAGTACCATCCCAGTGAGAGTAAACAGGATTTAGAAAGAGAAGAGAGAAATAAAGTGGAAAGAAGATAAAATAATTCAGTTTTAGAAACACATCACAATTCATCCAATTAACTCAACAGAAGTGGTTAAAACAAAATTTCGATTATATTACCTTGCCTTCACATTATCTAGATGATTTAAACTTTACATCCTGCTGCAGAGAAATGGTTAAATTTTTGTCTGGTCCACTGTGATTTCTTTTAGTATGTAGACACAATCAGGTTTCTGAAAACTCATGTTGAGGATCTACCATAATTTAAGGAAGAAAAACAGTTAACAAGAGTAGTTTTTAAAACATATTAAGCCAACAACAACAAAATTTCCAATCAAACCATTTTTCTGCCCACCAATACTTACATAATGTTTTAAAATAAAATAGACATAATGGTTCTTAGCTAAATATATTCTCTCTCTCTCTCTCTCTCTCTCTCTCTCTCTCTCTCTCTCTCTCTCTCTCTCTCTCTCTCTCTCTCATTCCCTTCCCCTCCCTTTTCCCACTGCTATTGTCAAAAGTGGCTATAATCTCATGCAGATGAGATATTGATCTGTTGCTGATGTTCACAGAGAAGCCAAAGGGGAATCACATTACCAGCTGCAAACTCCATCAATCATAGTCCCCTTAATAACCTCACTTAAACGATCTTTCTTGGCATTAGCTTATATTGCAACCATGGCTGGCATCCAGACTTCAAAAAGAGAAAGGTTCATTTTGAAGGGCAGGTTCTGGACCACCATGGGTAATTTGAATGAAAGGTCTCAGACTTTCCCTAGAACAGTGAGTTTTATTAAGTTAGTTAGCTTAATATAACCTATTTAATTTTTTAAGGTCTGGAAATAGAGCAGAGGACATGTAAATTTGCTTATAAATATAGGATTATATCCTCAGTAGTCAAATTAAGTATCTGCAAATGAAGCTTGAAAACGTATATAGAACCTGAGTATATGGATTTGGATTACACCCTCACGGTTTGGGTTGTTTTCATTTTGTTTTTGTATTTTTGTCTTCTTCATCCCTTGCCACTATACAGACACTTGAAAAGTTACAAGAAGGTAAAATTAGGAAGAGAGAAGAGGTGGAACAAGGGGTGTAATAAAGTAATAATGAGAGGTTTGTAAGCTATCATTATTTCTGAAAATCTGCCATTTTTTGCTGCGGATTCACTAATTAACTGTTGTTTCAAGTGCTGAGTTTCTTTCATGTAATCAGCTCCACTCTTCTCTTTGGCACCATGACAGACTCAGGAATCAAAGGAAAGATGTAGCAAGCACATCCGACAGTTTTCCTCGGGTTCTCTTCTGCGTTAAGACTGCCACCACACTCTGAAATAGTCCCAGGGAAACAGATGTTCTTGTTGTCCAGTTCCACCTGTACTCACAGGCTAGCTGCTTACCACAAAGTGGTTCTCAATCTGTGGGTCATGATCTCGCTGGGTCACATATCAGATATCCTGTATATCAAATATTTACATGACAATTCATAACAGTAGCAAAATTACAGTTATGAAGGAGAAATGAAGTAATTGTATGGTTCAGATCGCCACAGCATGAGGAACTGTAATAAAGGGTCTCAGCATTAGGAAAGTTGAGAACCACTATTATAGAGTGTTTTTTCTCTCCCAGAGATCATAGCTGAATTCACATCTTAATTTTCACATTTGTCTTAGTTAGGGTTTCTATTGCTATGAAGAGACACCATGACCACGGCAACTCATATAAAGGAAGATATTTCATTGTTATTGGCTTACAGTTTCAGAGGTTTAGTCCATTATCATCATGACAGGAAGCTTAGAGACATGCAGGCAGACATGATACTGGATAAGGAGCTGAGAGTTCTACATCTGGATGGACAGACAGCAGGAAGTAAATGAGACACTAGGCTTTACTTAAGCTTGTGAAACCGCAAAGCCTGTCCCAAGTGACACACCTCCTCCAAGAAGGCAACATCTCCTAATAGTGCCACTCCCTATGGACCTATGTGGCTTATTTTTATTCAAACAAGCACAACATTTAAATGCAAAATAAACCTCTTCTGCATCGTTCAATTAACATTACTGAGGTGAGGCCCTCTACAGGGTATTATTCATAACAAGTTCTGGGAAGTAGGTGGTCCCATTGTATACAGAATTATTTGACTACAGGACAGCTGGGGTGGTTTAAGGGAAAAAGTACCTACTACAAAACCTAATGATCTGAGTGTGATACCCAGGACCCACATTTTGGAAGGAGAGAATGTATTTCCACAAGTTGACATCTGACTTCCAAAGGTATACATATCATGCCTTCCCCCAGCCCCAGGACTCTATGCACACAGACCAAACTAAATAAATAAATGTAGTAAAATGTTTTAATCTTTTCAGTGTTTTATTTTATGTGGATAGGTGTTTAACCTGCATGTATGCTATGCAATGTATGCATGCCTGTTGCCTACTGAGTTCAGAGGATGGTGTTGGGTCCCCTAGAAGTGAAGATAAAGATAGTTGGGTACTGTGTGGATGCTAGGATTTTGAAGTGGACCCTCTAGAAGGGTAGCCAGTGCTCTTAACCACTGAGCAATCTCTCTAGCCCCTACAGAGATTTTTTTTTCAAAGAAAATTATTTAGATCAAGAATGTGATTATTGTGATTATTATACTATTAATGATAGTGTGGCTTAATTTTCATCTAGTCACTGTTATGTATTAAATGCTTTAACAGCAAAAAAGGACACTGTTTTAAATTGTTTCCCAATATAGACATGTATGTGAATGCTTGTGATCAGACTTAGGCCTCCATGCTTGCACAGTAAGTGAGTACTCTTACCCACAGAGCGATCTATCCAGCCCCAAACATGAATCTTTCTAAGTTGTTCTTTATCATCTTATTAATTTTTTTGAGACTAAAATATATTTATATCCTATTCCTCTTTCCTTTCATCCCATAGCTATATAGGTTATTCATGGTCGCTTTTTTTTCATATGTCATTCCATGAATAGATGTATGTGAATATGTATATATATATATATATATTTCTAAAGATGACCTGCCCAAAGTTTCCTTTCCTTTTTTATTTATTTTATATTGTGCAATTTTTTCATAATATTTAAATTTTTCAATGTCTAGATATTTTTTTCTTTGGTGGAGCATGTCTTTCTTAATGCTGGCTCTAGCAAACAATGCTAGTCCTAGATTACTTGAGCTACAAAAAAAAAAAAAAGAAAAGAAAAAAAAAATACAGTAAAATATAAAAGCAAGTTAATGTTTTATAGACTCTGGGACAAGAATTTTCAGCGAAGTACAAAAATTCAAAGCATTCCTTTCTTTAATTTTGTAATTCTTTACTGTGGAGTAGCTTGGGATGTCAGTTCTGTTTTAAGTGGCGGAACTGATGACTGAGCAAGGAAATGTAATTTGGATTATAAAATTCTAGCTTTAATAAAAATTCATCAAACAGTGGGGGAATAAAAAGATTACCTGCCCCGTCTGTATAGTGCTTCTTGTTTACGTTTTCAGGGCTGAGAATTTGGTACTGCGTAAACAATGGGTGTGCTTTTCCCTGGGGAAGACTATTTCTCTCACTGTCAGCATTCCTCAGTGGTCTGTAGATCTTTGTGTAGGGTTGAAGTCATATGGACTTTCCCTTGTCACCTTTTATATTTTGTGCAACTCGTGTTTAGAAGGTCATGTTTGTGAGACTATATTGGTGCGGTTTCTTACATTTCTCAGATCCACAATCTCATAGCGAGCTCCCTGACACTCTGGCTCTTAACAGTTTTCCCACCGCCCTCCACACAATGTTCAATGAACTTTAGGAGCAGGAGTTGTTTTGAAGATTTATCTGTTGAGACTGGGCTCCACAAGTCTGCATTTTGACTGTTTGGTTGTTTGCTGCATTGTCTGTTTGTTTGTTTGATTGCATTTGGTTGGTTTTCTTTAATGGTCTCCATCTGTTGCAAAGAGATGAACAAAGGCTAATACTAATTGTTCAAATATTTTATCACAAGAAGCTTAAGGACATTTTTTTCCTTCTTGCTCTAGTATTCAAATAATTCAATATGTAAGACAAGGAGAAATACAAGCTTCTAAATATTTTCAAGCTCCAGGCTAACATTATGGACTATCTATCCCATACACATATATGAATACACATATGTTATGTTTACTTGCTTCTTTTTTTTTTGTAACACTCACATTGTCTGTAAAATGTAAGTCCTTTAACAGTATTGGCTCACAATTTCTGATATTAAAATCCCTCTTCTCTTCTTCATACACTGTTTAAATCTCCCACAACCTTCATTCCATTAAAAGTCTTACACCAAAATTTCAGTGTTTACAAGTCACATTAATACTCTACTACTTTGAAAGTATTATGTTGATTCATATTTTGTTTCAACAGTAACAAAATTCATGTTTGGAAACATAATAAATATTTTTAAAAATATTTAATATATACATTGCTGTATAATATGCATTGTTTAGCAAATTTTAAGACAAAAATCAATAATATATGTCTAATGAATGCACATGAGGTTCATATTATTTATAGAACCTACAAGTTAGTATCTTGTAGACTGATATATAGCAACAAGTCCACAGAAATGCTACTTCATTTCTACAAGTCCTTCTTTGACTCACCAGCTGCAGCATCTTAGGCTAGTTATTCATGCTATACATTCTTAAGAATTTTTATATCAATAAAATCATTGATAGTGTGGAGATAAATGGATGAATATAGCACAAATATAGGGGGGAAACATTAAATGAATTACTAGCACACCAATACAATGAACAACTGTAGCACTAATTGTAGCTTGGATCTCTTGAGAGTCATGTTCTACAGAAGTTCGATTATAAGTCTGTCTCAACTGACTTGCCTGATTCTCAACGGAATTCTGAGGAGGATTCAATGGTCTTCCATAAAGATCCAGCATTGGCACTTTGGGATTGTATCTTTTTATCCTCATATTCACTATTTATCTAATTGAAGTGATTCAGGGAAGGGCAACTGAGATTTGGGCAGACAAGTCTTTTGTCTGTGACAGAAGCTAACGGAAGAACAGCCCCTGCAGCTGGATAAATAAATCCTCAAAGCCAGATGAGAAATCTGGTGGAAGCAGGTGGCAGGAAGGGGCTCATCCTAGCATTCACTTCACCTGTTATTTTCTTTGCTTCTGTTCAAATAAAAGTGAATCATGTTGTGATCCGTTTTCTTTTGCTAAATCTAAATTCTATAATGACTGTAGAGGCAACTGTGAATGTGAATAGAAAGAACAAAAAAGAAATTGCATTTTTTTTCTGTGTCTTTATAGCCTTTTCATTTAGTGCTTATTTTCTCTGTTTGCTTCTTCTACAAATGCTACAGGTATGTTAAAAAAAATCAGACATATTTTATCTGAACTATGAGTACTGTGTATTTACTCAGCAGGAATGTTTTGTTTTAGGTATCATTTAGAACATCTTTCTTTCTGGTTATCATAAAAATTATAGATTGGGGAACAATTTCTGAGGAATTTGTACTTTCATATAGAGCATTGGCTATAATTTCTATGAGATCAAACTCAACATTGACCACCAAAACAGTTTCTGTTTTTAAATAATTTAAATCCAATCTGTAGTCTTAGTAATAAAAAGTTATCAGTTCCTTATAGTAATGTGATTATTAAAAAGTTCTGTTCAAAAGTACAATGTAGTTCAATAATTGTATTACCTTTTAAGGTTTGGAGATTAACCATTACATAAACTATTTTAATGAGGATATAGTTAAGAGTTGCTATGATCTTATTATCTATATTTAAATTTATATGGCATAACTTATAATACTCAATATTACAACTTATGCCTCTCAGTCATATTAAGAATTATAAGACATGAATAATACATACCTATATAGTATTTGTGAATGATTTTATTATTTTCCCTAAATTAATTAACCTAGTAACTATTTTAACATGACTATTAACAGATAAATTTATCAACATATGTATAATATTTGCATATCAACCTAGCAAAGAGTTTTTATAATTTTGAACTAAAGAGAAGTCAAAGCTTCACTTACTTACATCCATTTAATATCCAAACATACCTTCACATTTACAACTAAATCATTGAGTAGATCTGCTTCACTGCTTTCTTTTAGCTACATAAAAATGGTTTACTATATATGGGAAGTACAGTAGAAACAAACCCATCTTTTGCATGTTCCAGGTCATTTCTCCAAGCCACTACTCCAAAATATTCACTGTAGAGCTAGTCTAATAAAAATTAAATATTCCTTGGTGAGAAATTTTGTCTTAAATTTTATAAAGGGATATTCTTTAAAGAAACAAAGATCTCTACCCTGACACTCAAGATTGAGAAAATTTATTTCATTTGTCACTTATTTCTTCATCTGAGAAACGGAAAAAATGTCGACCCTCCTGACTTTACAGGTGAAAGAAGCTTAAATATAATGATTTCTGTGAAACTTCACTTACTTACTGATGCAGAAACTTTAGAGCAAATGTCAGAGAATCAGTGGCTCCTGGTTATGTTAGTGGCCCTGAGTGTAAATCATATGTAGAATCCATAAATGTCTTGTGCTTTCTCAGATAAAATTATATTGCAACTCATTTTTATTTTGTAAGAACGGCCCATTCTTGGAATTCTCATAAATATAAACAAAGACAAAAAGGTTGAAGGTTTTGTGACAGGTATTGTAGAGTCAATTATGTTTATATTTCTCTTTTAATTATGCAAAACTGAAAAGCTGAAATATTCTCGACAATAAAGTTTAGAAGCTTATAGTTACATGTGACCTAAAAGTTTGATACAGGGTAATAAGTTTTGTCCTTTAACATGTAATTTTAAAAGTAGGGTAATAAATCTATTGTCACTTATTAAAGCAGATGAATGAGATAAGATTGCACTGTTTAAATATAAATATTTCATGGAGGAAGAGTATTCCACAAAATAATAGCCAATTTACTCTATTCTGCTACATAGGTGATTCCTATGTTTAACCTCTATGAACCCATGAAATCAGCAAACCTCTCACTGTGTTAACTTTAAGCCATTTTGACCCTCGCAGAAATTTATTACCCACTGTATTTGTGCCTTAAGTTTTAATACGTGGGTAACTCTCACTTATTTTGAGGCAATGATTTGACATAATGAAGTTTCCCAGTCATCATTATTTACATTTTATATTTTAAGTGCCTCAATATCATATAACAAAAATAGTCAGGCATTGTGTGACTTCACTGTACCCTTCTTTTTGCTGGTGAACATTTTAAGTAACATTTTCTACAGCAGTGCTGCAGCAGGAAACTTAATAGAGATGCTGTTTCCATAACAACAAATAGGATTTGAGCACAAACACAATGCTCAGTGGTTACTGTTCCTCACAGCAGGTGAAAGCAGTTATTCAAAATTACCAGCAGCATGACATTGAAAAAAAAATAAACTAAAGCAAGGAGTGCTAAGAGCTCTGTTCCATATTTAGTAAATGTTTAACTCATAAATTCTTGAGGGGGCAACTGTAGGATCCCTCTGTAAGTAGCATTTCCCTTCAAACCATGACCTAACAATGAAGACTAGACATGGACAATCATTTCGCAGACATTAAGTCTTGTAAGGCAGAGAAGCACTGGATGATGGCATGTTATAATATTTACTAAATTAGCCAGCCAGTTATATTAAATAATTATTTATGTACAATTTCTACTTCTTACTGATAAAAGCAACCATGTCCAATTTGTCTTTTATTTAATGTTCTTCCTTTAAATTGTTAAATAACAAGTGTATTTCTACTTTTAATTAAGAAATTTTATTATTCATTTTACATACCAATCACAGATCCCCCTCTTTCCCTCCATACTCCCCCCCACCCTGCCAATTCCCTCCTACAAGAAGGTAAGGCCTCCCTTGGGAAGTCAGCAGAGCCTGGTACGTTCAGTTGAGGTAGGTCCAAGCCCCTCCCCCTGCATCAAGGCTGTGGGAGGTGTCCTACCACAGGTAGTGGGCTCCAAAAAGCAAGTTCATGCACCAGGGATGGATCCTGATCCTACTGCCAGGGGCCCCTTAAGCAGATCAAGTTACACAACTGTCTCACTTATGCAGAGGACCTAGTCCAGTCCCATGTGAGCTCCACAGCTGTTGATCTAAAGTTCATAAGTTCCCACTAGCTTGGTTTGGTTGTCTCTGTAGATTTCCCCATCATGATCTTGATGCCCCTTCCTCAAGAATCCCTCTTCTCTCTCTTCAACTGGACTCCAGGAGCTTGGTCTAGTGTTTGTGGATCTTTTTATCTGTTTCCATCAGTTACTGGAGAAAGGCTCTATGATGACAGTTAGGGTATTCACCAATCTGATTACTGGAGTAAGCCAGTTCAGGCACACTCTCTGCTATTGCTAGTAGTCTAAACTGGGGCATTCCTGTGGATTTCTAGTAACTTCCCTAGCACCCAGTATTGGTGAAATTATTAAGGCCACTCCACTTTCCAGTTAAAAGGAAAGTTTATTAATGGCATAACTTACAAATGAAGGGATAGGTAGGTCGCAGGGTCTGGGGAAGGTGTATCGCAGTCCAGCGGTGTTCTCTGGAGCTCTGCTTGATCAACCTCCACGGTCCAGAGTCCAGGAACAGAGAGCTGGCCCATCCAGATCTCGGGTCTTCAGGGTCCTTCCTTGGCCCCGCCTTGTAGGCGTGACAGGTTACCGAAGCCTCAATGGGGGTTGGAACTTCCAGATCAAAACCGGAATGGCTACCCACTACAACCCGGGTTCTCTCTATCCCCAAGATGTCTCCTTCTATCATGGTATCTCTTTCATTGCTTCCCCACTCCTTCCCTGTTCTAGCTCAACCATCCAATTCCCTTCTGTACTCATCCTCCACCCCCTACCCTCCATTGGCCCCCCTCATCCCCAGTATACTTAGGAGGTCTCATCTATTTCCCCTTCCCAGGGTGATATCATCCTGAGTGAGGTAACTCAGACTCACAAGGACAAACATGGTTTTTATTCACTCATAAGTGGACACTAGACACAAAGCAAAGGATAATCAGACTACAATCCACAGCTCCAGAGAAACTAGCTAACAAGGAGGACCCAAAGAGGGATACATGAATAAATGTATTTCTAAAAACTAAGAGTCTTCTGACTAAGTATCTAGATATCACCGCAGAAAGGAAGAACTCTAAGCTGACCTGAAGGACACCAGAGCTGTCACAGACTACAGTAGAAGCCTCTCTTACTTCACATTTCCATATCCTGGCTCAATTGGCTTCTTTGTTCAGAAATGTGCATCCCTTTTAGCAATAGTAACTTCACTTGCCCAAATAGAAAAAATAAGATTTTGTTTTTGAAATATAGGACTATTGAAATAAAAGATAATACCTTACAGTAACAAATCCACAAGGATAACTTCATAAGTTATGTTAGGAAGAGGTTGGCTTTTTTTTTTATATAGAACATAATAGATTTCACATCCCTAAATAAATCCATTTGTCAATCATTAGAAGTGGGAATTCTGATCTATGACTAACCTCGAGAAATCAGTTTCACAATTCAGTATATGCTTTACCATTAATAGTAATCACTAATTAGTAGTTTTCTCTCTAAATGTGTCAGTAAAGAACTAAAATTTTCTTTCATATATTAACCATTTATTGACTAAAATTTGGATTTTCTGTCCTTTCATTATTGCATTTAACATGGTTATAGGAGCTTAAGGCATTAAGTGTCGGTATAACAATCTGTCTTTGCAATCTGTGAAGTGTCCATGAATTGTTTGGTCAAATTTCCACAATATTAATTTCTGACCTTTGATGCTGGATCACAGGCATTTGTTTGCATGTTCTAGCAAGAGCTACAGTTTATTCAGTAATTATATGCAGATACTACCCAACATTGTTCTATATGTTCCCTTATTTAGACTTTTCAACTCTTTTAGTATTAAAGATGAAGAAAGGATACCAGAGTTTAAATAATGCTCATTCAGGTAGGAAGTGACAAGTCTGATGTTCAATTCAGATATTTGTTAATCTTGTGCCAGAAATCTGCATTCCCTTTACTATTCATGTGGTATCGATTTCATGTATATAGTAATGTTTTAAAAAGGACACATTTTCCCTTTCCTCACCACTAAACAAACTTCATTTCAAGTATGAATTCCATGGCATCCTTTATCTCTGTGTTCCTGGAATATCTGGCATACTTTGTCAAATGTAAAATATAATACCTAACTGGCTACTGCATTGGTTCTCAATCTGTGGGTCCCAAACTCTTTGGCAAACTTCTATCTCCAAAAATATTTACATTGTGATTCATAACAGCAGCAAAATTGCAGTTACAAAGTAGCAATGAAAATAATTTTGTGGTTGGGAGTCACCACAACATGAGGAACTCTAGTAAAGGGTCACAGCATTAGGAATGTGGAGAACCACTGTACTTTAGAATACAATGGATATGAAATAATGAACAGTGAGTTCAAAATTAGAGTTGATCACAGAAGTGCGTCAAATGTAATACCAATATCACTTGCAGTATTGTAGAATGCTCTCTCTGATATCTGTTCTTGCAGTCCACATCTCAGCATATTCTTGTTCCTTTCAGCACAATCAAAACTTGTGCCTTTTCAACAATACATTATGGTGATATGAAATAAATTTGCAGATGTAGTTAATTACTCTATTTTGTTAAAGTTGAGTTAGCCCAAAAGGAGATTACCTGGGTCAATCTCATCCAGTCACTGGGATCCTTTAGAATTAGACCAAGGCAATCTCTGAAGGAAGAAAAACCATTCAGAAAAGAAACTCCCACTGGGTTTGAAAATGAAAACTGATGTGAAGTACTTCTGTAAAGAGTGTGTGGTGGACCATTGAGAGAAGTGGGTTGCTGTTGATAGCGTCTGTTTTGTAGTTACGAGGAAGCAAATTCTGTTTCAAACCATGTAAGCTAGGAAAGCATCCCACCTTGATTGAAACTATGAGCCGAGAATCAATCTAAGCCAAACACGGACACCTGACAAATGGAGGCTGTGGATTTAAAAAAAAAAAATGGCTACTGTTTTCAGATATGTGGCAATTGGTTTTGTGGCAATAGAAAGTAGAGACAACAAGGCAACTCAGTCCTACTGTAGAATTAGTTTAGTCTTACAGACTTTGATATCAACCTAGGTACCTATATATCAAATTGGAATGAGCATAACATTCTAAATGACTATGCATTGCATATTTGACAGTTGATAATATTCATATTATAAAATTTATTGGTTAATAGTGAAAAATAAAGTTTGGAAAAATAAAATCATAAAAATATAATGAGCGGAGCTGGAGTGACCTTGCACTTAAATGTGCTTCCGGCTCTATTAGAGGACTGGAGCTAGAATCCCAGTACACACACTTTGTAGCTCAATATGACTGTAAGTCCAGCTCCAAGGGATCTGAATCCCCCTTTTGAACTTTGCAGACTTGTCCTCATTAATAAAAATTAAAATACATATTTTAAAAATGTAAAAGGATTATATTACCTCAATTACCACAAAAAACTACCTCTCATATTTCATAGGATTATACTAAAGATGTAAGTTTATTTGCTTCCTAATTTTCTATTAGTTAACATGTAATACAAATATATGTCATGTAAATAGAAATTCACATTATCTCAAAATATCACTAAGTACGTGCTGGATATTTAAAATATGTGCTTAACTTAAAGGCAGTTAAAATAGGTTTTAAGGAAGAGGTAGGAAGTAGTACCTGTAAAACAGCATTTAACTTTATTATAAACAACGTAGTTTTATACACTGGCGTTGTTATCCAAAGAATGGAACCAATCTTAGAAATTCTACATTGTCAAGAAAACTGACCTAATCTACCAATTTATCATCATCTAGGTCTCTAAATCTCCTTCTTAGTAAACTATTCTTTGAGAAACTGGAGAACTGTACTTTCAAGTCCATGATCAGAAGTTACTTCTTATAATCCTGTGAGTATGTGACCCAAAAAGGATTTTCTATAACATTTGATAAAGTAGAGTTTTGTAGTGATCAATATTATGGTGATTTGAATGAGAAATGTTCACCGAAGGCTAAGGTATTTGAACCCTTGGTCCCCAGCAGGTGTCAGTGTCTGGGAAGGTGGTTAGCCTTGCTGGAGGAAATGCATCTTGGAGGTTAGGATTGAGATTTCATTGCCAACCTCACTTCTCATTCACTCTACTTTGTGTTTGCAGTTGAACATATAACTCCCAACTTCCTGTTCCAGCAACTAGAAATTATGCCACAACCAACATTATGTACTTTTGCTCAGAAACTATAAACCAAAATAACCTGTTCTAGAAGTTGGCTTGGTAATGATATTCAACATAAGAACAGAAAAGTAAATAACACAAACATGAAAATTAGAAAATAAGACTTCAATGAAAAACACAATTTTAGGGACAAATTAAATTACTGTTTATTTCAAACGTGTTCATTCTTATTTTGTTAAAGTTTATATATTTTCTATTTTTTCATTATTTTCTAAGACTAGACAAGTTTCTAGAACAAATGTACTTATATGCAGTCTATTCTGGAATATTGTAAGACATTTAGACAACATCACAGCTCAAATAAGTTCCCAGAACAAAAATAAAATGGATATTATTAAACTAAAGGCAAATATATATGATAAAATGCATTTGACTTCAATCAGTTTTACCAGTGTCTTACACTGTGACAATCCATACACTTTTTCTAAAAGCAAAAGACAATGCAGCAACCAAGTTCTATCATCAGTGATACATTCTCAATTCACTTGTGGCACAGTAAACTACTGTAAATTCAAGAAATACAGCAGTGTGTACATCCTTGAAAACAAGCTTGGAATAGAGGCTTCATAATTGCATCAGAGCAGATAATTAGGCAATTAGAGCTATTAAAAGTTGACAAAGCACCAAGCCAGGATGAAGTATCGTTCTGTTTTCCAAAAAGAGAAGCCAGGGGAAATAGAAGATCTCCAGAGAATTTGTTCAGCAGTGTTCTGTTGAAGGAACTTGTGCCTAAAGGACAAAAAGTGGAAGTGTGATGTCTCTGCTGCCATCCTCGGGATTTAAGAAGGGATTAAATTTCCTGGAGAGGTAAAAATCTCATATCATTTGCACAAATTTATTGAACGCATTAATAAGGTGAAATTAACTTTGCAAGATATGTAATTGGATAAAAACATGAGTTGAAAATAAAACAATGGAACTAATAATTTCATTTCTAAAAGGCAGCTGATGCCTTGGCTTGCATCAAACATAAATCTGAAGCAAGGAAGAAAACAGACTATAAAGAAGATTGTATTTTAAATATGCCGTAAACACAGCAAATTAAATTGAATTGTGTAAGTGAATAATGCAAACGAGAAGCAGAGCAATCCGAGGAACCCTTAGCTCCCTGATCTGCTTGTTAAATTCGGGATGATCATATATGGCTTTAGATTATTGCAGCCTCACCAATTGACAAATGTAATTGCCGAGAGTGATGAAAGAAAATATTGGGCTGCTGCTTTGGATTCTGCTGGAAAGTACTTAGGAGCTAACAGATGGTGCATACATTCTGAGGTTGAGAAGGGTAAGAAGGTAATGAGATTGGGGACCAAAAACAATTACAGTGTCTTAAGTCTCCAACGCAGCCTAATTGTCGTTGTAGAGTAGGCAAAACAATTGAGCTTAATGTATTCATAATGTTGTCAGAAGATCAAGAAACAAAACCTGGAGGTGTAGACGCTGAAAGAATGAGTCCAGTGATTGCAGAGTGGTCTCTCCATTCAGTTACTAGAAAACTCAGACAATAAGTATTTATTCATGTCAAGGAAATAATGTGTCAGCACAATCCTAGCAAATAGAAATACATATAAAGAAAACATAAGTGACATCACTACTCATCAAATGCCTTATGAACATAGAAAATAATCTGATTGGAGGAGAAGTACTAAAGCTTCTTTGACTATGAAAAGAAAACAAATGTACTCTTGATAAAGTTACTGGATACTGCTGAAGGACTATGAATGAGAAATCAATTTTTAATGGTAAGAATTTGAAATGATGCTAAAGAACTTTGAAAGAGAATAATGATGTTTCGAACAATATTCAAGACAATACTGAGGCTGAATATATTTAAAAAAAAAGAAAAGTAGACTAACGTTTTTGCTTCGGGCATTTCTTTGTTACAAGTTACTAGTAGTAAAAAGAATCTTTAGGTTTAATTTCCTTGAAAATGCAGAACATATCAGAGCCATCCTTATTTCATCACAAAAACTTATTGAAAGGCATGGCAAACAGGCAGTCCATACATGCAAAATGAAAATAATTCTTGTAAAACGAACAAAAATTATTATATATTGAATATAATATATATATATATATTTAATTCATGTAGTAGGTAAAGATTTAAAAGGAAAAAATGAAAAGATTTCATTTTAATTTCTCAAAGTGAAACTAATATAACGCTTTCCTAATTGCTCATTGTAGAATTGCTCACAGTGTTCTTTATGATCCTGTCGTATTCTTGTTTATTTATATGAAGTCACAACATCTTTTCATGCCAACACATGAGCATCCTTAAAATTATAATAATATCAAACTTGCATAACTGCTTTTGAGATTAGTGGGTAAACAAAAGAAAAAAATCTGCCATTTTGTTCCCAATGAGGAAAGCAAAGGAATCATGAAGAAGAATAAGCTTGAGATCTGTGCAAGGGATTGTGTTTAGAATTTTGCTTATTGTTCAATAACCCAAGTGTGACTTTTGAGTGTCTGAGGTTAGTGTAGACTGTAGAGAAAGCAAAAATTAATAGAAAAACTGAGCTATAAAAGAAATTATTTAAATTGAATACTATGTTATATAAGACTTAAAATATTATCGATTTATGGTGAAATTTTGGTTTTGATTTCCTCAGTACCCAAATCAAAGTGTACAAAGAACTGAGTGACACAACTCAGTTTCTATAGAAAAATCAAATTTAAATAGAAAGGATCTCCTCCACGGTGTTCATGTTGCTGAGAACTTTTTCATGGGTCATGTTAAGATTAAAAATATATCATTTATTTACAATTTAGTGAATTAAAAAAAAGAAGAATGTTGCTACAAATTTGGGAAGGTAACAGAAAATTTAAAATTAGACTTTAACCTAACTTTTAATGACTTTAAAATTTAAATAAATTAGACCATGTCATATATATTTGATCAATTTCACTGATCAAGGAAGAAGTAAATTAAGCAAGTAGTATACTTCAAATCTGTTTCCTTGTTCAAGCCATTGCCTGATAGTTGATAGGTGTTATACACATCTCTCCTAAACACATGAGGATGCATGCTGTTCATGAAGCTTGGTAACCAAGAAGTCTGGCTGCAAAACAAATTGATGCATGAATTACATGAATTAGATTTTTTTTTAAAAAGTTTTTAAAAAGTGGAAAAGTTAATAGACAAAACCCACATAAAATCCAACCCAATACAATGCCTAAGATGGAGCTTTTTTTAGGGCCGCGAACATTAGAGAGGAACAACAATGGACAAAAGTGTGACTTCCTGTCTGTGAAGGTCACACAATAAAACATGTGTTTCTGATTGGCAAAACAGACTATTTTTGCTGGCTGTAAGTTATTTAGATAGCCCTTTTGAGAAGGCTTTGATTAGGAAATTGTTTCTCATTATCACTGGAATGAATGCTAAATACTTTACTAGGCACTAATATCAAACTAAGTAAGATTGAATATTTTATGTGGCTCTTATTTTCCAGAAAATAATTGGAAAAAATATCTTGGAGACAGACATACAATTCTCATACACCTAAATGTTCCTTCCAGTATATCAGTGTCAATTCATTTCTTCTGAGATTACCTTACTGTGATAGGATAAAAATTTGCTCTTAACTGTAGTGAATAACTTTGAAATTACTGAAGTTGTTCATTCATCCTCTTGTAAACATTGGCATCTTACAGAAATGGAGAAGAAGTCAAGTGTGGTCCATCTGGAGGAATAACCTATGTTTCTTTCCAGTTTTCATTGTGACCTTAAAATAGTCTCAATACACTTTAACTGTCTGCCGTTTCAGTGGAAAAGAAAAAAGTTCAAGGAGAATAATGCAACACAAAATAACTCTGTGTGCTCCAAATGGACTGATATGTAGATGTTGACAGAGTGATATGGAATCCTACTTCCTTTAGAGGAACAAAGTGCTTTCTAGAATTGCAGATGAGGAAACCCACAATTAAATCAAATCTCCCATGTGCATAATGGTGAGAGCTTTATACTTTCATTGAACAGGCAAAAACCACACATTCTACCTGCTTTCCTCATAATGACTCTGGCTTCCTGGTTTTTCAGGGTTTGCATGTCAAGTTGTGGTTTCTTGATGCAAAGTTACCGTAACCATATTGCTCTCTTTTTTATGTAACTGTGAGTTTAATTTTTTAGTTAAGTAATTAAGACATTTAAAATAGCTGAGTCTGGAATGAAAGCAGAGACATCCTTTTAATTAATTTTCAAATGGTTTATAAAAGATCTAGATGGTCTTTAGATGTAGTAACAGCAAGTATAATTTATCTGGTATTGGCATTTTATTCATTTTGACTTATTTCCTTTTCATTTTTGGTACAAGTATACTACTTAAAAATAACATATGATCAAATATTACAATATGTTCAATGGAAATTTAAATGATCAACTATGAGGAATTCATATTCTACAATAAATGTTTTAAATATCAAAGTCTTTACTTTTGTGAAAATAGCAAATATTCATTTCTGTTTATAAAGATACATCCACAGTTTTAGTGATCTTTTCCTATCTGGACTGATAATGCTGTTTTGAAGAGCCAAAGACCAACTAACAAAAACCGAACATCAGACATGGAAAGTCCTCTTTTAAGTTGTTGGCTGGAGCTATACAAGAGCCTTCAGAAACACAGACTATTTCTGTTGCCCTTCGTTATCCCCAAAAACATAAAGTAAGTCCCAATTGCTGAAGCTACCAAACCCTTCAGATATAGGGTCCGGAGACCCCTAAGCTGGAACTGAGCTGAGTGCTTACTTCCTGATGAGTCGCTTACATAGTAACAGAAGTCACCATGCAGACTTACAAAGGAAGGATGCCACTAACAGTCCCACCCAAATATGATGCTTATGAACTACATCAATGATCAGCATGGTATGATAACGCTAAGGGTTCAGTAAAGACACACATAGCTTTGTGATAAGCATCAGCTCACTGATTAGACTTAAGATCTGTTTAATAAAAGAGAGACCATGTCTGTTACTAGAAACCTAGCTAACTACTCACTGCTAGTGAATTTATGGTTATTAGGGGAAAATCTACAGCCACTAATTTATCAAACTAGCATAATCGTAGTCTTCAGCCCCCATCCAGAAAATATCTCTATGCAACAGATGGAGACTACTATAGAAAACCACAACCAACCACAATGCAGGGTTGTGAAGCCTAGTTCCAGTAGATTCACTGACAACGCTACAACACCTAAGGCTCAGGAAGCATTGTGGATGAGGGGGCAGAAACATTGCAATCTTGGAGGATAAAGGATCTTGCTGTGAGATTCTTTTAACTATGTCAGAAGCTACACCCATAAAAGCTCACCAAAATGACTGCAAAAATGTGAGCTGGACAAGGACAATACTAAAAGACATCTCAGAGGAAACAGAGAAAAACCCATGAGGTCTCAACCATACACACAGACCTATAGGAAACTAAGGTACATTGGGAGCAGAAGTGGTCTTCCCCAGGGAAGAACACACCAATTGGTTGCCCAGTGCCAAGGGTCAGATTGAAAACATATATGCAAGTAACATTAAATAGACTAAGCAAGTTATACTTGGGGACATATATGTATACATACACACATGTGCATATAAAAACAACTAATAAAGAAGATATTAATTTGAAGTAAAGAGTGGAAATAGATATAGAAATATTTGGAGGGATGTACAAGAAGGACAAGTATTATAATTATGTTATCATCTCAAAAATAAAATGAAAAATAAAAATCTGAAGAAGAAAAAACAAGGTGGTGAAATAATTTCTTCACATCTAATTTTTGGAGGAATAACAAAATTGTCATGTAGAAGCAAGGAAGTGGGAACCAGAAGAAATGGTTTTGACACAAATTATTAACCACTGGGCTTGTGACACTGCTCTGAACTACAGTTCTGTGCTAAGGACAAATTGAATTCCACTGGATTTCTGAGTCCCATTAGGACACTCTTTGCTTAGATTTTCAGATAAACGTTGGACTTCTCAATGATGAGAAGAATTTTGCTGAACATCTGCATCCTTAGTTACCAGAATAATTTCTTCCCACATTAGCTACTTAATGGTTATTCTTTATTCTTGATATTAAACAATGATAGAATTGGCAAAATGAAAAAGATAAAAATAGTAGACAACGCTCATCATTGGTGCTTCATTTCCTGATTTGTAGATTCTACTAAAAATAGGACTTTTGTGATTTGCATTCATTTCTTTCCAGCTTTATCAATTATTTAACCTCAGATAACATCTTTTTGCAGTATTTCAATGATTATATTACGTGTTAAAAATAATTATTTTTAAATGCATTTAATACACATCTTAAAATAATAGCTTGTATCATCATTTCTTCCCTGAATATCTTAAACTGTTCTTCTCTCCAAAGCATTATTGACAAATTAACCTTTCTATAAATGTGGATGCTTATACTAGCTAAAACTTGCCCCATGGCAGACATTGTCCTAAGTTCTTTAGAATACAATCTTTCTCTATCTTTTTCAAGTTTCTTAGCAGATAACCTTTACCTTAAATGAAAAAGAAACAAAAATAAGAGTGTCTATTACTGTCACCTTTTAATAATTTAAAACTTCAGAATTAATGCAAAAATAACACAAAGAATTTCTGTGTACTTTTTGTCCAGGTTAACATACGTTAATATTCTGTAAGAATTACATTATCCATTCCTCTGTATAATATTATGGATCTTCTTTGTGATTATACCTCAGGCATGAAATTCTTTACTCAAATTTCAATGCACACTTTTAAATATTATTTATTATTAATTTTGTAGTTGCAATACAAAATAATGTTTCATGTGGTATATCCCTATTTGTTTCTAATCTTACTTAGCTCTCTGTACACAGCTTTTAATCACAGTATGCTACTGGATTTATGCTCCATCTTCATTTCAAATAATTTTCTTCCTATTTATTTTTTTCAGATCTTGTGTGAAATATACCAAAGCCAATAAAATTCCAAGTGCCAATATTTGTAATATTATTGAAAACCTCAATATGTATTAACTATATCAATCCCAACCTGGTTTGATATAGTCAATTATTATATTAACGGGTTTGCTTATAATTTAGATCACTCATAGAATACATAAAAGTTACTTCAAATTAGATCTAAAACAGAAATAAATCATATACTTGCATTTCATATTTTTAATTGAAATAGAATTGCATCAGTTTCCCTTCCTATTCATCTCACCAATACCTCCCAGCTTACTTCTCCCGAGTCCCCTTCTTGCCTTCTTTCTCAAATTGATAGACTTTTGCTTTTATTATTTTTGGTAAATATATAGAGAGAGACATACATGTGTATGTATGCGCAAATATATATAAATACAATAAATTTTCAAAGTATAGCAAGATAAAAATTCAATTCATACTGAAATATGTAATATAATAAAACCAAACCAAATGAAAAAAATCAAGAATTTTCAAGACCAAGATTTCTTCATATTTTCAATTTTAATCAATTTTTTTTTTGCTCAAGAAATGTTTACAGAACTCTGCATGGTTGGATATCTAAAATAGATACGAAAATAAAATGCCTACTAATAAGATAAGAAACCATGAAGGAATATATTTTAAAATAATTCTTTGTTGCTTACATAATTTTACCACTTACTGAGGATTAGAACTAACTTTCATGTCTAGGAGATGGAGATGCTTGTTTGCTTGACTCTGAAGTGTACAGAGCATCATCAGTGCTTTTCACTGATGACTGATAATTTGACTTTATAATTATCAGTGCTTTACATTACCACATAGTTCAAAATTGTAGAAAAAAAAACTTTAAAATTATTTCAAATTTGGGAAAATACTGTCATCATCTCCAGCCAAACTCCACTGAATAATATTTATGAGATTTAAATTAGTAATCCAATATTTTAAAATCAAACATTCTAACACAATACAATTCAAATATATATAAATTTGATTTTAATGTACTGATAAGTGACAGTAAAAAAAAATATTAAAATGCTCTTTGCCCACCAGCTACTCATGAGATCAGATAATGGATCAACAGGTCTTGATCACTCATCTCAAACTATCTGCACCATCCAAAACCACACAGCAAAAGATAAGGGATCTCTAGTTTCTTCCCACTCAGGCCTCCCTGCATTAAATTTCCTAAGGTAAGAAATTCTAGAACCACACACTTGACCCAAACTATCCCTGTCTGCCCAGCTCCTGGTACCACCAGCTAAGAGACCCCCCAGACACTGACCCAACCCTCAATGTCTGTAGTTTTTCTAGCTCCTATGCTGACAAGTAAGTGATTCCCAGCTCCAATTCCACACTCCACACATACAACCAACTCCACATACATATGGAAATCCTACTGTAAAACAAAAACAATGTGAAGATCCAAGACAACTGTACCCTCCAAAAATTACTCATTTCTTAATAGTAGATCCCAATAAGAATGGCTTGGAAAAACTTCTAGACTTAAAATAAAGAAGACTGCTTATAAGTATGTTCAAACAACTAAAAGAAGACATGAATATACTACAAGAAAACAAAAACAAAGGAATGAATGTGATAAGGGAGTCCATACTAGATATGAAAACATCATTCAATAATGATATGGAAGTACTGAATAAAAGTCAAGCTGAAATAATGCAGATAATTAAAAACTCATAAAAAAAATCCATGAATGGGGTAGGGGCATGGGAGAACTTTAACACACCATGAAAATATCTAATTTTTCAATTGTGGGCATAGAAGAAGAAGAAAATATCACACCAAAGGCATAGAATATGTCCTCAGTAAAATTGTGTAGTAAAAATACCCACACCTAACAAAAGAAATGTCCCTGTAGTTACAAGAAACCAACAGAACTCAAAGTAGAAGAGATTAGAAGAAGAAACATTTTATGAACTATTGTAGTGAAAATATTAAAACCATATAATAAATTGAAAGCAATGCTCAGTGCTAGTGTTAAACGCAAAATTACGTCTTCAAATTTTTGAAAATACAGAAAAAGCAATGAATTTGCTTTCCATGTTTCTTCAACTTAAACTCCTGCCTTTTCAACTTACACTTCTAAAAGCTTGTGTGTGGGTCAGGTGAAGGAAGTGTTCCCATAATAGAAACATTTCCAACAGAAAAAGTTTATTAAATTTTTCTTTGCTGCACTACAGAAAGACAAGGCTCTCAAAACATGTAAAGAGAATGAATTCTTAATTCCTTTGTTGCCGTCTCTACTATACCTTATCTGCTAAATAAATGCCGAAGCTTAAGTGTAACTTTTTACTTTTTGCCTTTGTTGCTGCCATTCGGTAGAAATGGAAAAAAAAGAAATCATAATGAATTTGACCAATTTATAGGTAATCTCAGAGCTCTTGATGTCAAATGGAATGATTCCTTGTTCTGTGAGTCCAAATATTGTCTATTAAAATGAGATTTAGGAAATATTCTAACATTAAGGTGAGTTTAGGCTTTTATATTGTGGCATTATCTCAAAAGCTTTAAATTCTCTACCATTCACTCAACAGACAATAATATTTAACTTCCTTTATACATTTGCTAAAATATGTATGCATTCATTTGTTTTGATAGTATGTAATTCAATGTATCTCTCATCATTTATTCCTTACTGCACGCTATTATTCAAGTTAATCTTGTCATCCAGCATTTATAAATGAATTTTTGTCCCTCTCTGGGAAACCAGTGTACTTCACTAATCCAAAGGATTCCCTTTAAAGTACAGGTTCCAACCATCTTCCTTATTCTGTGCTCCATGTTACTCTCATATTAGGATATAATCCCCATACTTCACTAGAACTGTGAGTAATTCATGCTACTCATTCTTAATGTAAAATTAATTGTTTGTAGAGTTAATATTAATTGGATTCATTGGTCTCATTTTACAAAATTAAATTAAGCAATTAAATCAGTGTGCAAATGGTAACATGTGATTGCAGCATCAAGAACTCTACTAGGTCTTAATCGACTGGATATTAGTAAAATAATCTTTAAAATTAGATTAAAGGAGTCCCAGATGCAGTTCCCCTACACTGCTCTGTTTTTAATAGGATATCAAGATTTCAAAATGTGTTGAAAATGAGAAACAAATGAGAAGAAGAAATTAAGGTTTTTTTTTCCTTTGATGAGGCCCCTAAGATATGCAATCGAGAGTAAATAGAATGTTTTAAGACTCGGTAGGGTGTGCCTGTGAATATTTATTCTCAGGGTGTATGAATATTTCAGCGGCACTTCATAGAAGACTCAAAGGTCAGAGTGTTATAGAAAAATATCCTTTATACCAAAGTGTCTGTTAAGAGATAACACATGGGAATGTTTTCCTTCAGTTTCTCACAGTGTGTGTGTGTGTGTGTGTGTGTGTGTGTGTGTGTGTGTGTGCATTTCATCAAAAATTGAAATTATGAGATTTTGTTACTTGATTAAATGAAGCAAATAGACATTAAATAGAGAAATTGTTACAGAGTTAAAGGGTAGAAGTCTGAAAGTTATAGCAGATTTAACAATTCATTCACCATTTCATTAGTTCAATAAAGTATATAACTATCTAAGGTGAAAAGAAAATGAGTTCTGTTTGATTGTAAAATAAATATGGATCTTTAAATATTTTAGACTATTGTACTAAGTATTGTTGATGGATAAAAATATATTAAGAAAATGTTCTTTTCTGCAAAATTCCAGAAATTTACCTCTGCAACATGATTGTCATCCATTTCATGTAGTTATTAATTAGTAAACTTGATTTAAAAATATAAGCATTTATTTGTCAACTGTGCTTCAAACCTTGAGTATGTAAAAATAAGAGAGGGAGAGGAAGATAATGGGAGGAGGAAGAAGGATGGGATGATTGAGGACTTGGAGAATTTGTACTTATTGTGTAAGTCTTATGCAAACTAAATATTAGGAAAAGAAAAAAATGGTAAATTTAAGTGCAAAGCCATCAAGCCAAGTCATAGCTTTCCACAAATGATTGTGTATCTTGAACAACCTATGAACATAAATTCACAAAGAGCTTTTGCAAAATATTGCTGGAGAAATGATGTGTTTTGTTAAACATGTTTGTGCTGGTTAAAGAACTGATATCATCAGTTTTATATCTAAAATATGAGGTTAGGACCATGATAGAAAGGCTGAGCAACTTGGGATTCCTGTACTGAAATTTTGTTCTGGAGGGTCTTCAGCAGACCAACATAGCCCCTACTGTTTTCCCCCTCTGCTTTTTATGGTTCCTCTTTCTCTCTCTGGCTCTCTCTATTTCTCTGTATCTCTGCCTCTGTCTCTCATCCTTTTTCTGTCCTCTTCTCCTTGATTTACTTTTACCTTTCATTTTAATTTTTTGACTTCACACATTACTATTAGTACACATTGAAAATTACTGCAAATATTGGACTATTGGAAAACCATTCTGTTCTATCTGATTATAATGAGATAAATCTAAAACAAACAGAAAAAATCCTGCAGAATATATACATATATATGTAGATTAAACAACACATTGTTGAAGCCAACTCTGGTAGCACACACTTGTAATTCAATCATTCAGGATGCAGAGGCAGGTAGATATCTATAAGTTCTGGGCTAGCCTGATTTACATAGTGATTTCCAAGATATTAAGGGTCATAGGAAGACTTTGTTTTAAGAAAACTAACAACAATAACAATAACAACATACTACTAAAGGATTAATGAGTCATTGCAGAAATCAAAAAAAGTAATAAAATTCCTAGAATTGAGTGATAATGGAAACAAAACATATCCAATCTATGGGATACAAGAAAAAGACAGTCCAAAGACAGAAGTTTATAGCTTTGTGTCTACACTGAAAAAAATTAGAGTATTCACAAACAAACAACATGACAATGAATCTTAAATCATCAGAGAGACAAGAACAAAACAGTGCTTAAAGCCTAACTTCAGAGAAGTAGCTACAATTAGTGTAGAAATTCATAAATTAGAATTAAAAAAGACAATACAATGAGTCAATGAAACAAAGAGATTGTTTTTTGAATAGATTAATAAATCTTTAGACAAATTTAATAAAAGAGAGAGAAGAACCAAATCAATAAATTTAGAGATGAAAAGGGAGAGATTACAACAGACATGGATGAAATTCAAAGCATAATGAGGATATATTTTTCAAAATTTTCATATTCCATTATACTGGAAATTTTAAAAGAAATATACAGATTTAAAGTTACATATGATGTGCCCAAGTTAAATGAAGATGAAGTAAATACTTCATATCAATTCATAACAACCAATGTAATCTAAGCAGTAGTTAAAATTCTCACAAAAGAAAAGTCTGGGACATAATTGGTTCAGCATAAAATTCCACCAGATCTCTAAAGAAGATCTAATCTTTGTGAACTAACATGTAAAGATAGCAATAGGTTCATTAACTGCATAATAATGTTACGGACATACTGTGGTACCAATAAGAATGGTCCCAATAGGCTCATATATTTGAATGCTTGTCATTCAAATGAATGTCATCAGGGAGTGGCACTACTTGACAGGGCCTTGTTACAGGAAGTTTGTCACTGGAGGTTGTATTGAGCATTTTTCTGTCCTGCCAGCCAGCTCCCAAATAATGACATGGAAATGTTACCTGTTTTTTGCTCTTTTCTGGGGGGCCCACCACCCAGCTCCCAAATAAATTACATGCAGAGACTTATTCTCAATTATCAATGTCTGGCCTTATCTTGGCTTCATTACTTGCCAGCTTTCCTTAACTTATTCTGACTACTTTTTGCCTCTGGGCTTTTCCTGTTCTCTAACTTCTGTGAATCTTACTCTTACTCCGTGGCTTGCTGTGTAGCTGGGTGGCTGGAATCCTCCTTCTCTGGCTCCTAGCTCTTCTATCCCTCTTCCCAGATTTCTCCTTCTGTATATTCTCTCTGCCTAACAGTCCCGCCTATCATTTCTCCTGCCTTGCTATTGGCCAGTTGTTTATTAGACCATCAGACGTTTTACACAGGCACAATAACAAGCTTCACAGAATTAAACAAATGCAACATAAACAAAAATAACATACCTTAAGATATTATGCTACATGGAAATGTATTATTAATTATGAATACTTGGGCCTAGCTTAGGCTTGTCCCAACTAGCTCTTATAACTTAAATTAACCTATTTACACTAATCTCTGTTCTGCCACCTATGTTATGTCATCTCCATATTACCCATCCTTCTTCCTCTGTATCTGGTTAGCAACTCTGCCTTTCTTCTCCCCAGCATTGTCTCCCTCTGTCCAGAAATCTTGCCTATACTTCTTGCCTAACTATTGGCCATTCAACTTTTAATTACACCATTCACAGCAATACATCTTCAAACAGTGTAAAAATATCCCATAACATTTCCCGCTTTTTGTCTAGATAAAGGGAAAGATTTTAACTCTAATACAGTAAAACTATATACACCAAGAATTAATATCAAGTAAGAATTTCATTTATAATGTCCAGTCCATTTGTATTTGGCAAATTTGGAGAAATTACTTTATTACCTATCTTATCTTGATGAATATTTATATTTAAACTATTTTTATCATGACTTGTACTATCATCCTAAAAATACATTTTTAGACCTTAAAACATTTTCTTAGGTAAACAACTTAAGCTTTTATATCTCTCAATCTATAAAATTTACATCTCCTATATAAGTTGCTTTTCTGAATTGGTAACAAAGAAAGCTGTAACAATAACTATCTAGTCTTCAACCCTATCAAAGACCCAAGAAGACTGTAATATTACCTGAGTAAGCAGGAAGTTCAAAGCAAGCAACTTCCAAAACTATGGAAATGACAGAAACAGCTGGCTACCTAGAAAGTCACCCAAGGTTCTTCTGCAACACTGTGGCTTCTGTCTTCAGGCTACAGATCTAGAAAATCTGAAAGACCTTTCTGTGAAGCAGGAATTTTTGAAGGACTGCCTACCTTTTCTCAGTAAAGTTCAGCAATCACCTTCTTTTGTGTTCTGCTTGTCAATTTGGACAACATTCTGTCAGCAGTTGAGGCAAGGGCAGTTTCTTGTCTAATGGCTGACTTTACCACAAAGAAAGCAAGCTCCATATGGAGGTTCTTCAACGACCTTCATCTTTTGTGAACAGATGTATCTCACTGTCATGAAAAGCCTTATGTTATTAAAACATCTTAAATTCCTTAATCTGTAGGTTTCTGAAGTTTTTGAAGACCATCTATCTAAAATATATATCTGTTTGACCTTGAAAATGTACCGAACCTGGCCATAAATTTGATTGTTAAATTATTAAGTACTAACCTGTATTTTGTTTTGTTTTGTTTTGTTTTCAAGACAGGGTTTCTCTGTATAGTTTTGGTGCCTGACCTGGATCTTGCTCTGTAGACCAGGCTGGCCTCAAACTCAGACAAATCCACCTGGCTCTGCCTCCCAAGTGCTGGGATTAAAGGCGTGTGCCACCACTGCTCTGGCCTAACCTATACTTACTAATTATCCTAAATAGTTTGTAATAATAACTTCCAAGGACTAGAAATTTACATTACATTGTTAAATGTGTGGCATAGCAACTATACTTTAAACGAGAGTAGAAACATGTATTCAGTAAAACGAAATAACCTTAAATTTGCATTAATATACAAAATTTCATATCAATATTTGAGATTAATGGTAGTTTTTAGTTTAAAAGTAGAATTGCCTACCCATTAATCCTATCATTTCTATATCCCCCTGTTTTATTTTCAGAAAGAGATTCTTAAATCTCACATCCCTTGCTTAGATTTTTCCCTGGCCGTGACCAGTAACAACTTGCAACAAATTCCCCTAAATGATGACAAAATCCATAATCCACCAATCAACAACAACAACAACAAAAACACTCTCCCCACTTCTTGGGAATGTGGCCATCCTGTTTTGTAGACTGCTTCCTGTTGTCTGGGGTGACAGAAATTATAGGGGACACTGAAAAAATTGGGATAATGGTCAAGCCCTGGGAGAGTTATCTATATCATTGTTGTCTAGTCTCTGTGTAATAGGATTGTATAGAGCTTTTCTGAAGTCTGTCTGGAGTAATTTGTGAGGCTGGACCATCTCAGCAAGCAGCTTTGAAGTTATTTTGAATGTAGAATTTTGAGGAAACTGTAACAGAGGTATTCTGAGAGGCTGGATTACTTGAGCTACTTGCCTTCATTGATGTCTAGTCCTTTTTTTCTGAAAACACACACACTTCTAAAGTTAACATACATATCTTCATTAACACGAGGATATAATGTACAGGATGTATTAGTCAGGTAAGGATGATTTTTTGTTCTATGTTTGATCAGGTAAAATACATCTGTTAACTTTATAAGTCAATTTGGACTGCATAACCAAACCTCTATCCATGCCATATGAAAGGATGTCATGTAATAATAAATCATTAGGACTGAAACCAACAAGATTTATCATGTTTCATCCAGTCTCATAGCTGTTCCTATACATAGGGGTCAGCATGTACATCACCTGTCTTATAGTCTTTTTTATTTTGTTTTGTTTTTTTCTCATTTCTATAGCCAAGATCCTTAGGAGGTCTCCCCTGATCACATCTGATCTTTATTAGTTTTGAAGAGATCCACTGTTTTAGTTTCCTGTAGAAACAAAGGCATAACCTCTCCCCCAACACAACACATTTTCTAACTTCCATTCTAAAGGTAAAACATTCTTAAAATATATAGGTTGGTTTACTTTGGCAGCTTTCATAATCAGATGTCACTCAGTAGCGAATGTTTTTTATTAGCATTCAAAAAATTCATAGTCAAGAAAGCACCATACAGGATCTAGAAACCCTGTGCATGTCCCATTATTACATGACTTATTCTTTTTACATTACTTTATTCTTTCCTTAAAGACTTTATTAGTCTTAAACTATTTATTTATTTTTTATGTCTATACCCATTTTTTCTGTGTCTTTTCAGAGGTCTTCTTGGTCTGAACCTGGCCTTACTGCATGCCTAGAGCATTCTCTCACCACATGTGCCAAACCTGAAACCAACCTCATGGTGCTGGTTGGCTCAAGCTGGCAACCACCAGCCGGGAGCTGCATCTTTGTATGCTGTGGCCCACCTGAGAGACTGCAAGACTAGGAAGCTTTGTCTGGTTCCACATTTGCATGTTGGGAACTTTATTTAATGCTTCCTCATGACCTATGTGGAAATACATGCCCCATATTGGGCACGTTATGTATGGAGTCTTTCTCTGTCCCACCAGTCAGCTCAACAAATTATGACACTGAGAATTGTTATTAATTAGGAATGCTTGGTCTTAGCTTAGGCTTGTCCCCAACTAGTTCTTATAATGTAAATTGAGCCATTTATATTAATCTACATTCTCATGTTTGGCTCATGTGGTCAGAGAATGCTGCAAGCATGCGGTAAAGCCAGGTTCAGACCAAGAAAACCTCTGAAAAGGTAAAGAAAAATGAGCATATATTTAAAAATACCTCATCTTCATATTACTTATTCTCCTTCCTCTGCTTCTGGCTGGTGACTCCTCCTTTCTTCTTCCCAGTGTGCTCTCTCTCTGTCTGGAAATCCTGCCTATACCTCCTGCCTAGCTATTGGACTTTCAGCTTTACACCAGTCACAGCAATATATCTCCACACAGTGTACAAATATCCCACAGCATGGAGCAGGCTTTGGAGTTTCAAAAGTTCATCCCAGGCCCAGTGTCTCTCTTTTCCTACTGTCTATGGATCTGGATGTAGAACTCTCAACTGCTTCTCCAGCATCATGTCTGCCTGCATGTAGTCATGCCCCCCACTGTGGTGACAGTGTACTAAACCTCTGAACTATAAGTAAGCCCCAAATTATTCTCTTTTCTTTATAAGAGTTGCCATGGTCATGATGTCTCTTCCCAGCTATAGAATACTGACTTAGACAGATAAAAATATTCTTACTGGATTTAAGTCCTGATACACAGGAGGAAGCATATGTATAACTAGAGAGACCACAGGCCTCAGGGTTGAACCTGCGACTGCTATTCCTCTGAAGGGACATACTATGAAACTGCCCTCTAAATCTTCATATCTGTTTCCACAGATTAGTGTAGCTCTCCTCTTAGACCTTATCTGAGCAGTAGATTTAGGTTAAGGTAGAAATCAAGTGTAAATGCAGTATTCATCCCCAAATGTGGTATCTATGCAGCTTCCCCTACCTCCGGACTCAGGGACCATCTTGGAAGAGGGGGAAGAACAATTTTAAGAGGCAAAACTTGAGGAGGACTGGAGAAAAACCATATCTTCTGGACATGACTGGATCCCTGTACTCATGAACTCACTGCAGCGGTGATTGCCTGTACAAGATCAAGCTAATTGATAGTCTAGCATAAAGGACCAGGCGTTACAGGCCCTAGGCCAGGCCGGAACTACAAGTGGTCTGGCTGCATGCAGTCACCTTAACTACAAGTCTGTATAGACAGGCAGTGATGAGGAAGTCATGTGGCTGGGCTTAGAGCCAATGAGAAGGCAGAAAAGGAAGACAATAAAAACACAAGTTAGATGGAAAGAAGCTCTCTCTGGGGAAGCTACTGCTGGTGGTAAGCTAAAGCTAGTCATGGCTATTGCTTTGATCTCTTTGGCTATTTCCTCTATATTTGGCTCTGTGTTTCTCATTTAATAAGACTGTTAAGAAATTTGTCTACACCAAACCCATGAACATATGCAGGCATAAATTGGACTTGATGGGTTATTTCTAAACAAACTAGAAAACAAAATTCCACATATCTAAGTTGGTAGATATATGGAATGGATCTGGGAAGAGTTAGTTTGGTGGTTGAATATGATCAAAATGTATTTTGTGCAATTTTTAAAGAATTATAAAATACTTAAAAATTACTGAATGAATAGTAAAGTTAAGGAATGAATGTGCATGAAACACATGTATAAAACATATGTATTTAAAGCATGGATGATGCAAAATAGAAACCATTATAGAGGAGCTTGCAAATAATTACACATTCTAATGTGCATGCAACTGATGAATATAATATAGGTGGCTGAAATTTTTGAACTTGAATTGCAAAGAATATCACTGGAAGTACAACCAAGAGGCAATTCAAACTTGGAAAAGTGAATATCTCTATCTCCTGGTATAATACATTTGTTCTTGTTTTGTCATTATTATAATTATAATAATAATTATTATTATTTTAATTTATTTTTGAGAATTTTTATATGAGTTTCATATTAACATTGTTTTCAAATCTCTCATTTCCCTTTCTAATTCGCTTCAGGTTTTCCTATATCCCTTTTCAAGTTTATGAACTAATACCACTTCTTTTAATACCTCTTCATACACACACGTGTGTATGTGTGTGTGTGTGTGTGTGTGTGTGTATGCATGTATCCCTCATCTGTTCATGTGTTTAAGGCTGACTACTTGTAATTTTATTACCTATCAGGAAGCTCGTATCAGGAAACTGACTTTCTAATCATCTGTTAATTGATTGTGATTCTTCATTTAGGGGTGGAGTATAGTGAAATTTCTCTATTCACAAGGGCAAATAACTGGTATTGAAACAGTTAAGATGAAATATTAGTGTATGGTTTCTTAAGACTGAGAATCTCAAAAATATGCTAACTAAAAGGTCATGGGATTGGGAGTGATGGTTGAAATTATCTCCTATGTCTACCTTATTTTGAGTTTCTCAGTATAAAATTCACACAAATAGTACAAGAAACAAAAATGTAAATATTTTGTGTCAATCAAGCCATCTTTGAGTTTCGTTCATGCACAAAGAAATAATATCTGTGCCTTTCACAAATGGAACAAATTGCTTTGCTGAATTACAGAGATTTATTTGTGTACAGACTGATATCTTCATGGTTTTTTTTTCAGCAATTGCTGAAATTGATACTTAAATGAAAAGCCTTAGAGGGTCTAGGATTTTATACAGAATCATTCTGCTATATGGTTGGTCTATGAGAAATGGTGCATCACAAGTGTGACAATGGTATTGACCATGTTGAGAAGTCTGTTTATTTTCTTATTCATAATTAGTAATGTTTATTCATTTCAGCTCAAAATGAAAATAAGAAATTTCGAACCAGTAAAATGCTTTTTAATATCTTGACATATGTACTGTGAAGTTCTTCCTTTCATGTGTTACTATGCTTTATTCTAGAAGATGCTGATTCTCAGAGGAAAAAAAAATAAGAATTAAATGACTTACTGATTCAATTAGCCTCCCAGAATTATTTTAAAGGGTTCATTTTTAAAATACTTGCAATATAGTATTTACATAGTTATTAGATTGTGATCTAAACTTCTGTGAATGTCAACTCAAATTTTGTTTCAAGCTTACTATGAAAAAAGCATGACTACCTTTTGAAATGAAATGTGAACATTTTCCCATCTAATCACCCCCCCCATTTTTTTTTTTTGGCTTGGTTTGCTCTGAGTAGTTTGTTAGTTGGAACAGTGTAAATGGTACATTTCAGAAGGGGAATCTTGGGTGGCATTTTTGGCTGATCAAGAAGCAGAAAATGCAGGAAATCTAATGAGAAAGCTTATTATTATGATTTGCACAGCTCAGCTTTTGTATAATCAAGCATGTCAATGCGCTCACACATTTGCGAATGCCTCTTGGAACTGCACATCTGAATCTTTTTAATGTTTCTCCATTACCATTCCTTTTGCTGCCCCACTCAGGAAGCCATCATCCATGACCCTAATTTTCAAAACAGGCTAGCTAAAAACAAATACTGTATGTGTTGCCTAATTCTATCAAGCCACTTTTTATTGTAAAGTAGAATGAAAACAGGTGGTGCTCTCAATATTTAAAAGAGACAAATTAGGATCTCTAATCTGAATATGGTTGTCATTATCCAGGTAATGCTGCTCACATGAAATTTTAGAATTTTAAAAAGAACATGTTATACTCAGCTAATGTTTTTTTATTATCTGTTGTGATTTTGTTCTTTTAATATCATACAACACTTTAGCTAATGTTATGTGAACACATGTTTCTATTTATCAATATGGTTGAGTCATAGATATTCATGAGGGAGGGTGTCATGCCAAGGAAATAACGTTTACATCCTCCCAAATGAACTGATGTGAATAATAACTACCCCTCATTCTTTTTCTCACCCTAGTCTCATTTCCATATTTAAGATGCAGATTAAAACATCATAAAATTGTCAGACAGTGTCAGATTTTGTTCATTATTAGAGTCTAGAATACTTCACAGTTAAACATAACTACATGAGTAGGTATTTTATAGCTTTATTCTTTCTACAATTATTCTTAACTTATTATACTTAGTATGTAAACGTGTAAGATGATAATTCCCAAGTAGAGATGAATTTCAAAAGCACTGTGAGGTTTTCCATGTTTTATTACATGTGAAAAGAATGGAATATAATTTGAACACAATTACTACTCCATTAAAGGAAGTTTCTAAGCAAGAAATCATCACACAGTGGTAAAATTCAGTCAATCTCAATTGCTGGTAGTTTTGCAGATTGTAAGTGACAAGTAAGCAACAAATTATAATTAATATTTAGGTGAGGTCATTAAGCCTTTTTGACTTCTAGTGAAAGATGCCACAAAAGCCATGGAGCCTAATCTCTGTTTCAAAGAAGAGTTCACATATAAACTGATGCCAACAAAATGAAAACATGAGTAACAATGAGACGGTATTTAAAAACATTTGACTTAAAGGACTGACAGAAGTGACAGTCATTTTAAGATGCTATAAAATGTGTATGTCATAGGCGATGGCCTGGTCAAGACATTCCTTTTAGTTCTAGAAGCATGGATGGCATTAGTTACTCAGTTCCTGGTAAAGTTACTATTACTAGTTACAGGATAGATGGCTAGTGACTGTGAACTCACATAGTGATTAGAAAAATGTCACTTGTCTTATTTTTTTCCAAATAAGAGCACTCACCTCATTCACAAGAACTTTCCAGTTATGATCTAATTACTTCCCTGAGCCCCGCTTCCAAATACATCTAATAATGGAAAGGACTTCAATGAGTGAATTTAGGGTTAACACAAATACTCTGATAATAGCAGTTTGTGAGATAAGAAATAAAAATCATCATGTGTTGGGAAGTATATTTCTTAATTTAATTTAATTAATTAATTAATTTTGAGACAGGGTCTCACTAGCTAGCTCTGGGTGAACTAGAATTCACTATGTTAATCAAGCTGGCCTCAAACTCACAGAGGCCCACCTGTCTCTTCCAGCAGAGTTCTGGAACTAAGTGTGCCACCACATCAGGCTCATTTGGAAAGTTCAATGTGTGACAAGATGAGTATGGAACAATAGTATGAGGATTGCAACCCTGTAGAACATTCAGAATATATTGTTCTTCTCATAAAGTCAAGTATTTCAAGATAGAATATATTAAAGAATTTGTCAAGTTTTGCTATGCTAAAAAAAGAAGATACTACATTTGTTAATTATTTTACCTCTTAAAATAAATCAATAACTATAACCAGTGGCTGAGGTATGTTTATTCTACTCAAAGTAGACACTGGAAACCTCCTTATATTCTGAAAAGTAATGAAAAACATACATTTTTTAAAATGCATTGAGATACTAAGTATAATAACAGAACAAATGTTACAGTAATCTATGTCTGAAAAAAATGTTAGGAAACCTATCAAAGTAAGTATGTCCTTGTCATTTTATTTATCATAGAAAATATTAAAAAATGGAGAAAACATGAAGAGAAGAAAAAAATGACATTGTACTTAGAGGACAAGATATGGTCAATAATTAACGTATTTAAAGATTTTAAAGTAACATTAATTTACTCCTGGTAACATATATAACAGCTATAGGTGTGTGTGTGTGTGTGTGTGTGTGTGTGTGTGTGTGTGTGTGTGTTAGCAGGTTTGAAATAAAGACTATCCAAACAGATTAAAGTACATGTAGATGACCTCATTTAATATTGAGTTAGACACACAAGTTTGTCAATGAATACAGCCAGTGCATCTGAAAGAACCATGCAGAAACATGTAATGTTGCCTCGTAACTAGTAGTCAAACATCATTAACTTGCTGAAATGACTAAAGCAAACGTCATTGGAAACATGCAATTTATTTTTATTTTGATAAGTTAAAATAACTTTATGTCTTAATGAGTTATAATATCAAGTTTTAACAGCTATGCTTATTAGAAGATGTATCAGAAGCTACTTAATCACATGTGATATTCCTATCTGTCTGTTATGTCAGTCTTGATAATGAGATTATGCAGGAAAATATGTATGTGCAAATGGTGTTCTGAGTGTTTCATGGCCCTTCTAAATGCAAAAGTGCCCAATAATAAAGATATGACAATGAAGCTTTAGTGCTACTCTCAATAGGATGCAGTGTTAATACTATAGAGTGTATGGGGTTTTACCAATTCATAATATATTACCATTTAAATGTCATATAATATATAGATATATGAAGAAAAATTAAAAAAAGAATTTTCAAAACATGAGTGTAGTTTTGGCAGGATGTCTGAAATATGACATGGCCTTGACATTAAAGTATTTACAATGCATTTATAAAATGCATATGTGTCATTGTGTGTTGCCAGGATATCATCAGTGACATACATCACAATCTTCATCAAAATGCAAGACCGTCATGTAATCTTGAACACTAAACAAGTGCTTTCAATACTTACTCATTCATTAAATATTTGTGCAGACAGGACTACATAATATACAATAAAATATTAAATATTTTACCAAGAACACTTATCTACCTGGCATGGAAGACGTGAATATGAAAGACTATTAAAATACTGAAATTAGTTTTATGGAAGTGTTAGTAATACTACATGCACAGCATAATAACATAAAGCTTCATGTTGTGTGAGAATAGAACAGACCCAGGGCTGAGAATAAGAGAGATGTGTTTTGTGGGGTGTCTAGAAAGTGCCACAAAATTCTTCGGAATTTCTTAAACAAAATTTCAGCCACAAGTAAAAGCTTGGAAAAATAGATACATAATCACGAGAAGACTACTACTTTGGAAAAATTTCCAACAATTTTGTTGTAATTACTGCAATGAGGTAGTGTTTCCATCTTTACCAAATCACCAAAACAGCAACATAGCATATCAAATATATGGTTAAAAGGGGTTTCTTTTTATCTTGATGAGAAAACAAAGGGAAGAAGAATAGCTCGGATGTGGTGGCCAAAAATGAAAGACAGAGACTGGGCGAGAGCTGTACTATGCTGACTTAATCCTATCTGTTTTTCAACTGAGTCCCTAGCCTATAAAACTTTGCTTCTAACATTGAGAATTTCTATTACCCCACTCAGTTAATACTTTCTAGAAATGCCCTGACAGACACACTCAGAGTTGCGATTCATCTTTAGCACAAATTCTCAATCCAGTGAGGCTGACATGACTATCTTATTATTACATCAGACAGGAAAGCAGTTGGGGACAGTAAAGAAAGGAAAGACAGTGAAGACTCAGGAGAATACATATATCCACTGGGAGTCACTGAAGCTCAGTCCCACTGAGACATTCTCAGGGAACTCAAATCTACAAATGATTCCCATTCCTCAACTCCTTCACCTAGTTGTGTAGTTCTCTGGAAGGCATTGTGTAGATGAATTTCTAAATGGTCTTATTAAATAAAAAACATGAAGCCAGATATAGGGGTCAAATCCTTAGAAAGATCAAGGAAATAGGGAAGCCACCAGCCAACCTTACCTCACCAACTTGGCAGCTTCCAAATGCCAGTTACTTCCTATCTACCCACGCCTATATGCCTTGCTGTTCTGCCATCTGATTTGCTCTCTGTTCAGCTACATCACTTTCTCTTCCTACCCAGCTTTGTCACTTCCTGTCTGTCTGTACAGACCTCCAGACCTCCATGGTTAAATAGTTTTGAAATTTAAGGCGTGTGCCAACACATCTGGCTCTGTTCCTATGACCTTGAACTCACAGAGATCCTGCCTGCCAAGTGATAGGATTAAAGGCATGTGCTAACATTGCCTGACTTCTTTGTTTACTTATAATGACTGTTCCTGTTCCTCTGATCGCCAGGCAAGCTTTATTTACTAAAGCACAAATAAAGTATCACCACAGTATTGTATTTTTTACTTCTGTTTTAACTCTTGCCCACAGACTGAAAATATTTATGTAGCCAAAAAAAAGTCTTCTGATAGAGAGAAGTAGGTGTTGGCAGTGAGAAGTCTCCTGAAATGTGAACACCAAGAGGATAGGGTATACTCCAAAATCATCTGCGCACATATTAAATCTGCATTTCTTAACACAGTATTTGTGAATAAACAAATACAATAAATACTCAGGTTTTTTTCTTTTTATAACATTCTATGATTTTAAAAAATAGATAGCCACAAATGACATAAAATACCTTGGGGTAACAAAAACCAAGCAAGTAAGACCTATATGACAAGAACTTTAAGTCCCTGAAAAAATAAATTGAAGAAGGTGTCAGAAAATGGAAAGATCTCCCATGCTCATGGATAGGCAGAACTAACATAGTAAAAATGGCAATCTTACCAAAAGCAATCTACAGATTCAATGCAATCCCCATCAAAATACCAACACAATTCTTCACAGACCTGGAAAGAATAATACTCAACTTCATATGGAAAAACAAAAAACCCAGGATAGCCAAAATAATCCTGTACAATAACACAACCTCTGGAGGCATCACAATCCCTGACTTCAAGCAGTACTATAGAGCTACAGTAATAAAAACAGCTTGGTACTGGCATAAAAACCGACATGTGGACCAATGGAATCTAATTGAAGACCCTGGCATTAATCCGCACACCTATGAACATGTAATTTTTGACAAAGAAGCCAAAAGTGCAAATGGAAAAAAGAAAGCATCTTCAACAAATGGTGCTGGCAAAACTGGATATCAATATGTAGAAGGCTGCAAATAGATCCATATTTATCACCGTGCACAAAACTTAAGTCCAAGTGGATCAAGGACCTCAACATAAATCCAGATACTCTGAACCTGCTAGAAGAGAAGGTAGGAAGTAGTCTTGAACTCATTGGCAGAGGAGACCACTTCCTAAATAGAACACCAGTAGCACAGACACTGAGAGAAACAATCAATCAATGGGACCTCTTGAAACTGAGAAGCTTTTGTAGAGCAAAGTATATGGTCAACAAGGCAAAAGGACAGCCTACAGAATGGGAAAAGATCTTCACCAACCACACATCTGACAGAGGACTGATATCCAGAATATATAAGGAACTCAAGAAATTAGACATCAAAATGCCCAACAGTCCAATTAAGAAATGGGCTATAGAACTAAACAGAGAATTCTCAACAGAGGAAACTCAAATGGCTGAAAGACATTTAAGGAATTGCTCAACATCCCTAATCATCAGGGAAATGCAAATCAAAACAACTCTGAGATACCACCTTACACCTGTCAGAATGGCTAAGATCAAAAACACTGAAGACACTTTATGCTGGTGAGGATGTGGAGCTAGGGGAACTCTCCTCCACTGCTGGTGGGAATGCAAGCTTGTACAACCACTTTGGAAATCAATATGGCGCTTTCTTAGAAAATTGGGAATCCATCTCCCCCAAGATCCAGCTATACCACTCTTGGGCATATACCCAAGGAATGCTCAACCACACCACAAGAGCACTTGTTCAGCTATGTTCATATCAGCATTGTTTGTAATAGCCAGAACATGGAAACAACCTAGATGCCCTTCAACTGAAGAATGGATAAACAAAATGTGGTACATATACACAATGGAATACTACTCAGCAGAGAAAAACAATGACATCATGAGGTTTGCAGACAAATCGATGGATCTAGAAAAAATCATCCTGAGTGAGGTAACCCAGACTCAGAAAGACAAACATGGTATGTACTCACTCATAGCAGGATACTAGATGTGGAACAAGGATGACTGGACTGATACTCACATCACCAGGGAGGCTACCTGGAAAACAGGATCCCAAGAAAGACACGGGGATCGCCCAATGACAGAGAAATGGAATGAGATCTACGTGAACAGCCTAGACATGAGTGGGGGTAGTGAAGGGCGAGGGTCGACAGAAAGAGAGCTTGAGGGAGCGGGAGATCCCAGCTGGATCAACAACAGAGAGGGAGAACAAGGAATAGGAGACCATGGTAAAAGAAGACCACATGAGAATAGGAAGAAGCAAAGTGCTAGAGAGGCCCACAGAAATCCACAAAGATACCCCCACAACAGACTGCTGGCAATGGTCAAGAGACAGCCCGAACTGACCTACTCTGGTGATGGGATGGCCAAACACCCTAAACACCCTAATTGTCAAGCTAGAAACCTCATCCAACCACTGAAGGATCTGGATGCAGAGATCCATGACTAGGCCCCGGGTGCATCTCTGGGAGTCC
Source organism: Peromyscus eremicus (assembly GCF_949786415.1). Classification (NCBI taxonomy): domain Eukaryota; kingdom Metazoa; phylum Chordata; class Mammalia; order Rodentia; family Cricetidae; genus Peromyscus; species Peromyscus eremicus. Next base: position 15,089,768 of record NC_081429.1, on the reverse strand, counting down.
AATTAGCGAGAATGAGGAGGGTTTAAATGAGCGAGAATTGTTGAGACCAAGGTTGGATAAAGCACAGGGACAAATAGCCAAACAAACGGAAACACATGAAATATGAACCAATGGCTGAGGGGTCACCAACTGGATCAGGCCCTCTGAGTGGGTGAGACAGTTGATTGGCCTGATCTGTTTGGGAGGCATCCAGGCATTGGGACCGGGTCCTGTGCTCATTGCATGAGTCGGCTGTTTGAAACCTGGGACCTATGCAGGGTCGCTTGGCTCAGCCTGGGAGGAGGGGACTGGACCTACCTGGACTGAGTCTACCAGGTTGATCTCAGTCTGTGGGGAAGGCTTTGCCCTGGAGAAGATGGGAATGGGGGGCAGGCTGCGGGGAAGGTGAGGGAGGCGGGAGGGGGGAGAACAAGGGAATCCGTGGCTGATATGTAGAACTGAATTGTATTGCAAAATAAAAATTTAAAAAAAAAATAGGTGACACATATTCTGAATATGGATAATAACTTTAAGTTTCTTTGCTATTTGATGGCTCTTGTGACTAACCAGTCTTATGAAGAGCAAATGCTATATATTTGACAAAAAATAAAAAGTAATAATCAGCGAACCACACATTTTACAAATGGAGGTTTGAGATTAATTGAATGATAGGAATAAGTAGGAGAGAATTTATGCACCAGTCCATACTGAGACCTAATGTGAGGAGTTGAATTATGGCCCTCAGCAACAAATTTCTATGCCAACATTTTAACACCTAGCACATAAGAATATCTCCTTTTAAAAATGTGATCAGTTCAATTAAAATGAACTCCTAAAGCAGGTTCTAAAGTGAAATTGTCTGATCTGAAGTGCACTCGTGTGTATACTTATAAAAAGAACTATGAACAAAAACATCTGTTAGAGAACCAAAACCAACATACGAAAGCAGAGGTCTAGAAACCAAGGTACATGGTGACTGCCAGTGAACTATCAGAAGCTGTAAGACATGTACAAACTAGATCATCCCCTACAAATTTCAGAAGGAATTGACACTACCTATAGCTTGCTCTCAGAGGGCTAGCCTCAAGAATTGTGAAGTTGCCCAGTATACAGTACTTGTTATGGCTTCCTTACCAAACATACATACTGTAGTAAAATAAAACCTGAGTCTTAGCAGGCAATGTCAAATATCATGGTTTAATTTGAATACAATTAATTATTTCATATCGTAACAAGCTAATATTAATGTTGACTAATTTATTTTATAGTGTATTTGTGTTTATTTACACGTTATTATGGTTGAAGGGTAGCTATAAGCATAGGTTGTTTATACTTATGAACTCACTATTTTTAATTAAAAATAATTACACATGTTTATGGTTTACAGTGTGTTTTAATATATGCATATACACTATTTAATGATTAAATTACAGTCTTTAGAGTGTTTGTTACCTCAAATGTAAATTCATATAAAGCTAACATGTTAATAAAAATGGCTAAAATTATTGAGGCTTTTTCACTGCAAACATTTTTTTTTTAAATATTTTCTGTCAAAAGGAACGGCATCAAACTGTCACGTCATTGCTCCATGGTAATGCCATTGCTCATCAGATTCAGAGTACAAGAATTAGGACTCACAACAAGTGGTTATACTACACAAATATGACGTGACATTGTTTGTTGGTGAACAACAAGAGTCAGGATCTCAAATAAAACAGTGCATGAGGAAAATATTTTGTTTGTAATGTAATCCAATTGGGTTATAAATTTGAATTACTTAGATATCATGTGTAATGAGAAAGTACTAACTTTTCTAGTCAGTCATCATACAGGCAAATGGGAGCTTTTGATTGTTTATATGTATACTTTTTTTTTCCCAGAATACTCATATGTGGTTGCTGGAAACTTCCAGCATCACTTTTTGGTATAGTTAAATACAACATCCCATGTAATTTATAAGTTATAACTATTTATTCAAGACACAGCTCTTCAGGGCCAAGGTCAAAAGGCTGCATTTAATGAGCATCCTTGTAATAGTGGTTTCTCTATGCAGTCTCAAAGGAATTCAAAGAGAACATGATGACAGAGGGCAATCTACTCTGGTCTTCTTTTTTTTTTGTGTGTACAAAGTCACTCACGCAATCACAGGGCCCCTAGTCTCATGATCTAAATTAAACCTAATTATTTGTATCTATTCTACCTATAAATACCATTAATCATGGATTTAAAGATTTTATTTCTAATAATCAAATTTGATGGATATATAGCATCCATGGAAAAGAGGTCCACTCTGAGTTTCCAGACCATTGGCCTACCTTGTTGATTTTTGATGTATGTCACCTGAACCTCATGAGTAAGTTCATTAAATTTGGCCTATCTCTGTGTGTCAGTGTTGTATTGATTCTCTTTCTCTAGAGATCTTTACCTAGTACAATGCGTAAACATAAACAATTTACCTAAACCATGTGGGGTTGAAATTCTACCAGTGGTCTACCTTGAACCAAGTTATCATCTTTGTGCAAATCTGTGGTAGGATATAAATGGAGAAAGAAAAACATGATTGCCGTCTTAGGATCACTTGATCATGCAATTAGTAAAAGAAAATTTGTTTTATCTAAATACAAAGGTTGGGGCATTATCCTAGGATAGTCTTGCATGTATATTTGATTAATAAGGCACAAAAGTTCAGAGAAATGAAATAAAATTAAAGCTTAGCTCTGGCATTTTTTCAATTAAAATATTCACAAAATAGCTTAATTCATTCCATTTTAAGGGAAAAATGTAGTCTAGTTAAACTTGATTAAACTGCTGACTGTCAGTGTATACCACTAAGTGGCTTCATACAGCTGCTGTTTTTCTAAAGCGATATTTATATAACATCTTAATGTACCTTAGGCCCAATTTATTTTCACTGTTGAATTCAATCTACATTTTACAAGTTGTATTACAGATTGCATGATATACAACATATACAGTTGAAATAATGTCTTGATTAGGTTGAATTAACCTAAACATACAATATGCTGGAACATAATTAAAACCAAATAAATACTTAAATACGCTAAGGTCTTTTTTGCTGTAACATTTTATGCATGAATAATTAAGTGTTACAAACCACCATACATATCCAAGCCTGGCAGTCAGATCAAAAGCAGGTCCACATACGAATTAAAGACACAGTGTTTCCCCTATGATTGCATTGTAAGTAATTTGACTTCCATGTTGTCAGTGTTTATGTATGTGATCAATTCTAGAAAATGTCTAGCTTTTTGTTTTTTGAAGATGTAGATGGAAACCTTCACTTCTGTTCTCCGGTGGGTTGGCTATTTGACAGTATGTCTTTTTCCCTCCTTGTTTCTACTATAATGAAAGACTTCCCTATTTCATTTGGCCAATATCATAAGGTAATAGTATACTGACTTATATGTAGCAATATAATCATGTAGAGTAACTCCTCAGTGATCTCACATTAATAGAGACTCAAAAGGGAAATGTCTTCCCTTTAATGCTGGATGACAAGTATATTGTGTTGCTAACTCTGCTACCTCCTAATTGTTTGAAAAATGTGACATTTCTATGTTTCATTCTCCTTAGATAGATATTGTGAGAAATAAAAGGAAGTTTTGATCCTTAAGTTAAATAAAATAGAATTTAATTCTACCATGAATGCAGTTTGAAGAAAAAGAAAGATAAACATTGGGGCAACTGAAATCTCAATTGTTCACAGAATAACCATATCAACTTCCCCAAACAAAACTAATGTCTTTCTCCATTGTCAACAAAGCAGTCTTTGGAAATAAAACTTTGAATCTTATTGTATCCATTTCAACAAACTCCAACTTTTAAAGTCCATGTATAATGTTATTTTTTCGGAAGGAATTTCTTTATTTGTAGGTTTAATTCTAAGCTGGCAGACTGAAATTTTTAAATTAATTTCTGTTTTTCATATCCATCTTTTTCCTTTTTCTTTTCTTTTTTTGTTTGTTTGTTTTTCAAAACAGGGTTTCCCTATGTAGTTTTGGTTCATGTCCTGGATCTCACTCTGTAGACCAAGCTGGCCTCAGACTCACAGAGATCTGTCTGGCTCTGCCTCCTGAGTGCTGGGATTAAAGGAGCTTGCCACTACCGCCCGGCCCAATCTTTTGTATTTTCTATTGAGCTTATTTAACCAATTATTATCATACTAGCTACTGAGCACTATGGGGTATGTTGCCTTAATAATGCCATTGAACTCCAGTTATTGTTTTGGTTGCTCAGGATAAATGATACTTCAAGTAAGACTGCAGGACAAAAACATTGGGTATGAATGGATTGCTCCCAGAAACATTAAATCTCCATATTGATTGAAACCCCAGGGCACTGTATAATTGTTATGACAATATAACATAAGGGCGTTTATTTATTTGTTGGTTGACCTGTTTTAAATATGTATTTTCATTTGGTTGCTTTATTCATTTTCTTTGATGCAATTGGTGTTTATTTTGAACATTTGAAAAGGAAAAGTACTTGTTAAAAAAAGAAAAGCTAACATTTAAGGATACAAATTGATATGAGAGTTTAGGCTGTTTTTGTAAGAGCAAATAGTCCTTTTTGTTCTAGATAATATCATAATATAATTATTATTCAATAATTCCAATGTTTCCTAATTGTAAGACTTTTCTGCAATATGATCTTTTCTTTCTTTTATGCTCCGCTAGTCTAATCACTATTTCTGTTATGGAGGCTTTCTGTATGCAGTTAGGGAAAGGTCTCCAGGTAAAAGAGGGAAGTTACTCACAGATATTACCCTGGTGGTAGACTTTAAAGGCTAAAAGAGATGTTAAGGGGAAAGTGATGAGGCCAGGAACAACACTAGGGATATGAAGTAAAAGTACTTGTGGTTGACTTTGAACTAGTTTAAAGGACCCAACAGTAGACATCTCTGAGAAGCAAGATCAGTGTTTTCAGGCTGGTTGGCTCTTCCAGGAATCATATACTGGGCACTATTAGTTTCTTTTCCAACATATTATTGCTTCTAATTGAGTTAACTCAGAAAGGGAACCCCAGACCACCCTAGAGACGAGGGTTACAAAAAAGCAGCTACAATTGTTTCTTGGTAACTATGAGAACAAATAGAATGTCTTACAAAGTTAGATGCTGTGGAACAAACCTCTTCTACACTATGAATATGCATTACTGTCATTAGTTTAATAAAATACTGATTGGTCAGTAGTCAGGTAGGAAACGGGGTGATCTGCTGTGGGATATTCTGTATGTTAAATGTGTTGCTCTGACTGGTTAATAAATAAAACACTGATTGACCAGTAGCCAGGCAGGAAGTATAGGTGGGACAAGGAGAGAGGAGAATTCTGGGAAGTGGAAGGCTGAGAGGAAGAGACTCTGCCAGCCACCTCCATGAGAAGATGTTAAGATACCAGTAAGCCATGAGCCACGTGGCAACTTATAGATTAATAGAAATGGGTTAATTTAAGATATAAGAACAGTTAGCAAGAAGCCTGAGCCATTAGGCCAAATAGTTTAAATAATATAAGAGTCTGTGTGTTTATATTGTAAGTGGGCTGCAGGACCTGGAGAGAAAAACTCCAACTATAAATGGCACCCAACGGGTTGGCAAGAGTTTCCACCTAAAACCTGAGAAAAATAAAAGATTCTAAAACAGAACTAAAAACAGCTTCCTAGTTGTCTCTCTCAAGTTAGTGGTAGCATGCAGGTTTTAGCTGCTCTATGGAGGGTTCATGGCAAGCGTGAGTGAGGGCTTGACCTACACTATGTTACACAGAGGTGTCTCCAAGCTGCGCACTATGATGTGTGTTGGAAATAGTTTTTGCTAGTTAGAAAAAAAAAGTTTCTGGGCTACACGCTGCTTTGATAAAAGCATAGACACACTGCTTCTGATAGTTGATGGTACACATAGCTCCAGACCCAGAGCTGGCAGTAAATTGTACCACCATGTTGGGAAGCTGAGGTGGGCAGAGCCACAGCCACCAGCCACAGCAGCCATGTTAGTCTTACAAATGCTACAGTTTAAAGCAATGGGTTCACAATAAGACAGATTCAGATGGAATAGTTTAAAATATGTGTAAAATATACATAGGCTTGAAAGAGAAAAAAAGGAATATATACAGTTATATAAATACATAGTTTTAAAAATAAAGTCTTTAAAGAGACAGTAAATGTAGTATAAAACAATAAGCCATGTAAAGATGGATATTACACAGAGAATCTGGATTATGTTGTCTTTGAGATTTTTAACTGCAGAAAAACATTTGATTATAAAAGCTGCTGAGTTAAACAAATACGTATATTTTAAATGTACCTTAACTTCAAAATTTGAATGTAAGGATATGTTGCTTTGGAAAGGAGGCTCTGCTTTTGTTTCCACAGAAAGCAAGAAGCTATGGATTTGTTCCAGATTAAGATACATCAGGTTTGACCAGCCAAGACCCCCTGAAAGGTCTCTGATGACATCATGGCCCAGATGATCCAACATCCAGAATGGTTTCAAGGCAACTGGCTTAGACAATACAGCCTCACAGACTACCCCATAAGCCTAAAATTTTCTTTGTGTCCCCATAAGATACAGCGCCCCCCTCTAGCAGGAAATAGTAAGAGAAGCTATGCCCAAATTCCCAAAATATACCAAGCTGGCTTTGGAGATGGAATTGGCTCACTCTAAACCCAAGCATATTACTAAAAGAAAAGGTTAAGAGATTCTTGTGTCCCATATCAGAAGAGTCTCTGGTGTGGGACAGAGAAAAAGCAATATTTTTATTTAAAACAGGTTGAATATAAATGCAATCTCTTTCTAAATAAGAAAAGGGTATATGATATAGATATGATAGGATGAAAGGCTAGATTATTGAATCTATTTTTGAAGAGCAACTTGTTTAAATTTTTTATATTGCTATGGATTTTAGTTAATTGATACAAGTTTAAAATTAATTTGGTTATTCTGTATATATATTTCTATTCTCATTTGAGGTATTATGTTTATGTAACTCATTTAGATTGTAATGGATAATTAAGAAATACAGATTAATAATTAGTCTTCTATGATAGTCAAACTTGTAGCCATGTTAGTTAAGTTTTCTAAGTGTACATAAATATATTTCAGTTAGATAGGTAATCTTCAAACACTTCAAAGACCTACAGAATATGGCATTTAAAATGTTTTAAAAATTTAGACTTTCTGGACAGTGAGACATGTCTGCTCCTGGTAGCACCTATTTACTTCAGAGAGGAGGATGGGCATCGAAGACACTCCATATGGAATTTATCTTCTTCTTGACAAAAATAGCCATTTGGGAAAGAAACTGTTCTTGCCTGGACTGCTTGATTGAATGAATGTGCAGAACTCATAGGAAGGTGACCACTGAACTTTTCTTGGCAAAATGGTCCTTCAGGTTCCTGCTTTGCAGAGGAAACTGCCAGACATTCTACAGGACACAGAGAAAAGTGATTGAGAGACTCTAGGCCTGTCAGCTGAAGACAGATGCCCCAAATTTACAAAAGAATTTTGGATGACTGTCCAGGCTGCCAGCTGTCTCTGTCTACTCTTGCAAGACTCCTGAAAATTGCTTGTGTCCTTCTCCCACTTCTCAGGTAATAGTATATCCTACTGAGGTCTTTGATGTAGTTGAAGAATAGATAGTTATAATTTTCCTTAGTTATGATAAAAGATAAGTTTTTTCGTTAGGTATGATAAAAGATATGAAACGTTAGACTCACAAATATAAGATAGATAGGATATCTTCTTTAATTTTGCCAAATACAAATAAACTAGTTTTTATAAATAGATTAGATATTGTAACTGTAATTCTTACTAGATAATTGTTTTGTTATATGTAATTTTACTATGTGAAAGTTAAAACCTCCCTTTTTGGAAAAAAAGGAAAAGGGGGACAGGTGAGTCCCCCAGCTTGCCCCGGACCCCATCCCTGGGCATCAGCCACTCCGGGGAAGACCTGCCCAACTTGGCCCCAGGTTCTGGCCACCGGGCAGGCTCCCTTCTAGCCCCACCGGGAAGGATCCCCTTCCCCAAGACCCCTGGCAGACCCTGCAGTCTCTACGCCCTGCCCCCATGCCCATCTGCCCAAGCCCCAAGCCTCTTCCTGAGACTTAGAGGCCAGCCCCCAGCTCCCATCTTGCCCCGGACTTCCCTTCTGGAGGAGAGAGAGAGAGAGAGAGAGAGAGAGAGAGAGAGAGAGAGAGGAAAGCTCCCATCCTGCCCCGGACTTCCCTTCTGGACAAGAGCTCCCATCCTGCCCTGGACTTCCAATTTGGACAAGAGAGCTCCCATCTGGACAAGAGAGAGAGAGACTTCCTGAATCTGTCAGCTCTGTCTGAACTAAGTGTGCGGATAAGGCCAAGAACGAACCACAAGGAGATGGGCAGACGTCAAGGCAGAAACATATACAACAAAATGAATAGTAATAGAGCATCACCAGGCCATAGCCCTCCTCCAACACCTAGACCTGAACATCAGAAATTGGAAGAAGCAAAAGAAAATAGCCTTATGAATGACATCATGAAGAAGCTAGAGGAAAAGACAAAAAAATGTGAAGAACGCTGTAAACAACTAGAGGAAAGGGCAAACAAATTAGAAGAAATCAATAAAGTCCTGGAAGAGAACAATAAAGTACTGAAAGAAAATCAGTGAAACAAATGAAGGAAACAGTCCAAGACCTGAAAAGGGAAATAGAAAAAATGAAGAAGACACAAACAGAGGGAATGCTGGAAATAGAAAATCTGAGAAAACGATTGGGAACTTCAGATGCAAGTACAATCAACAGAATGCAAGAGATGTAAGAGAGGATCTCTAGCGTTGAAGATACAGTAGAAGAAATAGATTCATCAGTCAAAGAAGACACTAAAGCCAACAAAGTCATGAACCAAAATATCCAAGAAATTTGGGACAACATGAAAAGACCAAACCTACAAATAATAGGGGTAGAAGAAGGAGAAGAATACCAACTCAAGGGCACAGAAAATATATTCAACAAGATCATAGAAGAAAACTTTCCCAACTTAAAGAAGGAAATGCCTATGAAGATACAAGAAGCCTATAGAACACCAAACAGACTAGACCCCCCAAAAAAGTCCCCTCGCCACATAATAATTAAACAATTAAACGTACAGAATAAAGAAAGAATATTAAGAGCAGCAAAGGAAAAAGACCAAGTGACATATAAAGGCAAACCTATCAGAATAACACCCGATTTCTCAATGGAGACTTTGAAAGCCAGAAGGACCTGGACAGATATAATACAGACACTAAGAGACCATGGATGTCAGCCTAGACTAATATACCCAGCAAAACTTTCAATCATCATAGATGGAGTGAACAAGACATTCCATGACAAAGCCAGATTTAAACAATATTTATCCACAAACCCAGCCCTACAGAAAGCACTAGAAGGAAAATTCCAACCTAAGGAAGTCAGATACGCCCTCGAAAACACAGGCAATAGATAAAGCCACAGCAGTAAACCCCAACGAAGAGAAGTACACACACATCACCACCAAAAAATAACAGGAATGAACAATCACTGGTCATTAATATCCCTCAATATCAATGGACTTAATTCACCTATAAAAAGACATAGGCTTACAGAATGGATACGAAAGCAGGACCCATCTTTCTGCTGCATACAAGAAACACATCTCAAATTCAAAGATAGACACTACCTAAAAATAAAAGGCAGGGAAAAGACTTTCCAATCAAGCAGTCATAAGAAACAAGCAGGTGTAGCCATCCTGATATCCAGCAAAATAGACTTCAAACTAAAATCAATCAAAAGAGACCAAGAAGGACATTACATACTCATCACAGGAAAGATCCACCAAGATGAAGTCTCAATTCTGAACATTTATGCCCCAAACACAAGGGCACCCACATATGTAAAAGAAACATTACTAAAGCTTAAATCACATATAAAACCCCACAAATTAATAGTGGGAGACCTCAACACCCCACTTTCACCACTGGACAGATCTCCCAAATTGAAACTTAACAGAGAAATAAAAGACTTAATTGATGTCATGACCCAAATGGACTTAATCGATATCTACAGAACATTCTATCCTAACAAAAAAGAATATACCTTCTTCTCAGCACCCCATGGAACCTTCTCTAAAATTGACCACATACTTGGCCACAAAACAAATCTAAACAGATACAAAAAAATTGGAATAACCCCCTGTGTTCTATCAGACCACCATGGTCTAAAGTTGGATTTCAACAACAACAAAAACTACAGAAAACTTACAATCTCATGGAAACTGAATAATACCCAACTGAATCACCAATGGGTTAAGGAAGAAATAAAGAAAGAAATTAAAGACTTCCTAGAGATCAACGAAAATAAAGACACCACATACTCAAACCTATGGGACACTATGAAAGCAGTACTAAGAGGGAAATTCATAGCACTAAATGCCCACATAAATAAGCTGGAGAAATCTCACACTAGTGACTTAACAGCACACCTGAAAGTTCTAGAACAAGAAGAAGCAAAGTCTCCCAGGAAAAATAGATGCCAGGAAATTATCAAAGTGAGAGCTGAAATCAATAAAATAGAAACAAAGAGAACAATACAAAAAAATAATGAAACAAAGAGTTGGTTCTTTGAGAAAATCAACAAGATAGACAAGCCCTTATCCAAACTAACCAAAAGACAGAGAGAGAGCATCCAAATCAACAAAATCAGAAATGAAAAGGGGGACATAACAACAGACATTGAGGAAATCCAGAGAATCATCAGGTCATACTTCAAAAACTTCTATTCCACAAAACTGGAAAACCTAAAAGAAATGGATAATTTTCTGGATCGGTACCACATACCTAAATTAAATCAAGACCAGATAAACTATTTAAATAGTCCAATAACCCCTAATGAAATAGAAACAGTCATTAAAAGTCTCTCAACCAAAAAAAGCCCAGAACCAGATGGTTTCAGTGCAGAATTCTACCAGATCATCAAAGAAGAGTTAATACCAATACTCTCTAAATTGTTCCACACAATAGAAACAGAAGGAACATTACCAAACTCCTTCTATGAGGCTACAATTACCCTGATTCCTAAACTAAACAAGGATACAACAAAGAAAAAGAACTACAGACCGATCTCCCTCATGAAAATTGATGCAAAAATACTCAATAAAATACTGGCAAACAGACTCCAAGAACACATCAAAACAATTATCCACCATGATCAAGTAGGATTCATTCCAGGGATGCAAGGATGGTTCAACATACGAAAGTCTGTCAATGTGATACACCATATAAACAAACTCAAAGAAAAAAAACACATGATCATCTCACTAGATGCTGAAAAGGCATTTGACAAGATCGAACACCCCTTCATGATAAAGGTCTTGGAGCGATCAGGAATACAGGGAACATACCTAAACATAATAAAGGCAATTTACAGCAAGCCAACAGCCAACATCAAATATAATGGAGAGAAACTCAAAGCAATTCCACTAAAATCAGGAATGAGGCAAGGCTGTCCGCTCTCCCCATACTTATTCAATATAGTACTTGAAGTTCTAGCCAGAGCAATAAGACAACATAAGGAGATTAAGGGAATACAAATTGGAAAGGAAGAAGTCAAGCTTTCCCTATTTGCAGATGACATGATAGTATACTTGAGCAACCCCAAAGATTCCACCAAGGAACTGATACGACTTATAAACACCTTCAGCAACATAGCAGGACACAAGATCAACTCAAAAAAATCAGTAGCCCTCTTATATACAATGGACAAAGAAGCAGAGAAGGAAATCAGAGATACATCACCCTTTACTATAGACACAAATGACATAAAATACCTTGGGGTAACATTAACCAAGCAAGTGAAGGACCTATATGACAAGAACTTTAAGTCCTTGAAAAAAGAAATTGAAGAAGATGTCAGAAAATGGAAAGATCTCCCATGCTCATGGATAGGCAGGACTAACATAGTAAAAATGGCAATCTTACCAAAAGCAATCTACAGATTCAATGCAATCCCCATCAAAATACCAACACAATTCTTCACAGACCTGGAAAGAATAATACTCAACTTCATATGGAAAAACAAAAAACCCAGAATAGCCAAAATAATCCTGTACAATAACACAACCTCTGGAGGCATCACGATCCCTGACTTCAAGCAGTACTATAGAACTACAGTAATAAAAACAGCTTGGTACTGGCATAAAAACTGACATGTGGACCAATGGAATCTAATTGAAGACCCTGACATTAATTCGCACACCTATGAACAAATAATTTTTGACAAAGAAGCCAAAAGTGCACAATGGAAAAAAGAAAGCATCTTCAATAAATGGTGCTGGCAAAACTGGGTATCAACATGTAGAAGGCTGCAAATAGATCCATATCTATCACCCTGCACAAAACTTAAGTCCAAGTGGATCAAGGACCTCAACATAAATCCAGATACACTGAACCTGCTAGAAGAGAAAGTAGGAAGTAGTCTTGAACGCATTGGCAGAGGAGACCACTTCCTAAATAGAACACCAGTAGCACAGACACTGAGAGAAACAATCAATCAATGGGACCTCTTGAAACTGAGAAGCTTTTGTAGAGTAAAGGATATGGTCAACAAGGCAAAGGGACAGCCTACAGAATGGGAAAAGATCTTCACCAACCACACATCTGACAGAGGACTGATATCCAGAATATATAAGGAACTCAAGAAATTAGACATCAAAATGCCCAACAGTCCAATTAAGAAATGGGCTATAGAACTAAACAGAGAATTCTCAACAGAGGAAACTCAAATGGCTGAAAGACATTTAAGGAATTGCTCAACATCCCTAATCATCAGGGAAATGCAAATCAAAACAACTCTGAGATACCACCTTACACCTGTCAGAATGGCTAAGTTCAAAAACACCGAAGACACCTTATGCTGGAGAGGATGTGGAGCTAGGGGAACTCTCCTCCACTGCTGGTGGAAATGCAAGCTTGTACAACCACTTTGGAAATCAATATGGCGCTTTCTTAGAAAATTGGGAATTCATCTCCCCCAAGATCCAGTTATACCACTCTTGGGCATATACCCAAGGAATGCTCAACCACACCACAAGAGCACTTGTTCAGCTATGTTCATATCAGCATTGTTTGTAATAGCCAGAACATGGAAACAACCTAGATGCCCTTCAACTGAAGAATGGATAAATAAAATGTGGTACATATACACAATGGAATACTACTCAGCAGAGAAAAACAATGACATCATGAGGTTTGCAGACAAATGGATGGATCTAGAAAAAAATCATCCTGAGTGAGGTATCCCAGACTCAGAAAGACAAACATGGTATGTACTCACTCATAGCAGGATACTAGATGTGGAACAAGGATGACTGGACTGATACTCACATCACCAGGGAGGCTACCTGGAAAACAGGACCCCAAGAAAGACACGGGGATCGCCCAATGACAGAGAAATGGAATGAAATCTACATGAACAGCCTGGACATGAGTGGGGGTAGTGAAGGGTGAGGGTCGAGGGAAAGAGAGCTTGGGTGAGCGGGAGATCCCAGCTGGATCAACAACAGAGAGGGAGAACAAGGAATAGGAGACCATGGTAAAAGAAGACCACATGAGAATAGGAAGAAGCAAAGTGCTAGAGAGGCCCACAGAAATCCACAAAGATACCCCCACAACAGACTGCTGGCAATGGTCAAGAGACAGCCCGAACTGACCTACTCTGGTGATGGGATGGCCAAACACCCTAATTGTCATGCTAGAAACCTCATCCAACTACTGAGGGATCTGGATGCAGAGATCCATGACTAGGTCCCAGGTGGACCTCTGGGAGTCCAATTAGTGAGAATGAGAAGGGTTTATATGATTGAGAATTGTTGAGACCAAGGTTGGATAAAGCACAGAGACAAATAGCCAAACGAATAGAAACACATGAAATATGAACCAATGGCTGAGGGGTCACCAACTGGATCAGGCCCTCTGAGTGGGTGAGACAGTTGATTGGCCTGATCTGTTTGGGAGGCATCCAGGCAGTGGGACCAGGTCCTGTGCTCATTGCATGAGTCGGCTGTTTGAAACCTCGGGCCTATGAAGGGTCGCTTGGCTCGGCCTATGAGGAGGGGACTGGACCTACCTGGACTGAGTCTACCAGGTTGATCTCAGTCTGTGGGGAAGGCTTTGCCCTGGAGGAGATGGGAATGGGGGGCAGGCTGGGGGGAAGGTGAGGGAGGCGGGAGGGGGGAGAACAAGGGAATCTGTGGCTGATATGTAGAACTGAATTGTATTGCAAAATAAAAATTAAATAAATAAATAAATAATAAATAAATAAATAAATAAATAAATAAAAAGAAAAGAAAAGGGGAAGTGCTGTGGGATGTTCTGTATGTTAAATGTGTTGCTCTGATTGGTTAATAAATAAAACACTGATTGGCCAGTAGCCAGGCAGCAAGTATAGGTGGGACAAGGAAAGAGGAGAATTCTGGGAAGTGGAAGGCTGAGAGGGAGAGATGCTGCTGCCATCTACCACTTTGAGAAGATATTAAGATACCGGTAAGCCACGAATCACTTGGCAACTTATAGATTAATAGAAATGGGTTAGTTTAAGATATAAGAACAGTTAGCAAGAAGCCTGCCATGGCCATACAGTTTATAAACAATATGTCTCTCTGTGTTTACTTGGTTGGGTCTGAGCAGCTGTGGGTCTGGAGGGTGAGAGAGATGTGTCCTGACTGTGGACTAGGCAGGAAAACTCTAGCTACAGTGACCAAACTAAGGATGATGGCAAGGAGAAGGGCAGAGCCAACAAAGGCAGAAAATCAAGATTAGAATGGTGTACTGAGAACTAAACATAGATAAGAATTATGGGTTAATTTAAGTGTAAGAGTTAGCTAGTAACAAGCCTTAGCTTTTAGCCAATCATTTACAAGTACTATTAAGCCTCTGAGTGATTATTTTGGACTGGGCAGTCAGGATAGGGAAATGTCAGTTTACAGTGAGACATCCAAAAAACTCGAGGGTGACAAAGCCAGGACAGTGACTATTAGCTAACACAAAATCAGGGTCAATAACTAACAAAACCCAAGTCAGAGATAGAGGGGAGCTTTGCCTGATCCTGGCTGGTTGAGTAATATATGTAAATAGCATGATTATTTCATTGCTTGGACCAGGGAATATGAATATATCTTAGTTGGGCTCATGATAGCCAAAGAATTGATCAATCTCATAATAATTACCTCTATTTTTTTTTTGCTATACCCATATTTAAAAATATATCTCTATTTTAAAAAAAAAATCACTAAGCAATGGGATTCAATCACAGTTGTTTTCTCACTTTTGCATAATTTTACACTTTTCTAGATTTCCCACTGTCACTTGATATGTATTAATGATGCTTTCAGAATGAAATTGCTTGTTGTCAAGTGAATTTATGTATTTAATCTTTACTGATGTGCGATGATTAACTCAGAGCCATTGTCCTAAGTCAATCTTTGGTGACCATAAGTGCCTGGCACCCTTAGGGTCTTGGGCCATACACAACTATGTCTAGGTAAGTACTTTTACACACAAAATTCCTGAATCAAATTTTTTGTTATTGTTTTGGTTGGGGGTAGAATTGTCTTGGTTTCATTAAATAATGTTAAAATATACATTTTATGTACACTAAAATAATATTAGATGCAATACTGAGAACACAACAGTTTTTCTTCAGAACATTTGAGATAACAGAAAGGCCACCTACAAAATTTAGAATGTAAAATATAAGATGGTAAGTGTCTTAGTCACTGTTTTATTTCTGGGAAGAGACACTATGACTAAGCCAACTCTGGTGACTCAGCATCCAAACATATGAGCCTGTGGGGCCCTTATTACTCAAACAATCATAGTAGTTTTAATTTTTGGGGGTTTTAAAAGACCATAATAATCTGCAGTTGAATGATGTGAGTTGAATTATTGGCACAAAAAGTTTATGAGAAACTGAGAGTAAAAGATACAAAAGTAGGCAGAATAATCCAATTAAGATATAAATCCAATGACTCTTTCCCAAAACAATTTTTGAAAGGATTACTTCCCCACACAATACTTTGTACCTGTGAAATGGTACAAAGGCTTTAAACATTATTCGATCTACTGACAAGGGGTCACATTACTCCAAAAAGGTCATGACATTGGACAAGTGCACTCTGATTCTTTGACCATATGATCAGCAACGGTCATCTGGAGGCCCTCTCTTGATAGTTCTTTATATGGTAATAAAATAATCTTAAACAAGTGTTAGGTGGTGCCTTCTCTTGTCTGCACCATCAGAGAGAAAGAGTTTAAAGTGTTTTATAGGAAAATATTGCAATGATAGTGTGGTGCCTTTGGTAAGAATGGCCTCCATGGGTACTTATTTTTGATATAACTATTTAGGAAGGATTAGGAGGCATGGCCTTGTTGATGAAGGTATGTCACCAGAGGGAGATTTGAGGTTTCAAAAGTCCACATCACCCTAGTTAGCTCTCTTGAGCACCCTCTTTCTTTCCTCCCTTTCTCTCCCTAGTGTTTGTGTTTGTTGTTTCAGAATGTGAGCTCTGAGCTACTATTCCAGTGCTCTGCCTGCCTTGCTCCTGCCCTGTTCCAGTTGTGATGATCACAGACTCTGACCCTCTAGAACCACAAGGCTGCAAATGAAAAGCTTTCTTTTATTTACCTTGGTCATATTGTTTTGTATATAAAAGAAACTAATAGAGATACTCTGACTTAAGAACCCCTTGATAATTTTAGATAAATATTTTTGATATTTTAAATTTAATGTTATTATTAGTTTAATGATGATGGAAGGCATACAACATTATAAAAATTATTTTTGAACATATAAGACAAATTTCAATATCTTCCAGGTCAGACTACAGCAGTAGAGTTAAATGTTCTTAAAATCATAAAAATTGAACTGTTTGAAAAATTGAACAATTTCAGTAGAACTGGTAGCCATAGTAGTAGAAAAAATAACTTCCATTATCTTACTGGTTTTGTTGTTTGTGTTAACTTTTATTTTTATTGTTGTTACATTATTTGGGAAAGTGGTGAGAGAAAATATGGTGGATAGGCAGTGTGGTGGTTTGAATAAGAATGACCCCCATAGGCTCATATATTTTAATGTTTTATCATCAGGGAGTGGCACTATTTGAGAAGAATTAGAAGGTGTAGGTTTGTTACAGTATATGTGACCTTGTTGGAGAAGTGTGTCACTGGAAGTGGGCTTTGAGGTTTCAAAAGCCCAAGAGAAGCTTAGTGTCTCTTCCTGCTGTCTGCGAATCTGGATGTAGAACTCACAACTACTTCTCCAGCATCATGTCTGTCTGTGTGCTGCATTTCTCCCCAGCATGATGATAACAGACTAAATCTGTTGTTAGAGGCAGGGATAGAACTGGAAGCCATCTCAACATCAGTAGACAAACATGCTGAAATTAGCTAAATACAAGCTAAATTATTTTAGAGCTGAAATTTAAAAAAAATTTCATCAGAAATCTTATATTTTATGCATGTCAGAATGGGAGATGTCATGTTCTATGAAGTTGCTTGGGAGTGTACATTTCCACTGCAATGGAACTTACTTACTTCACATTAGCCAAACAGTTTTGCAAAGAGAAAAAAAAAAGGTAGAGAACAAAATGCTACAGATCAGGTTAGCAAGTGTGGCTTGTGAACTTTCTCAAATCCCACCGAACATAGCATTATCAAAGATAATACATTTAGTCACACAGCAAAGCCAAGTAGTGTCCAAGAATATATTTGTCTGTGGCAAGTAGGCGCAATACCATGTACAAACAAGACCATCATAGGAGAGGAAGAAGGCACACAGGAGGAACTGTATGTCTATCATAATGACTGCCAATTCAATTAAAGAGAAAGTGTTAATTGCAATTAATAGCACTTGAGTAAGTTTATGAAAAGAGGACATCAAAATAAAGATAATGGTTCCCATTTTTTGCTCTATAACTCAATTATTCTAGAAATAATTGAAAGTTACAAAAGGGAATATCTCAACAATTCATATTTTAAAATAGTCTTTGAATTACAGAATTCACACAGGTCAACAGCCTAGAATGTTTAAATCCATTGAACTATAAACTTATTGCACTTACATACAATTAGTATGTACATGACACAATCTTCTATGAAGATTCAACAATTATTGAAGTGAGTGATGATGGATTAAAATCATTACTTTATTTGAAGCACAAATAATTGCTACCAAATCATTTGAAGTGTCAAGAAAAGTAAAAATATGTTGATTGATCATTCTTAAATAACTGCTGCATGAATCCTAAATGGTATTATAATGAAAACCTGGAGCCAGATTGGGGTAAATGATGAAAGGTCAGAGGAAACAAGCCACAGTCACTTCTAACTGCACTAACTCCTCAGCTGAAAAGAGAAGATCCTGTCTCCGCAAATCCTCAGACTGAATGCCTCTGAGTCCTTGGCTGAAAGGGCCTAATTCCTGTCTCCTCTTGCCTTATATTTTTTTCTCTGCCCAGCCATATCACTTCCTGTCTCAACCTTCCTAGTGCTGAGATTAAAGGTGTGTGACTCCCAGTTACTTAGATTAAAGGTGTGTGATCCCAGGTACTGGAATTAAATATGTGTGCCACCACTGCCTGGCTGTTTCTCTTTTACCCTGCATTAATCTCATGTAGTCTAGGGAGGTTTTGAACTGAGAGATCCAGATGGATGTCTGCCTCCTGAGTGCTGGGACTAAAGGTATGTGCCACCAATGCCTGCCCTCTGTGGCTAACTCTGTGGCTGACTCTGTCCTCTGATCTTCAGGCAAGTTTTATTAGAATACAACAAAATATCATAACAATTAACATTAATTTTTAATAGGGTCAAGAGAATGAGACATTAGTAAAATATTTAAATTAAGTCTATAATGTGAGTATGTAACTTCTAAAATATGAACTTCAAAATCAACCCAGCCACTTAACATTCAACCTACATTCCATCCTGCTTATGGGATGTACATGGGCAATGGTGGCACAGAGGTTGTGGGAGTGGCCAAACAGTCAGTAACTGGCCCAGCTTGAGTTCCATGCCATGAGAGTGAGTCCACCTCTGACACTGCTTGGAGTGCCCAGAGCCAGAGACTGGTAGCCCAGAGAACTAGAATAGAACCCAATACAACTAGAGGAAAAAAATGTCAATGTAATGATGCTTAATGATATTCTACTATACTCATAGATTGATGCTTAGCCCAGTAGTCATCAGAGAGGCTTCATCCAGCAACTGATGGAAACAGATGCAGAGACACACAGTCAAATATTAGGCAAGCTCAGGAAAATCCTGATGAAGAGAGAGAGAAAGGACTGTACTAATTAGAAGGGTCAAGGGCATCACAAGAAAATCCCCAGAATCAACTTCCTTGGGATCATAGGAGCTTACAGAGACTGAAGAGACTACCAGGGAGCCTGCCTGGGACTGACCTAGGCCCTCTTTATATGGGTGACAGTTGGGTAGCTTGGTCTTCTTGTGGGACTCCTTACAATGGGAGCAGAGGCTGTCTCTGGCTCCTTTACTGGCTTTTAGGACCCTAATCCTCATACTGGGTTGCCTTATCCAGTCTTCGTACAAGGCAAGTGACTTAGTCTTATTATATAACTTGATATACCATGTTTTGTCAATATCCATATGAGGCTTCCCCTGTTCTGAATAGAAATTAAGGCTAGATGGATGATGGGGAAGCCAAAGGGGAAGGGAGGGGGAGCAACTGGGAGGAGAAGAGAGAGGGGAAACTGTGGTCAGGAGACAAAATAAATAAATATATAAATAAACAAATAAGATGGCAAGTTAATGACAATCAGTCTCTCTATATTCCCTTATCAAAATGGTTTGATCTTGCTTCAACATCTTGAAAAATCTCATGACAGATGAAATGCTTTGCATGTTTGAAGGTAAACAGTTCTGAAACAAATAATCCCTGTTCATCGTTTCCCATTCAGCTCATATCTTTAACTCAACAACTTGGAGTAACAGAGAATATATTCATGAGATTCAGAATGCAAAAGATTGAAACAGTTTTACCTTGTTTAGTTTTGAGGAGAAAAACAATATTTGCTCAAATGTGGTGAGTTGAATACCCTGGAATCATTCACTAAAATAGAATTTACAATATAATAGATTTACTAAACTGACACCTTTGGAGAAATGAGATAGAGATATAGAAGAAAACAGAATAATTCAATTGTGATACAAATCATTCAGTCTTCAAGAATGCTTTTTGGGAACTTTGTAAACAAAGTCACAGCAGAAAATACACTATGGAAAGCAAGGGCAATGTGTAATTCAATAACACAGAGGATAGAAAGTGTGCTGGATCTTTACAATGGAAGGGTAACCTGGTACCTGTCAAAATTAACCTAGTATGATCAATGACAAAATGTGAGTAGAGAGTAGATTTCAAAGAATAGATAAAAATACTCAATTTTACCGTAGAAAGGTGTCTAATAGCTTAAAGACTAGAAAACAGCCCCTCAGAAAGAGAATTACTGCTTCAAACAACCAAAAATTTAAAAGTTGTATAACAATTATGTGTAACTTTTAAAAATAAAGGAAACACAAAATTCATGTTTTCCTATCTTACAGTTAACAATAGGACTAAAATAATTTTTAAAATCCTGTTCTAATATAATAGAATTAAGGAATTTTGTTCCTATTTTTTTTTCTTCTCAGTTGACAAGGGGATGGTTTCTACAGCATACTCTCCATTAAAAAGTACAAACCCAAAGTACCTGTCATGGTATCATGCACGTGAAAAAGGGATATGAATATTTACATTCAATTGGTAAGCAATTACCTGCAGGGATACTATTGCAACTTTCGGGGCTGAGGGGTAGTGGAATGAGGCAGCAAAGAGAAGAGAGTGATACTTCTCCATGTATAGAATTTTATAACTCTGACTCTTACACCTGGTAAGGTTTTATTTGTCCTTCTTACCTTCTCAAATAGTTTACTAAAATTTAGTACAGGGCCAGGAGATAGCACGCTGCATAAATGGGTTTATTGCCAAGCCAATGACCTGAATTTGATCCCAAGAAATGACTTTTAGAAGTTGTCCTATGTTCTTCACACACTAGGCATGGCATGCATACATGCATGCACACTAACAAACATCAACAAAATGTCAAGAAAACCATACCTATTAAAAATATCTTACAAAGAATAGAGAATGTCCAAAATGGAGTTTATAGCCAGAAAAAAAAATGAATTGAGCCAAATAAAGAAAACAGAATAAGCTGGTGACCCAACTACTATGCTAAGTAACTTTTGAAAACAAGATCTTGATTGTACACTGGATGGATGAAAGAGGAAAAATTATACATAAATACACTACTCTAGTTTGTAAGTATTTAGTAAACATTTTTATAAATATATGACTCACCAGTTCTGAAGCTACCTCATGTAGATTTGACCAAAACATAAGTAAATATATTGTAGGTAATAAAGCCTATGTTTATTATGTTCAAAAAAAGAACAAAGCTGAAAACCCCTCTGGTTGGATTTATTCATAGTTATTTATATAAATACATATGTCTATTTACATTATTTATATATAACATCTCTATTTTTTACTTTAAGTGCATGTGATTTATATAAGTATAGCATACATTTAATTTATATGTATTTATGCACAAATTAAATGTATGCTATACTTATATAAAAGATACAATGTATCTTTGTAAATACATAAACAAATGTAAAAATATAGATAGAAGTGTTATACAGGTTAGTGTGCATAGATACATTGCCTATCTCTCCACATAGATACAGTCTTAAAACAAGGACACCTGGTGTTGGTGGGCCAACAACTGCTTTATGTTGCTTTAGAAGCATAATTCTTCTATTAAAGGAACAGGGATTCTTGGAAGAGTGTTTTATTTTATAGATTTACTGGAACCACTGTACATATATTTGCAATTAGAAGAACAGGCAGTTCTCAAGAGATGTGATCTTGCTGAAGGAACATAGGGTTGAGAAGGAAGTCACTGAAAGTGAAGCAGGGACAAGCTAAACACTGAATTTTAACACAAAACGGTAAGGGAATATATGCATTTGTACAATACTGTTAATAGTAATCAAATTAGTAATTAAATGGATGTAGAATGTGCCACATTTCGTTATCCATTCATCTGTTGAAGGATATTTAGATTGTTTTCATTTCCTTGCTATGGTGAATAGAGAGAATGAGCACTGATGATCAAGTATCTATGGAGGAGAGTGCCAACAGCTGTCTAATTGTACACAAGGCACACTTAACAGAAAGGAAATCATGCTTGGTACTGTAAACTTCACCAACAACATGTGGACAGTGAGTCCATGAATTTTAGAGAAGGACATATTACTACTATTTTCCTAAACCAATCTAATTTTTAACTGTATTATTCACTGATGAGTATTTATTTTATTATTCATCAAGGAAGCTTTATTTTTCAGCAGAAGGAGACCCAACTATAAAGCCTCCACTGGTCAAAATGCAGAGAACTGTGAACTGAAATGCTTAGTCCCAAGGGCAGAAAACATCTAGAAGTGGGAACAGGAAGATGAACATCTGCTGTGGGACTGTGCTTTCTTGCTGTGACAGGAAAGCTTCACCCAAGCAATCTCAACAGCATGGCTACCTATACCAAACATGAGCTACCACAACAACTGTTAACAACTCAATTTTGGTGGGGGAATGTCATGAGGCCCAACTTCAAGATGAAAACCTACGACCAATTTATAACTTCTAAGAGAGGGGGAATAATCTTCCAAAGGAACAAGGCCTGTGACTGGTTGTCAAATACAGAGTGGTCATCCATAGAAACGTACACATACCGGCAATATCTGAACTGTCTTACCTGGTGATATTTATATGTTGATTTCATACGCATGTATGTGTATACATAATGTACATGTATATATGTATACATACACATATATGTATGTATATATATATGTATATATATATATATATATATATATATATATGATTAAAGAAGTGAGAGCCATGAAATTGGGAGGGGTGAGCCAAACTTGGGAAGTATAGGAAGAATATAAGGGAAGGGAAGATGATATAAATATATTTTAATTAAGGTAAAATAAATGAATAAAATTAAAATAGGATAAAATTTTTTTAAACAAAAAAATACCAGTATTAACTGTGGAAACATGCAAGTGAGATACAGAATATAATCATTAATAGGTGCCATTGCAGATCACACCTACAAGTAGATGGTAAAATTATCGCCATTGTTTAAGGACAGAATTATTATATACTGTCAAAACACCTTCATCAGTGTATTATTAAATTGTAAATGTCAGCATCACAGTCAAAATACCATAATTAGTGTTACCTTTGATAAGATATATCAGCATCATGGACACCATGTTATGCCACACAAAGACATGACAGTATGGTATTTTGCTCCACATTTATAAATTTATTTTATTCAGAATAAATATTTATAAACCCGTTTTAAAGCAAATTTTATAAAAAAAGAAGAGTAATCTTCAAAAAAAATTAATTTCTTTGAAGTTTAAGGAAAAACTAAGGAAGTATGAGTCTAGGGTGATCAATGGAATCAAAGGAGAAATATCTAAAACTTTGGAAAAGTGCTTTTTTAAAGCCATATATAAAATCTACTGCTGCAGAAGCTTTCTAAAATAAATACACATATGAAAGGAATTTAAATGGAGTCAACCCCTAGCAAGGACATTTAGTAATGGAGGATATGGAGTCTCAACAACCATCTTCTATAACCAGGCAAGGCTTCCGTTGGTGAGACTGAGATACCAACACAGCCACAAAACCATTGACCTACATCCTATCAAGCTTGCAACATGTGCTGGGGCAATGGCGGCTCAGTCTGTGGGAGTGGCCAACCAATGACTGCTGTAACTTGAGGCTCACACCAGGAGAGGGAGTCCATGTCCAACATTGAATGGATGGCCAGGAACCTGAAGCTGGACAGCTCAGAGACCTAGGGTAGAACTAAATAAAATGGACAAGCCAAAAAAAAAAAAAAGTAAATGAAATGATTCTTAATGATATTCTGTTATACTCATAGATCAGTGCCTAGCTCAGTCTTCATTAGAGATTCTTCCTCCAGCAGCTGGTAAGAGCAGATACAGAGACCCATATCTAAACATTAGGCAGGGCTAGAGGAACTCCAGAAAAGTGGGGAAGAAGGATTGTAGAAGCCAGAGATGTCAAGAACACCAGGAGAACAGGACCCACAGAATCAATTAAACAGGATTCACAGGGGCTCACAAAGACTGAAGCAGCAATCACGGAGCCTGCATAGGTCTGAACTAGGTCCTCTAAATATACATTGTGGTTGTTTAGCTTGGAGTTATTGTTAAATACCTAACAGTAGAAGTGGGGGTGTCTCTGACTCTTTTGCCTGCTCTTAGTACCATTTTGTTCTTATTGGGTTGCATTGTCCAGCCTTGATATGAGGATTTGTGTCTAGTTTTATTGTATCTTACTATGCTGTGTTCAGGTGATATCCCTGGGAGTTCTGCCTTTTTATGAAGGGACATGGAGGAGTATATCAGGGGAGAGGGAAGGTGGGGAAGGGGAACTGAGAAGAATAGAGGGAGGGGAGGCTGTGATCAAGATGTATTGTATGAGAGAAAAATAAAGAGAAAAAAGGACATAAATAAAGGAGTCACCATATAATGGAGAAGACAATGCATAAATGAGATACCTTATGTCAACAAGTAAAACCTCCAGTGCCAGGAATAAGTTGTATCTTATTAATTTAATGGCCAAAGGTGTCCTCTGTACCTCTAAACATCAGAGGACATTACTCAGGCTATTGGTTACCTTCTTCAACTTAATCATAAGGCCCTATAGCTGAAGACACAATTTAATTAGAGCATCAAATATGGAGAAATTGGGCTGGTGCTCAACTAAAAGCTTCACTCCACTGCCTTAATATTCAAAGTCATAGTATTGGAAGTCACTTTTCATGCTACCATAGAAGAAAAACAATCATTGATATCACCATCTATTTTGAAATCTAAAACTGTTGCTGTTTGTTTCTGCTTTTTTCCCCTCTATTGGAGGCCTGCCACCCAGTTGCCAGATAAATCACATATGGAGGCTTATTGTTAATTATAAATGTCTGGCCTTAGCTTTGCTTGTTTCTTGCCAGCTTTTCTTAACTTAAATTGTCCCATTTACTTTTTGCCTCTGGGCTTTTCCCATTTTTTTACTTCTGTAAATCATACTCTTACTCTGTGGTTTGTTGTGTAGCTGAGTGGCTAGCCCCTGGAGTCCTTCTCCTTCTCTAGCTACTTCTTTCTTCTTTCCCAGATTTCTCCTTCTATATATTCTCTCTGCATACCAGTCTCACTCATCTTTTCTCCTGCCTTTCTATTGTCCAGTTCTTTATTAAACCATCAGGTGTTTTACACAGACACAGTAACAAGCTTCTCAGAGTTAAATAAATGCAAAATAAACAAAAGTAACACAACTTAAAATAACATTCCACAACAGGGAATTTTCTTTCAGGTAACTGCAACTTGTATTGTTGAAAAGAACTCTTGCAATTTATAAGTGAGCCAATCTGAACTGCAGAAAGACTTTGGTTGTAAAGGCTACTAAGTTAAACCAATATGAATATTTTAAGGGTATCTTGATTTCAAAATTTGTGTCTAAGGATACATTGCTTTAGAAAAGACGTTCTGCTTTTGTTTCCATAGAAGATGAGAACCTGTGGATTGCTTCCAGGCTAACATGGTTTGATCAAGGAAGACCCCCTGAGAGGTCTCCAGATGTTCCAACATCTAGATCAACCTCAAGGCAACTGGCTCAGACAATGCAGCCTCACAGACTACTTCAGTAAGGACTAGACCATAATTCTTAATTTTCTCAGGATCTCCATAAGATTGCCAGCACCCCCATCCAGCAGAAAGTAGTATGAGAAGCTACGCCCAAATTCTCAAAATATTGTTCATATTTTTTTATTTAAAGGGGGTTAATTATAAATGCAATCTCTTTCTAAAAAGAATGGAATATTTTAGATTTGATATGATAAAAGGGTAGATTATTGAATCTGCTTTTAAAGAGTAACAACTTGTTTAAAATGTTTTACATTGCCATAGATTTTAGTTTATTACAAATTTAAAGTTAATTTTATTATACTGATGTATATTTCTACTCTTGTTTAAGGTATTATGTTTGTGCAGTTCATTTGAAATTGTAATGGATAACTAAGAAATACAAATTAATAATTAGTCTTCTATGATAGTCATGTTAGTTAAGTTTTCTAGGTATACAAATACATGATTCAATTAGGTAATCTTCAAACACTTCAAAGACCTACAGAATATGGCATTTAAAATGTGTTAAAAACTTTGACTTTCTAGATATTGAGACATGTCTGCTTCTGGTAGCACCAATCTACTTCAGAGAAGATAATGGACATTGAAGAAACTCATTATGGAGTTTGCTTTCTTTGTGGCAAAAGTTAGCCACTGGGCAAAAGCATGCCCTTTCATTGACCGCTTGATAATATGTTGTATAAACTGGACATGCAGACCCATAGGAAAACGACCACTGAATTCACCAAAACAAGGCAAAATGGTCCTTCAGGTTCCAACTTCACAGAGGAGACTGCCAGACATTCTACAGGACACAGTGAAAAGAGACTGAGAGACTAGGCCTATATGCTGAAGAAGAATGCCCCAATGCTACAGAGGAACTTTGGATGATAGCCCATGCAGGCAGCTGTCTCTTTCATTTCCAGAATTTTGGAAGTTGCTTACAAAGCTATTTCTGTTTACTTAGGTAATATTATATCCTTCTGAGGTCCTTGATGTAGTTGAAGACTAGATAGTTATAATTATAATTTTCCTTGGTTATGATAAAAGACAAATTAGATATGAAAATTTAGACTCACAAATATAGGTTAGATAGAATATTTTCTATAATTTTGCCAAATATAAATAGACTACATATTGTAACTGTAACTCTTGCTTGATAACTGTTCTATGATATGTAATTTTACTATGTTAAAATTGAAACCTTCCTTTTAATTAGACAGAAAAGGAGAAATGCTGTGGGATAATGCTTTTTTCACACTGGTTTAATAAAATACTGTTGCCCAGTAGCCAGGTAAGATGTATAGATGGGGCAAGCAGACAAGGAAAATTCTGGGAAGAGGAAGGCTGAGTCAGCAGTCTCCAGCCAGACACAGAGGAAGCAAGATGACAAGGCAGAACTGAAAAAAGGTACTAAGCCACTTGGCTAAACATATATTAGAATTACAGGTTAATTTAAGTGTAATAGCTAGTTAGCAACAAGTCTGAGTTAATGGTTGAGCACTTACAAATAATATTAAGCCTCTGAATGAATATTCGATAAGCAGGCCATGGGACTGCAGGGGCTTGGTGGGACAGAAAAAACTTCCAGCTACATTTTTATTTTAACATAGTAAAACTATACACAACAAAACAGTTATCCATTAAGAATTACATTTACAATATTCTGTCCATTTGTAGTTAGCATATTCAGAGAAAATAAGCATTATCTATCTTATTTTATTAAATCCAAAATTTTACACTTAATTTACTTTCTATCATAACTAAGAAAAACTGCAGCTATAACTATCTAGTCTTCAACTCCATCAAAGACTCAGAAGGATGAAATATCATCTAACAACAGAGATGTTTGTCTGTCTTGACAGTCACCCAAAGTCCTCTGTAACACTGGGGCACCCATCTTCAACCTATTGGCCCACAGTATCTGGAAGACTTTTCACCAAAGCAGTAAATTTGAAAGACTGTACCACCTACATTGGCGAAGTTTGTCAGTCACTTTTCTCTGTCATGCAGGATGTCTGGCAGTTTCTTCTGTGAAGCAGAAACCCTGAAGGGCCATCCTGCCTTGTTTTGGCAAAGGTCAGTGTTCACTTTCCTGTGGGACACTGCATGTCCAGTTTATAAAACATAATGTCAATCAGTCCAGGCAAGAGCAGCTTCTTGACCACATGGCTAGCCTTGCCATATTGAAAGCAAATTCCATAAGGAGTTTCTTTGATGTTCATCACCTCTAAAGTAAATCGGTGCTACCAGGAGCACATATGTCTCATTGTCATGAAAAGCCATATTAAATGCCATATTCTGTAGGTCTTTGAAAAGTTTGAAAACCACCTATCTATCTAAAATATATCTCTATGTGATCTGGAAAGCTTACCTAACATATCTATAATTGTGATTATTATAAATGACTAACCACCAATCTATAGATCTTGATTATCATATGTAGTTTATAATAATAGCTTTCAAAAACTAGAACTTCACCCTACATTTCCAATTGAACTACATAGGTACAATACCTCAAACAAAAATAGAAACGTGCATACAATATGTTGTAACAAAAGTAACCTTAAATTTTTATCAATATACGAAAATCTTTTAAACATTTACACAGTGTAACAAAAATAACTTAAAATTTGTGTCAATATTTTATATTCCCCTAAATGATAACAAACATCCATAACACACCAAATAACCAAAACCATCCACACCCCCCAAATCTTGTGAATGTGGACATAGTTTCTCTGAACTGCTTCCTGCTGGCTGTGGATGAAGTATCTTTAGGGTCTCAGCGAGAAAATTTCAGATAATGGCCAAATCCTGGGAAGATCTTGTGAATGTGGACATAGTTTCTCTGAACTGCTTCCTGCTGGCTGTGGATGAAGTATCTTTAGGGTCTCAGCGAGAAAATTTCAGATAATGGCCAAATCCTGGGAAGATCAGCAGTAATCTTTGCTGATAAATATTACCTTTCAAGATTCAGGAGGTCTCAACTGATCAAACCCAATCCGTATAAACACTAAAGAACTCCACGATCTCTCATCTCCTGTGGGAACACAACTCCAAAGAATTTTTTATTTTCATTTGAAAAATACATTTTTGATTTCTTTTTCAAAGTTAAGATAGCCCTAAAGAATCCAGGCTTGTTCAGTTTTGCAGTCCTGTTCACAGTCCTGTGTCTATTAGCAACTGTCACTTGCTCAACAATAGTCAAGAAATTCAAAATCAACACAGTAACATACAGCATTCAGCTTCCCTGTGTATTTCTCATATTACATGGCTTTTTTTTCTTTTACTCTCTCTTTGAAGGCTTTAGTTAATATAAAGTATTCATTTTTTTTTTCTATGACTATACTTTCTTTCTTTTCTTAAGCCTATGCACTTCATAAAACACATTGGAACCAGTTTAGAAGTTTTACCCATCTGGACCTCTTTAATGAGTATCTTTAATCCTTTTTTTTTAACCATGTGAGAAAAATCTTTAAACTGCTAATCTACACCTGAGTCCTCTGAGAGCAGCCCTTAGCTGGCTCTGCCCACTTCTCAGGTCCTGAAAGCCAGGTCTAACGCTTATGGCCCAGTTGGATGATTTTGCTGAGAGCTGCATTCAACCTTCCCAGAGCTCTTGAATGCCAATGCTTGTGTTGTGGTAGACATTTTTACTTAGTTTTTTGTTCCTGCTTAGCATACTAGATGCTCAAGAGCTCATTCTCCACCAGAAACTGTTGGGCAGAAACTCTTCAAGGAGCCATGTTTTTTTCCTAAGCTTTCTCGGGTACTATGGAAATTTGAATAGCACGTTGGTATGCCAAAATGTTGTTTGCTTGTTTTTTTCTCTTTTGTTCTTTAGGGGCCAGATCCCAAATAAATTACACGAGGAGACTTATTCTTGATTATAAATATCCAGTCTTAGCTTGGCTTGTTTCTTGCCAGCTTTTCTTAACTTAAATTGTCCCATCTACTTTTCGTCTCTGAGCTTTTCCCATTCTCTTACTTCTGTAAATCTTACTCTAACTCCATGGCTTGCTGTGTAGTGGGGTGGCTGGCCCCTAGAGTCCTTCTCCTTCTCTGGCTACTTCTTTCTTCTTTCCCAGATTTCTCCTTCTACATATTCACTCTGCCTGCCAGCCTCATCTATCTTTTCTCCTGCCTTGCAATTGGCTGTTCAGTTTTCTATTTGATCATCAGGAATTTTAGATAGCAAAGTATCAGAGCTTCACAGAGTTAAACAAATGTAACATAAACAAAAGTAATAAAACTTAAAATAATATTCCCCAAAATACAATAGTGATCTGCTTCTAAGATATACTGGTTCGATAGTGTCAGAAATATGGATGTAACCAACCACTTTTTTTATTGGATTTAAGGTCCATCCATGAGATAGAATCCATACTGTCAAAAAGGCCTAGAACCTGAGACTACATAGTCATGGACTCTAGGGGGAAACCTAAAACTATTAGTATGCTAAAGAAATAGTAATAAAGTGACTTCTAATGACTTGAAATCAAAACATTACTTAAACTTCACCAGAGAAGCTTCTTGCAGGAAATAGTAATTAACATAGAGACCCATATCTGCAGGCTGTGCAGAGTGAGACCTTGGAGCACTCAATCAACCCTAAACAGGATATCTTTATCAAAGCCCTTCTTCAAGGCTCAAGGGTATATACAGAAAAGGAGACAAAAAGATTATAAGAGCCACAGGGGGTAGTTGACTTTCAAGGAAACAGTACACTAGACATAATAGAACTGATACAAATATGAATTCACAGAGATTATGACAGCATTTAGAGGACCCATACAAGTTCAAACCGGAAAAAAGTCCTAGTTCTAAACAAGGGATGTAGACACAAAGTTTCACCCTTAGCCAAAAAGCTATTTGCATTGAGAATTGCTGGGAATTTTTCCAGGGGAATGATGTGACACTGTATATGTCAACACAAACAGACTCCATATTTTTTGTGTGTGCTTTTTTGCTTTGTTTTGTTAATTTTCCTATTGATATTTTGATTTAATATTTAACTTTTTTTTATTTCCAAAGAAAAAGGTGAAGAGAGAGAGATTGTGAAGACATGGAAGTAGGTGGTAGGGTGTATCTGGGAGGAGTTGAGGTAGGGGAGAGTTATGACAAAATATATTGTATATAAATTATATATCATATATAATTTTATAAATATTAATTTTTATACACATATATTATTTATTATAAGAATATAATCCATATATATATAGATGAATGAATGGCATCTTATCATGTGTTTAGGACTACAAAAATTGTTAGCCAGGAAAATGATGAATTTTTAAATAATCTGTGAGTTTTCTTAAACATACAATGATATTTCCACCATTGTACCATGATAATCTAGAGAATAACATTACAAGAAGTTTTTTGAAGAGTAATATAGTAATCTCCATACTATCTTTAAAACTGCTTCCTTATTCATATCCCTTCAACTCAAATCAGATGAATTGAACTTGAATTACACATGAAGTTTATGACTATTCACATTTCTTTTTTCAGAAATACTTGCTGTGCAAGCCTAATGATCAGAGTTCAATCCCTGAAACCCACATAAGGGTCAATGAGGACAACCAGCTCCACAGAATTGTTCTCTAACATCCTGTAAACACTGTGGCCCTGTCCCCACAACTCACACAAATGCCGACAGAATGGGAAGAATCCTTAGCAGCTATACATATAACAGAAGGTTGCTATCTCCAATATGCAAAAACCTAAACACCAAAAAATTCATCAATCAATTAAAAAATGGGAATGATACTAAACAGACATTTCTCAAAAGTTGAAATACAAATAACTGAGAAATACTTTTTAAAGTTTTCAACAGTATTATTAACCAGGGAAATACAAGTTATAAGATTTGCACAGAATATAAATGAAGATTTAGCCTTACCCTGTTCATAGTGGCTAAGATGAATAAAAAATGTGGGGGAAGGGAAGTTCTTAGTCCTTCTTGATATGTGAAACTATGTAAATCAGTGTGGAATTTCTTCAAGAAGCTAAAAATTGATCCCACAAGATCCATGAATATCACTCTTGGGCTTACACTCAAAGGACTCCACATATTACTACAGAGATGTTTGTTCATCCATTTATTGCTCCTCTATTCATAATAGTCAGGAAATTAAAGCAGCCTAGGTAGCCATAAACTGATGAATGGGGAATGAGAATGCGATATCTACATACAATGATGGAATAAACTATTGAAGAGTTAAGCAGTTAAGAAAAAAATAAACTTGTAGGTAAGTGGATAGAATTGGAAACAATAATTCTAAGTAAGGTAGCCCATACCCAGAAAGATAAACATCACATATTTTGTCTCATTTACTCATGTTTTGAACCATCAGATAGATGTTTCATTTGGAATGTTCACAGAGTTCAGGACAATAGCAAAAGTACATAAGGAAAGATATCTTACAGGAGAGGATGTAGAATAGATTGGTATAGATAGCTAAAAGGGAATAATAGAACAGGAAAGTAAAATACTGCAGGGGATGGTGAGAAGGATAGAGGAGTGAGTACAGGGAGGGCTAAGTGTTACTAAAGTCCTTTTGAAAAATGTGGACACCTACTAACGTAGAAGCTTTCTAATATGTTTATACACATATTTTTAAAGCATTTAAATGTGTTTACCATATAACATGGCAATAATATACCCCACTAAACTTCAGAAGATAAAAAATAAGAAGCCCAAGAGATGTGAATGAATTGCCTCCTTGTGGATTGTTGGACTGTGAGATCCCCTTAATCCCCAAATGTTATAGGCTACTGTGAATGTTCTTGGTTACAATTCAGAACTTGATGTTAAGATCCTGTTGCTGAAAATGATACATACTGGATTCATAGAACATGAAGAAATAAAGCTGGTATTAGCCTGGAAGCTTCATTCCCTACTGGCAAGCTTTCATAGTGGAAGGATATGCTATTCACACTATCAGAGGAGAAAATTCATCATCAATCTCACCCCAGCTGTGAATTCTTAGAGCTACCAAAATGACTTTCCTGGCAAGGCATGCCCACTGGTGCATGGCAGGAATACATCACAATAACCAACTGCTTTCTGGTTGGATTTAAAGCCCGATATACAATATAAAACCCATAGCTGCCACTGTTAATGGGCGCCAAGAAGCTGTGCCTACACAGATTGTAGGACCTATGGGAGAATCTACTACTATGAGTCAGACTACTCATGACTTACTTTTATACTCATAGATTATTGAATAGTCCAACCTTCATCAGAGAAGCTTCTTTAACCAGTAGATGGTGATTAACAGAGGCCGCAACAGGTGAAGGTGCAGAGAAAAGGAAGCTATAAATGTTCATCCCCAAACATGAAACCTCTATTTTAATCCCAAGGCTCAGGGGGCATTGTGGGAAAGGTGGTAGAAAGACCACAAGAGTCAGAGTTGTAAATAACTACAAGAAAGCAGTGCTCTCTGGACACAGTAGTACAGTTGCACATATTAATTTACAGTGTTTTTGTCAGCATACATAAAGTCTGTTCAAATTCCAAGATAGAACAAATCTCAGCATACAAAATAGAAGTGGGTACAAATTCTCCCACTTCACTTCACTAACTGGGGAACTATTAGCAACTGATAGATTATGGAAGAGGGAGAGTCAAATTTCTGTAAGGCTGTGGCCTATCATAGATAGGCCATGCTCCAGTGGAAAGAAACAGTTCCAAGAATAGAGATGTCAAACTGGACTTGATTGGTGCCTTAGCTACTTGTCTGCTGCTGTGGTAGAACACCACAACAAAGCAGCTTATAAAAGAAGGAATTTAATTTGAGGAGTATAGTGTCAGAGGATTAGAGGCCATGACCATCATGGCAGCAGGTAGGCAGAATGCTACTAGAGCAGTAGCTGAGAGTTAACATCTTGAGAAAGAACCTAGAGGCACACACACACACACACACACACACACACACACACACACACACACAGAGAGAGAGAGAGAGAGAGAGACAGAGACAGAGACAGAGACAGAGACAGAGACAGAGACAGAGACAGAGACTGGGAATGGTACAAACCTTGTGAAACATCAAAACCACCCCAAATGACACTTCCTCCAATAAGGATATTATCTATTAATCCTTCCCAAACAGTACTAACAACTGAGGACCTAACATTCAAATGCATGAGCTGATGGGGTCCAGTCTTATTTAAATCACCACAATGGGTTAAAGAAAGAAAGAAAAGAAGACACAAATTTGTGTCAATAGGAAATGGAAGTGAATCTGGGAGGAATTAGGTGATTAGGCAAATAATGCATTCTGTAAAATTCTCTTAAGAACTAATAAAAATATGTAAGTGTGAGGTCAACCTTAATGTGTAGAAATAGAATTTAAGTAGTTAATATAAAAAGTAAGTACAGATTTGAGTTGTGGATTATGGTCTGAAACATGAAAACACACAGAATTACAATTGTACTGGTGTGAAGGCTGATATCCAACTAAAACAAGATAATGTTTACAAGTTAACTATATTATTGAAATTGGCTGTCTTAAGTCCAAGATTATTTTTACCATGTTACTTAAAAATTCCAATTTTCTCGCCGGGCGGTGGTGGCGCACACCTTTAATCCCAGCACTCGGGAGGCAGAGCCAGGCAGATCTCTGTGAGTTCGAGGCCAGCCTGGGCTACCAAGTGAGTCCCAGGAAAGGCGCAAAGATACACAGAGAAACCCTGTCTCGAAAAAAAAAAAAATTCCAATTTTCTCTCTCTTATACACAGATATGTCAAGAGATTGATTCTGTGTAAATAATGGATTAGCAAAGTCATTCAATGTTTATCTTATTTAAAACAACTCTGAGCATCCACACCTTTTCAAAAAGTTTTATAGAAATAGACAGTTTCCATGAGAGAAACAGAAGGGTTTCAAATCATTGTATGCCTTACTTTTTCCTAAATATAATGCAAATGGCACTCTCAAATGTAATTTACATAACTAAACTTACATATCAATGCACAATTCATCAATGCACATGAATATACAAATGAAGTGTATGGATGTGTACGTGTGTGTGTGCATGTGTGTATAGGGAACTGCACAGAAAGTTCCTATAAAAACCCTATTAGTAACTTCACACACAACCCTTCTCTATTAATCACAGCACCCCCCTAGACACAAATGGAATATTTGTCACAAGATGCTAACAGTAGTGTCCTAACATTGACACACCCTTATCATCCAACATCTACAAATTACATTAGAAGTTATTCCTTGTATTATATACTCTAAGGGCTTTTTCAAGTATATATAACATTTTCCAGCCATTATAATATTAATGTAAAATTCCTATGTTTTTTGTTCATTCTTATTTTTCCCCTCTCTAGTTCTTAATAGTCCCTAACTTTAATTTTATCTAGTTTCATGTAGCTGGCATTATAGTTTTATAGCTTTACCAAACAAAATTTTATCAATTTACCTCCCTATAATGAACAACTTGATTGCTTCAAAAATTTTGATATATGGATTAACCCATTATATTCATTTAATGGTATTTTTGTTACATTTTTTCATTTTTGGACATGAATTTATGTCTCTGTGTATAAATACCAAGGAGTGTAAATACTCATTTCTACGGCAAAATTATATTATCTTTATAAGAAGCCAAATTGTTTTTCAAAATAGTTGCACCATCTTGTATTCCCACCAACAGTGAATGAAAGCTCCTGTCACTCCAGATTCTCCTCAGCATTTGGTGTTGTCAGAGCTTTGGATTGTGGCCATTCATGAGATGGCATCATTAATATGTATATTGGTAACACATTGTTATTTTATGCTGTAGTTGTCTGAAGACTTATATTTCGGAACATCTTTCACATGCTGATCTTATATTTGTGTCTATTTTTAGATATGATGTCTATGCTGCTAAGAAGTTCAATTTTCACGTGAGTTGTTTGTTTTCCTGTTACTGAATTATAAGCATTTGTAATTAAAATTAGATATGATCCATTATTAGATCCACCTATTGTTAATATATTTTACTAATTTCTGAATTGTTCTATCTGCTTGACAACTTTTCAGAATAGGATTCTTTAATTGTAGGAAAAGACAAAAATTACCTAGCCATCCTCCTACAATACTTTTTACTTTGTTTTCTAGTTTTTCAATTTACATCTCTTGGTGCTTTTTGAGTTAATTTTTGTGAATACTATAAGGCTCAAGTCCAATATCACTTCCTTGCACATGGATACGAGTTTTTCCTGGCAATGTCTGTTTTAAAGACAGCCTTTCCTTCATTGTGTTAATTTTGCTGATTTGATAAAATTCATTTTTACTTGGGTGTGTACATACTAGCTTTTGTTTTACTGGTCTGTATGTTTACTCTTAATTTTATTATTTCTAAATCAAAAATCTGTAGGAAGAAAACAAAAGTGGGTTTTAGTTGTCTCTGAAAGATATTGTCAAAATTTTTTTTTTCTTTCTCGTATACTTTCAGGTTAGTCATGGCATGCATGTATACATCATAATAGAAAACCAAGACATGTACTATCAATACAAAAATATGATTATTCAAACTAAAACACAATTCTGTACCATATCGTATATTTATTTGCCTTGAAGATATCTGGGCAAAGAGGCATTAGAAGACATATTTGTTGTAATAATGCAAATAATCATCCAGCAAGAGGACGCAGATCTGCAGTCTCAAGTAAGAAACAAGAAGTTGAACAGGAATGTCCTGAGTTTACAGCCAGCCAAGGCTATGTAGCATTACTCTGTTCAAGAATAAAATAAACAAATAACAAAATATTCAATTATATCATCTCGTATCCCCTTCACAGTACTGATTCCAACATCATCACTTTAATTTATAATTGCTTTAGAAAGGACATGTGTTCTTTGAGAATGGCTTTTGTGGTTTGGATGGTTCCACATTCTGTACTCCAGTACTTCTTATTTCCCATGATGTTTTACTTATTACTATAGCTAAAACTCCCCCTCCCTAGTGTCACTGATGTTACTTCATCACTTGATGATCTATGGAAGACAGTGTGTCTTCCACATTTTCTTTCTTCTATTGAAATTTCTTCACGGAACATTTTACTCCTGTACATAGTGCACAAAAGAGACAAACATCAGCACACAGAAAGACGCTTGTTGCTCTCAGAACCCCATCATTCTCTCTCTTATTTTTCTACAATGATTTTACAGAAGAGAGAAAAATCTAACATATAACCTGAACCCTATATATTGCAAGCTAGCATAATACTACTTACAATGTGATTTCCATCAGAGTGTGGAACACTAAATTTTATCACTGACATCACTTTCTGTGGACTTTATTTTTTAGTCTCCAGGAAATGTAATAAATGACCAGACTGGTTATTGAAATACTAAAATTTAAATCATTTGTATGCAAGTATATGGTGGGCTTCTATTACTTCCCATAATATCAATTCACAAATTGTCTTTAATATACATAAAAATGCATTTCTGAAGAGCAAAATGATTTTAAAATGAAGACAAATATTACATTCCCCAGTGGACTCAATCACTTGGAGGTCTGTTTCAAGTCAGATTCATGACCATTCCTTAATTAGAATGGTGTGTTAAATATCTCGTAGTTTAAATAGGACATTTTAGCGGCACTTTTGTTTGAAAGGTGCCAATATTGGTTGTAATGACAGTCATTTGTCCTTCCACACAGAAGTGAAGATCAAATATCAGATGGTGAGAATTAAACAAGACCAAAACATTCACGACAGAAACACATCTCCATGAACTGAAATACATTTACTGGATTAAATATTGAGCTTCTTTGCTTTAAGTAATCTATTTCATATTTGTTAATCCTTCAGCTTAATTCTCAATAAGTAAATTTGCTGGGCAATTATATAAAGTTGGCTTAATTTTCTACTTACCGAAAGAATTTATCCGTAGGTTATTCCCATATCTACATTTTTAAAACTAATACATTTTCATCTCACTTTTGATAATATGTTAAAATATATTCTGAGCACTACCAAATCATTTTCTAAATATATAAGAAATATAAACTTTTATAGAGATTTGGTAATAAAACAGTAAATTTACAATATTTCTCAACATAATTAGTTTGACAAAGAGGAAGACGTAATTACAAATGCTAATCTGTAGCATCTTGTTAGTAGGACATAGTTGTGGCATTTGAAACTTGACCTTCATGAATTTAATTCAGAACATACAGCAAGTTTCAGCCTTGAAATCAACTCTCAGTTTTGGGAATGTTGATTTGCCTGTCTCACATGGAAAACCTGGGAAAACAATGCCCCTGAGGGTAGACATTCCTTTTCCTCCTTCCTTTATTTCACTTTCTGCCACTGCTGACATACAGAGATTGGAAATTGGAGTGTTTTCTGATTTTGTTTACAAAAATGAAAAGTTTGCTTCGCTGAAGAGGTTATTTTTATGTTATTGAGTCACAATTCATACAATTTGATACAATTTTTATACCTTTTCCCATAAGATCTAATTACTCTGGAGAGTTGAACATGCATTACTAAGGCTAGCATATGAAGCAGAACCCAATTATTCCAAGAGTATTAACAAATATCATGACTCCACATATTAAATTTAGGTTCAGATTGCCAAACTATTTCTATAAAATATACAACTTTAGGTAATTAATTAGGGTTAATATGAGCCAAACCAACTCCAAGTTACATCTCTGCTTTAAAACTTATGGAAAACAGTTTGTTTTATAGATAAAATGATTTTGTGCATTGCTATTTATGTATAAGAGAAGCACATCGTGGTATATTGGTCAGTAATTGACTTCCTTATTAACTGAGAATAAAGATATTATTGGTGTATTGAGAACAGCAAAATGGAAAGTACTTTGTCATATAGAAATAAATTATGATTCCATGCTTCAAACATTATTTTAATGATTTCTGTTCCTAAATGATGAAAGCAAAGAAAAGCTTGATTTTATATAAGCTGAAATTAGTTCTGTGGGGAATATATTAAATAAAATTAATTATATGAATTTAATAAATATTTATTCAGGAATTAAAATCATGTAGTAGAAAATGCTGTAGGATGTCTTTCTGTATGGAGTGAATATATGTTGCTCTGATCAGTTGATAAATAAAGCTGCATTGGCCTATGGCAAGGAAGCTTAGAGGCAGGTGGGAAATCTAAGCAGATATACTGAGAAAAGAAAGGAGAAGAGAGAGAAGTCAGCCACCACCAAAGAAGCAGCAAGATGCCAGCAGACTGGTAATGCCACGACCACGTGGCAACTTATAGATTAATAGAAATGGGTTAAGTTATAAGAGTTAGCTAGTAAGAAGCCTGCCCTAGGCCATACAGTTTGATAATTAATATTAAGCCTCTGAATGATTATTTTATAAGCAACTATAGGACCGTGGAGCTGGGTGGGACTGAAGAAACCTGGATACATTTGTCTGCCCAATGTGTTGCCTCAAGTTTCCACCTAAAACTTGATAAGAGATTCTAAAAGGGAGCCCAAAATAGATTGCTGCTTCATGTCTCACGCAGACCACGAGATGCTGCTGCATTCGGGCTTGAACGCAGCATGGTGGATTCCCATGGCAGTACAAAGAGTTGTCTCCAAGCTGTGCAGCATGCTGAATGGTGGATTGAGCTTTTACTCATACAGACAAAAAGGATTTATGGGCCAGCTGCGTGCTACCTGATGGCAGCATGAACCCCAGAGTTGGCAGGGTAAGCATGACTCTCCTGAGTACCTCTGCCATGTTGGGAAGCTGAGGTGGGTGGAGTCAGCAGCCAGGGCTGCCGTTTCAATCTTAGCCACACTGCAGTTTACAATGATCATAAAAGGATTATAGATACACAAAAGACGGTTCAGATGGAATAAAACTCCAAACGGTTTACATCGTGTGTGAAAATGTACATAAGCTTGAAAGAGAGCAGAAAAGGAATATAGACAGTTATATAAAGACATAAATAGTTTTAAAAAATAAATTCTTTAAAGAGACAATGGGAACAATATGAAAGTTAAGCCACGTACAGATGGAAACTATACAAAGAATCTGGATACTACATATTATATTGCTTTAGGGGATTTTTAACTGCAGAGAGACTTTCAATTGTAGGGGCTACCAAGACAAACCAATATGTATATTTTAAAGGTATCTTGACTTCAAAATTTATGTCTAAAGATATGTTGCTTTGGAAAAGAGGTTCTGCTTTTGTTTCCACAGAAGATAAGTACCTATGGATTGCTTCCAGGCTAATATGGTTTGATCATATTAGATACTGAGAAGTATCTAATGACACCATGGCCCAGATCATCGAACATCCTAAATCAGCTTCAAAGCAACTGGCTGAGACAATCCATCCTCACAGAATACTGCAGCCAAACTTTTACTATAATTCTTAATTTTCTCAGGATCCCCATAAGATTACCAGCACCGCCCCCCAATCGGCATGAAGTAGTATGAGAAACTATACCCAAATTCCCAAAATATTTTTTATAAAAGTTTATTTTAATTTAGAAGAGGTTGATTATAGATGTAATCTCTTTCTAAAGAAGAAAAAGGGATATTATAGATATGATAGGATGAAAAGGTAGATAATTGAATCTACTTTTAAAGAGCAACAACATGTTTAAAGTGTTTTACATTGCTATGGATTTTAGCTTATTGATACAAATTTAAAGTTGATTTTGTTATGCTGTATATATATTTCTACTCTTCTTTATGGTATTATGTTTATGCAGCTCATTTAAAATTGTAATAGATAATTAAGAATTACAGATTAATAATCATCTAGGATATTTAAACTTATAGTCATGTTAGTTAAGTTTTTAGGTATATAAAAGCATATTTCAATTAGGTAGGCAATCTCCAAAGACTTACAGAATATTGCATTTAAAATATTTTAAAAACTTAGACTTTCTGGACAGTGAGACATGTCTGCTCCTGACAGCACCAGTTTACTTCAAAAAAGATGGTGGGCATCAAAGAAACTCCATATGGAGTTTGCTTTCCTTATGGCAAAAGTTAGCCATTTGGGCAAGAAACTGTTCTTGCCTGGACTGCTTGACAATATGTTGTATTGAAGAACCCATGGAAAAATGACAACTAAATTTTGTCAAAGCAAGGTGAGGTGGTCCTTCAGGTTCCTGCTTTGCAGAGGAGACTGCCAGACATTCTTCAGGACACAGGGAGAAGTAACTGAGAAACTCTAGACCTATAGGCTAAAGATGGATGCTCCAACGTTGCAGAGGAATCTTGGGTGACTGTCCAGGCAGACAGCTGTCTCTGTCATTCTAGATTTTTTTTGAAGTTGCTTACAATGCTCTTCCTGTTTACTTAGGTAATATTATTTCTGTCTGGGGTCTTTGATGTAGTAGAAGACTAGATAGTTACAATTATAATTCTCCTTGGTTATGATAAAAGATAAATTAGATATGAAACCTTAGACTCAGAAATATAGGATAAATATAATATTTTCTTTAATTTTGTCAAATACAAATAAACTAGATATTATAACTGTAATTCCTGTTTGATAACTGTTCCATTATATGTAATTATTCTATGTTAAAGTTAAAACCTTCCTTTTTGATTAGACAGAAAAAAGAAGTGCTGTGGGATGTCTTTCTGTATGCTGTGATTATGTGTTGCTATGATTGGTTGATAAATAAAGCCTCATTATTCTGTGGTAAGGCAGCTTAGAGGCAGGTGGCAAATCTAAACAGACATGTGGAGAGAAGAAAGGAGAAGAGAGAGAAGCCAGCCACCACTAAAGGAGAAGCAAGATGCCAGCAGACTGGTAATGTCATGGCCACATGGCAACTTATAGATTAATAGAAATGGGTTAAGTTATAAAAGCTAGCTTTAAAGAAGCCTGTCATAGGCCATACAGTTTGATAACTAATATTAAGCCTCTGAATAATTATTTTATAAGTGGCTGAAGAACCACAGGGCTGGGCAGGACTGAAGAAACCTTCCAGCTACAAGAAAACAATTATTGCCGGGCGGTGGTGGCACACGCCTTTAATCCCAGCACTCGGGAGGCAGAGCCAGGCGGATCTCTGTGAGTTCGAGGCCAGCCTGGGCTACCAAGTGAGTCCAGGAAAAGCGCAAAGCTACACAGAGAAACCCTGTCTCGGAAAAACCAAAAAAAAAAAAAAAGAAAACAATTATTGATTGATTGATTGATTGAATCTTTCTGGGTTTGACAGCATGTATCCCAATCCCATTCATCTTCCAGTCCTTTCATATCTACACTCGTCTCCTGCAACCTTTCCCCAAACAAAACAAAACTCAAAAGAAAAACAAGAACAACCAAAGTAACAAACATACAAACAAAAATATCTGACATGGAAGCTGTAGTATGACAGTGTGTCAAATAGTATACCTTTTAGTCCAAACATCTTTACTTGTAAGTGATCATTACGGTGAGTCATTGATCTGGTTTGCGGCATTCAGCTTCTGCTACACCCTAGATACGCAGCCCTCACTGGGATGCCTTTTGGCTATCCTGTTGTTCTGTGTCATGGAGATTCTGCAGCTTTGGATCTACAGGCTGGCCCCCTCACATGTTCCAGCAAGTCACAGATGAGGTGAATGTTGGGATAGGCTAACTCATAGCCCTGGTTCTGGGCCTAGGTGGTAGCTGGGTTGGTCAGCCTGAACAGCTTTCCCTCATTGACACCAACAGGGCGAGCTCCCCAACATTACCCCCAGGAGATCACACACTGTAGCAGGCATGAAGAAGCAGGGCCAGTTCTCCTGGTATCATGCTTTCTGGCTGACTCGTCTGTACCCACACCACCAGGCACAGCTTGACTGTTTTGCCCACGTGAAGTACAGGGTCCACTCTCCCAAGTGCTGCAGTTGGTGAGGTACAGGGCTAGCTCTCCCAGGCGTCCACTTGGCCTTTGATGATAACAGGAGCCACAGACCCTGGCTACAGTAGAGCCACAAACCCAGACATGGCCTTCAGCAACAGTTTAGGTCCAAAAGTCACCATGGCCCCAGGTGG
Organism: Peromyscus eremicus; assembly: GCF_949786415.1. Taxonomy (NCBI): domain Eukaryota; kingdom Metazoa; phylum Chordata; class Mammalia; order Rodentia; family Cricetidae; genus Peromyscus; species Peromyscus eremicus. Next base: position 15,046,965 of record NC_081429.1, on the reverse strand, counting down.
CAGCACATGCCACCCATATCTGTATGGCCCCAATGGCCATATGACCCTCAAACACCAACATGGCCATGGTGTCTGCCCAGACTACGGGTCTCTTGACTGCCCTCTGTGGCAATAGGAGCCACTGACATCAACGCAGAACCTGGCTGCTGCAGGACTATGGACCCAGACATAGCCCTTGGCAGCAGTCCAGGCCAGACTTCATGAAGGACTTGGTTGGCACTGCAGGTCTCTTGAATGGCAAGGCCCTGGGAGGCAAGCAGGACACTCATGTCAGCTGATTCTTCACAACCCTCGACTCTTCAGATATGCCTCTCTCCCGAGCACATAAACATTTCTGCCTCTTGTAGTACTTGCCTCAAAGAGGGTGTTGAAATCAAGTTAAACATCAAGGAAAGAAACTGGAGTCATATCTCAAAAAATAAGTGTTCCATATGAGTTATATATATTAACAATACAATTATTATTATTATCATCATTATTATTTATGGGGAGACTAAGTCTCCAAAAATCTAGTAACTGTGATAGAATAAGGTAACCAATCAGTGATCAAACTGAAATTACATTCCAGTTTATCTGCCTCTGCACGTTGGACTTTACCAATTATAACATGCTTCTTCCAGATTGCATACCTTTGGCCTCCGTGCATGATGAACTCAAAGCCCGTCTACTTCTTGCTTAGCCTTATTAGAAGTGGAGTGACTCCAGGAGTACATCAAGCAAGTTGAGGACTTCACTCACCAGGCCTTGCAACAAAATCTTCATTATGTAATTCCAGAATAATAAACTTATATTACACACAGATTTCAAACTTTGCCTCAATCTGGGTAGTAAGAACTTCTATTACACATACAGTCAGATGATTTCCCATTGCTTATCAATGCTATGCTACACACAATGAGGACAATGCACTATTGTAGAATATTACTTTAACTGGGCAAAGATGTGTTACATTTGTTTATGCTAGGGAAGAGTACTTTAACTATATGAGAGTGTGGTTAGTTTGTTGCTGCTGCCTTTGCTAAGGATGTAAAGCTGTGCTACTTTTGTTTATACTGCATTTGTTTAATTATATAAAGATGTGCTGCATCTGTTTCACCTTGCCGGGCTAAGGCACCTGATTGGTCTAATAAAAAGCTGAACAGCCAATAGCTAGGCAGAGAAAACATAAGCAGGGATGACAGGCAGAAAGAATAAGTAGGAGGAGAAATCTGGACAAGAGAGAAGAAGGAGAGAACAAGAGAGAAGAAAGAATGAGGGAGAAAGTGAGAGACACACCCAGGACCAGAAGCCAGGCAGTCCCCAGCCAGACACGGAGAAGCAGTGAAAGTAAGAGAGAGAGAGAGAGAGAGAGAGAGAGAGAGAGAGAGAGAGAGAGAGAGAGAGAGAGAGAGAGAGAGAGAGAGAGAGAAAGAAAGAAAGAAAGAAAGAAAGAAAGAAAGAAAGAAAGAAAGCCCCAAGGCAAAACTTAGATAAAGAGAGAGAGATTAACATAAGAGCCAAGCTTTCAAATTTAATAACAAGTCTCCATCTCATGATTTAGGAACTGGTTGTTGGCCCAAAATAAAGGCTGGCTACAATGCGCTTTGAGTCATGAAGTCAAATAATAATTTTAAAGACAGAAAATAAGGTATTTTTAGGATGCGTTCCTGTGTGTCACATTGTTCTATCACTGTATTAAAAGTCTGTTCAAAGTGCTCACAGCATTTTCGGCTGATCATTCCCAGGCTCTGTTGCACATTCTTCATTCTATCCTTTTTTATTATTTTATACAATGGCCTACGTCTTCTGGTTGGCAGACGATGACAGTGTGATATGTTTTCACTTGCACATAGCTACATCTGTGACTTTTTAAAATAAGATTTTTTTTGTAAACATCGTCTGCTCACAGAGAAAATTATCCTTCTGGGAACTAAAAGAATAGGAAAATTAATAGGAAACATACTGAAACAGAAACAGAATTAACACTCATCACAGAGCTGTGCAAACCTTCATCAACTTCAGACTTGATTTCAGAAATTTCAATCTTTATTTTTAAATAGAGCATTAATTATGTGATTTAAGTGGAAAATACTCTGGGTATCCCATCAGAAAATTTTTTCTAAGTGACCATTTTCTCAGTTATATACACTGGGAATGTCATCATCTAGGGAAGCAAGAACTAACCACCCAAGAACTGGGCTCACTGAGACAAGGTTATTTAGCCTGCCTTTCTCTGGTGGGAGCTCACAATCTTATCCTGTTCTTTTGCTTCAGTAATCATTGAATGTTATCGTAAACAAATCAAATTATAACTATAAATTGTACAGCTACAAAAATTCTTTCTCATATTATTTAGCTCATGTTGGCACATATTTGTGCATAATTGGAAGACAACCAAAGACCTTGGCATCAGTCCCAGTATAATAGTTTATAGTTCTGTGACCTTAGGGAAGTTATTTGTCTTCAGGTTTTTTTTTTACAGTTTCTCACACCTGTAAATGTAAGCAATGATTCTTATGGTGGCTAGTGTGAAGACCAAACCAATATCTGTGTCTAAGGGGTTTGCAGATGATTGTGAGCCACAGAAAACACAGGCATGATTTAATTTCTTTTTCTGCTTCAGTTTCCAAAAGGAAGAAAAGAACATTTAGATGTTTGGGGTGTATAAGCTTGGTATCTTCTCTGTCTGAGAGTGTCTTTGCTAGACACCAGGTCCTGTGCTATACAGTTTTTCTTCTTTTCTCTTTTCCCATTTATTTCCTTTCTTCATGAAGTGCTTACATTTGTCTTGTTGAATCTTTCATATTTATATTGTAACTTTAATGATATTGTAAAGTGTTTTATAATAATCTTAAGTAGTGAAAATTAAGCAAGTATAATACATCAATGTAACATATGTTAATCACTGTTTGGTCAAAGTGCAGAAACTAGTCTATTTTTTTTCTTTTTCTCTGTAAGAGTAAAATAATATTCACAAGGGTTCACTTGTTAAATGGTATTAGTCCTCTCTGAGCACTCAAATAAGAGGTCAACAAATTGTATATGCATTTGCTGGGCTGAACAGATGACGTTTCTATTTAAAAATAAAACTAACCCTATATTCATACTGAAGGAAATTATTAGTAAACACAGTAGAAGGCTGGCCTGAGAGCTATAGTATTGGAATATTGATAATAATTGTAAGATAATCAAAAACATTTGACATTTCCAAACTTTATTTCTCATCATTTGAAAATTAGGTGTGAAAAATTTGGAGTGAAAAAAATAAAGCAACCAACACTATTATAATTCACTTTTTTCACAATTTACACATAATTGTATTTATAAAATTTCAGGATATGATGCAATATTTTGCAACATGGCTTTTTGTTTGAACAATATATGTTGGATCAACATAGTTTTCAAAAGAAAGGAGTTGAACATGAGGTGTTGCTTCTGAATGGTGGCTTCTAAAAGTGTTTGCAACTTAAGTTTTCTGTAGTCTCTTTATTATGTATATTTGTATATGTCCCTTGATTCTACTGTGAAGCCTTATTTCACGTTCATGTTTGTTTGTGTACGTTATAAGTCAAGTTCATCATTTCCCAACCACCTTTTTCCCCCCTGGATAGCTTCTGATGTTACACTTTACACAGCCATTACACGTTTCTACCTACACTGAGACAAGCATATTTACAAGTTATTTTCTGTGAGAAATTATAGATAATATTGATTTGTGCATATTATATCATACTGAAGCACAATTTGCTAAAACTTTGAAATAAATCTACAAATATGTCCTAAATTTTACCTATATCTTTATACACTATTTCCATGAAAACCATAAATTTAAGGATGAGCAAGTGCTAAACAATTATTCTTTGAGCAGTTTTGAAAACAGCAATACATTATTTGCAGTTGTAGTCCCTGTGTAGTATAATGAATCCCAAAACACGTTTTCCCAGTATAACAGAAATATTATTTTTTGTGAAAAAATATATAACACATATATATGTAATATTTGAGTTTTAATTTGGTATACATATATATACTGAATATAAACATTTGTTTGTAGGTATCCCTGCCCTTCTTCCTGCCCCTAAACTCTGTTCACCACTTGCCTAATCTATTTGTATGAGATCAACTTTTTACGATTCTTATATATCATATTTTTTTTCACTCCTGGATTATTTTATTTTCCATAACGTCCATTTTTTTATAATGTCTTTTTTGTTATGACACAGTTTTTCTTCCATTCAAAAAATTGATTGTTACTTTTATTTATGTATGTGGGTGTGTATGTAAGTGGGTAAGGATGCCTTCAAAGGCCAGAAGAAGTCATCAGATCCCCTGGAGATAAAGTTGTTGTGAGCTCCCCATATGGGTGCTAGGAGAAAAATCTAGGTTCTCTGGAAGAGCAGCAAGTGTTTTGCCTGCGGAGGCTTTTCTCTATCTCCTTCTCTTTCTTCTTAAAATTTACTTAAAAATCATTCTGCACTCATAGTGTATATCTTAGTTTGCTTGAGTGACTCTATAATGTATACACAGATCAAGTACATATATTTGATCCAAACAAATATTACATATTTATTATTTGTCATATAAAGACAAGTGCATTTGTCATAATAAAATTGTGAAGTGTTCATTTAGGGCCACTAACAGAGTTATGACTTGTATTATTTTCCTAGTTCAGTTAAAGTCATCTTTCATTTGCTATTTATAAAATGAGATTCTGTAAACACTGAGCTTTTAAAATATTCAAAGAACAATCACTTTTATGAAATACTATCATCTTATTCTTGAAAATTTAATCTTTAATTATTTAATTATACTTTTAATTATACTTTCACATACTTTGATCCTTTAAACACATTCTCGTTTTCCATATTAATAAATACTCTTCTTCTTATATTCTCTTGGAACCATAACAGTTGGAAAATTTTAAATGGAAAGAGGTAGAAGTATGACAGGGCCAAGGACAGCCACTGTAAAACCTGAGCATGGCAGCCTCTTTCCTGGCTTTTCCAGTAGCACTGAGAATCTGAGAATCTTCTTCAAAGCCAAGCAGAAGATAGAGAGCAGAAAGGAGACCAAGACGACTGTTACATTTGCATTATCAACTGAACTTACACACTCATTCCAAAGTCCTTCAAGGGAGGTTAAGACAGTTAAACACAGTTTAGACTTGTCAAAAGCTAGAATCACCTTGGTGACAGGACACCAGACATACCTGTGAAGGATTGTCTTGGTTAGGCTAACTGAGGTGAGACGAGACACCCTACTTACTTGGGATACCATTCTGTGGATTGGTGGCACAGACTGAGTAAAAATCAACTGATCACTGATATACTAATAAATATGCATGGCTTGCCAAGTCCCCACTGTAGATAGCATATGACCAGCTTCCTCAAGTTCTGCTGCCAAAATATCCCTACCATGACAGAGTACGAGACTAAGCATTCTCTTTTTGAGGTGCTTTTGTTATATTTTTTCACAGCATCAATGAGACAAGTAACTACAACAGATGGTTATGATGCAGTCAATGAACAGCTCAAAAAGAATATAGTTTTGTTTCTTTGTTTTAAATGTACTGTAATGCACGATGGAATGGGCCTTGCTGACTGTTTTGTAAATCATCATCAGGTTTCCAAAGAAATTTTACTTGCCAAAGATTCATGAAAAATTCTTAAAAGAAAGATATCTGACTTTTTGAAATTGACACGGAGAAATTTAAACCAAAAAATAAATTAGATGATGTATACAGTAGCAGTCAATTTTGACTTGTTTATTCTATATGATGTGCAATGATTTGCTATTTCTTTCTGTCATTTTATTTTAAAGATTTATCTATTTCCTTTATGAGTATTTGTTTATGCACTAGTGTATAGATGTGCACCACTTGAGTGCAATGCTCACAGAGGAGGGAAGAGAGTGCCAGACCCCCGGGAACTGCAATTACACGTGACCATTGACCATCTGACGTGGGTGCTGTGAACTGAACCCAGGTTCTTTGGGAGAGCGGCAGGTGTTCCTAATCACTGAGCCATCTCTTCAACCCTTTAACCTCTCTGTTACACAAGAATTGTAAAGTTGTGAAAATTCTAGGTTCTAATAAGATTTCCCAGAAAATATTAAAAAAGTCAGTCCAAGACAGGCACCAAAACTACACAGAGAAAACAGTTGCAAAATGCATTGATAGTTTTACCCTTTATTATGTCAGAAAAAATGAATTCAATTGCTAGTGACTGACATTTGGATTTTCATTTACAGTTTTTCCTTTTGTATTTTCAAACTCAGTAGGAGCATAATACTGTAAATTCAAGTACAATGTTCTAGTGTTTCATTAGTAAGTTAGACATCACAGAAGGAAAATATCATGAAATTAAAAGAGACATAAAGGGCTTATGATATACATCTATTTCTGATGGCGTGTAATACCCATGTGTTTACTAATGAAAATTTGCTCTTCTTATTTTTGAACTCATTCTTTTATTCATAGCAAGCATAAACATTTAAAGATAATTCTTTTACAAGTCACAAATTAGCTTTCCTTGCCTCCATTTACAATATATATTTTTTCTCTCTCAGTTTGTTCTATTACAACAAGCTTAGTAGAGTGTGGTGATATTGTGTCCCCCAATATATTGTGCACCCTAATAAACTTATCTGGGATCAGAGAATAGAACAGCCACTAGACAGACATAGAGGCCAGAAAACAGTGGTGCACACACCTTTAATCCTATCACTTGGGAGGCAGATATCCATCCAGATCTCTGTGAGTTCAAAACCACACTGGAAACAGCCAGGCATGGTGACACATGCCTTTAATCCCAGGAAGTGATGGCAGGAAGCAGAAAGGAATATAGGGCTGAGGACCAGGAACTAGAGGCTTTTGAGCAGCAGTTCAACTGAGACCTTCAGGGATAAGGACTCTGAGGCTTTCAGTTCAAGGATTTGTGGAAAGAGAGGAGACTGAGGAGTTGGCGAGGTGAGGTTGGCTGTGGCTTGTTATGCTTCTCTGATCTTTCAGTTTCATCTCAATATCTGGCTCTGTTTTTTATTATTAATAAGACCATTTAGCAATTCATGTTACATGAAGGAATTAACTTGGTAACATTTCCCACATTTTTGAGAAATAAAAAGTGCTTCAGTAACTCATTTAAGTTGTGTAAGGAGAAACATGGTAAGAAAAGAGTCACAATGTTAAAAGAGATGAACAATAGTGGGCCTTGTGGGCTATTGCAATCCATGTGATATTGAATTACATGAATTTTGTGTCATGCTTTTCATGAAATGTGTATCTACTGAAAGCAGAGGGCTGAAATGAACGTACATATATCAATCAATTCAAAGACATTCTAATACTGTGCTGACAATAGGTATGAGTGACCAGCGTAGAAAACCAGGTATGTCAAGGCCAGCAGAGTCTACAGAGCGAGATCCAGGAAAGGCACAAAGCTACACAGAGAAACCCTGTCTCAAAAAAAAAAAAAAAAACCCAGCTATGATAGGAAGAGGGCTAGGACATATTGTAAAAAGATCCATCAAGAAGAAGAAAATATCCAGCTCAAATTAATCATGTGGTGCTAAGAAATTAAAATGTTCAACACAAACTAATCCACACAAATTGACAAGTAGGAAAAGAAACTATGGTATGGATGTAAAATAAATGTACTTCTGGAACTGAAGATGTTTCTTAGTACTAGGGTGTTTATCTGGCATGTGAATGTGAAAGGTCCTGAAGTTCATTTCTGGCAAAAACAAAAGAAGAAGAATGAGTGATGTTGTGCCATGTGTTGAAACATATTTGAGCCTGAAAAACATGTTGAACAAAATTACTTGCTCAAGAAGAATGTCTATTGTCTGATTCTGTTCCCACAGTGTCCAGAGCTAAAAAATATATAGGATGTAATGGTTGGGCTGAGCAGGTTGGGGTGGAGAATCACTATTATTTCACGGAGTTCCTTTTGGGGTTGTAGAAATACTTAGGAGGGATTTTCGCAAGGGTTGAATTGTCTGCAGCAGTGACAGCAGGAGGAACAGGGAACCAGTGCTGCAATGTGGCCTGAGGCAGCCTAAGGACTTGGTTTCTAGAGTTTTCCACATGAAACTGGAATTCTCAGGTTTGCTACAGGAAGAATTTGAGAACAGTTCTCAGTGAGAAGCTAAGGTGGAGTTTATTAAGAAAAGTTTTGAATGTAGATTACATCACTTACTGTGGAAGGAGAGGAATATGTGTGTGATTTTGATAGCTTCTGAAGTTACATTGTTCACATGACTTCTAAAGAATCTCCAACCTTTCTCTTATTTTGTTTTGCTGTCTTTTTTAGTTAATAAGATTATAGGACAGCTCCTGAGGGTCTTGGATAAGATTAAATAGTAATTAAGTAAAACCATCACTCATAAAATATGATTTTTTTCAAGACAGGGTTTCTCTGTGTAGCTTTGTTGCCTGTCCTGGATCTCGCTCTCTAGACCAGGCTGGCCTCGAACTCATAAAGTTCCACCTGCCTCTGCCTCCCAAGTGCTGGGATTAAAGGCATGTGCCACCACCGCCCCGGCAAAACATGAAATAATTTTTACTAAATAACAATGGAACAGACACAGATAATTTTATTGAAAACAATGTTTATAATCTTGTGACAGTCTCAGAAACTTACATATATGTAACTGGGAAAGAAGTAAGACCAAAGCCAATTGTTGTATACACTTAGGTCCCAAGCATACTTCACTGCTATTTTAAAACTCTAAATTGAAATATTTATATACAAAACATTACTGTCCCTGCAATCAATCTATCTAGCAAATTTTGTTTGTGGTCCTAAAGTTCTTGACCCTCAGCTAATGAGAGGTTTCAGACTCTGAAATGAGTGGATCATTTTGAGTCTCCTTAATTTTCCTTGTTTTTCCATCCTATCTCATAAGGACTCTAAAACCACTGAATCATAAACTTTAAATTGGTTTATTTTGTGATGTAAGAGGTGCATCTTTATAACTATGCTTAAGGAAGATAGTGCAATAAATGAGTGGGGATATCAGAGCATAATCTCACTAAGTTGATTCAATTTAAAGTAAAGCCGAAAGTTGGCATTTTTATCAGGACTGTAGGCAGTCTTTGAACATTAGTGCTTATATTTATGTAACTTCTACAAATTTCTACAGTTACTTATGCAGGGAAAATACATAGATTATATAGTAATATATAGAGATACACAAAACTTGAGATTTCTCTTATTTCTGATCCATTTGACTTACATAACTAGCAATGCTTATTTCTTTAGAATGACAGAATTCAGATGATATTGTAACTTATTCTTTTTGTCAGCTTGTGATTATCTGTGCTGATGCAGAGGAACAAGTGGAGGGGCAGGTAGAATCGTTCACTTTTACCTTCACGTTTGTCTGATTTCTGTTTTAAGAATTTCTAGTGCTATAAACAAGCTCTTTAAACTTCCCGAACCTGCAGGTTCCCAACCTCCTGCATGCCTGTCAGCTTGACACAGCACACCCACTCTTTTCCACTCCAGACAGAATTAAGCAGGAGGATTAACCAATATGAAATAGATTATTTAAAATAAAGAAGCTCAATTTTTAATCCAGAAAATTTATTTCAATTCATGATTCTTTTATCCACTTTCTTTTTTTCTCCCCCGTGAAAGATTATCTTTTTTTTCATTGACCTTGGAAACATAACCCCCCAGTTCCAGTCCAGATATCTATGCTGACAAGGGAAAAAAGTTTGTACTTGGTAGTGTTTTGTCAGCTTGATAGGGGGACAGTCATGAAGAATTCTCTGCATCAGGTTGTCCTATGGGCAAGTCTATGGGACATTGTCTTGACTAATGGTTGATGTGGGAGGATCCAGTGTGCTATAAACAATGTCACCTCTGGGCAGGTAGCCCTGGATTTGTTTATATAAGAAAGCACACTGAGCAAGTCATGGAGGGCAAACCAAAAACCAACATTTTGCCAAGGTTTCAGCTTTACTCATGCTTGAGTTCCTGGCCTGAATTCCTTCAATAACGGACTGTGATCAGTACATGGAGGACATATAAATTCTTTCCTTTTCAAGTTGTTTTTGAGTATGGGTTTATCTCAGTGATAGAAACTGTATTAGTCTTCATTAATTATTCTACTGCTGTGAAAAATATATAGTGGATAGAAGCAGCTTACAGAAGAAAGAACTTACTTTGGCTTCTTTAGTTCTAGGAAGATAAAAGTCCATCATGACGGGAGAAAGGCATTGCTGTAGAAGCTAAGAGATCACATCTTTAAGGCAAGCACTAAGCGGAGTCAACTGGAAGTGGTACAAGGCTTTATAATCTAAAAGCTCGCCATTTGTGATACACCTCCTCAAACAAATTTGCATCTCTTAGGACTCACCAAGCAGTACCAACTGGAGACCAAGTTTGCAAACGCCTTAGGCTATAGGGGATGTTTCTCCGCAAAACCACCACTAAGTTATTCAATGGTCAATGGATAAACCAGGCTGTAATGTTGGCCCAAAAGAAGGGTCATTATTTTCAAAATCATGTCACTCTTTGGTTTGCAATTACAAGTCCTAAAGACAGAGGGAATACAGATTTTACTTGGCAGTGCCTATAAAATACCTCTTCTTCTTCTTCTTCTTCTTCTTCTTCTTCTTCTTCTTCTTCTTCTTCTTCTTCTTCTTCTTCTTCTTCTTCTTCTTCTTCTTCCCCCCTTTATGGAAATATATTCATGGTTTCCACAACAGTGTGTTTTTCTGTAAGATGCCATTTGCTCCCCTCATTACAGTACAAACATCATCAGGTATACTCCCAAGTAAGCTCCCCTTGTTTTGAATTTTTTTCTTGGAAACCCATAGTAACAGAAACGATACCATCAGTAGCTTCCTCTTGACAGAGGATGAAGAGAGTATGACTAACCATATAGCTCCATAAAACAGATAAAAACCCTGACCCTATTTTCCTCACGGCCCTCCCCTGCCCTTTCTGCCTCTTTCATCTCAGGTTCTCTTACACACAGCAAGTTTACTGGATACCCCATGCTGCTGGTACCTTCCCTGTATGCTTTTGCAGGTCCCTCTGCTACCCTGTGTTCTCCCGTCCTCTAGGCTAGGTCTCTCTGAAGGCAATGAGAATTCTTTCCTCTTTTTTTCTTCTCCTGTCCCAGTACTGCAGTTGACCTGCTTTCACTTCTTTGTATTCACTTCATTATTCCATACATTTTCCGTGACAAAATGGAAATTAAAATTAAAAAAAAAGAACCTCAACTAAGAGAAGGTACTAACAGAAGACAAATGTTGTTCTCTCCACCACCTTGAGCTGCAGCATAAAATGTCACATATATGCATTTGATTTAATGTAATGTTCTCAGAGTTGATGCAGGCATCAAACGAAGCTTAAACGGTGTGATTCGTGGCCGCCTGAGTAATCAAAATATACCACGGATAGCTGTATTATATCTAATTCTCTGTGCCTGTCTGTCTCTATTTCTCTCTTTGTGTGTGTGCGTGCATGCATGCATGCATTCATGTGTGCATGTGTGTTTGTGTGTGTGTGTGTGTATATATGTGTGTGTGTATGTATGTATGTATGTGTGTGTGTGTGTGTATATGTGTGTGTATGTATGTATGTATGTATGTATGTGTGTGTGTGTGTGTGTGTGGTGTGTCTCCCTTAAGCCAGAACATTTGTTTATCTTTCCTCATGTTGTAGGGCTGAGAATATTAATTATCTCCATTTTCATTTTATTAAGAAGATTGTATTCTGGAATGTGATCATCTGAAAATAAATTCCTTGTTAAGAATAACAATACAAAACAAGATAAATTGTATGTAATGTTTTATCCGTTCTTGGCTGTTGAATAGTGCAGGCTTTCCTCTGTCATCATGTCAATTATACTGTTTCGAATGTGTGGAAGACCTAATTTTGTGAGTACTCATCATCTCATCATTGTATAAATTTCACTGTATTCAGTTTCATTTATAATTGTGAATCACTACTTTTCTTCCTCTGTTAACTTCTCTGTTTATATAAAAGATTTAGTAAAACACGTCTTTTTGTAGGCAGCCAGTAAAATTTCTACACTATAGTTAATTGTATAGCTATGTGCTTTTACTCAATTCAAAAATGGAGAATGACATTTTATATTTAGAATCTTGGTAGTCATATCCCTCTTTCTGAACCTATGTTTGCATGATTCAACTAAAATGATAGAGAGTTCATAATTATAATTCATTAAAAAATCTTTAAAGAGAGATGTATTTTCAGAAAAACAAATTACTTTTTGAAATGTTTATATGAATGGAGTTTTGAAACTAGTAAAATAGTGAAATGGTGTAGGTTTGATCTCAGTTCACTAATTGTTTATCTTAAATATACTTTTTATGAAATTGGTAATAACTTTTCAAATTTTGTTTTAAGACTAAATAATAAATCAAATGGTCAACTTGAGACATCGAATGCATTGTTATGATTTCAATGAATGATAAATGGACTTTGATGATGCACAAAATAATCACAATTATAAGCATGCATAAAGACAAACAAAAACGTCAGACGTTCCCAGAATACAAAGAAACTAATTTGTTGAAGACGTTATATAGTAAGAAATTGCTGAATTTTATATTTTAATTATTACTTTTAAGTTGCTAAGTAAAATTTTAAAGTTAGAATTTCAATTTTTTTATAAAATGTGATTTTAACTAGTTTAACAATTTTAAGAAAAGTAAGTGGTACAGTTTATAAGTTTCATAATTTAATATATAAAGGACTCTGATATGGAATAGCCTAGCTGTGAATTGCTTAAAATAGCAAAACTTCAACAAGCAGTGTGGTTTGTGTGTAGACATATTTACCCTCAGTGTATTATATTATTTACTGAAAATTGATACCTATTAAGAGAAATGACACCTGTGGATAATAAGGAAATGTTGTTCACTGGAAATAGGAACATAAAAATTGGAAGAGAAGCCACAAATACTACATATCATGGTTATATAGAAAAGGAATTAAAATTTATAGATGCATGTGAATTTAGTTCGTTATTCAAGAACAAAAGTCCGTTATTTCATCAGACTTTTAAAAAGTTTGTAGGACAAATCTTTCTCAGGTATTATCTGGCCCCCATGGATCTGAAGCCACTTATAAAATTATCACTCAGAGCCTTAATATTATTTATAACTGCTTGGCCATTAGCTCAGGCTTATTACTGACTAGCTCTTACACTTAAATTAACCTACAATTCTTATCTATGTTTAGACATGTGGCTTGGTACCTTTTCTCAGGTCTTCCTTGTCATTTTGTTTCCTCTGTGTCTGGCTGGTGACTCCTGACTCAGCCTTCCTTTTCCCAGAATTCTCCTCATCTGCTTGCCCTACCTATACTTCCTGCCTAGCTAGTGGCCAATCACATGTTATTTATCAACCAATCAGAACAACACATATTCACAGCATACAGAACAAAATCCCACAGCACTTCTCCTTTTCTGCCTAATCAAAAAGGAAGATTTTAATTTTAACATAGTAAAACTTCATATAACAAAGCAGTTATCAAGCAAAAATTACAGTTACAATATCTTGTCCATCTGTATTTGGCAAAATTGAAGAAAATATTCTATCATCTATCTTATATTTATGAGTCTAAAGTTTCATATATAATTTATCTTTTATTATAATTGAAGAAAATTATAATTATAACTCTTAATTCTTCAACTACATCAAAGATCCCAGAAGAATATAATATTACCCAAGTAAACAGGAAATGCATTGCAAGCAACTCCCAAAATTCTAGAAATGACAGAGACAGCTGCCTGCCTGGACAGTAATCCAAAATTCCTCTGTAATGTTGGAGCATCTATCTTCAGCCCATAGGCCTAGAGTTGTTTAGTCGTTTCTCCCTGTGTTCTGTAGAATATCTGGCAGTCTCCTCTGTGAAGCAGGAACCTGAAGGACCATCTCATCTTACAAAGTTCAGTGGTCATCTTCCTATGGGTTCTGCATGTCCAGTTGATACAACTTTTTTTATGTAGTCCAAGCAAGACCAGTTTCTTGCCCAAATGGCTATTTTTGCCAAGAAGAAGATAAACTCCATATGGAGTGTTTTCAATGTCCATCTTCCTCTTTGAAGTAATTGGTGCTGCCAGGAGCAGACATGTCTCACTGTTCAGAAAGTCTAAGTTTTTAAAACATTTTAAATGCCATATTCTATATGTCTTTGAAGTGTTTGAAGATTACCTACCTAATTGAAATATATCTATGTATACCTAGAAAACTTAACTAACATGACTATAATTTTCACCACCATAGAAGACAAATTATTTGTAGCACAAATTGTTAGAAGTTCTTATTAATAAAAACAAACCTGGGAGCCAGATACTGGGGTGAATGCTGAAAGATCAGAGAAGCAAAATAAGCCACAGCTCACCTCACCTTGCCAATTCCTCAGCTGATCTTGTTCCCTCGAACTGGAAGCCTCTGTGTCCTCATCTGAATGGATCTCAGCTGAACTGCTGCTAAAAGCCTAAAAGCTTAACAAACTTAGTTCCTTGTCTTCTTGCCTTATATACCTTTCTGCTTCCTAACATCACTTCCTGGGATTATGGCTGACTGCTGCCAATGGCTAGCAGCGTCTGCTTCACTCTTCTTTCTCCTCCCAGTTAGATTTTCCTGCCTGGCTCCATCCTGCCCTGCCATAGGCCAATGCAGCTATTAACTACTCACAACAATATATATTCACAGCATACTGAATGATATCCCACAGTGAAAGGTTAGTCTTAGTGACTTTTATAAAAATAATTAAGACTTATATCAACAAAACAATACAGTTAGGTATATCAAGTTAGGTCCCAATGTCAAGTTAGTATTCACAAAGACAACCCAATATCTGTAATGAAGAGTCTTATTTCATTGATTCTGTCTTTTGATCCTACTCCCCTTTAGTTTGATGATTATCCCTGTTTTACTTCTGTTTGTGTTCCACTTTTCAACCCCATTCTGGAAAATCCAGCTTCCCTTTATTATTTTTATTTGCAAGGTTTGGGATAAACTTCCTTTCTAATCTCACAATTTCATTTGAAGGAGGGCACAAGAACCACTTCTCAAAATCCGTTTTCAATCTGTCATGTTACATGCAAGAATATGTTCCCTCCAAACTTTATATTATTTTCAGTGACAGATTTAACTTTCTTTTGTGCAACATATTATTCAAGAACAATTGTTAAGTCATGAATACCATCTGAGTCGATTATTGTTTAGGGAAAACATTATGGGACAGAAAACTCTGTTGAGGTAACAAAAGTAAATCTCTATTGTTTGTAAGCTCCCTCAACATTGTAGACAGGGATATTTTTATGTTATTCAATAAACCAAAAGGGACAAAGAGATTAACAAGCAATAAAATGTGTGAAGGAGACCCAGTTGAGTGATGTAGTAACAAAGGTCATTGCAACAGTATGACCTAGAATATTAGCATGTCTACACTACTGTGAATGCCTAGCTCTTGATTCAATCAAGCTTTAAAGCTATTGAGAATGATTTAAATGCATAATAAACTTGCAATTTTCTCTCCATCCTTTAGTGATCTGAAAATAATCAGTTCTCATATTTTTACATTCCTTTTGACCTTTAAAATTACCAAATCTTAGATTATTCTTGTAGCTTCAGAACATGTTAGACACAAGGATATCTTCAATGGAGTTGAGTGAGCAAGATTTTATCAAGGTCTAGTTATATTTTTTCTAATTTCCTTATTGTTATTCAGTAATATTTTCATAAAATGATACTGGAATATTTTACCATCAACAACCTACAGGAAGGTTTCTTAAGCCATTTTTCTTACATTTTGGAATCAAAAAGAAAATCATTTAAAGATGAGACTTAGTCTATGATTTTACATGGAGCCAATAATGTTTCCTTTGCAACATTTGATATATAGATCTATGGTATTCATTTTTTTTATTTTTAACACTGACACTGCTGCCCACTTAACTTGCAATTCCTTAAGAATATCTAAGAGGAATGTTGGGATCTCTCAAGCTTCCCATAAAAAAATAGAAAATGCTATTGAAAGAAAGGACCAGTAGGACTCATCTTTATCTCCACAGTATGACTGAACCTCCTGAATCAAAGCTTTTAAATCACTAGCATCCACAGTCTGAATGAATAAATAAGCTGTATATGATTGATATTTTTATGTGCTCATATATATGATATTTAGTTTGATTTTGCCCCTAAAAATCACAGAACCACAAATAATTTCACTTTGTGTCTTAACCAGAATTTCTTATGCCAACACCTTACCAGACAGTGGTGCTCATAGGCATGAAATCATGTAAAGGCAAATCCTATAGTTTTTAGGAGA
This sequence comes from Peromyscus eremicus, assembly GCF_949786415.1. Lineage (NCBI taxonomy): Eukaryota > Metazoa > Chordata > Mammalia > Rodentia > Cricetidae > Peromyscus > Peromyscus eremicus. Next base: position 15,030,664 of record NC_081429.1, on the reverse strand, counting down.
TTGTAAGAAGTTGTGGAAGACTACCCCAGGAGAGATTCCTTGAACATGCTACCCTCAGCTCCTCTGTGGACAAGAAGATCACAGGGAGAGCCATACTCGTATACTGCAAATAAAAACAAACTTTATCTAGCTAAAATATGAACCACCCTTGCAGAGAACAGCATTGTATCATAGTAATGGCTGAATAAATGGAAACATTTCACATCTACAGTACTCATGACAGCAGTCTCAAAGCCTAGTGCACTGACCAAGTATGTGGAATCCAGAGAGCAGAGTGAAAAAAGTAAACAACTTCTATTAAACTTCAAGTAATATAAATTTAAAACAAACACATCGATAAAAATGTCATATGGATTTAACAAGGAGAATCTAAGGTACAGGTATTTAATATGGTTGATGAATGCCTTTCTAGTTGCTTTTATTAAGTGCTGTTTAGTGACTCAAAATGTCACTTGCTTTTGGTATGTCTGGAAATGTTTGATGATAAAAACTATTTTCAAGATCTTTACCATAATGAAATTTGATGGTTGGCAAAATGTTCCCAACTGAAGGAGTTGATGAATCTATTTTCTAAGTTCTCCAAACAGGTATTTTCCTCATTACAAATCTATCATGGTCACCACAGGAGGAGATTGACTTTATGGATTGATCTGCTAAATCAACCTGTAGTGTTTCATGCTGTCCTTCAAGTGTCTGAAACACCTTACTTTAAGTATGAACCTAAGAAAATGCCAGGGAAAGAAGATGGGAATTCAAATTCAGATGTTGTTGGAATCTTTGATGGCCTTTTAATAAAAAGCCCAGAAACAGATGGCATGGTGAAAGCTGAAAGATCAGAGAAGCAGAACAGTAAGCCACTAGTTCTTAACCTCTAAGAAATCCTCAGCCTCAAGAGAGTGAGTTCCTGTTTCCTCACACCTTATATATCTTTCTCTGCCCAGATATTACTTCCTGGGATTAAAGACATTTGTGCTTCCCAGTACTACGATTAAAGGTGTGTGACATGACTGCCTGACCTCTATGGATAATCCAGTGGCTGGTTCTGTCCTCTGATCCTCAGACAAATTTATTAGGGTACACAATAAATATATCACCACATTTCCTCTTTTTGTCTAAAATAATAAAATAGGGTTATAACTAATACAAGAAAAACTATATCCAATATGTATATATGATATATACAGTCAAGAATTACATTAACAATGTCCAGACCATTAACATTTGACAGAATCAGAGAGAATACTCCATTACTTTTTCTATTTTGGTGAGTCCAAAATGTTATACCTAATTTACTTTCTATCCTACTTTGTATTACAACTGAAAACTATCTTTTATTGTCTTTCAAATTTATACACTTTACACCTCAGTAGTGAGTTTCTTTTCTGAATTTGTTAACAAGAAAACTATAACTATCTAGTCTTCAACTCTCTCAGAGACCGAACAAGGAAATAATATTACCTAAGTAAGTAGAAAGTGCAAACAAACAACTTCCAAAAAAATGTGAGAAATGACAGAAACAGCAGTTGCCTGGACAGTCACCCAAGATTTCTCTGCAATGTTAGGGCATCCATCTTTGGCCTACAGGCCTAGCATATTTGACAGACTCATCTGTGAAGCAGGATTTTCTAAAAAGCCTTCCTACCTGGTCTTGGCAAGGATTGGCAGTCCTTTCTTTTGTGTCCTACTTGTCCATTTTGGATAGCGTATTGTCAGCAGTGGAGACAAGAGCACTTTCTTGCCAAGTGGCTAACTTGCCACAAAGAAAATCAACTCCATATAGAGTTTTTTTTGGTGCCCATTGTCTTCTCTGAAGTATATTGGTGCTGCTAGGAGCAGACATGTCTCACTGTCATATAAAAAAAGAATCTACATTATTAAAATGTCTTAAATGCCATATTTGGAAGATCTCTGAAGTGTTTGAAGATGACCTGTATATCTAAGATAAATCACTGTTTGACCTTGAAAACGTACCTAACTTCAATTGTAATAGATGACTACTAATTTGCATTTTTATATCCTAATTAGTTGGTAATAATAACTTTCAAACACTAGCAATTTGCATTACGTTGTTAAATGAATTGTATAGGTACAATACCTTGAACAAGGTTAGAAATGTATTATAGAATTTTCTAAAAAAATTAATCTCAAATTTGTATCAATATATATATACAAAAATACAGCCTAATGTAAAATATTTAAAACTAGTAGTTGCTTTCTAAAAGTAGATTCAATAATCTACCTTTTATTTTATCATATCTATATTCTCTTTTATCTTTTCAGAGTAGATTCAATAATATATCTTTTATATAATATCTATATCTTCTTTTCTTCTTTTTATTTTTATTTTTTAAACCAGAACCCTAAATCTAATCTCCTTTGTTTAGCATGTTTCCTGATCATTAACAATAACAACTTGTAACCAACCATCCTAAACAATGACAATTATCCATAACCCATTGAATGACCAATAACCATTCACCCCACCTCTTGGGAATGTGGGTGTCCTATTTTTTAATTTACTTCCTGCTGTCTGGGGGCAAGGGAAGCCATCTATAGGGAATCCTGAAAAGAAAATTTTGTGGTTAAATGTCAAGTCCTGGGAGAGTTAGCTGTATCATTTGTCCAGTCTGCATAATGGGAAAGTACAGGGTTTATCTCAAGTCCTTGCTTGAGTAGTATGTGAGGCTGTCTCGAAATTGTCCTGAGCAGTTTGTAGTCCAAAGCTGATCTTTGGGTGGTGTTTGTCAGCTTAGTGGTATTATCATTGTCCTGATAGAAATCATCATTGTGGAGTCCCATCATCTTTTTGGAGACTTCAAAGTTGCTGTTAGGCATGGTCATGTTTCACTGCAGAAAATCTTTTTCATGGGACATTTTTTTCTGGAAGATTGGTCCTATTTCTTCAGATGTCTCATTTGTCCACTGTTCTTGAGATTATTTAGTCTTCATTCTCCTGAAAGACAAAAACAAAATACCCTAACTTTGGGGAATTTCCAAATCTAATCTTTATCATTTTTGAGTTATGGTTTCTACTTAAATTTTTGTTTTATTTTCTAAAGCTGTTCTATCTTCCAGAGGAGTATGGTTTTATTACAATAGGCATTAAGTTCTTTAATTGCTCTGGGAAATAGTTTCTTCCATGATGGCAGAAAAGGACTGAATCAAATTTGTCATAGGGGCCTGTGAGAGACCCCTTAGGGAGTTTCCTGATGGCAAAGTCAAAGGATTACATTGTCTGTCCCTTGTTGATCTACATTCATTAGTCCAGTGTTTGCTTTTGCCACACCTTCTACGTAATCCAGAAGGGAGGAGTGTTCTGTTGCCATTGTTCCTTGAAAAAACATTATTTCTAGGAATGTCCTGTTTACAGTCCCTTTTTAGGTGACCTTGTTTACTGCAATTGAAAGATCTGACATTACTATTTTTCTTCAAACCTCTGGAAATCACCTCTCCTTTCCAAGTATCATCATGGTCATGAGATTCAATATTCATTGTATCTCGGATCCATTCTTCCAAGGGTGCTTAACTTGCCTTTAATGGCCTAATTACTCTTTCACATTGTGCATTTTCAAAAGCCAGAGATTCAATTATTATCTGTCTAGCTTCTGAATTTGATTTCAATGTACTTACTACTGAAGACAGCCTTTGTAAGAAATCAGGGAAGGTTTCTTTTGGGCCATGTATAACTTTTGTAAATGACTCAATTTTCTTTCCTACTTCTTCAGTTCTGTCCCAAACATTTAAAGCTGCCATTTGGCATAAAGCCAAGGTGTGGTCAACATAGAGAGATTGCCTTTCTACATTAGCATAATCTACCTCTCCAAGAAGTTGATCTTGGGAGATTTCCATACATCTAGCCCAACTTCATTGTTCAATGGTCTTAGTCTCATCCTTCCACCAGGTCCTTTGTAATTGGGGACCAGCTTCTAAGACAGTGGTATCCAAATCTCTCCAGTCGTGAGGGATAATTCTATTATAAGTTGACCATGAGTTTAACATCTGCTTCACAAATGGGAATATCATATGACACTAACTTCTTTGAATCTCCTCAAATCTAACTTTTGCATAGGAATCCAATCAGTTCTTACACAGCCTTGAGTATTTAACAGTTCTTGTAAGGTTACAGGATAGATTAAGGTTGGCTGTTTGAAAGCCTTAGGCTGTTTCTCTGTTTCTCTGAGATTGGTTTACTTTTAAATTTCTCTCTCTGAATTTCTGAATTTCTCTATGATCTGTTTTAATAAGTTTTTCTAAATTTTTTGTCTTGGCATTCACAACTTTTTTTAGTGGTAAAACAGAAATTATCAAACAAATAATATTTATAACTGACATTACATAAATGCCATCTACATGAATTATTTTCTTATTTAATGGTTCCATTTTTAGACCATCAATTGTATTATAAAAAAGAGACCAAATGCCTCCATTGTAAAAATGTTTCCCGTTTTTTAATGTGGGGGGGGGGAAACTTTCAACTAATTCCTCCCTTTAAGAAATCTTAATTGACTCACCAAATCTGCTGACAACAATGATTCAGATGATGGTATGGCAGCAGCCCTAGGATGGGGCCCAGAGAAAGCCAAAGAAACTACAGAGCCAGCTGTTTGTACTGGAGAATATGCAAAAGCAGCTAATGCCAGTGTGTTTGGAGCCTGGGCCTGAGGAGTTTGCTGCAGAAGAAGCTGCAACAGAAACTGAGCCAGTGGGATAGAAGTTCCATCCCAGGCAGGCTGGAGATTCTGGCCATGTGCATCTCAGTCCTGAGCTGGGGACTGCAAGGTCACAGGCAAGTGGCTTTTTTGGGAATTTGTGCTCCACATTGAGCACTAGATATTGTTTAAATCTTAGATGGTCTTTTAATAAAAATCCCAGAGCCAGATGTCAGGGTGAAAGCTGAAAGATCAGAGAAGCAGAATAGCTTGCCTGTGGCCTTGCAGGGTACACAATATATCACCACATTCAGATAACTTGTATGAACTAAAGAAATATAAAAATATACTTTTTAGAGTACTGTAAATAGAGAAATAAGCAAAGTGGAAGAGGGGAGTCAACATTGAAGCTTGTCCTACAGTTTTTGAAAACATGCCATGCACAAGCTCACCTCTGACACACATGCAGCACCAATAAATTTAAAATTGTCATTAGTTGAATGTTTTTATATCAATTATGTGAATAAAACCAAAATGTGTGCATTGGACAGGTAATTAAAATAGCAACAAATTGTGTTGCCTAGATTGAATAAAAAAAATTCCTAAAATTTTTCTTAGTGAGACTGAGTTACTACGAAATAGACAATCTGGACAGAATAAAAACATGCAAGAGAATTAAATCAATTACCAAGATTTCCCATAAAGAACATCCCAGAATGAGGTGATCTTAAAGGGAATGTCTACCAAACATATAAAGAATAATCATCAATCTTTCAAATCATTCCCACAGAACTAAGGAAAGTCAATACTAAACTGATTTTGAGGCCAGCATTGTCTTGATTCTAAAGTTAGAAAAAAAAAAAACACAAGAAAGTAAGAAAAAAATCTGTCTTCCAATTATTAACTCAAAATACTCAATAAAATTCAGCTGAATAATAAAGGGATGATACACTATGAACAACCATATAAAACTCAATTAATGTCATATTGCTACAATCCTACAAAGTCTCGAATTTTCAGTCTCTGATACTAAATGATGTGCATTCAGTTTAAATCACATTTCAAAATCTGAGTTGTGATTTTTGCCACGTTGGTTGTATAGCAAACATCATAATTGCATAATGCTGCCAGCCCACAGTCAGCTGCAATACTACAAGTATAAATAACACAGGCTCCCAAATGTGCTACTCTATCTCTGGTTACAATGCTTTGTGGGCTAGATATAGTTAATAATGTTCTACTAATACATCAACTTAGGATCAGTTTGTTGGTATATAACCTTATCATAAGTGGAGGAATATCTGTACACTATATTCGCATAGTGAAGAAAGGAATTGTCACTTTAGTCAACACAGATGAAATATTAATTTTAAAATTTAACACAATACCACGATTAAAACTTTCAACATAAATAATAGTTAACTGAGTGTAATGAAGCTTACATATAAAATATCAACAAATTAAATCATATTCAGTGGTGTAAGACTCAACATTTTCTCTTGAAGAACATGAACAAGACAAGGTTACTCATTTTCAGTACATTTATTGAGCATAGTATTAGGAATTCTGCTAGAGAAAATGGACAAGTAATCCAAAAGCCATACAAATTTGAAAGAAGCAAGTACCACTGCTTTAATTCACAGGTGAAATGATCTCATAGAGTGAAAGTTTTCTCATGATGGTAGGGGGATAAAAAGTAACAAGTAGCTACTAGAAACCCACTGAGTGAAATCTTTTTTTTTTTTTTTTTTTTTTTGGGTTTTTCAAGACAGGGTTTCTCTGTGTAGCTTTGCGCCTTTCCAGGAACTCACTTAATAGCCCAGGCTGGCCTCGAACTCACAGAGATCCACCTGGCTCTGCCTCCCAAGTGCTGGGATTAAAGGCATGCGCCACCACCGCCCGGCAACTGAGCAGAATTGTAAATTGTATAAAACAAAATTGATATGGGGAGAAATTAATTGTATTTCTTAAATTGAAACAAATTGAAATTATGAAATAATTCCATTTATAATAATATAATACTATAAATCACATATGAGTAAAATTAACCAAGTAGGTGAAAGCTTATAATTTGTGGACTAGAAAAAGTTGTGGAGGAAACTGAGGAGTCAAATATAAACATGATGAATGTTTGCAGACTACATTTCCTGTATGACTCAATCTACAGATTCAGTGCAACGCATATAAAATTATTTTCACTTAGTGTCAGAAATAGAAAACTCCATCCTTAATTTTGTATCATAGTGAACTGAATAGACAAAATTATCTTCAAATATGGGGAAGTGAAGTCTCATACCTCCTGATTTTAATATGTATGACACAAAACATAAATCAAATCAGTATAATATTGCTCTAAAAACAAACATATGGATAAGTAATGATTCCTCATACTTACGTAATCAAGTACTTCAACAACCTTAGGGAAATGAGAATTTTTTTCAGCAGCTGATGCTGTAAAACTGGATATCCACATACAAAAAGAATAAAGCAAGACATTCTTTCTTTACCATATAAATATAAACTGAAAAATAACTACCCCAATATAAGATATAATAACATAAAAATCTTAGACTAAGCAGAGTAAACAGTTCATGATATAGAAAATGGCATTAATTTAACCAATACGACATTCAAAGAAACAAAAAAAAAGGGTAAATTATATTTAATCCAAGTGAAAAACGTTTCATCATCAAAGCAAAACAATAAAATAAAAGAAAAAGAAAGAAACTTGTAGAAATGATGAAAGTATTTTTCAAGCACTTGATATAGAGATACAGAATTAAGATCCAAAATATATGAAGAACTTTTATAATTAAAAACTATAAGCAATATAGAGAAAGTAGACCTGTCTTTTCCAGTTCAAAAATAAACAAAAAAACATTATAATTAAATCCACTCCCCTTTATAAGTTTGATTTTTGTTTTATCTATTTTATTACATTTTAAATTTTTTTTTCTTTTGAGACAGGGTTTCTCTGTGTAGCTTTGGAGCCTTTCCTGGAACTCACCCTGTAGCTCAGGCTGGCCTCAGCTCATAACGATCTGTCTGCCTCTGCCCCCCGAGTGCTGGGATTAAAGGTGTGGGCCACCACTGCCTGGCTAATTTTTTTCTTTTTTGATTATTCTTCTATAATGCATCTCATACAATACATACCGACAGCAGCCCCCTCCCTCCACTCTTCCAATCCACTATCCTTCCCTCGCATCCAGATCCACTGCTCCTTTATTTCCTTTCAGAAAAGAGCAGGCCTCCCAGTGATATTAACTGAACATGGCATAACAAGATGCAATAAGACTTGGCACAAACACTCATATCAAGGCTGGACAAAACAACTCAGTAAGAAGAAAGTGATCCTAATATCAGGCAAAAGAGACAGAGATACCCCCACTCCCACTATTAGGAGTCGTACTGTTTTAAGAAATGATGGATATGTTGGCATATATGAGCATAATACAGAAAAAGAGGCATCCTCACTGATAATTAAGAAAGCAAATAAAAATGATATTGCAAGTTCACAGCACACATATTGGGATGGTAATTAGAAAGCAAGATAAAACTTTTTGAAAGGTCTTAAGTGTTAGAGATATGGAAAAGTTGTACACCTATTGTGCTTCTTGTAGGAGTGTGAGATAGTAAAGCTGCTACATGGAATTTCTTTAAAAATTCACCATGTAAGCCAGGTATGGTGGTGCATGCCTTTAATCCCAGCACTCAGGAGGCAGAGGCAGGCAGATCTCTGAGTGCAAAACTAGCCTGGTCTACAAAGTGGGGTCTAGGACAGCAAGGGTTACAAAGAGAAAACCTGTTTCAAACCCTTCCTTAAAAAAATTAACATGGAATAACATATGATCAACATTTTCTCTTCTGTGTATAGTCATAAGAATTGTTCACAGTGTTCACTGAGGTATTGACAATAAAAGTTGAAAATCACAATAGTCAATATATTCAAATGTGAACAAAATGACAAATTAAATGTAGCACATACATGGAGAATAATATTTGGTCTTAACTGATCAGGAAATATGATGCAAGCTAAAACGTGTGAATTTAGAAGACATGAATACATGTGACATTATCTAAACACAAAAAGACATATAGTGTGTGTGTTTCATTTGTAGAAAGTGCCTTCAGCAGTCATTTTCATAGACAAAATGTTGAGTGATGTGTTCAAGCTACAGAAGTGAGGAATGTGAAATCAGTGTGAAGCTTATAATGGGAAAACCTTCAGACAAGGCTGCTGTAGATATCACTCTGTATGCTGTGAATGTGTTATTCTGATTGTTTGATAAATAAAGCAGGGATTGGCCAGTAGCCTGGCAGGAAGTATAGTATAGGTGGGACAAGCAGAGAGGAGAATTCTGGAAACAGGAAGGCTGAGTCAGGAGACACTGTCAGCCGCCACCATGAGAAGCAAGATGTAAAGATACTGGTAAACCATGAGCCACATGGCAAGTTATAGATTTATAGAAATGGGTTAATTTAAGATGTAAGAGCTAGTCAATAGTTAGCCTGAGCTAATGGCAGAGCAATTTTAATTAATATGAGCTTCTGAGTGATTGTTTTATAAGTGGGCTGTGGAACTGCAGGAGCTTGACAGACCCGGAGAGAAACTTTCCAGCTACACAAGGCAGAAGGAAAAGTTCCATAGACTGGAACTGTGGTACTTGTACAACAAAGTGTAGGTAATTAAAGTTCCTGAACTATAGGTATATCTAACAAAAATGTTAAAAGTGGTACATCTTATGTTCACCATAATTATTATAATACAAATTATCACAAAGAATAAAACATGGTTTCCTAAAATGAACACATCTCAGTCTTCTCTGGAATGAAAAACACATCCACAGAAAGGTGATGACAGAGAAGCACAGTGTGTAGTTTATGTTAATTTTAGTATGCCAACATTAATGTCTTCATTTTGACAGAAGTATTGCAATACATGAACACTCTCTAGAGGAGGTTGACATTGGGGGAATCAGTTACAAGGGCTTTCTAATCATATCCTTGCATTTATATGAATCTAAAATTAATCTCAAAAGAAAAATAAGCATGTCTTTAATAGATATAAAAAGGTTTTATATATTTACAATAAATTTAATAATATAAAAAGCATCTACTCAATAATTATAAACACTCTGTAGAATGTTTATAAATGCTTTAACTCCTAATATAGCATTACTTTCCAATATTTTGCTATATACTCAGTTATACATGACTGTTATTGTCTTATATTAATGTATAAATTGACCTGCATGTTTAAAGTTGTTTACTATATACTTCAAAAACACGTTTAGGTGGCTTCTTTGATATTAATAGGCATGGTGATCATTAGGGCTTGACTTCATAATGAGCAGCTTGCTACACCAAGTCTGGAACTCAAACTGAATGTCAGATAAATGGGACTTCAGTTTTATCTCTGTCCTGAAGAGCTGACATGACATCCTACAATGCCTGAAGGTTAATAACTGATAGCTATCTAACCCCAGTTCTAGGATTAAAGGGTTAAACCTTGTAAGACACAGAGGCATTTCATATCACTGTTGTGCCCTATATCCAAATGGTGTAGTCAATCATAGTAACAGAAAAATACTTCTCAGAAATTAATTATGGCAAATTTATCCTGTCCTAACAAACTAACCTACAGAGACTGGAATTATCTTTTCATTTGAAATGATAGGGTTGGCCTCTCATTCAAGAGTATTTGGGAAGAACAAATTGCATTGGAGAAAGAGAGAGAGAGAGAGAGAGAGAGAGAGAGAGAGAGAGAGAGAGAGAGAGAGATTTGGGGCAGGGAATGAATATGATAAAAATATATAAAATTCACAAAAAAAACTAAAAAAGAAAAAGCATGCTGAGAATGCAATCCTTAATGTCATATAAGGACATTAGGAACTTAAGTCTGCCATCTTCTTCACCAGTAGAATCAACACTGATGCTATACAATGCTTTTGCTAAACTGTGAAAATGGATCACTTGTAAATGTAATATGAACATTTCATTTCTAATATCAGTTACAACATACTATATAGTTAGTAAATGTAAGTCTTTTAAAAGATTTTTGCAAAATTAAGTGTAAAAGAACATGACTATTATTTTAGTCACAATAGTAACAGCAGGTGAAAAAAATGGGGTATATGGCATTCTGGATGGGGTTGGAGGAATGTTTCAGCCACTAATGTCTAGGCTCACAATCAAAATGGCATTCTAGGTAGAGGTAGTATTCTACTTCCTTGATGGAGACTTGTTCAACTAATAAAAATAGATGACTGTTTGTATTCTAATGATGAGATAGAGACAGAGAGACAGAGAGAGAGAAAGGGAGAGAGAGACAGGGAAATACACAAAAAGAGAGAGACAGAGATGGAGAAGAAGAGGGAAAGAGAGAGGGCAGGAGAGGGGGGAGAGGAAGACAGAAAGAAAGGGTGTGAATTTTGATAGGTAGGGAAGTGGGGATGATCTAGGACTAGCTGGGGGAGGAATGTGGTGAAATTTTATCTGTATCCCCCAATGAAGTTTATCTGAGACTCAGAGGAAAAAGCCAGCCACTATAGTAAACATAGAGTTCAGGCAGTGGTAGCACATGTCTTTAATCCTATCACTCTAGAGGCAGAGATCCATCTGGATCTCTGTGAGTTCAAGGTCACACTGGGAACAGAGCCAGGTGTGGTGGAATATGCCTTAAATTCCAATACTAGTTAACTATAAAGGTCTGGAGGTCTGTATAGACAGACAGGAAGTGACAGAGTTGGGCTGGAAGAAGTGATGTAGCTGACAGAGAGGAAATGAGATGGCAGAACAAAAAGGCATATAGGTGTGAGTATACAGGAAGTAGGTCTCTTTGGCTAAGGATCTCCAAGTGGTGAGACTGTGGCTGGCTTCTTTCTGCTTTTCTGATCTCTCAGGTTTTAACCCCAATATCTGGCTCTGGGTTTTTCATTAATAAGACCATTTAGCAATTTTTTACAGAGGAAAAACTATTATCAGAATATACCATATAAAAAATCTACTTTCAATTGTATCTGTAGGTTTCCCCCTCATGGTCTTCACACCCTTTTACTCATAGATTCCCTCTTCTCTCTCTTTCTACTGGACTTCCAGAGCTCAGCCTGGTGCTTGGCCACGGCTCTCTGCATCTGCATCTGTTTCCATCAGTTACTGGATGAAGGCTCTATGATGACAGTTATGACACTCACCAATATGATCACTGGGGTAGGCCAGCTCAGGCACTCCTTCCACCACTACTAGTAGTCTAAGCTGGGGTCATCCCTGTGGATTCCTGGAAACTTCCCTTGAACCAGGTTTCTCCATATCCCCATGATGTCTCCTTCTATCAAAGTATCTCCCTCATTTTTCTCCCACTCTGTCCCTGTTCGAGCTTGACTATTCCATTCCTCCATGCTCCCATCCCCCATCCACTACCCTCCATTGCCCCCTTCACTCCCAGTTTACTCAGGACATCTCATGTATTTCCACTTCCCCTGCATCCCTCTTATAGTCCTCCTTGTTACCTAGCTTCTCTAGAGCTGTGGGAGACCATGATGGGGAAGCTTACAGATACAACTAAATCAAGCTAGCGAGAACTTATGAGCTTTGGACCAACAGCTGTGAAGCCTGCATGGAACTGGCCTGGACCCTCTGCATGGTTGAGACAGTTGTGTGACTTGGTCTGTTTGAGGGGCCCCTGACAGTGGGAATAGGATCTATCCCTTGTGAATGAACTGGCTTTTTGGAGCCCATTGCCTATGGTGGGACACCTTGCACAGTCTTGATGCAGGAGGAGGAGCTCAGACCTGCCTCAGCTGAATGTGCTGAGTTTTGCTGCCTTCCCATGGGAGGCCATACCCTTTTGGAGGAGGGGGAGAGGGATGGGCTTGGGGGAAGTTTGAGGTGGAGTGGGAAGAAGGAGGGGGGGAATCTGTGGTTGGTATGTGCAATGAATAAAAAATTTCTTAATAAAAATGAAATGGAAAAAAAATCTACTTTCAATTAAAAAAAGAAAGTGAAAACACTTATATTCCTTTTAACTTCATTCTGTGTTGCTAGTATTTATGTCAACTTGACACAAACTGGAGTCATTTTGGAAAAGGGAACTTCACTTGAGAAAATACTTGCAGACAGTGGCCTGTGGTACATTTTCTTGATTGATAACTGATGTGGGAAGGTCCAGATCAGTGTGGGCTGAGTGTGCTTGAGCTGGTGATCCTGTATGCCATAAGATAGCAGGTTTGAGCAATTCAAGAAGAGTAAGGAAGCAAGTGGCTCCATGGCTTCTGCATCAGTGCATGCATTCAGGTTCCTTCCTTGAGTTCTTGCCTGACTTCCACAGTCCTTGGATTATCAGCTGTAAAATGAAATAAGCCCTTTCCTCTCCAAGTTGCTTTTAGTTATGGAGTTTTGTCAGAGTGATAGAAAGCCTGGCTAAGTCAGATTCTATTCAAGATATTCCAGTCTTCAACATATAAGATTTTCACAAAGATGCCCCCACAACAGACTGCTGGCAATGGTCGAGAGACAGCCTGAACTGACCTACTCTGGTGATAGGATGGCCAAAAACACTAATTGTCATGCTAGAAACCCCATCCAGTGACTGAGGGAACTGGATGCAGAGATCCACGGCCAGGCCCCAGGTGGAGCTCCAGGAGTCCAATTGGTGAGAAAGAGAAGGGTTTATATGAGAGAGAATTGCTGAGATCAAGGTTGGAAAAAGCACAGGGACAAATAGCCAAACGAATGGAAACACATGAACTGTGAACCAATGGCTGAGGGGCCCCCAACTGGATCAGGCCCTCTGAATAGGTGATACAGTTGATAGGCTTGATCTGTTTGGGAGGCATCCAAGCAGTGAGACCGGGTCCTATGCTCAGTGCATGAGTTGGCTGGGGGAGTCTTTGCCCTGGAGGAGATGGGAATAGGGGGTGGGCTGGAGGGAAGGGGAGGGGGGTGGGAGGGGGGAGAACAAGGAAATCCATGGTTGATACGTAGAATTAAATTATATTGTAAAATAAATTGAATAAAAAAACATAAATTAAAGGAAAGATTTACAAACTAAAACACAAAATCCACAGAAAATGAACACAAGAATGGCATTTACATGTTGATTCAATTTTCTACACATATTTAAAAACTACTTATCACCGGGCAGTGGTGGCACAAGCCTTTAATCCCAGCACTCTGAAGGCAGAGGAAGGTGGATCTCTGTGAGTTCGAGGCCCTCCTGGGCTACAGTGTGAGTTCCAGGAAAGGCACAAAGCTACACAGAGAAACCCTGTCTCCCAAAACCAAAACAACGACAACAACAACAAAAAACCTCCATAAAACTACTTAGCAGAGTATTAGTAAAAATACTAGCAATAGCTAGCTTGCCCCGGACCCCATCCCTGGGCACCAGCCACCCTGGGGAAGACCTGCCCAACTTGGCCCCAGGTTCTGGCCACCGGGGAGGTTCCCTTCTAGACCCACCAGGAAGGATCCCCTTCTCCAAGACCCCTGGCAGACCCTGCAGTCTCCACGCCCATCTACCTGAGCCCCAAGCCTCTTCCTGAGACTTAGAGGCTGGCCCCCAGCTCCCATCTTGCTCCGGACTTCCCTTCTGGAGCTCAGGTGAGTCCCCAAGATTGCCCCAGACCCCATCCCTGGGCACCAGCCACTCCAGGGAAGACCTGCCCAACTTGGCCCCAGGTTCTGGCCACTGGGCAGGTTCCCTTCTAGCCCCACCAGGAAGGATCCCCTTCTCCAAGATCCCTGGCAGACCCTGTGGTCTCCACGCCCTGCCCCCATGCCCATCCGCCTGAACCCCAAGCCTCCTCCTGAGACTTAGAGGCCGGCCCCCAGCTTCCATCTTGCCCCGACTTCCCTTCTGGAGCACAGAGAGAGAGAGAGAGAGAGAGAGAGAGAGAGAGAGAGAGAAGAGCTCCCATCTTGCCCCGGACTTCCCTTCTGGACAAGAGCTCCCATCCTGCTCCGGACTTCCAATTTGGACAAGAGAGCTCCCATCTGGATAAGAGAGAGAGACTCCCTGAATCTGTCAGCTCTGTCTGAACCAAGTGTGCGGATAAGGCCAAGAACGAACCACAAGGAGATGGGCAGACGTCAAGGCAGAAACGCATACAACAAAATGAATAGCAATACAGCATCACCAGGCCCTAGCCCTCCTCCAACACCTAGACATGAACATCAGAAATTGGAAGAAGCAGAAGAAAATAGCCTTATGAATGACATCATGAAGAAGCTAGAGGCTTGTGTAGAGGAAAAGACAAAAAAATGTGAAGAACGCTGTAAACAACTAGAGGAAAGGGCAAACAAATTAGAAGAAATCAATAAAGTCCTGGAAGAAAACAATAAAGTACTGAAAGAAAATCAAGAAAAATCAATGAAACAAATGAAGGAAACAGTCCAAGACCTGAAAAGGGAAATAGAAAAAATGAAGAAGACACAAACAGAGGAAATGCTGGAAATAGAAAATCTGAGAAAACGATTGGGAACTTCAGATGCAAGTATAATCAACAGAATGCAAGAGATGGAAGAGAGGATCTCTAGCGTTGAAGATACAGTAGAAGAAATAGATTCATCAGTCAAAGAAAACACTAAAGCCAACAAAGTCATGAACCAAAATGTCCAAGAAATTTGGGACACCATGAAAAGACCAAACCTACGAATAATAGGGGTAGAAGAAGGAGAAGAATACCAACTCAAGGGCACAGAAAATATATTCAACAAGATCATAGAAGAAAACTTTCCCAACTTAAAGAAGGAAATGCCTATGAAGATACAAGAAGCCTATAGAACACCAAACAGACTAGACCCCCCAAAAAAAGTCCCCTCGCCACGTAATAATTAAACAATTAAACATACAGAATAAAGAAAGAATATTAAGAGCAGTAAAGGAAAAAGGCCAAGTGACATATAAAGGCAAACCTATCAGAATAACACCCGATTTCTCAATGGAGACTTTGAAAGCCAGAAGGACCTGGACAGATGTAATGCAGACACTAAGAGACCATGGATGTCAGCCTAGACTAATATACCCAGCAAAACTTTCAATCATCATAGATGGAGTGAACAAGACATTCCATGACAAAGCCAGATTTAAACAATATTTATCCACAAACCCAGCCCTACAGAAAGCACTAGAAGGAAAATTCCAACCTAAGGAAGTCAGATACACCCTCGAAAACACAGGCAATAGATAAAGCCACAGCAGTAAACCCCAATGAAGAGAAGTACACACACATCACCACCAAAAAATAACAGGAATGAACAATCACTGGTCATTAATATCCCTCAATATCAATGGACTTAATTCACCTATAAAAAGACATAGGCTTACAGAATGGATACGAAAGCAGGACCCATCTTTCTGCTGCATACAAGAAACACATCTCAAATTCAAAGATAGACACTACCTAAAAATAAAAGGCTGGGAAAAGACTTTCCAATCAAATGGTCTTAAGAAACAAGCGGGTGTAGCCATCCTGATATCCAGCAAAATAGACTTCAAACTAAAATCAATCAAAAGAGATCAAGAAGGGCATTACATACTCATCACAGGAAAGATCCACCAAGATGAAGTCTCAATTCTGAACATTTATGCCCCAAACACAAGGGCACCCACATATATAAAAGAAACATTACTAAAGCTTAAATCACATATAAAACCCCACACATTAATAGTGGGAGACCTCAACACCCCACTTTCACCAATGGACAGATCTCCCAAATTGAAACTTAACAGAGAAATAAAGGACTTAATTGATGTCATGACCCAAATGGACTTAATCGATATCTACAGAACATTCTATCCTAACAAAAAAAGAATATACCTTCTTCTCAGTACCCCATGGAACCTTCTCTAAAATCGACCATATACTTGGCCACAAAACAAATCTAAACAGATACAAAACAATTGGAATAACCTCCTGTGTTCTATCAGACCACCATGGTCTAAAGTTGGATTTCAACAACAAAAACTACAGAAAACCTACAATATCATGGAAACTGAATAATACCCAACTGAATCACCAATGGGTTCAGGAAGAAATAAAGAAAGAAATTAAAGACTTCCTAGAGATCAACGAAAATTAAGACACCACATATCCAAACCTATGGGACACTATGAAAGCAGTACTAAGAGGGAAATTCATAGCACTAAATGCCCACATAAATAAGCTGGAGAAATCTCACACTAGTGACTTAACAGCACACCTGAAAGTTCTAGAACAAGAAGAAGCAAAGTCTCCCAGGAAAAATAGATGCCAGGAAATTATCAAAGTGAGAGCTGAAATCAATAAAATAGAAACAAAGAGAACAATACAAAAAAATAATGAAACAAAGAGTTGGTTCTTTGAGAAAATCAACAAGATAGACAAGCCCTTATCCAAACTAACCAAAAGACAGAGAGAGAGCATCCAAATCAACAAAATCAGAAATGAAAAGGGGGACATAACAACAGACATTGAGGAAATCCAGAGAATCATCAGATCATACTTCAAAAACCTCTATTCCACAAAACTGGAAAACCTAAAAGAAATGGATAATTTTCTGGATAGGTACCACATACCTAACTAAATCAAGACCAAATAAACTATTTAAATAGTCCAATAACCCCTAACGAAATAGAAACAGTCATTAAAAGTCTCCCAACCAAAAAAAGCCCAGGACCAGATGGTTTCAGTGCAGAATTCTACCAGATCTTCAAAGAAGAGTTAATACCAATATTCTCTAAATTGATCCACACAATAGAAACAGAAGAAACATTAGCAAACTCCTTCTATGAGGCTACAATTACCCTGATTCCTAAACTAAACAAGGATACAACAAAGAAAAAGAACTACAGACCGATCTCCCTCATGAACATTGATGCAGAAATACTCAATAAAATACTGGCAAACAGGCTTCAAGAACACATCGAAACAATTATCCACCATGATCAAGTAGGATTCATTCCAGGGATGCAAGGATGGTTCAACATACGAAAGTCTGTCAATGTGATACACCATATAAACAAACTCAAAGAAAAAAACCACATGATCATCTCACTAGATGCTGAAAAGGCATTTGACAAAATCCAACACCCCTTCATGATAAAGGTCTTGGAGGAATCAGGAATACAAGGAACATACCTGAACATAATAAAGGCAATTTACAGCAAGCCAACAGCCAACATCAAATTAAATGGAGAGAAACTCAAAGCAATTCCACTAAAATCAGGAACGAGGCAAGGCTGTCCGCTCTCCCCATACTTATTCAATATAGTACTTGAAGGTCTAGCCAGAGCAGTAAGACAACATAAGGAGATTAAGGGGATACAAATTGGAAAGGAAGAAGTCAAGCTTTCCCTATTTGCAGATGACATGATAGTATACTTGAGCAACCCCAAAGATTCCACCAAGGAACTGATACAGCTTATAAACACCTTCAGCAACATAGCAGGATACAAGATCAACTCAAAAAAATCAGTAGCCCTCCTATATACAATAGACAAAGAAGCGGAGAAGGAAATCAGAGATACATCATCCTTTACTATAGCCACAAATGACATAAAATACCTTGGGGTAACACTAACCAAGCAAGTGAAAGACCTATATGACAAAAACTTTAAGTCCCTGAAAAAAGAAATTGAAGAAGGTGTCAGAAAATGGAAAGATCTCCCATGCTCATGGATAGGCAGAACTAACATAGTAAAAATGGCAATCTTACCAAAAGCAATCTACAGATTCAATGCAATCCCCATCAAAATACCAACACAATTCTTCACAGACCTGGAAAGAATAATACTCAACTTCATTTGGAAAAACAAAAAACCCAGGATAGCCAAAAGAATCCTGTACAATAACACAACCTCTGGAGGCATCACGATCCCTGACTTCAAGCTGTACTATAGAGCTACAGTAATAAAAACAGCTTGTTACTGGCATAAAAACCGACATGTGGACCAATGAAATCTAATTGAAGACCCTGGCATTAATCCGCACACTTATGAACATGTAATTTTTGACAAAGAAGCCAAAAGTGCACAATGGAAAAAGAAAGCATCTTCAACAAATGGTGCTGGCAAAACTGGGTATCAACATGTAGAAGGCTGCAAATAGATCCATATCTATCACCATGCACAAAACTTAAGTCCAAATGAATCAAGGACCTCAACATAAATCCAGCTACTCTGAACCTGCTAGAAGAGAAGGTAGGAAGTAGTCTTGAACGCATTGGCAGAGGAGACCACTTCCTAAACAGAACACCAGTAGCACAGACACTGAGAGAAACAATCAATCAATGGGACCTCTTGAAACTGAGAAGCTTTTGTAGAGCAAAGTATACGGTCAACAAGGCAAAGCGACAGCCTACAGAATGGGAAAAGATCTTCACCAACCCCACATCTGACAGAGGACTGATATCCAGAATATATAAGGAACTCAAGAAATTAGACATCAAAATGCCCAACAGTCCAATTAAGAAATGGGCTATAGAACTAAACAGAGAATTCTCAACAGAGGAAACTCAAATGGCTGAAAGACATTTAAGGAATTGCTCAACATCCCTAATCATCAGGGAAATGCAAATCAAAACAACTCTGAGATACCACCTTATGCCTGTCAGAATGGCTAAGATAAAAAACACTGAAGACACCTTATGCTGGAGAGGATGTGGAGCTAGGGAACTCTCCTCCACTGCTGGTGGGAATGCAAGCTTGTACAACCACTTTGGAAATCAATATGGCATTTTCTTAGAAAATTGGGAATTCATCTCCCCCAAGATCCAACTATACCACTCTTGGGCATATACCCAAGGAATGCTCAACCACACCACAAGAGCACTTGTTCAGCTATGTTCATATCAGCATTGTTTGTGAAACCAGAACATGGAAACAACCTAGATGCCTTTCAACTGAAGAATGGATAAACAAAATGTGGTACATATACACAATGGAATACTACTCAGCAGAGAAAAACAATGACATCATGAGGTTTGCAGACAAATGGATGGATCTAGAAAAAATCATCCTGAGTGAGATAACCCAGACTCAGAAAGACAAACATGGTATGTACTCACTCATAGCAGGATACTAGATGTGGAACAAGGATGACTGGACTGATACTCACATCAACAGGGAGGCTACCTGGAAAACAGGACCCTAAGAAAGACACGGGGATTGCCCAATGACAGAGAAATGGAATGAGATCTACATGAGCAGCCTGGACATGAGTGGGGGTAGTGAAGGGCGAGGGTCGAGGGAAAGCGAGCTTGGGGGAGCGGGAGATCCCAGCTGGATCAACAACAGAGAGGGAGAACAAGGAATAGGAGACCATGGTAAATGAAGACCACATGAGAATAGGAAGAAGCAAAGTGCTAGAGAGGCCCACAGAAATCCACAAAGATACCCCCACAACAGACTGCTGGCAATGGTCTAGAGACAGCCCGAACTGACCTACTCTGGTGATGGGATGGCCAAACACCCTAATTGTCAAGCTAGAAACCTCTTCCAACTACTAAGGGATCTGGATGCAGAGATCCATGACTAGGCCCCGGGTGGATCTCTGGGAGTCCAATTAGCGAGAATGAGGAGGGTTTATATGAGCGAGAATTGTTGAGACCAAGGTTGGATAAAGCACAGGAACAAATAGCCAAACGAACGTAAACACATGAAATATGAACCAATGGCTGAGGGGTCACCAACTGGATCAGGCCCTCTGAGTCGGTGAGACATTTGATTGGCCTAATCTGTTTGGGAGGCATCCAGGCAGTGGGACCGGGTCCTGTGCTCATTGCATGAGTTGGCTGTTTGAAACCTGGGGCCTATGCAGGGTCGCTTGGCTCGGCCTGGGAGGAGGGGACTGGACCTACCTGGACTGAGTCTACCAGGTTGATCTCAGTCTGCGGGGAAGGCTTTGCCCTGGAGAAGATGGGAATGGGGGACGGGCTGGGGGGAAGGTGAGGGGGCGGGAGGGGGGAGAACAAGGGAATCCGTGGCTGATATGTAGAACTGAATAGTATTGCAAAATAAAAATTTAAAAAAAAAAACAAAAAAAAAACAAAAAAATACTAGCAATATGTATTAATATATAGTGAAAATAATGATGAGACATAATTTGCAAGACATGAGAAGACAGAAGGAACAGAGCCACAAACACGTTGAGATGAATTCATAGATTCAAAATTGTAGGCATGTTAAATTACATTTAAGACACATTTTAAGTAGATATTTATTAATTAGAGAACTTAAATTATTACCTAGAGTGTGTACTTGGGTTAATAGTAGGGTACTTGAGGGCCCCATATCCCAAAGATTCATATAAACCTTGTTGCAGAGGCACATATCTCTAATTCCAAAACCTCAATGAAGTGTTCAGAGGGATATACAGGCAAATCTCCAGGCAAACAACACAGAAATCTTATCTCCAAAAAAGTGAGTGGTGGGGGTGAATGCCCACAAGCGTCCTCTGCCTTCCACACATGTGTTATAGCCATGCACCGTTATGAGAGAAGCACGTATGTGTACTCACATCATACAAAGTAGGAAGAAATTTAACTGTAAAAAGCTTCTAAGAGTTAAAAAAATGAAGAACTCAGAAAACATGGATGATTAATGAGAAGACCTAATATTCATATATCAAAAGAGAATACAAAGAAGAGAAATATACTATACCAAATATTAATTTGGCATAAAGCCATTTTTACAGTGGACCAGTTAGTTTCTATTAACTTCACACAAACTCAGATCTTCTGGGAAGAAGTAACCTCAATTAAGAAAAATGTCTTCATCAGTATGTTTTTTAGGTTAGTTTTAGGAGCATTTTCTGGATTAATGATTGATAAGAGAGAGCCCAGCCAATTGTGAGTAGGGCCATGCTCAGCAGGTATCCTGAGTTTTATTTCAAAAAGTGAGCTGAGCAAACTTTGGGAAGCAAGCCAAGAAGCAACATTCCTCCAGGGACTCTGCTTCAGTTTCTACATTCAAGTTATTCCCTTCAGTTCTTGCATAGACACAAACCTCTAAGCCAAATAAAACTTTCACTAGCAAAATTGATTGTAGACATGTTGTTTCATCACAGCAATAGAAAGTAACTAAGGTACTAATTGGTGTCAGAGAATGCACTATTGCTATGACAGGAAGGATTATAGTGTATTTGGGAGGGTTATGGGAGTGTTTAGAAATCATAACTGAAAAGTCATTGGTAAGCAAAACTTATTGGGTTGTTCTATGGAAACTTGTAATATGAGAAAATTGAGAGCAGCACAAAATGTAGAGTCCTGACTTGGGAAGTTCCCAAAGGAAGTTTGAAATTACCCCAATGACTCTATGAGCTGTTCATCTGATATTTTGTATTTCTTTCTGATCAGCTGGGGCTGAAGAATCAGCTGTGGCTAGTCAACATCCAGCACCATTGCAGTAAAATCTTTGCTTTAATGGGATACTTGATGGGGACAGCTGTGTTTGAGACATTGGTTGTAGTTAAGAGGCTATCACTATTGAGGCAAATTTTTCTGGTGAATGTTTCCTCAGGTTCAGCACACACAGGCTATCATACAAAGAAGGACTGGTGTGGGATGTCACCAAGTCTGCGTCTCACTCTGGAAGGCCAACTTGGCAAACTATAAGATTCCCTCACCTGTTGCTGGTTTTTGAGACCTAAGAGTGTCAAGATAGAAGGAGTTATAGAGGACAGCCAATACTTGACAGGGTGAAAGATCACAAAAGGGCACTTGTGACTGTAAAGCTCTGGGTGAAATGGAAGCTCTGGGACTGAAGGTGTCATGGAGCAAAGCTGAGGCCTTGACGCCATGTGACTGGATGACAATCCCTGAAGAGAGGCTACTAGTGAAGGTGCAGCCCAGTTACATCGGAGCCACAGAACACCGAAAACGACAACCAAGGAGAACAGAAGGTGTGGAATGGAGTTGGCCTAAGCCTACAAAATAAGCTATGTGTGTTTTGGATGGCAGCACAAGAGCATTGGAGCCAAGAATATTGTGAGTTAATCACAAACATTAAACTGTAAGTTATTTACACTGTTGGAATTTAGTTTGTCTTTGATTTGATTGTGACTCTACTCAGAATCATTTTTCTTTGAAAAAGAAGTTTGTTTTATTATACAGGATTCCACAGTTGGGGGACTTTGGGCATTTAAACAGACATTTTGACCTACTAATCTTTTTTAAGTATTTGAATTTTTAAAGTCTATGAAACTTTTCAATTTTTAATTTAATTAATTTATTTATTTTCATCCCAACTGCAGTTTCCACTCCCTTCTCTCCACCCATTCTTTCCCATTACCTCCTTTCCACCTACCCCCTCCATCCACTCCTCTTCTGTTTCTTTTCAGAAAGGGGCAGGCCTCCCAGGGGAATCAATAAAGCATGGCATATCAAGTTTTAGTAAGACTAAGCACCTCCCCTTGTATTTAGGCTAGACAAGGCAATCCACTATGAGGAAAAGGTTCCCAAGAACCTGCCAAAGCATTAGGGACAGTCCCTGCTCCCATTGCTATGAGTGCCACAAATAGACCAAGCTACACAACTGTCAAATATATGCACAGGGCTTAGATCGGTGCTATGTAGGCTCCATGGCTGTTGGTATAGACTCTGTGAATTCTCATGAGCCAGGTTAGTAGTTTAGGCAGGATTTCCTGTGGTGTCCCTGACCCCCTTGGCTCCCACAATCCCTCCTCTCCTTCTTCAGCAAGATTCCCAGATTTCTGCTTAATGTTTGGGTGTGGGTCTCTGCAACTGTTCCCATAAGTTACTGGATTGTTGGAGCCCACTGAAGTTTCCTAGTGGCTTTACCCAGGACTGTATAAGAGAATGATTGGGCCACTGGCCTGGGTACCATGTGTTTGGAAGGGTCTATACTTGGTTGTATCTAGCAGAGAGAGGTCTTTTCACCTCACTCCTTGGCATTGTTATAAAAGTTCTTTTGAATAAAGTTCCGGGCTGGTGGGTTTTAACCCAGGCCTTCCTGAGGCTATCTTGTGTTTCTGTCTTCCCTCTCATCATCTAGGTATCTCTTTCTATCTAAATATTTTCCAGTTCTCCCTGATCAAGAACACCCTAGTTGTAAAAATAGGGGCTGGTCCCTCACACTGGATGAAGGCTCTCTGATGGACAATAGGAATGGTTACCAATCTTATCACAGAAGATGTACAGTTCAGTCTGCACATCCACTATTACTAGGAGTCTTATCCATTCTTCAGTTGAGGGGCCTCTAGGTTGTTTCTCGGTTCTGTCTATTACAAATAAAGCTTCTATGAGCATAGTTTAGCAAGTGTCCTTGTGGTATGATTGTGATTCCTTTGAGTATATGTCCAAGAGTGATATTGCTAGGTCTTGAGGTAGATTGATTCCCAATTTTTCTGAGATATCCATATTGATTTCCAAAGTGGCTGTACAAGTTTGTACTCCCAACAGCAATGGAGGAGTGTTCCCTTTGCTCCACATCCTCTCCAGCATACGATATCACTTGTGTTTTTGATCTAAGCCACTCTGACAGGTGTAAGATGGTATCTCAAAGTTGTTTTAATTTGCATTTCCCTGATGGCAAAGGATGTTGAACATTTCTTTAAGTGTTTCACAGCAATTTGAGATTCTTCTCTTGAGAATTCTCTGTGTAGGTCTGCACCCCATTTTTTAATTAGATTAATTAGTTTTGGATGTTTAGTTTTCTGAGTTCTTTATATATTTTGGATATCTGCTCTCTGTTAGATGTGGGGTTGGTGAAGATCTTTTTCCATTCTGTAGGCTGCCGTTTTGTCCTATTGACAGTTTCCTTTGCCTTACAGAAACTTTTCAGTTTCATGAAGTCCCATTTATTAATTGTTGATCCCAGTGTCTCTGACACTGGTGTTATATTCACAAAGTTGTCTGCTGTGCCAATGCATTCAAGCCTATTTTCCACTTTCTCTTCTATCAGGGTCAATGTAACTGGATTGATGTTGAGGTCTTTGATCTAATTGGACTTACCCCAGGATATTCTATATTGTTTGTGGCTATTGTGAAGATGTTGTTTCCTGATTTCTTTCTCAGCCTTTTATATTTTGATGTTGATATGATTTGGGGGATAAGCAAGAAAGAAAGGTTATAGATTAAAAGTGATGTATTCATATCTCAAGTTGACAAGGGATCAATTGTACTGGTTAGATTTTTGTCAGCTTGACACAAGCTCAGATCATCTGGGAACCTCAGTTTATAAAATGACTACATCCGTTTTCTGTAGGTAAGTATGGTGGGGCATTTCTTGATTAATTATTGATGTGGGAGGGCCCTGCCCACAGCGAATGGTGCCGTTCCTGGGCAGGAGGTTCTGAGTTGTATTAAAATTCAAGCTAAGCGTACCATGGAGACCAAGACTCTCTAGATTCTGCTTCAGTTTCTAACTCCATGTTCCTGCCTTGGGTTCCTTTCTTGGCTCTTCATCATGATAAATTATAACCTAAAACCAAATAAACCCTTTCCTCTCTTGTGTTTGGTCATAGTGTTTTATCAAAGCAATAGACAGTAACTAAGATACATACTGATGTCCCTTTTCTTAGTTCAATAATGAATCTTGTTTCTATAGTTTTACAAATGAAATAACACGTTCACCAAATTGTCAGGCTGACAGTGAGAGAAATAAATGCATGTCTCTGTGATATCATGTCATTAACACCAGTGCCTGTGTGAATATTCAAATAAAAGAAATTACCCATTATTCATATTTCAGAAGCATTAAATGGAAAACACATAAATAATTGGATAACATGAAGGAAGACAAAGGCATTAATACAGTTTTTCTATTAAATAAAGCATGTTCCAACTAGTTAACATATTTCATGACATTCATTTTAAGACATTTTCATTAACAATTATGAATATATCTGTGTTGTATTGAACCACAAAGAACATAAGTTCTGTCTCTAAATGTTGTGATCCCTTAAGGATGCAAATTTTTTTTAAAAAAAAAAACTACATTAGGACAGGAAAATCAGTCTAGTGGGATTGCCATATGATGAAGGTTAATAAAGAGGTTCAGTATTTTCAAGAGTTAAACTGAAGTTAAAATATGTATTTAGTGGAACATAGGCAGTTCCATCCACTTTGATAACATGAGGCCAGTCTCATATTAGGAATAAAAGTTGGCTTGCCATAAATTATTGCCTTTATTATGTTTAGGTATGTTCCTTATATTACTGATCTCTCTAAGACCTTTATCTTGAAGGTGTGTTGGGTTTTGTCAAAGGTTTTTTCAACATCTAATGAAATTATCATTTTTTTCTTTCAATTTGTTTATATGATGAATTACATTGACAGATTTTCACATATTAAACCATCCCTGCATCTTTGGGATGAAGCCTGCTTGATCACGATGAATGATTTTTTTTTAATGTGTTCTTGGATTTGGCTTACCAGTATTTTATGAAATATTTTTGCAACAATGTTCATGAGGGAGATTGGTCTGTAATTCTCTTTCTTTGTTGTATCTTTGTGTGATTTGGGTATCAAGGTAACTGTAGCCTCAGAAATAATTTGGCCATGTTCCTTCTGTTTCTATTGTGTGGAACAATTTGAGGAGTATTAGTGTTAGCTCTTCTTTGAAATTCTAGTACAATTCTGCACTGAAACCATGTGGCCCTGGGCTTGTGTTGTTGTTGTTGTTGGGAGACTCTTAGTGGCTGCTTCTATTTCCATAGGAGTTATAGATCTATTTAAATTGTTTATCTGGTCTTCATTTAATTTCGGTATATGATACCTATCCAGAACATTTCTTTTAGATTTTCTAATATTGTGGAGTACAGGTTTTTGAAGTACGACCTGATTCTCTGGATTTCCTAATTGTCAGTTGTTTTGTCCCCCTTTTCATTTCTGATTTTGTCAATTTGGATATTCTCTCTGTCTTTTAGTTAGTTTGGATAAGGGTTTGTCTATCTTTTTGATTTTCTCAAAGAACCAACTCTTTGTTTCGTTGATTCTTTGTACCGTTCACTTTGTTTATTTTATTGATTTCAGCCCTCAATTTGATTATTTCCTGATGTCTTCTCCTGGGTGACTTTGGTTTTTTTTCTTCTAGAGCTTTCAGGTATGCTTTTAAATCACTAGTGTGAGATTTCCACAATTTCTTTATGTAGGCATTTAGAGTTATGAACTTTCCACTTAGTACTGCTTTCATAGTGGAGATCCCCATGATTAAACTGGGATGGGGGTTGCAATATAGAGGAAGGGATAGGGGATGAGAACATGAGGGAATGGGATGGTTGAGCTGGAACAGGGATAGAGTGGGAGATAAATGGAAGATATCTTGATAGGAGACATTATAGGGTAAGAGAGAAACCTGGTGCTAGGGAAATTCCCAGGAATCCACAAGGACAACTCCAGATTAAACTACTAGCAATAGTGGTGAGGGTGCCTGAGCTGACCTACCCTGGTAATCAGATTGGTGAATACCCTAACTGTCATCATAAAGCCTTCATCCAGTAACTAACAGAAGTAGATGCAGAGATCCACAACCAAGTACCAGGCTGAGCTGCAGGAGTCCAGTCAAAGAGAAAAAAGAGGGATTATATGAGCACGGGTTGTAAAATCATGATGGGGAAATCTACAGAGACAACTGAACCAAGCTCAAAGGAACTCACGAACTTTAGACAGACAGCTGTTGAACCTGCATGGGACAAGACTAGACCCTCTGCATAAGGGAGACAGTTGTGTACCTGGGTCTGTTTGAGAGGTCCTTGGCAGTGTGATCAGGATCCACACCTGGTGAATGAGCTGTCTTTTCTGGATCCCATTACCTATGGTCAGTCACCTTGCTCAGCCTTGATGCAGTGTGAGGGGCTTGGTCCTGCTTCAACTGAATGTACCAGGCTTAACTGTTCCCCCATGGGAGAACTTACCCTGTTGGAGGAGGGAATGAAGGGGGGGAGGTGGACATTGGAGGAGCAGGAGGAGAGATGAGAGGGGGATTTGTGGTTGGTATATAAAATGAAATAAAAAAAATTAAAAGAATAAAATTTATCTTCTCTGAGAAAAATCATTCATTTTTTAGAGGAGAAGCAAATGTAGATGCCCACAAATATTCCCAGAAATAGAAACAACAACAAAAAAACTAAACTAAAACAAAAAAATAAAATCAAAACCAAGATTAGCTTTATTTGGTGATTAAAACAACTGCTCTCTAATAATATGAAATAAATAGTAATTAATTGAGGTCAGCAACATCAAGCTCATTAGCCCAAACACATAAACCTGTGTTTTAGAATATAAGCTTTCAAACCATATGCTTCTTATTCATGTAATTTACTGCTAATTCTACCCATGATGCATTATTGGGAATTCAGAAAATTATTTTGCATATGCACATAATTTATTATACATGTATGTGAATTTGTTTATGTATTGTATAAAGGATTAAAAATAGAAAGAGAATAAATATAATATAGTTATTTATACATACATACAAAGCACAGTTTACAACAATATTATTGTATTTGTTAATTTCACATTTTACTCTGTCGACACTAACTTCAACTAGTAGCAACATGACAAATTGGAAATGAGCATTTTCAATCTTGTTTTCTCTCAGAATTTAATAAGTTTTCAGGAGAAAACTTAACACTCTCACACTTTCCCTCCCTGTTGAGTTCTCAATTTTGATTCCCCAAAGGTGAGATAAAGGAAGAATTATGTTTCAGTTGAAAACACAGAGATCAAGAAACACATACACTTCCTTCTTAGCAGTCCTTCTCCCAGTATCTAGGGAAGCTTTCACTTTGAGCTATCATGCTAAATAACTTTTGGATTTTATTAAAGTAGTGATCATTTCCATTTCAGATATAGGTGTTCAAAATTAAGTACATAAGTGAAAAGAAGATTGTAGAATTGACTCCGGTTATAATTGTTAAAATTTCTTTTTAATTAAAATGACAGTGGTGTTATTTATTATTTGTGCTTTCACTTTCATTATAAAACTAAAAGCTTCGTCAACATATTATGCTGAATATCCTTCATAATTTGACATCTCAAATAAGGATATTGATATCTGTATTTCAGATCAAGTTTTGCATTAATCAGAATGAGAAACAGTCATGTAAAATCTTGGAGATAAAGTAGTGTGATACAAGCTTAAAGAGCAAGCAGCTGACAAGGGTGAACACTGAAATTAAGCAGGAGGAGGAAACACTTCAGAAGCATTGATGTTGAGCTAAAACTCAACAGTATTAGAAGGAATACATAAATTCTGCTCTAAATGCATCGTAGCACAGATACAAAGTCCTGAAGACTCAGAGCAGTGTTTTAGGTGAGAAAATAATGTTTTTCCTGATGAATACTGGTCGAAAGTCATGTTCTTAAACCTAGTACCTGGATACAACATACTATTTCATTGTATGGGAAACAGTGAAGATTTGAGAAGAGCTTCTATATACTGACAAGAGATGCATAAATCCCCAAAGGCTGGCTGCAAGCAGGTTTTCAGAACAATATAATTCTAATTAGTTAGCTTTTATTAAGGAAATATCAATAAATACACAGCATGTAATATACAATGTACCCCACAATAGCGTTCATAGCAACCCACTACAGAACTGTAAAGTTAACTTAGAAATATGTGAGCTTTTGATGTTATTAATGATGATAGGACACTATGCAGTTCTTAAACCTTAACTGTAGAGATTTCAGCTTCTTGTAACAATGAAGAAAAGTTAAACACTCCTGGATGGAGGCTGTCAAGTTTTTCAAAACCATAAAAATTAGAAATCACAAATGTGTTTATGCCTGAGGATTATATAAGCTTCCCCAGCTCATGCATTTCATATCTCTACTATTAAAATGATTATCCTGTTCCTAAGAAGTGAATGCATGTAAGTATCCTACAAAATTCCAGCAATCCTACAAGGTATGATGAGAAGATAAACTTCAATGAGATGTGACAAACTAGTTCTCTTGCATAATTTCAATTTATCTTTCAGATTTTTTATCACCATACAGCACATAGTAATGTGCATATGATTCTGATTTCATTATGTGAATCATCACTCTCTCAAGTTTTCTGAATATCATTACATAGTAAGAACTTATTTGATAGGGGTAAATTATTTCTGACTTTCATCTATTCAACAACACACTGTTACTACCTAAGTTTACTGATAATGTCACCTAACAGGAAGCCAGTGGTGGTTTCGGTTTGGAGAGAATTATAATCTTACATTTATTCTGAAGAATGTGGAAGCAATACAGTGTTGAGCATATAGGTTATTGTAAAATAAAAATAAGATATTAAAGTCAGGAATAAAGGGATTAGAAATAGTAGGACAAGTAGTGATCAGATTTAGGACATGGTTTGTAAGTGGAAGTACAACACTTCCCAATAATGATACACAATAATAAACATGGAGCATATGTGCAAATGTAAAGAGTAATTTCAAAGTTTTGATGTAAACACTGTATGAATATGTACACTGTTGACTGAGAAGTGTACTGCATGAAAAATGAGCTTAGATAATGAAATGTTTATTTTAGGGCATTTTATGATTTTGGTTCCTAGGAAGATGCAAACATTACAAAGTCATTTGGTTAGAAAAATACAGTTTCATGTGAAACTTGTGAACCTGGAATCATATATCTGTGAGACATTGCATTACAGATGTTATCTTAAATCATGAAATTGATGTAATGTAGGATAGGGGAAAAATAATAGTCACCTGAAAAATCAGTATTCCAAGTTTTAGAAACAAATAAGTACTATTCAGCAAAATGGCTGAGGTGAAATAGTAAATGAAATTAATGCACAAACACAAATACAGTGTGTGTGTGTGTGTGTGAGAGAGAGAGAGAGAGAGAGAGACAGACAGAGAAAGAGAGAGAGAGAGAGAGAGAGAGAGAGAGAGAGAGAGAGAGAGAGAGAGACAGAGAAAGAGAGACAGAAACAGAGACAGAGACAGAAGAAAGGGAGGGAGGGAGGGAGGGAGAGAGAGGCTGAAATAAAAAACACAGTTAAAAGTGATCATTTTTGTTTATAGCTATGAATGGAAGAATATAGATTACAAAGGAAACCATGAACACAATAGCCTAGTAACCAATACTGAAGGACTAAAACTTGCTAATCACCAGTTATATTTTAATAAGCATTTTTAAATTGTTGGTTTTATTTAGTTAACATATGTTACTATTAATATATGTATGTATATAAGTTTTGAAACTTTTGAACAAGTCCAGAAAACATTTTCTTTGGTCAATTCTTTTATGAACAGTCTATGTGCTTTATGTACAGTGTAGATTGGCACAAGTTAAGTTACCTTTAAAAAGAATGAAAATTCCTACAATGAAGAAGCTTGTTTAGAGTTAAATAAGACTCTCCTGGATATTTGATCACGAACGGTGTTTCTGTGCACACACTGGATCTCGGCTAGATGCTGTCTCCATCATTAATAGCAATACTAATGGGGAGAAATACTGCCTTCAGAAGGTCTTATTTCTCCGACAGGAACAAAAGTTTGAACACTGAGTAAGGCTCACTGTCACTTCATGTCCTGTCTGGGCATTGCCTGTTTGTATAGATACTTAGCTTAAACACTTAAACCTGAAGGCCTAAGAAAAGTGAATTTCAAAAGATGAATCAGGTAAACTTGAATTGTCCGCGTCAGAGAGCACTTCTAATTGACTCCTTACATATAATTTACATAACTAGCAGAGTATACTATAACATCAATACCTATTCATATGATTAATACCTTCAAGTTAAGGAAAATTAGCATAACTTTTGAACTAAAAAATAATGCATAATATTTCCTGATAATAACTATAGAATTACGCTAGCGTCTTTTTTCTGAGCTTCAAGAGATTTGAAAAGAAATATTAAAATCATTTCTTGCATTTTATTTTTATCTCTGAGTGGTATTGAGGACTGAAATCATTGTTCTGAAATGGTCTAACAATCGCTACACATAGATATTACTGTGGTTATATATTTAACTTTAGTTCTGAAAATTGCTTTCTCTTTTAAATCTAAAGAAGATCCCAAGTAGAGCAAAAGCAAGACACAATTTTATACATCAGCACTGTCTGACACAGAATGCTAATTTATCTGTATTTCCTTCAAGCAAAATAATCAATTTTTTCTTTAAACCATCCATTGGAAAATCCTTACAATGGCATCCTCCATTCATGGATGGAAATGATAGGATAATATCCACTTATTACAATAATGGCTTTCAATAAGATAGCACTCTCAAACTTAATGGCTCAAGCCAACATTGAATGTATAATTTTACAAGCAACTATGTGGCTTCAAAAGAGCAAGTACATTCAAATTACCTAATGTAACTATTGCATTTACAACACAAGACAAGGCAACATTTGGATCTTCAATAACTTCTAAAGCATGCATAATAACACCATTTAGAGAATGCAAACCATATCAAATGATTAGAATCGTAAGTTTTGTAACTGCTAAAAATTTCAAGTGACCTATAATGTATATATTTTGTCCCTGTGTATGGTATATATGCATATATGCATGTGATATGATATATAATATTATTACATATTAAAAGATATCTATGAAATGGATATTATGCATACTTTTACTATTAAATTTTCAAACAATTGACAGAAGTTAAGACATTCTAAAGAATTTCAAATTAGTGTAGTAAATCTCATGGTTTATGCATTTAACTTCACAGGGATGTTCTTTGGCTTTAATACATTATAAGTATATGAACAATTGATTACTTGTGTTGTATGAAAGGAGAGGTTAGTGCTCCCCTTGACAAGGATGGAAGAGGTCCTTGGGTCCAATAACATGTATACGGTTAAGGCATTGCCACCTACTTCATGGCATCTAACCAAGTGAGGAAAAAGGAAAAGAATAAAAGAAAAAAGAAAAAATAGCATTTTTAAAAAATAAGCAATTATCTATCTTATATTATTGAATTCTGAATGGGATTATGACCTACATAAAGCTTGAGCCAAATTCATAATTATACTAGAGACAAGTATACAGCAAATTTTAAAGCAATTTAATATTTAATATTTGGTAATAGACTTCAAATTGCAGAAATGTAAAGGCAGAACTGATCACAGTCTACACAGTTCTGTCTAGCAACCACATGCCTATCTCTTTTTACACATCTGCCTTTTACTAGGTGAACTCCTTGTGGGATTGGCATAAGCTGCCTATCAATTTTCAATTATTTAGGCATATCTCCTCTAACTTCTTGATTTTCAGCTATCTCTTGATAACTAAGCTCTCCGTGAGAGCTAAATTTCTATTTCTGCAAGTGATAATTCCCTATCCTTTTTATCCATGTGATAGAAATCTTCAGTCAATATTTTTTAAACTATTGTAAAACTTGTATGTACTAATGTGGGGAAATAACAAATACCAAATAATTTGCTATGTTCATTTGACAACTCTGAAAACAAAAACTATGCATATGTACAGAGAAACATCAACAGAAAATAATTCTATCTAATCAATCATGAATCAAAACAGAATTCTTGATTCAATATAAAGAGCTATGACTACCATGGCTTGCAAATAGTATCATTATTAACTTATAGATATATTTACAGGATTACACAATATAAATTCAACCAGTCTTTACAGATAACTATGTTATATATTAATATGATGGTAAATTAAATTTGATAAAATTGATGTATTTTTGTTCTAAATACTGTTGTTTGGAAGTGAAAGCTGTTTTCCAGGACAAATACTAGTCTACTGTAATAGTATCAATGTTTACTCATATTACTGTCTTTTCTCTGGTGTTCAAAATTCCCAATTTTTATTTGTTGTCAACACCTGCAGGGAGAAGAGAATGCTGTCCTGATGCAAACTCTATGTTGAAGATTTATGTCTAGCAATGCAAAACCAGGAACTGATACAAAACATGATGCTTTGAAGGTAAGGCATGAGCTCCTTGCCATTACTCTTCATCATTCTTCTGATATGCAGAACCCAGTGCCAGCTGTGCTGAACAAGACCTCAATCATCAACATACTCCTTCCCAAGTTTCACAGGAAGTCCAGTTTGTCCCTCCCAATGTCATTTACTCTTTTCACAAATATAATTTAGTTAATTATTGTTCAAAAACCTCAACTTTTGGGGGGGGGAGGTCATTTTATTATTATTACTTTGCTATTGTTTGTTTGTTTTAGTCAAGGCCTCCCTGTGCAACCCAGGCTCATTTGGAGCTAGACATCATCAGCCTCACAAATGTAACATCAAAGGTGTAACACATTCCTGCTCCGTTTAAAGTGCTTTAAATGTGTAATTCATTTAAAATGTTATAAAGTCAGTCATGAAATATCTCCAGTGACATGTTTGTTGTTTAATCACTTTTCAAACTATGACAGTGTCATAGTAACTTGCCACATGAGCCAAACTGGCCTTGGAGAGTCACCAGTTTTATCTATCTATTCTATATTTGTATTAAGTAAACAGAAAGGGCATTAGCAAACATCTGCTTACATTATATTAGGATCATAATCATAAAGAATTAAT
The DNA here is from genome assembly GCF_949786415.1 of Peromyscus eremicus. NCBI lineage: Eukaryota > Metazoa > Chordata > Mammalia > Rodentia > Cricetidae > Peromyscus > Peromyscus eremicus. Next base: position 14,996,551 of record NC_081429.1, on the reverse strand, counting down.
ACAAGGAGGAAATGAAATCATTTACAACAGATAAACGATGGGAATATACAATTTGTGGGCAAAACAGAGCATTGTCAACCTGTTCAACTTTTCATCATCAAAACATGGTGACCATTTTATGTTTCAGGTTCAAATGTAACGTGCAATTTATTTTTCTTCCCCAGATACTAAAGCTACAACACTCATTCTGTCTGCAGGGTGTGAAAAGAAGTCTACACATTTACACTCTAATGTTTATGAGTCAATAAAAATGAAAGCAGTTTTCATCGATATTACTCTCACTTTATTAGATTGAATGACTCCAATGGTGTCTTACAGTTTTACAACTTAACGGAGAGATAAAATATGCTACAATCTTCAGCACAATAATATCTTTTCATTTTTGGGTGTAGCTTGGCTTTTGTGTAAAATCTTCTTGCCGGTATCATTTTGCTTTTGTTCCTATATTTCTGTAAAAATAAGACAATACATATTTAGAAGGAGTCTAAGTCTAGATCGACTGTCCACCCACATTCAGCTTATTTGAAATGTATGCTTAGTGAGTTTATGTGGGCCACCTGAGGACTGCATATTCAGATTAATTTAGGCATCTATTTTTATAGGATTAAAATTGAATAGAGTGCCTTCTCTTTTGTCTGTCCAGAAATTTGTTCCACCTTCCTACAATAGAAAAATCTCATTGTACCCTTTATTTCAACCTAGAGGGCAGTAAGTCACTCCCTTAGGTGTAATAACCAGGGTTGTAACTGTGATTCAGTTAGCAAGATGGTGGTAATGATAATAATATCTCAGAGTCTCTTCCCCAGGAGACTTTCAAAGACACCACCAGCACTCACTCTACCACATTATGAGTTTCATGAACTGTACCTAAAGGTTTAAATGTAGCCCTAAGCTGAAAAGTATTTTTAAAAAAGTGGCACCTTGTTATTATTATAGCACACATCTGTTCCCTGTGTGCCTGTGGAGCTGTCTCTGCCTATGACAACAACAAGTTTTTACAACTGTCAGCACAAGAGGGAAAGGGTAGATGAGAGGGTCTTGTATTTCATGTGTCAAAATAGCTACCCTTAGTCCTCTGCTGCTAACAGAAATGGAGTAAATAAATAGCTAATAGAGTTAAATATTGTTGGGAAAAACAGATCAGGGTCAAGGTGACAGGGAAGAGAGAGGGCTCTTTGCTGTCAATTTTCATTTCATAGAAAAAAAAAACTAGCACATCATTTTTTGCCCAAGACACCATGCCTTTTTAAAATCTAAAAGGAATTTCTGAATTTTTAACTAAGATATAGTCTCATACTAATTATAGTTGATTCTCTTTCATACTTAGAATATTTCTTTGCTTACAGAATAAAATGAGAAGTTACAATAATATTGAGAATTGAAAATCTGGTGCTTGAAACAGTATGTATAAGATCAAAATTTTGTCTTAGGTTTGTGAATGCAGCCTAGAGGCATGCTGCTTGCCTGGCATGTGAAGGACCTTGGATTTGATTACCAGCATAAAAATGAGAGAAGAACTTTTTAGAAAGTCATTGTTAAATGAAGGAGAAAATACGTTATTTAAGATTTATAATATTTGAACCCATAAATCCTTAATAATATATATGAAATGTTATTTAAAAATAATATGCTGGGCGGTGGTGGTGCACGCCTTTAATCCCAGCACTCGGGAGGCAGAGCCAGGAGAATCTCTGTGAGTTCAAGGCCAGCCTGGGCTACCAAGTGAGTTCCAGGAGAGGCGCAAAGCTACACAGAGAAACCCTGTATCGAAAAACCAAATAATAATAATAATAATAATAATAATAATAATAATATATTGAACAACAACTATGATATAAATAGAACTATGTTGAGTGTCTTTTATGCAGATATCACTAAAGTAAGTGACTCTTAATGGAAAATGCTAAAAACATGTTTCAGGACATTTTCCTTTAATGCAGTGCTTGAATGTCCACAGATGCTCTGTATGTTCATGTCTTCCTTATTCTAAGTGTAGACAAATGCATAATCTAGAAAAATATAATAGCATGAATAATGACACATTTGCAGATCTCATTCTTCCTAGAATAGTCCTGGCTATTATATCCTATATATTCAATTCCTATTAAGCAAAGAAAAAAGTTTATGTCCACTGTTTGCAAGGTGTATGTTTTCAATGGTCATATACCTATAGGTATAAGATATCAACCAATATGGCTATGGGGAGCTCTCCTTCACAGAACGTGGAGCACAGTAATGAAAGTATCAATGTTTTTATTACTGTAGATCTAGGTATTCATGAGTAATTTTCACCCACCACATTCATCTTCCATCTCCTATATAAAATGCCTTGTCATGCTTTTAGAACAGATTGGCACTAAAATAATTACTAGGTGTTTAAATATATATATATATATATATATATATATATATATATATATTCCTCAAAAAATTATAGGTTGACATAAAATAAGGAGTATGTTGTAGTTGGAAGTTTTCTCTGGTCCCATCCAGCTCCTGTAGTCGCTCATACCCAAATAAACACACTCAGGCTTATATTATTTTTAAACTACGGCCATGGCAGGCTTCTTGCTAGCTAGCTCATATATTTTAAATTAATCTATTTCTATAAATCTATATTTTGTGACATGGCTTGTGACTTACCAGTATCTTTCCATCTTGCTTCTCCTGGCAGTGGCTATCAGCATCTCCCTGCTCTGCCTTTTGGGGGGTGGTGGTGGTTAAGGCCTTAGAGAGATCAGAGAAAGCCACCAGCCAACGTTATCTCACCAACTCTGCAGCTTCCAAATAGGAGTTACTTTCTGTCTACCCAGGCTTTATGTGCCTTGCTTTTCTGCCCTGTCATTGGCTCTCTTAGCCCAGCTACTTCACTTCCTCTTCCTACACAGCTCTGTCACTTTCTGTCTGTCTGTACAGACCTCTAGGTCTCTATGGCTGGTACTAGGTTTAATGGCATGTATCACTACGCTTGGCTCTGTTCCCTAGTGAGATCCTGCCTGCTAAATGATAGGATTAAGGGCATGTACTACCACTGCATGACTTCTTTGTTTACTTATAATGGCTTTCTTTTTCTTCTGATTCTCCAGGCAAGGTTTATTTATCAAAGTGCAAATAAAATATCACCATATTTCAGCACAAATAAAATATCACCACATTTTCCCTTTTTTTGCCTAAAAAAAATTAAAAAGTTATAACTAATATAAGAAAAACTATATACAATAAGTACAATAACTATATACAATATATACAAGCAATAAATGCCTCAACAATGTCTAGTCCATTTGCATGTGGGTGTCTTTCCATCAGTGTATCTTTCTTTCTTCCTTCCTTTCTTTGTTTCTTTTCTTTCTTTCCTTCTCTATTTATTTTAACTTAATCTTCTTGTCAAAATTGTTCAGTCTGGAGTTAGAGAGATAGCTCAGTGGGAAAAGGCACTTACCATGTAAACTTAATAACCTGAATTTTATGCCTGGATTCATGGAATAACAAGAGAAGGAAATTGTCCTTTGATCTTCATACATACGTGATCCTATTTGCAAAATACCTTCCTCCACACATCACACACACACACACACACACACACACACACACACACACACACACATATACTGGATTATTTTAAAAAGTATTTTACTTAATAGTACATAATAAACCTATTATTTTATATTTATATCATTTTATTTTTGAGGATTTCATAGTTAAGTAGTCTGTGTTACATCATTTTCATCCGCTCTCCCCTACAACTTCTCCTGTGGACCCATTAACTCTTGGATTCATTATTTCTTCTTATGTACTTATCACATAGACACTATACACACACACACACACACACACACACACACACACACACACACACACATCACTGAGTCCAATAGTGTTGCCTTTGTGCTTATGTACTTTGAACTGACCACTTAGGATTAAGATTATATTACTGAAAAAAAAAACAGAAAACAATGACACCAAATACATTAAAAGATACCCAACAAACATTTCTCCCTCTTTTAGAATCCATTGCAAGACTATAGCTCTTCATCTAAAGGTGAGGCTTTGTGAAACTCTCCTCCATTCATGTTGATATGTGGATACATATTATCTTTGTAGGTTTGTGTAGACAGTCATATCATTGAGAGTTCATGGGAATAACATCTCCAACAATTTCCAAAGAAAACATCACACAACAGTGCTTAGGCTAATACAATATTTCCGACTGTTCTTTCATGATGTTGCCTGAGCCACAGTGGCCTGTGTTATAGATTTTTCATGTGGGGCTGGGAACCCAACAGCCACCTATTTTCTGCATATTGACCAGCTGTGGATGTATTAGTTTCTGTCTGCTGCAAAAATAAATTTTTAGATGAGATGTGAGAGCTGCAATTATGTATGGCCGTAAGGATGAGTATTTCAGTAACAGATCAGTACTTTCTGAAGCTATCAGATGGAAGACGAATACATAAGAAAATAATTCTAAAAGGATTTTATATATATATATATATATATATATATATATATATATATATATATATACCATCATGATTGTCCTTGAAATGCTATGTAAATAGAGCTATATTCATAGAAATGGAACTAAAGCCAAAAGACACATTTCAGGCATCAGGGAAGCACAATATACATGCTATATCCTGTGATCATTCTGAATAACAGCTTGTTTCAGAGGTTGCTCTCACTCTAGACCAGAAGTTCTCAGCCTAGGGTTGCGACCCCATTGAGGGTCAAGTGAACCTTTCACACGGTCACTAATCTCATCAGAAAACACAGATATTTATATTACCATACATAACAGTAGCAAAATTACAGTTATGAAGTAACCAAAAATAAATTTTGTTGGGGGTCACAATAGCATGGGGAACTAAACTAAAGGGCTGTAGCAGTAGGTAGGTTGTGAACCATTGCTCTAGATGCAGTTAACTGGCAGAAGAGTTATCTTCAGTGGGAAGATAGATGAACATCTGAGGGGTTATGCTTTAAAAGTTCATGAAAAGTGGCACTAACTACTAAAATGTAAACTTTATTTTATAGTCCTCTGTCTCTTTGTCTTGATGTTTATCCTTTACAATTTAATATCTACCTAAAGAAAAAATATATTATTTCTATTAGTTTTTGCTCATTTTCGTAATTTGTAATACCAACTTCAAATACAATATTAAGAACAGTTAAGACACATGAGAACACTGAATTTAGATCATTTGTGTTTCATAGTTTGAGCCTATTTACACCTACTTTCTTATTGCCAGAAAAATGAAATACTCCATACCTTAACTCCATTTTCATTGCACTTCCTGCTGTATACAACATCCTACCAATAATTTTCACAACTGGCTTACAAATAAGCAAGGGAGCTCAGGCATCCTCTCGACTATTGCCAGTAGTCTATGGTGGAGTCATCTTTGTGGACTTCTGGGAACCTTCCTAGCACTCTGCTTCTCCCTATTCCCATGGTGTCTTCATTTATCCTGGTATCACTTTCCTTACTCTCGCACTCTGTTCCTGTTCCATCTACAACCTCCTGCTCCCCTAAGCTCTCTTCCCCCATCACTTGCCCTCCATTAACATCCCCTCACTCCCAGTTTTCTCATGTAGATCTCATCTATTTCTCCATCACTGGGCAATCCATGTTTCCTTCCTAGGGTCCTCCTTACTAGGTAGCCTCCCTGGAGCTGTGGGTTGCAGTTTGGTTATCCTTTGCTTTATATCTAGTATCCATTTATGAGTGAGTACATACCATGTTTGTCCTTCTGAGTCTGGGTTACCTCTCTCAGGATGGTATCTTCTAGTTCCATCCATTTGCCTTCAAACCTCATGATGTCATTGTTTTTCTATGCTGAGTAGTACTCCATTATGTATATGTACCATATTTTATTTATCCATTCTTTACTTGAGGGGCATCTAGGTTGTTTCCAGGTTCTGGCTATAACAAATAATGCTGCTTTGAACATAGTTGAGCATGTCTCTTTGTGGTATGATTGGGCATTTCTTGGGTATATGCCCAAGAGTGGTATAGCTGGGTCTTGGGGATGATTGATTCCCAATTTTCTGAAAAACCGTCATACTGATTTCCAAATGGCTGAATACCCTAACTGTCATCATAGAAGCCTCATCCAGTGACTGACGGAAGTAAATGCAGAGATCCATGGCCAGGTCCCAGGTGGAGCTCCAGGAGTCCAATTGATGAGAGAGAGGAGGGATTCTATAAGCAAGGGATATGAAGACCATGACTGGAAAAAGTACAGAGACAACTAGCCAAACTAGTGGAAATGCATGAACCATAGACCAACAGCTGAGGAGCCCCATGATACTGGACTAGGCCCTCTTGACAAGCAAGATAGTTTAGCTTGAACTGTATAGGGGGCCCCCACGCAGTGGGAGCGGGACCTGTCCCTAGTGCATGAGCCCACTTTTTGGAGCCTAGTGCCTATGGTGAGACACTTTGCTCAGCCTTGGTGCAGGGAGGAGGGGCTTAGATCTGACTCAGCTGAATGTACCAGGCTCTGCTGACTCCCCATGGGAATTGCAGGTGGGTTGGGGGGCAAGGCTTGGGGGCAAGAGGAGGGAGGACAGGGGAATCTGTGGTTGGTATGAAAAATGAATAATAAAATTATTAATATAAAGAGATAAAATGTAAATATGAATATAAAATTTAAAAAGACCATGTGGTACATAATTCTTATATTGAATAATTTGTTACAAGTGTAATGTGTTCCATAGAAATAAATCATTTCAATATAAGAAAAAAAAACAAATAAGCAAGGAAACTGACATGAAAGGATCTATGGGGGACCATACTCTTTCAAGTCCATCTATATCATCACTTTCAGTATAAGCAGCATGAGAAAGAAAGAAAGCAATGAAGTTTCTCAGTTATCATATTTCTTAGAACAACCTTGCCACTTTCACATGTGAAACAAGGTACAATTTAAAGGACATTTGAGCAAATACCTCTTATGGCTAAGTGCTCATCAGTTTATTCAGTCCTAGACATAATAGTCTGTGGTTGTATATTGTGTACCCTAGTAAACTTGCCTGAGGATCAAAGGACAGAGCCAGCCTCTAGATTAGACAAAGAGGTCAGGCAGTTGTGGCACACACCTTTAATCCTATTACTCAGGAGGCAGAGATCCATCTGGATCTCTGTGAGTTCAAAGCCACACTAGAAACAGAACCAGGCACTGGTGGCACACACCTTTAATCCCAGTACTGGGAAGCACACACACCTTTAATCCCAGGAAGTGATGTCTGGGCAGTGAAAGGTATATAAGGTGTGAGGAAATAAGAACTCACTCTCTTTAGGCTGAGGATTTTGTAGAGGTAAGAACTAGTGGCTAGCTGCTCTGTTTCTCTGATCTTTCAGCTTTCATCCTGATATCTGGCTCTGGGTTTTCTTATTAAAAGACCATGTAGATTCTAACAACAACAGTCTTACCTGTCTGACTGAGCTCTCACATATTGCACCAGTCTTCTGTGATCATAGAGAAAAAAAATTGTAAAAGGCATGACAAGAAATAGTACAGTCCCAAGAATGTTGTATGCACCTCTTTCATAGTGACTAGATTGCCCCATTGTACTTCTCTTAAAAAAATTAGTTCAAAAATAAAATTTTTGTGAATTTCAAGACAAAGATTTAGAAGTTAGAAGGCAAATCACATACTAAACCAAGCAGAGAGTCTCTTCCAAACTCTGAAGGCCATGCCACACCAAAAGCAGGACACCATGATGTCTACTTGAACATCATCAGGGACTTGGCTTTTCACACAAGCTGTGGATTCTTGTGCAACCTCAAGTGAGAATCACTTGAATAGTGGTTTGGGGGTATGGTGAGTTTTCTTCAACAGTCTCCTTAGGGAAAGGACTCTCATTAGCTCAGATAAACTTGCACTTGCTGGGAAACATGACCTCTCCTTTTACCAGCATTCATATGCATTCTCTCTCCAAATATACAAGTGTTATAATTCCAACCTTTCATATCTAACTTGAAAAACACTGGATATGATGAAGAGGACTTGGGTGGGACACTGATTTTCACAAGTTGCCTCCAAATTAATCAAAATTAATATCATCCCAACGGCTTTCTCCTCTTCACAGAGATTTCAACCCTTGCGTAACCTTCCACAAAGCTGAAACTGAAGTGACCGGGAACATTTTGTAAGCAAACTTTGTATTGTGCCATTTCAATCACTTCGAAATAGCAACACCTTTTTGAAATTCAAGATTTTAATTGTTATGTACTAAGCAGATAAGAAAACAAAACATCAATGCATTTATAACCTTGTTATATTTTATATGAAACAATTAATAAAAGACCTAATGTTAGAGATTTTTTTCAAGAAATTAAATGAGATTTAATCACATAAGCCTGCAGCCTCAATGCAAATGTGTTTCCACTATAAACTATCAAATAAAACAGAAACACAGCTTTAAAAGCATGCTATTTTCATATGTTTATCTTGCAAGAACTTACTCTGGTAACACTAGAAAAATAAATGCTCAAAAGCAAAAAGAGGAAATAAGGTATGTGATGTCAGCAAATGTATGTAGTTTAACAGTGATGGCCATCTATTTCATTGGGACTGCAAATATAAATTTTGAACAACTTTGTATTATTGGTAAGTAGAAATTGGCCAAAACGTGAAAGACACTGTTTCAGACAATAGTCATAGTGTTTTAACTTACTGTTTCTGGTGTTTCATCTGAAATTTATAAAAAAAAAAAAAAAAAAAAGACCAAGCATATGCTGAGGATACAAATATGGAAACTATATTTTCACAATTTATAGAACAAAATATAACATTTTAGATACAGATTAAGAAGCTGTTTAATAAAGTAGAGTGCATTAGGAAAGCACTCAGATTAAATGTCCTTCTATTTTCTGTCATAGTTGGTTGACATAGCATGATGCTGAATTATATTTCACTCTTTGCAGTATATTGAGGAGCACGGTGTACTAACATACCTTCTTTGATTCTCTGAACCTCTTCTCTACCCACATTTAAAACATCATAATATTTTCGCCTTCTTCGAGACAAGTATGTCTGGGGCATAACATGTCTGTAGTAAATTATTATACGTAAGAGGGGGAAATTAGAATGTTATTCAGATAAAAGGGGGTTGCTTCAATGTATAAATACTCATCAAGTCTGATGTATCAAATGGTACTATGTGACTTTGGTGACTTATTCAGTTTCCAGGTTCTCCTTTGTCTTTAAAGAGTTAACAATTGAAAATATTTTCATTCCATTATAGCCTTTTGGTGATTAAAAAGGTCAAGGTCTACTTATAAAATTATGTTGGCTATCCACCTAACTGTGGTATATAGCATAGGTTGAAAGTAAATATTCACTCTTTTCACAGTGAACTATTTAATACCTTTCATGTATTTTCACTAACCCCCCCTCTTTTAATAAAGCCCACTACTATTTTTCTTAGATATGAAAAGTAGATTGTCAGTGTGACATTCTTAGTGAAGCTTAAGAATTCTGTTATATTTAGGTTCTTCCTTATTTGATGCTCTGAATCATGAGTGGTTTACTGAGAAAGCCTTTATCTCTCTATTCCATTTTTGAATCTGAACAAGGCTGGTTGAAGGTAGATACTGAGAAAGCAAGGGAAAACAGCCTGAATTAAAGTCAAGTGTGGAATTGTATTGCTGAAGAGACTATAATCAGAAATACTGCTTTCTTGTCCATTTCTATATCTCTGTCCCTGACTATGGACAAATAACCTACTCATTATAGGCCTCTCTTTCCTGACTCTATAAATAAGGGGGTTGGACAATCTGACCTCTGAACATGCCCTTCAGCCCTACAAACCCAGAGTTCTATAGCTTTCAATAGATTGACTACACAGAGAGAGGAACACCTTTGGAATAATTCTCAGCCTAAAGGCCAATGATGACACGACGCTGATGTTGGAAGGAGGTGATAGAAGATATTTGATCCCATTGGTTTGGAGTTCACCAGCTGAGATAAAGGAGCAGAGCTGAGAAGCCTTGCAACATGAGTGTCCTTTGTCTCTTTGTGGATGACCCTTTCACATTAATATCAACATCAGAAACTGAATTCAAGAAAAGAAAGAGAAAGTCACACATTCTTTCAAAAATCCTTTGTCAGTGAACATTTGAGCACATCAGGAAGCCAAATCAGATATCACTTAAAATAGTTTTTGGGTCAAGATTACAAAAAAAGGGAAGACAGGAAAGAACAGTGGAATCAGCTGGAGTTTGTCCCCGAAAAGTCGCTTAAACTAAGTTGGAACACAACCCGCAGCAAGTTAGCGAGAGCACTTCTCAGTGGGATCACATCCACATAGTGGCATTGACCACAAATTGATCTCACAAAGTGTTTCCCTGCAAAACTGAAAATCACTTGGAAAAAAAAAGACACCCCTTAAGGAAATTTTAAATGAAGCTTGCATGCCAATTCTTACTGATTGCAAAATGCATAAAGAAATCTCATGATCAGCATGATAAATTCAAGATTAGTTTGAACATGATTTATATCCCGTGGTGTCAGGTCAAGATCATGTGCCTGAGAATTGTAAAGCTGTTCTATTTACTACAATAGCATTGAAGGTTTTACTAATGAGTTATGAATAAAAAGAAAAAAATATAATAAGTACTTCTCTATTCTTATTTAATGATAAGTATTTTGTAGTTGAGTTTAGAGGTAATTTTAGAGTCATAATTATGACTGTCTATCAAAAATTAAAAACAACACAGAGCTATTGATATGCAGCATGGATTTGAGTTCCCACAATGAGAAGGGAAATGAAATTTCAGTGCTGCATGAATCTTTGACATCTCCCTGATAAACTCTTCAGTGTAATTCACATATTCAATAGAGCACAATATTTACTCCTATCCTTCAGAGCTTTCCTACTCACTTCCCTTCTGTCCATTTCAAATATCCAGGCTATTTGTTTTCAAAATGCCTATCAAACCTGAGATATACATGCTGAAAACAATATAATATGTGCCCAATATTTTGTCAGTTAATTCAGATTTTAGACTGAATTGCTCCAATACTAAAATGTTCTGTCATTTAAAGAATGTAAAAAAGTTTACTGATAGGATAATATATAAATACTGACCATAACATTTAATTAAAATGTGTGCTGATTGTCTTAATTCATAGAATTTGGGGGAAAAAAGTGAATGTGAACATTTCATCCATTTTATTTTTTAATTGGTATTCTTTACTGTTTCTGTAAAAAGAAAAGATAGGATTCTAGCACTTTGAATATATTGTTGGGTTAAATTTTGCATTTATTGTTTTATTTAGAATTAGAAAACTACTTTTAAACCACAAATAAAGATTTCATTGTTTAGAGAATGTATCATAAATAAAAAAGACAAAGAAAGAAATGAAAAGTCTATTTTACAACTATCAATAGTCCAAACTGAATGTGATAAATTTTGTTAGTTTTCTTACATTAAAAGTTTTGATTATTGGCCATTTGTCATGTATTTCAAAAGTTAGAAGTAACAGCATCAGAAAATTGACTGACCACACAATTAGTGTCTTTTTAAATTTTGCAGTTTATTTACCTAAAAACTACACTCTACCATCCCTGTTTACACATGGGAAAATAGCACAGGTTCTGTGCTTTGCTCTGTCTTCCCAGTTTCTCATGCTGCTGTTCAGTACAAATAACTGAGTTTATTTAGTCCTTGTTAATTTCCCATGTTACTTAGCAAAATGCTTCCAAGCTCCACAGCAACGCAATGACACTATCTTGTTTTATTCTGTAATCCTGTTTGCAACGTATTTTTCTCTTCAGTAAAATGTCACCTAGTATGCATTCCTTTGAAAAATTACCATTACTTTGACAAGGGATCAGATATTAATTAGTACTTTTGTCCATAGTTGTATAGGAGTATAACAGAAATACCTCTTAAGCAGACAAATATACTTTGGCACTAGAAGGGATTAATAATATGAAGAGGGAGATTCAATGCTATGGGGATATATTTTTGAACTTAATGTGAATATATCCAACTTAGCTACAGATTACATTCATACATACCCAAGTCAGCATATTAAAATAGTCTTTCAGCTGTTGAAAACTAATTCTTGAAAATATAGTGATATAAACAAGATATCTTAGAACTTATTTCAAGATTGCCACTTAGCTGATAGAATTTTAAAACATACTTGTTGAGTTAAAGCAGCAGTTGTGTGCATATTATTTAAATATTGTGAAAATAATTCTAGTCTATCCAGCTAGCTACCTTTTTTCCAGTGATGAAGGTCAAACCAGAGCTTTGTTCATGTTTGTTAAGTACTCCAACAAAGAGCCACAACTCCAGCCCTACAAGCTAACAAATTTCGAACCAACATTACAAATGAAACTAAGTGGTCATATTATTCACAGTAAAGAGACTTTGTATTTTTTTTTTAATTTTTATTTTGCAATACAATTCAGTTCTACATATCAGCCACAGATTCCCTTGTTCTCCCCCCTTCCGCCCCCCTCACCTTCCCCCCAGCCCGCCCCCCATTCCACTCTCCTCCAGGGCAAAGCCTTCCCCACAGACTGAGATCAACCTGGTGGACTCAGTCCAGGTAGGTCCAGTCCCCTCCTCCCATGCCGAGCCAAGGGACCCTGCATAGGCCCCAGGTTTCAAACAGCCAACTCATGCAATGAGCACAGGACCCAGTCCCACTGCCTGGATGCCTCCCAAACAGATCAGGCCAATCAACTGTTCCACCCACTCAGAGGGCCTGATCCAGTTGGTGACCCCTCAGCCATTGGTTCATATTTCATGTGTTTCCGTTTAAAAATGCTTGAATATTACACTAACCAAGTTGATAAACTATTTATTTTACTCTGACTTTACGTTTTAATGTCATTCCCAATTTAAATGTTTTGCAAATATTTCTTTTGATGCTTACACACAACCTCTTCAATTTTAGCAATTACATCTCTGAATCATGACATAAAATGCCAATCCAAAATGATACCTACATATGTAGATTTCTAGAATGACATAAAATGGGACTCTGTAGACCCTCTCCTATTTTAACAGTATAACTGGATGAAACAAGTTTTAAATCAAATTAGTTGAATTCTCTGGAAACTGTTACAGGAAATATGGTAATGCTAAAGCCTCACTCAGCAAATAGATCCTACTATTATTGTTGTGAATTTCAGATGAGCCAGGATGTATTTCTTGAATGCTTGTTCCATCACACTGATAAAACTTTTCTCTGAGCATCTTTTGCAGAAAGCCACAGTTTTAAAATACTAGGCTTCCTCTCACTCCAAGATCATATTCTAAAGTGTAGTTTCACCAGCCACTGGTACCCATCACCTTACGGCCTCAATCTGAAGAAGTTTTACTTGACTTAAGATAATAAGACTGCTCCTTATATCCCCAAGACTATGCCTTAGCCATCCCATGTTCCTATAAAAGTATAAATGTTGTTCCAGTAGCAACCACATGAAAGCACTAAGGACTGCTAACTCTTCTGCTTTCTTGTGGCACATCTTCATGTGAGGAGAGAGTAATCCCTGCTTCTGGTGACTTAGGCAACAGAAATTAATTTTCCTACATGAAAGGTAAGTCTTCACAATTATATTGCTGGAAAGTTTAATTTCTGGTAATGACTTTCTTCCTGGCTTAAGGATAGACACATTCTCACTATGTATTTAAAATGCCTTTCCTCCATTTATACCTACACACAAGCACACATACACACTCGTACATACTGACATGCAAAAAAGTTGGGTAAAGTGTGAAAACAAGAGAGAGAGATTGAGAGATTCTGAGCACAAGTGAAAGCTTTGGGACTTAGTCTTAAACACTAATCTTATACACTCAAATCCATGTCTATTAATTCCTAACTTCCAATTCTTCCAGCTGCAATCACATTGTGGGACAGAAGGACACAGTTAATGAAGTTTTGTTCCTTTGTTTTATTTTTGTTTTGTTTTGTTTTTATCAGAAACAATGGGCATATGGAAGTCATGGACTAACTCACTGAAACTATTACAATTAAAACTTTGGGAATAAATCACATACACACAAGATTTTCTTTCCTAATGCAGGGGAAATGCACTGCCAGGAAAAGGGGAGAGGACTTCTGGAATAATACTTTCCTGAAATGAATTCCAGAGTTTTTAATTAAAGCTAGTATTAGGAAAGAGAAAAACTTGACTATATTTTAAAAGGGGTACCAGTGAAGGAATTTAGGTAGATGATTATAAAAATCAATATACGTACAATAAAATTATGTATGCTGCTGGAGAGAGAAAAGTATAGGAGAAGTGGGATGATAATAGTATACTTTCAAGAATAAAAATATAAAAAATACATATGCAAATATGTATGTGTGTGTAGGTACATGGATTTAAATATGGCATATAGAAACACATTTGACAATAAGACCAGGATGGGCCTTGATAGCAAATGGAAACTCAAATCCACAGGAAGAAATAGGAAAGCTTTATTTCCAATGCCATCATCTTTTTACTGTTGATAACTTGAATCTTCTTTTCTTTTGTTAGTCAGTCTACCTGATTTTATTAGTTTATTCCCATCCACCAGATATCTGTTAATTGATTTTAATACTGCTATCTCTTTATTACCACCTCCCTATATTGCTTTGAGTTCTGTCTTTACCTCTTTTTCACATTTAAAATGAAATATGTGATTGTTGACTTGAAATCTTTTTTTTAACCTTTTTTTTTTTCAGCTTAAAATGTTCATTTGTACACCTCTTAAAAGTAACTTTTACCCACTGGTTTATAAGGTGTGTTTACTAGACCTCATTCAGGACATCTTTAATTGTGTATATAAATTGCAGTATAAACTCTAACTTTTCCTCTTGGAGGTTTATAGTATTCAGTCATATGTTGAGGTTTTTAATTCATTTGGAGTTTAGTTTTGTTCAAGGTAAGAGATAAGGATCCTGTTTTATGCTTTCTTCATTCAGAGACTGTAGTTGCCAAAATATAACATTCAACAAATTAAAAGCGGAAAGGAACAAAATTAACTTGCTTGAAATCATATGCAAAAATTCCTGTAATTAAAACCATATGTCATGATAAAACAAACTAAAAAGTAATTAACTTAAAAATCTAGAGCAAGTCATAATGCCTATTTTGAGGACTTCTGACATAATTTTCAAACTATTTTTATATATTTGCATGTTATGTTAAATAATTTTACATACTACATATCACATTATAATATACACTATATAATATTAAATATGACATATTTATATTTATATCCATATTATATTTTAAGTGAAATATGATGAGATTACTTTAACCCCTCCATTTTCTCCCTCCAGGTTCCTCTGTAATGCACTCCCTCAAACTTTCACTTGCTCCCACTTTCAAGTTGATAGCCTTTATTTTGTTAGTGATACATGTAGCAGGCTGATTCCATTTGTATTATTAATGTGTTTCCAGGCTGGCCGTTCTGCTTTGGGCCTGACACTCCAATGATGGGTCTCATTCCTGAGAGACATTAAACCTCCTTCTTCCTGAAATCATTAGCCTCCTATACTTCTTCATATCAATATTGGTTCTCATGAAATTTCCCCCCTTCTATATTAACATGCCCATGGATATTGGCACTGACAAAAGTGATTTGAAGTGGGAAATGAGATGGTGGAAGGAGACTCCAGAAGGAGGGAGGGAGGGAGGTCAACACAGAAGAGGAGATATGAGCCACAAAGAACCCCAAGGTTGTTTGATAAAACTTCCAAGAGTCATTATTTTATATTCATAGAATTTTAAGGGAAGATAAGCCAGTTGGGCTGACAATGCTTCCCACAAGAACCATAGACTAAAAAGATAAAATAAAAAAAAATAAACAGTATTTAGAAACCTCCTTTAAAAGGTTGCTCAAGGTAGTGCATGTGCCTCCCCAAACAATATAGATGATGGATGTAGCTTTAGGTTGCCTCTCAGGAACATATCACTAAGGGCACTGCAGGTAGGACACAGGACTCCTCGGATGATTCGGGCTGGAGCTAATTTGAGAACCTCCTCTTTGTGGTCTAGTTTCCATCGTACTAGAAAATAGTATGCAAGCTGCCAATGGATGTGTTGCAGTTACTTTTCTATTGCTCTGATGAAACTCCACAACTGAGGCGACTGACAGAAGAAAGTTTTTATTTGGGACATACAGTTTCAAGGGGAGAGGTACATCGCCATTGTGTCAAAGAACAAGGCAGCAGGCAGGCAAGCTTAGTGCTGGAGCAGTAACTGAGAGCTCATGTCTTCTTCAAACAACTGCTTGGGGGCAAAGAGAGCTAACAGGAAATGGCCTGGCTTTTTAAAACCTTAAAGCCAGGTACCTTGTGGCATACCTCTTCCATCAAGACCACACCTCCTATTCCTTCCCAAAGGCTTTCTCAACTGGAGATCAAGCATTCAATTATATAAGGCTATAGATGTCATTCTCATTCAAAACACTTCAGCATGGAAGCAATTAATAATCCTACCCAGCAGTAACACCTATTAACCACAACAATGACCAGCATGGTAAGATAAGCATGCCTTCCATTCTTCATAAAAGAAGTCTGTCTTTATATCGAATGGAGAAATACAGAAAACCAAAACTGTACACGCTGCACAAATCAACCTATCATATGGGTCAGCTGCAATGGATACATATACATTATAATTCTAAAATATATTTCTGAATCTTGTAAGTTCTGTGCTAGTCTCAGGTTTATTTTTCAATAGAATATTTTTTAAATATACACACACATACATATATGTATTGTCTATGTTCTATATGTGCATGTATATGTCATATACTCACGGTAATCTAGGCTAGAAAGTATGATTGCATCTCTGTCATATTGCATTGGTTTGAAGAACTGCAAAAACTTGGGCCACTTTCACTGGGAAGAGAATTGCCAAAACTGGGTGCATCAGGAGGTAATCAACACTTAGTCTTTCCTACACACAGTGGCATACAAGAAGTATGTGTTAGCTTTAAGTGCATATTGCCAAGTATATAAAAAATGTTTAGTTAAGAGGAAAAATTAAAACATTAATATACAGGCTTTGGTTTATATTATGGTATTAGGAATATAATATGATTTAGTGCTGAAAGATTTTATATATCCTTTTAAAAGTTAGCCAATAAAAGAAAATCATTAACTTTTAAATAGCTAATTATAAAAATATATCAAAATCATAAATGTTTAAATACATGGCATGATGATTTTTAGCTCATGAAATTTCAACAAAAACATTCATATGAGAAAAATGTAATTACATTTTAAGTGCAAGTCAAACATTGAAGTGTCTTACTTTATTTTTTCTTTTTCTTTTTTCTCCTCTCATATAATCCTCTCCAACTGCAGCCTCCTCTCCCTCTCCTCCTCCCAGCGTCTCCCTTAATTCCCTTCTTCCTTATATCAACTGCCCTGAACGTACTATTACTATTATCTCTTGTTCTAATTATTTCTAAAACAAGGTATAAGAAGGAAAACTTGTAACCATTAACATTAAGCTATTTTTTTATCTTTTCTCAATTTTCTTTTTATTTGTTCTTCTGTCATACAATACATCCTGATCATAGCCTCACCTCCCTCTACGTCTCCCAGCCCCCTACACAAAAACATCTTCTCTCCCCCAGATCCACTGCTCCTCTGTTTAACTTCAGACCAGAGCTGGCTTTCCAGGGATATCAACAGAACACAGCATAGCAAGTTACAATAAGACTAGACATTAAACCCTCACACCAAGACAGGACAAGGCAAGAAAGTAGGAGAAAAAAAAAATGGTCCAAAGAACAGGCAAAAGAGTCAGAGACACCCCACTTCCATTTTTAGGAGGCCTACCAAAACCCAAGTTAAACAACCGCAGCACGTATACAGAACACCTAGCACAGACCCATGCAGGCTCTGTGATTGCTGCTTCAGTTTCCATGAGCCCCTATGAGTTCTGCTTAATTGATTCTGTGGTTCATGTTCTCTTGGTGCCCTCAAACCATCTGACTCCTACCCCCTCCCTCTTTCGTGGGTTCCTTGAGCTTTGCCTAATATTTCACTGTGGGTCTCTGCATTTGTTCCCATCAGCTGCTAAAGGAAGCCTCTTTGATGATAATTGGACTAGGTACCCGCCTACCATGATTATAGCAGAATATCATTAGGAATCATTTCATTGACTTTTTATTTTCAGTTGTGTTGGATTTTACACTAGGTCTCTGAGCCATACAGCCATAAAGATTCTAGATCCTGGTCATGTGATTCTGGGAAATTAACACCACCATGGTTTAGTTTGGTACATTTGTTTCAAACAAGAAACAAGCTGAATTTACTTTTCCCATGGGGATGTTAATTTTAAGATTTTTATAAACTTGTTCACATTGTGTAATTTGATTAGTCTTACATTTCATTGGCTTTACTTTGTGTGAACATTTCTGTGAATCAGAAAACAAACAAATTTTCACAAGTCTGTTCTGATACCTCACTCAGGATTGCTGCTAAGTGAAGTCTTTCTGAAGTCTGGATGGTCTATCAGACATCACAAATATGTCATTTGAACGTTTTGTTGCCTACTCAGCCTGGAATAAAATAACATCAACTATGAATTAACTATCTAATTTGAAGATTCACTCCACTAATATTTTTTATAAATTTTATCATGCTGCCTCTTCCATGACTAACTACAAAATTTGTCACTGCCACAATGGGAGACCCAAGGAAAATATTAGCCACATAGTCCTAATAATAATAAAAGAAAGAATATGAATTTGTGGTGGAATAGTGGGTACATAGAAAGGGCAAAAATTGAAGAGGGAATAACGTAATTATACTTTAATAGAAACATATATTAAACATTGAAGCACAAAGCATCATCCCAAATATAAGCACAAAACCATTTTTTAACGGGTCTCCTCTAATTTTCATATTTTTATAAGGATTATCCAAAGTTCTAGGAAACTTCAAACTCTTTTATGCTGAAATTTGACTAGTTCTGCCTTACCCAATAAGCTAGAGGCTTCTTTAACTGAGTCATTTCGTGTAATTAGTAGAAACTATTCAATCCTTGATGCATTGCAGTCCAGTTTTCCAGTAATTTGTAAGGTAGGTCAAAGTTCATAGCAACATATCTTTTTACAAGAACTTAGTTTCTTGTGACCACTAAGGACGCAGCAAGTTCAACTGTAGAATCTAACTGGACTCTTGAGGCCAATTCAGTGTCTGTTTAATAAACCAGACCTGGGGCTTGTGAAATCAAGTAGAGAAAACTACTTTGGCCTCCTTTTACAGCTAGAGGAAACTGCAGATTATATGATTCCATGGATTTTTGGATTTTGCACATGATAAACAATGTATTTTTCAAGAGCTATGACTGATTCCAAAAAATATTCATAAAACACAGAAACATAAGAATCTGTTTTCCTGAAAGAGCATATAGATTCTGCAGGTAACCTAATTAGCATAAAGTGTATAGTTCACTGACTTTCTTTTTTTTTTTTTTTTTAATTTTTATTTTGCAGTACAATTCAGTTCTACATATCAGCCACGGATTCCCTTGTTCTCCCCCCTCCCGCCCCCCTCACCTTCCCCCCACCCCGCCCCCCATTCCCATCTCCTCCAGGGCAAAGCCTTCCCCGCAGACTGAGATCAACCTGGTAGACTCAGTCCAGGTAGGTCCAGTCCCCTCCTCATAGGCCGAGCCAAGCGACCCTGCCTAGGCCCCAGGTTTCAAACAGCCGACTCATGCACTGAGTACAGGACCTGGTCCCACTGCCTGGATGCCTCCCAAACAGATCAGGCCAATCAACTGTCTCACCCACTCAGAGGGCCTGATCCAGTTGGTGACCCCTCAGCCATTGGTTCATATTTCATGTGTTTCCGTTCGTTTAGCTATTTGTCCCTGTGCTTTATCCAACCTTGGTCTCAACAATTCTCACTCATATAAACCCTCCTCATTCTCGATAATTGGACTCCCAGAGATCCATCTGGGGCCTAGTCATGGATCTCTGCATCCAGATCCCTCAGTAGTTGGATGAGGTTTCTAGCACGACAATTAGGGTGTTTGACCATCCCATCACCAGAGTAGGTCAGTTCGGGCTGTCTCTTGACTATTGCCAGCAGTCTGTTGTGGGGGTATCTTTGTGGATTTCTGTGGGCCTCTCTAGCACTTTGTTTCTTCCTATTCTCATGTGGTCTTCATTTACCATGGTCTCCTATTCCTTGTTCTCCCTCTCTGTTGTTGATCCAGCTGGGATCTCCCACTCACCCAAGCTCTCTTTCCCTCGACCCTCACCCTTCACTACCCCCACTCATGTCCAGGCTGTTCATGTAGATCTCATTCCATTTCTCTGTCATTGGGCGATCCCCGTGTCTTTCTTGGGGTCCTGTTTTCCAGGTAGCCTCCCTGGTGATGTGAGTAGCAGTCCAGTCATCCTTGTTCCACATCTAGTATCCTACTATGAGTGAGTACATACCATGTTTGTCTTTCTGAGTCTGGGTTACCTCACTCAGGATGATTTTTTCTAGATCCATCCATTTGTCTGCAAACCTCATGATGTCATTTTTTTCTCTGCTAAGTAGTATTCCATTGTGTATATGTACCACATTTTGTTTATCCATTCTTCAGTTGAAGGGCATCTACATTGTTTCCATGTTCTGGCTATTACAAACAATGCTGATATAGTTCACTGACTTTCAATAAATCAGTTTGGGTCTAGGAAATAGAAAGAGTGTTGTTAGCTATGACATCATGTCTATTTGTACATTTCTAAAGGGATAATACATTCAATTATATGTTTTGTAAGGAGGGATTATTTTTTTCAGAGAGAATAATATCAATTATCTTCTCTAAGATATTGTTTTATAAAAAATTGGAAACAGGTTTATTATGAAAGATTATAAAATTTTGTATAAATTATTTTATTATTATTTTTATCTTTTATACATTTAAAACAACATATAATACAGAACATATTCTCTGTTCACTGTCTCTCTCTAGTACCTCCAAGGTATCCTTTCTCTAAACCCTCACATTTTCCCTCTACTCTGCAATGGATAGCTTCTTTTTCTTTGATCATTATCATTTTACACACACACATACACATGCACATATATGCAAGATGTACAAACTAAAACTACTGATCTTTTATTATTTGTTTGTATATTTTTTCAGGGATGATCACTTTTAACTAGATAGCCAAAAAAGGATTCATTGCTGAATAAGTAATAATTTTCATTCTCCAAGCAGTCATTAGTTGCCTATAGTTCTTCACCCAGGGATGGAAACTCACGAAAATTTTCTCCTTCTAAGATAGCATGTCTATCTATATTGGTATTCTTCCGGTCTTGTTTATGCCATCATTTCTAGTACAGACTGCTTCACAACCAACTTCATTCTTTCTTACATTCTTTCTAATTCCCTTTTTGTGATATTCTGGAATCAATTCATACAGGAGATATGATGTAGACATATCCATTGGGGTGGAGTTCCCCATGACCATTGATCTCTGTATGAAATCCAGTTGTGGGTTTTGGTGATTGTCTCCAAGTGCTGTAAAGAAAAACTTGTTTGATGGGGATTGATAGCTACAGCAACCCTATGGGGGAAAGGTTAAGATTTAGAATCTCTTAGGAATTATGTTGGTCTAGCACAGTGTTGGTAGGAGATTCTTATCCAAGACCCACAACATTATTAGCCCCAGAAAGCAAGCTGGGTCTCTAGTATCAAGTATGATTTTCCTCCTGTAAAGTAGGCCTTTATTCCACTGACAAAGCTGCTTGTGACCACCAATGTGTGAATTTCACTTATTACATCTTTACAGATAAATTACATGCTGGTCATTGTTGTGGTTCATATGTATTGAACTTGAGTAGGACTATTAATTACTTCCCTTCCTTGGAAGGTAGTATTTTCTGATACCATGTGTGGTAGTTTTAATGTAATTGACCCCCATAAGCTCATAGAGAGTGGCACTATTAGGAGGTATGGTTTTGTTGGAGTAGTTATGGTCTTGTTGGAGGAAGTGTGTCACTGTGGAAGCAAGCTTTGGGGTCTATTATATGCTCAACCCACACCAAGTGTCTCAGTTCACTTCCTGCTGACTTTATGTCAAGGTGTGGGACTCTCAGCTCTTTCACCAGTACCATGCCTGCCTGAACACCACCATTTCCCACCATGATGATAATGGCCTGAACTTTAAGCTACCGAAGTAAACGTTTTCCTTTATAAGAGTTGCTGCAGTCATGGTGTCTCTTCACAGCAATAGAAACACTAACTAAGACACCATGGAAGCAAGTCTTTCAGCTTAGATCATCGTGAATCATCCGAGTCTATATTATAAGTGTAAAATGTCTTCAGCAATAGAGTATTACTTTCAATTTCAGAGAGGCAACCAAGGGTTTACATCAATAGTCTACATTTGAGAGTTTTAGAAGTCTCTTCGACTACCATAACAAAACATTCAAAAGCAGGCTTCTAGTGCCTGGTACTGGGATTTTTGTTAGTCTATGGTTCTGGAAGGGAGTGTTGTTAGTTCAAGAGACAAAGATACATAACTTCCTTTGAGATACACACACACACACTCACTCACACACACATTAATGTACTATTACTATTTGCTCACTCTCTGATTTTTTAATATAAGCACTTAAGGCTTTAAACTTCCATAGTAGAATAGGAGAATTATATTTAACATGTCCCAGAGGATTCACTGTACTTTGTTACCATTTTCTCTTAGTTCCAAGAATAATTTCTTTCCTGATTTCTTCTTTGATGCACTCATCATTAAGTAATGAGTTGTTTAATCTCCATGAGTTTATTCATTTAGTAGAGTTTTACTTGCTGTCAATTTTATGTTTTATTGTATATTTTACAGATAGAAATTATTTCAAGCTTTCTGTATTTGTTAAGGCTTGTTCTATATCCCAGCATGTGGTCTACTTTTAGAAGCTTTCGTGTACTGCTGAGTTGAATATCTGTTCTTCAGCATTTAGGTGAGATGTTTTGTTGATATTTGTTAGGTTTGTTTTATATAAGATGCCACTTAATTTTTATGTGTCTCATTTTACTTCCTTGTTTAGATTACCCATCGACTAGAGAAAATTGGGTGTTGAAACTGCCTACAATTATTGTGTTTGTGTTAATTTGTGTCTTTAATACCATTAGTATGCTTTTTATGAAATTGGGTAAACCAGTTTGGGAGATGTATGTTTAGGAATGTGGTATTTTCCAGATTAATCGATCCCTTGACTGTAACGAAATATAGTCTTTTTTGTTGATTCTGATTAGGTTTAGTTTGACATCTATTTTGACAGATATTAGGATTCCAGGATGAGCTTGCTTCATGAACTCATTTTGCTTGAAATAATCTTTCCAACCTTTTACTTTAAATTGGTGCATGTATTTAAAAATAAGATGAGTTTCTTGTGGACAACCAAAAGGTGAACTTTGTTTTTTAAATCCATTCTGCTAACGTATGACATTTGAGTGGAGGGTTAAAGCCATTAATACTTAAAGTTATTATTGAAAAGTTGTGTAGTTTACAGTCATTTTGTTGAGTTTTGCTGTTTTTTGTTCTTAGTGGTGTACTGTGCTTCATAAAATTTTAGATTCATTTGTTTAGTTTCTACAGTCTCTTGGCCATATTCATTCCTCTCTTCAGTTTGAAATATTGCTTACAGTATTTTGTAGAGCATTTTTGTTTTTGCATATTTTGGGCTGTTTGATTCAGGGGAAGTTTTTTTCTCCTTCAACAATGGCAGACAGTTTCACTGAATATAGTTTTCTTGTATAGTCTTTGTGATCTTTTAAAACTTGGGGTGCATTGCTCCAGGATCTTCTGGCTTTCAGAGTTTCATTGATAAATCAAGTGTTATTCTGTTAGATTATCCTTTACAAGTGATGTGTTTTTTTTTCCTCTTGCATATTTTTGCTTTGTTCTATATATCTAGTGTTTTACTTATGATGTACAGTGGGGTGTTGCTTTTTTTGTCTTGTGTAGTTGATGTTCTCTGAGCTTCTTGTGTCTGTATAGGCATGTATTCATTAGTTTGTGGAAATTTTTCTTTTCTATAAATTTTTAAAGATCTGGCCTATGCTACTGACTTGGACTCTTCCCCCTCATTTTTGTCCTTGTTTGTACTTTTAATTTTTAATTTTTTTTTTGCTTATATCATCAGGATCTTCTACTTTACCTTCAAGGCTTGATATTATATCTTCTGCTTGGTTCATTCAACTTGTAAGGATTTCCTCTTGGTTTTATAATTAGGATATTGAGATTTTCAACCCCATCTTCATTTAAACTTTTTCCTTCAGTGTTTCTATCTCTTTACTGAATTTAGTTTTCACATCCTAAATTATCTTCATGATTTCATTCAGCCAGGTATGTATTTTTCTTACACATCACTCAAGTATTTATTATTATCTTCTTGGAGTTCAAGGAAGTACTTGGTTCTTGTCCTTTTTAAATTTCTTGAATTCTTTAATGAGGTTTATGATTGTTCTTTTAAATTACATGTCCTGGGGTTCATCTAGGTAGTTTTCACTATAGAATTACTCTGTAAGACTAATTCTTATTTAAGGGTTTGATGGAAGACATGGTATGTTTGCCACTAGGTTGGTTTTGTTCTTGTGATTTGACCTGGGCATGTTTTGGGGTATGTGTCTGATGTGATAATCTAGACTAGTGTAGGTAATGTCTAACTTAAACTAGGCTAGTAAAATTGATAAATTACCTATTTAATTGGATCATGGCATGGTGGCTTTCAAATCACAGGTCTAGAGCTTAGCCTATAGGTTCAGAGAGGGCAGTAGCAGAGGGGAGGATGGGAGAGGAAAGGAACATCTATTTCACCCATCAAAGGTATCACTTGAAGAAAAGAGTTTTGAAAGGTTATCAGCATGGAACTAGGCCTGTGGGTGTGGAGATGACTACAGGAGAGGGGATGGAGAAAGGAAGAACCAACTCACACAGGTGAGGTAGATCATAAATCTTCTATAGGATATTAATAGAAATGAAGTTTAAAATTAGTGAAAGCAAGTGGACCCTGAGGAGAGGAAGTGTTAAAGTGGATATATAAGAAGCTGGTGAACAGTGAACAGACAGATTCATAAGCCAAGATTTTGAGGCAGGAATTGCGTGGTTACACAATGCCAAATGTATAAGCAAAACATGGGGGAAAGCTAAATTCCACAATTGTCACAGGGAAGAAAAAAATGAATTTCCACACAACAATCAAGACTACAATTAGAAGTATTAAAACAATGGGTTAACTGCAATACTTGAGAAGTTGGCTCTCTGGTTCATAGCAATGTGTTTTGATTGTATGACAAGAATCTACTTTTTCATGATTAAGATACAAATTTGGAATCCAACCAAGATTAAGAATAAGTAAGACTGAGCAGATGTTGATGTTAATAAGCTGATTAGCAGTAACCCAAAGCTCATTGTACTTCTACATATATAAAACCGAGATTGTCTGAGTTGGAACATGTTCACTGCATTCTTGATATTAAGGTCAGTTCCAAATCAGAAGGGGAGAGATGAACCTTTGGATTCATTCTGTAAGTAATTTGGAAGGTCAATATATTCTTCCCACTCAAGTTGACTCATATTATACTTGCTATTAGCATTTGGCACAAGGGGACAGGTCCAGATCAGATTTAGAATCATTGCAGACATGCACAGACAGCACCAGAGACTTTCTGAACTGGGCACATCTGAATCACAGGGAAAGCTGCTTAACCTCACAGCAAACCTATTTGCATAGTGCTTTCTAGTCATCAGAAAGTGTCTTAGTTTGTAATTATGAAAATCAGAGCAACTTGTATTTTATTTGGAATAATAGACTTACACATTAAAATACAGCATATTAAGAGGCATCTTTGGGTTCTCATGGTGACATTTGTGTAGTACTAGGAAGAAATGTATGTCAAATAGGAGTGCTGTAGCAATGGCTCTACCTGACAGAAATTTCCAGGAGCTTTTATTGATTAACTTTATTATTTGACAATTTCACATATGTATTCCACTTATCCTCTCCTTCTACCTCCTATCCAAATCAATTTTATTTCTTTACTACGTGTTCCTTCTGCTCATTCATGTTGCTTCTTTGTTGCTTGGTTTGTGATTTATATATTTTAATAAGGGTATCTGTGCTGTGGGATGTTCTGTATGGCAAATGTGTTGCTGATTAGTCAATAAATAAAACACTGATTGGCCAGTGGCCAGGCAGGAAGTGTAGGCGGGACAAGGAGGAGAATAAAGCTGGGAAGTGGAAGGCTGAGTCAGAGAGACACTACCAGCCGCCACGATGACAAACAGCATGTGAAGATGTCGGTAAACTACGAGCCATGTGGCAAGGTACAGATTAATGGAAATGGATTAATTTAAGCTGTAAGAACAGTTAGCAAGAAGCCTGCCACGGCCATACAGTTTGTAGCCAATATAAGTCTCTGTGTTTACTTGGTTGGGTTTGAGTGGCGGTGGGACTGGCAGGTGAGAGAGATTTGTCCTGACTGTGGGCCAAGCAGGAAAACTCAAGCTACATATCTGTGTGAACAATGGATTGTATTCTCTGGGGTCATCATTGAGTACAAAGGTAATGATCCACATACCTGAATCTTTCAGTTTAAAACAGTTCGTTAGTGAGGGCAGGAGCTGCTAAACTCTGCCTCCACGCACAGCTAACTGTTGAAGGGGCCTTGTGAAGACCCAGTACGGGCAATTGTCACTGTTTTGAGTTTGTGATTGCAAAGAAGACATTTCACAGCTTTACGCTCTCTCACTTCTGGATCATACATTCATTTTGCTCACCTCATCTGCAATGGTCTGTGAGGTTTGCTAAAAAGATAATCCAGTTTCTTCTTAAGGTGTACCATCGCTCTGCCAGGGGCTTCTGACAGTGTACAGTATCAAGCATAGATTCTTTCTGTGTAGCAGGTATCAAATCCAATCAGAGAGCAATTGGCTACTCCACAACAGTAGCATCACTTTTGCACAAGTGACAACATCTTGCCTGGAAGATTGGCTAGTAGATCTTAGAATTACATCTGGATGTGAGCATTGATGCCTTTATTCTGTGGAGCCTGTGCTATACCTTCTGTGGCTGTGAAAACTAGTGGGGAGCAAGAAGCTCGCATCTCAGTTCTAGCTTGACTTTTCTATATGATGCTTCCAGCATGTGTGATATAATAAGCAATAGTTTATCATCTAGTTCTGGTGGGCAGCCAAAAAGATTAACATGAACCTGTAGTGTTTGGGATGGGGGTGGGTCTTCTAGGACCTCCCAGATCAACAACAGATCAACAGCTCACACAGATGTATCCTGTACCTGGCAACGGGATTTTTGTTTATAAGCCTGAGCTTCTGGGAGTAATCCTTTCCCATCTAAGCAAGATATCCCCTACAAACTCCTTTTAAGTCATAAATAATGTATTTTAATTTGGTGATAAGACAGTAATTTTCCATGCATTTATTTCATACTCCCTTTATTGTTGGTTAAGCTTTCTCTATACTTATACCTCTTCTTCCCTAGCACCTACCCCTTCCTTAAACATTCCCTGAGATAGTATTTCCTGTCTTCACTTTCATATTATCTGTGTTTTGCTATCCCCTCCTGTAATGCACCCCCCACCAAATGCTTCTTGCTAGTTTTCTGACTTTCGATCAGAAGCTACAAACAAGAGATTTAAATCTAAAGTCCACATAATAGTGAGGACATGTGATGTAGCCAATTTGAGAAAACAAATATAAGTAAGCATTAAGCCACAAATTAACCCCAATACAGGAAAGGTAGGTGCCTTCAATATCCCCTTTTCACCAACTGACCAGTCAACCAGACAAAAATTAAACATAGAAACCTCAAACTTAAACGATACATAGAATAAGTGTATCTAACAGTCATCTACAGTATATGCCAACTTAATTAATATAAAATGCACATTTTGTAAGCAACTCATGTAAGTTTATCTAAAATAAACTATATATTATAACAGAGAAAATGTCAACAAATACAAGAATTTGAAATAATGTCATGTATTTAATCAGACTATTGATGGGTGATGTCATTCTGTATGCTTTGAAAAGGTATTGCTCTGATTGGTTGATAAATAAAGTTGTTTGGCCAATGGTGAGGCGGAATAGGGTTAGGCGGTGCATTCTAACTAGAGAGGAGGAAGGAGAAGGGCAGAATAGAGGAGATGCTCACTGCCAACCACCGCCATGAGAAGCAAGATATAAAGATATCAGTGAGCCACGAGCCACTAGCAAAGTATAGATTTATAGAAAAGGGTTAATTTAAGATGTATGATCTAGCTATCGAGAAGCCTGAGCCATTAGGCTATAGAGTTTGTAATTAATATAAGCCTCTGTATGTTCACTTGGGTCCAAGTGGCTATGGGACCAGCAGGTGAGAAAGA
Organism: Peromyscus eremicus; assembly: GCF_949786415.1. Lineage (NCBI taxonomy): Eukaryota > Metazoa > Chordata > Mammalia > Rodentia > Cricetidae > Peromyscus > Peromyscus eremicus. Next base: position 14,968,168 of record NC_081429.1, on the reverse strand, counting down.
TTTTTTCTGACCGCAGGCCAAGTGGAACACAGCTACAGATTACAATGAAATTAAAATTGAAATCAATACCAAAACAAACTTGAGAAAATACAAAAACTAGTTGAGTTTAGACAGCACACTACTGAAAGATGCATTTTCATGAATAAAACCTGAAAGAAATAACATTCTTGAAATTAAATGAAAATGAATAATTTAACGATGTGCCTCAAGAGTTTGAAAAAATAAGAAGATAATAAATCTAAAAAGTAGAAAAGAAGAATGAAAACAAGGAAAATAATGATATATAAAAAAAATCAAGCAAAAAACAATTAAAGAATGAATAAAACTAAGAGCTACTCCTTTGAAAAGATAAATAAAATCAACAAACTCTTAGCTGAATTAACTTTAAAAAAGGAAGAAAAAATAATAAAATTAGTTATGAACATGGTGACATCCCAACAGATATCAAATATGCAGAAAAACCTAAGAACAGAAAAGCATAAGAATAGAGATTCAGAGCAGATTTCTACCAGATCTTTAAAGAAATACAACTAATGTTACTCAAATTATTCTACAAAATGTAAATAGAAAGAATATTTATAAACTCCCACTATGGATCCAGCATTACTGTTGTACCTAGACCAAAAAGAAATACACACAAAAAGAGATTATAGACCACTATTCCTGATGCACACAGATGAAAAGATTCACAACAAAATACTTAAGAAACAAATACAGGAACAGATAAAAAATGGTCATTTATTCATTCAGCATGGTCAAGATGACTTCATTATCAAGAAGCAAAGATGGTCCAACATATGCAAGTTAATAAATTCAATTAATCATATGTGGTAGTTTGAATGTAATTGCCTCCCTTAAGCTTATAGGGAATAGCACTGTTGGGAGGTGTAGCTTATTGGAGTAGGTATGGCCTTCTTGGAGGAAGTGTGTCACTGTTTGGGTTGAGCTTTGAGGTCTTCTTTGCTCAAGCCACATCCAATATCTAAGACTACTCCCTGTTGCAGTCAAGATATAAGAACTGTCAGGCTTTAGTCCAGTACAATGTCTTCCCACATGTCATCATGCTTCCCAACATGACAGTAATGGACTACATCTCTGAACTGTAAGCAAGCCACCCCAATTAAAGATTTTCCTTTATAAGAGTTGCCATGGTCATGGTGTCTCTTCATAGCAATAGAAACCCAAACCGAGACACCATATAGCTGGAATTAAAGATGGAAACCACAAGATTATCTTAATAGAAGCAGAGAATGTCTTCAACAACATCCAACATCATTTCAACATAAAAATTTTAGAGAGAATAGCCGGGCGGTGGTGGCGCACGCCTTTAATCCCAGCACTCGGGAGTTTGAGGCCAGCCTGGTCTACAAAGTGAGTTCCAGGAAAGGCACAAAACTACACAGAGAAACCCTGTCTCAAAAAACCAAAAAAAAAAATTTAGAGAGAATAGTGTTTGTGGAAACATACTTCAATAAAATGATGTGTATACACAGTGTACACACAGACGATATTATCCTAGATGGGCAAAAACAAGAAGCAATCCCAATAAACTCAGGAAGACAAAACAGTTATCTACTGGTTCCATTCCTTTTCAATATAGTAGCCAGGTCAAAATCTTAGCTGGAGCAGTAAGACAAGAGAAAAATGTCTTATTAATAGATTGTTTTAAGGTACATTACCTGACAAACTATCTTTTTTCTTTTACTCATGCCCTCTTTTTAATTTGTTTCCTTTTATTGAAAATAGTTTTTTTCCTCACTAATATACCTTGGTTATGGTTTCCCCTCTTCCTACTCCTTGAGGTTCCTTGCTGCCTCCCTTCCCATACAGGTCCATTCTCTTTCTGTCTTTCAGTAGAAACTGAGCAGTCTTCTAAGGAATAAGAAGAAGAAGAGGATAGTGTAATAAAATATAGTAATATAAAACAGAAACTAACACATCAGAAATGGACAAAATAAATATAAGGAAAAGAGCCTGTGAGAAGACACAAGAAGCAGAGACCCACTCATACCTACATTCAGGCATCCTCTAAAATGCAATAAACTGTATGCCATAATGTATACATAAATACATATAGGGCAAAAAATAAAATAATACTTTAATAAAATACAAAAAGATAAGATTTTTTTAAAGGAAAATACCTGACATGACATTAGGAGACAAGAAATGTCCAAAGATGCCTTTGAGGGTTTTTTTGTTTTGTTTGTTTGGTTTTTGTTTGTTTGTTTGATTGATTGATTGATTGATTTTTTTCCTGTTGTCCATCTACTGCTGGGCAGGAAAACTTCCCTTAAGAGACGTTTGTTTCCTGAGAGAGATTCCCTTGGAGAAAACTCAATTCCCATTTCTAAGTGATTATCAATTTGAGAATGCTTCTGAGTTAGAGATGGGGGCATGTGTCCATTTCTCCTTTCAGTTCTTTAGCCCTATCTTGTACAGACTATTTAAGGTCCTATGAATGCTGCTCCTGTCTCCATGAGTTCATGTGTGCTCATCCTGTTGACTTAGAAGGCCTTCTTCATTGATGTCCTTTCTTCCTCTGGCTCTTACACTCTTTCCTCCTCCTCTTCCACAGAGTTCCATGAACCCTGAGGGAAGGGATTTGATAGAAACATCCCATTTAGGACTCAGAGTTCTAAAGTATCTCGTTCTGCTAAGTGTCTGGTGATGGCTCTCTTTATTTGATCCCACGTCTTTCAGGAGGGAGCTTCACTGATGATGACTGAGCAAGGCAATGATCTTCGAATACAGCAGAATGTCACTAGCAGTCATTTCTTGCTACATTTTCTATTTATTTATTTGTTTGTAGAATAGCATAATTTGGTTTTACCCTAGGTTCCTGGAAAATCTAACCTCAGGTTCTTGGTCACCCCCACAATGTCTGATTTGGGCTTCATTTCATGGAGTAGGCCTTAAGTCAAATCAGATATTGCTTGGTTACTCCCTCAAGCTTTGTGCCACCATTGCTGTAGCAGGTTGCAGGAAAGACACCATTGTAGATAAAAGGTTTTGTGTCTGGATTCATGTTAATATTTCTCTTTTATTAATGTTCAGAGCTCCTTCCTGTACCAAAGATGCTAGAATGTAGGGGTGAGGGCTCCATGAGGGCACCAGTTTGTCTTCTCCACAGTCAATGAGTTGTCTGTGTGTTGTCTTCAGTAACAGAGCCTTGCTGTCAGTATGGAAAGCAATTTATAATCTTCCTAACAGGTTGTTAGGGGCTTCTCACAGAACCCCTTTGGCCAACAAATCAATTAGATGTAGCCCAATCCTAGTACCGGAAGCTTCATTTGGTGACGAGCAATGGACAGTTGGACTCTGTCTCCACCATTATTTCACAATTTCATTTAGATTGTCTTCATATATCTATATAGTTTAGGAAGCTTCTACTTTATTAGGTTTTCTATGCTACCCCTCCCATGTCCCTTAATTTTAGCTGATTTAATAAACTATTAAAGAGTGTCTAAAACATTTCCAATTTAGGCATTGCTTTATTAAGAACATAATATTAAAGTTTGAGAGTATGATCTTTTCTTGTTTTTGTTTTTTTGAGGCAGGTTTCTCTGTGTAGCTTTGGAGCCTATCCTGGAACTCACTCTGTAGCCCAGGATGGCTCAAACTCACAAAGATCCAACTGCATCTACCTCCTGAGTGCTGGGATTAAAGGCATGCACCACCACCACCTGAGAGTATGATCATTTTTAACAGCCTTTTATACCATCTGATTGACTATGCGTTTTTGACTTCCTCATGTCCATGCAACAGCCAACTCACATATGCTCCTATGGATGTTACAACATGCCATTCTTCTTCATGATCAGTGGCTAAGTTTGTGGGTTCAGAAACCATGACATTTATATTAAGTTTATACTAATAACAAAATTTATTACTTGGTACATCAAAGTAAAAATATTAAGTGAACTTACCAGTTAACTATTATTTAACATAATTGAGAGAATTTTTTTGGAGGTAAAACAGTGAGAACAATGTATAGTATGATAATGAGGTAATAAAGTACAGATAATATTTAGTCTGATATAAATGGGACAGACCATGTTTGCATGTTTGAGCAAGTATGGAGTTATTCAAAGATAATTGTAAAATACAGAAACAAAACAAAGGAATATTGAGCAGGGGACAGAAAACTTCAAAATGCTGAGAAATGCTTAAAATAAATAAATAATAAATAAACAAATAAACAAACAATAAATAAATAGAAGAAAAGACTTTTCACAGAAGAACATACTAGGATATTCATTGCAGAAGCACAGTGTAGAAACTGCATGAGATAAGCATACATGCGATCACGTTATTCATGCAATCTGCAAAAGCTTTCCTGTATGTTAAATTGCTTTCCTCTTCATAAGATGCACAAGGACATGGATACAAATTTAAAAGTTTGTGGGATTGTCACAGGAATTATAAACATTCACAAATGCATTTCTTATACAAATATGCTATTTTAGTTAAAACTCTTTTTAGAACTGTACAACACTTTAATATACTATACTGAAGTATATTTCTGCTCAGAACAGATAATTTTCATTCTACTTCATTCTCATACAGAATGGATGTTAAACAGTGTAATATCAACTTGGGTCATATTACAACCACTGGCTTAGAAATGGACATTGGCCAGCGGTAATTAAAAATGGATAGCTGTGCAGTGGTGTGTGGGAAATGACTAGCAAGTCACCATCCAGCTCCTACATAACAGGTGTCTGCCTCATAAAAACCTCCATCATAATCAGCACTTACTGGCAGCCTTATTGTAGAGGTGAGGAAAGAAGCCAGAGTTTATGATGCTTCTCATCTTCATCATGCAAGACTATTTGGACACCATCTCTTTTGTGAAGATTCCATGTTTTCCACTGAAAAATATAAATTTATTCAACAAATGTGGGAGCCCAAGAAGCATTTCCAGAGAGTCATCATTTCATAAACAGAGAGTAACTTCACTTGTAAAGAAGGAAACCATGGACCTGTTATCAAAGGTTGTTTTTAATGAGAACCTTTGAAGATGTACCTTTTCAAGTCAGCAATTTTAAAAAGAAACATATGTTACCACCACAGGTAACAGTCCTACTGTTTGACTAACAGAGAAAAATTCATTACATCAGATCATTAAAGGATCATACTCAAAACTAATCATGATTTATGGGGTGAAATCTGAAGCTATACTCAATGCTGCTTGTGATATTGGATGTTATATTGTCAAAGGAGGATTTATTTTTACATGCTTGCTAATATATACTCCTAAGTTTTTTACGTTGAGCCTCAAATCCAATTACACATAAATAAGAAATATATAACCATTTTACAACTGAATTATTCTAAAGAAATACCTTCTGGATAAATTATTGTAAAAAATTATCATTTTTCAAAAACTATATTTTTATAATAAAATACCTTATAAACATTTGTTTATGCATTTCCACTTGACTGCTCTCACCTTGAATAGATGTTCTTTATAGTAATCCTGGAAAACTATTAGCTCTATGTAAATGGATTTATGTGATGTTCAATGTAAGTATTATTAGCATATCATGAGATACAGCTGAGTTATGGATTTGAATATCACTGATTATTACATTATGTTATTATTGACCATTCCATTTTTAAGACAAAAAGAAACTTCAAAATTAATGAAAAACATACACAAATATATTTGTACTTCATAAAATAGAAAAAAATCTAGAAGCAGAGAATTTTGCAAGGGATCTTATTCAACACAAAAAAAAAAATACAAGTAAAATAAACTCCATGGAGGCTTTCAAAATAAAGTTAACCTCTTAAATTATTAATTTTTGCCCCAAATAAAAGTGTAAGCTTAATATTTGTTAGTAAAATTTTTCAACAAATGAAGTATTGAAAATATCAGTGAAAAGCAGAGATATATTCAACATAAAATATAAAATAAACACATTTTATGGTTGAACTTATTTGTTTTAAATATTGAAATGGTTGCATTTCATAATTCTTGGATTCTTTTTATATTGGTTTTATTTGCTCTTAATTGAAATCTAAAATCATAATTTTCAAGAAAATTAAATTGAATACTGCTGCACACTTGAAACTGTAAAATTGGAACTAAATAAAGTTTCATTTATTTAATATTATTGAATATTCACTCAAATATTCTCATTACTATTCTATTATAATAAAACAGATGTCTTCAGAGATAAGAAATTTCAAAAACACATCTTTGTTAAGCTATAAAAGTCACATCAATTTGTAAAAGTGAGCAAATTTAAAATGAGTACACATTCTTGGAATTTCTGTGACTAATAAAAAGAATAATCGATAATATTGCTACATAATGCTCCTCTTTATTTATGAGTGTAATTTAATTGCTTATATTTAATTGTTGACTTCACTACCACTGATCTGCCTTTTCTAAAGAACTGGAACCATCTTTTTATCTGGCAATGCAAGCAGAAGTTTATAAACTTAGAAAGAAATTTAATTGTTTCATTTATGTTAGAAACTTGATGTGTGGAACAAATGGACATTTAAAAAATTCACAATTTATAAGTGAATTACCTGAATTCTGGGAATCTGGGGCCAGTGATGTTGTGTGTTGAGAAAAACTAGCACTGAACATATTTCCTCAGTTTCAATAGAGTGGATGTACATGCTTTTATTTCGTATTCGACTGAAGAAACCAAAATAATTATGTGATTTCTAAACATCATTTTTCAATAATATACATAAAAATAACTTACATTTGGAATTCAGTCTTTTCTTAGACATCTTTACAGGATCACCTTTAAAAGGCCTACTTAGATATACAAAATCTTTATTTTAATAAATAAATTTGTTCTACTAAGAGCAATGAATGTTTATTTAATCTATTATTTGTAATAGGTGTAAATTATCTTCTCAACTTTCAATGTTCTTTTCCTGACTTCACTAACATTCTCAGGATAAGCCCTATCATCTGGTTTATTTGAGAATAAATTTAGGAGGGCATTTATTACACAAAAATGCAAAGTGGCTAAGGCATGATAAACTGCCTAAGGTAACAGCATTCTGGTTGGCAGAGATCTAGAGTTTTCTTATAACTCTAAAAGTGATGCAGACCACCTGACTTTGTCCTCTAACAAATATAGAATAAACAAGCCTCTTGATATAAGCATCAATAGGTAGAGGTAGCCAGTGTACCCAGTGACTAATTTTTAAATATATATATATATATATATATATATATAAATTTTGCACCTGATGTGAAACCAAAATTGCCCAAAGGCAAAGAGTTCACAGTTTCAAAACTTCATTTGAAACAAATATTTTCTTCTTTTCAATCCTTTAATTTTGCGAAAATATTGCCAATGCTTTTCACGTGAATATCGTTTTATGTGTTGCTGATATCTGAGACAGTTTTGTAAGTGGAAGATATTTCAAGGTGTTTTAAGGGCAGCTGAGCAAAATTGTGTGTTTTGAAATACTTCAATTTAACTTTTCCAGGCTTGCTTTGCTCTCTACCCAAGCACACCTCCAATGCTGCACCATTCACTGCTATCACTGCGGTGTATCCTGTGACTCCTCAAACATTATCACCACCTGTCAAACCTGGCATGAAATAGCTTGCAGGGTTTTTATGTTGATTTTAAGGAATTAGAGGCATCAAGCATGTTATTTATTCTGGCTTTATCTTCAGTGATGTACACAGTTACCAGCAGCACTGAGCTGCATCCCACATAATCTTTCCAGCATTGGCCGCTGAAGTATTATGTTGTTGTCTGGATTAAGGTTTCCTATACACTGCACTGAAGTTTACTTTCATTTAGAAATACTTCAGGCTTTTAAACTCAGTCAATAAGAAATGCTGTTGCTCACAATTAAAATCTACAAAGTTGCCTCCCAAAATTAATATAGATGGCTAATCATCTTAGTACTGTGTAGGTTCATTTACAAAATTAGATTTCTGCCTCTTCCTAAAAAAAAGTATTAGCTAAATATTTATTATTTTTTATAAAGTAAGAGGTAGTCTACACAAAATGATTATACTGAGATTAAAAAATAATATGTGATAGTTTTCATTTGACAGATACAATCTGTCAGAAAAAATGCCTATAATGAAGGACTGAGCATCACAAAAGGTGAACAAAAAGAGGTGAAACAAATTGGAGACCAAGGGAGGAAGGTTCCTGAAGTTTTATCCCATAGCCTTGGCTGTGCTCCTGCCCTCTCTGGATCAAGTGTTAATTTCTTCAGGTATTATGCACCCTTTCGACCTCCTGCCAGAAATTAGAACAGACTCCTCCACAAGCTGGCACATACACATACACACACACACACACACACACACACACACACACACACACACACACACACACAAACAGTGCACAGGCAGAGAGAGAGAGGGAGCAGGATGGAGACAGACAGACTTGGGATGAGTGGTATGTCTATTTCTAACCCCCAAAATAAAATTCCAGACACTAGAGTATTATTAAAATATAACATTTTTTATATTGTGTATGAATAGTGAGTTCTTGGTCAACAAGGATAATAAAAATTTATTTTGTCTGTTATTTCTTTTAATTACTAATCTTCTAAGCTGAGCATTGCTTTAAGAGTGGAATGTTAGCATCTAGAACACCTCTGATGTCATCTTTGTCCAACCACGTGGCTGGGCAGATACTGAAGTTACTTACCTCTCCTTGCTTTCATTTCTTTGTGCTATATGCTGATTATCTTTGGTATTGACTCAGTGTGTTGTATGTGTTAGTGTTTGTGTATGTGTGTGTGTGTGTGTGTGTGTGTGTGTGTGTGTGTGTGTACATTAGTAGGGCCTGGAATTCACATAAATAATCCTTATAGTAATATCTCTAGGAATTGTTCAATCTGTCTCATATAATCTTTGGATAATGTTTATAAATCTGTAAATATTTATATAAATGACTCATTAATTCTGGTGACATTCTTCAACAACTGCAATTTCTTATTTCCTATGAACAAAAATAAGTTACATGATCTAATTTGTGATATAACATTTTGTGCATTTTCTGTCATTTTTTCTTTGTGCTTTCTGTATACATGAAAAAAAGAAGAGAAGTAAGCTTTGTATCTCTACAGACACTTAATCGGTATCTGATTTCTTGTTTTAATAAGATTAAAAGAAATACTATTCCTAATGCTAATTTTAATACTGATATCACCAACACCAGCACTAGCTTTGTGCGTGGGTATCCTCAACACCCATCACTGCATCATATTCCAGAGGACCATTCCCCATTCCCATTTCTATTAAAAAACATGTCAAACTCGAGTCATCCTATGATTAGCAAAAATATATGTTTGAATGCCATCAGTTAATGTGTCTTTTAAAAGGGTTCTTTTTACATAACTAATGCTTTCCCCAATATATAATAAATTTAAAAATTATTATTTGTAAACTGAACATTCCACAAAAACATTTTTTTTGTACATACACTCTTTAACACCTAAAATTAGATAGCAGTTTCGGTAAGACTCATCTCAGAATTGTTGCCCCCAGGGCAATTTTCTTTTTAACCCTAACCTTAAGCATCTTTTTTTTTTCATTTTTCTCATTTGTCCTTTGGTAAGATGTAACAGATAAAACATCATTTCTGTTAAACCCACCCTCTCATACTCTTATAATGAAACCAAAAAAAAAAAAATATGTGTAGTTACAAAAGAAAATCACCTTGATTTGCTGCTTACTTTTAAGATTTCCCTTCATAGACCAGTTTTCACAGTAGTAATGTATTTTCCATTCCCTTGAGCAGCTACTATACTAAATACGCCCTTCACTTCTTTCCTATGGCCAACTATTTTTCCAGTCCTATAATTCCGTCCTAATATTGTCATTCAGATGTGAACTACCCGCATCCTGACTCACACACACTGTCTTTCCTTTAGATACTGTGGCATGCCAATAGCATCAATCACCATTCGCTCCATCGATCATGCGGCTCCAATGTGGTTGCATGACATCTGCCATATCCCCCTTCTGCGTTATAGTCCTGCACTTGAATTTTGATGCAAGAGGATATTCTTTGTAGACTCATAATCAATCATATCATCCTTTAAAGCCTCATACCCAGATGATGTAGCAGCATTAATCAGGTATTCTTTGATTGTGTTTGGTCAGACATTCAACCAAGTTCTACATAGTAGATTAATAATAAGTAAATAAAACGTAATTTGTGATGTCTCTCACAACAGGCAATAAATTAGTTACTCCAATTGATATATTTCTTTTAAAGCTTTGTCCTTTGTCGACAGCTATAACTATATTAATTTTTAAAATTAAATTTCAGGTGATGGAGCATTACAACAAGCAAAATTTAAAGACAGATCACATCTCATTCCTGATGTCAGTGCCATTTAGTATGCACACCTTTTTGTATAGTGGTGTGTTTAGTATAATTTTAGTGAGGGTCCCTGGTGCCTAGATAAAACATAATATATACTAGCACGTGTGAATAAAACGTAAGAGATGAATTTGGTAAATGTAAAAAAAAGATGTAACACTAAAGTACAGTACCTGATAGAATTGGATTGAGAAAAAGCAGGCCATCACAGCCTAGTCAAAGCTTTATAACAATTTTTTCTGGTTTTCATCCTTTAAACATTTCATCATTCTAACATTTGGTAAGATACAGCAATGTTGGTGCATGCCATTAATCCCAGCACTCAGGATGCAGAGCCAGGCAGATCTCTGTGAGTTCGAGGCCAGCCTGGTCTACAGCGAGATCCAGGACAGGCACCAAAACTACACAGAGAAACCCTGTCTCAAAAAAAAAAAAAAAAAGTGCACCATTGATACAATCATTTAATTTAAGAGATACAAGAGATACCTGCTACAAAACTACAAGTAAACTGGAAATACTGTTTCCCATGGTAGTCACAAGTTCAGAAAGAACTTGTTTGTGATTGTGCATTACCAACTTCATACACCAGTGCAGAAAATCTGGGAGAAAGGGAAAATCATTTTTTCTCACTGAAAACGTTCTTCATATTATACTACTCAGAGCAGAGAGTAGCAAGTACAGGAGTTCAACTAAAATTGTGTCATCAGAAAATATTTGCTCCTTCTGATTTTGATGCTCATGTTAATTTCATAGATTGGGAAAACTATTGATAATATAATAATCAGGATTCATTTCATATCTCTTATCTTTAATAACCTCAAGAAAATTTAAAACACTTTCTGCTTCATGAAATTTCCCTAAGTTTCTTTGATAAGATGAAGTTTTTGTTGGATTTTTTTCTTTCTATTCTGATAGCTTGATTATATTCACATTTGAATATAATCAAATTAAATGTCTTTTTAAATGTCATTTATATGTCTATATCATATCCTGCAATTGCACACTAAGTAAACAATTCAGATACTGGACTATTTGCTTGCATGAAATGCAAAATATTTCTGAGTACTTTTTTTGTTTGTAAGTTTATAAAAAGTTAAATCATGCTGCCAAAGAGTTAATTTGGTGGTTAAGAATGAACACTTCTCTTGTGCAGGATTGGTATTTGGTTCATAGTACCAATGTTGTATAGCCCACAACTACCTTTAACTCCAGAGCCAGGACATCTAACTCCCCTCCTTGAGTCTGAGGGTACCTGCATTCAAGTAACACACACACACGCACACGCACACGCACACACACATGCACACACACACATACACACACACGTGCACACACACGTGTGCACACACACACAATTAAAAAGAATAAAAGTAATCTTTAAAAGTTAATTCATGAAACATGTCTAACTGAAATTTTTTCTCACAAATGTGCTTACTAATTTCATATACCACACAATTCCTTTAGTTTTATTTTTACCTTATCAGAGAAGATGGTGGTCTTATTAAATATTCTACTTATTAAATGGCAGTGTGTATGTATAAACATTCACACACGTGATTGCACCAATGTTGCATGTCCTTACCATTCCACAGGAAAATGCATTACATAAATTAATCACAGTCCTTTCCCTGTCTAGAATTATACAATTGTTTTCTTAGTTTGGTTAAAAAGAACCACTCAGATCATAATTTGAATATTAATATGTAGATTTGACATTCAATTTATGTTTTTCTTATCGAAGTTCACATCAGTGCGGTTCTCATACCTTATCCAGCACAAAATGCATCTATGACTATATGAATAAATACCTCAGACAGCTTACAAACCATGACAATTTCTACAAAGAAAGAAACCCATTATTTGGGGGGCTGGCAAAATTTTTCTGCTTTTGTTTGTTTGTTTTGCCTTGAAATGAGATATTTACCTTTAGAAGCTGTAAAATTTGAGACAAACATGAAACAAGACGAAACTTTCCGCAATAAACAACTTTCTTGTAAAAATCAAGGAAGGCTTTCCTGAAATGAATTTGAGCTCTGTACTGTGGTATGTATTACATTATCCTGTTATTGCAGCCTACACCTTTGTATGCTACTTGGAATCTTCTTTGGTCACCTCCAGCACCAAGTTAAACCACAGAGCTTGTACACACTCTTCAGTGAAAGAAATGACAGTTCATTTAGAATTTGAATCGGTGAAACTTTCCCCTTTACCTGGGACTCAACACAATCAAAGAAAGTTAGAAATTCTATTCAATTGACATTTCTTTAAAGGGACACATAATATTCAGCCTTCCTTCTGAGTGATTTACTCAGTAACATATTAAGACACTGACAAATTTCCATTAATTCTTTTTTTTTTGTTTGTTTTTGTTTTTCGAGACAAGGTTTCTCTGTGTAGCTTTGCCCCTCTCCTGGAACTCACTTGGTAGCCCAGGCTGGCCTCGAACTCACAGAGATCCGCCTGGCTCTGCCTCCTGAGTGCTGGGATTAAAGGCGTGCGCCACCACCGCCCAGCGAATTTCCGTTAATTCTAATTGCACTCATCTATGTTTTGATTTTCATAAATTAGGAATAACACTAAAATCTGAGCAATATTATAAGACATGGTAAGTTATGTCTTTACAACAGTAGTTTAGAACTATTAGAGGACATTTGAAATTTCTGATGGTACATGGCAATTCTATCAGGATGCTACAGAGTTGAGAAGAGGGATACTGGGAAATATCCTATAATGGACAGGAAAGCCTTCAACAACAAAGGCCTGCCATTTTAAACTATACTCCTCATGCTGTGTTCTAGAAACTTTGATTTACAAGAACAAAAAGAGAATATCATAAATACTACATCTTTATGGTTCTGAGATGATTCAAGCAGAAAGTAATAACCTCTGCTTTAGGTGTTCACATAAAACTTCCAGGAACATGTGTTTTTGAACTTCGAGTGTGTTTAAATAAAGGGTGAAATGCATACATGTGAAATTAGGTATGGATGACTCTTGTCACAGGTAAAACTACACAGAATGTTACTCTAGAGTTATAGAGTGGTCACTCAAAAGAGATTAGACATATTCTTTATAGTGTAGCATGCTCATGTTAGTTAGATGACATGAAGTCCTTCTCTGTCATACTTATGGGAATCAATTGCATTCTAAAGTAAATTGGAGTCATTAAATGATGTTTTTTAGCAGAAATCAGTGAAAAGGCTTTCAAATAGTCTTATGAAGATTACCAAGAAAACAATTTGGGAGTAAATTAAAGTTGAAGAAGTGCCAAAGGCCTAGAGAGGCAAGAATTGTTTTGCAATCAAATGGAAGAGAAATTATCGTTATTCAATCTATGAGTGGAGCAATGATAATGGATTAAAAGAATGAACTCAAGAACAATTAAGCAAACCAGTAAGAAGTAATTTGTAAAAATCAGCTAGGGGGTAGAAAGCGATTGGAGAATTGAGAATGATACTGAAGGTTCTGGCAAATTGTATTAATCAAACTTCAATGTCACCGTTAGGAAGATAAATAAATGCAATGAGTCCAGTTATTTTCCAATTCAATCCATGACTTGTAGGCAACATTGAAGCAGATGTGTCTAAAATGTATTTAGATGATGATTTCAGAGCATAACTCTGGGTAAGAGACAAATATACAGGACTTTTTTTCTCTTTTTAATTAAGATTTTTTTCATTAATGTTACATACCACTCACAGATTCTCCCCTTCCCTTCTCCATCCCCTCCAGCCTCCCCTTCAATCCACCTCGCATTACCTCCTACAAGAAGGCAAGTTCTCCCATGGGGAGTCAATAGAGCCTGGTACATTCAGCTGAGGCAGGTCCAAGCCCCTCCCCCTGCATCAAGGCTGTGCAAGGTGTTGCATCATAGGTACTGGGCTCTCAAAAGCCTGCTCATGCACCAGAGATGATCCTAATCCTACAGCCAGGGGCCCCCCTTAAGCAGATCAAGCTATACAACTGTCTTGCTTATACAGAGGGCCTAGTGCAGTCTCATGGAGACTTCATAGGTGTTAGTCTAAATTTCATGAGTTCCCACGACCCAGCAGTAAAAAACAATGACATCATGAAAATGCAGGCAAATGGATAGAACTAGAAAATATCATCCTGAATGAGGTAACCCAGACTCAGAAGGACAGACTTGATATGTACTCACTCATAAGTGGATACTAGATGTAAAGCAAAGGATAACCAGACTACAACCCATAGCTCCAAAGAAGCTAGCTAACAAGGAGTATCCAACAAGGGATACATGGATTGCTCTGGGAAGGGGAAATAGATGAGATCTCCATGATTAACTGGGGATAAGGGGTGGCAATGGAGGGTAGGAGATGGAGGATGAGAATATAAGGGAACAGTATGGTCGAGCTGGAACAGGGATGGAGTGGGAGAGCAATGAAAGAGATACTATGATAGAGGAAGACATCATGGGGATAGAGAGAAACTGAATGCCAGGGAACTTCCCAGGAATCCACAAAGATGACCCCAGCTTAGACTACTAGCAATAGTGGAGAGGATGCCTGAACTGGCTTACCCCAGTAATCAGATCAATGAATACCCTAACTGTCATCATTGAGCTTTTCTCCAGGAACTGATAGAAGCAGATGCAGAGATCCATGGCCAAGCACCAGGCCAAGCTCAAGGAGTCCAGTTTAAGAGACAGAAGAGGGATTCTATGAGCAAGGACTACAAAATCATGATGGGGAAACCTACAGAGACAACCTAACCAAACTACTGGGAATTCAAGAAATATGCAAGTCTTTAACACAGAGACTGATATTAGGACCATATAGATGATTTTCCTTGTTTATCACGAGAAAAATTCCTGAATATAAAGATAAAAAAACAAAATAAACTTCAATAACACTGTTGGGAGTCAGTTTCTAAAAATTCAAACTAAGCCTCAGTAAAATGAGTTAACAGGAACATTAATAAACATATACAAGGAATTTTGTTATCAAGAAAAGATCAAGTTACATTTTTAGTAGCATCAGTAAATCCCTTAATAAAAGCAATAATAATAAATACATAGGCATGTGATTTAAGCATGCACTAAAGATACTATACATGTTTACATATGTGGTGAGTAGAAGGGTTAGGCATCTGTGGTAAGAAACAAAAATAAGATGCCACAAGCATTAGATTCATAATTAAAATTATTTTGAATTAGCACAAAAGAAAGTGAATACAATTCCCAATTTAAATATTTAAAGCCAAAGAAGCTCAGTCAACTTTGATCAATGAAAATTTATGAAGATATCTTCCTCTAAGGTCTTCTTCATATGTAAAATTTAAAGCTTCAAAATTCTTCTGGAAACAAGAAAAATGTAATAAAATAAAAATCACAGAAAGGGGCATTTCATAAATCTCTCTTTGGTGCATACCTCATTCATAAATAATTTTTTTTTTACTAATACCTTTCCTAACACAATCCCTCTGGTGAACAGTATTCACCATTCTACTCACTAATTATATGAGTACAACTCTTGGAATTTCCAAAGAGAGAGAGAGAGAGAGAGAGAGAGAGAGAGAGAGAGAGAGAGAGAGAGAGAGAGAGTAGCTCTATTTGGCCATTCCACAGTGTATAAATATCAAAGCAATATAGTACATATCATAAATACAAACAGTTGTAATGGTTAAAAATAAAGTGGAACCTGGGATGGCATGTCACTATAGTTTTGGAACCCAGCAAAGTCTTGTGAATACTGAACTTGAGTCCAGTGTGGGCTACATAATGAGATCCCGTGTGAATAAAAGTAGTAATTAAAATAAATAAATGATAAATTCATTGTTTGTTTATTCTCTTCCTTCTCTTATCTTTTTCTTGTTTCTTTTTCTTCTTTTCTTTCAGATATGTTTAGAGATATGTGGATCTGTATCTCTTCTATGTTACTTAAGAGAGTAACATACTTTTCTTTAGCTTACTCTACTTTGGAATAAACTACATGTTTTTTGGAATGAAAAACAAACTCTTCCAAGTTTCTAGAGGGTGACTTTGAATTCCAATATTAAACAACATTGTACAACTTTCATGTCATGAGACATTTTTATCATTTACCTTATTGACCTTGACATTTCTACAAAAAAGAAGTCTGTGGGTTGATTTTGTTATTGTTTCAAATCCTCAAAATGTCAGTGCTTTCGTATAAATTGTCATTTTGTTGGTGTTTCCTCTAAACTATTACTCTCTTTGAAGAATTTAGATTCTTCACATTTCCTTTCCCATCATTTATTTGAAAACTCTACCTATGAGAAGAAACAATATGAACACACTACAATCAGTATATTACTAAAATAGTAATTAACTAATATAGTAACATTAACTATAGCTAAATTATGAGCAGGATAAATGCCCTCAATTTGTAATGCTTAAGGAATGAGAGAAACTGTACTGTTTCCCTTGATATAATAAGTAAAAGAATAATGAACTATGGATACTGAAATTACACTGTGCAATAGTTACCAACTTTTATTTTTAATAAAGAAGTTCTGAAATAAGACTTCTCATTTCTCTGGTTCAGCAGATAGCCATTCAATTAAGCTGTCCAATTTTAAGATTAACAGAAATTATCTTATTTGTCTTTGTTGATACATTCCTTATGGGTTTTGATTTCCCACAACAGTCTTTATCAAATTGTGTGCATTCAAAATCTTTTGATGTTTTACAGTGTTCTTTAATCTAGATATGAAGGTTTTTAGAACAATTTATATAAATCTCTGTAGTTAAAGAAAATTTCCCCTTTCTGTTCATGATTTTTGTTAGACTTTACATGGATTATCACACAGACACTAGCCCCCAATCAATGAACAGCACACCAGCCACCAATCAATAGACATCACAATGGACAGCTTTGTGATGTACACATCTCATTACCGTGTCCAGTGTGATCGGTATTAGTCACATTTGGGCATCAAGTCAATGGGAAGTAGATAGTTCTACTACAAAAATAACTTGTATTAAAAATTACGTTTTGAAGCCGGGCAGTGGTGGCACATGTTTTTAATCCCAGCACTCAGGAGTCAAGGCCAGGCAGATCTCTGTGAGTTTGAAGCCAGCCTGGTCTACAGAGGGAGTTCCAGGACAGGCACCAAAACTACACAGGGAAACCCTGTCTCGAAAAACAAAAAAATAGGTTTTGATTTAATTAATATTTAAATATTCATTTGTGGCCACTGTACTGTTCAGCACAGCTATAACTGATCTATATTGATAGCCAAATATAGAAAGTACCGTAGAGCATGGTTTTCATTGTCATCTGTGGAACAGATGTTAAATGTAGTGCCAGAAAAGAACAAAGGTATTTCACATATCTCTCCTCAAGCAGAATTAAATAATTCACATAGTAAATTAAAACTATCTTTATTATATTATCCAATTTCTTGAAAATTGACTGTGATATCATCATAAATTCATAGAAATTAACCATCTTGTTTCCCCCTAGACTTTTCATTCTACAGATTGTTATATTAGTTGTCAACCTATTTTCTCTCTGCTAATTACCCATAATATTGTTAAAATTCAAAGCTCATTCTCATCATATAGCTAGGTGTCATTTACAGTTTAATAAAATTGTTTCCCATATGTCTGAGTTCATACAAAAGATATTATCCTTAAGCAGTAAAACTCTTTTCCTACATCACCCAAATGATATTGTCTCATTAATAACCCAATTTATCTGAACCACAAACTAAATTACTTTTTTATTCTCTTTGCTTTTCTTTTCCTCCATTGTTCTTAGTGTCTCCAAATGCTGACTAATGCACTCTACTGCACAGAGACCTGAATGAACCAGTTTCCTCTTGCTGTGGTAACAAATCACCACTTTCTAGCAGCTCAAAGTAATGCATATTCATTATCTTTCAGCTACAGGTCATAAATGTGAAGTGCCAGCAGTGTGTTCATGCCTCCAGGAGTCTCCAGGGAGACTGTTCTCTACTTTGTCACAATACAAGATGCATCTATCTTTTAGATCATGGTCATTACTTCTGCTTTCAACTCTAGTAATATAGCAAGTTTAAATTCTCTGTCTGTCTCTGTTTCCCACTCCGTTTTCCCCTTCTCTTCTCTGTCCTCATGTTCACCTCAGTGGCTTTGACCTTTCTTCTTTTTTTCTTACAAGAAACCTTGTAATAACCTCCATTCCAACTGGAAAACACACAACTTTCCCATTACACACACACACACACACACACACACACACACACACACACACACGGGAAGCAGGGAGAAAGACAGAGACAGAGGGTCAGAAACAGAGAGAAAAAAATGAGAGCGAAGTGAAATATGAAGAAGTTTAATGGTACTGAATTACTTATCATGATAAGCATTTTATAACATCAAAATCTAAAACTCATAACTTTTAAAGAATTTTAACATTTTTAGTGCACATGGGCACATATATGTTCACTCACAAATATAATGTACATATGATGTATTTAAGCTTATACTTATATATATTACTTAAGTAACATAAATTAATTTGTAAAAGAATAGCCAGTCATAGGAATAATAAAATAATTGAACTTTTATTGCTTTGTTTTATAGGATATAAAATATTTTCAAGATTTTATTCATATTATTCTGATAAGCTTGTGTATTTGTCAGTGTAATGAATCAATTTCTGGCTGTGCACCCTCCCAAGTATGATTTTGTACATTGACTTAGCAAAGGCTCTATATAATAATGGCTTTTGGATAACGGTTTGGTGATTCATGTTCTACTTTACCAAATGTTTTCATTTGTAAGTAACATGTACAAGTGTCTTGCCAAACCATCACATCAGTCACCTCAAACTACACATCCTGTAGTGCAGAATGTATTTGGGCTGCAACCAGATAGATATTACTTTTAATACTGTCTTGGTCTCTGAGGAGCCTGTTAATATTTTTATCTCCTCAGTATCTATGTTTGCATTCCCTCAGCTGTGAAATAGACATAGTAACATTAAAACCCAATTAAAAGAAACTAAATACAAATTTTGTGACTAGAGACATGGTCTTGATTTTTTTTTTAATTTTATAATTTAATTTAATTTTACATATCAGCCATGGATTCCCCTGTCCTCCCTCCTCCCCAATTGACCCCCCATTCCCATCTCCTCCAGGGCAAGGACTCCCCTGGGGATTCAGCTCAACCTGGTAGATTCAGTCGAGGCAGCTCCAGTCCCCTCCTCCCTTCACCCAGGCTGAGCAAAGTGTCCCTGCATAGGCCCCAGGCTCCAAACAGGCAGCTCATGCACTAAGGACATGTCCTTGTCCCACTGCCTGGGGGCCTCCCAAACAGTTCAAGCTAATCAACTGTCTCACTTATCCAGAGGGCCTGATCCAGTTGGGGGCTCCTCAGCTATTGGTTCATAGTTCATATATTTGCTCTAGCTTGGCTATTTGTCCCTGGGCCTTTTCCAATCATGGTCTGAACATCTCTCGCTCATACAATCCCTCCTCTTTCTTGCCGGTTGGACTCCTGGAGCTCCACCTGGGGCCTGGCCGTGGATCTCTACATCTGCTTCCATCAGTCATAGGATGAAGAGTTCTACCACGACAGTTAGGGTGTTTGTCCATCTGATCACCAGAGTAGGTATGGTCTTGAATTTTTAAGTGTATCTATTTTATTTTGTTTTGCATTTATGAATCTACTTTTGCATTTATCTAAAGAACATGATATATTTTATAAAATGAAAGTCAAGACATGGATGCATGTAAGCTAACACAAAATTAAATACATATTAGTGATTGGGCATAAATTATATATATTTATAGTTAGAACCCAACCAATATATACACCTGGTAATACATAAACTATGTAAAACTCTCCATATCGCTAAAAATGAGCAATAAGATGCAGAAATTTTCATTTTTTCTTAAAAAATGAGCAATAAGATGCAGAAAATTACATTTTTTTCTTAAAAAATGCATAGTAGTTTCTTTCCTGTGTATATGTAAGCAATCTAACCTTACAGAAATAGGGATAGAATCAAATAGCAGTGGCTGAGTAGTGCATGGGGAGAAAGGAATGCAAAGTTACTGCTCACTGGGTACAATGGGTATAAAGTTTCAGTTAGGAGGAGTAAGTTCTGATTTTTGACATAAACACAGATTAATATATTTAGTCATGTTGAGTTGAATCTTTAAACAAAACAAGAAGAGTTGTGTAGAATATAGATTTTTAAAGTATGTCTGTATAGCTCTCTGAATTTTCTCAGTGTTTGTTGTACTGGCTCACTTTTCATTTCTAGTTTTTATTGATTTGGATGATACAGTTTGTTTGATTAGTTGATGAAAGGTTTGGCAATTTTGTTAGTCTTTTCTAGGAAACAACTTTTCATTTCATTGACATTTGTATTTATTTTTCATTTATTTTAGTGTTGACTTTATCATTTCCTGTGTTCTTTTTCTGGATGTTGTTTATTCTTGTTTTTCCAAGGCCTTCTGGTACATCATTAAGTTATTAATCTGAGATCTCTCAAAATTTTTGATGTGTGCACTTGATACTATAAATATTCTTCTTATAACTGACTTTGTTGTGTTCTATGTATTTTAATATATGCATATTCATTTACTTCTAGAAATTTAAATTTTTTCTCTTGATTTTTCCCTTTACCCAATTATCATTCAGTAGTGTGTTCTTTAGTTTCCATCATTTTGTGTACTTTATGTTGTTTATATTGCTATTAATATTCATTCTTATTCCATTGTGGTCAGATAGAATATAAGATGTTATTTTGTAAGAGGCCATGGGAGTATACAGCAGGTGACAACTAGTATTTACCAAGTCAACCCACCGGACGGATAACTCTCTGCTGGGGAGCCCCACTAGGCAAAGTCCATGCCATCACTGGCTGTGGAATCTGGTTGTTCTCTGTCTGTAACTTTCTCATGTGCCACCACTATACCTCCCTAAAGAGAACAGCTGTGGGGTTCTTTCCACAGCCCATTGGTAGTGTGTTTTCCATCCTTGGGCACTTATAGCTGTGGATGTTCAGGAAGATTTATGATTTACGTTTAAACTGTATAATTCTCATGAATAGAAAATTTACTAGACTACCTTTCTTAATCGATACAGGAAAGTAACAGTATTCTCAGTCTCAAAGACTACTAATTTTAGACATCAGAACAAATTCAAAATAGACTAATCTGCCCGTACAGAAAATACGCAAGGCTAGTTCCCAGGTGTTCCCCTTCTTTGCTAAATCAAGGTCAGGCTGGCTACATTGAAACATAAGTCTCTATAGTAATTGACTGCACATATCCCTACCACTCAAAGTTCTGCCAACAAATGGTTATTGTTTAGTTCCAAATTTCTTTCTTTTTTTTTTTTTTTTTTTTTTTTCCAAGACAGGATTTCTCTGTGTAGCTTTGTGCCTTTCCTGGAACTCACTTGGTAGCCCAGGCTGGCCTCGAACTCACAGAGATCCGCCTGGCTCTGCCTCCCGAGTGCTGGGATTAAAGGTGTGCGCCACCACCGCCCGGCTAGTTCCAAATTTCAATGTCATTTTCTGTTGGGGAACCCTAACCAACTCAGACGACATGTTTGGCCAAGCCTCACTGGTTGGTCAATGTGACCCTCCTAGCCTGAGAGAAATCCTGTGATTCCTTACATGTATCCATTTGACTCTGTCTCTGATTGTTTGGTCAAGAAATGCCTTGTGACCTTGATAATGTAACTCATAATTGTGCAGTTTGGCTGTGAGGGGGCTGTGAAAAGCTATGGAGAGAACTGTTGTGATAAGAGCTGTGTAGACAGCCTTGAGGCAAGGGGAGGGTCTTGAATCTGCCTCAGCTGAATGTACCAGACTCTACTGACTTCGCATGGGAGGCCTTACCTTCTTGTAGGAAGGAATGGGGGCGTGATTTGGAGGGGGAGGCTGGAGGGGCAGGTGGGAGGAGAGAAGAGGGGGATCTGTGATTGGTATATAAGATGAATAAAAAATTTCTTGATAATAAAAAAAGAAAAAATCCAATTGTATTAAAAAAAAGAGCCATGCAGAGGGTAAGAGTGAGTATGTGTGGGTATGTGCTGAGGAAGGTAAGTGAAGGAACTGTATAATGAGCAGTGGCTGAGTGAGTGAGGTGTGGGAGAGTGTGTGTGTGTGTGTGTGTTGAGTGAGGGATGTAGCTATATGGGCAGAGAGAAAAGTTTAAAAGAATTAGAAGAAGGAGAAGTGTGAGAGTAGGGTGAGAGAGTGAATGAATGAGAGAATAAGTGAGTAAGGAGTACATAAATGATGTAATAATATGTGAAAGAATGTAGCAGGATAGAGAGAAGAAATGTGCATAGAAGAGTGATACAGAGCTATATAAAAAAGAGATGTAACTGTGCTAAAGAGGTATATGGCTATGTGGAGAATTTATGGAGAATATAACAGTGTGGAATGTTACTTGGCTGTGTGGAGAATGTAACAATGTGGAAGGTATCTGTGTGGAGACAAAGAGATTCGCTGAGAGAGGATTTTTTTAAGATGAAATAAAAGAGAAAGTTACCATCAGAAAGCACGTGTGTTTCCTTATTTACCTGTCAGATAGATAGAAACTTATTTCTAAATACCGTCATATAGAAAAGTTTCCTAAAGCTCTGGGTACTCTGAGGACTTCTATTCAGAACCCTGGAGCAGTTCTCAGGAGCTGGCCTTCCCCAGACTTCAATATTATTTCAACTTTCCTATATTTATTGAGACTTAGTTTGTATCATAGTTTATGGTCAATCTTGGAGAATAATCTATGGACTGACAAGAAGAGTTTGCCTTCTTTAGTGTTTTGATAGAATACTCTGTAGATATCTGTTAGACCCACTTTATTATTTCATAAATTCTTTTTTTAGATTTTTTTTTTTCTGAATGACTGTCTAATCGTTTGATTGAGGTGGAAGTGTCACAATATTCAAACTGCTGGAGGAGAAAAACAGTCTTCATTTGTCAACTCTGTGAGCTCCTCATTTGTGACCTCTGTGACCTATAATAATGACCACCCTGGTGAGACATGCCCACTGACGCAATAGCGGCATGAAGGACACGCAGTATCCAGGTACTTTCTGATTGGGTTTAAGGCTAAGTCCACAAGATGAAATCCACAACTGGCACCGTGATTAAAGGACAGAGCTTGTGGCTTGACTGTTCACATATCTTGGAGATAACCTTAACTACAACTAATCTGCAAGATGGATATAGTACTAAGTCAGCTCCCAACGAATTATTCTTATACCCATGGATTAGTGAATCTGTACACCCTCATTAAAGAGGCTTCTTTCTTCGGGAGACAATCTGATGACACAATAGATCATGTGTGTGCAGGTCTATCATGGTGCTTTTGGCGTGACATAGAAGTAGCACATTTTTAGCTTGTGACTGGATAAACAAGTAAATGAAACAAATAAGTAGGCTCCCACTTTAAGATTCAAAGTGTAAAATACATATCACATACTGCAAATGGAATAGAAATGAATACTTGTTTTAAACAATGTATGGATATATTGAGTGTAAAGTTATAGACTCTAAGTTAATCTCCTGAATCTACTCCATTGACAGAGATATTTTTTATGCATATAAAAGTAAATGCATAAACTGAGATATTGAAATTTAGAGTTTTAGTACTTAAATTAGTTAGAATATAACTTAAAAATAATCTTTGTTTTCTTCATTCAACTCTGTCTATGTTCTTGCATTTGTACCATCATAAATAATACATATCTTTCTTTCAACCAGTGCACACAGTCCAATATTGCAATATTATGTAATTAAATGAAGTTATCAACCTGCTCCTCGAATTCTAAATGGTCTTATAATAAAAAACCCAGAGCCAGATATTGGTGTGAATGCTGAAAGGTCAGAGAGACAACGGAACACGTCACAACACTTCTCACTTCTCCAACTCCATGAATTCTCTGATTGAATATTTGTGAGTCCTCAGCTGAAAGGGGTCCAGCCGAAAAGGTCTCTCTAGCCAAAAAGCTTCTGTTCCTGTCTCCTCATGCTTTATATATCTTTCTCTGCCTAGCCATATTACTTCCTTCCTACTGTCAGAATTAAAGGCATGTGATTGCCAAGTACTGGAATTAAAGGTGTGTGCCACCACTGCCTGACTCTGTTTCTCTCCTAGACTGGATCAATCTCATGTAGTGCAGGGTGGCTTTGAACTCATAGAAATCCAGATGGATCTCTGGCTCCCGAGTGCTAGGATTGAAGGTATATGCCACCACTGCCTGGCATATATGTTTAATCTAATGGCCTTGTTCTGTTCTCTGATCTTCAGGCAAATTTTATTAGGGTACACAATATATCACCACATCAACCTATTTTACAGTGATAAACATTCAGATCATCTGATCTTTACTGTAACAAATAATATTATTATAAACATCTTTAGACACATTTACCTTCAATAAATATCCACATGAACTCATACATGTGTGTATTTGTGTATATATGTATAATAGCTATTCCCATATGAACAAAAGCATTTATACTGGTTGAATTAAATTTTTACATCTAAAAAAAATAGAAAAGTATCTTTAAAATCATTATAAAATACATTTTATACATGTTTGAAATCAAAGAGTTAATATATCTTTTGAAACATATTTCAGTTTAATAGATGTAAATATATTAGCCATTATTCCTCAGAGTTAGACAAGACTAATAAATTATGCAACTGACAAGCGATGATTCATCTGATTCATCTTGTGTTTGGGTGTAAAAACTAAATCTAATTGCCTTTAAATGTTATTGGGAAAAATCTATTGTTTATTTGGCTTCAGGATAATAATTCTCCTGAAAAAAACTGTTAATTGATACTTGGGAGTTACATCTTTAGTTATAATATTCAATTATGTAATTGGCAGTCAGAAAATAAACAAGCAAGTGCTAATGTGAAAACATTATTTCTTACCTTGTTTAAATATAGAATTTATATTCAGCTGGCAAGAATGCTCACATGCAAAGTATCAATAAAATGAGCGTATTGGAAACAGACTGAACATTTACACTCCAATTCAAGAATCTCAGTATTCTGATTTATTTAGGAAAATTGACCTAAATTGACCCTGTCTCAGGACTGTACAGAGGATAGGATGAGTAGTTACCTGCCTACTGCTATGTAAGAAATTTTTAATTTTGTCCTTTTCTGCAAAGTAATGCTTTTGACATTTAAAATATATTTTATTTATGTATTTTTTTATTTGAAGAAACAATCTCACTGGTAGTGATTTGCCTGTTCTTTTTTCTCTTTCTCTCCATTTCCTTTCCTGGCAACCATGAGACCCAGATGCTAAGCACTGGAAGATTTTTCTTCCAATAGCAGCATCTGGCGTGCTGGCAGACTCCGTAAGCAATTTTGTTTTACGGCGTTAAAGCAGCTTCCGAGTCTATTACATGGTTAATCTGATGGGCTGTCTGGGCGGACTTGTCCTCCTGGACACCAGCAGTGAGAGACGCAGTGAACTGTCTGCCCATTAGGGCTGCTACAAAGAGCACACCTGAAAAAAATCAGCTGGGAAGAGTATGCTCTGTTTCTGTTCAGCCGTTGCAGTAGCAGTGATGAGCGACCCAGCTAAAGCAGCCGCCAAAAGTGCGCGCTGCCCTCTGAACGTCAGGGAAGACTAAAGAACCGGAAATGATAAAATATTCAGGAGACCATTGTGTCACTCGATACTGAGACACCATGTTTTCCCCCCATGCAAGGAAAGGACTAGGAAAGGAGAAGCAGAATTTTGAGAGTGAGAGACAGCGTTTTGATTACTGAGCTTCTGTAGCAAATGACTCGTAAGAGACTGAATTGCCTGATGTTAAGTGATACATCTAACTCATCTTTATACTACATCATCAGGGCTTTCCCGAGTACTTACACATGCTAAAAAATGAAGCAGTGGGTTTTTGTAACGAAAGCAAATAAACTAATAAAACTTGCAACTATGCAATGTGTTTTATCATTTCTAAGTGTGTTTCCCTATTAAGTTGTTATCATTTAGACGAAACATCAAGCAGCACTTTGTCAGACATTATTCTTACAACCCAGAGAAAATTGGGTCACCCATCAATATTCTCTACAAATCTTCCCCTTAAGGAGCTCATGGGGTCATGTGGACCTTCCCAGAGCATCTCAAGTACCTTTGTTTGCAGATGTTGATTTATAATTTATTTACAGTATTAAGTGAATAAACATTTTATTGATATATTTCATTATAAGACAGCATATTAATAGTTGTTTTCATCAGAAAGTATGTTATATAAGCAAGAAGGCTCTCTAGTTCATTGCATATTAATGGTAACCAAAAACTTAGTAGTACTTTAGTACCTTCATTTGATATAAAGAAAAAAAATAGACTTCCATGACTAAATTACAAGCCTAAAAAATATTTACTAAAAGAACTAGGACTAATATTTCCTCTACCAGCACATCATTTAGTCTGCCTTATACTTTATGAGTGTTCCTTAACACCTACCATTATTAAGACCATTAGAACACAAGACTGTTTCATAGATGATCTGTTATTTAGTCATGCACAAAGAATTAATAATTAAGATAAATACAATCTAATAATGATTTTTATAAAGTTTGTGTAAAAGTGAAAGTATAATTTTACGACTAAATACTTTATTTTATCCAAATGTATTATAATTATCTAGTAAAAGTAAATTTCTGATGGTCAAATATTGATATTTCATAAATAAAATTGAAAGTCCAATTTCTTTGTGTTTGATGATTACTAGAAAAAGTATAGCTTGTTATTTACATATGTATTATACAAAGAAGAAAATAAATGATCTTCCCAAAAAATGTGTTCAGCTTTGTCTTTACTAATTGATTTTACTAGTTGAAAATCCCAATGAACCCAATTCCCAGAAAACATTAGGAAAAAAAGACTTAGATAAAAATTAATATCTTCAAAAGCTTTTCACATCAACTGGAAAAACATAGCAGACAGATGCAGCTTTTTAGTCAAGAATAGCCAGAAGAAAAACATTTGAAGTTGGTACATCAGTTCTTAGGAAAATCAGGTTTTGTGTTTTGACCGCATATAAGGAGAAGACTCCTCTTCCTTTAACTAAGTACAATAATAAAATGTTTTATATGGATATATACAAGCAGATACACAACAAGACCAATTGAAAAACATATGAATTATACAATTGATTATATTTATATTCAGCAAACAGCAAAATTAAGCATTAGCTACTTTAGTCAAAAATGTTACACAGAGCCGGGCGGTGGTGGCGCACGCCTTTAATCCCAGCACTCGGGAGGCAGAGGTAGGCGGATCTCTGTGAGTTCGAGGCCAGCCTGGTCTACAGAGCGAGTTCCAGGAAAGGTGCAAAGCTACACAGAGAAACCCTGTCTAGAAAAAAAAAATGTTACACAGAACATATAATTTAAAATACTCAGTGTTTTCTTTCTGTCTTAATTTCAATACTTCATAGCTCTTCACTGGACAAGTGCTACACAGGCTTCATGGTTGGCTGGCTCCGTGGGTTTGATGGCAGTATCATTCCAGATTTGTTTTTTACTCTGGGATTCCAATTGCACAACTGCTGAAATCATACAGAAGCATTTATTTCAAATTGTATGTATGTATGTATGTATGTATACATTTAGGAGTTTTCAGCATCTGTTGTCCTGAAGAGAACTGGGTACTAAACATGATACCACCTTCTATTTTCTCTTATTGTTTAGGTTCTTCTACTCTGGCACTGTATTGTTATATTAATTACAAATTTTTGTGTTCTTCATTTACCAAAGGGGGATCAAATAATATGACAGCAATTTTATTAATATAAGAATATTAATTCATTATTTTTTTAGAAATGTATACATGTGTACAATGTGTTTTGATTATGTTCACTCCTTAATCTTCCATGTAATTCATCCTAGATACACCTCCACACCTTCCCAACCTCATATTCTCCTTTTAAAAATAGAACTTTCCAAGTCTACTTTGTGCAGGCAATAAACTCATGACCGCAGGGCCATCACTGGAGCATGTGAACTCAGCATGGGCTTCAAGAATACTCACTCTCCCTGCGGCAGAAGCCACTAACAGGCTGTAGGTCTTTATCTAACAGTGGCAGTTAATAAAGCTCCTCTGCCTTCCATTCTAGAAGGCTGGCTGGCTTGGTCTTGCACAGTTCTTGTGCTGGCAATCACTACTGCTGTTGAGGTCCTCTATACTATGGTCCCGTCATGTTCAGAAGACATTGATAGAATCAAGTCTTCCCTAACTACTGGATTTTACAATTATACCCCTCCTTCCAAAATGGTCACTGGCCATTTGGAGGGTTGTCATTTAGAGGCTCCATTTATGACTGAGGACTCCAATAGATACTTATCTTCACACTGACAATTTTAATAGCAGAATGTATATTTTATATTACAGAATATGGAGAAGTTGTTTTGAATAAACTTCTTGTCAACTCATGATAGTTTTGGGTTTATAAAGGTTTCAGTTCTGGCCAGCAACTGCATCTGAAGTGAGAACTGACATCCAAGAGATCTTATTTCCTATCCACAAAGAGTACTCCACACAGGCCTTGCCAAAGATAACAGAGCTCATCAGAGACAGAGATAACCAACTTATGGGCCATAGAAGTGTTCTGGAAATGTATGGAACGTCAGACTCAGCCGAAAGATATTCAGTTTTCTTTCTGTTTAATTCATGTTTAATATCTGCTATTTCTTTCATGGTTTAC
The DNA here is from genome assembly GCF_949786415.1 of Peromyscus eremicus. Classification (NCBI taxonomy): domain Eukaryota; kingdom Metazoa; phylum Chordata; class Mammalia; order Rodentia; family Cricetidae; genus Peromyscus; species Peromyscus eremicus. The sequence continues at coordinate 14,939,151 of NC_081429.1, read as the reverse complement.
AAACTTACTCAGTTGCTTTAAAAAACAAAACCACTCCCATTTCCACCAATCACTGGCCATGAGTCAGATTATGTTCTTCTCTCCTGAGGCGTTTGAACTTGGACTTTTCTTCCTGTTCTTTTGTGCTCACAGAAGACCTACATCAACATGTCTGTTCTTCTATGAAATTCATCAGCATTAGAGAATGTCTGCATGAGGGGAATCCCCACAACCATCAACATGAGTATGGAACAGTTTGTTCTGTTCATCTGAACAGTGTCTTTGTTGTGTAGAAGTATTTATGTCGAAGACATCAAACTACCATGAGATTTCTTAATCTATTACAAATGAACTAGACTGGAGATACAGCCAAGCAGTAGAGACCTTACCCAACATGTGCATGCCCTAGGTTCAACACTTACCCACTCTACCTAACAAATAATGAATAACACAGTTCTGGCAACTTTTAACAGACTTTAGCTCAGTATAATTGTTTAACAGGACCATATATTAGTCACTAGTTAAAAACAGTCTGCTTACATATTTTAATGTAAACCTCCAATCAGTGGGTGCAACAAACTGGCTATTTTCTTTCTTTTAATTTTAAATTTTTATGTGTATGGATGCTTTGCCTGGATGTATATCTATGTGCACCAATGTGCATGCCAGGTCAGAAGAGATCATCAGATGACCTGGAATTGAAGTCACAGACAGCTGTGGGTGGCCATATGGGTGCTACAAATTGAACTCACATCCTCTTAGAAGAGTGATGAGTGTTATTAACCCCTGAACCATCTCTCCAGCAATTACTGGCTATTTTCAAATTGTGGAAGCAATACACCAAGCACTCTGCCAGATGCACTTTTAAAATTTTATACATTCACAACAACACTGTATTTTAAGGGAAATTTTCAAATTTCCACATAAGTGAGTCTAACATCTAACTATACTCAGGACTGCAAAGAAGGAAGTCTGATAGTCTAGCTCTCTCTCTATATATATATATATATATATATATTCTGGAGACTATATCTGACTTTGGCACCCATTATTCAGCCTTTGTGGTTGTGCTCTCATGGGAATGTTTGTGTAGAGACAGCTCACATTTGCATGCTTATTGCCTAATGTAGAGACTTCACCTATTAAGACTAGTGAGTGACAAAGGTGGTGATATGTTGAAACTACTGCCTCTACTACGAAGATCAGGCATAACCCTTACCTGATATGCAGTCCCATTAGTGATTTCAGGAAATGAAGACACAGATATATAAATATTAGTTCTCATAAGGCTTAATTATTCATGAAGTTTCGTTTGCCAAGTTGCTTCTCACTGTTGCCTATTTTACTTCCTTTGGTTGTGTCTCTGTTTAACCTGTCCAGACTTAATAGATGTACAGAATACCAAGAACTCTATTTCTATAACTATTTTACTTCAGGCTTTCCTTAAACAATTCACTAACTGGAAGCTAAGGTGAAACTGTGACCTGAGAATCCAATACCATGACTGAACTCTGGACTTGAGGAGTAACAGAAATGGAAACATGAAAACCGTGGCAAGGCTGGGATAACTGGCTAGCAAGGAGGCCAATAGTGCAGTAATGGAATAGCTACAGATTTCCTTAAATTTACAACAAAGGGGATAATAAATAAAAGGCTGTTGTAAGTCATCTCCACAACTAAGTAAAATTATAATCTTTTGAAATAAAGACAAGCAAGACTACAAAGACGGTTCAGCTGTTGGGAGCATGTCCTACTACTCCTTCGGAGGATCCAAGTTTGAGTCCAGCACCCATATCAGAGGGCTCACAAATGATTCTGTTGTCTGCTTCAGGGAATCTAATGCTCCTGATTTTCTAGGGCAAATGTGCTTACATGCAAATATTCCCTCCCCCTGTGTCACACACAGGCCATGTCAAATGTGTTGCTCTGATTGGTCAATAAATAAAACACTGATTAGCCAGTGGCCAGGCGGGAAGTATAGGCGGGACTAACAGAGAGGAGAATTGAAAGAACAGCAAGGCAGAGGGAGACACTGCCAGCTGCCACCATGACAAGCAGCATGTGAAGATGCCGGTAAGCCACGAGCCGTGTGGCACGGTATAGATTTATGGAAATGGATTAATTTAAGCTATAAGAATAGTTAGCAAGAAGCCTGCCACAGCCATACAGTTTGTAAGCAATATAAGTCTCTGTGTTTACTTGGTTGGGTCTGAGCGGCTGTGGGACTGGCGGGTGACAAAGATTTGTCCTGACTGTGGGCCAGGCAGGAAAACTCTAGCTACAACCATGTATTGAAAAAAACAAACAAAAAAGAGCCAACTTTAAGGCTCCTCCTCTAAATTCAGATATATAGTTATGAATCCTTCCAATGCCACATAAATTTCATGAGATTCAGACCTGACATATCAGAGACTCATTTCTGTATGATGAACTCAGAGACAGAAAGATCCATATTCATAGAAGAGCAACCCACAAAACTATCATCCTTTGAAGAGGTCTGTACCTGGCTGTATCCAGAGGCTTCTCTCTGTTCTGCACCATCTCACAGCCATTTCCAAATAACCACTCAGAGGCTTATATTAATCATAAATATTTGGCTGATTGCTCAGGCTTATTACTAATTATATTTAAATTAACCTATTTCTATTAATCTATGTATTGCCACATGGCCTGTGGCTTACCAGTGCTCTGGCACCTTTCTTCTTCAGTGGCTGATGGCAGCTTCTGGGGGCTACACTGACTTTGCCCTTCTTCATCTCCATCTTCAGTTTGAATGTACTGCCTAACCTTATTCTACCTTGCCGTTGACCAAACAACTTTATTTATCAACCAACTAGAGCAACACATATTCACAGCATACGGAAAGACACCCCACAGCAGCTGGCCACTTGATCCTTCCCTCTGGGCAGATCCCTGGTATTCAGGATTTGGGTTTCTGAAGTTTTCTGCAGCATTGAACTAATTCTTTGTTGGTAGAAGGTTCTGGGGCTGTTTCTTCACACATAAACTGACTCCTAGTGATGGAAAAGTTACCCCCACACAGGAAGGGGCAAAAATATGTTAGAAATATGTCTCAGATCCTTATTGCTATGAAATACTATCATGGTCACTGAGTGGGTACCAGATTGGCATGCCTAACATCACTCATTCTATGTAGGCCTGTGCTTCCTGCTTCCCAAATCCCTTCACCTCCCTGTCACTTCAGGAGTATAATTCTTTTGGCTTTTCCTTGTATCTTCATTTCACATTAATTGCTGAAGTGTTCTGTAGTCTGTTAAAAATCAGTCAAATTCTAAATGACTATGGATTTATTGAAACTAAATAAAGATTTTGAATTTCAAAGTTTTAAGCAAAGATTTTGAATTTCAAAATTTATCTAAAAAAGTCTTATAATTAAAAAAATCAAACTATGAATATCTTGTTTTGACCCTTTATGCTAAGCTGCTAGGTTATGTTAAAAGACAAACAAACAAAAGCTGTGAGGATTTCATCTATGCTGTATGCAGTGAACACCCAGTTGTGGCTATTTGATAGTTTGAATGAAACTCTATGAAAAATTGTAAAAGTCTCCATTTTTAGTTTTAAAACATAAGAAGATCCTTTGAAGCCAATTTTATGGGAAATTACTAAGATATATAGAAGACGTATGTTTTTGAGGATCATGGGTAGAGTGCACATCTTGTATTACAACTCTCATGCTGAGCTTGGCTTCTGATTGGTAGCCCAAAGGCATGATTTTGAGTGGAGTCATATTGCTTAGGAGTAGTGACTCATGCTGTTCCCCTGCAAAGCAATCAGTAACACACTGATCAATTGGACAGGCCAGAAGGAAAAAGAAAAGAGGAATAGACATACTATTATTTCTGACACTAAAGACATTAAAATGGAAGATATTGAGAATAGTCTCAGTGGAAATGAAACTAACATTTTACAAAATGTTTTTGACTTATGCATGCTTGGCCTTATAAATCTAAGTAACATGCTTCTTTGCAAAGTATACATTAAAAAAAGATGTTTATGAGTATATAAAAGTACAAACATAGTCTAATTAAAAGTACAAACATAGTCTAATAATATTAGTTGAACAAAATAAAAAGAAAACATAAAAATGTTTTCATTGCTGTACTAAGAGTACCTTCAAAGACAATAAATAGTTTCCACATATGTTAGATTATGCCTTTATCACAAAAACAGCTGCTTGATAATTTTGTTGTATTATTTGTCATCCTCAAGGCTTTTGTTATGTGGAGTATAAAACTAAGGAATTACATCAAGAATTACAGATTAATGTATGTGAATTAGGGTCAATTTATAGAAACTAAAGATTTGGTTAAAAATGATCACATTTTGGGGGGTTTTGTTCTGTAGCCCAATGCTGACCCCAAATTCACCATCACCTTGATTCTACCTCATGGGCTCTAAGATTATATTTGTGTGCCACAATGCCTGGTTAAGTTTTGTTTAGGAAAATTTGGTTCACATTATATGATGATCATTTTAAACAAAGTATAAAAGGAGACAAACAGGCAAACCAAAAGACTCAGCTTAAAGTCCTCAATCTGCATTTATAAGTATGTCTCTGGGTCAATAACCATAGTTTCTTCTTTTTTAAAATAAGAGTATATACACAGAATACTCTACTTCTTGTACCTACTTGCTAAACTATATAATTTGTGCTTCATAAACATTATATCTACATTAAAAATTGAATGTCAGTTCCTGAATGTAGCAAATTCATCAGTCTTTCTTTTTATTACCTATCTGCCTAATCTATCAACTATACATCATTTACAACCTATATTGTATTTTCTGTGTCATTTGTTGATTATCTGTCATCCATATATCTGCATTTTTATTATTATATTAACATTGAGGTTTTCCTCATCAGTCATCTCCATGAAATAACTTTTAAAGAATGCTAAAAAATCCTTGTAATATGTAAAATGTTTAAATGCTACCTTGACCTTGTTTTGAGCCAAACAAGTCCCTCTTCTTGAAAAATTTGCTAACTACACACTCCAGCTTTTGATTTGGATTACATACACCAGGGCAGGTAGTATCCTTAATCATTCTAGAGCTAGGTACATGCCTACCAAAGTCAGCTTTTGCACCCCCAATGCTAAGATGAATTATGCAAATTAGATGATTCACGGAGATTTCTGGAAAATTCATGCCTCCATAATCAGTTCTCTACAGCTCCAGGTTGCATGTACTCTTTCTCTGGATATGGTTTCCTGAGCAATTGTGCCCAGTGGTCATCTCTTGCTGGAAATAAAATCAACTGAGACTAGACATTCACCTTTAAAAGTATTTTTCAGTGGGCATGATTTGACATCAAATGTGTCTTCAAGTATATACAGTAAGTAGGCGTAGCATAGCCTACCACTATCATGACAATTGGCTGTGATAGCTTCTTGGAGGGATGGCTTTAGCCTTGATAATTGGTTCTAAATATTCTTATGAGGAGATAGTGGCAAAATTTCTCAAGTTGCTACTCCTCTCATTTTGTAAATTTTCTCACTTAGAAATATTCATAATGAATAGTACCAATTTACTGAACTCCATGGGCTGAACTCCATTATATCAAAAGCCCATTTGACATCATTAGGACTGAAGAACACTTGAAATACATTCTCAAACTGAGTGTCCAGTTGTGTTTGCAGACAGAACTTGTTTGTCAAAGCTCTATCCTAGAGCTATGTCACCTCTGTGATGTGGATGCAGGTTGTTATTTGGATAGACTAGAATTTGTTCTTGTGATGTAAGGTGTTAATTTCATTGCCAAGCTGCAGAGAATGGACAATCTAATCTTCTTACTGATGTTTCTCAGAGGAGGTCTGTAGCTAAAGTTTTTCTGGTCCCATCCAGCTCCCCAGGCCCTGCAGTCCCACAGCCACTTATAAAATTCCAGTGTCCCACCTGGTCCTGCAATGGCTCAGACCCAAATAAACACACAGAGGACTATGTTATTTTTAAACTATGGCCATGGCAGGCTTTTCACTAACTAGCTCTTACATCTTAAATTAACCCATTTCTATAAATCTATACTTTGCCACATGGTTTGTGGCTTACCAGTACTTTTACATCTTGCTTCTCCTAGCTGGGGCTAGCAGTGTCTCCTCTGCTCTGTCTTTTTTCTTTCTCTCTCTCTCTCTAGTTAGAATGTCCCACCTAATCTTATTCTGCCTCACTATTGGCCAAAAAGCTTTATTTATCAAGCAATCAAAGCAACACATATTCATAGCACACAGAATGATATCAGCCATCATAGGTCACTTGCCTGACTATTATATTTATTTCTTAAACTCTAATTATTACATAAACTGCATGTTTCCCATCTGTGTGTTTTAAAAAAATCAACTAAAAAACAAAACAAAACAAAAGACAATTTAATTCTTATTATGCTAGAGGTGGAAAATTCTAGGATCCACATGGTAGCAGACTTAGTGTTTAGAATGACTGCATTGTGATGTATAAATGACTGTCTTCTTTCCATATTTCACAGGCAGGAAGAGAGAAGGAAATTCTCTCGACTTCTTTTGTATAAAAAGAGTTATTTCATTTATGAGAGCTTCTTTCTAACTGGAACCCAGCCTTCTCAAAATTCCAACTTCCAAACATCATCACCTTAATATTAGGTTTCAACATAATCTTGAAAGAGAACAAACATCCAGCCTATAGCATATTTTGCATGTATATATGTATATTATATTCTTATAGTATGAGAAACAGGGATTAAAATAGATTTTAATGTTATATATTTAACATTAACATATTGAACAATAGAAATGGATATTATTGTTTATTATTTTGGAATGTTCTCTAATTTAATGTGACTGGTAAAAGATGAAGAGACAAGCATGCATAAAGGTCAAATTATGTGATGTCAGAAGAAAATAACAACCAAAAAGCCAAATGGACATGCTTCCTAAGAAACTACTGAATTATTGGCCTTGAAAGTATAGCGTATATCATACAATGGACCTCTACTTGGCCACCACTGGGGAAACCTCTTCATGTTTGCAATAGCATACCATCTTTATGTGTGAGATCTAAAATGAATTTAAATCCCTCTTCTTGGAGTCTCAGTGAGCCCAGTCATGAAGAACATACTTGGGCAATGATTTTAGTCATTTACGATATCTAGTTACATCATTGATGCTATGACCTACACATCATCTTTCCTTAAATCTGGCTTTTTCCAAATCTACCTGAAATTTTCTGGAAATAAAAGTGCTTAGAATCTGTAAACCTTCTCATCCTATTGCATTATATTCCTCAGGTAATGAAAAGAGTACTGTCCCTGGCCGGTGGTGGCGCACGCCTTTAATCCCAGCACTCGGGAGGCAGAGCCAGGCGGATCTCTGTGAGTTCGAGGCCAGCCTGGGCTACCAAGTGAGTTCCAGGAGAGGCGCAAAGCTACACAGAGAAACCCTGTCTCGAAAAACCAAAAAAAAAAAAAAAAAAAAAAAAGAGTACTGTCCCATACCATCCTGCCATTGTGGCTCAGGGTGAGGAGTTTCTGACACATGGTAGAGCCAAACGTGAACATTATACATATTGTACAACCAGGCAGTGGTATGAAAGAATCGTGGAGAATGTCTATCCTTCCCTGCCAATGAAATTGTTTATTAATTTACTGGGAAAAATTTTGGGGAGTTCACAAAAACTGTGGATGTTAGTAAGCAATTGGAGGTGATGAATCTCAATGGAATGTTACCTGTTTCTATCCTTTACAACCAAGGTGACTTTGATAAATGGCAGAGCCCAAAGACTAGTACAATTTACCAAACCTCACACAACCATTGTAACTGGAGATATTTGTTGTTATTGTGTTAATTTTTTCCATTTTATTAAACATATATTCTCTTCTAATTCTATAATATCATAGTATAAGCTGAATACAAATTCCTCTTCCCAGTTCTTCCCCAACACGTCTTCAATCTGGATCCATTCCCTTTCTGCCTTATTAGAAAAGAGCAGTCTTCTAAGAGATAACAACAAAACCTAACAAAATAAAATGTGAGATAAAAAAGTCATTATATTGACGTTAGACAAAACAAGCCAACATAAAATATTAACGATCCTAAAAATCAGGCACAAGAATCAGAGAGCCATTCTTTCACACTTTTAGTACGTAAAAGTACTGAACTGAAAACTATAATATATATGGTGGGGACCTGGTGCAAACCTGTATAGGCCCTGTGATTGCTGATTCAGTCTCTATGAGTTCATATGAGCTTTGCTTAGTTGATTTAGAGGGCCTTGTTCTCCTAGTGTCCTCCTTCCCTCTGTCTCCCCTAACACTTCTGCCTCCTTCTGAACTCTGAATGGAGGGAATTGATGGGGTCATCCCATTTTGAGCTGTGTGTTACAAGGTTCTCTCTCCTTTCTCGCTCTCGCTCTCGCTCTCGCTCTCGCTCTCGCTCGCCCTCCCTCTCTCTCTCTCTCTCTCTCTCTCTCTCTCTCTCTCTCTCTCTCTCTCTCTGCAAAATGCAATGTCTGCATTTGGTCCCATCTGTTGCAGGAGAATGACTCTCTGATGATGGCTGTGTAAGGCATAGATCTATGAGCACTGCAGAATAACATTAGGAGTCATTTTTGTTATTTTCTATTGCCCTAGGTTTCCACACCCCTCAATGACTCTTCAACTCTAGTTGTTTTTCTTCTCATTCCATTCCTCAATCCCTGTTCCCCTTCCATTTCCCACCTGATCCTTCTGTTCTCACACGTAACCCCTGGCTCCATTCTACCCATAAAATCTGTTCTACTTCCCCATCCTAGGAGATCCATGGGCTCCTCCCACTTGAGTCTATGAATTGTAGCTTGGTTATCGTTTATTTAGTGGCTAATATCCAGGTGTAAATGAACAAATACCATAATTATCTAACAGGAGGTTTTAAACAAATGGTCTTATCTCCACTTTTTTTTTTTTTTTCAAATTTTGTAGCCACTGCTAAAGACTCTTGCCTTGGCAATAGACAGATATTCTCTTATGTCACAGAAGCCTGAATCAAGGCCTACAGATACTAAGATTCTACAAAATATTCCTTGTGTTCTTCCTAGTTTCAGACATCACTGATTATAATCAACACTTACATCTCGTATCTCAGAGTACAGAATATTAGGCTCTTGCCAAAAAGCTGATTCAATGACTCTTCCATTTCCCCGCTAGGTCAAAAGCAACTGGTTAGCTGAGAGGTCTGATAATTCCTCAAAGAGCTTCTATCTGAGTTATGCATTGACAATATGATTCAGCCTATATTATCTCTTAATTTCAGAACTTTGCCTAACTTATACTTCACACTAACTTCGTCAAAATCTCATTAGTCTCTAAGAGGAACAAGCATGTGTCATGGTCTATGTGAATAAATATTAATTTCATGTGAATACAGTCATGTCTAACTCCGTTTAAGCTATTTTTGACACTGCCACTTTTTTATGCTCACAAAGATTATAAGCCATGTGACAGATATGGAAAGACACACTCTCCTTAAATGGTAAAAAATAGATAGCTGCAAAGGTCCATCATGACCACTCACAAAATTTTCCACTATGGGCTACAGGGATGACTCAGAAGTTAAGAGTATTCACTCCCCTTGCAGAGGATCAGAGCTTAGTTTCCAAGCCCCATGTGTGTGGTTGATGACCAACAGTAATTTCAGCTCCAGGGCATCACATTCTTTCTTCTGGCCTCTATAGACATCAGAATGAATGTACACACACACACACACACACACACACACACACACACACACACACACACACACAAAGAGACAGAACAGAAAAGTTTACAATCTTTAAGAAATAATCTGCCACCTGGATAATGATCCTAAATACTGTTAATTGTAAGTTGTTGGGCAGAACGTTTTTCTTCTCATCTCCTCAACAACTTTAAAATTACTATTCTATATTTTTTGGTTGTGAGCCTAGCCTTTAATGGCTGAGCTATCTCTCCAGCTTTAAAATTACTATTCTATGCCGGGCGGTTGTGACGCGTGCCTTTAATGCCAGCACTCAGGAGACAGAGGCAGGAGGATCTTTGTGAGTTCAAGGCCAGCCTGGTCTACAGAGTGAGATCCAGGAAAGGTGCAAAGCTATACATAGAAACCCTGTCTCAAAAAACCAAAAAAAAAAAAAAAAAAAAAAAAAGATTAATGTTCTATGTTGATTTTGTGATACAACATAGGCTACTAAGAAAGAAGACCAAAGCAATATTAGCAAAACTCTCTGGTGTGTAGTTAAACATACGTTACATTTGATGACAAGAATGAATTTGATGGTTGCTAAGGAGATGGCTCGGTGTTTAAGAGATTTTGCTGCACAAGCAAGAGGAACTGAGTACAAATCCCCAGCACACACACATAAAAAGCCACGTGTAGCCAGATGTCCCTACAAACCCTCTGCTGAATAAGTTGGAGACAAAGGAATCAGGACAATAGAAATTCCTGATGCCAACATAGCTCCAGGTTTCCTGAATGTCTCCGATGCAAGAGAATAAGGTCAATAGTGATAGAGCATGTAGTGGATTCTATGAGAAATATTCCCCATAGACCATATATTTAATATCCAATTGTTGGCAATATTTGAGGGATGTTTTAGAATTTAGACTGTGCAGCCTTACTATAGGATGTATGTTAATGGGGGTGGGCAATAGAAGTGCGTAGCTTGGCTGCACTTCAAGTTCACTTTTTCTGTTTCATGTATGAAGTTGAAGATATGTTATCTTGGCTTCATGTTCGCACTGATTATTGGCATTTCTCCCTTCCCATTATGGTCTTTCTCCCTCTCTGGGCTCAACATTTACATGAATGCACATGTGTAAATATATTACACACACACACACACACACAAACGTCTGTGGGATGTTCTGTATGGCAAATGTATTGCTCTGATTGGTCAATAAATAAATCACTGATTGGCCAGTGGTTAGGCAGGAAGTATAGGCGGAACAAGGAGGAGAATAAAGCTGGGAAGTGGAAGGCTGAGTCAGAGAGACACTGCAAGCCGCCACGATGACAAACAGCATGTGAAGATGCCAGTAAGCCACGAGCCATGTGGCAAGGTATAGATTAATGCAAATGGATTAATTTAAGCTGTAAGAACAGTTAGCAAGAAGCCTGTCACGGCCATACAGTTTGTAACCAATATAAGTCTCTGTGTTTACTTGGTCGGGTTTGAGCGGCTGTGGGACTGGCAGGTGAGAGAGATTTGTCCTGACTGTGGGCCAGGCAGGAAAACTCTAGCTACAAACGTCCTCACACATACACAGAATAAACTTAACACTACACCTCTTGATGCTGAGACAACGTAACTATTCTTCAGTCATAATACATAGTAGAGAAAACTCAACAGGAAGGAACAAACTCCTATTAAATAAAAGTTTACAACTTAATATTTATAATGTTTTTGATATTTAATCTAGGGTCTAAAATCCACCAAATAATCCATTGTTGTACCAAAACACAACCACTGCTGAAGTTCCCTGACAGCACAATTGAGATTCTATTCCATTTTGTTGCTTTCCTTCAAGCTTAGCCTTAGATCCTTGCATATACCTTATTCTGTCAAAACTCACTTTTCTTTTTGGTTTTTCGAGACAGGGTTTCTCTGTGTAGCTTTGCGCCTGTCCTGGAACTCGCTTTGGAGACCAGGCTGGCCTTGAACTCATAGAGATCTGCCTGCCTCTGCCTCCCGAGTGCTAGAATTAAAGGTGTGTGCCACCACTGCCCAGGCAAAACGCACTGTGCTATACTCCCTGCCTCAAGGGAAAACTGATAAATATTAGAACTATCTATGACCTTCTAAAAATTAATGACTATGTCTTTTCCCAGGAAGCATGCTTAAATCCACCCTTTGATCTTTCCTAAGGGAAAGAGGTGAACATTGCTCAGATTCTTTTAAACACCACCCTGACTTCCCACTCTGTATCCCTGACTAGGCCCAATTCAACTATCTCTTTCCTTTTGCTACATACACATGATACTCCCTTACCATGGTAAAATAACTGTGCATATGTCCTTCAACACAGCTAGTACAAATGCTACCTTGAATATGTCAAGATGTTGCTGACAAAAATATAAAACACACATTTTAAAAAAGTAATTTTTAATTACACTAAGGTATTACAAGAGGTTCCTAAATTCTATAACTGCTGTTTTAGCTAATGCCTCATAAGGGAAAATTTGGTGATTGGTCTAGAGGCTTAACTTAGTTCTCAATATGCTAAAATATCTAAATAAAATCTTTACATTTGATTTCCAAACTCTGTCTATGACTTTTCCAGTCTTTCCCATGATCGTTTTGCCAGATGTAACTGCCTGATGAGAAAATGTGGTCAGTTTTTGCCTCCTGAGTATCGAAGCTGAGGGGAAGTATCTGAAAAAAAAATATGTGGAAAATATGAAGATAATATATGGTTTTGTGCTTCAGAATTATGCCATTAGCTTCTCTGTGGCAGTGAAATAATGGGTGGTGTATAAATGGAACAGGAAGCACAGGAGTTTTCTTTAGTAAATGCTTTTAGGTAATGTTTGCCTTTATATATATATATATATATATATATATATATATATAGGGGTTGGGGCGTGGGGGTGTGGGTGTGTGTGTGTGGGTGGGTCTGGGGGTGGGTGGGGGTGGATGTGTGTGGGTGTGTGTGGGGGGGGGGTGTGTGTATACAGACTGTATTTTGAGGAAATTAAAGGTACTTGACATACAAACACATTGCCTATTGTCAATTATTTGTATGATATACGAGAATCAGCTCTGCCAACTAATTAAAAATTTCTCCTTAAATATAGTAAACTACCCCAATAATTGTTATACTTAATCAATCATGAAAATATTCAATATAATTTATTATATATAATATAGATTTAGTATACTTAGTAGTAGCAATAATATTATTTACAAACATGAGCACATATTAAGGGTGATCAAGGGACATTTTTTAAAAACTAAGAATAAATGTTTGACACAGTGTCAGAAATCAAAATAGTGTACTTGATAAATACAGGCACAATTTAGACCAAAAAATGTATCCAATTCACCACCACCTTGTCCTCCAAGAAATGCATAATTGGAAATAAAACAAGGTTCTCAAATATTGTGTTGTGTATCCATAAGAAACCCAGAACTACCAAATGAACATATAACATCTTATCCAATGCTATCTGAATCTTAAGTTTCCTTAAACTCAAATGTTGTATGCTAACAAATATGTTTTCCTTCATATTTTAGTATTCTATTTAATTTTGAAAGTATATTTCTAAATCAAACATGGCCTACCTATCATTTGATGTTTTCCTGTCAGTTTAGCAGCTTCCCATGAATCTACTGATATTTTAGTTACCATCAGCCATCCCTTGGCCCCTCAGTCAGTGTTCCACTGGCCACTTAGGCTGCAGCCTGGTTGGACTTCTGGTTCCATGGCCCCAGATCTGCCATGGCTATAACATGTAGGTTTAATTTAAGTCTTTTTTATTCTATCTATCAATAAAACTAAGAAGTTCAAGTCTCCGGTGAAAATCTGCTAGCTCAAGGAGGCAGAGAAGCAACTAGCTGACTTGGCTTTTTGGCCAGAGACACCTCAAGAGAAATGTCTCTTCCCTTGTCCCAGAACCAAGAGACTTCAAAATCTAGTCCCCACCCTTTCCTTCCTGTGTGTCTTCTCTATCCAAATTGCTGGCTTCTCTATGGCAAGTTCTGGTCAGATAGTCACTGGCTCTGACCCCTGATTCAAAATATAACTTTATTGGACATTCTCAGGAGTGTCAGAGTGTGATCAAAATATTCCACATCAATCATTAACAAAAAATAAGTCTTTTTCATGCCTATCAAATTCAGGCTGTTTAACAAAGCTTACTCATGGAACATGATATCCTAAAGAACCAGTGAACTAAGGCATTCATGAAGATGTAATCTAAAAGCAATACTCTTCCTTTTATTTTAATTTTTATTTATTCTTTGTACGTTTTATACATGAATGCAATGAATCTTAATAGTACCCACCTTTAACTCCCTACATTCAATTCCAATCAGGACCCACAATCATATTTCCCTCCCAACTGCAGGCCTGCTTATTTATTTATTTTATCTATCTATCTATCTATCTATCTATCTATCTATCTATCTATCTATCTATTTTTCATGACCTAAGTAGTATGGCCTGTGTGTGTGCATCAGTGTGGGGTCACACACTGGAGTATGGAGAACCTACCAGTGGCCATATGCTTACAGAAAAGAATCTCTTCCTCCTGCAGCAGCCATCAACTGCCAATCCTTCCTCAGACAGATGTAGGGACTGTGGCCGGGTGTCGGTGGTGCATGCCTTTAATCCCAGCACTGGGAAGCAGAGCTCGGCAGATCTCTATGAGTTTGAGGCCAACCTGGTCTACAGAGTGAGATCCAGGACAGGCGCCAAAACTACACAGAGAAACCCTGTTTTGAAAAACCAAAAAAAAAAAAAAAAAAAAAAAAAAAAAAAAAAAAAAAAAAAAAGTAGGGACTTTGGACCCTCTCCCCCATCCATATTGTAATTTTGAACTCTCTTGATCTTGCATAGGTCACCTGTAGGTAATTATAGCTGTGATGAATTCATGTGTGTAGTAGCCATGTCTGTAGTAGTCATGTTCTAAGGAATTTACAGTAATTTACAACAGTCCTCCTTATTCTCTGGTTCTTACTCCCTTCTTCCATAATGTTCACTGAACCTTGGAAGGGTGTATTGATACAGATGTTGAATCTATGGCTGAGCCCTCACATTTGGCATTTTGAACAGTTATGAGTCTTTGCACTAAGTAGTACCCATAGAAACAGGAAGCTTTATGAACCAAGGTTGACAGCAGCACAAATCTAAGGATATAGGCTTAAATATATAGAAGGAAGTTTAGCAACGTGACATTTGGCTAAACAACATCAAAGGTTGTCTGTTATATCCTATGACAATCTTAGCCACAGGCTTTAACCATCTTTACAAAATCTAATTTGGCATATGTATTACTTATTCTTCTTTAGCTCTGAAAAATACAAGACCAGGCATGGTGGCAGGAAACTAGAAGCTTGGAGCTCACATCTTGATCTTCAAGCACAAAGTAGAAAGAATAGAATCTGGAAGTGAGAATTTTAATCTCAAAGCCTATCCCCAGTAATACATTTCTCCCAACAAAACTTTCCCAACCATCACTGCTAAGCAAGTTTTCAAATGCCTGAGGCTACAGAGGACATTTCTCATTCATATGTCCACATTCCATTTCTGACTACCTTAGTGTCCTGAAGAAATCATATTTTAAAACGCATTCAAGCCAGTTTCAAAAGTAGCCATGGTGTTTCATAAGTCTCAATGCTGTTTAAAAACCAAGTCTCTTCTGAAACTCAAGGAAATTTCTTGGTTTGATCCACTAACAAATCAAAAAATAATTTACATACTTCCAACACATAATGACACAGAATATTCACTATTGTTCCAGAGGTAAAGAAGAATGGTGCATTGTGAGAAAATGCATAGACCTTTCAAGACCAGACTCCACCAAGACAAACATCAAATCCTGAAATTCCATGTCCAGTGTCAGGTGGTCAGATGGCTTGGATGCTCCCCTCTTGCTGCATACAATATATCTCCCTCTCTAGGGTGGTTCCATTCCCTATA
Source organism: Peromyscus eremicus (assembly GCF_949786415.1). Lineage (NCBI taxonomy): Eukaryota > Metazoa > Chordata > Mammalia > Rodentia > Cricetidae > Peromyscus > Peromyscus eremicus. The sequence continues at coordinate 14,923,526 of NC_081429.1, read as the reverse complement.
TGCAGCTCTGTCTGGCAGATATCTTGTGGCTCTGGCATCTACAATATCTTGGTGCCTCCAACACAAACCAGGTATTCCAATAGCCACACAGGGTCTCTTGCCCTCCCAGGGCCTTCATTCAGAGAATCTTTCTGAAACATGCTGCCTTTTTTTTGTGGCTCTCTGAATCTATAGAGGAAGAATTTACAATCACTGCATTTTTGTATCCTTCATGCCTCTAAAACCAGAAACATTCAGACAACACAGTCAAGTTTCCATGTTACCTGGGGATGGAACCTACCCTGTCTTGAACCAAATTAGACCCAGCTTTTGTTTGTTGTTGCTTTCTAGGAGTATAAAACTACATAATCATTATTTTCACAGAAAGTAAGCTTAACCATGTGACCTGTGAGCCTTTATTCCAATGCAGAGCAGGGGGCCCTTCCTTAATGGCTTTAATCTCTATTTCTTTCAGCACAAGTCTTGGCTACAACATTAAGTTTAGAAGTTCTCTTTTTCTGTTCAAAGTGTACATTTTGTCTTTCTTCCTGCCCCATTTACTCTTTTTCATTGTAGATCTGCATAGCAGTCATTCATAGTCATAATAATCAATTCATAGATTTAATGTTATGCTGCTATGAAATTGCCTCTGCTAAAGAAATTAATCCATTACTTTTTAATTTAGCCTTAGACAAGTTCTTAATATGAGTGAATAATGCATGAAGCCAAATACTTTGCCAAAATATCACAGGAATGGCCACTAGCCAAATTGCTAATATGGTTCCCCTCTGAAACTTCTTGAGCTAAGCCTACGCAATTCCCATTGCACTCCGTAATACTGTCTTTGAAGCTCCTATTAGGACTCTGTTTATAGTATTCAACCAGTTTAAATGCTTTATAGTAGACCAAGACAATGAATCTTCTATATTCATGTGTAAGTATATGGTGGATATGGTGGGCTCCTTACATTAATGACCCATGCTTTGATACCAACTTCTGTATTAGTTACTATTCTGATGTTGTGATAAGACACTATGACAAAACTAATTTCTGAGAGAATGAAGTCTTTTTTTTTTTTTTCTTATGATTCCGAACTGTTAGAGTCCATATTGGAAGAGTCAGCATGCATCAGGAGGCAGGTGACTGCAGGGGCAGGAAACTCATGCCTTGAACTGCAAATACAAGGAACAGAGAAAGCAAACTGGGAGTACATGAGAAATTTTGATCTCAAAATCTGCCTCCCAGGGACACCTTTCCTCTAACAACACTACATCTCCTTAAGCTCCCCTACACAGCTCACCAAGTGTTCAGATGCTTGAGACTATGGGAGACATTTCTCACTCACCATAGTATCTATGATTTTGTAGTTCAATGAAAAATATAATAATAAGGTAGGATAGTACAATATTTCTGTGGATGTCTTTCTGTACACTGTGAATATATGTTGCTCTGATTGGTTGATAAATGAAACACTGATTGGCCAGTAGCCAGGCAGAAAGTATAGGTGGGGCAATCAGAGAGGAGGGTTCTGGGAGGAGGAAGTCTGAGTTAGGAGTCACCAGCCAGACACAGAGGAAGCAAGATGTGAAGGCACAACTGAGAAAAGGTACCAAGCCACGTGGCTAAACATAAATCAGAATTATTCACTAATTTAAGAGTAGCAGCTAGTCAGTAATAAGCTTGAACTAATGGTTGTACAGTTCACAATTAATATAAGCTTCTAAGTGATTATTTTATAAGCAGCTGAGGGACCACATGGCTGGGCAGGACACAGAAAAACTTCCAGCTACACAATGTATCTGATATGAAAGAACAAGGGTAAATGCTATGCGGCAAAGATTTACGTAGGACTAAAGACTGGGACTGAGTGAGTGTAAGGAGTTCAGGTGAATTTAAACAAAACTAAAGAAGCCTACAAGGTCCCACTTACCTGTATGCTAATTAAAATGTTGTGGTTAGAAATGCCATGCATTAGTGAACAGTAATGCTCCTAGGACAAGTGGGTTATTAAATAAAAATCTGAATGTCAGGCCTTGGTTATCTCCCTAAGAATTATTAGTTAGAGAGGTAACAGAGGTATCCAAATCAGTACTGATTATTCTCATTGCTTTCTGTTGCCCACTAATTATGTTTACCAAAATTAGATTAGGTAGGACCACCTCCTGAATATTCCACAAACTTCAATTTTATCAGGGATCTTAAAGTCAATTTCTTAATTGTTTTGTTTCATGAGAGAGAATAATTCTGATAAACACTAGGATAAATGGTCCATATAAAGACAATGAAATCATATTGCACAGTGATGTAGAGGGTGTTTTTATTTTTTCTTTTGTAAGCAATATGTTATCAAAGCCAATAGGTTAAATGTCAACTATTCAGTTTCATTGTATCTTATTGGAAGCACATTACAAAATATTTGTCTCTATTGTGTATTTTATGATTTCAGGAAGGAGAAAATACTGAGTCCAAATGCTTAAAATATCTAAGAAATTAGGAAAAGAAATTGATATACATTTCAAGCATAAATTCTATTGTTAAATTACACAATCCATATTAATTTTCAAAATTTTGCAACAGAATTAGCAGTCCTTGTAGGTTTCTGTCAGTTATTTAATTAATACAAATATTCTTAATTTTAATGTTATGTTAATTAATTTGTCTATATACTTTTCCTTCAATTTGTTATATAGCTATATTTTATGATTACACATGGTTGCATTAGTCACAGTTTCTCAAGAAATGATATCAAGGCAATTTGCATTTTTTCTATATGGATGTGTGTAAGCAGGCAAACATAAATGTGTGTGTGTGTGCACAAACATTCTTAATCTCTGGAGATTCACATTGGGTTTTACACTTTCACTATCAATTATGGTTTTATGAAGTTATCTACCACCAAACCAAGAAAAAGCAAAATAAAAGCTAAAATGGAAAATCTGTGATATTCAGAACTAGAAAAAATATTTAACTTTTTTTTAATCTATGTATTTATTTCTGGGAATTCTTCATTCCTCATCACCTAATATTTATATTTTATCATTTTAATTTTTCCATATTATACTCACATGTTTTATATACATATATGTATATATATATATGACCTTGCTTAATATTATACATTCTTAAGTCCAAAAGTCCATACAGTTTCCTAAAATTTTTATGATTTCAATTTTTTTTAACTTTTTTCTTTTATTTATTACATTAATATAATTACATCACTGTTTCTTTTCCTCTTCTCTCTTCAAACCCTTCTATACATTCATCATTGCACTTACCCTAATTCATGCTCTCTTTCATCATTGTTTTGTGTCTGTGTCTTTTTCTGTTTTCATAAGTAAAACATGCTCAAACTGTATAAAGTTTTATATATGTGTGTGTGTGTGTGTGTGAATGTGTATGTGTGTGTGTGTTTTCAAGAGTGACCATTTGTTATTGGTTGTCCAATCAGTGTGTTCTTCCCTACTGTAGAACATTTCTTACACCCTTGGCCTTCTTAAGTGGCCTGCAGTTTTTTGCATAGGGCTCAGGCCACCTGGGCTTTCCTTCATCTATGTTATTGTGTCTGGTTTTGCATTTCTTCATAAATTCAGGATATGAAACCACTGAAGTATAGCTTGTAAAGATTTTTTTCCATTCTATGGACTGCTAGTTTGCTATACTGATAGCTTCTACTGCAGAACAGAAACATTTTGTCTTCATGTACCCCATCTGCTGTAACTTTGGCCTAGTTCTTACGCTAGTGCTCCATTCAGAAAGTTCTTGTCTGCTCAGTCTCTTGAAGTTTATTTCCTATGTTTTGTTCTAGAATCTTCAATGTTTCTAATTATAAGTAAGGTTTTCAATTCATTTTGAATTGAATTTACAAAAGGTAAAAGTTATGAAGTTACTTTCAATCTACCGAAGGTAGACATCCAGTTTTGCCAACATCATCTGTTGAACAGGCTGATCTTTTGCACACACTGCTCCTTCTCTCTGCACTGCCTTTGTTCCATGTGAGCATACTCAATAATCTTATTTCTTCAGAGCCTGTGATCACACAACATCACAACAGCCCCCTGATCACCATACTCTATCTTGAAACCCTGCCTGGCATTTCTTCCTAATACATATTACCATCAATAACTTTTGATATTTCTTGGTTTTCTGTCTACTTCGGTTCTAGAATAACAGGCCAAAAACAGGTACTTTGCTGGACATCTATGGAATACCATCCTTCATTCCATAATGTTAGATTTCAATAATTCTGTAAGCAGCATTTGGCAGAGCCTAAAAGTCTTAGAACTAAGAAGACTGAGGATAAGGTGCGCTCGAATTCAAAGCCTGCCTAGCCTATATAGTGACTTTCAGGGCAGCTGCATTAAACAATCTCAATCTCTCTCTCTCTCTCTCTCTCTCTCTCTCTCTCTCTCTCTCTCTCTCTCTCTCTCCACACACACACACACACACACACACACACACACACACACACACATTTAGGCAGTTGTTGAAATTATGAGGGTAATAATTTATTTAATCCCTTTAATTCCTTAGAGTGTCCAAAACTCAATCTTTTAGGAATGAGTTTCCCCAGAAACTCCATTAGGAAGTTAGGAGCTGAAAGTAGAAGCCATCTACCTTGGAACAGTTCTAACAGTATTAATCACTTCAATACTCAGAAGAAAATCTTAAAGCCTCAAAAAGTTTTGTAACCATCTAGATTTCATTGAATCATACAAAGTCATTAAGAAGACAGATAAAATAGTATTATTATCTGCTATCTAAAATCTTGTCACTATGTGAATGTTTGGTGATAATGTTTGCTGAACTAAACTCTATTTCCAAATTTACTGAAAGACAGTAATAGATTTCAGTCATCTTTGTTATTAATTATGTAATCTGATGTATCTACAAAGATAATTTTAATAAAGTTTTAAAATGACCATAATTTTATGCAAACATATTTTCTATTTAGTTTCTCATCTAATAACAAAAGGGGACATAGATTAAGAACTAAAAACTCTTTAATTAAATTCATATTAGATTAATTACATATGTACTATACAATGAGAGTTATAGAATCAATTAAGTATCTTTGAATTTTAGTAAATATGAATAGAAAGTTAACTGATTATTTCTAATTATGTGTTATACTCATATTTAATAAGATTAAACAGAATTATCACACAGTGTGCATATATAGTGTTTGTAGCAATAACAACTAAAGAAAAATAGGCCATTGTTTTGAGAAGGAGAAAAGAGGGTTAATGGGATGAAATGCAGGAAAATAATAAGGATAAATTAATTATATTTTAACTTTTAAAAATTTAAAACAATAAATTTCCTAAATAATTGCGAATATGTCACAAACATATCCATTTAGTGCTTACTAAATCCTAGAAATAAAATATTCCTTTTATAAAGTAAAATCTAAAGAAGCAAAAGACAAAACGAAGGTGGTACTGTCATATACGTACATGCTGTGATTGTGTCTTAATTAATGTTATCCAACACCTTTGTTGATAGAGAAATTGTCACAGATTTTTAAGCACCTTTTCTGAATTCAATTTCAATGCTGTACAAAGAACTACAAGCAACTGAGGAAAGTTAGAAGCAGGAGAGGTGGTTTTCACCAGGGAAGAGCATACCGATTGGCTGATCGGTATCTAATGATCATCCCAGGAAACATACATATACTAACAGCATATGGATTGAGTGGGGTGTATCTAGGTATCTATCTAACATGTATTTACCTATTTATCTATCTGAATATTTGTCTACATATCATCTAGCCATCATCTATGTAACATCTATCCATCTCTAGCTCTATACTATCTCTACATCTCTAGAACACACATACACACACACACACACACACACACACACACACACACACACACACACGTATATCACGGTATATGGAAGGATTTGGAGGGAAGAATGTTGCAATTACATTATAATATCAAATATATAAAATATCTAAAGTCTTGAAAACTGAAAATGTTGTGAAAAACAGAAAGTTCAAAAGCAGGATATGGCAGTACATGTCTATTATCCAGCTCTTCAAAGATAGCATGAAGAGGATCGCGACTTTGGAGCTAACCTGAACTGCCTAGAAAGAATCTCACATCCAAAAGCAGAAGGTGGGGCCAGAACTTGAGGAAGAGACCATGTTATATGGTCATGGTAATAGGAAAGACACTATACTGAATGTGTTCAGGCAGTTCAATAGCAAAATATGTTTTATGTATTTTTAAATTTATAGGGTGAGAAGGCTTATAGTTAATCTTCTATAAAAATCTATCATGTATTCTAACATCTTTAAAGTAGTATATATTAATTTTAGAAAGTGGTAAGTTTTCCTCTGTCATTTTATGCATGTATAATGTCCTTGGATCATATTAACCTCCTCATTGTTCTCTGCTCTCTTCCCTTCTCCCTCTCACTGATTTTATACAAGTTCTTTATTGTTTCCTATCAATGAAAATCTACACATCTTTTCTGAAATTTAAAAATGAGAAATTGTTTAGGATAATAAGTCTTTAATAATCAAATATATTCTTTCTTCAGTTTCAAGTAACTGAGAACTTTGCTGTTTCATTTCACTTACACCAAATCAGAAGTACTTTATATTTAATGGGGAAAAAGTCTTGGGATAGATATTCTTGAGACACATCTTGAGTTAAGATTTTAAATATATCACCTTGCTATCTAGACATATTTTGTTAGTGACCAACTTGTACTCAAGTCATACAGGAGTTGTCGGAAGTGAACTAAAATCATTGATCATCACTTTGAAAATCTAGTAACTACACATAAAAATGGTAAATTATTTTTTTACTTGTCATCATCAGCATTCTTTTTATTTGCAAGAAGACAACTACCAAATCTCAGGGCAAGATACGCCAGCTGTTTAACTCAGAATATAAGAAAAGAAAATAGTCCCTCTACTCTAAGTAACAATCTTGGTCATTCTCCTAAGGATGATGTATTAGTCCATTTGTATTGCTATAAAAATTATTGTACCCCAAGTTATTTAAGAATTAATATTTATTTTCTAACAATTATGAAGGCTCAGAAATTTAAAAGTGGTTGTAGGTTTCATATCTTGAGAGGGACTTTTTAACTCCTTCTAAGTCAGTGTTCTTCCAATGAAGAAGACAGATTATGCAAAGAGTGAATTCTGTGTCATCTTGTGAGAGAAAAGACATAAAGGATAAAGCCTTGCTCTAATCACATAATTTCATCTACAAAGAATTACATCCTGGTGACTTAATCACTGCCTAATGACCCCACCTCTTCACACTACCATTTTGACTACAGTTTCAGTATAGCGATTTGTGGGTACAGATTCGGTAAGTGACTAAGGGTTCATTTATTGTTGTGTACTGTAAGTGAATTGTGCAAGCAAAATGCTGAAAAGTTAGCCAAAAGTCAGTTGCTATTTCACTAGACATAAGAACCTATAAAAACACATAGTTTAGTCTAAATAAAGTAGTAATACCACTTTTCTCTAAATCCTAGTGGGCTATTTCTTTATCAGGAATAAAGAGCTGACACTGTTGTCTACATACAAATCATGCTGAGATGTGATGACCAAACAAGGCATTCAAATAGTGGGGAAAATTATAAAGTATCTTTGATTATCCTCAGCCTACTTCTAATCTCCTTTTATACTCCCAGTCAGACTATAGTTTTAAGGTCATAGTAATTCCTTTTTACCTCAGTTAGAGTTGTCTTTCTACTTTAGCTGAAATCTCACTCCAGTTCCATGATGTCATACTCTCTCCTTATAGGACTGTTAAAATTAAGATGATACAGAAAGAGAATTTGTTAGCTATGTGATACAGAGCACAAGTGACCATTGAATGTGACCCGCTTCTGCTTATCATTATCATCATCTTCCAGAACACAATTATTATTCCATATTTCTTTCCATATTTCATATTGCATACTAAGACCCCCATATCAAGTTCTTCACTATGGCTAACAATTCTTCCCTTGTCTCATGATTACTTCTATTTTCTGCCATATGAAGTCACTTTCATGTCTCTGAATTTTCATTTAACCTTAAAGTTGAATACTTCTGCATATTATACTGATCTTTCTACATTGCTGTTCCTTCAATCTCCAATGGGTAAGAACCACATAGGTCTTATAACTAAGCTTGAGTATGTTTTTATGAATCATCCCTGCCCTTCTTAAAATGTTTGCCTCTCCTCTGCTTTTATAAAGTTTTGTATAAAAGCATCTAACAGTATAGCAGCTGTTTTTGAAGGTTTCTTAAACTTCTGATACAGATACTGTTAATGTTAATACTATATCAATCATCAAACTATTGATTTATATGAGGTGCAGTGTTCCTGGGTGATAACAGAATGCCTGGTTCTAGGGCTGTTACATCTAAGGAGGAATCACATGAAGAAAGAAAATAGACACACCTGGCTCTCTCCAATGTTCCTCCTATTCTAAAAGAAGCTGTGGGAGTGAGGTCAACAGGCAGGGAAGAAAAGAACATGCCAATGAAATGCATAAAGAAATCCGTATTCACAAGCAATTTCCAAGGATATATATTGGGTTTTTTGAGATTGAGTTTCTCTGTGTAACAGCTCAGGCTGTGCTGGAACTTGCTTTGAAGGCTGGCTTCAAATTAACTCACAGTGCCTCCCAAGTGCTGGAATTAAAAGTATGCAATACCACCACCCAACTAGTAATTCACATATTCATCATCACTGACAATGCTAAGATATTTGTCTTACCTCAAGTATACAGGAGACCCAAATTGCTTATCTAATAAAACCTTTTACAGAGTCTAGCAATTACTTCTGCTCTTCAGATTGAAAAATGGAATCATTTACTTATATAACCAAGGCAGATTAAATAAGCTCTTCTGACATGCTCACTTTTGTTTGACAAGGCATCAAGAGCAAGGACTTGTCTTCAAAGAACTCAAAGATGCTTCATCATTCCCATAAAATTGCATAATCTATCTTCACCATACATCAAATGGCATGAGGAGCAATGTTGGCTACATGTGAAAATTTGGGCCTTCGTGTTTCTATTGATGATGGTTTCATACTGTCTTCCATTTCATCTAAGAAATAAGTAAAATCAATTTCAAACATGAATTTTTAAATGTAGTGTTCAGGCAATTTCAAAACTCAGGAGGTGGAGACAGGGGGATTATGAGTTCAGAAAGCCTAGTTTACATAATAATAACCAACTTGCTCAACTACATTCATAGCAGCTTATTCATAATAGCCAGAAACTGGAAACAACATAGATGTCTCTCAGCTGAAGGATGAATAATAGAAATGTGGTACATTTATACACTGGAGCATTACTCACCTGAAAAAAAATGATATCATGAAATTTGCAGGCAAATAGATGGAACTGTAAAAAAGAAATCATCCTGAGTGAGGTAACTCAGACCCAGAAATACAAACATGCTATTACCCAGTTATAAATGGTTATTAGCTGTAAAGAAAAAGATACTTATACTGATTCAAAGAACTAAGTGACAAGGAGGACTCTGGGTTGGGGGATATACATGGATCTCCCTAGGAAAGGGAAATAGAATATATTTTGCGGGTGGACTAGGGGTGAGTGGGGATGGGAACAGGAAGAGTCAAGCTGAACAGGGGTGGGGAGTGAAAGGAGAGAGTAGGAGCAAGATGACTAGAATTGGGGACGATTTTAGGGGCAATATGAAAATCCAATTAGTGGAAACTCCCTGGAATCTATGAGCATGGCTCTTGCCAGGACTCTTAGTAATGGGGGATACATAGCCTGAACTGGCAATCTCCTGTTAACCAGGCAAGGCTTTCAGTGTTGGGACTGGGACACCAAACCAGCTTCAAAATCATCCACCTACAATTTGTCTTGCCTGCAAGATGTGTTGAGGCAACAGTGATGCAGAACTTGTGAGAGTGGCCAAGCAATAGCTAGTCCAACTTGAGACCCACTGCAGGAGAGGAAGCCCGTTCCTGGCACTGCCAAGAGAGTCAGGAACCAGAGGCTGGGTAGCCCAGAGAAGCAGTGTCGGATCAAACACAATTTAAAAAAATCTAATTATATTCTGCTATACTCATATAGACCAGTGCCTAACCCAATAGTCATCAGAGAGGCTTCATCCAACAATTGATAGTTGTAGGTGCAGAGACCCAAAGCAAAACATTAGGCAGAGCTTGTGGAATACAACAGAAGATGGGGAGGAAGAATTGGAGAAGCCAGATGGGTCAAGGACACCAAGAGGACACAGCCCATAGACAGCAGCTAAGCTGGGATCATATGGACTCACAAAGACTGAAGTGGCAATGACCAGTCCTGCATAGACCAGGTCTGTGCTAAGTCTTCTCCATGTATGTTATGCTGTTGGCTTGATGTACTTGTGGAACTAAGAGTCAGAGAGGAGGTGTCTCTGACTCTTTTGCCTGCTTTTTGGACTCTTTACCTCCTACTTTGTTGCCTCCTCCAACCTAGATAAGAGGGTTTGTGCCGAGTCTTATTGTAACTGTGTATGCCATGTTTGGTTGATATCCTTGGGATGCCTGCTCTTTCCTGAAGGAAAGCTGAGGAGCAGAGATTGTTGGGGAGAGAGGGGATGGCAAAGGACTGTGAGGAGAAGAGAGAAGGGAAACTGTTGTCAGGATGTAGTGTGTGAGAGAATAATAAATAAAATGTAATAAATCAAATAACAAAAAATAAACCAAATTGTAGCTTAAGTTTTCCTGCCTGGCCCACAGTCAGGATATATCTCTCAGAGTCCCACAGCCTCTCAGACCCTACCAAGTAAACACAGAGACTTATGTTGCTTTCAAACTGTATGGCCGTGGCAGGCTTCTTGCTAACTGTTCTTATAGCTTAAATTAATCCATTTCCTTTAATCTATACCTTGCCACATGGCTCGTGGCTTACCGGCATCTTCACAAGCTGTTTCTCATCGTGGCGGCTGGCAGTGTCTCTCTGACTCAGCCTTCCACTTCCCAGCTTTATTCTCCTCCTTGCCCCGCCTATACTTCCTGCCTAGCCAACGGCCAATCAGTGTTTTATTGATTAATTAGCAACACATTTGCCATACATCCCACAGCACCAAATAATAAATATTTAACCATGCTACACTTTGTAATCTTTCAAAATCTCTTACATAGCTATTCCCCTTTACCCAAGAGTGTCACCCCTAGTGATTGCACATTACACTGATTATACATGTCCCATTGCTTTCAATTCTCTTATATTTATGATTATTTACTTTGTGAACCATCCCAAAATAAGATAATCTGTTTGTTTTTGTTTTTTTTTCCTGTTAGATCAACAGATTTCTTTTAAGGATTTTGATTCTATATTTGTGGAGGACATTCACAGGAAATTTTTCACTTAATGTCTTAATCACTTTGAGGCATGAAATGAGTTATGCTGCTAGCCATTACCCTCACTTTCCGTAATGAGTTTATTACTAGACTAGTTCAAACTGAAATATTTCACACATTTTGATAACGGACCATCTACAACTTCAATTATTATTTTGAGAATGTGTTATATATACTTCATTTTCTAGGTTTTCATGTCTTTCTTGACTGGAGCATTTAGAGATTTTATTTCCAATTGTATGTAAATCATTATGGTGGTAAATTGTTTATAAGAATCCCATCTGACTTTCATTATCCCTGATCTGTGTGTGAAACCTTTCCTTTATTCTCGACAGTTGTAACATATCTTATCAAATTATTGCTTTGGTCCTGCCTACCACCAACATGGACAAATATGTTAGTGTGCCGAATAAAGTTTGCAGTTACCAATGTACGCACTGACTGACTATTTTTCCATTATTAGTTCATATTTTATGTTTCCTTCAGGGATCAACCAGTATTAATTTCTAACTATACATTTCTAAAAGCCTACTGTTAATTCTTTCTATTAATTCATTGATTCATATCAATTCATCATTTTTACACATAGTCATTAAGGCATGTTTCATCTATTTATTTGCTTTTACCTTAGTTGTACATGGATATGAAAATACATCTTTCATATATCTGAAATTCAGTTTTAGATGCTCCCCTGCTGAGATATCCCCATAATGAATGGACTAAAAACATTTTAGGTACTTAACAGGTAAAAGGAAGATTAAAATGTAAAATCCATTATTCTGAATAACAAATGAACACTAATAAATCATTTAAAATAAGGTGATAATAAACAAAACTGTACAGAATATTTATTAAGTGACAGGCACTGGTATAAATAGATGAAAAGATAACATATTTTTGGTGCCAGTTAGATTCTAGACAACTGGAAAACACTGGATTCTGGAACTGTCAGGTGTTGTACTTAAAATTTAGCAAATCACTACTGAAGATACCTGCTTCAAACATGAATAATCAAAAAGCAGATTCTGCGTTTACAAATGTGAGTTACAGAAAAGTGAAGCTACAGTACTATTCTATTTTTCTGAAATCCAAAGTCTTTAAACTTTACTGAAATACATCCTATCAATTTGAATGCTCAAGGTTATGGACATATGATATGCACCAGTAATTTGTGTTTGTTTTAAATGTATTAATAAAATACTTATAGTTTAAGAAATCTCTTCCTGCATTTCTGTCTGTAACAGGAATCTTAAAAGGTCTTATTAATAAAAACAAACCTGGAGCCAGATATTGGTGTGAATGCTGAAAGATCAGAGAAATAGAACAGCCACAGCTAACCTCATCTTACCAATTCCTCAGCTGATCCTGCTTCCTCAGACTGGAAACCTCTGAGTCCTCATCCAGAATGAATCTCTGCTGAACTACTGCTAAAAGCCTAAAAGCTTAACCAGGCTCTAGTTCCTGCACCGAACGCCTTATATACCTTTCTGCATCTTGCCATCACTTCCTGGGATTAAAGGTGTGTGTCACCAGCCTGGCTGTTTCCAGTGTGGCTTTGAACTCACAGAGATCCAAATGGATCTCTGCCTGCGGAATGCTAAGATTAAAGGTGTGTGTGCCACCATTTTCTGGCCTCTATGTCTAGTGGCTATTCTGTTCTCTGACCCAAGATAAGTTTATTAGTGTGCACAATATATTGGGGAACATAGTATCACCACATCTGTCTACCTTTCTCTTCTCAGCAACTTAATCTCCCATGACTTCTAGATGTATTTTTTATCAGAGCAAATATGATGCTCATATGTGGTCTCTTCTTCAAGCACAATGCTGGACAAGGCTCCATGTGGCCTCCTACAACAGGCAGCAGGCCTGTATTACCGTTTGTCTGATGCCTACAAAGAGAATCCACATACTTATCACTACACTAGTTTTTAAATGCAATGTGGAATTTTCTGGTATGGCTCACTTTAGTCTATTTCTGGGATCTTGGGGTGATTCTCAGGTTGCCAGGCTTGTTGGCAAGGCACCTTCAACAGCTGATCCATACCACTAGCCAAAAGTACTTTTATTTTTAAGGCTACAGAGAGAAGTGGCTATTGGAATCATCTTAGTTATTCTATTTATGTGTTTTTTTTCTTTCCCTTTTTCAAGACAGGATTTCTCTGTGTAGTTTTGGTGCCTGTCCTGGATCTTGTTCTGTACACCAGGCTGGCCTCAAACTCACAGAGAAATGCCTGCCTCTGCCTCCCGAGTGCTGGGATTAAAGGCGTGTGTAGCTGAAGTTTTCTCCTGTCCTGACTGGCCCACGGTCAGGATAAATCTCTCTCAACCAAGTAAACACACAGAGACTTATATTTATTATAAACTGTATGGCTATGGCAAGCTCCTTGCTAACTGTTCTTATATCTGAAATTAACCCATTTCTATTAATCTATAAGTTGCCACATGGCTCATGGCTTACTGGTATCTTAACATCTTCTCATGGCAGTGGCTGGTAACGTTTCTCGACTCAGCCTTCCTGTTCCCAGAATTCTCTTCTCTGCTTGTCCTGCCTATACTTCCTGCCTGGCTACTGGCCCACCAGCATTTTATTTATACAGAGTGATATCCACAGCAAGTGTACACCAACACAACCCAGCCTACTTATATTTTTTAAGTTCCTTACATTTCTTAAAGCTTTCAGAGTATGATTCGCTAATATTTTCTGCATCTTTCTTCTCTATGACAATGTTTTGCTGGCTGGTTACACAACATAGAGTAACCTACAAATCTTAGAATTTTCATCAAAAATAACTTTAAGCTGTTGCTGCTGAAATTTTATGAGTTTTGTCTTGTTTTCGTCTACATATTCAGGTAACTAAGGCATCCTTAAAATGCCGGTGTTATTTTCATCATCTGACAGAATTTTCCATTTCTAAGTCTCCCACAGAAAGAATAAGTATATACCATGGTATAAGTCCCTATTCATCTCCTTTCACACATCACTAATATGGAAATAAACATTAAAATCCATGCAACACAAAAATTGAAAAATCATGAAAACTTTCTTATATTTCATATTATGTATTAGATTTTGAGTATGACTACGGTTGTGTTTTTCTCCGGTGAATTATTGTCTCATTATTTGTACTAATTAGTTTTTATTTTATCCTTCTAGATCTTAGAACATAAGAGATTAAACTGGTATTGTTTCTTGATTTTTGCTATTTACTACCATAACAGACCCTGTTTCTGTCGATTTTCTCCCTCCCTTGAATATTCGGAGAAAGTTTTAAATTCTATCATAAGCAAATAATAACAAAAAAATGGCCCTTAATAAAAAATTACACTCAATACAAGTGGACTACAAGTTGTTTCCCAAAAGCTGTGGGAGATAAATGCAATTTCCCTACAAGCAAACAATTTCTTTCTTCTCAAACTCTAGTTTCCTAGGGATTTGCTGTCAGTGGGTTTCACAGCATTGACTAGAGATACATAATGAAAGAGAGGAAATAAAGAACGATTTTACCTATACTGATCAAGAAATAAAACCATATTTCCGTACGCCACTGCTATTTCTCAGTGGGTTGCACATGTACCAGCTCATATACATTCCAGATCCCACTGCCTATTGAAACCTTTAAGACTTTAGTGTCCTTGGCCTGCTTATGACTTACAAGAGACATAAATATGGCTTGGGGATTAAGAATACAGGCTTTGCCTGTTGCAAATTTAGACTGTCAATTAAATGGCATCACTGAATCCTGAATAGAAGTGCCAAGGGCATGTTCTTCTGAAAAAGAAGGATTAACACAGTCTCCATTGACATCTAAGATACATATCTGTGAGTGAGGACACTGGGGAACCGTCTCTAAACAATGTGATCACATTTAAAGTACCAAAAGCAATTTTTTTTCTTAGTAAACAGAAAAATCCTCAATCAAACAAAAGGAAACTCTCAAGATGTACTTGACTTTGCAAACCATTTGCCAGCAGCCTCTGCTTTCACTCTTCATATGTGCAGTTTTAGGATACAAAACAGGTCCTTTGGAAAGGAGTTGCATTGAATACTAAAATAGAAGACAGACTGCCATCTCTACACATCTGTGGCCTTGATTATTTGACTTTATGATAGTAGAGATTAAAGTGTTAGAATGGATAAACTTTCAACCAAACATCAGTGCTCCATGTTTCTACGCAATATCCATGTTAATTGTGTTTTCTACTGCAAAGACGTTTCCCCCTCTCAAGTACAGAAATCCCTCAAACAATAGAAATGCCTCAAACAAAGGTTGATTGAGGTAAATGATTGTCACTATGGGCTGTGTAAACAAAATATTTTCATGTTTAATTGATAGATATAAAACATTAAAACTTATAGGTAAGCAAAATAATGATAAGACAAAGTTATTGCTTAAAATATTAAGTATTGGAATATTTGATGTTGTTAGATATTATCCTTCAAAAGTCTTTTCTAAGAATCTTGATCTTAAATGTACCAAGGCTGATTTGAAGTTCTACAGTGTTGCATGTTTTGCCCTGGCCTTAATCCTAGCTCCTCCATGCTTCCTGTTTATATAGTTGCAATTGCCTCAGACCTAACTTTCTTCCATTCTCCATTGGTATCTGCATATTGTTTTAAGGTCCCTAAATTCAGCTGGGCAGTGGTGGTGCACACCTTTAATCCCAGCACTCAGGAGGTAGAGCCAGGTGGATCTCTGTGAGTTCGAGTCCAGCCTAGGCTACAGAGTGAGATCCAAGACAGGCACCAAAACTACACAGGGAAACCATGTCTCAAAAAACCAAAAAAAAAAAAAAAAAAAAAGTAGAATTGCATTCACTTTATGAGAAAAATAAAATAAAATAAAATAAAATCTAAACACTGTCAGGTCCAAAGGGTACCCCAATCCTCCCCTCAAAAGGACAGGCTTACTGACTCAGTCCAAAATTGAGTCTAGGCCTAAATCAAGCCAAATATAAGAAGATTTATGGAGATTAGATGAAAGCCAGCATTTCTCAGGAACTTGTAAAACTGGTTCCCATCTGCCTACAGGATTCACTTCCTTTACCTCTGGCAAAAGAGGAATATGGATCCACTGATATATGCTTAGAGCTCTACATCAAAGCTCGTGCTGGCCTCCAGGCTCCCTCAATCCCTACACACAAGTACCTATTATACATTTCAAAGCCTCACACCAATCTATTGTCCCCTCCCTCCCTACAGCTCCTCACCCTCCTTATAACCCCATTTGCTATTCTCCGTTGTTCCATACTTATTCTCTCTTATTATTTTACTCACTCTAACTTCTTTTCCTATCCTCTCACTATGCATCTTTTGCTATCTCCATTATTCTCTCACACTGTCCTGCTCACGTAGCCCTGGCCATGTCCATTCTGCTTTCCTTTCTCTCTGCTCTGGACTCTTCCCATGCGTCTGAATGGTCTCTCTCATATTCACAACAAAAACCTTCTCTAATAATGGCTTGTTCACATCAAGAGTTTCTTTTCTGTGCCCCCCAACATACATGAGTTTGTACAGGCCATTATATGTAATTTTGTGTGTATATATGTGTGTGTGCATGTGTGATATTGTGATAAATACTACATGTGTGTGCTTACCTTTGTATTCCTAAACAAGTGCCTTCAGAATAGGAACATCTGAATAAAAGACCTTCTCTCTTGATTATACATCACTCTTTACATGAAATATTCCCCAATGAAGTATTTGCTAAATACACAGTATTTTTTTTTTTTACTTTTGCTTAAAAGCTTTTAAAAGAATGAAAGGCAATGCAAAACTAATATATTTAAAGTTGAATTTTGAAACATGTAAATAGAGAGCCACCCCAGTGCTGGGAGTGGTTTGTATTGAAATAAGGAAGATCATGGGACTTAATATCCATCCACATTAGCAAAAAGTGGAGAGTCAAAGGCTGTCTTAATAAGCAGGATTAAGAGTGATACAGGAACACACCCTCAGCAACCTCTGTTCTCTACTCACAAGTAAAGATGTATACACAGACACACACACATACCATATACACAGATGAACACATATGTAAATATATCAACACCCCACAGAATTATCATGAATTTATGCACACAAAACATTTATTACTTCTGGAATATTGCACATAATACTCTCATAAAACATAGTCATTATGTAAGAAGTTAGAGTGTTCAAAATTGTCTAAAAGTATAGTGATTTTATGAATCAGAGATTTTATATATAGGGATATATAGTTTTCGTTAACAACTGAACTTCTTAGCGTTCCCTTTAATCTATGAAATTATATTTCTATCTTCTATGCCCATGAATAAGAAAGAAATATGAGACTACTGATATTAGAAATTGATCTACACCTATGTTGCTCAATTCAAAATCCTCCCTTTATTAGAAAAAGTGAACCAATATTCAGTAGCATGCATCAGACATAACACCTCTTTGATCTGCCTGACGTTTGTAGAGCCTCATAGCCTAGGGTTTCACAATCTATTCGTGTGTGTTCAAAGAACTTAACAACATTCTCCATATTAGATCTTGGCAGATAATATATTATAAATATTTGTAAGGGCTTAGAATATTTTATGTCTTTTTTTTCCTGGTCTTAGGGAGACACAACCAACCAGAAGCCACTCTGAACTTTTCATGCCTGAGCTATTAGAGGACAGGATTGTTACCCACCCCCCACTATGAGGCTCCCTGGTTGGAGGGAGGGGGAACAATTAGCCATGGTCAGTCACCATCATACCAAGTGCCACCCTTGGTCTCTAGGTCTGGGCATGGGAGAGAAGAAAAACAACAGCTCTGCACCATGCCTTGCGACTGGGACAGGAAGGACTCAACCAAGTACCACCCACTGTGACTCAACCAGGAGCTCCTGATGCCAGGGGAACATTATGGATGACAGAAATATTTATGGGCTGGGGAGGGAAGCAAAGCCTTGAGGGTAGTGAAGAACAGGCTGATCCAAATGGCCTGTTAACCGCCTGAGTTCAAGTTGATATCCAGGCCTGGGCTATTGCAAAAGGCCAAGTCTTGTTACAAGGTCTTGAAGTAGCCAAGGGGGCCTGTGTTGATGTCTGCAGCTTCTGTTGCCACTAAGGGATGTGCAGAGCCTGTAGTCTTAGCTGCCACCTGGAGCCATGTTGGTATCCAAGGACCACACTGTCATGGGGGTAATGCAGACATGAATGCCCTGTGTTGACACCTGGGGCCATAGTGACATTTGGGCCTAGGCATTTTCCAAGGACCACATCTGTATCCTTGTTTCTACCACAGCCAGGCTCTGTGATGTTGTTCATGGACCATATTGTCATCAAAGGCCACAAAGATGCCCAGTGTCTAGACTGTAGCCTGTGACCACATTGGTGTCCTAGGGTTATGCAGTTGCCTAGGCCAAGCATCTTTGAGTGGCCTGCACTGTCACCTGGGGTTAGGTGTTGTCTGAGCCAGAGCTGCTGCCTAGGGCCATATCTGAGATGCTGCAGCAGTTACAGTCTGGGGTGATGTCCATGGTTCCTGTTACCACCAAGATGCCCAGGGTCTGCTCAGCCACCTGAGACCATGTTGGTGTCTGAGGGCCATGCCGATTTCAGAGCCATACCAATCTCAGTGGCCTGTGCTATACCACTAGAGGCATGGTGACCCTCTAGGCTGAGTTGCTGCTGAGAACCATTTCTGAGTTCATGGTCCTGCTACAGTTGAGGTCTGTGCTGGTGTACAGGGCCCGTGTTAGCACAGGAGTTCATAAGAACCATGTGTTCATAGGAAATCGAAAGGCTATGCAAGCCCTGCCCTTCACTGGCTCTGGGTTAGCTGGCCCTACCCCTCACTGGATACTACAGCAGTAAAGCTGATCCTGCCCCTAAGAGGAGAGCTGGCCCCTGTGTGATAATTTGGAAAGGGGCTATGGGATAGGGCAGGTCAAAGAAAGCCTCCATTTACACTGATCCTGTCATTATGTGGCAGAAATGAGCCGGCCCTGAGGATAGGAGAGCAACAGAGCTGATGCACTCCTTCTCTACCATGTGGTGGCATGGATGAGGGAAAGATGCCTTCCCTCCTCTACTCCTTGCTACCTTCTATTGCAGAATTTTTAATCACATTGTGAACCTCTCCAATATCAGAAATTAATCATAAAATAAAGAATGCTTCTGAGGAAAATATTAAATGGTATTATCTAGAACAGTCACAAACTATTCAGGTGGTACATAAGCAGGATACAACAGCTACTGTTGATCTTTCAAAGATACCAACCTTCCTATCTTCAAAATGTTTAACTGGCAAACCAGTGTGGGTAGAACAATGGCCATTGTATTCAAAAATTTACAGGCACTAGAACAGCTGGTACAAGAGCAAATATATGATCAAAATATTGAAGACTCGACCAGTCCTTAGAATTTTTCTATATTTGTCATTAAAAAGAAATCTGGAAAATGGAGACTGCTAGCAGATTTAAGAGCCGTAAATAAGGTGATTCAGCTAATTTGTTCTTTACAGCCTGGTATTCCCCTGCCTTCTTTATTACCTAAGGAATGATCTACTGTAGTGATTGTTTTAAAAGACTGCTTTTTTACTATACCTTTAAAATAACAGGGTAAAGAAAAATTTGCCTTCACAGTGACTACTTTTAATAATACTCAACCTATTAAAAGGTTTTATTCTTCCACAGAAATGTTAAACAGTCCCACCTTGTGTCAATATTTTGTACTGCAGTCATTAGAAATAATTTGTAAACAGTTTCTTCAACATAAAATGTATCATTATATGGATAATATCTTATTGGCTGATTCAGACACAGATACCTTAGAAATAATGTTTGAAGAAGAAAAGGGAATTTTGCCCTGTTCAGGATTACAAATTGCTCCTGAGAAAAGAGGAGGTTCTATTGATTAGTTAGGATAGAAGATAGGTTTACAGATAATTCAACCATAGAAAGCACAAATCAAGAGAGATCAATTATGAACTCTTAATGATTTTTCAAATATTTCTGGAAGATATTAACTGGCTATGGCTCACAATTTAATTAATTACTCAAGAGCTATAGTAATTTATTTCAAACCTAACAGGTGATAAGGACTTACATTGTCCAAGAAAATTATCAGCTGAGGATGAGAGAGAATTGACTCCAGTAGAAAAGAAATTATGGGATGCACTTGTTGATCACTTGGATCTAATGTTAGGTATTTTAGTTATTTTGCCTACTGCTCATTCTCCCACAGGAATTCTTATGCAGGAAAGAGATAATATCTTAGAATGGATATTTTAGCACACAGACAGAATTGAAAAAATTAAAGACATATGTGGAAATGGTTTCTGAACTGATTCTGAAAAGAAAAATGAGACTTTGTAAAATAGCAGGTATAGTTGCAGAAGAAATTGTGAAACCTTTTACTAATGCTGGAATTACCTCATCATGGGAAGAAATTGACCAATGGCAAAGAGCTCTCAGTAATTTTTTTTGTAGAGATTGGCAACAACTATTCCAAAATCACGAGACTTTGGTGTGTAAAAATAACTAATTGGATTCATCCTCATATAGTAAAAGAGACACTAATATCTGGAGCCCCTGCATTCTATATGGATGCAAATAAATCAAGAAAAATAAGTTATAAGTGAGGAAAAATGAGTAAATTGTCTCAAAACCTTTATGATTCAGTTAAAAATCATCAGAGCTATATGCCATTTTTAATAATATTATTAGATTTTCCTGAATCTCTTAATATAGTTATTGACTCTCAAAATGCAGAAAGAGATGCTATATATTGAAACCACTGAACTAATTCTGGATCACTCAGAATTAACTTTCCTATTTATTCAACTACAACAATTAATCAGAAATAGAAATCATCCATTTTATATAACACAAATCAGATTCCATTCAGATTTACCAGGCCCTTTTAGTACAAGGTAATGATGAAATTGATCATCTATTAATAGGAAATGTGGCCGGGCGGTGGTGGCGCACGCCTTTAATCCCAGCACTTGGGAGGCAGAGCCAGGCGGATCTCTGTGAGTTCAAGGCCAGCCTGGGCTACCAAGTGAGTCCCAGGAAAGGCGCAAAGCTACACAGAGAAACCCTGACTCGAAAAACCAAAAAAAAAAAAAAAATAGGAAATGTGCTAGAAGCCTCAGAATTTCATTAGAAACAGCATGTTAACATCAAAGGTTTGAAGAAAGATTTTTCTAGCACTTGGCAACAAGCCAAGGGAATTTTAAGGAAATTCCCTAATTATTCTTTGTATAATCAAATTCCATTACCTGAAGGAAGTAACCCAAAAGGCACCAAAAGAAATGAAATATGGCAAATGGATGTGTTTCATTTTGCAGAGCTTGGAAAATTAAACTATGTGCACCATACATTAGTTACATATTCAGGATTTTAATGGGCAAGTGTTTGAAATTCTGAAGAGGTTGATTATATAATTATACATTCATTTTAAGTTATGACTATTATAGGGACACCTATATAAATTAAGACTGACAATGCTCCAGCATGTGTCACTAGTAAAATGAAACAGTTTTTTTTTTTTTTAAAGTTACAACATAAAGCACATTACAGGCATATAATACAATACTACAGGACAAGCAGTTATAGAAAGTTCTAATTGCACTTTAAAAGATATGCTTAATAAACAGAAAATGGTAATAAAGACCCCCAGAGATGGATTAAGCATTGCTTTGTTAACTTTAATATGTTTAAATGCTAATGAGAAAGAAATAACTGCTGTGGAGAGAATAGTAGAAAAAAACTGCTAAATTAGATCAGCTTGTGTATTTAAAAAATATGTGACCTCAGAATGGAAACAAGGATATGTGTTACATTGAGGAAGAGGTTATACATTTGTTTCTGCAGGAGAAGAAAAGCTGTGGTTACCATCGAGATTTATAAAGATTATTTTTGAGCAAGAACTTCCTGCATAAAGGAGAAGTGATAAATAAAAGAGAGTTTATCTGACAGCTCAGTCATTTAATCCAGACAAATTTATGAAGAGTAAGTAACAAATGACTTTCATTTGATCAAGCATAAAAAATAAAAATAAAATAAAAATATTTTAAAGTGACAATTTACCAAATGTGGTGGTATTGTGTTCCCCAAAATATTGTGTATCCTAATAAACTTATCTGGGGTCAGAAAACAGAAAAGCCACAATATTAAACATAGAGGTTAGGCAGTGGTAGCACACACCTTTAATCCTAGCATTTCAGAGACAGAAATCCCTCTGGATCTCTGTGAGTTCAAGGCCACATTGGAAACAACCAGGCATGGTGACTCACGCCTTTAATCCTAGAAAGCAGCTTTTAATCCCAGGGAGTGGTGGTAGAAAGCAGAAAGGTTTATAAGGCATGAGGACCAGAAACCAGAAGCATTTGGCTGGTTAAGCATTTGGCCTGGTTAAGCATTCAGGCTTTCGAGCAGTAATTCAGCTGAGACCCATTCTGGATGAGGTCTTAGAGGCCTCCAGTCTGAGGAGACAAGACCAGCTGAGGATCCGGCGAGCTGAGGATCCGGCGAGATGAGATAGCTGTGGCTTGTTCTGTCTCTCTGATCTACCAGCATTGACCCCAATAACTGGCCCCGGGTTTGATTTTATTAAGACTCTCTAAGATTCAGTAAGACACTTGTCTTACTGGCAGGAAAGGAAAAAAAAATGGGTTTTCTTTAACCACATGCCTTAATTCCATGTTAAAATGTTAGACTATAGATTGTCACATGGCCCATGCCATCTTAGCCATCAGCTCCTGAGTTTTCTTCTTAAATAAAAGGGTATTTTCATTGTTTAGTATTAAAGAAACACAGTTAAGAGATTTAAAATGTTTTGTGTGAATTCAAAGGGTTACTACAGTTTAAACTTGTTTTCTAAATCTCTAAGACTTGAGGTGATTTGAAGCTAAGGTAAAATATTTGAACAGGCAGTAGTAGCCCATGCCTTTAATTCCAGCAGAGACAGCTGGACCTCTATACATTAGTTGTTTTCTAAATTCTAGCATTACAATGAACAAGGTGGTGGTAGCACATTCCTTTTATCCCATCACCCAGGAACAAAACTCAGATACGGCTCCTAATTGGTATCTTTGCACACTAGAAAAATCACACACCATATTTGCAGATTATTATAAACCCTCCATAGGGTTACTGGAAAGGCACATGATTTCTAATAGGGATAGGAACAAAGAGCAACTTTTGTAATTGTCAGTTTGCTCTTCTTCGTGCATGCAACCCTAACCAACATTGAACTAGATGATACTCTAATATCATATTTATTAGTGAATTGGCAACTGGGAATCTTTCATAAAGCAAAAAAGGAGTCCACCATCATTTGCCTGTTGGCTTCTATTGCAAATGCTTTCCATATGCAAAGAATAAATATTCTCTCTTTGAAAAACAAATCTGGACATTGCCTTACATAAGAGCATCCCTTACAATAATGGATTGGATCTGTTCAAAGGTAGAGTCCTTCACAGGCTTAGCCATAGAAGGAAAGGTATTACAGTGGAACAGGTACCTATCTGAGTTAATTTTGTGACCAGGTTTTAGTAACACAGGGGGCTGTGCCTTCCCACATTGAGGACTATCGACTATAAAACAAACATAAGGAAAGTAAAGGAAAATCTCTATCTTCTCCAATTCATGGTTCATGTGCTATGATATAGCTATATGTTAAGCTAAATGTTAAGCATAACTGGCGGATCAGTGGCAAAGATATCTGGTCATGGGAGCCATAAATGGAAATGACAAAACCTAGCAAAGTTTAGCAAAAACATCAAATTTTATGTAGCTCATACAGGCAAGAAAGACAAATGAATGAAATAATGGACAAATTATCAACATGTTTAATCGAGACTAAAGTTTTAAAATTTGCCAGCAAATTCAGCAAGAATGGTAGATTAAACATTTGAAAAACTTGAACTTTTTCTCCTAACACTGAAAAATGAGGGGAAATGGAGAACCAAGTTTAAACCAGTATAACACTATGAGAATAGTTACTATAAGGAATTTATAGTCAGGCAGTAGTGCAAGCCTTTCATCCCAGCCCTTGGGGGGCACATGCCTTTAACCTCAACACTTTGGAAGCAGAGACAGGCACCTAAGAATTACAGTATATTTTATTTAAAAGCTCCTTGCAAAGGGTAGGTTGAAATTCAAAGTGAATGTCATTTGTGATCTAAAAACAAATACACTTTAACCTTGAATTTATATATACAGAGAATGGAGAATATAAGTATATTTATCCACACACAATAAGTTATATTTAATTTCAAAATTTCAAAAAGAACTCTTTTTATTGAAAGATAATACTTTTCTATTGCGTAAAACCATTTTGCCCTAGCAAAGATATAACCTGCCAAAAAAGGAATCCTCTAAAGTTAGGGTTCAGGCAGGATTTTACTTTTATCTTTCCAGGAGAATAAAAGCATCCAACTAAGGAATCCAGAGACCATTGGAGAAGTGAGACATTTGAAGAAGGACAGATCATCACACACACACACAAAAAAAAAATGTCCCAGGAAATGAGTAAATGGGGTCATGTGGTATTGCCTACCTCCACTCTTCTACTGGCCAGGATTATCCCTAAACTGACAAACACCACGCAAAGATCTGATTCTGATTACAAACTTCTCAGCATATTTAAATGCTGAGTTCATATGAGACTGACATGAACACTTTACAGTACTTTGAACTCAGAAATACTTAATCATAAGACTGCCAAATACAACCAGGCTGGACATTGTGGAAAGCTTGGCAGAAATAGCTTCATTGTTGTAAATAGTTTTACTGTGTTAGAGTTAAAAACTTTCCTTTTTATTTAGACAAAAAGGTGGAAATGTTGCAGGCTATTTGATCACAAAGATCAAATGTGACTCCCAAGTTTGTGTTATTTACTGGAAAAACATGCTTCTACCTGTGGTGTAGCTCAATCCAAGTACAAACCTTTAATCCAAGAGCTTCCTGCCTGAATGTTGAAAAAAGGATTAAATAAAGTCAACCATATGCTTAAAGGCAGAGCAAACAACCTGTTGATAGGACAAAAAAAAGAAAAACATAAAAAGAGGAATTTGGGAGGATGGAGAAAGAGAAATGCCCAGGAAGTATAATGGAGGGAGATCCAGTTAGAGGAGTTTTTGATTGAGATGGAGTAGAGGAAAGCTCTCTTTCTGGAAAACAGCAGAGGAGGAAGCATCTGGTTGCTTTCTATGTCTCTCTGAGCTAGCAGGTTTTCACCCTAGCATTTGGCTCCAAGTCTTTATTGATAAAATAAAACAATAGAGACTTAATTAAAAACAACAATCTGCAACAGGCAAGAAACCTGACCCCAGGGTTATGAAAGTTTAAGAATGAGCCCTGCCTCTCACCAGCTGCAGTACAGAGGGGAGTGGACCCTACACCCCTCCTCGACAGCACACCAGAGCTGACCTTATAGTTGGGGTCAGTGTAGGGGTGACAGACCTGTGGGCATAAAAGCAGGACCGCTGATAGTGTTCCCCATTCTTATGGTCCATACAGCAATTGGAAGAGAGGGCCCTACACCTTGCCTGGGCAAAACAATAGAGCTGGCCCAGGTGGTATGAGTGTGGGTGAGCCAGATCTGAGGATCTGAGAACAGGAGAAATAACTCAGCTCCTTGCTGCAGCCTGCATTGGATGAGCTAGCCAAGACAGTGCTGGAGAACTCATCAGGATAATGATGAGGGAAAGCTGGTTAGTTGACAAACCAAGCTACCACCCAGACCTGTGGTGATATATTGTGTACCCTAAGAAAGCTTTCCTTGAGGATCAGAGGACAGAGCCAGCCACTAGATTAAACATAGAGGCCAGACAGGGGTGGCACACACTCTTAATCCTATCACTCCGAAGGCAGAGATCCATCTGGATTTCTGTGAGTTCAAAGCCACACTGGAAACAGAGTCAGGCAGTGGTGGCACACACCTTTAATCACAGTACTGGGAAGCACACATGCCTTTAATCTCAGGAAGTGATGTCTGTTCAGAGAAAGGTGTATAAGGCATGAGGAAACAGGAACTCACTTTAGGCTGAGGATTTCATAGAGGTAAGAACATGGCTGGCTTGTTCTCTTTCTCTGATCTTTCAGCTTTCACCCCAACATCTGACTCCATTTTTTTATTTATAAGACCTTTTAAGATTCTTGTTACACAAGCCCAGACCCAGTGCTGAGTCGGTTCACCCCAACACCCACCTCATCTATGAACTGTTGGAGCAGGTGAAGGGGACAAACCTACAGATCCAAAACTGCAAGACCTCCACAACACAGGACAACAGGATATCTAAGAGGAGTCTCAGTGAGAGCCCATTATCAACAGTGTAGCAGAAGCCAGAGGCCTAGAACCAGAGCATTAACTCATAGCAGTGAACACTTATACGTAAAGATGAATGGACTAAGGGTAAATTGTGTGACTCAACGGGCCATCTCCTTTTTTATTGTGTTTTGTTTGTTTAGTTTAGTTTTTGGTTTTTCTTTTAAATTTTGTTCTGTTTTGGAGGGTGAGTTGCAAAGAGAGGGTGGAAGCAAGGGAAAGGAGATAAATGAGATCAAGATACATGATGTGAAATTCACAAAGAATCAATAAATGTTAAAAGAATTAAAAAAGATAGAATGAAAAATTAAAGAAAATATAGTCTTCATATGCACCACACATTGTACTTTAAAAGCTTAAGTTGTGAACAATTCTGTGGTAATAAATTCAAACCATTAAGATGAAAAGAACAGATTTTAGGGGAAAAATGGTTGTCAAAAAATCAGAAAAAGAAAAGAAAAGCAGAATTGTTTACATATTTATAGCAGACTATGGGGGGGCTCAGCCCCTAGATAGCCCTCTTCCAGGGTCCAGGAAGAACTGCAACCAGCTGAATATCTAATCTTTGATGATAACAAATGAATCTAAGTACACAAAACTCTTTAGTCCATACATTTTGTTTTCCTGAGTCAAGATTCTATCTATACTGTTTCAATCCTATTCTCTGTCTTCCCTGCAGCCTGACTCCTACAATACAATACAAAAGCTTCCAAGGACCCCACTAGAGCTGTGAAAGCTAGCTTCATTTGCAATCCAAAAGGGGAGTGAATAGAGGAGGTGAGGTCAGATAAGGCTTGGAATAAGTCAGAAAGGAAATTTATGTGCTCAAAATATATTCTTATAAGTGGTTAGGTGAGTCTATATTATCATAAGTTTGCTCAAACTACAATCTTACAGGTCATTAGGTAAACTAGTCTATAGGTCATTAAAATAAAACTATTTCTATTTTTCTGTGCCACCATATGTCCTGGCAGGGTGGGGTAACTTTGCTCAGAGCTAGGAAACCTGTCTCATACCTACTTTGTACCTGGTATGTAAAAAACCCATTTGTTCTGAGTCAATTGCTCTGGAATGCCATTTGGGCTCAGAGAGAAAGGAGGGCCTGAGCTTCATTTGCATAAGAAATAAAGCCATGCATCTACATATCCACCTGTCTCCTTTAGTCTTTGTCTCTGTAAGGGTGTTTAGTTGAGATCAGCGGTAGGTCTAAGAAGCTTATACTGTTTGCCATTATGGCCTAGGAATTATGGGTACACAAGAAATTGAGAGTAGGAAATAGCTGATGTATTAAAAGCAGAATAACATCAAACATTCTTTGATATTTGATTTCTCCTCCAGAAGGACTCCTTGATTCTTCTAGGTATAGTTTTATCATATACAGCTTAATCTGTATTTCATATTCTTGCAATCTGCAGCACATATTTATTTATTATACTTTTTCATTTTCATTTTTTGTAGTTTCATATTTCATACAATGTATTTTATCATGTTAACTCTACCCCACTCCTATCGAATCATTCTCACTTTCTCAAGCCCTTCAACTATGTATGACCACTTTAACACACACACACACACACACACACACACACACACACACACACACACACCAACCAACCAAGTCTAGTTGGTGCTGCCCATACATTCTTTTTGATGTGAGGTCTTCATTGGGGAGTGGTTGGCTCACCAAGGACAGTTACTTTAAAAAAAATCTGACAATGACACTCCCTCTCCTAGTTATTTTCAATTGGCAATAGCTCCTTAGTTAGGGATAGGTGATGGTGTTTCTAGCCGCGCTCTTACCCTGCAAGGAAAAGTCACGAAACTTGACAGAATCCACTAACAAGAGTTTTATTAAGACAAGGAGAAAGGAATAAATGTGATCAGGCCTGTGGAAGGACACATGTGAGAAGGGGGCGGGGGAACACAGGGCCTGTCTTTTAAGGGCCAGCTTGCACCTGCGCACACAGGCCCAAGTGGCTACTCCACATGTGAGCATAGATCATGTGGTCAGCCGCACAATTATATGACCACACAGCCATGGGGCATACATAGGTTTGACAGGACATATGACCCAGAAATGACTAGGCTGAAATGACGAGGTGTCCCGCCTGGCATGTGCGACCATGGGGATGTGGTTGGAATTCCTATCAATGGGACTTTATATCCATCTCTCAGCTGGAATATTTTATATTTTAAGCTTTGATGGTTTTTGTGCATGCTGTGCAAACCTGCTGTGAAATCCTATGTGAATCAATTGAGCCTATAATTTCAAACATTCCAAAAAGGAATATTCTGAGTCCAAGTGTACTATATATCAAACTTTAACCTCCTAGAAGCAAAAAAATGAGATTTCAAAACTCTATACCATATTTCAAAATATATAGAGGAACTAAATTTCAATTCAAAGTATCAGGTCAAATAAGTAAATATCAAAATCAGATATACTATATTTTTCATTTCATTGAAAATAGATTTTCAATTCAATTATATTCTGATTATGTCTTCCCTTCCCCACACTCCTCCAAAATTCCCTACATTCATCCTCTCCATTGGAATCCACACCCTTCTGTCTCTCTTTAGAAAATAAATAAGCATCAAAATAATACTAATAAAATAAAATAAAAACTAACCAAAATATGGCAAAACAAACAAAAGAAAAAGATCCCAAGAAAAACCATAAGGTATACATGTAGATACTTGCTCATATATGCAGTACTCACCTAAAAACACAAAACCAGAAGTTGTAATATATATTCAAAGGACCTGTAAGTTTAAAAATAGAAAAAGACAACAAAATGCAGTGACAAGATATAATGAGATCATGACCCTCCAAAGATTTCACTGAGTTCTTTTTGTGTTGGCTATTTACTAATGGGCATGGGACCTGCCTTTAGGAGTGGTTTGTAAATCCAGAGAGACAACATTGTAGGGAAATGACTTTATTTTATTTTTGTCTTGCCTTGTCATGGGTTCTTTTTCTTTCCTTAAGAAAATTTATTATTCATTTTATATACCAATCAGAGATTCCTGTCTTCCCTTATCCTACATTTTCAGCCTTCCCCCACCCACCCCTAACCCTCTTACAAGAAGGTAAGGCTTCTTATGGGGAGTACACAGAGATTGGTACTATCAGGCGAGGAAGGTCCAAGCCCCTCTCCCTGCCTCAAGGCTGTACAAGGTGTCTCACCATAGGAAGTGGGCTCCAAAAAGCCAGCTCATGCACAAGGGATGGATCCTGAGCCTACTGCCAGGGGACCTCTTAAGCAGATAAAGCTACATAACTATCTCACTTATGCAGAGGGCCTAGTCCAGTCCGGTGGAGGCTCCACAGGTGTTGGTCTAAATTTTATGAGTTCTCACTAGTTTGGTTTGGTTGTCTCTGTAGGTTTTCACATCATTGATCTTGATGCCTCTTGCTCATAGACTCACTCCTCTCTCTCTTCCACTGAGCTCCTGGAGCTTGACCTGGTGTTTGACTGTGGATCTCCGCATCTGCTTCCATCAGTTACTGGAGAAAGGCTCTATGATGACAGGTTATTCACCAATTTAATTACTGGGGTAAGGCAGTTCAGACACCCTCTCCACTATTGCTAGAAGTCTAAGTTTGGGTCAGTCTTGTGGATTCCTGGGTACTTCCCTAGCACCCAATTTCTCACTCTCCCCATGATGTCTCCCTATACCATGGTATCTCTTTTATTGCTCTCCTACTCCATCCGTGTTCCACCTCAACCATCCCATTCCCTTATGTTCTCATCCCCCACCCCATCATCTATTGCCCCCCCCCATGCCCAGTTTATGTATGGAGATCTCATCTATTTCCCCTTCCCATGGTGATCCAGGCATCTCTCTTAGATTTCTCCTTGTTTGCTAGTTTTTCTGGAGCTGTGGATTGTAGTCTGGTTATCCTTTGCTTTACATCTAGTATCCACTTATGAGTGATTACATACCATATTTGTTTTTCTGAGTCTAGGTTACCTCATTCAGAATGATATTTTCTAGTTCCATCCATTTGCTTGCAAATTCCATGGTGTTATTGATTTTTACTGGTGAATAGTACTCCACTGAGTATATGTACCATATTTTCTTAATCCATTATCTGGTTGAGAGGCATCTAGGTTGTTTACAGTTCTGGCTATTAGGAATAATGCTGCTATGAACATACTTGAGCATGTGTCCTTGTGGTATAATTGAGCATTCTTTGAGTATATGCCTAAGAGTGGTATAGCTAAGTCTTGAAAAAGATTGATTCCCAATTTTCTGAGAAACCACCATACTGATTTCCAAAGTGACTGTACAAGATTGCACTCCCACCAACAGTGGAGGAATATTCCCCTTACTCCACTTCCTCTCCAACATAAGCTGTCTTCAGTGTTTTTGATCTTAGCCAATCTGACAGGTGTAAGATGGTATCTCAGAATCATTTTGATTTGCATTTCCCTGATGACTAAGGATGTTGAGCAATTTCTTAGATGTTTTTCAGCCATTTGAAATTCTTCTGCTGAGAATTCTCTGTTTAGCTCTGTAGCCCATTTTTTAAATTTGATTGTTATGTATTTTGATGTCTAGTTTTTTTTAATTCTTTATATATTTTGGAGATCAGCCCTCTGTCAGATGTGGAGTTGGTGAAGATCTTTTCCCATTCTGTAGGCTGTCATTTTGTCCTATTACTGTGTCCTTTGCCTTACAGAAGCTTCTCAGTTTCAGGAGGTCACATTTATTAATTGTTGCTCTCAGTGTCTGTGCTACTGGTGTTATATTTAGGAAGTAGTCTCCTGTGCCAATGCATTCAAGACTAGTTCCTACTTTCTCTTCTATGAGGTTCAGTGTAACTAGCTTTATATTGAGGTCTTTGATGCACTTTGGTTTGGGTTTTATGCATGGTGACAGATATGGATCTATTTGCAATCTTCTACATGTTGACATCCAGTTGTGCCAACATGATTTGTTGAGGATGCTTTCTTATTTCTATTGTACAGTTTTGGCTTTCTTGTCAAAAATCAGGTGTTTATAGGTGTGTTGGTTAATGTCATGCTCTTTAATTCAAATCCATTGGCTCACATGTGGGTTTTTATGCCAATACCAAGCTGTTTTTATTGCTATAGCTCTATAGTAGAGCTTGAGGTCAGGGATTGTGATGCCTCCAGAGGTGGCTTTATTGTACAGGATTGTTTTAGCTATTATGGGTTTTGTGTTTTTCTATATAAAGTTGAGTATTGTTCTTTCCAGGTCTGTGAAAAATTGTGTTGGGATTTTGATGGGGATTGCATTGAATCTGTAGATTGCTTTTGGAAAGATTGCCATTTTTATTGTTAACCCTGCCTATCCATAATCATGGAAGAGCTTTCCATTTTCTGATACCTTCTTTGATTTCTTTTTTTTTAGAGACTTAAAGTTCTTGTCATACAGGTCTTTCACTTGCTTAGTTAGAGTTACCTCAAGGTATTTTATATTATCTGTGGCTATTGTAAAGGGTGATGTTTCTCTGATTTCTTTCTCAGCCGATTATCATTTGTATATAGGAGAGCTACTGATTTTTTTTTGAGTTAATCTTGTATCCTGCCACATTACTGAAGGTGATTATCAGCTGTAGGAGTTCCCTAGTGGAATTTTTGGAGTCACTTATGTATACTCTCATATCGACTGCAAATAGTGAAAGTTTCACTTCTTCCTTTCTAATTTGTATCCACTGATCTCCTTATGTTTTCTTATTGCTCTAGCTAGAACTTCAAGTACTATATTGAGTAGATATGGGGACATTGGACAGCCTTGTCTTATTCCTGGTTTTAGTGGAATCAGTTTCAGTTTCTCTCCATTTAATTTGATGTTATTTATTGGCTTGCTGTCAACTGCCTTTATTTTGCTTAGGTATGTTCCTTATATTCCTGGTCTCTCCAAGACCTTTATCACAAAGGGATATTGGATTTTGCTGAAGGCTTTTTCAGCATCTAATGAGATTATCATTTTTTCTTTCAGTTTGTTCATATGGTATATTACATTGACAGATTTTCATATGTTGAACCATCCTTGCATCCCTGGGATGAAACCTACTTGGTCACAGTGGATAACTTTTTGATGTGTTCTTGGATTTGGTTTGCCAATATTTTGTTGAGTACTTTTGCATCAATGTTCATGAGGGAAACTGGTTTGTAATTCTCTTTCTTTGATTCATCTTTGTGTGGTATTGGTATCAGGGTAACTGTAGCCTCATAGAACAAGTTTGGTAAATTTTCTTTTGTTTCTATTATGTGGAACAATTTGAAGGTTATTGGTATTAGCTCTTCTTTGAAATTCTGGTAGAATTCTGCACCGAAACCATCTGGTCCTGCGCTTTTTTTGGTTGGGAGACTTTTAATGACTGTTTCTATTTCCTTAGGGGTTATAGATTTATTTAAATTGTTTATCTGGTCTTGATTTAATTTTGGTATGTGGTACCTATCCAGAAAATTGTCCACTTCTTTTAGATTTTCCAATTTTGTGGAGTACAGATTTTTGAAGTATGACCTGATGGTTCTCTAGATTTCCTCATTGTCTGTTGTTATGTCTCAGTTTTCATTTCTGATTTTGTTAATTTGGATGTTCTCTCTCTTTCTCTCTCTCTCTCTCTTTCTCTCTCTCTGCCTTTTTGTTAGTTTGGATAAGGGCTTGTTTATCTTGTTGATTTTTCTCAAAGAACTAACTTTGTTTCATTGATTCTTTGTATTGTTCTCTTTGTTTCTATTTTATTGATTTCAGCTCTCAATTTGATCATTTCCTGGCATCTATTCCTCCTGGGTGAGTTTGCTTCTTTTTGTTGTGGAGGTTTTAGGTGTGCTGTTAAGTCACTAGTGTGAGATTTCTCTGTCTTCTTTATATGGGAATTTAGTGCTATGAATTTTCCTCTTAGCATTGCTTTCATGGGGTCCCATAAGTTTAGGTATGTTGTACATTCATTTTCATTGAATTCTAGGAATTCATTAATTTCATTCTTTATTTCTTCCTTGACCCCTTGGTGATTCAGTTGAGCATTATTCAGTTTCCATGAGATTGTAAGCTTTCTGTAATTTTTGTAGTTGTTGAAATCTAACTTTAAGCCATGGTGGTCTGATAAAATACAGGAGGTTACTTCAATTTTTTTTTTCTGTTGAGATCTGCTTTGTGACTGAGTATGTAGTCAATTTTGGAGAAGGTTCCATGGGGTGCTGAGAAGAAGTTATATTCTTTTTTGTTAGGGTGCAATGTTCTGTAGATATCTATATCTATTGAGTCCATTTGAGTTATAACATTTGTTAGGTCCCTTATTTCTCTGTTAAGTTTCTGCCTGTCGATCTGTCCATTGGTGAGAGTGGGGTGTTGAAGTCTTCCACTATTAATGTGTGGGTTTTGATGTGTGATTTAAACTTTAATAATGTTTCTTTTAAATATGTGCATGCCCTTGTATTTGGGACATATATGTTTAGAACTGAGACTTCATCTTGAGGGATTTTTCCTGTGATGAATATATAATGTCCTTCCATCTCTTTTTACTGATTTTAGATTGAATTCTATTTTGTTAGATATTAGGTTAGCTACACCAGCTTGCTTCTTAAATACATTTGATTGGAAAGTCTTTTCCCAGCCTTTTACTTATAACCAAGGATTCTATGTAGGAATCATCTTGACTTTTCTATGTACAATGAGTTGTATAGGCATTGTCTTCTGCAATAGGGCCTTACCACCAATTTGAAAAGAAGAACTAATAGCCTTGGCAATAGCCTGAGTGATTTGACTGTTCCCATGAAGCCCTTTGGCAACATCTTGATGTAACCTACCCCTGACACTGAAAACTTGAGCTTCATTTGATAATGAGAACTATCCAGTCAGGGGCTCTGTCTCTCCTATCATTTAGTAATTTCATTTAGATAGCCTTCATAGATGTATATACTTTAGGAATCTTTATTGTATTAGTATCTTATATGGCATCTCAAATGGTCCTTAATTTTAGTTGCCCCATACCATATTCACTCCCTTGTACCCCTTTCCCTTCACTCTCCCTGTTTCATCCTCCTTTTCCTACACCCTCATCCATCCACAGCTATACTGTTTCCCCTTCCTAGAGAGATCCATCTCTCTCCTCTCTTCCCTTACTCAATACCTAACCTCTGTGGTTATACAGATTGGATTGTAGCTTGCTTATCAAAGACTTAACAGCCAACATCCACATATAAGCATATATACAATATTTGTCTTGGCTGGGTATGGCTACCTCATTTAGAATGATTTTTTTCTAGCCCCACCCATTTGCCTATGAATTTCATGATTTTACTTTCTTAACAGTTAAGTAATATTCTGTGTGTAAGTGTAGCACATTTTCTTTATCCATTCATCTATTGATGGATATGTAGGTTGTTTCCAATTTCTAGCTATTATGGTTAGAGCAGTAATGAACACAGTACAGCAAGTATCTCTGTGGTAAGATGAAGTGTCCTTTGGGTATATGTCTAGAGTGGTACAGCTAGATCTTGAGATAGATTGATTCCCATCTTCCTGAGGAATCATCACACGGATTTCCATAGTGGCTGTAAAAGTTTACCTTCAGCAATGGATGACTGTTTGTTCCTCTTACTCCACATCCTCATTAGCATGAGCTGCCATTTGTCCATTTGTTTGATTTATCTTGGCCATTTTGATAAGTGTAAGCTGAAAACTCTTACCAATTTGTATTTCTACTTTTATATATTTTTTCTTAATATTTTCTTTTCTTTTTTATTTTACATACCAACCATAGTTACCTCCCCCTCCCCTTTTCCTGCTTTTCCCCTACCTACTCCCTACCCACACCTTATAGGGGGTAAAGCCTCCCTTGGGTTGTCAACACAGGCTGGCATACCAAGTTGGGGCAGGACCAGCCCCCCTGCCCTGATCTTGGCTGAGCAAGGCATCCCACCATAGGGAATGGGTTCTAAAAAACCAGTTCCTGTACCCAGGACAAGTCCCAGTCCTTCTGCCAGGGGCCCCACAAACAGATCAAGCCACACAACTGTCATCCACTTTCAGAGGGCCTAGTTAGGTTCCATGCAGGCTTCCCAGCTGTCAGTCCAGAGTTCATGAGCTCGCACTAGTTTGGGTCAGCTGTCTCTCTGGTTTCCCCCATCATGATCTTGACCCACCTTGCTCCTATTAATACCTTCTCCTTCTCTGCAACTGAACTCCAGGAGCTTAGGCAAGTGCTTGGCTGTGGGTCTCTGCATCTGCTTCCATCAGTCACTGGGTGTAGGTTCTATGATCATAATTGGGGTAGTCACCAATATGACTACAGGGGAAGGCTAGTTCAGGGACCCTCTCCACCATTGCTAGGAGTCTTAGCTGGGATCATTCTTGTGGGTTCCTTGGGATTTCCCTAGCATCAGGTTCCTCTTTGACCCCATAATGGCTCTCTCTCTCTCAAGATATCTCTTTCATTGCTCTTCCTCTCCATCCCTCCCTCAGCTTGGTCATCTCAATCCTTCATGTGCCCATCCACCATCCCCCTCATCTACCACCCCTCCTAGTTTACCCAGGAGAACTTAGCAATTTCCCCTTCTTGGGGTGACACATGCTTGACTCTTTTAGGGTCCTCCTCTTTACCTAGCTTCTCTAGGGTTGTGGATTGTAGCCTGGTTATCCTTTGCTTTGCATCTAATATTTACTTATGAGTGAGTACATACAATGCATTAACTCCACATCTGACAGACAGCTGATCTCCAAAATTATATATAAAGAACTCAAGAAGCTAGACATCAAAATACCAAACAATACAATTAGAAATGGGATACAGATCTAAACAGAGAATTCTCAACAGAAGAACCTCAAATGGCCGAAAGACACTTAAGGAAGTGTTTAACATCTTTAGTCATCAGGGAAATGCAAATCAAAATGACTCTGAGATATCATCTTACACCTGTCAGAATGGTTAAAATCAAAAACACTGATGATAACTTATGTTGGAGAGGATGTGGAGCAATGGGAACACTCCTCCACTGCTGGTGGGAGTGCAAACTTGTTCATCCACTCTGGAAATCAGTATGGAAATCAGAAAATTGAGAATCAAACTACCTCAACACTTAGTAATACCACTCTTGGGCATATACCCAGAAGATGCTCAAACATACCACAAGGACACTTGCTTAACTATGTTCATAGCAGTATTATTCATAACAGCTGGAACCTGAAAACAACCTAGATGCCCCTCAACCAAAGAATGGATTAAAAAGATGTGGTACATTTACACAATTGCATATTACTCAGCAGAAAATAACAAGAACATCATGAAATTTGTAGGCAAATAGATGGAACTAGAAGAAAATCATCCTGAGTGAGGTAACCCAGACCCCAGAAAGACAAACATAGTATGTCTTATCATTTTTGAACATTCTTTGTTTAGATCCCCATTTTATTAGGTCAGTTGTTTTCTTTTTTGTTTTTTTGGGTTATTTTTTCATTTTTCTTTATTAAGAAATTTTCTACTCACTCCACATACCACTCACAGATCCCCCTCGTCCCTCCTCCCACCTTCCACTCCTCTCTCCCAAGCCACCCTGCATCCCCATATCCCCCAAATCAAGGTCTCCCATGGGGAGTCAGCAGAGCCTGGGACACTGAGCCTAGGCAGGTCCAAGCCCTTTCCCACTGCACCAAGGCTGTACAAGGCATCAAACCACAGGCACCAGATTCCCAGAAGCCTGCCCATGCACCAGGGACAGATCCCAATCCCCCTGCCTAGGTGCCCCCCAAACAGTTCAAGCAAAACAACCATCTTTTGTATCCAGAGGACCTAGTCCAGTCCCATGGGGTCTCCACAGTTTTCTTGATCTCCAGTTTTTTGAGAATTTATTGTATTTTGGATATTAGCCTTCCATGGGACGTGTAATTGATAAAATTCTTTTCCCATTCTGTAGCCTGCCATTTTGTCCAAATGAAAATATCTTTTGCAATATAGAAACCTTTCAGTTGCATGAGGTATCAATTTTTTATTGTTGTTTTTGCTGCCTGTTCTACTAGTGCTCTGTTCAGAGTCTTTTCTTGTGTCAATGAGATCAAGGCCATCCCCCAATTTCTTTTCTATCAGATTCAGTGTATCTGAACACCTGATTTTATGAATAACAAGAAAATTAGCTCCTAGTCTGTAGTTTTATTGGTCACAGATTTAAATATCCACAACAAAATACTAACAAGTCTAATAAGCAACATATATTGAAATATTGCCTGAATGAACCATGTTATTATTTCAGCAAAGACAAAAGAAATAGTTGTTTAAAATGATCATCCTATTATAGCTAACACCTGATTTTACACACAAGAAAAAAATATAGTCACATCTTATTTGTCTACCTGAAAATAGTAAAAATTATTTTCATAAATTTAATTTTTATTGTATTTACTAAAACTAAATTTTCTACATTTTCCACTTTTAGTGAAACTCAAACTAAATTTCTTTTTGACCTAACTATATTATTTAATGTAAACTAGAAATTGTACCATTCTGCTTTATGATACACTAAAATAATGAATCACTCTTATTTTACAATTTTATTTTATGGAAAACAATGGTAAATAATGCAACAACACAAATTTGTTATCTTATGTGCTTAAGAAATAAATGATAGATTTAGTCTTCATATTATTTATAATCAAATATCACAGATACAAAGTCTTAATATCTCAGATTCAAAATAACATGTAGAATGAACTATAACAGGACACCTCAGTCTCTCCCTCTAATAGGAACTCAAAATATCTGTAAAATGAAAACTTCTACTTGATATAAACACCTTGAGGACTATGATTATATCCTTGTCAGTCCTCTTTAACACATGAAGCAATACCTTATTGGCAACCCTGAAGCTACCCCTTAATCTAAAACTGCAAAAACTCATACATTGTTCGATCTGTTTTTAAGTCACTTTGATTCAATGGGGCCATCATGTTTCTTTTGAAAACCTCACGTAGAAGATCATGTCCATTTGGGGAATCTCACTTGTGTTTTCTATCATATCATGACTAACATACCTTTTATTCTTGGGTTTTACATTTAGCCAATAAGCTTCTGACCCTTCTCAGGCCATGGTGAAGAGCATTTTACCTTTCATTCCATGTGACCCTAAGTTCTTACTTCAAACTTTTAGCAAGATCTTGGAAATGAGGCATTTTGACATTATCATCATTTCTAAACTAGAAAGCATGAATGTAAATGTTTGTGAAGTAGTATAGCAGATGAAATATGACAAAACAGAGGGCCCCAGGGAATCTGCAGTCAAGGAGCTCTGACATTTTCAGCGTTAAACAAAATCATGGCTTGTCTAGTCTCTTTGATGTTTACCTATGAGATGTAATTAATGTTTTCATTCAAACACTT
Source organism: Peromyscus eremicus (assembly GCF_949786415.1). Taxonomy (NCBI): domain Eukaryota; kingdom Metazoa; phylum Chordata; class Mammalia; order Rodentia; family Cricetidae; genus Peromyscus; species Peromyscus eremicus. The sequence continues at coordinate 14,884,556 of NC_081429.1, read as the reverse complement.
TTCACATGATTTAGCACAGCCTGATATGTGACTCTAAATCCATCTGTACATGACACAATTATTGTAACCTGATTTACCCAATCCAAGTCAAAATATAAATGTGGTGATGTTTACAGAATATGTCTTCTTGTTCCTGAGACATTAGTTTCTCCATTTCCCCCATTAATAACTTGATTACCAGCCAAGAGGGGATCTTATACACTGCAGATAATTGAAATTTAGAAACTGACAGGTGAGTAAGTTTCACTTGTGAAAAGCAGGGCGGGGATTGTGAGAAAAATGAAGTATCTAGGATAGTCTGTGGCAAATAAACTCCACTTCTGGATTTTACCTTTTTCAAATTCATTTTTGCTCCAAATGAAAGTCATCTGTAGGAGTTGCTCTTGGAATTGAGCCATGTTTCATGATGCACTGTCCCAGTCAGGGTAGTCGCAACCAAGGCACCAACGAGCAGGTCCCCCACTGCACCTGCAAACTGCATGACAAGCCATGCAGCTCTGTCAGGATGCCACCCTGCATCACGTAAATTGACAAAAAATAAATCTGAATTACACCATCCCAGGGCCCCTGCATTGACAGGAGGCAGTCAAGCCTGACAACCCTTTCCCTCTTGTCTGTTATCTTGAAATCAATTGCACAGCCTGATGCACAGAATAATGGCTGTGGGCTATCCTGCAGGACTTGGCCCATCTGGTCACTAAGGAAGACAGCATTGCTGGCTTCCTATTGATCTGGGAGGAGCATCCTGCCACACAGAGGTGACCTCCATCTCTCCACCTGGCCCTGCTATTGAGGAAATCAGTTTCACAAGAGTGCTCTTTCAGAAAACGAAGTGCTTTGTACAGTGCATACTCATCTTTGTTTTTAATTCGGAGTATATAGCCTTTGGGATGAAATAGTAAGCTGTATGCAAAACGAAGGATATGGATCCTGTGTATCAGGAAACATATTTTATGTGTTTCTTGCAAAGATCCAATGGAAAGAAGTCATTTCTTTTATAATGTTTCATACGTGTTACTTTTGAACAAAATTATAGTAATAGTAGCATATTATTTTATTAACAAAACTGAATGTTGCTTCAATGATTAGTATTTCACTGATTGGTTCTCACAGGTAAATGATTGATTTATACTTAATTGTCTGAAGTTGATTACACAGGCTGCCTGCTTTACATTTTAAAAGAACTGCATCACTGGTGAATTGTATTAAATGGACCTGAAATCTATAGAAGTTGAAAGTGTTCCTGACTCCTGTCTGGAACAAATAAATATGAAAGCAACAAAGGAAGAAGGAAGGAGGAGAATGAATAACCAAGAAAGCAAGGCAGTAAACAGTCAATGGACAAATAAGAAGGGAAACAGAAAGTTCTACCTCTAGTAGTCAAATGTATGGATCTTTAGATTTCACCATTTCTGTATTTGCGGCAAACTTTTAGAGGAAGTTTAGTTATATAGCAATTTCAGAAGAAGGTACAAAATTTTCTCGTAAACTTCCCATCTCCATTAATGCATTGCCTCTACTATTATCAACAGTGACCTCACACTCATGGTCCACATTCACTAACAAGTAACTTGCTGCAATTAGTGAACCTGCACTAAACATCAATGCCACTCAGTCTGCTGTCTTACATTAGTATTCATGTAAGTGGTTTACAGTCTCTCTATTGAGCCAAATGATCACCATAAAGTAGTTACCCAGAGATGCTTCTTAGTCCTAGAAACTCTCTGGATTCTAATAAGTAAATCTTGGCAGCCACCAAACACCAGTCCTTTTTAATTATCCCTGGCTTTTCTTTTGTTCCCCATAAATGTCATATGGACAGAAACATACAGAATATATATACTTTGAGTCAACTTCTTTTGCTTAGCAATATGTATTTTCTTTTTCTTTTTATGACTGTATGATTCGTTTATTTTTACCCAAATGCAAATGTTGTGTTAAACATTCTTGTGTCAGTTTTTAAGTTCACACAAATTTGAAATTCCTTTGGGGAGATCCCAAGAGGTACTATAGTGGATCTTGGGGTGAAAGCACACTATGCTTGGCACTGGAGATAGATCTGAGCTGGTAGAGTGTTTGCTTAACGTTCCCAGATGCCTGAGTCTGATATACAGTGCCACATGAAGTTGACTGTGGTGGTTATTGCCTGGAATTCCAGCATTAGATAAGTGCTGGTAGGAAGACTGGGTTTTCAAGGCTATTTTGAGCATACAGAGAGGTTTCCATCCACCTATAATACATAAAGTGTCAACAAATGTGCATATTTAAGTTTGTAAAAGCATCTCGCACTGTCTTCCCAAGTTTTCATCCCATTTTTGCATCCAACTAGCCACAAAGGAACACTCATATTATTCTGCAATCTTGCCGTCAAAGGATGAACAAAATGTACAACTCTAATATGAAATTCTAGTTTTATAATTTGAAATTCTGAAATAATAACGTTTAGAGTCAATTAGCTTAAATTTATGAAGTCCTTGCCTTTTGATCTCTGTATAGCCACATAGTTCTACACATTGTAAAAAATCATATCAGTTCATCTGACTTCCTATTATTTTTGTCTTTCTAAAGTACATTCATTCAGCTAGTTGACCACACTGTCTTATAGGAAAGTAAATGATATTGTGACTCATTCTTTTTCAAAATTTTCCAATAACCTCCATGTTTCTCTCAAACTGTTAACCATAATTCACACCTTTGCAACTAGAATAATTCATTCCTGTCTGTCTCTCTGATGTTTTCATTTGCCAGCTTCCTTCTGAGTCACCACATTCTGCATAAAGTTTAGTAATTTCACTTTCCATCCCTCAATTGTGATAGGAAAAAGACAGTGCAGCGGTTCCCCCATGTTGTATGTTTGCCGAGGCCACTCAAGGCTTAACTAGAATTTGATTTCCTTGATGGCGAATCCCATGGAAAATTATCCAGGCCTATTCTAGGAATCCGAGCTTTGGATGCCCCAGTTAACGTATTAGCAGTGGTTAAACTTCTTGCTTGTACTGAATCTCTCCACTTATATTGGCTTCCGTTAAATTGTTTACTTCTCTGAAGACCCTCTGAAGTTACCAAAGGATACACTGGGAAGTGGGTTTTGTTTTGTATTATTTTGTTTTCCTTTGCTTTGTTTTTTTCTTTAAAACTCCATGTTTGAACACTTGGGACTACAGTTAGGTTGCAAAAACCTGAATGTAGTCCCAGCTTGCTGGAATAAGGACTTTCAATTGTCTATAAGTTGTGTCTGAGCAGTATTCTCTGGGGGTGGAGTGCCTGTAAATTTATTTGGCCACAGGATACCTATTAGAATACTCAGTATAGTCTCATATATTGAAAACTTTACAAGATCAAGGCTTTTATTCCAGTTCTCTGCAATTGAATTTATGCCAAAATAGTACATGTCCAATTAATATTGTGTTAATCATTTACCAATCTTAACTGATTCCTATGAAGGCAAAGCAAAAAAAAAAAAAAATGACTACACATGTTTTATTCATTACTACACTCATACTGTTAATCCCCAATGCTCCCAGTCCCTGAAAATAAAAGCAGTGCCACTGACTATGTCGCAAAATGGCCGTCTGTGAACAACCCAGGATGAAGTTGAACAGGGTAAACAGAAGGATTCCTAGAGGACAGATCAAAACTTATTCTAAGCATTCCTCAGAAACCTATGAAATGAGGTTCTGTCTGCCAGGAAGAGCTATTTCCCTTATCTCCCTTTGCCACTAGCAAACGGGGGGAGGAGGGGCAGCTGGTTCTCTTTTGGAAAACATCATTAGTGTGTATCAAAGTCCACATTAACCTCCAATTTTGGTCCTTTTTAATATGCACCTGTGTAGGTGGAGTTTTTTTTTAATCAAGAAATTTTTTTATTCATTTTTTATACCAGTTAAAGATCCTCCTCTTCCCTCCTCCTGCTCCTCCAGCCTCCCTCCCCAAGAAGGTAAGGCCTCTCATGGGGAGTCAGCAGAGCCTGGTACATTTAGTAGAGGCAGGTCCAAGGCCCTCTACTGCCTCAAGACTGTGCAAGGTGTCCCATCATAGGTAGTAAGCTCCAAAAAGTCTGCTCATGCACCAGGGATGGATGCTACTGCCAGGGGCCCCTTTTAAGCAGATCAAGTTACAAAACTGTCTCACTATGCAGAGGACCTAGTCCAGTCCCATTCAGGCTCCACAGATGTTGATCTAAATTTTGTGAGTTCCCGTTAGTTTGGTTTGGTTGTCTCTGTACATTTCCCCATCATGATCTTGATGTTCTTGCTCATAGAATCCCTCTTTTCTCTCTTCAACTGGACTCCTGGAGCTCGACCTGGTGTTTGGCTGTGGATCTCTGCATCTGCTTCCATCAGTTACTGGAGAAAGGTTCTATGATGATAATTATGATCTGATTACTGGGGTAAGGCAGTTCAGGCACCCTCTCCACTATTGCTAGTGGTCTAAGCTGGGGTCATCCTTGGGGATTCCTGGGAACTTCCCAAACATCTGGTTTTTCACTATCCCCATGATGTCTCCCCTCTATCATGGTGTCTCTTTCACTGCTTTCCCACTCCATCCTGTTCCACCTTGACCAATCCATTCACTTATGTTCTCATCCCCCATCCCCTACCCTCCATTTTCTACCCCTCATCCCCAGTTTACTCATGGAGATCTCATCTATTTCCCTTTCCCAGGGCGATTCATGCATCCTCCTTGTTCGCTAGCTTCTCTGGAGCTGTGGATTGTAGTCTGGTTATCCTTTGCTTTATATCTAGTATCCACTTAAGAATGAGTACATACCATGTTTGTCCTTCTGAGTCTGGGTTATCTGACTCAAGATGCTATTTTCCAGTTCCATCCATCTGCCTGCAAAATTCATGATGTCATTGTTTTTCACTGCTGATAGTACTCCATTGTGTATTGTGCTGGAGAGATGGCTCAGCCATTAAAAGCTAGGCTTACAACCAAAAATATGGAAGGAGTTTTTTGTCAGGACTGTCTGTCTCACCAGTCACTTCCAAATAAACACATGGAGACTTCTTACTAATTATGAAAGCTCAGTTAGTATCTTAGGATTGTTTTTAGCTAGCTCTTATAACTTAAATTAACCCATTTCTATTAATCTATGTTCTGCCCCAAGGCTCATTTCCCTCTTCTATGTACTTTTCATGCTGCTTCTTCCCAGTTTGGCTGATGACTCCTCAGACTCTGCCCTTCTTCGCCTCAGCATTTTCTCTGCCTCCAAAATCCTGCCTAGCTACTGGCTGTTTAGCTGTTTTATTAAACCAATCATGGTCACATATATTCACACAGTGTAAAGGAATATTCCACACATCTGCCTTGCATGTCAAAGCTTCTGAGCTCTACTTCCATTCCACAGGCTCCCATGCTAGCCTCTTGGCCCTTGTGACCTCCTTAACTTCTCCCACACTATGGTAACTCCTGGTTTGTTCCAGCTTACATCTTCCTACCTGGCAACAGCTACTTTCTTGGCTTCACTCTGCTCCTGAGATGTAGCCATGGCAGCTTTGGAATCATAAAATCGCTTGGCTATTTTCTCTCTACCACCCAAAAGATAACCATGTGACAGTTTGATATTTATAATAAACCTTGCTTAACACCCATGGAGTGGTTCAGTTTGATGGTTTCACTGTACCCTCATTTACAATATGGTGGCAGCTATGTATTGATTGTAGACGTTACCTAAGACATCCTGAATAAATTAAGAAAGAAGATTTTTCAGTACAATTACAATGAGATACTGGGACAAAATTCAAAATTGTTACAGAAATTCCAATAACTCCAAAAATAATTAACTTTTATCTTAGAGAAAAAGTAGAATAAGAATCATATGTTTTCATAGTTTAGAGACATTGTAAGTGATAAAATTCTGGACATAAAGGTTAAAATATTTTAAACTTGTTATATCATGAAGTGGCATGTAATGCTGTCATGTATTGTTTGCATGATCTTGGGTAAGGAGATTAAGTGAACTCATTGCCTCTTTCATCCATAAATAATTATGCAAATTATCTTATAGTAAGTGGGAAGTTCAGGTAAAGCACTTGTTCAGAAAGCTTTTAAGGAAAAAATATATATGTAAGATTATAATAAATGCTGTAGTTTCATATCTGAATGGTTATTGGTTGCATGCTTCAATGATTTAGAAGTGTTTTGGTGGGTCTACGTGTCCTGTGAAGTTCCAGCTTAAAAAATAACATTTTGTCAAAGACAAAATAATGAAGGTAGACTAAAGTGAATAAAGAAAGTCTTAGTAATCACACTGCTCACTGGGATTCATATTCCCTCCTCTCCACTCCTATTATTGAATATTTGATGGATTTTTGGATGAAAGGATCAGAGAACTGTACATGGTCCTGGAAAGTATAATTTAGGAACCTGAAAAAAAATCAGAAAGAAATAGAATATTTAAATACATTTAGGCATGTAATAAAAATTAATGAAAGAAATCAATGAATTTGAAAGGGAAAAGGGTATGTGGAAGGGTCTGGAGCAAAAGGGGGAAGGGAGAAATGTAATTGAATCACATCCTCAAAATCAAACAATAAGAAACAAAACAAAAGCATGTTATATATTATGTGAGGATCCTACCTTATAATGTATACATGTAAATAAGGATAAAGCCTAAAAACGTAAAAAAGTGTGCCAGTTGGGGTAATGTCACTGAATGTATTTTTTCACATTGACTCATTAAAAACAAATTAAAAATGTAATCTTATACCCAGAGATATGTGTAATTTTCACCCCTCATCAAGGAAAACTCTCTTTGCAATGAATGGAAAACAACAAGCAACCTAAAGGCAGAATTGTGAAGCCCAGTCCCAGTGGATACATTTATAAAATACTCGCATACCTAAGGTGTAGGGAACACTGAGAAAGAGGGTGTAGAGATTGCAAGAGCCGGAGGATCAGTGAGTTTGTGGTAAGATCATGTTTCCCAGCACTATCAGAAGTTACAACCATAGATTCTCATCAGCGTGACTGCCTAAACATGAGCTGTTAAACAAGGATGAAACCAGTATTCATGCCAAACTAGATGGGATTAAAAACCAAAGATCTTCATTCCCTGTACAAAGAACTATAGGCAACCAAGGAAAGCCAGGAGCAGAATGAATGGCCTCTTCTCAGATGCATATACCGACTGGGTGTCCCATGCCAAATGGCCAGCCCTGAAAACATACATTCAAATACAATTTCACAGACTGAGAAGGTTATGTAAAGGATATATATATATATATATATATATATATATATATATATATATATATATATATATACATGTTTGCATCCAATAACAGTAAAAAAAGAGACCATGAATTTGAAGGAGAGTAGGGAGAGTTACATGGAGGGACTGAAGAAAGGAAAAGAAAAATAGATATGTTGTAAATAAAGTCTCCTCAAAAATAAACAAGAAAAAAGGTGGAATTAATAGCAGTTAATTTGAGAAAAAATTGTTCTGTGCAAAAATGCTTTTTCACCTGATAATTTTCTCTTTTTACTTCTGATTAGCACTATATCAAATAATTCTATTATGGTATTATGTAATTGAATTCATGTACATGAAATAAATTGCCATTTAAAATGTGAAATGTCTTTAATTAAAATAAATGTGAAGGATCAAATATTAGTGCTATACTAGAACAACAAAAAGATGGTTGTACTTACATGAACCTAATGATAAATTTTAAACCCAAACCATCTAGTTCCTTTAATTAATTAAAATCATTAACACTGTTAAAAAATGATGAAATGGTTGTCTGTGTGAGGCTAATCCATTTAGACCCAGAGAAGAAATATGTTACATTTTTAATATTCATTATTATTTTGTGCTTTTATGTTCTCTCTCTTTCTCTCTCTCTCTCTCTCTCTCTCTCTCTCTCTCTCTCTCTCTCTCTCTCGTGTGTGTGTGTGTGTGTGTGTGTGTGTGTGTGTGTGTGTGTGTGTGCATGTGTGTGTATATGCATACAAGCATTCCACAGTGCATGCATGGATGTACAAGGACAGACTTGTGGAAATGGATCTCTTATTCCACAGCTACATGAGTTTCGGGGATTGAAGACAGGTTGCCCAAGTTGAAATCCTTGCAACACTATTGGCAAAACACAGAAATAAAGGTATCATAAGCTTGTTTATATCCTTAGATATTACTAAGTATTCTTATACTATAAATAGTAGTACTCAGTCTGCAGGCTGAGGAAAGTGTGTCATGAGTAAGGTAAGTACTCTGATAAAACAAACTGTCTAATCAAGAGATAAAGAAATTATAAATTAATTTACAAAAAAATTCAAGCAATTTTGATTTTCACATAATAGTAAATATGAGATGGTTCATTTCCAATGGTCAAATTTAGAATATTTTATATAATAAAATCGTTTTACTAGAAAATAAAAGATAAATAGTCTGTCATTAAGATCTTTTGAGGTGGCACATGCCTTTAATTCCAGCACTTGGGAGGCAGAGACAGGAGGATCTCTGTGAGTTCGAGGCCAGCCAGGCCTACAAAGCAAGTTCCAGGACATCCAGGACTCTGTTGCTCAAAAAAAAAACTGTCTCAAAAACAAACAAACAAACAAACAAACAAACAAGATCTATCAACATAAATGAAATACAAAAGGTTTTCATTGCTGGAGACTACTGAATTCTAGAAATCTATGAAAAGATGTTAATGGTTATAATAATTATTCATTTATAAATTATTTACCTGGACTGAGTCTACCAGGTTGATCTCAGTCCGTGGGGGAGGCTTTGCCCTGGAGGAGGTGGGAATGGGGGGTGGGCTGGGGGGGAGGTGAGGGGGGAGAACAAGGGAATCCGTGGCTGATATGTAGAACTGAATTGTATTGCAAAATAAAAATAAAAATGAAAAAAAAAAGAAAAAGAAAAAAAAAAGAATTAATTATAATTCAATCTTCTCTACTCTGGGATCTGGTCCAGCGTAACAATGATTAACATCAGAGTCTACTTTTCAAGCAATTGGTGATGACTTGTTGTTTTGTTTTTTTTTTTTTTTTCTATTACTGTGGTAAAACACCATGACTAAGGCAAATTATAAAAGAAAGTGTCTCAGTTTGGCTTAGAGTTTCAGAATGTAAGTGTCTGTGATGGACCTGAGAGCTTATTTCTTGTTCTGCACGTTATAGGAAGAGGGAAAGCTAACTCACAAAGGTGTGGCTTTTGAAACCCATGTCCTTCAACCAGCCCACACCTCCTAATATTTTCCAAACAATTCCAACAACTGGGCACTAATATTCAAATATATGAGCCTATGGGAGATATTATCATTCAAACCACCGCAGGTGACAAATTATGTTCGGCGAATTATGAAACCAAATGTGAGAGACACAATTACCTGAAAAATCATAAAGTTGCATCCATGACTGTAATCATAATTGGAATAATACAGCCAGCAAATTCTAAAGAATGAATGTTTAATAGATGTGAACAGAGAGACAGTGCCAGGAGGGGATGGAGATACTATGTGGTTATGAACCCGTTTTTACAACCCAGCTGTTTTTGAGGCCCAACTGCATTCCACTCTCAGGCATTTTCTGTTATTGTATTTTTACATTGTTATTTACACCAGGATAGGTATGATGTAACCAGCTCATGGAGCACCAGTGGGTGCAGCTCCAAGTAGTCATTTAGGAAAAGACAATGGAATCAGTACTGAGCCCAGTGATTTGAAGTGCTGGAAGGAGCCAGGATCTCTGATAACCGTGGAATCCTGCAACACTTTTAGGTTGCTTAAATTTTTACACCATATTACAAAGAGGTTTCATCTTATTAGACCCTGTATTATTATATTTGTCCCTGATATCACTGCCATGCTTAGTTCACCCAGTAATGCCTTGGTTTCTTGTCAGTTCCCCGAAAGGGGATTTTAACTAACATAGCACCTTATTTATTATATTCATATACTCTGGTTCTAACCATCATAAAATGGGTAGTAAAGAAAAACTATTAGTTTTGCTATCTGTAAGTAAAAACTTGATGTTTTTCTGATACTAAAGTTCATTATATTGTTACAAGTTTATTCACCCCCAAGCTGATGGTTTTTGACAGTAGTGATGCATTTGTGCTCTTGCTGGAAGTTTGAACTAGGTGCATTCTGTGTAACATATATATAGTTTTTTTTTTTTTTTTTGCTGTTCTTCTCACTGGTCCGATTGAAGCTTCCCATGTCAACACCAAAGCATCATGTTCTGAGAACATGGGAAATAGACCTTGAAAATCTCTTTCACTTGCTATGAATGACTGTGTGTTAACTAATTTACCAAATGATAAATTAAAATAAGATCCAGAAGATATTCTGTCTGTCTAAAGAAGTTCAAATAGAAACAATGGTTTGGTTTTATTGTCCTGTACAGTGTTTTCATGTACTACTTCACAAATTACTTAAAACTCTTGTTTTAGAAAGAAAACATTTGCTGGAGGCCCTTAAACCAAGTTCCAACATATAGCATTTAGCTTGTAGCATGCCATTGGATATAATTATATGTCACGTAGATTGGGGTTTGTTATTCAGAACACAGCTTGTGCCATCCTTCCTATCTATGTAATAGTATGGTTTGAAGAAATTTATTAAACTGTCCAAGAATTAATCTAGTCAATCATGACATTTTCATAAATCAAGAACCTTTAGACAAACGGCCATAATGTCTACCGAAATACTACTCAATATGCTGGTTGTTTCTTTAGAATTGCTAACATAGCCTTCAAAAACACACATGTGAATCAGTATTCTAAAGTTACCTCATTTTCTCTTTGAAGCCGGAAGTAAAGACCAGAAGTATTTCTATATCACAATCAGTTAAATTGTCAATCTTCTATATTTAGTGCTTGTTCAAAATAGTGAAACAGTGAAGGGGGAGATGAAATAGAATTAGGAGAAATCACTCTTTCCAGCCTGCTTGTGATGTTAGTGTTCGCTATAAAAAAAAAAAAAAATCATGTAAAAGAAAAGTAGAAGGTTACAAAATGTGACTGATGGAAAATTGAGAAAGGCCTGATGAACAACATTTCAATGATTATATGTAAATTAAGAAGAATATTTGGAGGTATAGAGAGATGGCTCAGTGGTTATAAGTGATCGCTGTTCAATAGAGGACAAGAGTCCGGTTCCCAGAATCCACATTGGCACCTCACAATCACCTGTCACTCGATTTCCATGGGATCTGATGTTGTTTTCTAGTCCCTGGGCACTCACATGAAAGCACACATGTAGACAAAAATTTAAACAAATAATAAAATAAATCTGTTACACAGAACCAGTGCTAGTCAGCCTTTGTATTTAGCAAAAGTTAGTATCATTAATGATAACAAAATCATGGGAAAATGAGAGTGACAGAGACAGAGAGATAGTGAAATAATCACATGGAAGTGATGTTTTAGTGTTGATGAAAAGATTTACATATGAGATTGCTCAGGATATTTTTTCAAACAAAGAGGTTGTTTTCCTATATGATGAAGTCATATAAAAATCTAAAATGATATGAAAACAGGGTTAATTGGTGGAAGAAGACAATTGATCATGAAAGATATTAAGAAACCCGACCCTCTAAATGTATGAATTCTATGGCAGAGAAGTACAAATATCCACTCAAAAAACAAGACGTAATCACAAACCATGTAAGAGGAAGACAAACGAGGTCATTTCAGCAATATCAGAAATGCCCAACTTGCCACAATCCTCAATTAATACTTCTGTTTCTCATGCAAACCCTTTCATCATTAAATATTGCTTAGTCATTTAGCCCAGTAAAATATGGAGGAAATTAAATGGAACACTTTCTGAGACTAAGTCATAAGAAGACTTGTAGTTTCTGCCATCTTCTGTATGGATATCAGATTCCATGCAAGAAATATGACTGTTCTGGATTGCCAAGGTGTGAAGAAGAACTTGATGCTTTGAGAATACACATAACAGGGCATATGTCTTTGTCAATTCACAAAGGTTCTATTTGTCTCAGTTGATGTGTCAGGCTAAGTTGCAGGTGAATGGAGAAGAAACAAGACACATAGGAAAGCCAAGAACATGGCATAGGTTGAGTATATAGCAATCTCTATTCATTTGAATGGGAAACACAAGAGTGGAGACCTATAGATTACCCATAAGCCATCTGGATATTCTGGAATTCATAATCAGAAAAATCAATATTGAAAAACTATTTAGGACAATGAATATGAGGATTCTTCCTCTTGTATAAAAAGAAAAGATGATGTCAATAGATTAGAAACACAGGGAAAGGAAAAGGACCACAATAATGCCCTCATTTTTTTTATATCAACACCTGCAGTATCAGAAAAATTGTTATTATGTTTTACTTTATTATAAATAGTATCAAATGCTTAATTTATACTACAAATATTGTGCAGGGAAATATATGTTGCTAAGGAAAGTGATGCTCATTCAGCAAGACAAAAGCGACCGTGATTTCATTAAGATAAAACAATAATTTAAAAAACACAAAATAATTTACTTTGACTGTTCTACCTACTCCAGCCTAAATGGACCCTGAAAGCAACAACATAGAAGAACAAAAGTAATATTATCATTTCGACAAAAACAGCATGAACTATCCATATGGTATGAATCTTTTACCTATTAGTTCTCTGATTAATAAAATACAACTTAAATATTACTACATTAATATTAGATTTGTATTATGAAATAAATCAAATCTTTGCTTAAGAAATAAAATAAAAGAAATTTCTACTGAAAGAGAAATAGTTTCTTAAACATGATGATTAAGTTTTCATATGACAATTTAAGAAACTTGTATATGCAGAATTAAATTACAAGAAAGATATGTATTCAATGCATGGTCTACTTTTCCTGAATAATTACACAATTATCCTACTGGTATGAATGAATTCTTTACCCTATGGATGAAGAATAAATATCAATTAATCTAATGATATTTTGATTTTAATTACCATAGAGCAATTGCTTAATATTTTTCATAATACACTCTTTCAAAACTTTACCCCTGGCTTGGTATTAAGTTATTTACCTTAATTTCTTTTTTAGATTTAAAAAATAGTAATTTCTGTTCATGGTGTGAGACTCCATGTAGGTGCTCAGAACCAAACCTGGCGTCTCCCAGAGCAGAAAGTTTGCTTGTTACTGCTGAGCCATCTCTCCAATGTCCACATAAGTTTTTGAGGCCTGCATTGAAAGGATTTTGAAACAGAATATTCAAACTGATATTTCACATATCAGTGACAACACATAGGCTAAGGCTGACAGAGGAGAATAGCTTTCTCAAGGAAGATTGCAAATTGTGAGTTTTATAGCTTGTATTTTTCTCCCTGTGTTTTTTTTCCCCCACAATTCTATGCTTCATATTTTACAAACCACTTAAACTTTGGATTACACATTTGGAATTAAGTCTGTTTTGAAAGTCAGAAACATTTTTAGTTCCAACTTAGTCATCAATACATACTGCATACCCTGTAAGTGAAATTCCTCCATCATAAAGCAGTGTAGTCTCACAAACTGCAGGAGCTGTTTGTTGATGACTGTCACAACAATCATAAAGTTGGTTGTAGCACGAATCTTAGAAGGTCTTATTAATAAAAACAAACATGGGAACAAGGTACTGGGGTGAATGCTGGAAGATCAGAGAAGCAGAACAGGCCACAGCTTCCTCACCTCCCCTGTTTCTCGGCTGATCCTGTTTCCTTAGACTGGAAGCCTCTGTATCTTCATTTGAATGGCTCTCAGCTGTACTGCTGCTGAAAGGCCTAAAAGCTTAACCAGCCCTAGTTCCTGGTCCTCACGCCTTATATACCTTTCTGCTTTCTGCCATCACTTCCTGGGATTAAAGGTTCACTTTCTGTGATTAAAGGCGTGAGTCACCATGCCTGGCTATTTCCAGTGTGGCTTTAAACTCAGAAATCTGGATGAATATCTGCCTCCCAAGTGATAGGATTAAAGGCTTGTGTGCCACCATTTTCTGGCCTCTGTATCTAGTGGCTGTTCTGTTCTCTGATCCCAGATAAGTTTATTAGGGTGCACAATATTTTGGGGAACACAATATCACCACAGTTGGTCAGTTATATAGATATCAAAATTAGTGCAGCAGTTGATCATAAACACAAAATGAAACAGCATTTGAAGATAGCTTTCAGAGATGTAGAATTAACATGGAATGTGTTCCCTATCAGATTCAATACAGGATAAGGCTAAAGAAGTTTGTGTGTATTATAGAAATTCTGTTTACAAACTAGCAGATTTGCATCCATCTTATTAAGAATATTAAGGAAAAATATTAAAGGCAAAATGTTGGTGGCATGACAGAACATGATAATTAAGAGTTACTGGACCAAAAACAATGGAATGTCAGCATTTAATAACTATATGAACTTGGTGTTTACTTTCTGATTGGTATCTTAAAACATTTTTATTCTCTCTCTTTTGAATTTTAAATTTTTGATGTTTTAGCATTTATTAATTATCCATAGGAATGTCTTTTGTTATGACATTTTCACACATTTACATAAAGTATTTTTGAGCTTTTTGAGTGTTGGGCAGTTTTGTGCATTTATATCATGAATTTTAGTCGTATTTCACTCCTATCTCCTCTCATGCCCCTCTGACACTACCGAAGTTCTTTTTCTCAAAAAGCCCACTCTTACTTTTGTATCTTTTTTTCTATATGTGCTACTCAAAACTCTAAGTCTTCCATGTGTCACAAAGCAGCAATATGTCCAAGTGACTGATTTGTTGCACTAGGCCTTCACAGAGGTCACTTTGCGGTATTTAGCTGGATGATGACACATTCTTGGTGGATCTAAGAAAATCATCTTCCCTTGCCTGTCAAGTTGCTGGTGGGGATATATGAAAGGCATCAGAGTTGGGAATATTGACTTGAGTCCCTGCTCCTTCATCTCCTGCCTGGCAGCCTTCATGTACTTATCACAGAGTTTTTAATTATTTCTGGGATAATTTTGGTTTAGAAATATTTCAATTTATATGCTTTGAAAGAAAAATTGTAAAGAGACTCCAGGCACTGGGATATTGAAGACTCATTTTATCTCACCTTTTCTTATTATCTGATGCCACTTGAAGCCCATAAAATAATTCAACGATACTCTTATTCATTTATTCTCTTCTAGTCTGTTTTGTCTTCATGCATTTTTCTCTGCTTTGCAATTATTGCTTTCTAATTTTTAATCCTTGAGTTCTATAAGACATCTACAGTCATCTATAGACTCATTACGCCATTTACAATAAAATCGTGCAGAGCTATCATTTCAATTTCTTGTGGTTGGAAGAACCACAAGAAAGCATTAAATACACGAGAGTACGAACAAGAGAAACTGGTGCAGTAATTCCTAAAATGCACGTTAGAATCGGATACGGCCTGTGATAGATGAGTAACCCTCCAAGTTTAATTAAAAGAAAACTGGAGCCCAGAATGAATAAATTACTTACTGTTCCTAGCTTTATAGCAAAAATATGCTCTAGATTTATAACTTAATATTCACTATTTTCTTGTGAATTCACATCTGTTTTCAAAGTATGTGGTAGAGTGTTATAGTTAAAAACACTAGATTGTTTCATCCACAATAAGAAACATATGCTAACACTTTCAAAAGTGGTTTACTCATAAGATAGTTTGAAGGGATTTGGGCTATACATTTGTTCACTTTGTAACCTGCTTTCTGAAATTTAAAAATAAAATCATGTCCAAATTAGATTAGCAAGCTTGCAGTTGTGAAATATATAAGAGGCACTTAGTCATTTTCTTTTAATATGCTATTTCCATCGGGAAATGCTCTAAAAGAACATGTGTGCTGTGTATAGAATGTACAAAAAACTTAATAGTTAATAATAACTGATATTAAATTACTCTTTTAAAAATTATGAGTATTCTACAGGTACTAGAATAGTGAAATTTAGTTATGATAACTGCATTTTTTCCAGTCAAATAATAACAATGTGTGCTTAAGTGTATGTGAGTGTGTGTGTGAGTATGTGTGTATTTATCTGAGTGTTTAAGCATATATATGAATAGTACCAAGGCTCTGGACATTCCTGTTTTAAGGGGACAGGGGACAGGATCTATGTCATGTTTAATCTTCATCTCCATGGTGATGTGGAAGGCAGATGTCAAGAAGCGAATCCTGAGTACAAGAAGAAGGGAAGGAACCACTTTGTCTTTCAGTTTCAAACAGAAAATAAATAAACCACACACTTGCACCTTCTATGAGAGAAGGTACTGTGGACATCACATATGCTAGGATAAATGCTGATCTTTCTGCTATTGCTTTTCCCTATAGAAAATTTTAGCAATTACTCTGACTTCACAGTCACACTCACATTTTATAATTTATAATTTATTATTTTCTAATAAATAACGACTGAAACAAACTAATTTGTAAATGTTCTTTGTATCTTTTTCCAACTATCCAACTTTATGATTCCAACATCCAGTTGTTATCTGAGCTATGTTCTGACTACATTCTAATCAACCGATTGAAAAACTTTCTCCACAATTACCAGTCTAATTAAAACAGTTCAATTAATCAAATAAAAGATACAAAATATATTTGTTTTCACTTTATAAATAAATTAAAACATTGACATTCATAATTTAAAGACAAAAAGTAAAATCACATTTAAATATCATCACAATTTAGAACTTAGAGTTACAGTACTATACAGAGTAGAAGGTTGTCAATTGTTGAAATAATGATCTGTCTTTTGTCCTAAGTTTTTGAAAGGACAGTAATGAAAATGTTTCACTGTCCTGACCTTTCATTACTAAACTCTCAGTGTATTTCCTCTTTAGTCTCAGAGAATAGGACATAAATCACTCTCCTTGGCATTTTGCATGGTCTGCCATGCAGGCAGCCAACTTTTACAGATGTCCTTCCTGGCTTCACAAAGCAGAAGCCTGCAGGTAGCAGAAAATGCCAGGTTTCTCCTCACGCCTGAGGAGGTTCTCTGTGCTGCAGATGAAACCTGTATTCCATGATAAATGCCACTGTGCCGAGTCAGCATGGTGGGCAGTTTAACTCCATGACCTTCTGCAGGTAGACAGCCTTTCCTGTAGATTGCCTTTGACACAACCTATAACATAGAATGTCCAGAGCAGTCTTGCAATCAGGGTCTATATTCATTCTGCTCTGAAACAACTGCTTTTCATTGTGGAGCTCAGTCACCTCATGTTCGGCAGGATCATTTCTTACACTTCATTTCTCCTTTAGTAACATATACAGGAAAACTTGCTCTACAGCAGTGTTTACGGGATCACACTTAGTGTGTTGCTTTACATCTCACCTGGCTCAAGGTTTTGGATCTAGTCACTAGGGTCAGTTTAAGGGGGAAAATATGTTGTTGAATTTCCTGTCTTCATACAACAAAACAACACAGTTATTGTCACTATTATTCATTTAGAAAGGCTAGGTCTTATCCCACACATTTAAAAAAAAATGACATACAGAAGAAGTGGAATGGGATTCTTGTCAAGCTTGTAAGAAAGTGGTGGTAAGTACGTTTTTACATTAGCTCTTTTGTATGAAATGAAATGTAATGTCTCTATGCTGTTTGAAGCAGTTTAAAACAAATAAAACTATTGTTATAAATTATGAGATTTGGTTCACTTTTGAAAGTGTCAGCAAGTAATGTGCTAAATTTTAACTCAACTATGGAGATAAACATACATACTTACAAGGCAGTTCCATAGGCACAGTATATATATGCAGCAAAGCAACAGTAATGGATTTCCAATTAGGGCCTCTGACCCCCAGCCATGGGATTTAGAACTAGTGTACAGTTTCAGGTATGAATTTCCTCCAGTGGAACCAGCCTCAAAGCAGAAAGCAGTTGGTTACCCTCATGAGAGTCATGCCAGGAGTGCGCATCTCATCTGAAAGTCAGTAGGATAGCATGCAGTCTTTAGATGGGTAAAACCCTTCGTGACATTTCCTTCCCAGCAGTCTACATGGCATCATCCTACACAAAGAAAGGTAGCTAGTGGGGAGGAAGCTTCCAGCTCACTTCAAACTTGGTGTCTCTACATTCTGCACCTTGCATCTTGAGCCATAGGATCTTTCAGGGCCTTTCTGTAGGGTACCAAAAACGCTGGAAAGAGGAACAAAAAAAGAGAGTGGGGGGGGAATGAATATGAACAAAATGCACTGTATATATGTGCTAAAAGTCATGATGTAACCTACTATTCAAGATGCATATATGCCAATAAACCCCCTTATATCCTCATGCCACTTGTACACGTAAGATAATATGCCTTTACATATTTAACTTTATTTTGAGAAATAAAAGACACTCTGTTCTGGAATATTTAGAGACAGTTCACTTACATATTATATGTGTTAGAATAAAAATAAAAAAGGCCAATCCTGGACGACGTGTGACACATTCACTCACCTCTCCTGCTTCCCTTTTGTACGTGGTAGTTAGAACACCCACAGTGCCCTTCGCTGCTCTTGGTGAAACATGTAACTGTTTCCATATTAGGCAGGATGAAAGCTCCTATTTTATGCTATAAGGCAAGATGTATCAAAATCATTCCCTAGATTAAAATTCAAAATGTTGTTTGTTTCTGTAAAGAAAGTATTGAAATGAATTACATTATGGTTTTGTTTTCTATTTTTGAGTCTTCTCCCCCAATGTCATAATTGAGGATCAAATCTAGTACCTACATGCACTGGACAAATTCTCTGTCACTGAAACAGGTGCTGAAACAAAAAGACTGTTATCTTCAGACCAGCCTGTGGCGTGTACTGGGCTTAAGATCAGCCTGAACAAGAAGGCAATACTTTAACTCAAAATAAATGAATAATTTCTGGAATGGAGCCACCCTTGTTCAGTTAGTGAATTTGACTGCTTTCCTTTTACTGCATGCTAGTTTTGTAGGTACAATGAAAATTGGATGACATAAAGTCTCTCTCTCTCTCTCTCTCTGTCTCTCTCTCTGTCTGTCTTTCTCTGTCACACACACACACACACACACACACACACACACACACACACACACACAATTTCCTCCTTCAAAAACCAGATAGCATTAATGGTTCCTTTTGTTAAAAATTTCTGAGTTCTTAGTGACCCAATTAATATTTCCTGACATTGATAAATGAGAAAATTTGATTATTCAGCTTCTACAAAGTGGTAGGGCTCATCCAAGAGAACACACTGGTTACTGGAACTATTCGGATGCTTCTGGTGGGTTCCCTCTGGCATTCTACATGCAAACAAATGCATCTTATGCATTAACATTTTGATTTAATTTGATCTATTATTTATGTAATTAGGGTGTTTTGGAGGAAATATAGGTAAATAAAATTATGAATGAAAAATGTATGAAATTGTACTGAGGAGAAACAACAACAAAAAAAACCCAGAATTTTTCCAGAACTAAAATTGAACAATGCCTTGCTTGCTAAGCTGTATGACTAGTTTGTGAATTATTTACAAAAATAAAATAGTATGATTTATTTATGATAGATCCAAAATTATAAAATATATTTTCCCAGAACTAATGAAGAAAGGAAGGAAGGAGGAATAGAGGGAGGGGAGGAGGGAGAGAGGAACAAGGGGACAGAAGAAAAGACCAGTTAATATGGTAGGATAAAGGAGAGTGATCAGGGTAAAACGCCCATTTCTTGGTGAAGAGTCCTTTGACTCTTTATGATTGAGCCAAGTTGATATAAAATGGGCCCTTACAAGCTTTATATGAAGATTTCTGACTATGGTTAAACAACTTCTTAGAAAATAAATAAATTGAAGTGTCACCATATGAAACACTGATAAAAATAAAATTACCAAGAACATTGTCAAGATCCCAAAAGTTTATTTTTTTTAAATTTGATTTTATTTTTGTACTTTTGATCATAAAATAATTTTTTACTTTTTATTTTATAATTTAATTTAATTTTACATATCAGCCATGGATTCCCTGTCCTCCCCCACCCTCAGCCTCGCCCCAGCCCACCCCGCATTCCTAGTCTCCTCCAGGGCAAGGACCCCCTTGGAGACTCAGCTCAGCCTGGTAGATTCAGTTGAGGCAGCTCCAGTCCCCTCCTCCCTTCACCCAGGCTGAGCAACATGTTCCTGCATAGGCCCCAGGCTCCAAACAGCCAGCTCACGCACTAAGGACAGGTCCTGGTCCCACTGCCTGGGGGCCTCCCAAACAGTTCAAGTTGATCAACTGTCTCACTTATCCAGAGGGCCTGATCCAGATGGGGGCTCCTCAGCTATTGGTTCATAGTTCATATGTTTCCTCTAGTTTGGCTATTTGTCCCTGTGCTTTTTCCAATCATGGTCTCAACAAGTCTCGATCATACAATCCCTCATCTCTCTCACCGATTGGACTCCTGGAGCTCTACCTGGGGCCTGGCTGTGGATCTCTGCATCTGCTTCCATCGGTCATTGGATGAGAGTTCTACCATGACAGTTTAGAGTGTTTGGCTATCGAATCACCAGGGTAGGTCAGTTTGGGCTTTCTCTCCATTGCCAGTAGTCTATTGTGGAGGTATCTTTGTGGATTTCTGGGGGCCTCTCTAGCACTTTTCTTCTTCCTATTCCCATGGGGTCTTCACAAGACAAAGCGACAGCCTACAGAATGGGAAAAGATCTTCACCAACTCCATATCTGACAGAGGGCTGATATCCAGAATATATAAAGAACTCAAGAAATTAGACATCAAAATGCCCAACTGTCCAATAAGAAATGGGCTATAGAGCTAAACAGAGAATTCTCAACAGAGGAAGCTCAAATGGCTGAAAGACATTTAAGGAATTGCTCAACATCCCTAATCATCAGGGAAATGCAAATCAAAACAACTCTGAGATACCACCTTACACCTGTCAGAATGGCTAAGATCAAAAACACTGAAGACAGCTTATGCTGGAGAGGATGTGGAGCAAGGGAAATTCTCCTCCACTGTTGGTGGGAATGAAAGCTTGTACAGCCACTTGGGAAATCCATATGGCACTTTCTTAGAAAATTGGGAATCAAATCTCCCCCAAGACCCAACTATACCACTCTTGGGAATATTCCCAAGGAATACTCAATCATACCACAAGGGAACATGCTCAGCTATGTTCATAGCAGCATTATTTGTAATAGCCAGAACCTGGAAACAACCTACACGCCCTTCAACTGAAGAATGGATAAATAAAATGTGGTACATATACACAATGGAGTACTACTCAGCAGAGAAAAACAATGACATCATGAGGTTTGCAGGTAAATGGATGGATCTAGAAAAAAAAATCATCCTGAGTAAGGTAACCCAGACTCAGAAAGACAAACATGCTATGTACTCACTGGTAGGTGGATACTAGATGTAAAACAAAGGATGACTAGACTGTTACTCACAACTCCAGGGAGGCTACCTAGAAAAGAGGACACTAAGAAAGACACCGGGATCACCCAGCGATGGAGAAATGGGTGAGATCCACATAAGCAAGCTGGGGGGTGAAGGGGAGTAATGGAGGGCAAGGGTTGAGAGAAAGAGAGCTTAGGGGAGCGGGAGAACCCAGCTGGATCAAGAACAGAGAGAGAGAACAAGGAAAAAGATCCCAAAAGTTTATTGACTAGGTAAAAAAATCCAAGTATTAAACAAATTAATAGAAAACAATATAAACTGACTTTCTTGCCAACACACTAATACATATGAATATTCCATAATTTGAGAAAGCAAGGACTGCCAGGCCAATTGATGTGGTTAATATCTTAGTTGTGGGCAGACATGAGGGGCTCCTGAGAGGATGTACAAGATGGACACTATTGTAAGAACAATTGAACCTGAATTTCTAAGTGGTCTTACTAAATAACACAGAGCCAAATATAGGGTGAAAGCTGTAGAGATCAGGGAAATAGTGATAGCTACCAACCTTACCTCTCTAGCTCTGCAGCTACCAAAAGTGAGTTACTTCCTGTCTAACCCGTGCCTTTATTACCTTGCTCTTCTACCCTCTCATTGGCTCTTAGCCCCGCTACCTCACTTCCTTGTCACTGCCTGTCTGTACAGACCTTCAACCTCTATGGTTGGTACTGGGATTAAATGTGTGTGTCACCATGCTTGGCTGTTCCCTAGTGTGTCCTTGAACATACAGAGACCCTGCCTGCCAAGTGATCTGATTAAGGGCATGTGCTGCCTCTGCCTGACTTTTGTGTTTATGGCTCGCTATATCCTCTGATCTCCAGGCAAACTTTATTTATTAACATACAAATAAAATATCACCACATTATAGCACAACCAAAATACCACCACAAACTCCTGAAAAGTAAAAAAAAAAAAAAAAAAAAAAAAAAAAGCACTGTTTCTGTTCAACTAAGTCCAGCTTCTTTACTAAGGGGTTATATTCATTTTGATGAATAAAATCAAGGATCATTTTACTCTTCAGCCATCAGAAACACCAGAAAAGTTAGTCTCAACCACTGACTCACTTCTTCACTCTATGTTAGCTGTACCATACAAGAGAAGATTGGGTGCCTACTCCCTCTTCTCCCTCTTTTAATATGAAATTTGTACAAGGTACTGAAACTGAGTCAATCCTGAAAGGGTTTTAGTTCCAGACAAGACAGTATTTCAGGAGGTATTCCCACATATCGATACCACTGCACAGACCTGCCAGTTCTCCCATACTATAGTTACTTCACCATTGCTACCAATTGACATCACTGAATGAAATATAGAACCAGGCTAAGGTCAAGAGTTTCTCCAGGAAACTTTATGAGCTGATATCATAACTTTGCTCTCATTCCTGCTCAGTCTATTGTTCTCTGTCAACTTTTTTGCCCTTGGTAAGACCCAAAGCAATTAGGATGAATGCACAGATGTCTCTGGCTAAATTCACTCCTGTTTCTCTTGAGTCACTCTGTGAAGAAAGCACCCAACTGAAGTGTTTTTTTTTCACTTTTAGAAAAAAAAACCTATTAATGCAATGAAATTTCTTTTAAAGTTCTACTCTAAAGTTATTACAAAGGATATTACTATCATCAATGTGTTGGGGTGCTAAGTTACAGAAAATTAACCCTTAAATGATAGAACATTTAAAAGTAACCAGTACTATTCACAATATATAATAAAGACAAAATACTCTTTTTTTCTGAAATTTGAATTGAAGAATATTTACTATGGCCTATACTGCATGAAATGAGAGATTATTGCTAAACCATAGTAAATTTATATAAGGAAAAATGCAGACTAACTTAATCCAACACTGAAGGAAACATGACACACAACAGTCAGAGGCACAAGTGGAAATTTGGAGAGGTACTTCTCCACATTCTTAAATTTCCAGAAATAAGCTCTTAATTCTATTTAGGTTTTCTGCTATCTCTTAACCTATATACACATATTGAACTCAACTGGCAAGAAAAGAAGCTGAAAACAGTCTGTTTTTAATATACTCAAAATTTTCTACTTTCTAATAAAGAAAAATTTTATGCACAAATAATAATAAAATTCAGATCTCTTAAAAACTCAATATTTCATCTTTTATGGATCTGTTAATTTGTTATTAAAAAATTAAAGATAGTTGTCCCATGCTTGCACACTAACATGGATTAAAATTTTTAGTTTTCATACTACCAGAAGAAGCCATGAAACCCTCCAACGGAGCAAAGTAGCCAACAGTCCTACCTAGATAAGATATGTGTGAGCCAAACAATAAGTCACAGGGCTTGATAACTTTAAGGGTACAGTAGTGGCATGAACATCTTAGTGGTAACCAACTGCCCTATAATTGGATGTAAGATCTTCTTGACAAGAGGCAAATAATACCTGATACTGGAAATTATCCAACTTCTCAGAGCTAGTAAATTCTTGGAGAAAGACCTACAATCTCTACTATTCCTAACCATCATAATCCCTATGTACAATATGAATATTTATCCTTATACCCACAGAAAGTGTAGTCCTCACTCTACATCATGGAAATTTTTCTTTGCAACAGATGGGTACCTAAAGTGGGTATTCATTCCACCTACGGTCTTGGGGTACCAGCCCCTAGGGTATGGCCTGTTGGCTAGCTTAAGACCTGGAGAACATATATTTGAGTCCCTTCTCTGTAGTGTTTTTGGATTTTGGAGACTAAATCAAGGGGCATGAAGCAGTGTGGGATCAGTTTTCAGCCTTCCAGGGCTCTGTGACTAACTTTGCTTTATTCTGTGTTAGTGAATTGTTCCCCCTGATAAAAGCCCTTAATATATAGTCTCTTTATCAGTAATCCATGGATTTCCTGCATTAGAGACCATTAGAGAAAACCACAACCAATAAAAGTTCAGAATTATAGGGACAAGTTACAATGAATGTATCTACAAAGCAACTGCTTTATCATTCAGGGAACTGTAGAAGAAAAGGACGAAGGAGAAGAAGGGTTGTAAGGACCAGAGGATCAGGGAATTTCCTTTGTGATTCTGTCTCCTAGAAATGTTAGAAGGTACACCCAAAAAGTCTCACCAACATGACTGTCTAAACATGATCAGAACAAAGATTACTATAGACATACTAAAGTAGGTAAAGAAATCCGTCAATGCCTCAACCCTACCCAAAAAACTAAAGCAGTTAAGGAATGCTGAGAGTGGGAGAAATAGTCCTTCCCTAGGAAAAACACACTAATTGGTTATCCAATACCAAATAGCCACCTCTAAAACCATGCTTAACATTATGTAGACGAACAGATTATGTTCAGAATATATATATATATATATATATATATATATATATATATATATATGCACATGTACCAAAAGTAGTACTAAAAAGGTAAGTAACCTGAGAGAGTATAAAAAAAGGATAAATGAAAGGGTTTGGTGCGGGAAATGCAAAAGGAGAAATAATGTAATTATTTTACAACTTCAAAAATTAAAAAAAAAATGAACATGATGTTCACGATCATCAAATCATTATTTACAACAAAATTGCAAAACTAATCATACTGAAAACTAATGGTATAGTTGTAACTATCTAAGCATGATATCAATAACTTAAAGCATTTCAGAATCAAATTTTGAGCCATAAAAATACATTAAAAGTGGCAAGTTGTGACACATTCCTGCTCCTAGGAGGCTAAGGCAGGAGACTAGAAAGATTGAGAACATCCTGAAAAGCATAAAGAAAATTTCTCTCAAAACTAATTAGTAATTTCTTTAATATGTTGTGGCTTTTTGTAAATAATTCAACTTTGCTAAGTATGATCTAATCTGGATCTTAGCTTTGAGTCTTTAGATAAGTGCATATCATTTGGAGTACCGATAGCAGTCAAGAAATTCCTGAGTGGTTGGAGCTTTCAGTGGAAGAAACATAGAACACCCTGGAATAAATATTTTACATAGATAATGGAAAAAACAACATTAAATTGGGATTGGGGAGGAGAGAGAGGGAGGATATTGGAATATATGTACATATATATATATATATATATATATATATATATATATATATCACTGAAGACAAGTTGAAAAAGTCCTATGGAAATCTACTGTAGCCACTTACATATACATACTCATATATACATATATACACTATATGTGTGTGTGCTTGTGTGCATGTGTGCATGTGTGTGCAGAGTTAAAATCAAGTTAGCCTATAGCAGGGAAATCATACCCCTACTAGATACCAGAGCCTAAAAAATAAAAAATTCAATGTCAGGAATAGGTTACTTTTGGGGAGTTGATACAACATAAATTACATAGTGACAATTCTTTACAATTCCATAACAAACTGTTTTTTGATTAGTGGAAATCAACACTAATAAGAGGGACTCACTAGATCACTATAGGCTCTGAGCTATCATGAAGAAGCAAACACAGGTTGAGAAAACTGGATCTAAACTACCAACTGAAGTTTCCGTTTTCAAGTCCTATGAACATTCTGCAGGCATGAAACCTATCTCCTTTCTCCTACGTGACGAACTGTAACAAAAACTTGACTAGGTCAATTAAAATGCATAAACAGGATACACTCTTCCCCAAATTCTAATTCAGAGTAAAATAAAAGTGACTACTAGATAACTCAGAAATTGCTTTAAATCTGTGAAAGCACTTTTGACTGATTTAACCAGCAGATTCACACAAGTGATTTGGAGTACTTTTACAAATAGTATTAAATTTAGATAGTCTCTAAGATAATATCTTTATATTGAATTCTGATATCTGAACTGGTTTTTTCCTTTAAAATTTTCACCATAATACATTTCCAAATAATCTGTTTAAACAATGTCAAGCTGTGGTCTATATTTTAATAAACTATTAGTTATAATTTTCTTCCATGAACTATTTATGTATATCTTTTATTTATCCAAATATTGTTAAGTCAAATAAGTGATTTGTCTGTAGAAACACATTTTAAAAATAAGATAATATTATCCCAATTTAAATAAATTACGTTATGCAGCCAAAGGTTATCTTATAAATATGCCTACTTATTTTTACAGAGCTATCCTCGCTAATCTTGATCCTTTTAGTCCTAAAAAAGTCAAAATGGCAGTATACAGGAGGAAATAGTTAAGAGACAGGACAAAAGTAAAATGTTTAGCAATATCAATTAAAATTTTAAAATAAAAATAAAAAGACAATTCATTTTTGACATTAGAGTATAAATTAATATTATACAAGATGAATAAGTATTCTATACTCTATACTTTCTAATCTATTCAGCTCCACTATAATACAATACTATGTTGTGTGCAAGAAAGAATAATCCCACTGTACTGAGAAATACCTATCAAAGGATTTCCCAGACCTACTGTCAAAACACAATTTATGAAGTCTTTCTTTGTTTTATATTGTTTTGACCAACAACAATTTCAAGAGATGATGTGTGTGTTATGATCAGCATAGAAGATATCAAAAACTACATGCAATGCCAAAAGACTCAGGTATAAACTTGTCTGATGCTCTCTTACAACATTTATCACATGATTTACTTAAAAGATCATCACTATAAAAGCACCAATCTGTGCTTTGAATGCTATTCATCTAAGTACAAGCATTTAACAGTCTTCATCTTTATGTATGAAAATCACTTGTCTAGAAAGCAAGCGGACAGGTTTCCCTCCGAGCTGTCCTTGCCCTGTGCCTCTCACATGAGAGCTAAACCTCTTCCCACCGCCCATGCCTGCATTTTCGGTCCAAACAGATAACGTGCTTGGAAGGAAAGCAGAGTGCTGATGAAAGAACACAGGCCACAGTGCTGCTTCCAACTCAGGCAGTTATGTGAAGATCAAAGCCCCAATCTGTCTTAGTAGATCTTTGATCTCAAAATGGGTTCATTTAGAATGTTTCCTCATGGGTCTGGGAGACTGGTAGCTTAGATTAAATTGATGATATTTTGTGCTGACATATTTCAAAACTCCATTGCATTTCTACTGGTTACTTGAATCTCAGACAAAATTTAATATCATTGTCTGTTTTTCTGTTTAATATCCTACAGATATTGACAGAAAACATTAATCTAGGTAACAGTTCTCAACCGTTTCCTGTTTTTAGTTTATAAAGTGGCTTTTATTCACGATTAGTGTAAAGTTTTCATTTCATTCAAACCAACATTGATCTTAGCAGATAATTTTTCTCTTTCTCAATACATAAACATATCACACCTTCAAAATTTACACTGAGTATTAAACATAACTTAAGTTCTTAAGATTTCCAATATTTTACAAAATACTTTTGGGTTCCAATTTTTTCAGGTAAGTGAAAAGGAAAACATCAGTCAAGGTCCTTTTTCAACAAATGTGCTCAAATGAAGACATTGTGAACATCCTACTCATTGCATCCTAAGAAAAGATCAAAGGATTTAGAGAGCTAAGAATAGTGTAACTAGTCAGAGGTACCTTGAAATCCATTTCTAACCATCTGGAAAATGCTCTATTGTACATATAACCTAGGACACATCTGCTTTCATCTTACTTGCAGAAAATTACAGTGCAGTAATTGTAGTGTGACCACTAAAAATTGGGCATACACACACACACACACACACACACACACACAAACACACACACACAAACACACACACACACAAAGCAACTTACAAATGCATAAATTTTAAAAGATATGTTTACTTAATCCTCAGATTAAAACATTAATCTACAACTTTCAAAAAGGTATTTATAGCCACGAATCACTTAATAAAATTTATGAAAGAAATTGAAAATGTTATACCTCATTTAAAATTAAACATTGTTAACATAAAAGATATTTAGATGAGTAATAATTTATTTACACATAAAAGAAGAAAAACATTCCTTAAATTTTCAATCATCCAGGGAAAGATAACACATTCACACTATAGTGCATAGTTTTTAGCTCTCCCTCATTTTATACATATAATGACTTTTCTTTCTTCAGGAAAAATGATTTTTATATATATTATAAATCATACATTGTACATAAAATATATCCTAAAGTTTATTCTATACTATCAAGTACCATTTTAAAACATGTTTTATTTACAGAATTACACTGTAATTTAAAAAGTAATATTTACTATCCATTTAAAAATGTTTTTGGTTTTGAATAATAATTTCTGTAAACTAAACCCACAAGGCATTGGAAAAAATTATGAAAAAAAAGTGAAGCAATCACATTTTTATAAATATCATTGTTTTCTAACATTTTTGTAACTTTATTAGTGTTGATTTCATGCATTTCAAATAAATACAGAAACATAAAAGAATGTAAGAAAAATTACTTTCATTTTAAATATCTAATCTCATACTCCTCAATTCTTTGGGACAAATAGCTTAGAAAAAAAGAACCAAAGTCTATAAAAAGAAAATAGAATGATTACTTTAAAAAGTATAGCACAGAAAGAAAGAATTGAGCCTGCTTTTATGTATGGCATCCACAGGAACCAAATCCGCTATCTTCCCTAAAGTATATACATCTGCTTTAAATAGTTTCCCTTGATTATGACATAATCTGATATCCTGGGAGACTCAGCCTCTTCCATTTAAAGTTATTACATCTTTCATTCAAGAATCTCACAGTTCAGTGAGAGTAGCCCCTTGTCTCTTTCCAGCCATCTTCTCTAATCCTTCTGGGCAAGTTAGGACAACATTCTGTAACATGACATCACTAATATATTTTCCAGATTTAGAAGGCATTGGCTTACCTGGCTGAACATGTCTATTTATTCTTTGTAAGCCCTTTTTGTAATTCAGTCACCTGAGCAGACTCAGGTTCATCTATCATATTTTGCCTGTTTGCTTTTTCTGTTCCTCTGCATCAAAGTTTTTGTTGTTGTTATTTTCTTTTCATTCCTGTCGATTTCAGTCACACATGAAATTGCCTTCTTTTAGAGCTGAAGTGTTGATCCATGTTATAGTGCTTTATTTGTGTGTATATATAAATTTCTGGATTTGATACACACACACACACACACACACACCTTCCTTAGTGTTTATTAAACTCAACTTGGTTCACATCCTCCAATGACCTAGCACTCAAGGTAGATGTACAATAAAGTCCATTTTCATTCTATATCTATTTGTAAGCTCACACTTCTTTTATCATTGCTCTTTGAATGCAAAATATCCCCAACCCGTTTAGTTAGGGGTTTGAAGACTTAGTCCACAGCAGGTAGTGTTGTTTTCAGAAACTGTGGAATTTTCAGTATGTGAGTCCTGACTAGAGGAAATGGGTCACTGGGGCAGACCTTGAGGTCTGGCTCCAGTTCCTGTTGGCTGTATTTATTTACTACTGTATTTATTTACTGTCTTCAGGTGAAATTTGAGCTGCTGGCCTCCCCTCCTGTTCCCCATGGTTCCCCATGAAGGACTCTATCCCCTCAAACTATCTCCCCTAAATTTTCCCTTAAATTGCTTTTGACCACAGTAATGAGAAAAGTAACTGACATTTTTTTTTATACAAAAGAAGAGTAAACCTTCCAGCAGTTCCATTTCCCTGAGAAAGCCTCCCTATTAACATTGTAACATTTTGTCAATGTAATTCTGAATTTATTAATATTAGGTAAACTTGATCTTACTTCTTGATTTTAAGTAACTACTTTATAGTGATAGAATCCATTTTGTTTTGCTTCACCTAGAAGGTTTAAGATAGTTTTACATAATGTCTAAAAATACAGTACATTCAAAATTTCAAATCCAGATTATCCTGTATATTTATAAAGTTATAAACTGGTAACATTATTGCGATTTTGAATTACTTTTGATGTAAATTATGCTCTTAGGAAAACGTTATCATTTATGGAAGTAAATATTAATATTTTGTGGTCTTCTGTATGGGTGGCAACAAAACATTGCAAGTTTGAAAGTCTTCAGGAGGCACTACTTTAGTTCTTCCCGGAATCCTCAATGTCTCTGTCACAGGGTGGGAAACCAGCCAGACATCTCAGGTTACAAATAAAACAGGATGATAACAGATGCTTGGTAGAGGAAGAAGGAAATCTTCAAGATTGAGTGAAGAATTAGTTCCTTTCCCTTTATGATAGACACCAGCCTTTGCTCTTCAGCACAATTACCTTACATAGCTCTCTTATTCTGTATCACAGAAATCATTGTAGAGGATAAGAATCTGAACTTATCACACAAGGATGGATACAATTACTAACACGGAGGCTGTATAGACCCAGGGCATACTTCAAAGCAGTATGTTGGTAACAGTGCTGTTGCTTATATAAAAATTAATCTATGAAATTCTAGAGTATAGGAGTACAAAATAGCTATTGATTCCATTTGTATTTTGCAAAAGAATTTCTTTAAGTCATCTGAAGTTGTAAGCTCCAAGTATTTGAGCAAAACTTATTTTTGTTCATTTCCTTGATTGCACTGGGGATTCCAGAGATCCAAATAATCTATCTTTTGCTTACTATTAAGTTACAAATCTGAAAATTCACCAAAACATTAATATTTATAGATCTTTAATGATCATATTTAACAGTAATTTGCTAACTGTTAATCTTGCTTAATTCGAAGGTGTATTTCCAAAAGTCAATAGAGCCTAAATTAATTTCCTCATGTGTTTAATCTTAATTTTACACTCAATATTGTCATAAAAGTCCATATTAATTAATTTTTGTTATATTTTTCTATTGTAGTAAGACCTAAATTTAAAGATATGGTTACACTTGCTTTATAGTGGGGTCACCTGGGGAGTCTGTGAAAACACCTCTTTCTTGCTCCTTCAGACCAATTAAATCAGAAGCTTTAGGAGTGGATCTGGAAATTGTGGCTTGTATTTGTCTCCACAGGTAATCCCAATGTGCTGCTGGATCTGAGAACTCCCATTGCAGGCACAATAAAAACACTGTGTCTCTCCTTCCAAAACAGAGAAAAGAAAAGAGCTTGGCAACCGTTCATTAAGCAAAAACAGGAGCTCAAAAAGACAGCCACGGAAATATTGAATATTCCAATAAATAGAGTTACAAAACAAAACAGTGTAAAGAGAGCTCTTTAGTCTGTTTCCCTGTAACTGAGAAATTAAAAGAAGAAACCGAAAAAGAGTATAAAGGCTAACTCTACACATTTACTCTGCATGTACTGCAGCTGCAGAAGCAAGGGGAAATACTCTTCAGAGTGAGGAAAAACTGTGCATCAGAGACTTGCAGCTTATATCTTCTGCAGGTCTTGGGCTGCATTTAGAGGAGGCTGCAAACTTGCATGCGGTTTTTCTAGTGCTCTGTGATTGGTATATGCCTGATGTAAAACTGCACGTCATAAATAATGAAAAAAGGACAAGCTGACTTTATAGATAACATAATTACCTACTTTAGGATCAATTAAAGCAGTAAAAAATGTTAAATTTACCTGATGTTCCCATTAATTTGGTACATGGTCCCGAACAACTAAATGCCACTGTACAAAAAGGATTCAATTTGCCATATGTTGCTGTTCTAAAGTAATTGCCATTGATCACTAAGTCACATTCTCTTGGTTGGATGATTAACAAGTGAAGGAACATTCCATTATTATCCAATCACTCTCAGACATGTACAGTGAGTGCTATGTGAGAGACAACGCGTATATATACTGCTGAATAAAAAATACTTAAGAATCCATTTCCTTTCTCAATATTGACTACAGATTATATTTGAAAATGAATCATTGAACCATTATTGTTCTTTTTCCCCAAATTTCTTCATCATAATTATATTTACTGCTTTTATTTTAAAGCAAAGGTGGTGATATTTCTTTTAATTTTAGTAACCCCTTTAAATTACATGTTTAAAAAGATAGTGGATATTAATGGAAATATTTTGTCTCACAAAAACAGTGTGACAAAACAAATTATCCACATCTAAATTGCGCTCCGTGGCAGCAACCGTACACTGACTGCTAATGGGAAGCAAAGCTGGTCTAAGCAGCATGTTTGGGATGCTTGACTGCCTCACATGTCTGTGAAGAAAACAGATGGTCTGCTAGGACATTTTACAAAGTTCTAATCTGAGATTTGGAAGTTAGCAGCCTTTGTCCTTCCACAGAAGATTTTTTTATTTCAGGTTGCTGTCGTGAATACACAGTTGAGAAAGCCTGTCCATCAGCTCTACTGACAGCATTGGAACAGGCAACAGCAGGGGAAGTGACCAGTCACACATTTTGAGCAAGTTTGCTCTTCAAGGGCTCAACTGAGAATTGTGAAGCTTTCTGTTATCGGGTAAAGGAATCCAAAGGGGCCAGCCTAAGGCCAGCTGGCTCCACTGAATCACCCTATGAAGGCAAGAGCAGTTAAGGGGAAAAAAAATTCCTGGGCTTAACCTCTGTTCCCTAGCATTAAAAAGAGTCAGTGTAGGATTTTAAAAAGAAAAGAAGGAAAGAAATGTAGCAGACTGTTCAGCTAGCCTCTAACAGGTTGGGGGGACCTTTGCTGAGGTCACTAAATCCCAGAGCTCTTCTGAGCTTTATAGGTAATGAAACTCAGTTTAGTCAATTCACCCATGGATGATTCAAGATTCAATGTCTCCATTCCTTGCAGAAGTGGAGGTCCTCAGTTTCAAATTCCTGTATTATTTTCCTCCTTCAAATTCTTCCAGTTTTTGAAATAAAAGATTCCAATGCCTTTTCTACTGCAACGGATTCTCTTGCTTCAACCATGTTTCCCTGCCATCCATTCTACATGACATAATCCTAAGAATCAATCTGAATTGAAACCTGATCATACCCTTTGATTGTGTCTCTGACTTTGTTGCCAGATATGTGCCAAAAGAGACAAGGTTTGCAGGAATGTCTTCTTCTGCCACTACGTTTTATTCCTTCTCTCCTTGCCCCTGTTTCAACTACATATATCCCTCCAATTTTCCAGTCACAGAATGTCCTTCCCTAGACTTCATGCTTGCTCCTCCTTATTCTAGTTTCTGTTCATCTGTGGCTTTTCTACTAACCTTTCTCATTTTGGTAACTTACTTTTTCAGGGAAATAGTTTCTCCTGCTCTCTAGGTTCTCCCAGCTATTTCCCCATGGTTCCTATTTTATTACTCTGTTACAATTACATGTTCACATAAAGATCTCTTTTACTGGTCTTACCTGTCTAGAGCAGTGGTTCAGATCCTGAGGGTCGAGATTCCTTTGGGGATTGTAGCTGGAGAATTTTTCTCCAGCTCCCGCCACCAAGTCCCGCCAGTCCCAGAGCCCACTTATAAAATAAACACACAGACTCTTACATTATTTAAACTGCTTGGCCATTAGCTCAGGCCTGTTATTGTCTAGCTCTTACTCTTATATTTAGCCCATTTCTATTAATCTTTACTTTGCCACATGGCTCATGGCTTACTGGTGGTACCTTACATCTTCCTTGTCCTGATGGCGGCTGGCAGTGTCTCCCTCTCCGCCTTCCACTTCCCAGAATTCTTTTCCTTGTCCTGCCTATACTTCCTGCCTAGCCAATGGCCAATCAGTGATTTATTTACTGACCAATCAGCAACACACTTGACATACAGACCATCCCACAGCAGGGGATCGAATGATCCCTTCACAGAGTTGGTATATCAGATATCCTGCGTATTTACATTAAGATTCATAACAGCAGAAAAATCACAGTTATGAAGTAGCAATGAAAATAATGTTGTGGTTAGGGTTCTTAACGCCATAAGGAACAGTATTAGAGGTTATAACACTAGGAAGGTTGAGAACTACTGGTCTAGATCCTCTGCCCAAAGACTAAAGCAACAAATGATTACAGTGAGTCTTCAAGTTAAAAACACATATGATGAATGCGTTTCACGAATGAGGCAAGCCAAGAGGTAATTTGTGTATATTCTATTTGTTCCTATCATTTATTAATACATTTTAATGGAGCTTAGCACTAGTCAGTAGGTAGATACAATAGTATGTAGATCTAATTTGGGCTAGTCTTTGTAAGCAGTGAAAGGTTTCAGTATCATAATTAGGAGCACAAAATTTGCTTTATAGAAAAAACTATAATGTGCAATTATGCAATGTATTTTTATGTTCTACTTTTTTTGTTTGTTTGTTTGGTTTTGTTTTTCAAGACTTTTTTTTTTTTTTTTTTTTTTTTTTTTTTTTTTGTGCAGTCATCATGGCTGTCTTGGAACTTGCTCTATTGACCAGGCTGGCCTCTGGCCTTGAACTAACAGATTTGTCTGCCTCTACTTCCTGGGTGCTGGATTAAAGGCATGTGCCACCATCACCCAGCTATTCGTTCTTGTCTCATATATTACATCTGACCACAGTTTCCCCTCCCTCTTCTCCTCCCCGTCCCTCCCCACACCTCCTTTCTCCTCCAGATTCACTCGTCCATTTCCCTTCAGAAAAGGGCAGTCCTCCAAGGTACATCAACCAAACAGCATAGCAAGTGTGGTAAGACTAGACACATTCCCTCTTATTAAGGCTGGACAAGGCAACCTAGTAGGAGGAAAAGAGACAGCCCCACTCTCACTGTTAGGAGGCCCACAAGAACACCAAGCTACACAACCATGACATATATGCAGTGGACCTAGCTCAGAACCATACAGGCTCCATGGTTGTTAGTCCAGCCTCTGTGAACCCCTACGGGTCCTTGTTAGTTGCTTCTGTGGGCTGTTTTCTTGTAGTGTCTTGACCCCTTGGGTTCCTACAATCCTTGTTCGCTCTCGTTTGCAGGATTCCCTGAGCTCCACCTAATGATTTGATGTGGATCTCTGTATCTGTTTCCATCAGTTGCTGTGTGAAGCCTCTCCGATGACGACTTTGTTAGGCGTCTACAAATATTGCAGAATAGCATTAGGAAAGATTTCATTGACTTTTTTATGAAGGTCATGTTTGGTTCTATTCTAGGTCTCTGGGCTATTCAGCCTCTGGGTCCTGTCTCTTCAGGTAGTTTCAGGCATGGGCTCCCTTTCGTGGCATGGGTCTCAAGCAGGAGTGGTCATTGGTTGACCATGCCTCCAACTTCTGTTCCACCTTTACTCCAGCACATCTTGCAGGCAAGACAGATTATAGGTAGAAGGTTTTTGTGGCTGTGTTGGTGTGAGAAGATGGCCGGTTCAGACTCTGTATCTCCCCAGACCCCCATTACTAGGAATCTTAGCTAAGGTCACTCTCATAGATTCAAGGAGATTCCATTACACCAGGTTTCTCAAATGCCCCCTCCCCCATTCCAGTTGTCTCTCCCAGAACTCTCCTCCTCCATTACACCCAATCTAATCCATGTTCTGCATTTTTAACTTGAGATTTAAATTTTAATCAGTTAATTGTTGAAAAGAAACTGGCAAATATACATACCATGCAAGTTAAGAGAAATACCAAATTTTGTTTATCTGTTTTCTAATATAAAATTAGGTTGCTTGCAGTTTTGATCTGTTTTAAATTGCATCTGAATTTAAGTCGTTTCTTGTACTGTTAATTTTTAATACAATTTCTAGAACACAATTTCTGCATGATTTTGATATACAAATTGTCCCTTTAAGCAAGAAATTTTTAAATTTATGAAACTGTTCCTGCACCATGTAGTCAAGATTTTGTTGAAATCTTCATGTGTGCTTTTAAACCAATGCCTATGATTCCACAGAAAGGGTAGGTGACATCATTTCATATACTCCACTGTGCCCCTATACAGTTTTTATTCTATTGCTTGAGATCTATTGAAGTTTAATGTTCACATCATGAAGTTTGAAAGAATTCTATGTTAACATTAATGAATATTCTAATTAAAACATTAGTGAGAGCCGGGCGTTGGTGGCGCACGCCTTTAATCCCAGCACTCGGGAGGCAGAGCCAGGCGGATCTCTGTGAGTTCGAGGCCAGCCTGGGCAACCAAGTGAGTTCCAGGAAAAGGCGCAAAGCTACACAGAGAAACCCTGTCTCGAAAAACCAAAAAAAAAAAAAAAAAAAAAAAACAAAAACAAAAACATTAGTGAGAAGCTTATGTTACTTATTCTTTGAAATAAGTGTAGACTCTGTCTATAACAATACATTATATAGGGTTTCATTTTTACACTAATTTTATACGTTCCTAAGCTTCATATTTGAGTTGTCTGGGAAGATTTAAAATACAAATTTTAATTTTCATTCATTACAATGCTGCCCTTCAGGGTTATTGTAGATACTGATACAGTGATTTCAAAAGAATAAAAAAAAATGAGAGTTCTTTTGAAAGAGTGAACATTTCCAAGTTCTGTTTTCTAGTTGTAAAAACAAACATGTTTTTGGTTACTTTGAGCAGATTCTGAAAAGTATTTAGAAATCAAATTGTATCGGATTCACATAGTAACCATTTACAACTCAGCAAGTCGGTTGGAGTCTATGTCCCTTAGGAAAACATGCACAACATTTGCATCTTATTTTTTAACATATTATGTACCTTGAACTTCAGCAATAACTGAATAAAATGATTGCAGATGAGCTATGCTTTGGAGAATATTCTTTGCAGTCTCACTTTGCGGTAGCAATAACAACTTTACACACATCTAACTCATCTGCTGTGACACATAACAAATACATCAAAGCAAGACTAAATTATATGTCTTTCATAAATGCCAGGAAAAAAATCTTCATGCTGGACTTTGTTTGTATAAAGACCTGAATCAGAAACATCATCACATTGTCTTTTGCTTCTATTATCACATAAATGTTTGCATTTAATTTTAGATTGGGACACAGAAGACGAATTTAATATTATCGAATGCTTTGTGTGCCTTTGCTGCCCCCTTAAGACAAGTAAACATAAATAAAAAGCCCATAAATGCCTGCACTTCCTAAATCCCATTCTTCAGAGCTGTACAGTTCTGCTGTCTCTATACCAACACGCAAACACATACGCACACACAGAACAGCCCAAATGAGATGTTAATTGATTAAAAACAATTAGAAAATTAAATTAGAGCTTTTCAAGTCTGAACCATACACAACCAAAACATTATTGCTGTTCAATGATACAGACTGTTATTCTGTAAAAGAAACTGCTATAGTTACATATTTTTAACTGACTGAAATTTAATACTTATTTTTGTCTAATGATTTCTCATGCTTTTCTTAAAGAATATCATTGATATACAAAAGGATGCCACAGTTGTTTTCTTTTTGTGCTTTATTATAAATAGTACATTAAAATCATCAATGTAGTTTATAAACTTCAATCACACAAATAAATGATAAGGTTCATAGTATTTACTACTAAGAGGAAGAAACATAATGCTTGAAATTATATATGAAATAATGCCTTACAAATTAAAAGTAAACTTCTTATGTAACCCCATATATATTTATATTATTTATTTTCTGTAATGAGGCATTTGCATCATGCATGCATAATCTAGGGAAACCCTACAGGGGTCAGTTCTCTACCTCTGGGATCTGGAGGCAAGGGGCAAACTCAGGTCATCAGGCTTAATTGCAAGTACCTTTACCGACTCACCAAGCCTGATACATACAAGTCTTCAAAGGGGAGTGTATGTGTAGCTAGAGTTTTCCTGCCTGGCCCATGGTCAGGGTAAATCTCTCTCACCCGCCAGTCCCACAGCCATTCAGACCCAACCAAGTAAACACAGAGACTTATATTGCTTATAAACTGTATGGCCGTGGCAGGCTTCTTGCTAACTGTTCTTACAGCTTAAATTAATCCATTTCTATTAATCTATACCTTGCCACATGGCTCGTGGCTTACCGGCATCTTCACATGCGGCTTGTCATGGTGGCGGCTGGCATTGTCTCTCTCTCAGCCTTCCACTTCCCAGAATTCTTCTCCTTGCCCCGCCTATACTTCCTGCCTAGCCAATGGCCAGTCAGTAATTTATTTACTGACCAATCAGCAACACACTTGACATACAGACCATCCCACAGCATGTATGTGATCTGATGGTTATTGATTTTATTGAAATTTAACAAAATTTATACTAATACTGTACAGATCTGTCTGGTTCTGCCTCCCGAGTGCTGGGATTAAAGGTGTGTACCACTGCTGCCCCGTGTGTTTATTAATTTTAATGCAAACTACTTTTTTTTTCTTTTTTGAGAAGGGAGAAATCAACATATTTCAACTAAAACACATATATTAAACAAACAAACAAAAAAACCCATGTATATTTGAGAATGATTTATTTTAAGGCATCCATTTATTTATTGGAAAGACAAACCAAATTTGAATAGACACACAATTGCTGAGCGATCAAAATCTAAGAATCTCACCATATGCTATTATTCTGGGAAAATAAAAAACTAAATTTTCCTTATTTTTTTCATTAGCTTCAAGAATATATTCTATTATTAATCAAAACAGGACTATTCTGTGACCAAGCATATTATATTGTTCTGTCACATTTTGTCTTGGCTGATGTGTATATATAAGTAAAAATAAATGCACCATGTATTTATTAAAAATATATTGTACATTCTGCCAAGCTATCAATACAATGTTTATTTTTGTATGCTTTATTAAAGATCTAAACTTAAAGACCATTACACACTATCTTTGTCAAGATGGCCCCCTTGTTATTTCCGTTCTCTTACCAAAATAATTCTGTCATGAGTTAATATAACATATGTGATCTACATTTATTGCAGAAGCAAAACAACGAATTTGAAATGATTTGTTTCTGATTCCGTGCTGAAAATAGAAAAATGAATTGAGAAAAGTGTATGTGTATGTGTGTGTAGGAAGGGCTTATTATTTGAGAAACCAGCCCACTGAGCAGGGATCAAGAATGGTGTGGAATGGCCACAGTCCAACCCATCAACGTGAAGGAAAACCCCTCTCATCTATCACAGGGAATGGCACTGAAAGCTGCTGGCAGTCCAGGACAATTCTGACGCGTGCCGGTGATAGCGGCTGATGGTGGACGTAAAACCAAGACGGATTTTGTGTCTCCATGATTTTCTGACTTCCAGGTCCAGTCACTGTGGTGAAGCCACTCTCTCCTTACTGTGGTTGTCCCCTCTCTCTTATCACCTTCAGAGGATTAAAAAGAGCTGTCAGAGTTGGACATACCCAGGAACCACAGGCCAGCTTTGACTGCAAGCAAAAAGCAGTATCGGTTCCCTTCTGCATCTAAATCAATGACCAGAGAGCAATCAGAATCACCAGCAGGAAGCCTCACCTCTCTGTGAATGGATGGGCCGGTTCAAGCAGGATGGTTCCTGCAATGTCTTGCCAGGAGAAGCAGGGCAGCCTGTGGGCATTCAGTTCCTTCACTAACTTGACGTTTCTCAAAATGATCTGTCAGTTCTTTCATGGATATTTCACTTTCTACACATAAAAATTGAGTGATTCAATTGTAAAAGTGATGTGCTAAACAAAATTTGTATTTTGAATCAGATATTCATTTGGCTATTACAAATGTCTATTTACAAGTTTATAATACGAGAGATATTTTAAATTTTCTTTTATGATTTATGAAGAGAGAATGATTTACCAAGATCCTCAATGATCTCCAATTAAATAATTTTCATGACATGTAATCTTTACTGACAGCTAACATGCAGAGAGCATTCTAATATGTCCTGTGGTATTTGAAATGAATGCTTATCTTGGCTGCATTTTCTATAAAAACAATCTAGGATCACTGCACAACATTCTAAACTGAAATTCGGGGTACTAATTCTATATTTTCAAATACTATTATTTCAGGAAGATGAAGAAGAAATAACAAAAATACTTCTTTTTAAAAATACTTTTAATTGATTCTTTGTGGATTTTACTTCATATATTCTGATCCCATTTATCTCTCCGTCTGCCAGCATCCACCCTCTGCCTTTGTTCCCTCCACCTCAAATCAAAACCAAATTCAAAATAAAAACCCACAAACAACCAAACAAAACATAGAGACAAAACAAAGCAAAAGATGATGATGAAGAAGAAGAAAAAGAAGAAGAAGAAGAAGAAGAAGAAGAAGAAGAAGAAGAAGAAGAAGAAGAAGAAGAAGAAGGAGAATCATTTTGTCCGTGTCTTGGAAGGTGTAGTGTGGCCCATTGAAACACAGTTTGCCCTTCAGTTGGTTCATGTTTACTTTCAAGTGTTCATTGCCACAAGTTGTTGGTCTGGCTCAAGGCCTCTGGTTTCTTCTACACTAGTGATAATGGGCTCTCACTGGGCCTCCTCATGGATATCCTGCTGTTTTGGATCTGTAGGTTGGTCCCCTTCACATGCACCATGATGGAAGTACAAACTATGACATGTAACTTTAAGCTGACTCTAGAATGGAAAATATTACTTTTAGTGTTAAATATTAGAAGATTATATACATATATATATATATAATGTATAATATAAATACATTTATGAGCATAAATGTGGTGATATTGTGTTCCCCAATATATCATGCACCCTAATAAATTTATCTGGGGTCAGAGAACAGAACAGCCCCTAGACAGACATAGAGGCCAGAAAATGGTGGCATTCACACCTTTAATCCTAGCCTGCTGGAGGTAGAGATCCATTCGGATCTCTGTGAGTTCAAAGCCACAATGAAAATAGCCAGGCATGGTGACTCACAGCCTTTAATCCCAAGAAGTAATGGCAGAAAGCAGAAAGGTATATAAGGCATGAAAACCAGGAACTAAACTGGTTAAGTTTTTAGAATTTTGAGCAACAGTTCAGCTGAGATTCATTCTGAATGAGGACTCAGAGGCTTCCAGTCTGAGGAAACGGGTTCAGCTGAGGAATGGGCAAGGTGAGGTGGTTGTGGCTTGTTCTGCTTCTCTGATCTTCCAGTGTTCACCCCAATACCTAGCTTCAGGTTTGATTTTATTAATAAGACCTTTTAAGATTTGTGCTACACATAAACATAATTTATGTTTATAAATATAAATCTAGATATAAATATAGAGATTTATAAATATCATGTAGATTATATATGTAAGCAGCATGTTTATATTTTATGTTTATAAATATTTAAATATGTATATATAAACAAATGGCTTCAAATGGTGAATTCTGATAACACATAAGTGTTTCTTTTTCTACTTTGTATTATGTGTCTGTCATGGGCCAACAGTATCTTTCATTCTTGTATGAAGACCTACTATATCTTATCCATGGTATTTTGGAAGGAAGAAAAAATAAGGAAGGGAATGCTAGCTGTCAATTGCCCTCCTTTGAACTCACAGATTCCCTTTCTTTTCATATTCTCCTCTGTTAGTAAGTGTGGTGGTTTAAATGAGAATTTCCCCCACACGTTCTTATTTCAACACCCAATCATCAGTTGGTGGTGCAGCCTTTCTGGAGGAAGTATGTCACTGGGGACCAGCTGAGAGAGTCCATAATCTCATCATACTTGCACTTCACTATCTCTGTTTTTTTCTTGCGGTTGAGAATGCAATCACTCAGCTTCCTGTACTGCCATGCTGCCCACTTGCTGTCACTCTTCTCTTTCCTCGTGGAATTATATTCCCCTGGAACCAAACATCAAAATGAACTCCTTTTCCCCTAAGTTGCTGTTGGTAATGGTATTTTATCCCAGCGACGGAGAAGTAACCAATACAGTAAGACTTGCAGACAAAGCTGGTGTCCTGTCAGTGGGAGTTCGTCAAATACTACCCTCAAGGGGTGGTGTACCACAAGTCATGCT
This sequence comes from Peromyscus eremicus, assembly GCF_949786415.1. Classification (NCBI taxonomy): domain Eukaryota; kingdom Metazoa; phylum Chordata; class Mammalia; order Rodentia; family Cricetidae; genus Peromyscus; species Peromyscus eremicus. The sequence continues at coordinate 14,842,625 of NC_081429.1, read as the reverse complement.
GTACCCAGGCAGACGTCAACAAGGCAAGAAATTATAATATTTACATGGAGGAAAGAGAAATATTTTAATACAATAATACAATCTTCCACAATCATGAAGATGCCAAGATTGCCAAAAAGTAATTCCTTAGTACACGCCGCTAAACATGTGAGTGTCTTGCATTTGGTAAACTTGGATTTGGAAAAATAGTACTTGGACAATATGAATAAATCCTTGTCATAATTTCTAGCCTGACTCAGAACAGTTGAAAGACAATAGGATGAATCTGAATGGTATTTAGATGCACAAGAGAAAACAGAACACAATATTTTTTAAAATTCTGTTTTAAAAGTGCCACCGGTTTATAAAAGTGTGATCCGTGCCTAATGCTTGTTTTGTTCTTTGTTGTTCTTAGTGAAGTCCCTTCGTATTTGTCATGGGCCTCCTAATGAACACATCAGCATCCGTGAGTCTCAGTCACCGACAGACAGTTCAAGGATAAATTGTGTATCTCAGGCAACCGGCTGGTTAATGGCAGAGCACCTAAGTGGAAAAGCCTTGAGAGCAGACACTTCAGAATAGCAGCAAGGGCCACTTCTTCCTGCTACTCTGTTTCTGAAAATCCTCTTTCCGGTGTGAAACATCGGCAGCAAATGCAGGCTTTATTTTCTCAATAGAGGTAGGGTGTGCTTCCCTTAGAGATAGAAAATGACCCGGCAAACGAAGATTCATAATGTTAAGCACACCATTTTATGAGCACTTTGCTTTTTTTTTTTTTTTTTTTTAGAATCACATTTAAGTCAGGTTAATAAAAGGTGTGCCCATATTTTGAATCTGCAGTAATTTTAGAAAATAAGAGATTGTCATTTCTAGTCTGTATAGGAAATAATGACAATTCTTGGGCTAGTATAATTTGATTGGGCAAAGTCTCAGCAAATACAAGTGAAAAGCCTATTCATTTTTTATTGTTGTTGTTTTATTTTGTTTTTGTTTTTGTTTTGTTCCTTCGCTCCACCCCTATTAGAAAGAAACTCTGATTTATATCAGTTTCAAGCGCAAAGTTCCTAGAAAAATCTGACAATCATTTTTTATCGGGGCCAAGTGCTATGATGTTACTGCTCTGAGAGTTCCCTCAGCACAGGTCTGTTCCACTCTTGATAGCATTCAGGTTTTAATCCTCTTTTGATACTCTAGCTGAACAGAATAGAGTTCATAGAAATGAACCCTGGGAAGTCTGTGTATAACTCACACTGAGGAGCATAATTGAGCTGAGCTTTTCACACTGTCCTAATTATATGTATTCAATTTTCTTGTAGCTTCGAAAATGTGGACTTCTGAATCAAGGATGTTTCACCAGAAAGGTGGATATTTCATTTGCAGCCACCTCATGTTAAGAATTGTGTATAACTTTCTCTTATTGTATTCAGAAGGAACACTATGTGACCTTCAAAGCAAACCATATACATACTTAGTATAGGTATGCATTGGTCAAATTGGTGCTTAAACTATTTTTATTTACATTTGTGTATGCATTTGTGCATGAATGTATATATAGGTGAGTGTGAGTGCCCACAGAGGCCAGAAGAAGGTATTGTATCCCCTGGAGCTAGAGTTACAGGTAGTAGTTTGCTAGGAACCAAATGTGGGTCTTCTGGAAGAGTAGTACATTCTCTTAACTGCTAATCTCTCCAGCCCATAATTAGTTTTAATGTGAGAATATGTACATTTGGTTAAACAAAATTTATGGCATCTTAAGGACTGAACAATAAAAATGTTAAATCTTCAAATTTTCTATTTGTGCTTTTATTCTTTTTCTTTTTTGAGTGTTCATTTAAAAACACTCCAGACAAATATTGCTAAGATGCACTTCAGAACTCTTAACTCCTTGGTATGTGTTTTCCAAAATGAATAGCATCTTTTTTTTTTTTATAACATTTCCACCTTTCCTGTTTACTTTTTCTACCAAGAGTAAGCCAGGGCACAATGAAACCATGGAACCCACTCCTTGGGTGGAAAGGCAAAGGTTATTTGAACTAACCTAGCTATCTCAGGACTGAGTTGGGGAGTGGTAGGTATGTGGGGGGCAAAATGGCAGAATCTGTCAGCATATTGCAGCATGTGGTGGGCAGGTGACCTGGAACAGCCTGGGAACTAGTGTGGGCCTCTGATTGTTGGAGGCTTGTTTGTGTTAATAGGGATCTAGATGCCCTTTCCAGAAGTAATTGTCATAGAAGTAGTTGCCATGTGGTGTGTGTGTGTGTGTGTGTGTGTGTGTGTGTGTGTGTGTGTGTCTGTGTGTGTGTTTAAGAAAGTAACAGACTTCTTGACAAACAGAAATCATTTTACAAGGTTTCTCGTAAAGCTGATATTATGTAGCAGTCCTTCTGCTTACCTGGTGGGAAGCCATCATGAGATGGCCCACTACAGCCCAGGAAATTTTAAGTGGCCATGCCATTTTGGGGAGCTCGGAGGAGGGGACACTTTGGACTGAATACCAAAGACTTCTTTTAAAACAAACACAAACAACAATGAAATACATTCTTTAGTGAACACTTTCTAGAAAACTGTCATATTCATCCACATTTTAAACACACACTCAGTTGCATTCCTCCAAGGTCAAATGGGGCTGTAGTTGTAGAGGTTGAATTCAAAGGTGAGTCTATGAAAACATCTGTATCTCAGACAGGCCATGGAATGTTAGAGCTGGTTCAGTATTACCGGGATTGTCTGGATTATAGACAGGAAATATTCAACTGGAAATTATAGTCTGATATAAAAAAGTTCTTCCAATTTTTCTTTCTAGCTTGCCTACTAGAGTTGATCCTTCAGATGCAGTCAATCCTTTGTGTTTCTTACAGAGAATATATCTGGCAATAGTTTGATTGGACACTAATTTTTAACCCCACTTTCTGATTCATTCACATTTGCTCTGCCCTGCTTGCTCATTAAAAATTATAATAAGTAAATATTATATTGTAATTCACAGAGTCTGGCTAATTTCCTCTGGTTTCACACAGTCTGGCATAGAATCTAATTCCACAACTTATAGGTTTTGTGATAAAAAATATGTTACTTCTTTGATATAATTTTAGTACAAAATTTGTCCTATAGGCTTATGTGTTTGAACACTTGGTTCTAGCTTATGGTGCTCTTTTAGAAGGCCATGGTACCTTTAGTGGGTGGTGGGTCAACAGAGAAATTGGATCACTTGGGCCAGGTCTTAAGGTTTTGTAGCTAGGTCATACCTCCCAACCTCTCTCTGATTCCTGACTGCTGTTACAATTTGCCTAGTCATTTCACAGTCCTGACACCTTGAGGGACATTTTAAACTGTAGCTAAAGCAAAACTCTTACCACTTGAATTTACTTTTCTAGGATATGTTGTCATAGCAATGAAAAAAAGTGACTAATATGTTCTCTACCTTCACCCTCCCCATATGTAAGACAGAGAGAGAGAGAGAGAGAGAGAGAGAGAGAGAGAGAGAGAGAGAGAGAGAACAATTTCCAAAAGGAAGCATGGAATGGGCAAATAACATATCCCCAATCCTGAGTCAAATCCTCAGTAGAAACCCTGAATATATAAAAGTATAAACTTAACACCTAGATATAATTTGAGAGACTAAAACAAACAAGACTATGAAATATTTATTATTTTGATGTTTTAAAGGATAAATATTTTCAATTTCAAGTTAAATCCAAACATGAATTGTCTGAACCCAGAGAAAATTACTATTTTGGAAACAAAAGAATTGCAATTCATGAGTAATTCTGACTTCAAGTATTATTTGACTCAAGTGTCTGCCTATCAATTTTGCATTATCTATACAATTTTCAGATTATTTTTATAGCCATAGAAAAGAAATAATCTAATAAGCCCCAGCTTTATATTAATAGAGTCTGACTGGCAGGTAGCTTGCGGTTGGCTGATGGTTGATTATGACTGACAGGGAACCTGTTGCTCTGTTAGAAGGGTATACCCTTAGGTTAGCTGACAGTTTGTATACATGCTAATTTTGAATATAGTTTGAAAGCTGAATTGGACAGAACATTTCATTTTAATAGTACCATCTCATAACTGACAGTAGCCAAAGTTCGTTCAGTCTACAATAGTGTGAGTAGTACTTCGTAACATACCTGTATTACAAAGAAAAAACGGGTTGAAGGTGTATGAAGTTCAGCTGTAGTGTCTTTGTTTACAAGACCATATGTTGGATTCCCAAGTCCTTAAAAAAAGTTCAGGTCTTCAGATATATTGTAGTTCTCTCTCCTTATCAAAGAAGCTTCTCTTTGTAGGAGACAGAGATCATAATGCAAAGCCACAACTGGTTAAAATGCAGGGAAAAATTAATTGTGTGGTGCTCAGTCCCAATGGATATATCTACAACACAGTTCTTGCACATAATGCTCAAGGGACATTAAAATAGGGGGAGGAAGAGGATTGAAAAAGCCAGGGACCAGGGAGTATACTGTAACATTGTGTCTCCTAGAAATGTCAGGGTAGCCACAGCCATGATAGCTCAACAACATGGCTGCCTAAAGAGGTCCTGAAACTGAAGACTCCAACAGAAATTTTAATGTGAAAAAGGAATGGGCACAGAGACAAAGAACTGCAGGCAATTAGTGACTACTACTGAGAGGGATAAAATTAGTCTTTCCCAGAAATGAGTCCTCTAACTGGTTTTCCAGTACTAGGTGGTTAAGCCAAGAAATTAAATTCATACAAGCAGTACTGAAGGGACTAAGCTGCTAATATATATATGTGAAACAATATCAAAGAAAAAGAGGTCATGGATTTGAGAGGGAGTGAGAAGATGGGGCAAGGGAAGGGTTGGAAGGAGGAAAGAGAGGGGTGAAATGATGCAGTTATATTTAAATAGAAACTTTAGAACTTAACCAAAAAGTTAATATTCTATAGGATTAGTAAAAGAATGAGGTGTTCCTAGAACAAGTGTAACACCAAAGAGAAAGATGTAAATAGTAAATGACATTATTAGACATAACTCAGATGTTTAAGCAGTTAGGTCATGGAGTTCAAAGGACAGTATTGGGGGAGATACAATCAATTCACAAGAACATTTCCCAGCAATGCTATATTAAGATGCTGAGATTTCTAAGAGGATTAGTATTTGTGTTTGAGAAAGTCTACTTTGAGAAGATAGTATCAGCATGATTTAAACTAAAGGAATAAAAATAGAAATTAGATTATTTAATAAAAATCTTATCAAGCATTCACAAAGTAAACAATTGGGACAAGAAGTAAATCAATGTCTAGGTAGGATATGAAAACAGTATCAAGCATAAAGGAATATTCATGAATGGAATCTGAGTTATAGGATCTAGGAAAATGGAAGACATTAATATTTTTATAGTTTTCAAATATGACAAAGGCATTTTATTTTTCATTTTTAAAATATGTTTTCAGTTAAAGTAGAAATACATCACCTTATCTCCTCACTTTGTTACATCCAGCTCCTCCCAGGTACCTTATTTTGCCCTCTCCACACTCAATGAACTTAAGGCCTACTGAACAGTTGAAAGATCATGCCTCGTCCTGAAAAACACAGATGTCTTTCCAGAGGTGAGGGCATGGGCGTTAGAAAAGCATCTACTATCTGAGCTATACTAAACCAGAAAAATTGCTTAGTACATTCTACAAGAAACATTTTTTTTCTATTTTTTACAAGTGAGACCAAGGTTTATTAGTGACCAATTAGATTTGACAGTTACTCTGTTTTCACATACTAACTTTATTTCATTAAAAGAATTCATGGCATATTTTTCTCTTTTTAAGTAGAATGATCAAAGGAAATACTTAAACAAATTAAGTTCTGTAAAATGGTATATTAAATGGTTTAATATAGTTAATCAAATCAAAATGACCTTGTTCAAGGCGACTTCCTGCTCATTGATCTAGTTTTTAGACTCTTGCTTTGAAGACGTATTTCAAATGTACACATAGATATTCTTCTCTTTCTTCTGTGCCAGTGACAACATTAGGACATGAGAGAAGACATTAGTCAGGAAAGAAGGCAGGTGATAGTTTAAGGCCAATTTTATTTTCAAATTTGTGTTTGGTAGTCATTCTCCTTGAATGTCCTTGAGTCACAAGAAAATACCCAGATATGAGAGGTAGAAAGCACATGGGAAAGAGCAAATAAGCCTGTAGAGTTGCTGATGTGCATTCATCAGAAAAGTAGTCAGGATCTAGAAAATATGAGCTAAGAGTAGTCAGCAGAGAAATAGATTTCTCCTGTTCTAATACTTAAATTTGTAGTATAGTAGTAAAATTGAGAGAAGGGTACAGAGGTTTCCATGATGCCTCTTATCTCCCTATTAACAGCATCCTCCTCCTGCGTTCTCCAACTGGTAAACCTACATTAACACACCACAACATTTAACACACCATGTAAAACTTCATGTTTTATCTTAGATTCTACTCTTGGTGTTTTAAACTCTGACTTTTGGCTAATGTCAGTTTACTTGTATGTACTATGATAGTTTTCAACTTTGTAGTCTCACTGCCAAAAACTCTTTCATTGTCAGTTAATTAAATTCATCCCTGCTTCTACCTAACCTTTGGAAACCACTGACTTTTATACTCTTTTTCATAGTTTCTTTTCCAGAATATTATATAGCTGCATTCATACAGCATATAGAATATTCTGAGTGGCTTCTTTCACATAGTATTATACAGTTAATTTTCTTTTATGTCTGTTTATAACATTTTAGTTCTGAAAAATATCCTATTATCTGGATATACCACAGTGAATTCATTCTGTTATTAAAAGGCATCTTGGATTTGGCTTTTTAAAAATTTGGAATAATGGATATTTTAATTTGTTTAAAGACATATCTTCTCTTGCATGACAGCCAGGCAAGATTGTAAATGAAATAATGCATCCAAGAAGAGATTATATAGCAAGGAAGCATAAAATACAGCTCTACTATTCTTATTATTCCCATCTGCTACTGGATAGAATTCTTACTTCAAAACAAATATGTCATAAGACAAGACACATATGCTTAATAGAATATGTCTGTAGTTCTTTAACTCAGCAGAATTATGTACTGATTCTGGCAGACTCTCTGTGTCAATGGAAGTAAGTCCATGCCAATCCTTCTACTTATTGCTGGGCTAAGTTGTACCCACATTCCCCTGAAGGAGGCAGGGGTACCAACAGAGTGACTGGGATACCACAGCAATGCCTGGCGACCACAAGACAATTGTTCAGGGTGTTATGCTAAAAGAAAGAAAGCTGAGTGTAAGTACATGTGGGACAATGAGACAACTTTTATTATTTACTGAGAATGTTTATATCGGGCACACAATTTGCTTAAGGGCTATGATAGTCCGTGAGTATTTAATGGAGTCCTAGAACTTGTATCAACCTGAAGAATTCTGTAAATGACCCCAAACGTAAGAATATAGTAGATGCCACCTGTACTAAAAGAAAATATAACGCTCAGAATGTGCATTATAACTAACAAGTTTAACTGAACAAGTTTTCTAATTCTGTTTTTATATATACTTAAAGATCCTAAATTCTGAGAAAATGTAAACATTTTTTTTCTTTCCTCTATTCCTGAAATCCCAGATCTACTGTACCATACTGTGGTAGAAATATCAATGGGGTTATATCAGCCTGTGTTGTAGATGGTATTAATTTTAAGCTGGGATTATGCTTGTCCTACTACAACTTGATATCAGGTCAGAATGCTTTCTCAAGTTAACATATTGTACTCAAAAATCCTGGAAGAAAAGTATTTATTTTATACTAATTCAATGATTAACTATTTGCAAAGAGTAATACATTTCTGAACAAACTCAGTTCTTAGTATTTTACACATAATAAGCATATTCTACCACAAAAATAACGAGGATTGGGAATTGTTTACAGCTTGTCCCATTTTAGTATCATAAACATAGATATTATATGTATTTTGATTAGAAATAATTGTTCATTCCATTGTTCTTTTCTTTTACAAGCTTCATTGCTTTGAATTTAGTTTCTAAAGTTAACCAATATGATGACAGACAATTTTACTTACTTTAATGTTAAGAAAGATGATGTTCTTAAGTAAATTATATTTTTATAAATAATATAATCCCAAGAGTTAGGATTTCTTTAAAGGGTTACAAGAAGACACAGTAAGAAAGTAGTTCCACTTTTGCAACACTCAATGGCACTGGCTTGTTCATAATTTTAAGCTATTTAAAAATTATCTCTTCTTCATTTGGCAATTTGTTCCTATGCTTTATCCAACCTTGGTCTCAACAATTCTCGCTCATATAAACCCTCCTCGTTCTCGCTAATTGAACTCCCAGGGGGTCTCCAACTGGATCAGGCCCTCTGAATGGGTGAGACAGTTGATTGGCTTGATCTGTTTGGGAGGCATCCAGGCAGTGGTACCGGGTCCTGTGATCATTGCATGAGTTGGCTGTTTGAAACCTGGGGCCTATGCAGGGTCACTTGGCTCGGCCTGGGAGGAGGGGACTGGACCTGCCTGGACTGAGTCTACCAGATTGATCTCAGTCCTGGGGGAGGCTTTGCCCTGGAGGAGGTGGGAATGGGGGGTGGGCTGGGGGGAAGGTGAGGGAGGCGGGAGGGGGGAGAACAAGGGAATCCGTGGCTGATATGTAGAACTGAATTGTATTGCAAAATAAAAAAATTAAAAAATAAATTAACTCTTCTTGTTTTTCAGCTAGTAAACTGGAGTATTTTTAGGAATGATCTTTTCTACCTTTTTAAAGATCATTTGTCATTCGTAGACCCAAACTTAAAAATAATTTGTCAATTAATGTACATAATTTTGACCAAACTTTTTAAAAATTCCTTTAGTGACTGGAAGTTGGCTCAACAGTAAAGAGTACTCAAACCATTAGCTCTCCATATCCCATATCCTCTGTTCTTTCGTATTACACATGAACTATTGTTGCTTTTTAGTATACTTTTTACTTGGTTTGTAAGATTGTAGCTTGCCGTGTAGCTCTTCATGTACAGTTAGTTCATTTTGGTTAACCCTTCCCTTGTCCTGATTCCCAGTCCTCACCATTCCACTACGTTCTGCCCCTTTGTGTTCCCATTATTCTCCCCTACATTCACCTCATCTATAATCTGCTATTCCCCTTCCCAAAATGCAACAAATACTTCATTTGGTTCATATTTTAAGACTCAAGTAGGCTCTTCCCTTTAGTTCTGTTTTGAGATAAAGATAGGTGTATATGTTTGGTCCTGCTGTAAGGTTAAAGCTCCTCTATTTGGTTTTGCTTGTAGGTTCAAGAAGGCTGCACATTATTTTTATGTTTTAGTGCTTACTGATTCATCATTTATTTCTGAGTTGATGCTAATTGATATTGGTCTCTTGTAAATTATCACTGTCTAAGGAGGAAGTTATTCTAAGGTTGAAATATCTGAAATGAAAAGCATTGTTGGCAAAAAAGATCAATAACTAGACCTGGGGATGAACTTTACTCTATCTTGTCATTCTTACTGCAGTGGAAGTGAGAAGAGCATACTTTAGGTCATATAGCACATGAATACTTCTCAAACCCCACAGTACTTTGGACATAAGACATAACTAAAAAAGAAGGGAAAAGATACAAAGAAAAAAGTTGTCATTCAGCATTCAAGCACTTGACAAGGGCGATATCTAATCTGAAGTGTCTCAGACTGAGTAGATCTTCAAAGTCATTTTCAATGAACAAAAGAATGAGTGCCCTTCCTCCCTACAGATACAAGTGTGAAGCTCAGTACCTTAAAGTTTATTGCACATCTTTTTGTTTCAAATAAGGTTCTTTTTTGAACCATTTAAATTTTTTTTTCAGATTCTAAATGAAGGCTTGTTTTTTGTGTTTCTTTCTCCAAACACAATGATCAAAATATCGAGTCGTAAAAACAAAGCATTGAGTCAAACAGTAAACAATAAGCATATAGTAATGTTTGGGTATGCAAATCTAGCATATACGTATGCATAATAAAATTAAAGTGTGAGATAATCAGTTATGGGACAGGCTTTCTAATTATCTATGAACATATAAACTTTATAACACCATTTACAATAATGGCCTCCAGGAACTATAGACAAACTACAATTCAGGTGATTACAGAATTATGGTCCACAGAAGGTTTTAACATTGTACTGCCTGGTCTTTCCAAATCAAGCTCATCCTGGAGCTTGCCTTTGTTTGTTAGTTTGTTTCATATATAAGTGACATTTATATGTTCCATACATTTTCTATTGCCTCTACTGTCTTTGGAAAGCAGATTGCACTTGAGAAATTATCAAAGCATTTCACCTGGGTGATCATAGCATTTGAACATAAAATGGATGATGGAGACCACCCATACCCACAAGAACATTTCACAGAAGGTATTATTCAGGCCTGGAAGACATCACTGATCAAATAGTGTTACATAAGTGCCAGCAGTGACATTTCAATATTAGGAATTAAAATAGAACAGATACAGATCATGTGAATATTAACAATGTCATCTTTCTTGCCCCAGGTTCAGAACAGAGCAAGAAAAGAATTAAATACTAAAGTGATGTTGCTTTTTACATTCCTACAAATGAAACATGAAATCTATACTGACCCAAAAAATCATACAGAGACTAACAGATTTGAACAGTTTATATTAAACCTACAGGCAAAAGAAAATGGAGCAACTGAAAACACAAAATTATAAGAATGTCAGGTTTCCCATGAAAATATAACAGTGGACTAAGTTTGAGTTTATTTTGATAATATAACTTGAAAAAACCCAACTAGGTTCATATTTTCTTCATTTTGTACACTTTTTGCATGTTATATATTTAGTTCCATTGGCATATTTTAAATTATATCCATTGTAATTACCTGAACTGTGCTATAACTCTTAATCGTTTCAGTGATGAACAAATTTACAATTGTTATTTTATTTTTAGATAAGAGATTTCATGTAGCTCAGGCTGGCCTGAAACTTAACATGTCTCTGAGGATAACTTGGAACTCCTAATCCTGCTCTGTCCACAACCCATGTGCCAGGTTTACAAGTATATGCCACCATGCTCAGTGGAATTTTTTAATTTAATATTTTATTTTCAGTGTTACTTATTTTTTAAACAACAAGAGAAACCTCATGTACCTGTCACCCAATTTCAAATATACTGTGGAAATTGTAGTCTCTGAACACAGTCAGATGTTTCACAATCAAGATTCAGACTAAGAGCTGTCCTGTTGCCTCGTAGAGACTCTTACATGTTCTTCTCAGTGTCCCTAATTCCTGTCATTCTGTAGCCGGTTTTCCTTTTCCATACTTAATAAGTTTTTAAAAGAGGCATAATGATCACAATGTCTTAAAGGAAAAACACTTCTAAAGTTACAAGCAGCATTCTGTTCTCTTGCTATATGTAATTCATGTTGTACTTAATACTTTTAGCAAGGTTTAAGATTATTAATCAATGTATAATTATACATTGCTATCCCTTTACCTTGTCAAGATAGAATTTCAATAATTTAAGGTACAGTAGCAATAGTTCAAAGTTTATGAAGTTAGTGATAGTATTTATCAGTAGATCATTCTTAGAAATGGAAATGAGGTAAATGACAAACTTGGTCATACAGAAATCCTAAAAGTTTCAGTGATCCTTAAAACATAATGTACAATTCCATTTTATAGCTGGGTGACATGGTTAATGAACAAGATATTTTAATATTGTTTTCCAGACAAACTGTTTTTCTATCTGTATTGTAGTACATCAGGTCAGAAAGTATGATAATAAATGAATTTTAAGTATAGTTGTGAGGACACATTATTGATTTGCCAACAATAGTGATGACCACTAAATTTAAGAGGCATGTTGTTTGTCTGGCCAGTTACTGTAAGAACCCACATGTGATTCATTTTCTGGTTTTACAGGAGAATATCCATTAAGAGCATTCTGCTCCCCAAAAGAAAGGTCAAGTGTCTTCAAAATAGTGTCATAGCAACATCGCAGTGATGCAGCAGAGGGGTTAGGATTCAGTTAATACATCTGTACCTTGGCACACAACGTTCATGTTTATCCAGCATGTATTGACTCTGGGGCCAGAAAGGTAAATGGAGTACTATACTAATAGCTGTATGCAGCAGCCCTTCATTACTGATTCACGCTAAAGAAGACTTAACAGGCATCAGTTATTTTTGACCTGCTTGGAATATTACAGTGACAAATAATCAGGAAAACCGGGCTGTTTTGAAGTAACCTGCACAGTTGTTAAAGAACAGCCTTGAAGTGTTATGTATGTGAGGAAAAGCAACACTTTTCTATAGGAAAAGCAAATTAACTTTAACTTTGGTAGACATGACACAGGATAAGTCAGCCACCAGTACAGTTGGCCATGGGATTTGTTGAAAATTAAATGTTTGTGAAACACAAGCAGCATCAGGGATAGACTTCATGAATGCAGCAAGAACTACTACAATGCACTACCAAAGGAATTATAACGAGAAGACAATTTAAAAGACCCAGTGCTTCTTAAAGGCTGAAGTATTCATTAATCATAGCAGGAAAATTCTACAGAGCCCACACAGTAATATTAGGAACTTTAGTACTCTTCAATTTGAAATAGATGTAAATCAGACATTGGGGATTTAACTTCTCCCTTAAACAGATTTAGTGGGCAACTAACACTGCTTGTTATCTTATTACTTTTTCTTCATTTGTCCTTTATTTTGGCTATCTCTATCATGAATAAGTCCTGTGATCTTACATTATTACAACAAATTATTAGATGTTTTCTTTTTTATTTTACTCATTTTTTTATTATTAAGAAATTTTCTATTAATATTACATACCAACCACAGATCTCCCTCTCCTCTCTCCTTCTGCCTCCCAGCCTTCTCCTCGCCTAAGCCACCACCCATTCCCACCTCCTCCAAGGCAAGGTCTCCCATGGAGAGTCAGCAGAGCCTGGTACATTCAGTTGAGAGAGTTCAAGTGCCTCCCCCCCCCCCCCCCCGCACCAAGGCTGTGAAAGGTGTCCCACTATACGCACTGGGCTCCAGAAAGCATCCTCATGCACCAGGGATGGATCCCAACCCCACTGGCACAGAGGGCCCCCTAAATAGTTCGAGCTAAACAACTGTCTCGCCTTATTCAGGTGTCCTAGTCCAGTCCCATGGGGGCTCCACAGTTATTGGCCCACAGTTCATGAGTTTTCACTAGTTTGGCCTGGCCATCTCTCTATCTTTCCCCATCATGATCAATGTCCCTTCCTCATAGAATCCCTCCTCTCTCTCATCTATTAGACACCTGGAGCTTGTCCTGGCACCCGGCTGTGGATCTCTGCATCTGCTTCTATCAGTTACTGGATAAAGGCTCTATGATGACAGGGTATTCGCCAATCTGATTATCAGAGCAGGACAATTCAGGCACCCTCTCGACTATTGCTAGTAGTCTAAGGTGGGGTCATCCTTGTGGACTCCTGGGAACTTCCCTAGTACCCTGTTTCTCCCTATTCCCATGATGTCTCCATTTATCATGGTATCTCTTTCATTGATCTCCCACTTTGTAGCCCTCCTATATACAAATGATAAACAGGCTGAGAAAGAAATTCAAGAAACATAGCCCTTACAATAGCCATAAATAATATAAAATACCTTGGGGTAACTCTAACTAAGCAAGTGAAAGACCTGTATGACAAGAACATTAAATCTCCGGAGAAAGAAATCAAAGAAGATATCAGGAAATGGAAAGATCTCCCATGCTCATGGATAGGTTGGATTAACTTGTAAAAATGGCAACCTTAAAAAACAATCTACAGATTCAATGCAATCCCCATCAAAATCCCAACGCAATTCTTCACAGACCTGGAAAGAATAATACTCAACTTCATATGGAAAAACAAAAAACAAAAAACAAACAAACAAGCAAAAAACCTCAGCATAGTTAAAAAAATCCTGTACAATAAAGCAACCTTGGAGGCATCATGATCAATCCCTGACCTCAAGCTCTACTATAGAGCTATAGTAATAAATACAGCTTGGTACTGGCATAAAAACTGATATGTAGACCAATGGAATTGAACTGAAGACTCTGACAAAAAATTGCATACCTATGAACAGCTGGTTTTTGACAAAGAATTCAATGTTTTCTTATTTGGGGCCTTTAATGCTTGAGAGCTTGCTCATCTTTTTGCCAAGAATATTAAGTGTTAGCTCTGCCAAAGTACTCTCCAGCCAATGATGATGTGACCATATAGATGTCTCTCAGACATTCATCTTTCAGAGGAAGTCTTTCAAGTGTACTCCACATTGCTTCTGAGCATTCCTAACTGTGACAGAATTCGATCTGGAAAGAGAAGTAAATAATAGATTGTTTATTTCATTCTTTATGAATTTACTTTCACCTATTTCTTCTTTAGATAAACATTCTAACATTACTTCACAATAAATGTTCTTTTCTATAAAGAACCTAAATAAGAGGTGGGATTTATCACTAGAGGGAAAAGAAGAATGAACAAACTACTATTTCTGAATGCCTATTCTAACTGGATAGAAGTTCTTTGAGGTGTACAGACTTTGGTTCTGTTTAATTTTGGTTTGTGATATTTCTTATTTATTTACAAGTGTATTTTAAGATAAAGTTTACAAATTCAAGAGTATTGTTTTCATACCCATATCATGAGTTTATCCATAGTCTAGTTTTATACAATAACAACTTGAGAATCTAAGTGATCTATCAAACTATATTTTTCCTCTTAGCTACTATGGGTGAAAAATGAATTATAAATATTGGTGACTTAAGAATTTTGAAGCAAGGGTAGTTATAATACACATTTAATAACATCATTCATAGTATTTTTCTACAAGTTATTTACCTAACATGGACTGTTCTCAATCATGAATCTGTTTTGCAGAAGGAATTCAAATAATACTTCAAAATTTTCAAACTTAGAATTGATGACAAATTGCTTGTTACTTATTGGGAACATTTGATTTAGGCTAGCCTGTGTCCTAATAAGAAAATCAAATTGGAAAATATAAGATGTTTATATTTTTATAAAAGAGACCCACTCATGTAATATGTAGTCAAATATAACTGAGAAATATCAATAGCAATGTATCATCTAATGGATACAAGTAAATATTTTGCAAATTAGCATTAAAAACAGGATACTTGAATTTTATTTTGAAAATTTTATTTTATTATATTAAATTGTGTGTGTGCTAGTGTGTGTCTGTATGTGGGTAAATACACAAGAGTGGGAGGTGCTCAGAAGCCGAATGTTTTAGATGCTCTCTGGAGCTAGAGTTATAGTTAGTTGTGAATTCCAGGACATGGGGCTGTGAATAGAACTCAAGCCATGTGTAAAAGCAATAAATACTATTGACCACTGAGACATCTCTCTAACCTGTTGAGTTACATTTTTTCCTTCGTGCTTTTTAATTGTAATTTTTAAGATAATAATATGGTATATCATGTCCCACCTTATTTTTCTCATTTCAACCCCTTTCTTATATTCTCCAACTTTGTTGTCATTCAAATTCACAGTCTATTTTTCTTTAATTATTGTGGCATATATGTGCACTCATGCATACATACATAATACACACACACACACACACACACACACACACACACACACACACATACACACACTCAATACGACCTTTTGAGTCCAAATAATATTACTTGTATGTATATGTTCTCAGCACTGGCCATTGGCATTGGATAATCAGGTGTTCTCTTCCCTAGGGAAGACTATTTCTTCCATTTCTCCATTCCTTAGTTGCCTTTAGTTCCTTCTCGAGGATAGAGTTCTGGTGACCATTCCCCAATACATATTAACACGTCCATTAGTGTTGTCATTATTCTGGTCATGTTTAAGCAGCCATGAGGCTTCAAGGTTATAGCTTCTGACAGTTCAAGAAATACAATCTCTGAGCAAACTTCTTGTTCCTCTACAAGTTAGTCTTTCTGTCCCTGAGCCATAATTATGGGACTTGTGTTGTAGATGTATCATTTTGGACTGAATTCCACAATTGTGCAGTTTGATAATTTGTGGTTCACTCTAAGGGTCTCAATCTGTTGCAAAGAGAACTTCATTGATGAGGTATGAAAAATATACTTCTCTGTGAGACCAGATATAAATACTTGAATGAAGTTAAGAAATATGTTGGTTGTAGTTTCTCCTCCTATATCTACAACTTCACTAGATTGGGATAGAGTAGGTTTTCAGTCAGAAATGATTTCCCTCTTGTTGAGAAGGCCTTAAAGACAATTAGAGAACTATTAATTACCACCAAAGTATATGAATCACTCTTATATTAGGGCAATTAGGGGTAGTGTGTCATGGTGGTCATTGTTGTGATGCATAGGTGCCATTTCAATGAACTTTCAGAAAATGTGCACAGCCTATTATAACTAGAATGGAGTGTTTAGAAATCTTTAGTAGAGCAGTACAAAGGAAGACTCAATCCTTTAAAAACTGACTGGGTAACTTTCTTTCAAAGGCAGTAAAAAAAAGTAAATTTATTATGACCAGATAAAATTAATCTTCATTTCTTTCTTATTTCGCTTTTTTAAGGGTGACTGAATCAATAATTTGAAATAAACAGGAATCTTTCATTTAAGTATCACAAGAAAAAAATGTTAGTTACATAATGTGCAAGGTGATACATGGCATGGGTTTGAAAACTAAAAATTAAAAAGCAGTGTCTACTGTGAGTGTTCATGTAAAAAGGTTCATCCAGTGTATTGACTCCAAGCTCCTTTCCACATTGTTAAGATATTGTCAGGGCTCAGCCACAGCCTGCTCTATGAGAGTTTTTGAATTAGCACAGTAGATATGCATAATAAGCACCCTATTTTTTTTTTTTACTAGATTTATCTTGAAAACAGCTGCTGTGATAGCCAGTCTTGGTTGTCAACTTGAATACCTCTGGAATTATCTAAAACCCCAAAATGGGGGATTATACTTATGAAGGATTTTTGCTTAATTTGAAGTAGGAAGATCTACTTCTAATCTGGATTTTGAGGTTGGAAAACCCACCATTAATCCAGATCTTTAACCCAGATCTAATCTTGGCACAGCCATATCTGAATGGAATGGCAGAAGTCATAAAGCCGGCACAGCTGCTTGACAAAGGTCCAGCAAAGCTGAGGCACATGATGGCTGCCATGCCACCTTTGGTTTTCATCTTCACTTGTTACATACGTGGGACATTTTTAATATTTGTACAACTTGAGGATGTTGGATTGATGGAAAATTCCTTAGGAATCATTTATGCCTTCTTTCAGGAATGCTGCATCTAAGCTTACCCAGGAAAGTCCTGAACATACTATCCCTCCCACTTTGAGGGAGATATCCTTATCTACTTGAGGTCTTCTTTATGCCTTGGAGGTTGTGACACATAAAGAAGAAGCCAGAGGTCTCTTTATGAGGCTATTAGACACTCTTGAAACATCTGTCCCTGTACTTACACTGGAACAAGATATTCAAAACAAAGTAAAATTAAAAAAGTCAACAAGATTCAGTGGGCTAGAGGAATTGTCTGCAGTTGAGATTACAAGGCTCTTCCCACTGTACACAGACAATTACGTGGCATACAACTGCCCTACACAAAGACAAATTGATGAGCAAAGTGTGGAGTGGAAAGGTGATAAAAGTATGAGGTGTCAGGACCTCCCTCTCTTAGAAGTTAGCTCATGAAGAGCCACTATACTGTTATATGACCAAGGAACAATAGAATGCCGTGATTAGACATATAGACAAATTCTATAAAGATATAAATGCAAATATTGATTGTATTATGCCAGAATTTAAATAATAACCGCAATAGCTTTAGCCTGAGGATTTTTCCTGGGCACTCTGACCACTAAGAGTTAATAATACATTGCTTGAGACATGGCAAAATGCCCAGGGTGGTTGAAGATTTTGTTTTGGTCTAATGTCCTTGAAGCAACCAAAGCAAGCAGCTTGAGCACAGACTGTCATAGGCCTCTAGATTCTCAAAAATTGGGTTGTGGGGTTAATGAGTAAGAATGATAACTCTGTTTATTAATGATGTCAAAACGAGGGAAAATGATTGGAAATGATAACTCTATTCTGTCATAGTTTATTAATGATGACAAAAAGATGAGCAAAAGGAAGTGAAACACATGTCCAAAAACAAAAATGATATGACCTATGTTTTGGAACATCATGAATGTATCCATGCTAACTAAATTCTATATAAATAAACACTCTGGCTGCTAGTCAGTCAGGCTGCAAGATTCTCCCAACCACCATGGCCTGGCTCACTTCCTTCTCCCACTGACTCCTTACATCCTCTGCAGGACCCATCCACCGCCGGGGAATGGCTCCTGGCAGGATCTGGTCCAAACCTTTTGCGGGAAGCCCATATAAGGACATGGGGGAAGGAAGTTTTGCTCCTGGCTTGCTTGCTCTCACTCACTAGCAAGTCCATTCATTCACTGGCATTAGAGCCTACTTCTTCAGGATTCCAGCATCTACTGAAGACCAGCTGAGACATCTAGCCTCATGGACTGAACAACTACTAAATTCTTAGATCTTCAGTCAATAGGAAACCATTGTGGGATTAGCTGGATCACAGCCTTTAAGTCATTCTAATAAATTCCCTTTATATAAGATAAAATGTACATTATGTTTTTATATATAGTCATACATACACAAATATACACACAGATAGATAGATAGAGAGATAGCTAGAGATAGAGATGCATCCTATAAGTTCTGCTCTGTTACTCTAGAGAATCCTGACAAACACAATTGCCATGAGACATTTTATTCTTTCCACTTACACTTTCGTTCTGTCTTCTAGTTTATTGAATGGGGCTGAAAGCTATAAAACTGCTGGGCTTTAATTTAGAGATGGCTTTTCCCTGTGAAAATGACCCTGATCATTGTCATTTTTCACTTGGCTACTGCAGTTTAGGGTATTCTTTAATAGAATAGAAACTGGGAGATGTCCTCGCACTGGTCTCATTTTTCTGTATTTTTTGTAAACTGTCGAAATCCATTAAAAACATAAGGAGACAAAGCATTCTCAAAGAAGTATGGAATTAGTAGTTTAAGACCAAGAATGATGGAAGCAAATGATGAGATGATCCAATTGGAGACTTCTCAAGCTACAAACCATTGTATGACTTTTGATATTACTTGAGCAGAAAACATATCCATTCATATTATCCAATCTGGAAAATTGGCATGAAAATCTAGAAGGTAAAGGGATATGCAGAAGAGTTAAATTACTATAGGTAACCTTTCAATTGAAGAAATATTTAGAGCCAAAAAGAGGAATCCATAGAAGAAAAGACAACTTATATGAGAAAATGATCTACAAAATGAGAAAAAAATGGTGAATGACAAGAATATATCAAGCCTTACTTACCTTTAATCTTCTGTGCTGAAGTATTGCCCAATATATAGTTGATAAAGATTAAGTAATTCTATGCAGAGCTACCACATAGACCTGCTTATTAATTAAGATAGACTACATTGCATGTTGCTGAAACTTGCAAAATCTTTTTAAATCCCTTTGCATAAGTACCTAATTTGTAGCTGATTAATATTAGACTCAAACTATTTGATCCAATTTTTTATGGTCTCATTTGTTCTTTTCTTTTCTGTTTTCCAACCCTTTATCTGAACTAGTTATCTCATACACTTAGTATGACCATGACCTTACTTTGAGATCATGGCCTTTGTTCTTTTCCTGAATGTGGCACTTCTCCCTTGAAATATCCTCATAGCATATTTTCAGACTTTATTCATGTCTTTCAATTAGATCAGTTGATCACAGTTGATCCTGTCCGATAATTGCATATAGACCATTACACTTCCTAACTTCCAAATTCTTTTCTTAATATGCCTTTCTTCATAGCAAATATCATCACAAAATCCATGCCACATGTTTCTTTGTTTCTTGGTCATCTCTTGTCAATGGAATCTATTATTCACAAGAGCAAAAACTTTCTTTTTCAATGTTTGAGAATTTCATGTAGCCGTAAGCTTTCTCAGGTCCTTCGTGGTCCCACGTGGTCCCGGGATCCCACATTCCTCTGGTCCCACCTGGCCCTGCCACTTAAATAATCATTCAGAGCCTTAATATTAATTAACAATTGTATGGCCTATGCCAGGCTTCTTGCCAGCTAGCGCTTATAACTTAACCCATTTCTATTAGTCTATGTTTTGCCACTTGACTGTGGCTTTACCAGTGTGCTGGTATCTTGCTTCTCCTTCAGTGACAGCTGGCGTCTCCTCCTCTTCTCCTTTCTTCTCTCCCTATATCTGCTTGGATTTCCACCTGCGTCTAAGCGGCCTTGCCATAGGCCAATGCAGCTTTATTGTCAGCCAGTCACAGCAACATATATTCACAACATACAGAAAGACATCCCCCAGCAATTTCATACCTGAAAATAATGTGTTTTGATCAAGTCTGGCCCATCTCTTACCCTTCCTTTCTTTACTTACCCTCTTTACCACTATGCAATCCCATTTGCACATGTTCTGTTTGTTTGTTGTTTGTTTGTTTGTTTGTATGTCTATGAGTTTATTGTCTGCATGCATGTCTGTGCACCACTTGTATGCCTCATACTAAGGCCAGAAGGTGGTGTCTGGATCTCCTGAACCTGGAGTAATAGATGGTTGTTAACTGCCAGGTGGGTTCAAATAATTGAACCTGTGTCCTCTACAAGAGTAAGCAGCAATGAGCTAACTCTAAGATGCTCATGTGTTCTTTAAGACACATTGAGTCCATTTGGTGGTTCTATATGCACAAGCATGTAAGACCATGTACTGGAACATGGATAGATGCTAAAAGTCTGCATCCATGAAACTTTGGCTTTCCCTTTCTTTGCAGTCATCTCTTTTCAATAGATCTTCATTTAGGAATAGGGCTTTATGACTGTTTTGCCTTTCCATGCAGAGATTTTATATGGCTTTATCTTGCATAAAATCCTATGCATGCAATTGCAGCTTCAGTGAATGCGTGTGTGCATCTGTGCTCTGTGGCTTGAAAACACTGTTTCACTGTAGTGATTCACCCTCTGTGGCTCTTACAATATTTCCACCTGTTATTTGAGGGTGAACTTTGTGACTTGGGAGGAAAGGATGTGATACAAACAGGTAGCAGGCTTTCTTTTGGGCCACCAACCAGCTCCCAAATAATGACACAAGGATTTATTATTAGTTGTGAATGCTCGGCCTTATGCTTGTCTCACTTCTTATAACATAACCTATTTCTCTTCATCTACATTTTGCCCCAGTGCTTTTCACTTTTCTTTCATTCTGTATGTCCTACTCTGTGTCTGTTTGTCTGGTGGCTGCCTGGCTGGAGGGCTTGGGTGTTTCCCTCTCTCTCTGGCTCATTATCTCTTCTCCAGACCCTAGATTCCTCCTACTTATCCTTTCTGCTTATCAGCCCTGCGTACCCTTCCCTATGCTACCTAGCTATTGACCATTCAGTTTTTTATTAGACCAATCAGATACCTTAGAAAAGTAAGGTGAAACAGCAACACATCTTTATATAATTAAACAAATGCACCATGAACAAAAGCAACATGCCTTTACATAATTGAACAAATTCAACATAAACAAATACAACATATATTTACATAGTTAAAGTAATATTCCACAACACAAGTGTCCCATTTAGGGCTGAGAACTCCACAGAATCTTATTCTGTTTTTTTTTTTGTGACAGTATCCCTTCATTCATAACAATGCTTAATAGTCAAAATTGTGCAATGAATATACAAAAATTACCAATTAAAATGAATATTTTACTATATGTAAAATATGACTATTGCATTAATATATTTTTCATGCTTTATACACAACATCAGAAATAGATTTATCTGTTGATAGTCTGTTCTATCAATCAATTGAAACTAACTAATCCCTGCAGGAGCAACAAAAAAGTAAGAGAAAATTAATTCTAGAAGTAGATTGGTTGGAATTAATGTGACATTTCAGCTATCTGCCTCTCAAAAATGACTACTAGAAGGGTAGTAGTGGAACAAGAATAGTTAGACACCCAAGTTTCAATGTACAAAGTTTGATCTTAAAAGATTGATTACATGCAAATAGCAAAATTACCAAAGCTTATGGAATTTTTATGCAAAAACTTTTACAGAAAGAAAGATCTATTTTTTAAAAAAATTTGTAATTCTTGCATTCATTTTTAATACTGTGTCTTAAAAGTTAGGGTTTCTATTGCAATGATAAAATACCATGACCAAAAGCAACTTGGAAGTGAAAGGGTTTATTTCAGCTTATTGTTTATAGTCCATCATCAAACAAAGTCAGAAACTCAGGTCAGGAACTGAAGAGGAGAAATCATTCTTACTGGCTTGCTCACATGTGCTTTGCTCAACCTGATTTCTTATATAACCCAGATCTAAAACCAAGAGATGATATCAACATAGTAATCTAGGCCTTCCTACACAATAATTAATTAAGATAATACCTCACAGACTTGCCTACAGGCTAATTATATGGAAGTATTTTCTCAATTAAGATCTCCTATTTGTAAATAAGTGTAGGTTTTGAACAGTTGACAAAAAACAATTAGTACATACTACTACATTATTGACTAAAAGATATTATAATAGAAAATTCAATAAATATAAAATGAAAAGAAATTATAGATAAAAATATCATCAATGTAAGGGAATGATTCTTTGAATTGAAGAGATATCAATTGTAACACTAAAATAACTTAAGATAGCTTCAAAATCTGAAAATAAACAACACCAAAGCCAAAACCATCAAATTAACAAAAAAACAAATGAACAAAACTGGACCAAAATGAATGTCATTATTTTATTACAAATGAATTTCAAGGGAGTAGTGCACATGATTGGAAATACTACAGTGGCTAGAGTAAGTACATGATGACCAAATTACATTCCAGATCATGTGTTAAATGTTCACATCAATATCATTATCAATATCAATTGTTCACTATCAATATCAAAAAATTTTTCTTATAATTTACTAATTTTTAATTTAATAAATATTTAGATCAGTGTATTGGCCCATTACAATCTTTATATTATTTTTGTATTGTTTCCAAAGTAAACTTGAGAAATTAATATGAGAGATTTTACAATTCTAATAGCTTATATTCATAATTCAATGATTTCCTAATTTTATTTGCATTTTATCTTATACCATTCCATATAAAATTACAGAAAAATTAAAATCCTTGCCCTTTCTGTTATAACATTCTTTGTATATATTCACAAGTAGTGGACTTTGATGATATGGCTATTTTTCTAAAGAACCATACTCTCATTCCTATCAGTATTGTTAGGTACTCATAACCTCCTGTGACTTCAGCTCCACTAAAATTAAAGTCCTCTTTTGGCTTTTGAGAGCACCTGCATAGAGATGTCAAACATACACAGGAAAACATACATATATTTTCATACGTAAAAATAAAAGTGAATCATAAAACACTCTCAATTATCAGGTATAATAATTTTAATATTAATAATATGAAATTATTCCTTACTATGAAGAGTTTTACGGAAATTTTCCAAAATGATTTTAGGCAACTTTTTTCAAAATTTGCCTTTAAGAATTATGCTGTAATAAGTTTTAGGGAATCTTTCAGTCACATTACTGTACTGTAGCACTCATATATAATTGATTGGGCATACTGGCAAACATTATACTCAATATCATCATTTTTAACATTAAAAATATCAAAGTATGATTTAATTGTGACTCTTTTGGTGATTAAAACCATTTGGCAATTAAAAAGGAGTGCGTTTAAATTTTTTCATTTTACTCAAATATTTAATATATGTCAAATATTTTTGACTCCTAAACATGTTCCTGTAGCCAAGGAAGCTTCATAGTCAAGTGCTAGTGTGAAAACAAGAAGTCAGTAAAGATTCTTGGCATGTGGCAATGCAGTCATGAGTGTGAGCAGACTTCCAGAAAATACCTTCCATTCTCTGAGGAAGGCAAAGTCTGCGAGTCAGTTTTTCTCACTTGACAGCAGATCTGCATAACCAAAGTAAAGTCCTCTTCAGAGTGCTGGGAGGATAATGGAAAAGCAAGCCATATATTTACCATGCTGAAATAGAATATTTTGTAATAACACTCATTTTGAAGTATTGCCAAGGCTTTTATAAGAAATAATGGAAGTACTGTGTTGGTATGAATAAGAAACAGTGATTCTCTCCAGCAATAAAATGAATAATAGTTCTTTATTACCATTGCCAGAAAACTGATACCGACAATTATTCCTATATAATTCATAGTATGACATAGGACATTGCTTTGTCTTGTCAAATAAGGAAACACTTTAACTTTAAGATGATTGTACTTCATGAGCTGATAGTATCTATAGATTATTGGTTAAAATATTAATCATTTAAGATGGAGTTTTAAAAGCTAAAAAATTGTGTTCTCTTCTGTGATTATTTTTTTAAAGTTTTATCTTTAGCTCTGCTCTTACGATGGTAATTTGAAGAATGTAAAGGTGAGATTCTCAGATAACACTTGTTTTCCTTATTTTTTGAGATACTTGGTGTGAGACTGCTTAGTTCATGGGGAAAAAAGGAATTTTGACGTATCACTTCGGCAAAATTTCTACATGAAAATTATGGTGTTCATGGAGATATTTTAATCACTCCTTTAACCTGGATAATGTAATGGGAGCTATTAGTAGAAACTGTTAGCTGAGCAGCCTCAATGGAATTTCAATAGCCTTGAATCAGCAAAGTGTGATTTAAAATAACAAAGAAATGCTAATGTAGACCAGTTATCATTTTACTTTTTTCTTTCTGTAAGAACACTGGAATGAGTTATTCTAGCATAAACATCTTTCAGCTAGCTAAAATTAATATCCATACTTTATATCTAGCTTTTTAAATATTAGGCAGTAATCAGTGACAAAAATAAAACATTATAAAATAATTTAAATGAACTATGAACTTTATTATAAACTTAACTTTAAAAGCTGTTTATGACTTATTTAGCCACAGTTTTTTCCTTAAAATATTAATAAATATCACGAGTTTATTATCTCTCTCAGAAAGAAAACAAACAAAACACCAGGGGAAAAGTATCTCAAAACTCAAAGTCAAAACAGACGAATAAAACAAATAAAAGATAATTAATAAGGAAAAAATAAAAAAGTACACCCAAAGAACCATCGAGTCCATTCTGTTCTGTGTTGGCCAACAATTCTCGAGCATGAAGCCTGCCCTAGAATGTGATGGACCTACCCGGTGATGCTCCATTGCAGAATACTGATTTTCCCTCTCCCAGTATCAATTGCAAACAGCTAATTGGTTAAGGACTTTGTGTCTTCTCCTTCTCAGACATGGCAACTGGAGCAGTACCAAACAGCTTACATCTTATCCACAAGCAGATCTGTGAGTTCAAGACCAGCCTGGTCTAAAGAGCCAGTTTCTAAACAGCCAGGGCTACACAGAGAAACCCTGTTTCAAAAAGCCAAACCAATCACACATACATGCACACATACACACACCCACACATCATAAAACTTTGGTTACAATTTTCTCTTGTAAGTAATTTTAGTGTTATTTTTCCAGTTTTGCTAGTATTATTATTTTTAATATATTAAAAAATAATTCATATATATCAAGGATGTGGAGACCTATTATTATAACATTAAGTTACATTGTCATGATAATATGAGAGTTTTTAAATTTATTTGATACTATTTTTATTAACTATTTATGGTTATCTCAACAAAATGATTTTAGATGTTATTTAGTTAAGTCTGCAGTACAAAGAATAAATTTATACTTCAAAATTTAGAATCACTTAGTCATTTAGAATTTAATACTTGTGGATAATGCTTAGATATTGACTTAAGTTGTCCAGATTTTAAGTTTTTATTAATGAGTAAATAATTTTTATAATTGTCTATTATATTACAATAATGTGATAATAATTGTCATCTTACATTGTTTTTTTATACAGCCTATAAAATTTTATATACAACTTAACAAACAATAATCTCTTCAAAACAGTGAAAAGGATGGTGAAATGATATTATCTTCCAACTGCAATATTAAAGCCATTTTGAATAATAAAATTATGAAGTTATGTGCTTCAATGCTTATTAATAATTAGTCATATTCAATTATTTTGAAAACAGTTTTATTTATATAAATCTTTATAATGCAAAAGTTCTAAATATATAGAAAAATAGTATAAGTAACTCACCTCACTTCCACATACATCCTATTAATACCTTATGCAATAATGATAAATTTCCATGAATCAATTTAACAATTAATGTCAATAATTTAGTTCAGAACATACTTTGTTTATATATTTAGGTTTTTAACCTAATGTAACCACTTTCAAAAACATCATGCTAGGAAGTATTAATGATTTTCTAAATAAATGGTTATAATTTTTATATTAATAAGTTGACAATTCTAATATAATTAAGATGTTTCTCCTAAACTAATTGATTTGCAATATCAATTGACTTTAACAGAAAATTTATTTAACTCTGACAAGTTAATGTGAAAGATTATATCAAAATGCCTAATTTCTTTTATTTTTTTAATACTATGCTGAGAAAAAGTAAACATTGAGGTGATGATGTTTTCATAATACTCTACAAAGATTTTTATAATAAAGAAAAATCAGTCATAAATCTTATACACCTCTTTTAGTTTCGTTTTTTTCTTCATTTCCATTAGTACTTTGATAAAGTCCAATAGTGATTTTTGGTTAATTCACCCTTTTCTGCCGCTCATCTCAGTTCTTTCCTTATTTACTGACCACTAATATTTGCTTCCTCTTTGTTGTAAGTTCTCTGAGAATTTCATACGAGTTTGATCATATTCGTAGCTTCCCTGAACTTCCTTTTTTTTTTCATCCTATCAAACACAGTTTATGCTACCCATTTGCTCTTTGATATCGGAGGTGATCTCTCCACCAGGGGCCATACTGTTAAAGGAATCTGACTCTTCCTCTCCCGGCAACTACAAACTGCCAATAGCTCTTCACCTAGGACTGGACCTCAGTGCCCCACTCTTCTCTCCATGATGGAATTTTGTCTGCCTGAGCCTTGTATGTCTTGCTGTCTCAGTTGCTGTCAACTCGTATTCACAACTTCCCTGTAGTGTCCATAAAAAAGTTTCCTTATAGCTGTCCACCACCTATAACTCATACAATTCTTCTGTCCTTTTTCCTCCACGATCCCCTTAGCTTTGGCCAGAGAGAGTGTGCTGTAGAGGTCCATTTTAGGCCTGAACATATCATAGTCTTTTAGTCTCTACAATTTCACCGGTTGAGGCTCTCTGTGTTAATCTCCATCCAGTGAAAAAAAAAAAAAAAAAAAAAAAAAAACCTTCTCTAATAAGGTTTGACGGATGCAATAAAACATGGATATAAAGATAAGTCACTAGAAATCTGTTTACTATTATGTCCATTCAGCAGAGTATTAATAGTAAGTTCTCACCTAGGACCAATGACCTGCTAGCCATAGGTTTTTAGGACCAATATGGTGCTAGGTATGGGTTTTAACTTGTGGAGCAGGTCTGAAATTCAATCAGGAAGTAATGGCTACAACTATGGGTGTCAGAACATTAGTGCTAGTATTGTATCAGTAGGCACATTTTAAGTTTCAAACAAAAGAATATTAAGAAGCATAATTTTATAGGAAATGTTTCATTCATGTTATGTCATAGCATTTTACCAATAGTATTTTAAAGTCTTACATTAAAATTAACACACTGATTTATTGTTTTCTTTAGAATAAAATAGACTTGATTATGTCTGATTTCTTAAAGGTGTGTATGAGTGTCATTCAAAAGGTTGAGAAATTTAAATTTAAATTAGCACGTTTTAGTATTTATAAATTGATTATATATATATATATATATTATATATATATATATATATATTGATGTCTTGCAAACTATAGCAAAGTAGCTCTTGGAATTCATATCTGTTTATATTCAAAATCATTCTTTGATTTAGTTCAGGCATCCTTCTGAAAAAAGCACTGTCCTCTTCCCATTAAGAATTTGAGAACATCTAGGAATAGAATGCATTTTAGCCAGCTAGCCACTTACAATCCAGAATTTGAAGCCAAGCTTTGTGAACAACCCAGTTGATTTACATTGCCATTCCATTCTGGATAGAGGGACATATGTAGTGTCAGTCTTAAGATTCTTGTTTAGCATGTGCCCGGTGTCAGTAATAAAATTTAATACAAGGTTATATTCTAATATTTTTCTCTGTAATTAAAAAAAAGTTCTGCAGTAAACTTATTTCTATTTTATAAATTATCTAAGGAAATATTATTTCATCACATTAGTAGCAGATTTGTCTACTAATTAGTTTATGAAAATATGTGTAAAAAGTCATTGTAGTCATTAAATTTCAGCAGGCCATACTAAATTCATGTAAATATTGTAACACAAATAATATCAAAATCATTACTATTTTGTGATTGTAAGTCTTATGGGTATTAATTATTTATACAAAGAATATTAATCACATTTAGTTCATTAGTTTTAAATATATTTTTTATTTGTAAATAAAAGGAAATAATATTCAGATTCTATTTTATAAATGTCCTCAAATTTCTAACAACTTCACACAACATAGGTCAACATTCATTAATAGTTTGATATAAAAACACTACTTAATAATAGTTCAAAATTCAGAATACATACTGTATCAAATTTAGGTCTATTGAAATTTGGTAGTACTATAAATAAATGCTAGATGTAAAACTATAAACATAAAATTAACAACCTTCAACTTAATGCTTTTCTTCATTTTTGTTTAGTCAATTTCTCATGAAATCTCATTGCAGGAATATGTTATTTTTGCTGTGCAGATCTTCCTGAGACTATGTTTTCACCATACAAGCAAGTTAAGGGGAATGATGCAGAAGAACATAACTGAAACAAGGGAGACATCTGATGACCGTCAGGCTCTGCAAATTCAACCAAGGAATCTAGTTTCATAGGCCTGGTGACAGATCAGAATTCTATGTACATACAAAAGTACATATAATCAGATTATGAATCACAATGCTCTATAGTATACTCTCTGCATATTACAAAGGATGTACATAATTCATTTCTCTATGTTACAATCAAAGCAAGCTTTAAGCAAAAGGCACTAATGTGAAATGAAAACACAGGCAAGAACCTAAAAGTCCTTGAAATTAAATATCATTATCCAGGAAATAAGAGTACACTAGACTTTGGTTCAGGGGGCATTGACTCTATCATCTCATCAACACAGAGGGAACATTACTCAGAAATACAACATAAATGAAACTCTGATCAAAATGTTGGTATAACTGAGGTAAAGATGTATTGGAAGGGTTTTAGAAAATGCCTGCTACTATATTTATATTTCACATTATAATTAATACTGAAATGGCATTCATACAGTGTCAGTTATTTACCAGTTGAGAATTTTTCTATACTAGCTTTAATGCTTAAGTACAACATTGAATAGCATTACTTTATTTATTAACTGAACATATTTTATTAATCAACAAAATCATACATCAATTTTATTTAAAGTGAAAATACATTATTTTTTTCTATCCTAATGATGATAAATATATTTAACAGATAACTGAGGTTTTGTCTCCTCTGATGTATTGGTAAAATTTAAATATCACTTGATACTCAAGAGTATTGAATAAAATATTCTTATTATAATTTATGTCTGAAAGACCTTTAACTATTTACATTTTTTAACTCCCTATTGAATTTGTTCTGTTTTAAATATGAAAGGAAGATCTTTGTACTTAAATACTAAGCTGTATTTGTTTTGGAAAAATGTGGGTGTTAAAATTAGAATTAAAATGATTTTTGTATTAAAATTGATCCAGTTGAAACTTGAGTTACTTGAAAGCATAAGGAATTGAGCACAAAAATCAATACATAAAAATTAATATACAAAACATAATGTAGTAGTCCCTTGTTTAGGGGTGGGGAGGCTCTGTGAGATTTCCTCCTTCCATGTTAGGATTGATATTAGTGTGTTCATTGTTCAGGTCTTGTTGAGTCAGCCATGTTGTTGAGGTATTATGTGTGTAGTTGACTTGATATTTCTAGGAGACTATATCAGCAACTCACTAGTTCTTTGGCTCTTCAGATAATTCTTCCCCCTGTTCCACAATGTTCTCTGGGACTAAGGTGCCAGAACTGCACTGTAGATGTATCCATTGAGAACAGTCACTCCATAGTCAATTATTTCCTAATTTTGACCAGTTGTGGTTTTTATAATGGTCTCTGTCAGATACAGTGATCAACATTTTAAAGGGGTTAAGAGAACTGCACCTACCTGTGAGTATGAGGATAAATATTTATAATGCAATTGGGGATTATATTGGTCTAGTAATAAGCTGGTAGAAGATTCCCTAAGACCCATGAGCTCAATAGTCCAGGTGTTTGTCTAGGTTTCCAGTACTATTTATGCTTTCCTATTGAGGCAATTAGAGACCCTTTTGTTACTACAAAAGTATAATTGACATTATTGCATCTGTAGGGGTTTCTTGTCATGCTGGAAATTGTTTTGGTTCATAGATGTCACAACTGGGTAGTACCATTTACAGCTTTTCTCCTTTGGTAGCTTGAAAGTTAGTCCTTAGGAATGGGACTTCCACATAAGATATAGCTGGAATAATCTGTGTCCTGTTTCTTGAAGTATGTGTTGTCTTCATCAATAGAGACTTATTTCCAAGATCTGAAAGACAACCAAGGTTAACATCAATAATCTATAATTATTGGTTGGGGAGTCTCTTCAATTTCCCTGAAAAATAACTCAAAAAGAAGTTTTGCATGCCTAGTGCTGGAGTTTTTGTTAGATGATTTATGGCTCTTGGAGGTGCCATTGTTAGCCCAAGTGGCATAATTTCATCTAAGCTATGTGTTTTGTGTAAGAATATACTTATATGATTTATATATAATCTTAGGTAAATATAAAATAGTATGATTACATAAGCATTATAAAAAAACCTCTTTCACTCACCTTTATTGACATCCCTAATCCCCTCCCCAATTAAAGGGCTAGCCTCTCTCCAATAAAAAGGCCCTCCTGTATTACTCAAGCTTCTTTAGAGAAATAGAACTGATAGAATGAGTGAGTGTGTATGTGTGTGTGTGTGTGTGTGTGTGTGTGTGTGTGTGTATGTGTGTGTGTTATGTGTGTACAAATGAGATTTATTTTTTTTTATTAGAGTGATTTACAAACTGTGGTTCAACTATTCCAAAAATGGCTATTTCCCAATGCAAGTCCAAGGTTCCAACCATTCAGTCCATGAGACTTGATATTTTCTTTGGTCTTCAATATACATTTGTATCTTGAAGGATCAGACTCTTTCAGAATGAACTTGCCTGGGGAAAGAGTACAAGAAGCAGACAAAAAGTCAAAGCTCCATTCTCCCATGTCCTTTATATAAGCTGTCACCAAAAGGTGTGGTCCACTTTAAGGTGGATCTTCCCATCTTAAAAGAGCTGGATTTAGGGTAGCCCTTCCCACTTCAAATGATTCAATCATGAAAAATTCCTCACAGGTGTATTCAGCAGCTTGGGTTTTGGTTAATTTCAGATGTAGTCAAGTTGGCAACCAAGAACAGTCATCACACCAACCAGCATGAGCTCCCTAATCGACATTGAACTCGAACTTCAGTGCAAATTTTCAGTTTGAAAACTTCACTGGCTTCAGAGGTTAACTTTCTCTGGTAACTACAGTTTCTGTTCTTGTTTTCTTACACTAAAGAACCCTCCTTCTATTGCTGAACTTCATTGTTTTTCTTTTCTTTTTAAATACTAATCATTATACAATATAAAGTAATTAATTATATCAGCTTGATTTTCATGACAATTTCCTAAAAATGTCTAAGAAAAA
This sequence comes from Peromyscus eremicus, assembly GCF_949786415.1. Lineage (NCBI taxonomy): Eukaryota > Metazoa > Chordata > Mammalia > Rodentia > Cricetidae > Peromyscus > Peromyscus eremicus. The sequence goes on along the minus strand of NC_081429.1, from coordinate 14,810,769 downwards.
CCCATGTGTTTAATGTCAAAATGATATGATGTAGATAACAATCACATAGAACAAACTTCTACCTTGAAAATAAGCATGCTATCTTGGTCAACTGGGGAATCTTAAAGGATTATTTTGGATTAGCAACTTCATTTTATGCATGACTCCCCATTTTTCCCATTTATATCCTGTATATCCTGCGCCTCCCATTTCTAAGGCTCTCTCTCACCCTTACTACATTATACTTCTCCTTAACAAAATAATGGTAAGAAATATAGTATATTTATAATTTGCAAGTAAATGGATAAAACTAGAAAATATTATGATGAGTGAGGTAACACTAACCCAGAAAGATAATGGCCACAAGTCCTCTCTTATCTGCAATTCCTAGTTCCATATCTTCAGGTGTGAGTAGATAACATTCAGTAATGACAGTAACCAGAAAGTCACATTTTCATGCACAGAATAAGCTATCAGTAGAATTTACTCTTGATACTGGATACAGAAGATTGGAATTGTCCTTGGGTCAGTAAACATCATACAATGGGGTAATACCAAGAAATTTTTTCACCTGTAAAATAAATGGAAAATTGAACTTGGAAAGTATAAGACTATGTCTATTTAATATTTACTGTACTAAAGTGCTGTTATGTCAACATGGGAACTAGATCAACCCCTTCTGTAGGGAAGATCATTTTTTTCCCTGTATATTCAAGGAATTCAATCATTACACACTTAAAACTCTTCATCTTCCAATTTTCATTTCAAAATAACTTCCTGATGAATAAGAGAACAAGAAAAAATACGTAACTTTAAATGAATGAGCTAATTCCATTTTCTTTTTAATTTAGAGCCTAAGATTAGTTTACTTGATTACTGCCAATTTTGTAACATAAGTGAACTTTGTTCTCTCTCCAGTTAAACTTTGATATATTAATTGATATTTGATGTTAAAACATATAAACTCTTTCTGAACATAATGATGCTATTTCAACAAACTGTTTCTTATACATATAATTTGTCTATCCACATGATCATACCTGATTCAGATGCTAAGGACTCAGTAGTAGAAGTGGTCAATAAGTAAAAGCAACAGGAAATGGCCAGGTACATGGCTCTTTCTCTGAAATCAAAACTTAAATTATAATATTCATGTTTTGATGTACAAAGAGGTAAATAGGTCTGATTAAGTTCTTTTAATTGTTGTTTTCATATAATTTGATGAAATTATGCACACTTTCACCTGACAAAACCCAACAAGCATTGAAAAGAAATGGACTTTAAAATAACCTATTGTGATGCTGGAGACAAGGTATCAGATGGAATGGTATATATTTGGGCAGTCATAACTATAACATTAAAGAGACAGCCCAGCCCTGACCTGCTGTTGATATAACTATAGGCTGGCAGCCCTTCCTTAAGAGCCTTACAACCTTCCATCATTGAAGATTTGAGGAGGACAGATGTTTCCATCAGAGTGATAGTATTTTTTACTCTGCTTTCATTAAACTGTCATTTTTTAAACTGCTTCAATTTCAGGTCCCTTTTATCGCTTTGTTAGTTTTAATGTGTGTCTCTCTTTACCTTGGATGACAGGAAGGTGGCCCTCACTTTAATTGTGTGTATCCTTGACAAAGATTGGACCATGTGCCTTACAACAGCTCTTTCTTAAATTGTACCTAGTCATAAAGCAAAAACAATGTTGAGACAATAAACAGGTCAGACATCGCTAGGTATTCCATATGTGGAAACGGAGAAATAGGAAACATTTCAAAGTGAAACATGTATTCGATATATTTTGAAAGAATCAATAACTTTGATATGTTAATGTAATGGAAACTATTGTTCATTTAACTCAAATCAGTGTGATGCAGAAGCAACGTACATATTTAAAGGTGAAAGTTCCATGAAGAGCCAAGAAAACACCCTCAGTGTAATATGCTTAAGTTAGCTTTTGTAAATTACCTCTTTAATACAGAAGGTTAAGGTAACAAAATTTACTTGGTATTTAAAAAATGATTTATTTTTGAGACTGTAATAATTATAACTTTTCTCTCTCTTCTTTCCTCCTCCCAAATTTGCCGATATACTAACTCCTTGCTCTCTTACAAATCATTGCCTCTTTTTTCATTAATTGTACACACACATACACAAACACATACACACTCAAACACACACACACACACACACACACACACACACACACACACACACACAGGAACATGCACACATGAGTGCCTAAATACATAAGCACAAACTTCTCAGTCTGTAGGATGTTAACTGTATATATGTTTTTAGAGTAAACATAAACTGAAAAAGAACAATAGATACGCTAATGTGGACCAGAGAAAGCCCTGGAGGTCTCAACCCTACACAAAGAACTGTTGACAACCAAGAAATGCTGAGAGTGGGAGAAATAATCTTCCCCAGAGAAGAGCACACTAATTGACATTTTTATTTAAATATTTTTCTTTTCTTTTGGGACCTTACTCTGGTGTTACCTGGAGAGCAGCATACGCAACACTCATGCCTAAGGAGGAAAAAATGAGAACAGGTCCTGTCTTCCATCACCTCGTCCTAATTTTTCTCTAATTTCCCACAGAAACTGTAAGAATGTATCTGAAATAAAAAATATGAGATGAATGTATTAAAATGAAATGACAACATTCTGAAAGTGTGGTCTGAGCATACATATTTTAGAGAACTATGAAAGATTAAAATTAAGAGGTGACTATACTTAAATGTTAAACTTCTACATTTAGCATTCCTGAAAATCATGTGAAGTGGTGAAGTGCACCTTTTGATCTCTGAAAAGATTATTATACAGGACTTTCCCCCCACTGAATCCATGTTCTCTCCAAATTACATTTTTCAGTAATTATCATAATAATGAGTGTAACAGGCTATACGATTTCTGATCCTTCTGTAATAAATCTGTACTCTATGAAAAGGAATAGACAGCAAATGAAAGGTCAGTTCAGTTAGATATTATTACTATGTGAATAAGTGTATTTGATTGAAATGCATTTCCTAGATTATGTTATCATTATATTAAAGATTCCTTATGAAATTCATTTTTTGTGATTATTGTGCATTTTAAGTGTTCAGTAAAGCTCTAATCAAGTTATCCCTGCAAGATAGATTGACATTCTAAACTTACTAATATACATCCTATAATATGATATTTAAATAGCCAATGACAATAATTTCCAAGGTTGGTAAATGACAATAATAGATTATCAAAGCTTACAAAAGCACCAAATCCACATACTTTGTTAATAAAATGAACTCATAATTGTGACTTAATTTATTGACACCCTACATTATAATTCTTTTAACTAAATGATAGTGATTCAATCAACAATTCTCAAATGTGGTATATATTGTACAATATACAGTAACCTTCGTGTTATTGATCTTTGTTTTAATTATGAATAGGATTAAACAATTAATAGATATATAATGTGTTTCCACATTAGGAATTATTTAAAAAGTGAAGAATTTTATATACCCACTACCCTAAAATCATATGAAGATTATAAAAGCAATTTTGACATGTGTTCTCAGTCTAATCTTAAAACCAGTTTTCTGTGTCTGAATTTAAAGACAAATGACCAGTGTTTTAATTTATGTATTTTCCCCCCTCTAACAAAGATTTCATGGTTCTACTCCTTCTAAAACCTACAGGAGACATAAGGTAACAAAGGAAAGACAAAATTTGAGCCTTCATAGATAGTACAATGTGTGATTTAGTAGAACAATTATGAAATAACTAATAGTTCCTGGGAGCATATAGCTGCATTTTAATTTTGTTTTTCATTACATTTACTTCATATATTTTGCAGTTTTATTTTTTGATATGCTCCTCAATTTTCTGTATATATTTTATTGTGCTAGTATAAAAGGATATCATTTTGACCTATTTAAACACAGCAAAAAATACTACATTGGAATTCAAAATTTCCAGATGTTTAAAACATAACATTATCCTAACATAATGTAAAGTACATGGTTATAATTAACATATTTATTTCTAGTTACAGATTGGATTTAGTACTGGTTATTACGATTTAGTACTGGTTATTACAGTGCTCAAGCCAGGTGTGGTAGTGTGGGGTAATAATCCTAGCAATGGAGAGGCGGAGACAGTAGGATTGTGAGTTTACTATGGTCTACATAGTAAGTTCTAGTTCAACATGAGATATATACCAAAAGCCCATCTCAAAAATTATTGTGATAATATTTATTGCCATGGTTATTTGAAGGTTTTTATAGGAGATCTATCTACAACAATTACATTTTTAAGGCAACTCAATATTAAATGCATTTTCTCTATGGTAACAATATACTACAGAATTTCACTATTTTCATTTAAGCATAAAGATGATTATTCATAGATATAGAGGAAAATAATATCAGATATAATCTAGATATGGACATATGATGATATATACTGTATTTGAACTAGACTAAACAAACATAAATATAATTTTTGTATATACAAGAAATTAATAGTTAATGGTTTCTCTTGTTAGTAACATATTGCATACATTTTAATTTATTTTTATGGCACGTTTTGTTTGGGTTTAGTTTTGTTTGACAAGGTCTCTAGTACAGTCTGGGCTCAAGCTTCCTGTGGCTGAGGGTGACCTGGATCATCTTGATTCTCCCTCTATAACTTCTGTAGTGCTTGGTTTACAAGCGTGGGGCAACAGGGCAGGTCTGTGTGGTGGCAGGGACTGAACTCAGATCTCGATGCATTCTAAAAAATCACTCCACATACAGAAATATAGCCAGTCCTTGGATGGTATTTTCAGTTGTTTAAATATGTTAAAGTCGGAAAATTTTACTTTTCTTCCTTTACCTACTTTTAATGAAATAAAGACACTATGTAATTCAATTTTTTAAAAAAATAAAATGATAACTTGACACAATGTTAATGTAAATACATGGGGCTAAAATTTCCAGAAATTAGTTTACAGGTAAATTATTCTTTATTTTAATTTCAATTTTCATCTTTTAATTTCTACTTGAAAAAATGTCCCCTGTTCAGGGAAAACTATTAAAAGCTTCTGCTTAAAGTTGTAAAACTTATGAATAAATAAGCATTTTCATTACTGGATTTAAATTTAGTTGCATTTTAATATCAAAAATGTGTTTCCTTATTATATAGTAAGACCTGACATACATACACTTCAGGAGAAATCTTCATTTGATTTGATAATCCTTATATTATTCAATCTATGTAATATTTTGATAGATGTTAAGTTGAATATTTATTAGAATATGTTTTCAATTACAGTGAAATGAGAATTACATAATAGTTTAGTTTCCTAAAAGTGATAAACATGAATAATTTAGTTTATGTAATTTACCAGTACTTAATACAATGTGCTTGACATAAAATATCTTAATTTATATAACATATCTAAAAATGCTTATAAAATAAAATCACAAATCATTTACTTCATATGTTGATCTAGCTATATTCAATCTTATTCTTTTACCAACTATATAAAGATTTGTATTTTCATATACATGATCATACATACCTAAACCTTTAAAACTGATTTTATACAACTTAAGAATATGTGTATTCACTACATATTCAACTGAGAAAAGAAAACTTCCAAGGGATTCTCCAATGTTTTATTTGAGGAAAGAATTTAGAGCAAGATAACATAATTTACTAAATGCATTTAACTTTTTAAGACTTTGTGAATCATTTTCACTTCCAAAGTTTACACTGATAAGCTCATGGGAATGTTTTGAAGGGATTCACAGGAGGGTTTGGAGACATAAAAGGGGAAGGATAAATACTGAAATTAAGTTATAATATCAGAAATTAAAAACAATCACACACAGAGAAGGGAGATCAGCATGAAGTCCCACCCCTAGTTGAGGAGCTATTGGCATTGGAGAGCAACCGGGGGAGGGAGAGAGAGAGGGAGCACTTTTTAAGAGTACAGCTTTTGATGAGTTAACTATGGCCTAGTGAAGGTCACATGTCCAGGAGTGCATAGGCAGCACAAATTATACTTGATCAGTTTAAATTAAGAAGGAGATATTAAGTTGTGTTGGTGGGAAATGGATGTGGGTCTGGGAGCAATAGGGTAGGAGAAGAAGGTGAGTGTGGTAAAAATACATTATATAAAATTCTCAATGATCTAATACAAATGAGAAAAAATAATTCCTGTGAGAATACATTTTTTCAACAGTAAATAATCAGATTTTATCCTGTTTTCTGAATTCACAACTTACCATTAAATTGGCCATCTCTGTTTCTTGTGTCCACTTTCAAACAATAAGTAAAAATATCATCTTAAATACATGTTTACACACTTTTCATCATCACTTCTTTTCATATTAACTAAGACGAAATTTATGTATATATATTTTATTAAGATTTTTTTCATTCATTTTACACACCAAAGTTCCCCCTCTTCCTTCCTCTTGCCCCTCAGCCTTCTCCCACAACCCCCTCATCACCCACAAGAAGGCAAGGCCTTCCATGGGGAGGCACATTTAGTAGAGTCAAGTCCAAGCCCTTCCCCTTGCCTCAAGGCTGCATGAGGTGTCCCATCATAGGTAGTGGGCTCCAAAAAGCCTGTTCATGCACCAGGGATTGAATCTGATTATACCACAAGGGGCCTCTCCAAGCAGATCAAGCTACACAATTGTCTCCCCATGCAGAGGGCCTAGTCCAGTTCCATGCAGGCTCCACAGCCATTGATCCAACTTTTATGAGTTCCCATTAGTTTGGTTTGGCCATCAGTGCAGGTTTGCCCATCATGATCCTGATGTGCTTTCTCATAGAATCTCTCTTCTCTCTCTCTGACTGGACTCCTGGAGCTCTGCCTGGTATTTGGCTGTGGAACTCTGCATCTGCCTCCATCAGTCATTGGAGAAAAGTACTGTGATGACAGTTAGGGCATTCCCAATCTGATCACTGGAGCAAGCCAGTTCAGTTCAGGTACCCTCTCCACTATTTCTAGTAGTCCAAGCTGGGGTCATCCTTGGGGATTCCTGGCAACTTCCCTAGCCCAGGGTTTCTTTGCTTCCCCATGATATCTCCCTCCACCATGGTATCTCTCTCATTGATTTCCCACTCCATCCCTGTTCTAGCTTGACCATCCTATTCACTTATGTTTTTATCCCCTATCTCCTACCCTGCATTGCCCACCCCTCACCCCCAGTTCACTCATGGAGATCTCATCTATCTCCCCTTCTCAGGGTGATCCATGTGTCCCTCTTTGGGTCTTCCTTGTAGGATAGCTTCTCTGGAATTATAGGTTGTAGTCTGGTTATCCTTTGCTTTACATATAGTATCCACTTATGAGTGAGTACATACCATGTTTGTCCTTCTGAGTATGGGTTACCTCACTCAAGATGATATTTTCTAGTTCCATCCGTTTGCCTGCAAAATTCATAATGTCATTGTATTTCTCTGCTGAGTAGTACCAGTTATCAGGGAGATGCAAATCAAAATGACTCTGATATATCATCTTACACCTGTCAGAATGGCTAAGATCAAAAGCACTGCAGACAGCTTATGTTGGAGAGGATGTGGAGCAAGGGGAATGCTCCTCCACTGTTAGTGGGAGTGCAAACTTGTACAGCCACTTTGGAAACCAGTGTGGTGATTTCTCAGAAAATTGGGAATCAATCTTCCTCAAGACCCAGCTATACCACTCTTGGGCATATACCTGAGGAATGCTCAATCATACCACAGAGACACATGCTCAAGTATGTTCATAGCAGCATTATTCATAATAGCCAGAACCTGGAAACAACCTAGATTCCCCTCAACTGAAGAACAGGTAAAGAAAATGTGGTACATATACACAATGGAGTATTACTTAGCAGAGAAAAACAATAACATCATGAAATTTGCAGACAAATGTATATTTTTATAAATATGACAAATTTTCTAGATGACAGAGATTAAATTTTATGACAGGATTTTTGTATATACTGACAAACCAAAAATTCTATATTGAAATGAAATGTTTTTGAACATTTTAAAATGTCTGTATCTAGATTTCCTGCACATGATTCATTCTTTGAAAGGCAAGGATGCATGTTGTACATACCTAGCTCATACTAGAGGCTACATGTCATGTTGCACACTTGAACATTTCTTCAGTATCACAAAAACTTTCTTCAGAGATACATTGTATAAATTAACATTAATTCACATTTAAAAAATTATACTTACATAATAACATTAAATGCTCTCTATTCCATTTAAAAATAGGACTATGTATTTCATTGCCCACTCCCTAGTTTGACACTCAATAATTTATTCTTTCTTAGCCTTGGTTTCTAATGTCTAAAGATGGAAGCCTAAAACCTGTGTGTAATGGTAATATGAACACATCCCAAGACATACTGCAGAACTGCAATAAATATTAAACATTAGTGCTTGAGAAAATTCAGAATCATGGCATCTATCCAGGCACTCCAGTGATGGGACATTAAAAATAAAGCCTTACCAAAGGCCTTGTTGCAAAGGCTACCAGTCTTCCAGCTATATACTACTGTCATCTGTATTTCCCCTGACTGAAAAGTTATAGGACACAATGTAGAAGAGAAAAACAAACCTCTAGTCTAAGAATTACTAAATACTAATATTTTTCAATCTGCCCTTATGTTTCATATAAGGAAGTTACAATTTTTTAAATATCTACTCTAATCCTTAGTTTTTCCCCTTTCTTAATGACATCCATCATTGTAATTAAGTGTTTATTGTTCCATTTATATATCATATATATATAAAATATTCACTATATATATGCAACAATGTACAGGATTACTTTGCCTGCTATAAACATTTTTTGATAAATACTTTTTCATAGTCTTTGTGTCTGTATTCATTTATTTTGTTGTTGCATACAATTTCATCTTAATAGAAGTTATCATTACATTCTATACTTAATACACATTAATTCATCTTACCCTCAGAGTGCTTCTGAGACTTTTAGTATTTTTGCATTATATTTTCATCTCTATGTTTTAATTTACTATTACTTTGATGTACATGTAATCAAAGGAACTGTAGGAAGTTTAAACAGTCTATCCAGAGCTGAGAATGAAGAAACAGAGCTGTTCTATAAAGCCATGATTGTTTCTCTGGAACCTGTACATGAATCACTTAACCTTCTGCTCAAAATAAAAGAATAGATCACATGTTTTATTCATTTTGGTATGTATGAACAAATCAGCTGTTGGTAACATTTTACCCTTGCAGACAACACTAAATGAATGTCATCCAACATGTCATCTGAGTGCCATGAAAGAAACTCTTTGAGTCAGAATGTCACTAAACTGAATCTCAGCATAGACCTGCACTATCACAGCCCATCTTACAGACACTTTTCTCTAATATGCTGGTCTTCAATAATTATGTACACCTGAAAATGTTTCCTTTAGCTAAGAAATATCTGTGGTTTAAACTGTGTCTAGTAGGTCTGGTGTTCTTAACGTGTTATGATAAAACATGCATAACAAACAGGAGACTTAATACTAACTGCTTAGATACAAATAATGAATCACTAGTTAAATCTGAATAAAAATTACTGTTTAAAAATGAATGTGTTACTATATTTCATGGAATTTACCATACTTAATATAAATTTTCATTCAAATTAACTACACTGTGCTCCCCACCAACTTTGGCTTTTTACAGTGAAAAAAAAAAACTCATACCTACTTAATAGTAGTCATATTGAGTCCATCTCATTTATCCCATGCCCTACAATCTAGCCACGATAAAGTGGATATAGGCAGATGATATGTTTTTACTATACTTTATATTTAAAAACATTATTAACATCTTTTCCACTTGTATATTAAGTATTTTAGTGCCTTCCATAATTCAGAATGTGTTGCCATCTACTGGCTTTCTCTGTTTGCCTCTTCTGTCCTTTGTCCACATCTGCTTCCTCTGTATTCTAGGCATTCAAAATGCACTCTGGGGCAGCAAAACTTGAATAACACAAAAGATGCCCCCAGTAAGTTAGAATGGCATCACATTAGAAGATGAAGAATTTTCAGGCAGGAAATTGTATTGGATCTACCCATACCTTATTTTATTGTAAATAAAAATAATTTAATACAGAGTGAATCATCTACTTTAGGAAATGAGACTCTGAACAAAAAGAAACAAAGGATTTTCAGTGGGTATAGGGCATTACAGCTGCCAAGGATTCTGCTCTAGGGCATATTCATTTCACTAGTTGAGTGCTATTTGAACTAATAGCAATTTCTTAGGTGAAAAGAATTTTGATCCTTTTCCTGTTTTCCATTCTGTACTGTTGGCATCTCATCAATTGGCAGATCCCACAACACATTGCTGAAATGTTTCAAAGGTTTAACACAAAACACAGAGAGACTCTTTTGTCTATAAAATGAACCATCAACCAGACTGGATTTTTTTTTTCAAAAGAAGTGAAGTTGATTACTTGGCATCAATCCCTTCTTCACAGATACCACCGTAGAACAAAGAACTGAAGAAAAAACTGAAGGACACTAAGGCCCATGGGGAAATAATGAAGTAAGTGCTGCAGAGAGAAGCAATAAATGGAATAATATTTCTTCTGTGAGGACCTCAATAATAACAACCCATGAGTGATGGCCTTATTGCAAATGGTAAGGGTGCTGTGGCAGAGGAATAAAACATATTACATTGCAAAGGACACTGTTTCACAAGCCCTACCTCCTTCTCTGTCTTCACAGATCATTTGAGCTCCCCTTTTCAATATCGCTCATTGCAGACAACAATAAATATTCATGGAAGGCCAAATATGAGCCAGGGACTAAAAGACACAGATAAAGAGAAGATGGGTTTTATGGCTTACAAGGATTCAAAGTTGTTATGAAAAAGAACAATGACCCAGACAAATATAGACATGCAAATAATGTTGACATGAAGGAAACTAAGAAGCAAAGACCTGATTTTAGCTAGGGAAATATTTATAATACGGAATTATGCATGTTATAGTCCAGGATTAAAGTCTGTTTGGGTGAGAAATGGAAAAAGGAAATCCCAGTAGAGAAGGCCATCCAAAGGTAGGTATGCAGAGCTGGAAGTGAAACAACAGTCTGTGGAAAAGTCCTGAGTAACTCTACAGATAAAACAGAGGAGTATCAACATTATACAATGTACACAACAGGAAAAAAGGCAAAGTTGGGTAAGAAAAGGAATCTATATTTTTAGTGTCATTGTAAGCACTGGAAAGACAAAGATATTAGAGGTAATTATTTATATCAAGAGGTCACTACAATCATGTAGAGGTAAGAGTTGGCAAGGTCAAATATAACCTTGGTAATACATGAGGGTGGATTATTAATTAAGCATGAAAATTGAATTAATAGTATTTGATCTTGGGTTAAGTTGGGTGAGACAAAAGGTGACAATGGACATGCAAAACTCTCAGATATTTTTTTCTTTCATAAACATATTGGCTCCTTGGCAAATTGAGAAGGAAGATCATGCAACTCTTGATTTGTGAGTAAAACACATCTATCCTCGCCTTAGGTTTACTGCAAATTCAACTCTATAGCATCCATACAAAAACCCAAAGTGGTGGCTAGACATCAACTCAATAGAGACAATATACAGAGGTATCTATGACTTTATACAGGTACTGACAATTTAAAGTTTGAATTTCAGATCTCCTGTTTCTAAAACATTTTCACATTCCATTTACTACATCTATGTAGCTAACTAAATGTCACAGCAGAGCAGAAGAGTGAATGGTTTCTCACCTGGAATAACCTAGTAAAAAACTTTCATTAATTGTTAATAATAATATATTCTTAGAAGATGTTAAACTTATTTTAATTAAATAAATATTAAATAAATATAACTTTAGTCATATTTGAGTCTTTATCCAAACTTTATTATAGTTTGCTAAATAGGTATGACATTTGAAAAACTGGTCAAAATCCATTGTATAGGAATTGTTTTCACGAAAATTATTTTTAAATTACTTAACTACCTCTAGTAAAGTGGAAAGTATTTTGAATAAACATTTTTGTAGAAGATGTAAAATATTAAAAAATATGATCTTAAAAATATGACTAATTTTTTAAATAATAGGGTTTGATTAGTGAAGCAAATAGCAAACCAAAATTTGCAAATACAAACAATTCTGAATGTATTTATTACAGAATTGATCTTACTAACTTTACTGTGATAAAAGAAAAATCTCCTCAAATTACAAATATTTAAGAAATGTATGAAAACAAGTATCCAAACTCAATAAATAAAGGCATTAGAAGGATCATGTACTAAAGGCAAGTATATCAAATTGTTTTCCAGAGAAAATAAGGAGCATAGAAGACTTGGGAATCAGAGTGGCAATTGAAAATGGATTTCCAATTTTGTCTTGTAGACTGGGGAAACATTTCTGACAGAAGAAAATAAAAAATAAAACAATAAAATGTAGTATAAACTCTGAATGGGGCTTGTATTAGGGTACAAATTTCAACTTTACATAACACTGCAGACATGTTTTGTGGTCTTATTGTAGCGATTTTAATTTTAGTTTAATGCAAGATCCAGTGTACTTTTCAGTGATTTGCCAAGCACAATGCTGTTTTCAAACAGCATCCTGTACGGAAGCTTAACATATCAGAACATATTAAATTAGAGACGCCTCTGTCGAAGCTGGATTGCAGAGCAGGGGTGCTTCTTCTAATAATGACAAATGTGATTCCAATGAAAGAATAACTTTTATACAAAAAAATCTTACAGAAGGAAAATTCCAGGCTCATAACAAAACTCCAAAATAACAGGATATGTATAGGAGATATGAAATTACATATGTAACATAGAAACATGGCATAATTAAAAGAGAAGCAAAACACCTCTCAACAAGATAAATGCATAAAAGGTATAGAATGGCACTTTATATACACCACAACCTATCAGGAAAAAGTATTCAGATATCCTTAGGAAAAAAGTTCTTTATTGGATCAAGAGCAATGAAGATTTTACAAAACATGTTGTAAATAGCTGCATTTAGGAGGACAAGTTTGAAAGAATCAACCTCTTTGTCTTGAATCAAATGGGAAAACAATTAGTCTGCTGGGCAGTGGTGAAGCACGCCTTTAATCCCAGCACTTGGGAGGCAGAGGCAGGCAGATCTCTGTGAGTTTGAAGCCAGCATGGGCTACAGAGTGAGTTCCAGGAAAGGCACAAAGCTACACAGAGAAAGCCTGTCTCGAAAAAAAAAATAATTTTCTAAAGGAAATTAGACTGCTATATAAATTATTTCTTAATGTATTCAATATTCTGATATTCATAATTTTCAAAGACCATGAAAGCAAATAAAATTATCTATCATAAAATTTTAGAGATTATGTATAAATATTTGCTTATGCTAATTTAAGCTTACTTGAAGTATATATATTAGTATATTCATATTTTTCATTCAATTTAAACTTTTGAAAATACTGTATGTTTGTTATTTTCAGTTTTACAATTTTTATATATTTAACTGGTATATAGAAAACACAAATTGTACGTAAATTAATGATAATTATCGAACATGTTATATCTTCTATAGTGTTTAAATCAAATGAAATTGATAAATATCCAAACGTTTATTATACTAAAATCTTTCAAAATATATATTTTTTAGCTTTTGAAGTTTGCTGAAATACATACCGCTATGTAGTATGACCCCCTACTTTGTATTAGTATACCAAGAATTCCTGTTCATATCAAATTGTAACTTAGAGTCTTTGACAACACTTCTAGGATCCCTCCCTACTGGCCTCTGGTAGCCACTATTGAACTTTTTAGGACTCTGTTTTGCGGAGGACCATGGGTACTCAGGGTATCTCACATCACAGGCACCTCTACTTCTGATACCATACTGATGAGATGTCATTCTTATCTCTGACATCCCATCATGCTTATGGAGTCTGTTTTCTTTATACCTCCATCAGATGAGTCTACTGCTTGACTCTTACAAATATGTAATTCCATGTGTCTTAGTGATATATTGCTTCCTTTCCTTTGGATATATAATCACAGGATTTCAGGATTATGTCAGTGATCTTACATTTTGAGGATTCTCCATTCAGTTTCCCCTAATCACTTTACCAGTATTCATTCACTAATAGTGAGAAGGTGCTCATTTTCCACACATTTTCACTACCATTTGTTAGATTATGTATTTTTGATAATAACTATCCTTCCTGGGCTAAGATGCTATCTCTCATTGTGCTAATAATTTACCCTTTTTTATGGATTAGCAATGAACAATTTTACATATACCTGTGGTCCATTTGATTTTCTTTGAAGAACAAAAATACTTTTACCTTTTGTAATTGGGTTTCCCTGTGCATTCTAAATCCAACTACTTGTGAAAGGTACAATTTCTTCTAATGTTTTCTCCCACTCTATCATCCTCCTCTGCTTTCAGGTGTTGGTTTTCTTCACCAGAAACTATCTTATTCTGAGTTTCACTTGAAATTATTATTAAAACTATAGTTTTTATAACTGAATGAAAAGATAAAGGTAAAAGTTTAATCATTATCATAAGTATTACAATAAAATTTCCTACTTAACATACCTGCTCAAGTACAGAAATCATTTTTCCTTAATTATAGACATCAAAACCATGATGTGTAAGACCGTCCTTGAAGGCCCAAATTGTAAATTCATTGTTTTTTAGATTTCTCATGATATAGCAATAAAAAGCATGAAAACCTAAACATTTTGCAAAACATTATAACATTTGATTGTACAGCAATACATTTTTAAAAATAGGATTTTCACTTGGTATTTTCATTTACTTTTTGTTTTTGAGACTGGGATTCCCTGAGTAGCCCTGGCTATTAAGAAACTCCATTTGTAGACCAGGCTAGCCTCCAATTCAGGTATCTGCCTGACTTGTCTATAGTTGGTTGTTTTTGACTCTTATTATTTTAGCTCTTTAGTCTTTTGGGGGCCCATCACCCAGCTCACAGATAAACCACACGTGGGTGCTTATTCTTAATTACAAACGCCTGGCCTTAGCTTAGCTTGTTTCTTGTGAGCTTTTAACTTTAAATTCTCCCATCTACTTTTTGCCTCTGGGCTTTTTACTTTTCTTACTTCTGTATATCTTACTTTTACTCTTTTTTTTTTTAAAATAACATAATTCTTTATTGATACTTTGGTATTTTCACATCATGTACACCAATACTGCTCATCTCCCTGTCCCTTCATATCCACCTCTCACCATTGCAGCAACCCTCCCCTAAAAGGAAACTCACCCAAGAAATTAAAATCAAAACAAAGCAAACAAATAACAAACATACAAACAAAATCCTCACCTCGCTTCTCTGTCTTCTCTCCAACACCTTTTTGTTTGTCCTAGTGGCACTGGGAGCTGTGGTGCATAAGGCATTCTACCCTTTGTCCAATCAGCCTCACCCACAAAACGTTCATTGCAAGGAGTCATTGGTCTGGTTCAAGTCCTCTGACACATCATCATCACTGGACCCTCACCAAAACTCCTCTCAGATATCCTGCTGTTGCCCCAAGTCATGGAGATCTGTAGTTATTGTTCCACAGGACCAGTCCCTTCACACAGTCCAGCAGGTCATAGATGTGGTATATGTTAGGGTGGGCCAACCCAAGGCCCAAGATATGGGTCTGGGTGGGAGCTGAGCTGGTCAGTTTGGACTGCTAGGACTGTCCCCATCAGGTGAAATGTTCAGCCAGCTCTCCTAGGCCCATGCCATGGGGGCCAGCTCTCCCATGTCCATGTTGAGGGGTGGGGCCATCTCTTCCAAGTGCAGGGGCCAGGTCTCCCATGAGTGGTGGGGCCAGCTCTCCTGCTGCAGTGTCCAGAGAGGGGCAGGGCCAGCCATCCCAGCGCCAGTGAAGGGTCAAGCCAAGATCAGTCAGAAGAGATAAAGAGTCCAGTATCTTTTAATAAAGAGAACTCTTATAAAATATATACCAATTCTAAATACAGATGCATCAAACATTGGGGCTTCTGATTTCATAAAACAAACACTATCGGATAAAAAGGATCAGTGGGTCGTGATACAGTAAGAGTGGGTTATGTGACTGGCATACTTTTATCCCTAAATACTACATATAAACTAGAAATTTTTTTTTTAATTTTTATTTTGCAATACAATTCAGTTCTACATATCAGCCACAGATTCCCTTGTTCTCCCCCCTCCCGCCCCCCTCACCTTCCCCCCAGCCCGCCCCCCCATTCCAATCTCCTCCAGGGCAAAGCCTTCCCCACAGACTGAGATCAACCTGGTAGACTCAGTCCAGGCAGGTCCAGTCCCCTCCTTCCAGGCCGAGCCAAGGGACCCTGCATAGGCCCCAGGTTTCAAACAGCCGACTCATGCAATGAGCACAGGACCCGGTGCCACTGCCTGGATGCCTCCCAAACAGATCAGGCCAATCAACTGTCTCACCCATTCAGAGGGTCTGATCCAGTTGGTGACCCCTCAGCCATTGGTTCATATTTCATGTGTTTCCGTTCATTTGGTTATTTGTCTCTGTGCTTTATCCAACCTTGGTCTCAACAATTCTTGCTCATATAAACCCTCCTCATTCTCGCTAATTGGACTCCCAGAGATCCACCCGGAGCCTAGTCATGGATCTCTGCATCCAGATCCCTCAGTAATTGGATGAGGTTTCTAGCACGACAATTAGGGTGTTTGGCTATCCAATCACCAGAGTAGGTCAGTTCGGACTGTCTCTCGACCATTGCCAGCAGTCTGTTGTGGGGGTATCTTTGTGGATTTCTGTGGGCCTCTCTAGCACTAGACCACATGAGAACAGGAAGTTACTTTTACTCTTAATCTGTGGTTGGCTGTGTGGCTGTGTGGCTGGCCCCTTGAGTCCTCTTTCTTTTTTCACTCCTTATTCTCCTACCAGATTTCTCCTTCTATTTATTCTTTCTTCTTGCCAGCCCTGCCTATTCTTTCTCCTGCCTCACTATTGGCTGTTCAGCTCTTTATTTGACAATCAGATGTTTTAGACAGGCAAAGTAACACAGCTTCACAAAGTTAAGAAAATGCAGCATAAAAAAATGCAACACATCTTTGCATTATTAAAACAAATGTTCCACAGCATAAACAAATGTAACACACCTTAAAATAATACTCCACAACACCTCTGCCTCCCTAGTGCTGTGATTAAAATTGTGTGCCACCACTGTCCAGTGGTATTTTCAAATGTAAGCAATTAGATCAGTACATGCATAATAATAATCTACTTGTATATTCCTTTTATAATATAAACAATAAATAATTAATGTTATGAGGGAGTAAAATCACATAAATGATAGGTATAAGGCATATTTTAAAAAAAATAAGCATTATATTTGAAAAATAGTTAAAGCAAAGATAATATATAGCTGTACTTCAGTCTCTGTATTACCTAAATCAAAATAGAAAATATTCTTCTATTAAAAGTTTCTAGAAAGAGATAAGCCATGGGAAAGGGATGCAGTACTGTGCAAAAGCACTATCTCAAAGGAGAAAAAGAAATGTTGAAAAATGAGGATAGAAAGTTACAGAAAACTGAGACAGGTTTCTCTCCTTCTCCTCTCCTCCCTCTTACTCTTCTCTCTTGTCCACCCTCCTTCTCTCCCTCCTCCCTCTCTCTCTCTTTCTTCCTTTCTTTCTTTCTCTCTTTCTTTCTTTCTTTCTCTCTTTCTTTCTTTCTTTCTTTCTTCCCCTTTCTCTCTCTCCTCCTTCTTTCACCTTTCTTCTGCTTCTTCCTCCCCCCAGGATTGATATTTTTCTGTACTTTTTTGGAGGTTATAATATATTTGTAATATTTTTTTCTTGCCTATCCTCCCACCAAACCCTCCTTTATATTTATGCCTACTCTCCTTCAAATTCATGGCATCAGATTTCATAAATTATAATTGCATGCATATAAGCACGTGGACATATATATATTTCCAAAGTATAACTTGTTCAGACCATATAATGAAATTTCTATTTACGTTTTCAGTCAGTTAGGTGGGATGTGTCCTTGATACTGCTCCTGACACTTTTCTGTCCTCAGTGGGTGGCTTCATGAACTCACCCATGACTGATCATTTGGCACCAGACAACCAGCATTGTCCTAGGAAGCAACAGAGCACACATCCCGCCTTACTGACTGAACACATAGATATAGCTTTGAGTCCTTGATTCTTTCCTAGAAAGTAGACCTCAAAGATACTGTTATTAATAATATTGTCTTCCTGGTTCTGGTTTGCTTTTTTGTTTCTAGATTCTTGTGCACTACAAAGTATCTTTCAGGCCTTCTAGGATGCTTTTAAAGAGCCTCTTCATGTTTTAGCCATAATTCGTTTTCCCCAAAGTCTTGCTAACAATAGTATACTACATTGAGTACATGAATGTGGCCTTGGCTTGTCTGTGATGGAAACAATCTGTAGGGATTGTGATCTTTTCTCTTCAAAGCATTATCTGCTAAAGAGAAGTTACCTCTGGTTGCTAGTTATCTCTCTCTATCTCTGTTTCTCTGTCTCTGTTCCTTTCCTTTTGTCTCTTTCTCTCTCTCTCCTGTAAGTGTGCGGAGGGGATTCTTTCTGGGATGAATGAATCCTCATTAAGATATCCCTGCTGCTACTATGAATCAATTCAATCTATAGATATTTTTATATGCTGAAAGTAATGTAGTAAAGGGGAAAGAAAATCCAATACTCTAAAACAGTCATAACTTGGTAAAATGTAGGGATGTATACCTGCCTCTTATTGCGCGTGTCAGTAAATTTATGTACAATTATTTAATAAGCATTAAAGTATTGAACAGTGAAAGATGTAATTATTTGTTTCAACAGTGTCCCAAGTGACCACTCGTTCAGTGTTTAACCTTGTCCTTCACTCATTACTCATTTTAGAGCTTTCCACACCAGGTCTTTGCTTCCTTTGCTTTTGTTTTATCTGCTTTTGTATTCCATCTTCTCCTTACACAGTACAATATGCTTAGAAGGTTTTTGATCTATGAGGAAATGTTTGAAACTCAAAATAGACAAACATGAACAATCTTGACTATTAACGCTGCTCTTTTAGGGTTACAGTTACAGTTTCTTCACATTAAATTACAATAAGATGTGTAGTGACTGAATGCTGAGGAGAACAGAATTGAATGCCTCTGTGACTCAGAAAATTTCCACTGATGTTCCTGTAAGCTAATGAGTAAGAAAACAGATTCAGACTTATAAATATTTGAAGAGCTACATCCTACTTATGTCTCAGAACACAGGAAGAAGGTGAGTGAATAACAATTGATAAGTCATATTTCTGAGGATAAAGACCAGTGGACATAATCTTAACAGAGAAAGATGTATAATGGACAAGATGTTTCTCCCATCCCTAAAATTAATGTTATTAAGGTTCAAATAACATTTTAACTGCAAAAATGGTATTAAGATAATTGAATTCCAATTTCCCCAAGGATAAAAGAATGGAAAACCTCTCCAAAAATTTTTCATCAACTATGGCAATTTAGATAGATATCTCATTTATTTATTTATTTAGCTGAATAAATAAAGAGTTTATCACTTGACCTCATTGTGCAAATGAGTTCTTATAGACCTCTAGCTATAGTTGTGCATGAAATGGAATTGTGAATATCAAATATCAGATCCTGCAACTCACCTAAGGTAGTGTTCTTATTTTTAAGGTAGAAGTTTGTCCCATGTAATTTTTCCCTACATTGTATGATTTTGAAATAAAACACACTGTTGTTTCTTAGACGGTTGGAGGAAATTGTCATAAAAATTAAGCTGATACAATTTGTTACATTATATGGTAACATGAATTAGTAATTAAAAGGAAAAAAAATAAAGTTAAAGTTAACCTATGAAAAGATGAATCTTCCATTCCAAAAGAACCAGAGGAAAACTACAGTTACCAAAGACAGTTAACTTCTGATGCCAGTGAAGTTTTCAAACTGAAAATTGATGCTGAGTTTAAGTTTGATGGCTACTAGGGAGCTAATGCTGTTTGGTGTTATGACTATTCTTGGTTGCCAACTTGACTACATCTGAAATTAACCAAAACCGAGCAGCTGAGTACACCTGTGAGAGATTTCTCATGATTGAATCATTTGAAGTGAGAAGACTCACCCTGAATCCAGATCAGTTGAGGTAGGAAGACCCACCCTGAAGTGGTCTGCCCATTTGTTTCCTCTCCCCCTAGTCTTCCATTCTCTCCCCCCACCTTTTCCTTCCCCAGTATTCCCCCCCGCCTTTCCCATATTCTTGCACTGATTCTCAGTTTGTAAATACACAAGTTACATACTAAAAGATTTCTTTATTTATGGAAAACTTATTAAAACGATATGTGATTTTTCAAGCTGAAGTAAAATGAATACAGGGAGTAAAACTGTCCCAAACACTAGAGCAAAATGCACTCTCCAGCATCTTTGTCCAGTAACATTAAATGCAACACTTAATGTAATTTTGTAACACTTTCGCATTTAATGCTTTGACCTCGTTCATACTAGTGGCTTAAACAACATTATGGCTTCTAAATATTCATAGAGAATAATTTCTCATGTTTAAATAAAATGCCTATGGTTATTCATCAAACAAAACACAGAGATATTATTTCCAATGTGCAGACTCAGTGTTAAGAGTGATAGAAGAATGACATCTTTCGGACAAAAGAGTCTCTTTTTCTTTTTTCTTTTTTGCATTTGAGGAACAACCCAATAACTTCATTTTTGCTGGACAATGATTATTTATAAGTTAAGAAGAATCTTTTGTTATACAGATGGAAATAATTAAGGTAATTGGAGATAAGAAAATGTGAAGCCTTTCACTATGCATCAAAAAGGCAATCAAATCCTGAGCAGGTAATATCAGCCATGACTTCACAGTTCTTTATGTAATGCCCAAATTGATAAATTCAGAAAGGGAAAATCAGAAACTTCCATTTAAATGAACTAATATCAATCAATGTATTTTAATTATTTTGTCAAAAATAAAATGTCATATCTTCTCCACTTACAACTTACAAAACCATGTTTTATTAATGTCATCTATGAACTCAAGCAGAAACATTGTGCTCATTCTTTTCCTTATTCTATATCTTCAGTGAGGATGAATCCGCTGTGGACTATCCTTTCATTATACTAAAAAGTGTGAGAAAATACCAAATGTAGAGAGACTCTCACTGTATAGAAAAAATGAGTCTTGTTAATATCTCAAAGATATTACAGAAGTGAATAAATGAACTGACTATACTTTTTCTGTATTTTCCCTATATTTCCTTTCTTCACATGCTTGCTTAATAGTTGTAGTGGAAAAAGTTTTCATGATAATATCCATAATAATTCTACAAGGAAAAGAAATTAACTTATTCATAGTAGAAATACTTGCAAAATGATATTCAATTCAGATACTTGCAAACTATCCATCATCAGATTCAATTTATATTGTACCAGTTGGAAGCAAGGCGGTACAAAAAAACCCCAGCAGAACCTGAATTAATCTGTAAACTTAAATAAATGTGATTCTGCTTCATATTTTTTCCTTAAGAGTGAGACTCGTCGGTCCCACTGAGACTTTATCCTCTCTAACTTTGCTCTTAGTCCTAATACTTATTCCTTATCTCTTATAAAGTATTGTGTGAAATCTCAGAGCTATTAGGAATCAGGAGGAATTTTTATAGCAGAATTTGCTTCTAAGTACAGCTGTCAGGAGTGACAGGATACAATTGTTCAAATGTCTGAAATAAAGCTTAATAAGTATCTACATGTAAAGTGCTATTTTTCTTCACTGTCTAAACAAAGCACTTTCTTTTCAATTGCCATATATATATATATATATATATATATATATATATATACACACACACATTCAAATATATGGGTGTGTTTACATGAGATGAAAAATATCATCTGTGTCATGTTAGAAGTATCAGCTTAGTTTGGAACATCATTTACTAAATAGTGTAGAAATTATTGTACCTAAGATACACTACAAATGTGTTTTTCAAGATAAGCTCTATGATTTTATTGTTAATAGGAAATCTATAGTGGTTGTTTTACTGACTGAACACATGATATGTCCTTTTAATTATATTGTGTGAAATTTTATTTTCAGTATATATACTGAAATTATATATCCTTTATCTTTCTGTTTCAAAGACTCATATTGCGTTAACCTAAGCATTACTTAAGTAAGGTTATTGGCAAATAAAAGGCCTTAGAATAGAATTTAAGGGCAAAATAAGATAATGAAAGCCATTAGTAGGGACATTCAGCATTATTATCACATAAGCAAACAAGGTGGCAAATGGTATGAAACAGCAAAAAAAAAAAAGAACAAAACAGAAATGGAGTACCTGAGAAATACCACTATACCAAAACAGGTAGAAATAAACAGGGCGTCATGAAAGACAAAATAAGAGGCATCTGGAAAAACTTCCCACTTGGCTCTAGACTTCAGAACAGCCTGTGTGACCAAGGAATACAGCTCTCAGTGCAGAAATTATATTCTACAAGTATTCAATGATACTGGACACAGGGGGAGGGGACACAGTCACTGGGCTTCTTAAAATAGAGCCAGGACTACCTACACTTAAGTGATTTGTTGATGGTTTTTGTTTGTTTGATTGGTTGTTTTTTTTTTCTTCTTTACTTCAATTAAATTTATTTATTTATTTATCTATTTATTTTACATCTCTACTGCAGTTTCTTCTCCCTCCTCTCTCCTCTCATCCCGTCCCCCACCTCCCCCTCAATCCACTCCTCCTCTGTTCAGAAAGGGGCAGCTCTCCCATGGATATAAACAAAGCATAGCATATCAAGCTGCAGTAAGACTAAGCACCTCCACTTGTATTAACGCTTGGCAAGTCAATCCAGTAGGAGGAGTAGGTTACCAAGAGCCAAGCAAATCATTAGAGACAACCCCTGCTCTACTGCTGGGAATCCCAAAAGTAGACCATACTACACAATTGTCACATATAGGTGGAGGACCTAAGTTAGTCCCATGCAGGCTCCCTGGTTATAAATTCAGACCCCGTGAGCCCCTATGAGACCAGGTTAGTTGTATCTGTGGGTTTTCTTGTGATGTCCTTGACCCCTCTGGCTTGTATAATCCTTCCCTCTCTTCAGCAGGATTCCCCTAACTTGGCCTAATGTTTGGCTGTGGGTCTCTGTATCTGTTTCCATCACTTACTGGATGAAGGCTCTAACCTAAAATGATCATCTCCTCTGACCAGGCAAGACTTCCAGTGAAAGCATTAGGACACCAACCCAACCACACAACCTTTGACCTGCAGTCTGTCTTGCCTATGGGATATGCTGGGATAAGAGTGGTAGAGAGATGGTGGGAGTGGCCAGCCAATGATTGGTCCAGCCAGAGACCCATGCCACAAAAGTGAGCCCACCCACGACACTGCTTGGAGTGTCAGGACCCAGAGGCTGGATACCCAGAGACCTAGGATAGAAGTAAACATGATTAGGGGGAAAAAATTGTCAATGTAATTATGCTTAACAATATTCTGCTATACTATTAGACTGGTGACTACCCCAATTGTAATTTTTTTTTAAGAAAGGAAATAGAAATGTCCTTGAAGAGAGATGAGAGCTGCACTTTACTGTGAGTGTAAGGACAGATATTTAGAATGTAGGTAGGATAATTCCTAAACTACGTTCTACTAAAATGGTGGTTGTAGATTCGCCTCTAAGTTCCATGACTTTACATGATATTTAGCCATGTTCTAGTAGTAGGGCTGATTTCTATCTTGTTGGGTGTGTCTAAAGTATAAGTAGATGGCTGTTGGTTATTCCCAGGGTGTGCATGCCATTACTGTACCCTTAGGGTTATTGTTTCCTAAACACATACACACAAGTAACATTTTATAGACAGACCAGGTTGTGCTTAGGAAAACACGTATATATAAATATACATATTTCCATGTAACAACAATTAATGGAAAAAATATGCCATCAGTTTAAAAGAGAACATTTTCTGAAGTGGGAATGGAATGGGTGAATGATATAATAATATTCTAAGAAAGAAGAAATTGCTTAAAAGGGATAGAAACTGAAATGTGACATAGTAAATGTAAAGGCACCTTGTGAATTGAGAGACAAGTCCACAAAATTGCCTAGTTAGTGACCTGTTCATTATATCACATTTACACTTTAAGATTTGCAAGGTTTTGGTGGACAGCCAAAATAAACAAATACAACTACATTGTAAATCCAGTAGTTTCCTCTTTAATAAGAATTCTGTCCCATATGTGTGAAAATTTTTCCTGCATTTTATAATGATGTCTTAGGTCACCAACTACATAGAAATTTATTGCCTGTATTAACAGTATTCTAAAAATTAAAAAAAAAACCTTGTTTTAAAAGTTAACTCATTCACATATATCAAAGTGAGGTATGAGCATGTGAATTCTCTTCATATTCTTCATTTGTTTTGTTCTGTTTTAAATAACAATAGAATTGTGAAGAAATGAGAGAAAAACCACTAGACATTGGATAATGGATTGCAAATTCAGAGTAAGCGGAGAGTTAAAACATAAAATATAGAAGAAAATTGAACTAGAAGCAGTACCATAGTCATAACTGAACAGTCTTTCTACTTAAGAGCTTCTATCTCACCTCAGAGTAACTGAAATCTCACCAAGAATAGATGGGCTAAGGGATCCAGTTGCCTATTGTTTTCAATCCCAGGCCATTACAGGTTGTTAGGGTGTAATACAAACCAGCTAATTTTAGTTTTTAGTGAAAGCCTAGGTTTTGCTACTTTGGACAGGGATTGATGTTTCTCAGAACAATTCTCTCAAATTCTCACTAAAATCCTGCTCCTTACTAAAGAGCTAATCTCATCAGGACAACCACTTTCTTGCTACCAAGGATGGTTTTGAATAGTTAAGGATCGTAATTAAAGGAGGGACTTATAAGGTATTACCGTATAAATACAGAGCTACTTTGAGTTTTGCTTATTTTTTATGATCATGTGATGCCTGGGATATGACAATCATGTTCTCATGGTGAGAGCGAAGACGGAAAACAAATGACAACATGCTCTCAGTTTTCCTGCCTGGCCCACAGTCAGGACAAATTTCTGTCACCTGCCAGTCCCACAGCCGTTCAAACCCAACCAAGTAAACACAGAGACTTATATTGCTTAAACTGTATGGCCGTGGCAGGCTTCTTGCTAACTGTTCCTACAGCTTAAATTAATCCATTTCTATAAATCTATACCTTGCCACGTGGCTCATGGCTTACTGGCATCTTCAAATGCTGTTTGTCATAGCGGCGGCTGGCAGTGTCTCTCTGACTCAGCCTTCCACTTCCCTGCTTTATTCTCCTCCTTGTCCCACCTATACTTCCTGCCTGGCCACTGGCCAATCAGTGATTTATTTATTGACCAATCAGCAACACACTTGACATATAGACCATCCCACAGCAAAGGATGGTTTTGAATAGTTAAGGATCATAATTAAAGGAGGGACTTATAAGGTATTACCGTATAAATACAGAGCTGCTTTGAGTTTTGCTTATTTTTTATGATCATGTGATGTCTGGGATATGACAATCATGTTCTCACTGTGAGAGTAAAGACGGAAGACAAATGACAATATGCTCTCAAAAAATCTTAGCCAGGCAGTGATGGTGCAAGCTTTTAATCTCAGCATTCCGGAGGCAGAGACAGGTGGATCTCTAGGCTAGATTGGTCTACAGAGTGAGTTCCAGGACAAGTCAGGATTGTTTCAAAGAGAAACCCTGTCTCGAAAAATAGAACAAAACAAACAAAAAAATTAAAAAAGAAATCTTGATGACTCTTCCACCTGTGTGCAAACTCTAGGCATTTCTCACCAGCACCAATGCTATTTGGCTTGTCAGTACTACTATAGTCTCTTTTAATACAAACCTCATGCTAGATTCACGACTATTGTGTTTTATCTAATCTTGCTTCAAAACCACTTCAACACTCAGAGTGATTGTCACCACACCGTGTAGGTCTTCTAATTATAAGACATGCTACAATAGCTCCTCCTCTCATGCAAATCATAGAGTAACTGCGTCCGATGCATCTAATTTGCTCTTTCCTTGTCTTCATTTCCATCTTCCAAGACTCCACCTCTGTGTTCATCAGTGCTGATTCCTTTTCAGTGATCTTCATGTACTTGATGGTTTGACACACCGATATCCTGCAGAAAAAAACATGTTATTCTCGGTGAAAATTCATGTTTTAAGTAATATTCAATATTTGTTATTCAATTAATAGCTCTCAAATTTTTGCTTCCTCGAGTTTTTATTCAAAGTAGTGACATAAAATTAATAGTAATAATTTAATCTTAGGCAAAGCCATAATGATGTGGCCACAAATCATAGCAGAGCAGTATTTCAGGATACATCTCAATCTACACTGAACATATTGTTTTTACTAACAAACATCAGTGTTCACATATCCAGGTTTCTGGTCAACAGAATTCTTTTTTTTTTTGGTTTTTTTTTTTTTTTTTTTTGGTTTATGTAACAAGTAACTTTTCCCTTTATTCACCAATGAATTCAACTTGTGATTGTCTTTGACAATGTTACATGTTTAAATCCTCAATTTCCAAGAAAAACTAGGGTCAGAAGACATTTGAACACAGTGTAAATTCATTCCGATTGAAGGTGAAAGAACCGCTTTTTATTTGCTTTGTAATTAAAACATAAACAGTGTAATGGATTCATGTGCCAATTAGTTTTACTTAGAGAGCACACATAATTGCACTCAAAATATATTTTGCAAATACTTATTTAGTTCTTACATTAAAGCATGCATTATAAATGGATTTAGATTCATACTTCATAACAATTACAAAGTTTTTCCCAGCTATACAGTGCTTTTTGCAAACAAGTGATAATTTCAGTTTCTTATAGTGTAACCTATCATTTTGAAGATATATTTTAGAAGCTAAATGGATGACAGCAATACTAAATTCAGATATTTAATATTACTGGTTTTATTGGCTTCATTCATTTTTATACACCACCAAAATGAAAAGTCTTATTCCATTTTTCCTTCCTTCCAGACTCTGCACTTCCCATGGCCATTCTGGAAATTGTGAGTGTATCATTGAAATTGCAACAAATTATTAGATGCAAACCTCTTTTATGACATTTTTTCCAATTCTTTAAAAAGAAATCCTTGCTGTTGCATGCAATTATTTCACTCAGAATGGATTATTGAACACCAATTATTTTAAACATGAAAGATTATTTCAAAAAATTGGTGGTTTAGTTAGCATAATTTAATGGATTGTTTTTTATGAGGTTTTCCCTTTCTGGAGACAATTATGGATGTTCTGTTTAGTTATACTTTCCACTTTCTTTTAAATAAGAAAAGCATATAATTGTAACCACAATTAAGAGTGTATGTTTTGTAAGAACAAGCATCTAATTAATATAAGTTAACCTAGATGTGGATGTTACTTGGCCCTCACTCCATATTTTGAGAAACAAGCACAGACTGGGTTTAAATTGCCACCCATTTTTCAACATCCAGGGGAAAGATAAATATAGTGATACACAGTACTTGTGAAAACCTTCAGAAAGTAAAGCTTTGGCTTCATGGAAAAATGAGAAATTTGGGAGGTTGCACTTTTCATCATCAACAAAAGCTATTTTTTTGCTGACCAAAGAAGAAATGAAAAACTTTTCATTTATTTAGCCGTTTGTGGAAAGGTTGTAAAGGTCCTGTCATGAAAGACAGAAAGGAAGAGCTGTTCATAGAACCTTTGAAAGAGCAGACATCATAAGCACAGATTCATATGGTCCGTGGAATACTGGAGGAAGGTGAGGGGGCAGGAGCACCAGGATAGGAGCCCAGAAAGAGGAGACTCATCTCTGGACTGTTTCATTGTTCCTATCTGTTTTATCCTTAGCTATAGGTGTGTTCCACTTTAATACATTATTGGTGAAAATCATGTTTTCTGAATAAAAACTTAAGTAAGGAGAAATTCTCTTAAAATTTAGTTTTATTAAAGTGTAAATGTTGGGACAGGCTTATGAAGGAAAATCATTTCTTTTCTCATAGGAGTTTATTTTATTTTATTTTTTTTTACATGAAACAATGTAACTGGTAACTACAATATATGTATATGAAAGGGATAGTTTATAATGCTTAACACATACTTTAATTATGTTTAAATTGGGTTAATCTTATCTATCTCTTCTAGTGTTTTCCAACATTTAAAATTCCTGAATAAAGAAAATGTTGAGCATATTTTCTAATTGCTTTCCAAACTTTACAATAAGGTGCTTAATAGTAGCCACAGAGTGCCATGGCTGTTTATTCTGCATCTCTGCATGAGTACAGTTGAACACAATTTTCTGAACTCAACTTAACTGCTATTGGTATGCTCCTCCACAGATCCTCCAATCCCATCACTTCAACCTCATAAAGCAATAGTGTTATAATGCCAGTGAAGTAAATGCCATAATCAATGCATGATCGTTGCTCAAGGTGGGATCCTTCAAATTGTACTGTAGTGGTAATATAAGGATGCTTATCTGAATTTATTGAGATATTAATGGACAATACCTAATATTAGAAAGTGAAAGTAGCCATTTGAGCCACGGACAAATTGCACAGGTTAAACCCTATGTGCCACATGCAGTGCTTCATTGTGTTATTTCACAATTATTAAAACAGTAACACTAAAGTAAAAGCACTGTTGTAGATATAGGAAAAGAAACACTGCTGATAACTGTGTTTCGAGAGAAAAGAAAGCTAGAAAGGAAGAGGGAGTGCCATATTGTATGAGGAATGGGAAAAAGCATGACCTTGAACAGAGGACAGTTGGGCAGAATACAGAAGATTGCTGGACAGTGAAGGAATGTTTATTCAGGGTAGTCAAAGTGACTCCCCAAACAATATCGATATTGCTGTAGCCCCTGTTTGGATCTCAAGATTGAGGGTGGGTTTCTATCGCTGAAATCACAGCATACTAAGCACACAGAACTCATGATTCAAGGTAGATCTAACCTGGAGTCTGTATTCCTGCAGTGTAGTTTCTCTTATTTCAAAAACACTATGCAAGTGGACAGGGAGGGAAGTGGTGAAACAGTCCTACCCAACAGTAATACCTATGAAACATGAAAATCGTAAGTATGACAAAATACATACACAAGTGTACTAAGAGGCAGTCACATTAAGTCACACTAAGTGACAACAACAGCTGTACAACTGGACTTAGGGCAACCCAGAAGGAGGAAAAGCATGCAAAGTTCTAAAAACCTAGGCAGCTTCCCAATGTGGTGAGATCAGGGACATTGGAAAAGAATCTACTACTACTGCTTCTCTGGACCACCATAATCTGGTACACCATTCTACATCTCATCCTTATACCAACAGATAAGTATATCTACCTCTCTTCACCAAAGAAACCTCACTTTACAGCAACTGAAACCATCCTAGAGAACCACACCTGAAGAGAATAACAGATCCTGGGGAGTCTAACAGACCCATCTACGTAACAACTACTGCATCTACTACATCTATAACTCAAGGGACATGAGGGGCAAGGTGGGAAGAAATCTTATTAGCAACCAGAGTACCAAAAATGTCTTCTGTGAAATGGTGTCTCCTAAAAATTAGTGCATAAGCAAGACTGGAGCAGTGGCAATACCACTGGATGTTAATGTGAAAGGGGGAAATTTCGTGAGTCCAATCCCAGGATACAGAATGAAAGCTAACTAATGACTGTTAGGAGGAGAATAATCTTCCCCCAGGGATGAGCTCCTTTATTGGTTGTCCAATGCAGAATAATCAGTACTGAAACCATACATGATGCAGAATAATCAGTACTGAAACCATACATGATGCAGAATAATCAGTACTGAAACCATACATGCACAAACAACAAAAACAGACCCAGCAAGTTGTATTCACACACACACACACACACACACACACACACACACACACACACACACACACATGCATGCATTTATATGTATGTATGTGTGTGTCTGTGTGTAAAAATAATCAAAGAAAAAGAGACTATCATCCTAAGAATAGGGAAACATGAGGTGGTTCAAGGAAGGGTACCCAGGAAGGGATGCAGAGAGGAAAGCAAGGGGGGAAGGAAGTAATTATATTTCAATTAAATGCATATTTATTATTTGAAAGTCACAAGACACGAGACTTGATGTAGTTTTTGTGTATTTTCCTGTGCAACATGTAGAGGATTAAAAATTTCCTATTAGCTTAATATGTCACATTCCTATATGGTACTGTGTTTAGGAAGACAATAGGTTAAAATAATAATGTTATTAAGTCACATACGTAAAAATGGAACAATAATAATAGTAAGGGTAAAATGAATATAAAAACTAATACTTAAAACAATTGTTTACTAAAATTTTATCTCTCACATTAATGTTTCTCCACCATAGAGGTAATATTTTAATGCATATTACCTTTCACAATTGTCAATCTACATAGTTTGAATCCCTCATTCTTCAGGGATATTTTATCCAAAGGGTATCTGAACACTGACATTTGCTAGTGGACATAAGCCACAATGCGCAGACTGAAGTATCTTCTGTGATTTTTTGGTCATATTATTCATGTTTATATTGTGTTAAACTATTGCCATTCATTTTATACAATTATATTCAACTAAAATTTTGAATAAGAAATAGGTTATTCCTGAATTCTGTGTCTTTACTATCCTTCTAAATAGGTTCTTTTTAGGGGATTGGTGAAGGGTGAACATGAATTACCAACTCATCAAGGATTTAAGAATATAGTATTTAAATATTTGGAAACAATTTTGTTGTAGTTAAGAGGCATTACAATGCAAAATTTTCAGCTCTGTCTCTCTCTCTGTCTCTCTGTCTCTCTGTCTCTCTCTCTCTCTCTCTCTCTCTCTCTCTCTCTCTCTCTCTCTCTCACACACACACACACACACACACACACACACACACACACACACTTTCCCACATCCATATACTCAAATTAATTTAGTATAATTTTCAGTTCTAGTTAGAGCCTTTGTCCCAAGAGCTTGTTAATCTTGTGTCCCATTCCTGCCCTGTTACAATTTGAAGATTGTCACAAGAAGGATAAATTTCATGCCATTTTCTGTTCTCATTACAATCTTCAGATTGTTATGAGAACGGATTAATTTTGCTCAATTTTCTGCCCTCGTTACAGACTGTTATGAGAATGGATTAATTTTATGACATTTTCCTCTTTCATTATAATCTTTGTTATGGGAATGAGAATATGTAATGAGAGTGAGAGTATATCAAGCATTAAAAGGTCTGTGTGAGCTCATGACAAAGATTGTAACAAGAGGAAACGGCACCCAATCCATTCTTGTGACAATTTTAAGATTGCCAAGCGAACCCAGGGTGACACTGCATTTATCCACTCTGAAGACAAAGATTGTTGAGAAAATGGGAAAGAGAGCAAAATTAATCAGTTCTCCTGACAATCTTGAGATTGTACTTAAGCTGGCAGTACTTTTTCAGTGATACAGTACTTACATGAAAACACGTGCACTACAATTAAATGATACTTACCAGAAAAAAAAAATCACCTCCATATTTTTTCTCTCTTTAGCTGTCTCTTTTCATTCTCTGTTAGAGTTGATTTATAGTATGGACTATATTCTGTAAACACTATTACATTAAATGGGAATTAATGCTCCCTGAAATGTCAAATACATACGAAGAAAAAAACACACATACACACACAGAATAAAACGAAAGTTAGGGTAAATCTTCAGTAGCCATTGAAATTCATTTCAAATCATTTGTGAAAAGAAATTGTTGTATTACTCAGTATCTTATTAGTAAATACTTTATATAAGCATTTGTACTTTATATAAGTAAATGTCTAAATAACATCCTCATTCTTACTTCATGAAGAACAATATAATAATTTGAATTAATGTACATTGATTTCTATTTATTCTATTAAAAAGACCCCAGTTAAACTGAAATGTTATTAATTTTGAGGTGGGTTTGTAAAATATTCTCACTGAAAATACTTATCCATTTGAAAAAAATGCAAAAGTCTTTTTTTTGGTACATCCAAAACTGAATTTATGTTTCTATCTATCTGCTTATCTATCTGTATATCTATCATCTATGAATCTGAGATCTTCCACTCAAGCCGTATTAGAAGACATAATTTCATACAGATTACAGGTCAACTGCTGGCCTCTCATATTTGCTAACTTTCTTCTATGAGTCATCCCCTCATAGAAAGGGATTCTCCCGTGTTATCTTACTTAATTATAATCACACAGCAGCTCTTTGACAAATGATAATAACTCCCATTTGTAGTTGAGAGAATTTTGACTTAACAAAATTATATATCAATATTGAAGAAAAAATGAGGATAGAGCCAGCTGCTGAAGTTATATCAATGTACACAAGCACAGGAAACATCCTACATACATGTTGCAATGTCAGAATAAAGCCCATGTTTGTATGCATTTAGTTGGCACCACTAAACAAGAAAATATAGGCTAATCAGTGTACATAAATAAATAAAGAAAATAATCATTTTTAAATAATTTTGCTTTTCGATAAGTAAAGGATATATATATGATATATATATATGATATATATATGATATATATGATATATATGATATATATGATACAGGGTTTGATATTTTACATGAATATGTACTATAGCATAATTATAAGTTTCTTTGACTTATCCATCATATTTACACATACTATTTTGTGTGTGATAAGAATTTTTTTTTTTTTTTGGTTTTTCGAGACAGAGTTTCTCTGTGTAGCTTTGCACCTCTCCTGGAACTCACTTGGTAGCCCAGGCTGGCCTCGAACTCACAGAGATCCGCCCGGCTCTGCCTCCCGAGTGCTGGGATTAAAGGCGTGCGTCACCACCACCCGGCTGTGATAAGAGATTTAAGGTGTACACTCTTAGCTATTTTCAAGTATATAACACATCAGCACAAACCTTGTTACTGTTACATCAGATCTTCGAAATTTATTCACGCCTTCACTAATGCTACAACTTCATCTCACCATTTGTGTGTTTCTTCTAGGCCTAATAAACCATCCAAATTAACCTTTCATTTTATTAGTTTATTTTAGAATTCACAGATAAGTAAAACCATGCAGGATTGGTCTGCCCTTTCTTCACTTCAATTAATTATCTATCCTCTGGTTCACTAATAGTGTTGCAACTTAAAAGATGCTTGTTTTGATTAAGACTAAGTAGAAGACCATATATTTGGTGTTTTCTTGATTTCTGCCTGCTCTATCCATTCATCTACCAATGGACACTTAGGTTAATTTAATATCTTGACTATTGCCTATAATGCTGAAAAAAAACCATTGGAATACAAATATTCTTTAAATATGTGTGTGTGTGTTTGAGCCTGTGCATGCGCGTGTGTGTATGTGATTTTCTGGGACACATACACAGAAATGGAAATTCTGGATCATATGATGATGCTACTTAAATCTGGGGTAACAAATACTGTTCTAAACAATTTCTATGCTAATATACATTCCCAACAACTGTATATTAGGATTCTGTTTTCTCCACATTCTTACTAACACTTGTCATTTTGTTAGAAAATCATATCAGGATTATAGATGTATCATCATGATTTTGATTTGCATTTACATTATAACTGATAGTGTTGAGAGCTAATTTCTATCTCTTTTGGTCCTTTGTCACTCTAAGAAATGACTACTCAATTCCCTTGTTCAAGTTTTAACTGATTTTTTTTTTACCTGATATTGCATTGAGTTCCTATTTCATATAATATCAGGATGGTTTAGACATTAACATTGCGTATAAAACCATAATGCTTAAAAATAGGGAAAATAAAGGCATCTAGACACTGTATTGCTAATGAACCAATATATTTAAATGGGAGAACCACGACAACTTAAAGAAAAGATAAAATGTTCTCAATGTTTGTATTTGACGAAGATTAATATCAGAAATATGTAAACAGTATATACTATTATAAGAAATAAAGAAGTTAATATTTTCAAATTTGTGTTACCAAAAGATTCTTAAACGTATAGAAGCAAATAACATACTGATAATAATTTATCACCTACATTTTTTTAAGTATTTTTCAGCTTTTCAAGAAAAGCTATGGGCTTTTTAGTAGTTCAGATTATAATACTGCATATATTTCATCAAACATGATTTGATTCCACCGTTCTCTTTGTTTGCATGGCTTTTAGATGCTATCCACCCTTAAGTTTCATTATTTGTACACTTTTTACTAATATCTATATGATCAGCCAGTTTTGTTGGAATAAAAATATCACATATTGAACATTATAATCGAAATCACTTAACTCCATCTTCAAATGTGCACAGTAATTATAAAATATGCAGACTGAGAAGACAGGAGTTCTGGGAAAGAGGATTCCTCTGGAAAATAGTGGCCTGGGCTAGGGGAGATTTGCCTGGCAACTCTGAGATCGTTCATGTTTTATCAAGAGAACATGTGTGGGACATTTGACTTATTACAAGACTTAATTATTTGATTTCATATCACAAAATCTTAGGGTCTTGTTTTCCTGATCTCTCTCTCTCTCTCTCTCTCTCTCTCTCTCTCTCTCTCTCTCTCTCTCTCTCTCTCTCTGAATTCTCTGAAACATTGCAAAAATTAAAATGAGAAGTAGGAAATACAACAGGCTCTAAAAGTGTTCTGGGAATTTTTATCCCATCTAACTTGAGACCCTTTAGTACTATTAATGCTATTCCTTTGTTTATCAAAATCAATAGGTTCGACTGAAGTGTTTAATATTTGACTTGGCATTCTATGAACTACCAATAACATTAACATGCACACAAGAATAATTCTAAACGCTGGTTAGATATTGACAGCAGCTACAACAAGTATGCCTACGTGCCCTGAAAAAAAATTTAAACTTTCTCTTTTCTCATGTTTGATGTTGGATTTAAAATGAATAGGTCTGTTATGAGGTCAGAATGGGAAGAAAAAAGATCAAAATGACCTCTGGGAAATAAAGGTTATTTGACATCCTTCGGATTATCAGCTGAAAGCATTGGCTACATATCAGAGTAAAGCCTTGACAGGCTGGGGAAGACTTCATTTTCCACCAAGTTAAATATCAAGGCAGAAGCTCAGTTCCTACCTTCCCTCCATGAGAGCCGTTTGTCGAAATCAGCAGCCATGATCGATGACGCATTTTCAAAATCTAAACAAGCATCAGTGTCTCCAGTCTGGTCACATCTTCTAAAGCTTCTTCTTCCTGAGGGGATTTAATTGCAGTGACATTAGACTCCAGACAGCAGACACTTCTCAAGGCTACTCATTGGGGCAGGGACAAAAATCAACGTGATAGTGTCAAAGCTGTTAGACACAAAACCTGCTAAACATCCATGAGAGTAATTGTCCTCCTCCTGATGTCAGCAGTGAAATTTAATGGTTCTTCTAAAACTAGCTTGAAAATGTCCCATTATTTGCTAGCCGTGAAAAGGATAAAAATATTTTTAACTGTTAAAATCTCAGTCTTAGTTTTTTTGTTATGCTTTGAAATGCACTCTGACATAAAATACTATAGCTCTCTTTTGATACGTCTTTGTCATCATTTTATAGAAAAGCCTGGAAACTAGAAGGCTATCCTTGTGTAAAAGGCTTATTAAATCTATAACCAAACTTATCACCGTGTAATATTACGGTTTACTAATAAAAGTCATATAATGAAAATAAATTCTTCTCTTAAAAACATCAGAAAACAGCAGTTTTCATTTTTGGTAGTTATTATATACTTCTAAAACACATACTGATCCCTTTTAAATCCATCTCAAAGACACTTCTCCCAGGTGAATCATTTCCTTTGGAATCAGGTAAGCTGAAGCTTGGTTGCCCTTGCCTTACTGATATCACAGAAAAACAAAATAAAAGGGAAGGGGAAAAAAAACAGAGGAAAACTAATGAGAATTTAATGGTAAGAGCAAAGTAAGCTTTGGAACTTTGAAATAACAAAATGAAAAATAAATGGTAAAATGTAATGTAGAGTCTCAGGAGGATGGAAGTAATTTTATGGGTTCTCAGTGAGCTTGAAAGTATATTTCTTGGCACTGTTTAAAGTACCATAGAGTACTTGGTTAGGCTAAAAATTGGATATGGTATATTTCTTTCTTATTGGAAAAATCATCTAGTACATTTTCATACAATATTATAATATAAATGGCAACTTTTATCATTTTGTGAACTACTATTTAATATGATTCATATAATAAATGAATGTGTTATTATATTTAAAGTATCATAATAAGATAATGATTGTATGATTGGCATAACTATATAGTCAGGTATTCTTGTCATATTCATAATTAAAAATTTGTTATGTGTATCTTCTCATTTGGCAACTCTGCATATTTCACAATTTATTCTGATTGCTGTCTTCTTTTTTTTTTTTTTTCTTTTTGGTTTTTCAAGACAAGGTTTCTCTGTGTAGCTTTTTTTTTTTTTTTTTTTTGGTTTTTCGAGACAAGGTTTCTCTGTGTAGCTTTTTTTTTGTTTGTTTGTTTTTTTTTGTTTTTTTTGGTTTTTCGAGACAGGGTTTCTCTGTGTAGCTTTGCGCCTTTCCTGGGACTCACTTGGTAGCCCAGGCTGGCCTCGAACTCACAGAGATCCGCCTGGCTCTGCCTCCCGAGTGCTGGGATTAAAGGCGTGCGCCACCACCGCCCGGCTCTGATTGCTGTCTTATTGATGAATAAATTCTTGTAATTGGTTTAAAATCCCTGAGCTAGCAAATAAGGATCAGAGAATGTGGGGCTTAGAATATTCATGGAGATTATAAGTCCAATATTCTTTTTCCACTGTACACAGCATTTAGTATTTTTTGTAAGTATTGGTGACATCCCATGCATCAGTTTCTACTATATTGCTGCAGAATAAAATATCATACCTGTTTTATGATTAAGAGAAAAGGATCAGTTCTCTCTCATGATATTCTATGTGCAAAATGCCCACTTCTTTTCTAACATTACCTGTTATCTTTGGGGGAAATGGGAACAACTAAAATTTCTAAGTCAGTATTTTATAGACTACTGTAGAAGCACTGCTACTGAAACCTAGCTGAGGCTACCTGCTAAGAGCCTTTCTCTGTGCACATGTACATTTGATAACATCTCTTCATCCTTTTCTTGACAGCAAGAGAGTTAAATCTAACAAGAATATTCTAAGCAGTGTAGGCAAATGGATCTTTTGAAACCCAGCCTCAAATCTTATCAAACTTAATACTGTTTCATTTTACTGGTCAGAGGAAAAGAAAGACATGGTGTACAGCTATCCCTCTTCAACTAGGGCCAGTGTGATCTCAACAACGTAGAATCTTTCCTAATCAGCAAATAACATCGCTGGACTGAATAGGAAGGTTGATGTAGTAGAACACAGTCCTCTAGGCTGCCATGAAACTGGGGCAGTTATGATTATTCTTAGATGGCCCTCCCAAGTTCTGCCCATTTATAAATGATCAATGTGGGGGAAGGCTCAATAGGTGGTACAGCAATCTACAAATAGATTAACAGTGGCTGTGTAGAGTAGACTCTTCTTCGGTGATGTAGCTGATGTGCACTTCCCATATACCTGTGAGCAACTCCTTCTCCATGATTCTCTTAGGAACTCTATTAAATCCCTTGTTTCATGAAGCTAGATCTGAGTGGAATCTTTTAATTGGTCTGTTGTTGATCTACCTGATGTGACTATGTCTGTTCAAATGTTTCAGAAAACTAGGAAAGTCACACAGCATTTAGTCTTCCCCCATATTCCAAATCAAGGTAGTGAAACCTGGTAGCAGCTTTGGATGAAGACATGAAACACTACTCTGCCCTAGGTACAGAGTCTCTGTTGCTGTTCTTCTATGAAAACACAATCCGTTAAAAGCTTTGCATTTGGGGAGATTTTGTTTCTTGGTTGCAGTTAATATTAACTCCTAAACCTAGAAATCTATTTGAACTAGTTTATTATTGTCTGCACATTTACATCTTCGGTGTGCAGGCTTATATTTAGAAATATGTATAATGCACCACTGAGCACACAGGACTGTTTTTTCTCTTATAAACTTTTCAAAATCCCTCAACAATATTTGTTTTCTACTGCTGCTGATGACCTTAGTTCCTCTGCAATTAGGCCTGTGTCTATCACTGACCCACATCCTTAACTGTGAATTTTAAAAAGCACTGTATTTTATTTTTTTATTTGTGGTTGTGTGTGAGAGAGAGAGACAGACAGAGAGAGAGACAGAGACAGAAAGAAAGAGAGGAGTATGTGCGTTTGTCTGTGTATGTGTGTGTGTGTGTGTGTGTGTGTGTGTGTGTGTGTGTGTGTGTAGCCAAATAGTCTTCCTCACAGTTCTGGCATCATAATATTCTTTATACAAACACAAAGATAGAATGTAAATATATACTATGATCAAATCATCTGTCTCCTAGATATCAGCAAGATAATGATGATATCAGAGAAAAATCTATTTTAACACCCATTAATGAACAAGAATCTTTTTAAAAGCATAAGAATATACCAGAAAGATACCAACATTTAGTATACCAAGAAATCTGAATAGATATTAGAGGTGGTTAGATACTCTATTTCATTTTATCCTTGCCATCTTCTCCGAAGACCGCACAGCTCAGTGTCCAAAGACACAATTGTCCTGAGTCCTTCTATGGAAAAAAAAATAGAGTAAAAAAAAATCTAACTATTTGAGTATGGAGGAACCTTATCCAGAAGAACCACTACTATCTCAACTTTCCAAAAACCAGAGGGAGTTAGCACAACTGAATATCCTGGGAAAATTGAGGAGTATATCATATGGGAGAGGTTTACATCACATTAGGCAGGAATCTGATCAAATGGCTTCAGTTAGAACTCTTACGTGTACAGACCCACCCAAGAATGTTCTACAGGACACTTTTTCACATTTTTCAAAAGCCCCTCTCAAATATTTGACATCTGTCCTTTCCAAAATACAAGGCAGATGGGGAACATTTTGACCCAGAATGCCAATGCAAGCTCAAGAAGCAGAGAGATATTGGCAAGCAGGCAACTCAGCTGGATTAGGAGGAAATGCTCAGGGCGCTTCCGTGGGGTGTTTGGCAACAAAGTCTGGATTTGTGAGATCAAGAGAAGATACACTGCCCTTGACTATTTTTGCTACAAGAAAGAAAGGACTGAAGAAAGGGTATTCATATAAAAGACCAAGAGATCTTCAGAATTTCTATAAGGACCCAGTGGTGAATTTTTTTTCTTTTTCATTTTTTGTTGTTAAGTGAAAGCTAGTAGACATAACTAGTTCATAAAATGCAATCAATGCAAAGCTGCAAAGAACATACAGGTTTTATAAGGAAACGGACACTACAAAAAAAAAACTGAAATAAAGCTGTATTAAGTGAATTTAAGGAAATGGAGGTCTTTGGAATTACTGAAAAATGATTCAAAAGAACAAGAATATAGAAACTGACCTAGATACAAAACAATACAGAAATGTGACCAAAATTAATTATGAAAGTATAAAAATAAAAATAAGATGTTCGGCTAAGAGACAGAGACTATAAAAATAAACATATGGGAATTATGAAACTGAGTTACAAAGTCAGCAAGGCCTCATTAATCTATGTGATGAAGAAAGAAACTAATATCTAAGAATATTTAATTTGAGCTTCTGCAGAGGAACCGATAGGAAAAAGGAAGGCGAGATGAGAGGGAGGAAGGGAGAGAATCATGAGGCAAAATCAAGCAAGATAAATTATGTGTTATAAAACTTCCAAAGAAGGAGGTAAAATAGTAAAGGTCAGAAAGATCACTTAAAAAATTACAGCAAAAATTCCCCAAGTATAACAAAAATCTTGAGGCAAATGAAAACAACAACAAAATAAAACCTATGAGATACAATAAAAGTACTTCAAAGTAGGAATTACATGGATAGATATCTACACAAAGTGAAAGAAAAATCTCATATAATAAATAACCTAACTTCCCTCTTCTAGGATCTAGAAAAGAGTGAACAGTTCCAGTGAGTAAGGGAGGATTATGAGAGATCGTAGAAATGAAATAGATGAGAGAATCAGCAGAAAAGACAACCGAAGTTGAGTTGGTTAGGAAAAACAAAGTGGAAAACTTTATGAGACCGTCAACAAGAAGGTCATAAGCCCTGCATGCAATTATAAAAGAGAGAGGAAACTGGACAACTGAATTCTGTCCCATTGAGCTTTTATCTGTCAACTTGGCACAGCTTTGAGTCTCAAATGAGGGATTTCCCAGGTCAGATTCGCCTGTGGGCATGTCTCTGTAGAATTTTGCTGATTGTTATTTGATGTAGAAGTGCCCAGGCCACTGTGAGCAACACACTTCCCCAGACAGATAGATGGTCCTGGCCTGTGTATAGAAAAGGCTTCGCATATAAGATGGTCTGTCAGCCAGGTAGCAGCGTTTCTCCGTGATGCCTGTTTTAATTTCTTTGCTGTGAATGACTTCCTTGGTCAGAAGTAGCATGGCAGGACCACCTTCTAGTTCCTGCCTGAATTCCTGCCCTAACTTCTCTCTATCATCTACTATAACCTGGAAAAAATGAGTACAACCTTTCTTCCCCTACGCTGCCTTTTTGATCACAGTCTTTGTCACAGCAACATAATGAAACTATAACCAAGTCACACAAACACTGTTTAATTAGAGTTTCTATTATGATGATAAACACCACGACCAAAAGCAACTTGGGGAGGAAAGGGTTTATTTGATATTGTGGTTTGTAGTCCATTTTCAAGGTAACAAACTCAAGACAGAAACTGAGAGGAAGGAACTGATTGCAGAGACCGTGGATGAATGTTGCTCAATGGCTTGCTCAGCCTGCTTTATTTTTTTTTCACTTTATCATTTTATTATTTTTTTTATTTTATAGAAGAGATTTTCTAGTTGTTTTATATATCAACCATAGATTCCCCTGTCCTCCCTCCTCCCACCCCCCCAGACCTCCCCCCTAATCCACCCCCCATTCTCACCTCCTCCAAGGCAAGGTCTTCCCTGGGGAGTCAGCCCAGCCTGATACATTCAGTTGAGGCAGGTCCAGTCCCCCTCCTCCCTGCACCAACGCTGAGCAAAGTGTCTCAGCATAGACCCAAGCTTCCAAAAAGCCAGCTCATGCACCAAGGACAGGTCCTGGTCCCACTGCCTGGGGGCCTCCTAAACAGTTCAAGCTAATCAACTGTCTCACTTATCCAGAGGGCCTAGTCCAGTTCCATGGAGGCTCCTCAGTTATTGGTTCACATTTCATGTGTTTCTGCTAGTTAGGCTATTTGTCCCTGTGCTTTTTCCAATCATGGTCTCAATATCTCTTGCTCATATAATCCCCCCTCTCTCTTGTCAATTGGACTCCTGGAGCTCCACCTGGGGCTGGCCATGGATCTCTGCATCTGCTTCCATCAGTCACTGGGTGAGAGTTCTATCATGACAGTTAGGGTGTTCGACCATCCGATCACCAGAGTAGGTCAGCTCAGGCACTCTCTCGACCATTGCCAGTAGTCTATGGTGGAGGTATCTTTGTGGATTTCTGGGGACCTCTCTAACACTTTGCTTCTTCCTATTCCCATGGAGTCTTCATTTATCATGGTCTCTTATTTCTTGTTCTCCCTCTCTGTTCTTGATCCAGCTGGGATCTCCTGCTCCCCTAAGCTCTCTTTCCTGTGACCCTTGCCCTCCATTACCCTCCCTCACCCCCAGTTTGCTCATATAGATCTCATCCATTTCTCTGTTGGTGGGTGATCCCTCTGTCTTTCTTAGGGTCCTCTTTACTATGTAGCCTCCATGGAGGGGTCAGTTGTAGTCTGATTAGCTGGTTGTGGTGGCACACGCCAGTAGGATTTACTGAAGGAGGCAGAGGCAGGAGGATCACAAGTTTGAGGTCAGCCTCAGCCTGCTTTCTTTTAGCACTCAAGACCATCAGCTCCTGAACAGCACAGCCCTCAGTGACCTGGGTCCTCCCACACCAATCATCAATCAAGAAAATCACCACAGGCTTCTACACAGATTAATCTGATGGGGCTACTTCCTCAATTGAAGTTCCCTCGCATAGAATGACTGTAACTGGTGCAGAGTTGACATAATCCTAGCCAGCACAAATACCAAGGATTATAATGAACTATTCAAACAATCATATTCCAAAAATCTGGATAACTAATAGATGTGGATAGATTCCAAGAGATGTATACTTTGCAAAACAGAATAATCAAAGAGAAAACCTGAATAGTCCAGTAAGGAGTAAGGTGATTGAATCAATGAATCAGTGATCTGATGAAGAAGAGCTCAGCTGCATTCATGAGAAACTTTCATCAATTGTTTGAGAGATTTAATAAGAGAACTTGACAAAAAATTTCCAAAAAGAGAAAAAAAGTAATGGAAAGAATAAAAAAAAAAATCAAACTTACTTTTACAATGAAAGAATTAACCTGAAATGAAAATCCATTAGGAAGACTACAGAGAGAGGGAGGAAGGGAGAGACAGAGATACAGACACACACACACACACACACACACACACAGAGAGAGAGAGAGAGAGAGAGAGAGAGAGAGAGAGAGAGGCAGAGAAAGAGAGAGGGGGACAAAGAGAAACAGAGATAGGAAGGAAAATGAATAAATGAAGGAAAGAAGAAAAGAAGGAAGAGAGGGAGGAAGGAAGGAAGGAAGGAAGGAAGGAAGGAAGGAAGGAAGGTAGGAAGGAAGGAAGGAAATCACACACTATTTCTATATCATCCATACTAAAATCCACAAATTTAGTGAGTTGAATTCAGGATCGTACTAAGCAGATTATATAAGTATATAATTTCACCAAGTAGGATTTATCTTTGAGATCCATTAATTACACAACTAATAAATTTAATACAGTATTAACAGAACAGAGGTGGGTAGGAAATTGTATTGTACTTGTTATATACAAAAAATATTCAAAAAATACAAAAATAGTTCACTACAAAAATGACTCTTCAACACATTAAATATTAAAAGAAACATCGCAGGCTGAGGAGATTGCTCATCTGACTGTAATTTGAATCCCACTATCTATGTAACAAGTCAGGGGTCCCATACATTCTTCTAAATGTCTGTAACTCCAGATCCTAGGGATTTAACACCAGCTTCTATCATTCATGAGCACACATCTGCACGCACAAAAAAATATACTCATGGACATATACATACACAAATAAGATAAATAAGTTTTTTTAATTTTATTTACAATTACATTTTGTTCTTTTTTGTAAATGTGTGTGTGTGTACATATATGAATGGAAGTAGGTGTCATTGAGCACATATGGGGAATAAGAGGCCAACTTGCAGGAATTAGTTATCTACTTCTACTATGTGTGTCCTGTGGATAGAGTAGAGCTCATCAGGCTTGAAAGCAGGTACTTTTACCCACTGAGCCATCTCACAGACCCTAAAATAAAACCTTAAAAAATAAAATGAAATACAAAACTAATTCTAGTAAATGCCAAACATGACAATATCACACTCAATTGTGATAAATCGTGAACTTTAATTTATGATTAAGAGACAAACAAGAATCCCAACTCTCACAACTCTGCCAGTGTGATTCTAGACAACTTGGCCTACATTTTAAAGGAAAATGAAATAAATGTGTTCCAAACAGAAATCGGAAAGTAAAGTGAAATTATCTATGGTTCCTTAAGACATGACCATGTGTGTGTGTGTGTGTGTGTGTGTGTGTGTGTGTGTGTGTGTGTGATGTATATACATATGAATCATTCAACTATGGAGAAGAAAATGTTCCCAAGGCCTGATCCCTAGCTTAGAAGC
Source organism: Peromyscus eremicus (assembly GCF_949786415.1). NCBI lineage: Eukaryota > Metazoa > Chordata > Mammalia > Rodentia > Cricetidae > Peromyscus > Peromyscus eremicus. Next base: position 14,766,983 of record NC_081429.1, on the reverse strand, counting down.
AACTGAGAGTCATTGGAAGAGAGAGAAGTGATTTTTCTTATGGGTGGCTACTGGTGGGTTACCCATGTTCCACTGGATTATTATGTGCCTGTGGGCAACATTAACTGGACTTGAGGGTTTATTTAAAAAGGTTCTTGAAGCCAAAAGTGAGATCTATTAGGAAATATTACCAAGGAGAATTTGAGAGAGAAATTTTGAAGCAGATATGATTAAGATGCATTATAGACATGTATGATAATTTCCAAGAATCAATAGTAACTATTTTACGGTCTTAAGAAAGTTAAATGTCCCAACTAATAATTATTATGTATAGATATAAAGCAATTCCTATTAAAATTTGACACAATTTGTCACACATTATAACTTGTGAGCTCATAGGTAATCATATACCACAGACTATACCAATATGAGGCAGAAACAGAACTAGGAACACTATCAGACCTGATGCTTTAAAAAAATCATATCACTATAATAGTTGTAACAGAATTGTACTAATATCAGTTTAGGACATAAATCAGTGAGAGCTAAAACATATCCTTTCATTTAGGTCAACAAATCTACAAAAACAATAAGTATGAAAAGTATTTAAAAGCTGACTCTGTAGTACATAGTTTTGGAATATTCTGCAATAGTGAAATAATAATCCTAAAGACAGGAAAGGACAATAGACAGAACTCAGACAGAAGTTATGTTTTAGGGACAGGAAAAAAAGCCAAGAAAGAAAAGAAAATAGTAATGGAAAAAAAACAGAGTTTCTGTGGCAGGGTCCTGTGCTGTTGTTCCCTTTAGGGGAGGGGGTGAATAGGCACAGAATCAATGATACAGACTCTGGGAGAATGTTGACACAACAACATCAGTTTATTCAGGAAGAGGCAAGCCTTAAATACTCTCCACCCTGCCCCAGAGAAGGTCTGATGAATATGCATCTACTGATGTGACATGGTTGCCTCTCGTTGGTCCTGAGCATCTCCAGATCATGTCTCAGCTGCTATTGCTAAGGTCCTCAGGCAGACCCAGGTTGGCTCTCAAGAAGTATCTTATTACCAGTTTCGTTCTCATTACTGATTTGGGCCAACTGGCTCTCAGGTCTGTTAGGGCTGAGTCATCCCACAAGTATCCATATCCAAAAGATTTTAAATAATTTTTGTTTTAAAATTCAACTCAAAGAATAAAAGGCCTAGGAAATTAAACTTTTCAAAAACATATCTACTCCAAACAAAAAATTCCAAGCTACCAAGGACTTAAAAAGTTATGCTTTGTCTGTAGCACTAGGTAAATTACTACTGAATGATAATTATGTCCAAGGTAGACATCTAGTATTTTTTTATTTATGTACCTATGTTTGTCTAAACAGGGTTTCATGTAACCCAGGCTGACTATAAACTCAATATGTAGCTGAAATTTACCTGGTTCTCTGGCCTCTGCTTTCCACATGTTGTGACTATATTTATGGAACACCATACCCATCAGACTCATAACAGACATTTCTTCTACCTGCTAAACTACCATTTCCTTGTTTATTTTTAGTCCCTTGATCCAGTTGTAAAGCTATTTATTTGCTTTCCACATAACATACCTGACTCGTTAAGAACAAACTCTTACATATAACTTCTCATATAAAATAATAATTACAATCTCTGATAGTCCTTTCCTGTGAGTTAGGCATTGGAAATCCTAGGTACACGCTACTTAAAATTGTGGAGAAACATGTTATTTCCTGGAGGAGAAAACTGAACCTTTTTTTTTTTTTTAACTCATTTGCTCTTAGCATGTGGACACCTTCATCTAGGACCTCTACAGGCATATCAGTGTTTGGGATTGTATGCTCTTCCTTAGGCTACCACTGTACATGGTTCCTGCAGTGAATGAAAACCACCCTCTAATTTATGAAATCAAGCAGATCTGAAACTAAGTTTTATCATGTCACCAAGTACTTCAGGAAGTTGTCAACACTTATCAAAAAGTCTGTTAACGTCTCTAAAATTATCATTTATTTCAACTAAATGACCTCCTCTCTCTTTAGAAAAAAATTAGATAATTGACTTATCTACTAACATTTGACAGCTTCACTGAGAAGTCAAAGTGTGAAATTTCATGATGAAATGATATAAACCCATTTTAAAATATTATTTCAATTGCTTTTTCAGTGTATCACAAACCTTAGAGAACATGTCTGTCATTTAACTCTCCAGTTATCTGTCTTCATACTTCATCTAGGAATGGTGACCTTCTATCATTCATATTCTCTGACATTCAGTCCTGTTGGTTATCTGTTATGACCTTGAACCCACCAAGTCTCTAAGATATTTGTGTGCCTAGGACTTTCATTCATTTGTTATTTATTTATTGTTTTGTTTTGACTGTTTACTACACATCAGCTTCATACATAATGGATATCAGTGCATGCTAAGAAAATAATTGTCCATAAATAACATTTATATTATTACACAGTGTACTAGGTGGTTTTGTTTGTCAACTGGACACAAGCTATAGAGTCATCAGAGGAAGGAGCCTCAGCTGAGAAAATGCCTCCGTGAGATCCAGGTTTAAGGCGTTTTTCTCATTTAGTGATCAATGGGGGAGGGCCTGGGTCATGGTGGGTAGTGCTAGATTGCTGGTCCTGGGTTCTATAAGAAGGTAGGTTGAGCAAGCCATGGGAAACAAGTCATTAAATAGCACCCCTCCATGTGTTCTGCCTCAGATCCTGCCTCCAATTTCTTGTGACCTTTATTTTTAGATGAATTGCTGTCAGAATAATGTCTTATAACATTATATACAATTTTGATAGTAGCATTTCTTACTCTTGTGCATGCAATTGTTCATTCCATGTCTTTCACACACATTTTGAAACCTACTTTAGAAGATAAATAATGTTGTCCTCTATGGGACTGCAGGAGCAACTTTCAACATCCTAGTATATAATTGGCAATGTATGATTCTTTAGTTTAAATTGAACAAAAAGATACATGGATACTGTTTAACAACATTTTCCAAGGTTTATCTAGAAATGGTCTCCCTATTCCACTGCATTTGTCACAGTTAACAGTTCTCAAAAGCTTTAACTGTATAAGATAATAAAAAACAAACTGGAGGTGAGAATTTACCCAATTATAAATAACATTATTTCTGTATTCTTTGAGAATCATAATGCCTGTAGAAAAACATGTTGATATTCACTTAATATAAATGTAGCATATTGTCTTCATATAGATGGGATGTATTCACATAATGGGGGAAATTTCACAGGCTCTCACCTCTAGGTGAAAATCTTCAAGTAATCAATAGCTGCTCAAAGAGAGATTCAGAGATCTGTAGGCACAGGGTCCTTGATTGTTTATCCAGCCCCAAGTGCTCATCTCTAAACACACTAAACACAGATACATGTGAGTAACAGTAAGTGGACTCAGCAGTAATTAAAGAAAGTATACCTGAATATGAGGAGTTGCAGAGGAGTGAACAGGGAAGAGGAAAGCAAAATGATGTAAGTAGAATACTTACATATGAAAGTAATATTTTTTTAAAAAGAAACAAATTAAAGAAAGACACTTTAGTGAGAGACTTAGTAGTATAATTGTACAGCAAAGGCAACATTATTATATTGGCATCATAACAATAAAATAATAAATTTAATAAAATGTAATTTTGAAGCATGTTCCTTCACACAGTTATAGCATAGAATGAGTAAAATGATTAAATAATGAAAATATTTCAAGTTTTAAGTATAATAGTGTCATAAAATAATGTTTATTCTTTGTTTAATTTGATTTCCATTGGGAAGAGGGTACTAGAATGTGGGTCTCTTAAGAAAGAACATACATTTTTGAGTTTGACAAATAGATTTACGTTTACAATATCTTTTTCTCACTCCAGACAACGTTATGTAGTCAAAGTGAACCACATGCATAGTTTTATTCTTTCTTTTAAATCTCTACTCTATCTCTCTGCCAATCAGTGTTGAATATGGTATCATGACTGAGCTTCCCTGCAAAAGCCACATCCATGCAGAAGATTCGGCTGACTAATTGACAGATACAAACCTGGGATTAAAGAGAGGACATTTAGCAGGCTGAGAGCCGTGCTTATCTTAGAGTAGCTTCAGTTGTTTTCAATAGATCTATCACTGGTTTCCCATCTGAAATAATGACCTTGTGATTTCCTAGAAAAATTTTTGCAATATATGTTAAACATCTCAAGTTCTAGCTGCCAGTAATTCTAAGGCTGACAATGTTATGAGACGCCATCTGAAGAAAAAGAAACATCTCTCTTCAGGCTGGAAACAGGTGTGCCTACCATTTATTTAGTAACTAACAATAATTTGTAATTTTTTTTTTTAACTTCAAAAGTTCACGTGATGTCTTCTGTGGACCATGGTGTCCTTGGGTCTTCATAACTTATCTTTGCCTCTAAATAAGGTATCTTAATCCTTGTGGGGGAAAAAGCTACCTTTTGTGTTGAAACAAAATTTCTGAGATATTTGTATATAAATTCTTTACTTCCTAATATACATTATTTGTAATATATCCTATAATCTCAGTTTGATACTAATAGACAACTCTTGCTATATTAATAGCACATTTTTTCATTGATAAACATGGTGGGGGATAGTTCATAAAGAAAATGAAATGAATTCCTGATTTCTTCTTCTAGGTTCTGGGAAAAAAGGTTTCTTTAAGTCACTGAAGTTCTATGTTATTACAGATTACTTTCTTGATTGTGAAAGTAAGACATAATTGCTCTATAGTATGAGCCTTATCAAGGTCTATTTTGTTTTCCAATAATATATGTTATATTCTGCAAAAAAATATAGAAAAGAAACTTTCAAGATTCAAAATTTCTGGTCCTCCTTGTCCAAAACCTACAGTGACTTGCCCTGTCTTGTTTGTGTTTAGATTAGAGAGAATCTGCTTTCCATGTCTCAAAATAAAAATTAGTTGACACTATTAACAAAAATCAAGGAAGTGTGGCTATGTGCAGTTGGTACTGTCATTTTATCTTAAGTGAGGCAATAAAAGAAGTAAGTACACATCGCCTCGGGAATCATCTACGTCATCTGGTCAGCCTGGAGACTGGACAGATCACAGATTCAGTAATTGCTCAAATGTTACTTATAAGATAACATTTATTGAGCACCTACATTGAGCAAGGCACTTGATGTAGTCAGTGAATGTGACCGATAAAATTACCTCTTTTCATGGGTTTTAAGCAGACCACAGGGACCATATGGGCAATTATAATAGCTGTAGCAGTTAATCAGAGAAAACGTGAAGCACAGTAAGGTCGTCAACCAAAGTGTGGAGTGTGCTTTATGTCTCAGTTCTTGATTTGTGGCCTGTTTCTTCATGAAAATCAAAAATGGAGAGCTAAAGTGAAGTCTCTAAGAATGGCAATGGGAATAGAGCAGAAAATCAAGATTATATTTTCACACATTAGTTTTGAAGGTGAAGCAATTGGCTCCTCTAACAAACTGCATGTAAGGTGAGAGAAAGGGGAAACAAGAAGTTGTCTGCCCTCAGCAGAGAAACGGAAGCAATGGATGATATTTACATGTGATTGAGCATAGGAATGGAGAGAAACTAGAGACAGAGACCTACGACCCTGCCCTTCTTAGCCCTTAAAATGTTGACTTGGAGACAGAAACAGTGCAGATTAGAGACACTCAACAGTCACTTTGTCTCCACAGGTGGGAACCAAAATATCAGAGAAGTAGTTGAAGGCAGAAGTACTTAGCATGGGCAGGAGAGCAACAATAACAATCAACAGTGGGTAGATACTAGATACTGAAAACACAAAAGTCTCAGGAAAGTTACTCAACTCTATTGTAGGAACCTAAGATCTGGATTTCCCAGGTAACACTTAGCTCCTGTTAAACTGCTTAAATCTGTGGAGCTCACCGCTAGCTGGCAAGCAATACACAAGGAAGTGTTTTTCTTTCTTTCAAAACTTCATTCTCTGGATGCTCAGGGCTATACTTAGGGTGTCTGAGCGGTCATCTCTAGCGGGCTCTTAACACAGAATTCTCCTATTCCGCTGGATAAGTGAATGATCACCCCCCAAATCACTGTGTGCCTAGCAACTGGTTGTTACTGTATATAGACTTATGGTAATTATGGTTGGTAGAACAGACAACTCTGTATTCACAACCAGAGTATACTTATAGCAGTGAGGCTCCAGATGTTTCAGTGTTAAATCTAGGGAACCAAGAGTTTTAAGCAAACATGTGCTTGAAAACTCTATTTATTGTTTCATTTTTGTTGATGTGATAAAACACCATGATTAGAAATAACTAATAGAAGGAAGAATATGTTTTGGCTTACAATTTCAGAAAGAGATAAGTCCATCCTGTAAGGAAGACACTGGAAGAGGCACCAGACATGGTAATAGCAAGAAACTGAGACATTTCTATCCACATGTAGGAAGGAAAGAGAGCAAACTGACTGTAGGGCAAGACTGTGCAGTCTATCTTAGTTTCTATTCCTGTGAAGAGACATTATGACCATGGCAACTCTTATAAAGGAAAACATTTAATTTAGGTGGCAGCTTACAGTTTCAAAGGATTAGTTCATTATCATCATTGCAGGGAGCGTAGCGGCATGCAGGCAGACGTGGTGCTGGCTCCATCTTGATCATAAGGCAACAGGAAGTGGACTGTGACCCTGAGCAAAACTTAAGCAAAAGAGACTTCAAAGCCTGCCCCCACAGTGACACACTTCCTTCAGCAAGGCTACATCTACTTTCAACATGGTCACACGTCCCAATAATGCCACCTCCTATGAACCTATAGGGGCCAATTACATTCAAACTACCTCATTCTGCTCCCTGGCCCCCATAAGCTTTAACAATATCATAATGAAAAATTCATTTAGTCCAACGTCAAAAGTTCCCATAGTCAATCACAGTCTCAACAATGTTTAAAAGTTCAAAGTCTTTTCTGAGATTCATGCAATCTCTTTACTGCAATACTCTATAAAATCGAAATCAAAATACTTCCAACATATAATGGCACAGGATATATATTACCATTCCAAAAATCAGGGAAGGGAGCATAGTTCGGAAATACTGGAACAAAACTAGACCAAAGTCTAACTGGGCCAACTCCAAACTCTGCATTTCCATGTCTGATGACAAAATGCTCTACAGATCTACAATTCCTTTCAGCTTTGTTGACTGCAACATACTGCTTTCTCTTCTGCTGGTTTTACTCCCTGTTAGCAGCTTATCTTGCATATCCCATGACTCTGGTATCTCCAATTCCTTTGGGTCTCTAAGGCAATCTAGGCTTTACCCTCACAGCTTCATGAAATGGTCTCTTTAGGCCTCCATTCAGGAATACCCACAACACGTGTCTGGCCTCAGCTGTTTTCTTTGGTCATGGAGACAAATTCCATTGCCCCTTCCTTCTATCCTTAACTCCAGAACCATGTGGCCTAAAGCTGCCAAGTTCTGCTGCTGGAACTAGGCCCCTTTGACCAATTACATCACTCCCTATGAGCCCATGGGGGCCAATTACATTCAAACAACCACACCATCTAAAAGCCTGATCCTAGTAATGTATTTAGCTGGGAGCCAAAATGCTCAAATAATTGAGTGTGTATGGTACAGTTATATTTCAAACCACCACAACATCAATCTCACAAGTGGTTGATGTGACTTGTGGTTGAACAAATAAGTTGGAGACAGTTATAGTTTATGCCATCAGTGTGCTATTTACAGTTTTATTTTTAAAATTGTGTATATATGTGTGTGTGCATGTGCGTGTATGTGAGCATCTCTTAACCACTAAGCCATCTCACCAGACTTCTATTTATAGATTTTTAATCTTCTCAGTCATTTAGTCTTTCACTAGGTCAATTCAATGTGAAATGATTTAGCAATCTTCCTTTAGTTTTACAAATGATTTCAATATCATTAACACTGATTTTATGATAGTAGGACATAATATCCTGATTTATTAAGTTCCATGAAAAAAAATATGGTTTTTGTCCTTTTAGAAGAATATGTATGGTTTACAATATGTTTCTCATAAATTTTATTATATATATAAAATATATAAGTGTATAATATAAAATTTTTATTATGTATAATCAATAACAATAAAATTCTTGTACTATAATGAACAACAGATAGCACAGAAAATAAAAATACTCTATTTGCCACGAATTATAAGTATTCTATCTCACAATAAAGTGTACTCTTTTGAATACATTATTTTAATTAGTATTCTAAAGAGAAAAAAGTGAAATGATTCTGATACAAAAATGAACCTGACTATGTGTTTTAGAACAAAGTGTATCATCTATGTGACAGTCACAATTGAACACTCATTTGCTTGCCAATGGAAAATTTTATATTCATATACTTCAGATATAGTGTCAAGAAATGGCCTATAGTAATATTTTAATGAATAAATGTTTAACACAATAAACAATACTGCAGAAATATACTGTTGATTTGAAATTAGTTTTGCTTACTTTATTTGATAAGCTATAAAAACATATCTTTTTCTAAGGAGTTCATTTTAACAATTGATATTTAATGCCTAATTTAAATATGTGGTAATATTATGTTCTCCAATATATTGTGCACTGTAATAAACTTATCTGGGGTCAGAGAACAGAATAGGCACTAGATATAGAGGCTAGAAATGGTGACACACACCTTTAATCCTAGCATTCAAGAGGTAAAGATCCATCTGGATCTCTGTGAGTTCAAAGCCGTACTGGAAACAGCCAGGCATGGTGTGACACATGCCTTTAATCCCAGGAAGTGATGGCACGAAGCAGAAAGGACCAGGAACTAGAGTCTAGTTAAGCTTTTAGGCTTTTAGCAGCAGTACAGCTGAGATCCATTTGGATGAGGACATAGAGGCTTCCAGTTTGAGGAAACGAGATCAGCTGAGGAATTGGTGAGATGAGGTTAGATGTGGCCAGTTTTGTTTCTTTGATCTTTCAGTGTTCACCTCAGTTCCTGGCTCTGGGTTTGTTTTTATTAATAAGACCTTTTAAGATTCATGTTACATAAATACATATTGTCATATAAGAAAATTTAACCTAAATTTCCACAGAAATCAAGTGAGAGCTGAAAGAAGATAATCCTGAGTGTTAAATATCCCAAACCCTTAGCATATTGAAATATAGAAGATAAGATAGCAAGTAGATTTGATTCTAGTCCAGTTCCATTGAACCCAGGACTGCAGAATAATGCAAGAGGCCACATCAGCCTGGGGTTCCTTTAATGAGCCCCGGAAAAATTAAAATTTAACCTTATACAGAAACTTAGAAAGTAAGTTTACATTGTAGTTACAATATGAGAACCCCCTGGTATTATGAGTTAAATTTCCCATCTATAAACCACAAACTGAACAAGTGTCTTCAAGATTTCTTAATGCCAGTAAAAGAGTCAGAGACAGCCCTGCTCCCACTGTTAGGAGTCAACAGAAGGACCAAGTTACACAACTGTCACATATATGCAGAGTGCCCAGGTCAGTTCCATGGCTCCTTGGTTTAGTCTCTATGAGGCCCTATGAGCCCAGATTAATTGATTCTGTGGGGAGGAGAAGATGGGAGATGAGGAGAGATGGAAAAAGGCAGCCAAGATGTAAAATAAATAAACAAACATACAAAATCTCCTAATGCCAACTTCATAGCATTTTACTTGGGCTTGTATTCTTCTGCATAACAATTTGTGAGAAATGTGAAGTATAGTGTAGATAAAAACATTTAAGAGATTCTGGCCTTGGAACACGTTCCGCGAAAGTAAGTATGGTTTTGTAATGACTTAGCATAGATCTCTAGTTGTACTTACTTCAAAACTAGTTCATCTTTAAGCGTAATGCAGAATAATTTATTTCTCTAACATTCTTCAAACAATTTATGAGTTAAAATTTTCACAAGATTTATTGGATTTACTAGGGTGTGCCAAGAGTAGAAAATACTGAAGTTTTGAAAGGTATCTCAGGTCACAGCTTAGCATCAGCTGTCGAGCTTGACAATTATAGTTTCTTCCTATGGCTTTGTGGGAGTCTTCTGGCTCCTGTGCATGAAGTAGTACTTGCCTAGTCAGGGACACAGTTCTGCCACGGAAGCAATGCGCTCACTGCCATGGCAGAAGCTCAACTGCTATTCCAATGTAGCCCAAGGCTGTGGCTCCCCAAGCCCCCTGCACTGGGAAAATCTTCTGCCAAGAGCCCTAGTGTTATGGCAGACAGTGAGTCTTGACTAACAAGGGACTATGAGGGATGTTTGCTGAAGACTGGATGACAGCCATTGATAGAGAAGTTTTCAGATTCAGATGTGGAAATGTTCTGGAATTAAAGGAATACCCATTTATTGACATTAGCAAATTCTTTCTTAGCCAAGTTTACTTTCAAATATGCTTTTTTTTTTTTTTACAGTGGTTTAATGATAGAAATACCTGAGGCCTAAAAATAGCATTTTTAAAAAAATAGACAGGGCACTCTGAAAGACACACACACACATACACACAATAAGGAAGACAAAGAGAGAGACAGAGACAAAGCAAGAGAAACACACAAAAAGAGAGCTGAGTTCTCCTAAATGTAGCTTAAACCAAGAATAGAGAAAAAAAAATATAATTACTATCTACAGAAATAGCACAGAAACACTGACTCATTTTCATGGATTGAATCAAGATTATATGCCAGATATTTGGCTTCCTGTCCTTTTAAAAATAGCATTCCTCTGTATTCTTACGATTTGGAGTTCTCTCAATTGTTCCCTTGGGACCAATTCACACCTGTGAATTCATGGTGATGCTGAGTGTGAGTTCATTGCCTACTCAGTGGACAATTTAATTTTGCTCCTAAGCTATTGCAACAATTACTGAAATTTCATAAAAGTTCACATTGGCTTAAATTGTTTTATTCATTTTCCCAGCACCAATTAGTGAGGGAATAATTTGGTGAGCTTAAAAGTCACCTCTGATTTCATGTCTCGAAGATGTGTGATAGAGACGTAGCTGTTTAACCATACCAAAAGCATCTGATATCATGAAAACACTAAGTTTGACTTAAATTCTTTAGGAAGTCAAGGCCTACTGCTTTCTTCCAATCCATTTTTTCTCCTTTCTTGCTTCATCAACTGTACTTAATAAAGCACTCTTAAGATAGAGCAATGAAATTTAACCTGTGATTGGATGACTTATTCGGTCATGTGACCCTTTTGCAATTTGGACTCAAAGCATCAGAAAAATCTGATATTATAGATAAGTAGCATTTTGAAGTCAAACTAGAAGTCAGAATGGGAAAATCTGGTTACAGTCCAATCCAGTAAAGTAAAGTTAGGAAAAATATTTCAAAATAAACATTGAAAATACACATAATTCCTGATTATGGAAACTTAAGTGCAATCAAGGAATTTAATACTGTTTTTATTCTAAATAAACTATGAATAATATAACATCTGTAGGTATTTATAATATCTATAATCTAAAATTAAATATATGAAATATATTGAAGTAGTTAAATGAGAATCAGATTGATATGTATTAAATATATTTTCAAAATAAACTATGTAAAATAATGTCGTTATATTGTACAAGAAAGTTTAAAAATCAAACATTCTGGGCAGTGATAGCATAAGGTTTTAATCTCAGCACTCTGGAGACAGAGGCAGGCAGATCTCTGAGTTCAAGTTCCAGGACAGCCATGGCTACACAAAGAAACCCTGTGTCAAAAAACAAAAAAAAAATAAAAACAAATAAAATCAAATACCCATATGTATTCATCTTTTATGCAGTTAATATTATATTCTATTAGAGCCTTATTTATAACAAAATAATATTCAAATGACTATTTTCATAATATTTATTGTTCTATGTATCCGATTCTTTTTCTGAGTCATCAGTACTGTAAGTATGATGTAAAAAGAAATTTCCTATGCCAGGTGGTAGTAGCCCACACCTTTAATCCCAATACTCAGGAGGCAAAGCCAAACTGATCTCTGAGTTCAAGGCCAGGCTGGTCTACAAGAGAGAGTTCCAGGACAGCCATGGCTATACAGAGAAACCCTATCTCTAAAAACTGAAAATTAATTAATTAATTCATTGAAAAACTTAAATGCTATATCAAGAATTCAAAACTAATTACTTACTGAGTCTCTGAAGATAAATAAGTGAATGAAAAAGACTGATAGAAAGGAATAGTGGATAGCAAGGAATTCTGAAAGGAAATGTTTACATAAAGATAAAAGTGCATGCATATGAGTGTATGGTGTCTATCTGTCTAACTGTCTGTGTATACAAGTACATATACTCTTGGGATTGAAACAGACATACTTTAAGACTTACACCAAGTAAAAAAATAGGAGTGGGCTTACTTTTAGCCTCCGTAAGGATGCACAGAAACTCAATTCCTCCTTATCAATAGAAAATCAAGCCGTTACAAAAAAATCCACTTGTGAAATACTCAGCAAAATTATAAGTAAAGCCAAACTAATAGGTTCATTCATTCCAAATATATTCATTCAAAGACAGGATTGGGTGTATTTTTTTTTCTCGATGAGTGTACTAAACAAGAGAAAAATTCTACCACATCATGAACACCAGGTGTGTTACCTAGTGACCGTGATTGTTGACTTGGGAGGTGCCTTGGAAAGAGCGGAAATTTGATAGAGTTTTTAGTTCTAGTGCAGGTTGCTTTTCCTAGCACTAAGCAGAGGCTGGGAAATGGCACAGGGCAGGGAATTTCCTCGCCACAAAGCCTGTGTTGGCCAGTGTAAGCATTAGTGCTCTGGACAACATGAGCATTCATAGGAGGGCCAGATCCTTCACCTCCAGCCCTATTGCTCCTGGTTTTGATCACCATTTCATGTCTTCTTAGTCTTTTCAGTCGCTTGAATGCATTTGTTCTTTGCACTAGTTTCTCTAGTTTTACGATCCCATTCTTTTTGCCTTTTCTGGCACCTCCTCCTTAAGGAATACCCTTCCCTCTTGATCTCAATTATCTCTCTCATTTTTATGTGTTAATCCTTGTCTTCCATAGATGCTTCAGTCCTATGTTCTTCCCCCTTGAAACCACAGTTTAGAGCAAAAGGAAAGATCGATTTAAGCATATTTTTCTTTGATTCAGGTTTTCTCTACTCACTCCCTACATAGCAGCTATCAAATGTTATATGGATATAGACTGTAAAATATATACAGTCACTTTGGTTTTGTCCCTCACATGTCAAATTCCACAGTGCTAGTACACAGTATTTTGAATTTTCCTGGAATATAATGCTGTTAGACAAAACACATGCAGACCTTTTCTTGTCATTAAGCTTTCTTTCTTTGTTTCTCTCACATTATCACCCATTTTCTGTTTTTGAAAAGAGTGATTCTCAAGGATATTTTTCTTCTTTATCTTCCTATGAACAAAGAGACATTGGCCTTTCCTTGATATTCACCTTCTTATCCTGTTACAGGCGACCAAACTTGTTTCTATCTCTTTTAATAACCTGTCTGACTCCAATCCCTCAGAATAAAAAGGTGTTGGCTCATCTGGTGTTCACCTTTTCTAATTTATTAACAATACTAGAACAATTTTAACACATAGTGCAAACTCTTACCCTTCTGTTGCAGCACCTTTCAGCAGGCCATTACAGCAAAACTCTGCCTATGACCCCATTATATATCTGCAACAGGTATCACATAATATGTCATCTATAAAATATCTAATAGTTCATGCACTTGTTCTCACTTTATCTTAATTGCAGCTCAATTTCTCACAGTCTACTAAAGCCATCCTAGAATAGCACTCGCTTTCAACATGACAATTCATTTCTTCTAAGTTTTCAGGACTATAGTTATCTATTGTGTTTCCAATTCTTGTTTGTTTCCTAGCACCCTACATTCTTTCCTTCTACCTCATCAATCACTCCTTTCAGAACCATGGCTATAGTTATTACTTTATCTTATATTCTGAGTATTTGACTAGGTCTGTGCCTCTCATCTCAAACATATCCCTGAAGGGAATATATTTTACCTACTATGTCTCCAAGTTCTTCATTTAAAAAAACAAACAAACAAACAAAAAAAAACCAAACTCCAGTTCTTTTTTCCAGAACAGCCTGTGCTTATTCCCTCATAATTTGTCCTTGGCACAATCGCCAAATCATTAGAATGTGTTCTCGGGCAAATTTTCAAGCATTGCTCCATTTCACAGTTTTTAAAATCTTACATGGTCCATCTCCTATGTGATGTGCCTGAAGTCATCTTTTCTCACTGTGTCTTTCGCTTTTCCCTGCTGACTTCCTACTGTTTCTGAAGATAGGATGCTCCTTATCTGGAAACTTTTACCCTTTGCATGTAATTCTAATGTTTACATATTTCATTGATTCAATTTCAAGTCTTTCACCTACAAATAATTTAAGTGTTTTATAAAAAATTATCATTTTAAATAACCATTTATATATAGGAAGGGGGAGATCACCAGTGGTTCAACTGCCTGCCACAGATGCATGAGGACTTGAGTTTGAATCTTCAGAACACACATAAAGCTGGACACTGTAGCATGTCTGTAATCCCGAAGATTCTACTGAAATAATGGGAGCAGAGACTGGAGAATCCTTAGAAGCTCTCATTTCAACATAATCTGTTGTAGCCAGCAGGAAAGAATGAAACACGGACACTGCCTCACTTGACCTGGAAAGCTAGGACTGACATGAGAACATGCACACACATACACACACACACACACACACACACACACACACACACACACACACACAGAGAGCGAGCAAAAGAGAGATCTGTATAATTGTTAAAACATAAATTTACTGATCATCTTGATAAAATCTTTGCCACAGAACTCTATTAACTCTGTTTCAACTTCTGCTGATATTTAAATTACTTAGTTGTAGTGTTTGATCATTTTCTTTTAATTTTCTTTTTGTTATATTAACTTCCTCTATATTCAAGACACAATAACAAAGCTCTTACAGTCTGTATAATTATCTAATATATATTATCTGGTATTAAGAACAATATCTGTAGTAGGTGAATGAAGACCTATAATTAGCACAATATATTGGTTTGTAAAATTCTTAGTAAGTGATGAAATCATCCATTTTTAAAAGCTTTACAGTACTTGAAAATATATAAACCATCAGAAAGTCTTGTATGATTAAGGGCAACTTCCAAGGCTCCGAGGTTCTAGGTTCTTTAGCTGAACATGTGAAGTCTAGCTGAGTGTAAACCAAGCCACACAGAGTACTAATTTACATATCAGGAAGGTTACTTTGTTACTTTGTGAAAATCCTTATCTTATTCCAAAGCTCTGTGGTCTTTATAGGGAAAATGTATCATGTAACTATGAAAGTTGAGTTTAGGTTCTATGACATTTGTGGTGGTGTGTCAGATTTTTAAATAATGGTTTATTGCACTGTATTATGGTAACCTTGTAGCCATAGTTTATTTTATTTATTTTAATGACAATAACTTTTATTCATACAATATATTCTGATTACAACTTCCTCTCCTTCATCTCCTCACAGATTCTCTCTAATCTTGCAACTCAATGACTTCTTACTCTCTCTCTTAAAAAAAAAAAACAAAAACAAAACTAGTGGAAACACATGAACTGTGGACCAATAGCTGAGGAGGCCTCATGGTACTCGATTTGGCCCTCTGGATAAGCGAGACAGTTGTTTAGCTTGAACTGTTTAGGGGGCCTCCAGGCAGTGGAATTGGGACTTGTCCCTAGTGCATGAGCCAGCTTTTTGGAACCTAGTGCCTATGGTGGGACGTCTTCGCAGCCTTGGTGCAAAGAGGAGGGCCTTGGACCTACCTCAACTGAATGTACCAGGCTCTACTGACTCCACATGGGAGACCTTGCCTTGGAGTAAGTGGGAATGGGAGGTGTGTTGGCAGGGGGACAGCTGGGAGATGGGAGGAAGGAGGACAGGGGAATCCGTGGTTGATATGTAAAATAAACAGAAAATCTCTTAATTTTAAAAAAACAGGTAAATTAGACAAATAAACCAGAATAGAATAAAACAAACAAAAAAATCAGAAGAAACACACACACACACACAAAGGTAGGGATACATCCACACACAGAAACCCATTAAAATCAGAAACCATAATATAAAAATAAACTCCCAGACATAGAATTATGAGAAAAAAAATTTCCCAAAATATTGTTGAGTTCATTTTGAGTTGGCCATCAACTTCCAGGAATTCTGCCTGCCCTTATGTGTCTTTTGTAAATCCATACCCAGTGAGACTACACTGAAGAAAACTAATTTTGTGAGCAGCTGTCAATTGGAGATAGACTCTTGGTAAGGATGGAGCTCATCGCCAGTTTCTTCTCTCAGTTCTGGGACCCCATTTGGCTTGGACCTGTATAAATCTTGTGCATGCTGTGGTTGTCTCTGTGAGTTTCTGTGTGTATCAACTCTGTTGTGTCTGATAGGCATTGTTTCCTTGGTATCTTCTTTCACCACTGGTTCTTAGAGTCATTTTACTTCCTCTCCCACAGAGTTTTCAAAGAAGTGAGAGGAGGGATTTGATGGAGATAATCCACTAAAGATTGAGTGTTCAGGCTCTCTCACTTTCTGCACATTACACACTATTGGGTCTCTATTTGTTCCCATACACAGAAGGAGGAAGCTTTTTGGATGATTACTGAGCAAGGCACTGATCTGTGAGTATAGCATAAGGTGATCCTATCAGCATTGTTTGTAATAGCCAGAACATGGAAACAACCTAGATGCCCTTCAACTGAAGAATGGATAAATAAAATGTGGTACATATACACAATGGAATACTACTCAGCATTACAACTTTTTAATACAAAGGCATGGCTGATGTTTTCTGGAACAGGCAGTGCAGAACCATTTATAGTTAAGGTTACAGGTGGGGCATAGCCCAATCCTTGAGAGACAGAGATTTAATCAGAACCAGGAATGAGTCTAATTTGGATTAGCTCTAAGGTGGCTTTTAAGCCCAAGATGGTGGCAGGCTAGTTCATTACTTCACAATGCATTGTCATATCCTTTTTCATCCTACTAATGTTTTTTATAAAATTTATTAAATTTGTTGACAATAACGTACTATGAATTCTTTTTACTTTTCCCTACCCTCTCTTATCTCTCTACTATCCCTATTAACTCCCTCCTTTGCAAGTCCTTTTACTACATCATGTCTTTTTGTGATGCCCTGACTTGAATTGGTTCCTGCTATGATCAGTGAGGGGCACACAGTGCCTATGCTCCCTGCTGAACTATTAACTGCTAATGGACTCTGGGTGAGAGACAGTCATGGTCTTTAGTTGCATACCCACTGCTGAGCCCACCAGGATGTAATGGATTCTACTAACAATATTTTTGCTTAATTAGCTCTCTGGTTTAAGCTTTACAAGGCTGTACACATCATTTTATATTTTTATAGTTTTGTCTAGAATCATTTCTTTATCCCCAAAGTAAACTCTTTAACATTTTTAATGTGAATTGTCTATAACTAATTCTCAGTGGTTGTTTCTGGGGAGAAAAAAAAATAAGAAATGTCTCCCTTTGTTAATTTGTAAAGGGCTTTTTACTCAGGACTCCTTTTTATATGCGAATGGACTCCTTTTAGAACTTTGCAATGGGCTCCAATTCTTTGTGTTTTTACCTTTTTTTGTTGTTGTTGTTGTTTTGTTTTTTTGAGACAGGGTTTCTCTGTGTAGCTTTGCGCCTTTTCCTGGAACTCACTCTGTAGCCCAGACTGGCCTCGAACTCACAGAGATCTGCCTGCCTCTACCTCCCGAGTGCTGGGGTTAAAAGGCTTGCGCCACCACCGCCAGGCTAGTGTTTTTACCTTTTCAAAAGTGACTATATCTAATTGTTTTGCCATTTCCCTAGCTTGCTTTTATTTTCCTTGTCTAAACTTGTAGGTATACCCTCAGTTTCTAGACTATTCATTAAGATATGCCTAGATTGCTTTCCCTTCTGTTCACATTTCTATAAATATGTCTGACGATCTCTGGTTTCTCCTTACTGTATGGTCTTCCATCTCTTCATTCTTTGCTCCACTCAGCTTCTGCTGATATGTGCTACAGTTAGTAAACACACCTGTCTATCCTGTCATAAAACCCATAGGTTAACCACACAGTTTCAGATTTTATTTTAAATTTTCTCAATTTTCTATATTTTATCATATTCTATATATTGCTAAATATATTCAATACCTACATTTCCTGCTAAGATTACATAATGTGAATATCTATACTTTCTATGAATCCAACTAAGATGAATACTTCTTTCTCTATTATTCTAATAATTTCATTCTGCATTTATCATCCTTGGTAATTTCAGTGTAATGCCAATACTATATTTCAGAAAGGCATTCATTGTACTCATTCAGAATGGTAGAATATATCCACATCTATTTAATAATTATCACCCAGTTTCTTTAGTAATCCCAAGATTTACCAGCATGATCAGTATTAAGGGACACAAAGAGTCTCAATGAAACATGGGACATTAGAGATGAATTTTCAGATACACGATTCCTCATCATACTTCTGTACTAAGTACAGTTTTTTTTTCTAAGTGAGTGTCCAGTTTTTGGAAGCTTCCATCAAATATTCCACTAGAACTAGTCTTAACTGTAATAACTATTTTTATCCTGCCACTTACCAAAGTTGTAATTTAGTTAACATTTTAATAATAATTTATATTGCTATGTGCTAAATATTTTGTGATGTCTAAATAATTCTTTCCTTAAGAGAGACTTCCACATCTTATAGATAAACTCTATATGTATATTCCATTTTTAAGCAAAGCATTTGATATACTAACATGTAGACTATAGATACTAAACTAATGCTTTGTGTGCTGATATCAATCAAGACTTTTTGCGCTACTGGATATTACTTTGAAGAATGGAAAGATAGGAAGACCTTGACAGTAAATGCTCCTGAACAGAAATTCTTTAGTGAGCAGAAGGCCAAGGATATACCAGAATATTTAAACATGTGTTGCCTTCTCGAAGCTGAAATGTGGGCAGACAGCATATTGCTGTTTTAATGACACCTTACAGAGATGAAATTAACATTTGATTTACATGAGTGTCCTTGGAAAGAGGCAATTGTGACTACTCATATCCACTGATAGGAGCTGAATTAGTTTTAACCTTTCAGAGAAATAATCTAGAATGCGTAATGAAAAGCTAAATGCAGATGTCCACTTAATACACAGTGGTACTTCAAATAGTAAGAAAGAGATTGGGGTATAACAGTATTTTATACCTATTATAAACTTGTCTGTTAAGGAGTCAAAGGAATTTCTACAATTTTCAAATGCAATAAACTGAGGACAAATTGAGACTTTATCGTTTTGAAGGTAATTTGTGACTTAAGACTCAGGAGATTGGAGAGTTAGGAAAACTCTAAATTGACCGCCAAGGATCACTGAGGTCTAAATATGCAATATCCCATAAAATATTTCAAGGAAGAATAAGTGCTGTCATTATTTGGAGTGCAGAATTCTTGTCTAAAGAAAAGGAAGTTCATTGAGTTAAAATATTCTGATGGCAAAATATGATATGCAAAACTAACAAACTATGAAAAGCCACTTTTTTAAATCTTCAAATTGAGTTAAACCTCTTCATTCAGATTTTAGACCCATCAGTGACTCAGGCCTGGACCCTGGAAGGGTATTCATCTAAATTATATCAGTTGGATGTGTAAAATTTAGAATATAGTAAGGTCACTGGATTCACGAGCTAAATGATCTTACTCAACTGTAGAGAATACTCTAAAAATGTATACACAGAGTCTATCATTTTGGGTTATGTATCTAGTAGTATAGTCTAGTGATGGTAATGTAAATCTATGTATAAAATATTTGTATTCAATATCTATTAGATATATTTAGTGGAAATAATTTAGAAATCCACTCCATTATTTACTGGTTTTTGATTCAATGAACTTTTGAGGTTTATCTTCTACTTTAAACAGCATTCAACAGATGTGAAGCATACACATCTGGGTCTGAAATGGCTTTCCAAGATTGATTGTTCTTCAGTTATAAGTCAGTACTGAAAAAGATAAGATTTTTTATTGACCACGACTTCATTTTTTGTTTTATGCATTGATGATTGGTTAGAAGGAAATTTTCACAAAGACATTCCCTAATTTTCATCAAAACATTGTGTTTAAATAAGTCATGCAAAAAGGTTTATATATTTGTATCATTTGTTCTTTTTATACTCAGAGAGAAAAAATGTACTAAAAAAAGCATTCTTAAAATGCTGCTACCTTGCTTAGTTTATTTATTCTAAGTGTTGAAAAATTAAACAGAGTAAAAGTCCTAGAGTTCTATTAATACTTATTGTTGTATTTATTAGTTTTCCTATAAAAACAAATGATCCAAATAACAAACCATTACAAACTTGGCTTTAAACACCACAAACCGTCCTTGTTCAAATGGAAAATTTCCAGATTGGCTTATGTAATAGGAACACTTAGAGCTTACCTGTTTGGAAGATTGTCTAACCTTCAGAAGTGGAGTCTTATTGGTCTCCAAGGTGGTGGGTTTGGGTGGGTGGAGCTTCAGATCTAGAGCTTGTCCTACTTCTTTTCCCTGATTCTGACTACAGTGTCCTTTGGATTGTGCTGGGCTTCCTAGACACTATTTCTACTTTTCTTTCTACCGTAATATTTTTATCGATTATTCATGAATTTCACGTAATGCATCCCGATTATACTCACTTCACAATAATCCCAAGTCTGCCCTTTCCACCCTTGTGACCTCCCCCACATCCTCCAAAAAATCAAGTCCAATTTGTGTTGCCTATATACTAACCAGAGCATGGTCAATCTCCCAGTGGTCAGTGTGTTTTCAAAATTAAAAGATGACAGACACCAATGAAAACAAGAGCCCAGGTAATTCAGTCTCACAGAACGCCTTTGTTACAGATTCCTCAAAAATCTGCATGAAGAACACCTTCAAAACAGTTAGCTGAGATGGTCCAGCCTCAGAGGATATCCAGTCAAGACTGGATATAAGCTCTACATATAAGCTGTACACTTTCCCATAATACAGAGACCAAACAAAAAATAATAAACTAGCTCTCCCAGGACTTGACCATTGTCTCAATTTTCTCAGGGTCCCCTAAAGATGCCATTGACCCAGAACAGCAAGAAGTAATTTTAAGAACATGATGCCTACATTCCCAAGAAGTGGGGTGGGAGGTTTTTGGTCATTTAATCGATGTTTGTCATCATTTACAGGGGTTGATCACAAGTTGTTATTGGTTATGTTCAGGGAGGAAATTGAACAAAGGACATTAGATTCAGGGATCTTGTTCTGAAAAGAAAAAGGGAGGATATAGAAATGATAGAATAAAAGGGTAGATTATTGAATCTACTTTCAAACTGAAAAAGCAACTATTAGTCTCAAATATTTTACATTGGTATGGATTTTTGTATATTGACACAGATTTAAGGTTATTGTTGTTGCATATATATATATATATATATTTCTACTCTTGTTTAAGATATTTAAGGTTATTTTTATATACTCTATCATATATTTCTATTTCTAGTTTAAGGTGTTGAACTTACACACCTCATTTAGAAATGTAATGTCAAGTTCTAGTCCTAGTAAGCTATTTAGGGTAATAAAGAAATACAAGTTAATAGTCATCTATACCAATCAAACTTATAGTCACATTAGGTATATTTCCAAGTTGAAACAGATATATATTTTAAATAGATAGATTGTCTTCAACACTTCAGAGATCTACAGAATATGGCATTTAGCATGTTTTAATAACATAAGGCTTTTCATGACACTGAGACACATCTGCTCCTGACAGCACCAATTTATTTCAAAAAAGGATGATGGACATCAAAGAGCCTCCATATGGTATTTGATTTCATTTGTGGCAAAGTTATATACTGGGCAAAAAAACTGCCCTTGTCTCGACTGCTGACAGAATGCTGTCCAAAATGGACAAGCAAGAAACAAAAGAAGAAAACAGGTGGGACAGGCAGTCTTTCAAAATCTCTGCTTCATAGAAAAGCCTGTCAAATATTCTAGGCCCATAGGCTAAAGATGGATATCCCAACATTGAAGGTGAACCTTGGGGTGACTGTCTAGGCAGCCAGATGTCATTTCTTAGTTTTAGAAGTTGCTTGCTCTACACTTCCTTTTTAATCAAGTAATATTCTATCCTTCTTGGGTCTCTGCTGGAGTTAACGATTAGATAGTTAAGGTTTTCTGTAGTTTTGATAGAAAGTAAATCAAGTACAAAACTTTAGACTCACCAAAATGGGATAGATAACAGATTATTTTCTTTGAATTTGACAATATTCATGGTCTGGACATTAAGAATATATTTCTTACTTGATAATTATTCTTATTATATATAGTTTTACTCTGATAAAGCTAAAACCCTTCCCTTTTATTTAGACAATGAGGTAGAAATGTTTCAGAAGAATTGTTCACATTGACAATCTGTGCCAGTAAAGCCACCTTAAATAAAGGACAGAGTCAGCAATTGGCTGACCAGGATTAGCCATAGAGACATTGGAGAACTGAGATAGTCAGATAGAGGGGAAAAAGAAGAGAAAAGGATGAGAGAGATTTCCAGAGCATTTGGATTGCAAAAATGTGCAGAATAGGGTCAGGGAATGGCTCCTCTGCTGTTCCTGGGATTTATTAGGTTTTTAATCTCAATTTCTGACTCCCAAGTTTAATTAATACTAGAACAACTTAGGTAACTATTACAGTTCCTGTTCAACTTATTTTTCATTTATTATAAACTGATTCCTTACTCACTGACATTTTTATTGCAAGTGACAGTAAGAAACATATAGTAAAAGTGATAGCGTTTAAGTGGTCAGTAGATTTAATTATACATTTGTGTATATCAAACATTTGCCTTATGCATTTAGAGTGATATTACCTAACAAATTATCCAATATTTATGTCTATGTATCTGGTTTGGGGGTGACTTTTTTTCTACTTTTTTCAAGTCATTGCAAAAACAATTGTGAGAAATTAAGACAAAGGATAATCACACACACACCCAAGAGAAAATGAAAACCCTTCCTTCTTGAGGTTAGTGAAATGGCTCAGTGGATAACGGCACTTTCCCTCAGGCATGATAATCAAAGTTCTAGTCTCCAGGACCCACATGGTGGAAGGAGAGAACTGATACTTCAAATTCTCCTTTAACCTCCACATAGGCAATTTTAACATCCCCCTACACACATATGTACAACATAAATGTATACAAGGATTTCTTTTCAGTATTCCTGTTTTTCATTAATAGTATAAGCTAGGAATCACCTGAATAAGTATTAGTTTCAAATCGGCTTTGCAAATACTCTGACAAAAAGCTAAATCACACCACAATGCTCAAAGTGCACTTCCTCCAAATAACTGTCACTAATGATGAAATGAAAACAGAAGCAAACAAAAGATACCAGGATCCAGAGAAATCATCTAATCAAAGCAACATGTCTACTCTGACATATTAAAATTTTCCATATATTCAAATATAACTTAATATATTTAATTCATATTAAGGTGATATAATGTATCCAAATTTCTGGGTTCGTTTTTGGGTATTCATAAGGAAACCTGTCTTATACAAGCTAATATTCTCTCAAAGAAGATAGGCAGTAAATTGAAGATTAATGACCATTGTACTAAATAATATGATTAAATCAGGCACTTAATTAGTTCAGAGAAGTCTTCTGGGAGAGTTGTGTTAAACTGCTCAGTTTAGCACTTTCATTTGGTTTAAAATCTTCACTATTCATAAAGGGACATATAAAAGCAATAAAACTTTTGTTCATTTTTATTATTGCAATTTTTGAGGAAACCAGTTCTAGGGAACACTTTAAGAGATGGTAGTTGAAATACACTCAACCTTGTTAAGTCCTCTCATGCTCTTGTTGTTATAATTGTCATGCACGTTTAAGCCACCTGGTTCATCCCAGGAAATTCACAAAAATCCTTTTAATAACAATTCAATCCCTTACTGAAGGACTATAAAGACTGGTATCAACTATAAAAATGCACTGAGGAAAATACAAGACTACTACTGCTTTGCATTGCATTGCATTTGCAGTGACTGTATTCAGTTTGACCACTTGCCGGCATGGACTGGCAATGACGGGGCTCTGCAGTCTACTTGCATCACACATTTTTGTCAAGACAGAGGAGCAGGTTTGTGTTATTTTAGTGTATACTAAATAGGCCCTTGAAAGCAAAATCACTATTTGAATTTTGACCTTTTAGATTGTTTGGGACAATATAACAAAAAATATTAAATTAAAATTAACTCCATGTAAAATTCCCATTGACTGGCACAATATAATGAATCCACTTCAAAGTTCTAGAGGAGTCTTTACTAACATATGTTTGCTCATACATTCAACTTAATCAAGCAAAATTGGGTTTCGTAGATTTAAAACATACAAATCTATTTTCTAAGGTACTAATAAAACTGTCAGCAATGTGTACTGGATATATCTACATACTCTGTGGATTCAATTAATAAATATGTAGTTTTGGCCTTTGGGGTTTTTTATGTGCTTTAAAGCATTTAAATGTCTGAAGTAGATAGCAATGTCTGAAAATAGCATGTGTTTGATGTTTTGAGTTTCCAACATTCATTAAGTTCATTAACAGTAATTCCTGGATGTTTGCACATGGATTAGTAAATTATAAAATCACATATCTCCGGACATATCAAAGAACTTTCAAAAAGAGCTTTCACTGTGTTAAATGAACTTGTCGACACTAAACAGCTGCTGCAAACAGCTTCCAACCAGAACAAATAAAAAGCAGTCACTGAAATCTTCATTAATCACCAACAGAAGGAAAATATTTTGTATAGAATAAAAGTTATTGAGAAATCAGGCCTACAAATAATGACAGGAAGATGAAGATTTATACAATTTCTCACTTCTTGTCAATATGAAGACCTTCGTAGCGATCTTCAACAATAAAGCATGTGAATGTTATCCTCACGAGTGAGTATTTGATATAGTGACTTCAATGTTTCCATCTAGAGGGAAGGGCACATTATTTCTGTTAATACTGATATCAATGACTTTTAGATAGTGATATATGGGACAATATGTGAAGGTTAGTTAGTAAGAATTTATGCAATAGCAAGTGATCATGCATTTAGAGAAATGGGCAGTCCTTATAGACTTAGGCGATGCTTTATGGAAAATGAAGAAAATAACAGGGTAAATGTACCAAGAACAATCATCAAAGGCTTACAAACAGAGTACTCTAGCAGGAAGCTCTTTTGACAAACAGATAGAGTAACTTAGTGGGTACTTCATTAGCATTGCAAATGTGTGTGCTCTCCTACTACATCAAGCCTGTGCCTTGATGCACCCAATTATGATGGGAAGAAGAAACCATATTAGTACCATATATCAATGTTTTACACTAGTCTTTAAAACCATTGTGGCATACATGATGTTGTCATAAGCAGAAAGGATAGTATTCTGTTGGTTTACTTTCTCAAGTTGCTGTAAAAGGTAAAATACTTCATAGGATAATGAATACAGCAAACATTCTCAAATCTGAGTTACAAAAATTTAAGATAAGCACCTAACACTGAAAATGATATACACATTAAAAATTGGAAAATTCAAAGAGCTTAAAATTATCATCTATAGTACTTTAAAACCTATCCATGTATCAAACTAGTCTACTCATTACTGGAGTTGCTCACCACTACATGATGTTTTTAATAACTTTCCTTTTGAACAATGTCATTAGCTACAGTGAAGAACTCTGTGTTTGTGAATGACATCCCTTCTCTCTGCTAAATGTGCTTCAATTTTCTTTCAGAGAATTGCATGTCCCACAATAGATGAAGAATTGGTAGGTTGTCTTCAATTTTCTTGTTTTCTTCTTGCCAGAAAAATGGATACAATGATCAACACGCTTCAATTCAACTGGTGGATGTGCACCCTGAGCCCAAAGATACAATCAGAGTTAGGAACAAAGAAATCCATTTATATTGTCAGATCCTGGGGACCTTACCCAGTAGTTTCTCATGCCATGGACTTGTTTTTAGCATGTTTGCTACTACTCACTCTGAGTACATCTCATATTAAATTGTACCTGTTTTACATAAAATATAAATTAGAAAAGTGTTAGTGATGGATACACATATTAACATTTTCACCTTAGAGTTTCAGGATAGTTATATCTTCAGATACATTCCTAATAATGACTAGTTTTCTTAAACATTAGACTCTTCTCATAATTATTGTTATTCATATCTTCACCTAAAGATATTTATTTTTCAAATAAATAACAAAAAATAATCAGTAGCAAAAGATACAAGGATCTTTCAAATGAAGTGAGTTTGTATGAATTGGAAGATTGATTCATTTTATTTTTAGTAAAAATTTTATGAGTTAGAAATCATAATATTCTGATTTTGCACAAAATGAAATTTAGGGAACAGATTATGACATTTACAAAGAGATCATGGAGCTTGGAGAATGGTAGAGGACATGCACAACCAAGCCACATGTTTACAGGATCTACTGTATCTCCGTCATCCATTCTCTACCATCATGTGTTGTTACTAACAGGCTTTAGAGACTGGATCTGGCTCAGCAGTAAAGAACACATCCTGCTTTTGCAGAGGATATGATTTTAGTTTAAAAATATGAATCATGAGTGTTTCACATTCACCTGAGACTCCAGCTCTGAGATATCTAACACCGTATTTTCTACTCTGTGGACCTTCACACTTACACTTGCATATACCCTGCCCCTCCACATCTACATGATTAAGAAAAATAAGATAAAATCTTAAAAAAAATCAGTTTTCCCGTTTCTCTCTCCTTCTCTCTTTCTCCTTCTTGCATGTAGTTGACATATGGTTCATGTAACCAAGGCTCTACTTCATCCCTCTACTTGACAAGAATGACATTGAACTCCTGCTTCTCCTTGTTCCATCCCCGGACTTCTGGTATCACACATGTACACCGCAATGTCCAAATAATGTAAGATTTTTTTAAGAGATAAATTGAAGAACAGAATGCTCAGAGAAACAAAGAAATAGTCTGGGATGCACTACAATGCAGGCAGTGATTTTCCCCAAGAGATACCATTTGCTCAAGTAGAACCTTGGCCCATATATCAGGCAACCCTCATTTTTCTCCTGCCATCAAGAGAAGTGAAATTTCACATGTGTCAGAGGTCTCTCAAACTGGTATTGTGTCAGTTTGTCTATTAGATCACTTGTAAGTTTGATAGTATTACATCATTACAAATGATGATTATCAAGAAGACCATCAAGAATTAAAAATTATTTTTGACCAATGACACGTATTTATTAGGATACTTTTCATTATTTAAAATAATTTCTAAATTAAAATATGTTTTGAGCATAATCTTCCCCTCTGCATAGTCTCCCTAGATCTCTTCCCTTCCCTACCCATGCAACTTTAAGTTACTTCTCAAAAAAAAAAAAATCAAAACCCCAATGCAACAAAATTCCCCCAAACCAAGAACACAAAATAAAACCACATACAAAACAAAACAAACAAAAACCAGTAACACCAAACATAAAACAAAACAAAACCTGTGGAATCCAATTATATTTTGGCCAACTATTCCTGATCCTAGTGTGGTTAATATATCAAGTTTCACTCTCTTGTAGAAAACTGATTTCCCCTCTCTCAGTAGATATAAATGACAGTTGGTCCATTCGTTCATTCATTTTTTAAAAATATAATGAGAGAAACCAACAGAATGAAAAATGCCCAAGAGAAGGCACAAGAATCAGAGACCCACTCCTTTGCATACTCAGCAATCCCATAAAAAACTTAATGGGAATCCATAATATGTGTAAAGAGGACTTGGCACAGACACATGCAGGTCCTGTGCATGCTCCTTCAGCCTCTGTGAGTTCATATGAGCTTTGCTCATGTTGATTAAGAGGTCTTGTTTTCTTGGTGTCTTTAATCTCCTCTTGGTTATTACTCTCTTTCTAACTCCACCCCCACAGATTCCCTGAGCTCTTAGAGGAGAGATAGATGGAGAGTTCCAAGGTCTCTCACTCTCTTGCTCTCTATATTTGTTTCCATCTGCTGCAGGAGGGTTTCTCTAATGATGGCTGAAAAAGGCAACATATGAGTATAGCAGAATATCATGAGTCAATATATCACTATATTCTTTTTCTTTTTTTTTTTAGAACAGTAATATCTGGGTTTACCCCAGGTTACTGTGTTATCTAGTTTCAGGTTCTTATTCACTTATGTTAGATATGGGTTCCAACTTGTGAAGTGGTCCTTGAGTCAAATCATTTATTACTTGGTTTCTCTCACAAGCTTTGTTCCATCCATCACTGCCCTGGCATATCTTGCAGACAATAACACCATCATAGATAACAGGTTTGTGGCTGGCTTAATGTTAATGCTTCTTTTTCAAGAGCAGTGCAGAGTACTTTTCTGAGCCAAAGATGATGCATCATAGAGATGAAGGCTCTATGCCAACACAGACTCATCAGCTCCACATTTTAATATGTAGGTGTTGTCTTCAACAATGGGGAGAGCAACCTATAGTCTTGACAAAAGATTGGTGTTACTACTCTAGAGGCATTGGCATCTGGGTTAATGGAGCTGGTAAATGAGGCAGACTAAGGTCTTATGTAATAGTAAACTTTATTCAGAGCATCAGACTATTTACACTTTGAGGGTTAAGAAGAATCACCTGAGTAAAGTGTACAATTACAAGGGCAAACCACATATGGCAAAAATGTGGTTTTGCCTCTATGGTTTTCCACAGAGGCATGGTTGAGTAACAACAGCAAGCAATAGTGAGTAATCTGCTACAACACCTAGAAGGAGTGTGGGGGACCAACCCCCACATTTATTTACCCCAGGGACTCTTAATAAGTGAGGGATAAAAGACTTAGAAACAGAGGGGACAGAAACAGAGAAACACAGGACAGACCTTTATCCACCAGCCCAGAGCTTTATTCCAAAGGGCTATTTATAACAATGCCAAGGGTAGGGGCAAAGGATCTCCCCCTAGCTAGGTACAGCCACGTGTAGACCCTTACAAACACCTGATACTCAGGCCTGTGGTGCAATCAACCTCTTATGCAGTCCTGCTGTGTACAGCCACTAGGAAACCTAGTGGGCTCCAACAAGGGAGCATGAAATGCCATTCTAAGAACAATTCCTTGTTTTGAAGCTATTGAGGCCACAAGACTCTTTTCTTGTTTTCTTGGATTTTTTTTTTTAAAGCACTTCAACTTGGACTGTGTTCTGGAAGCCTGGGTTGTTCGTGGGTTCCTTTGAGACTCTTTGGTAACAATTCAGTTAAATGTTAGCCAATCCCAATACTGGGAGCTTCATTTGGTGACAAGAGATGGCCTGCTGGGACTCTGTCTCCTCCATTATTTGGTGATTTCATTTAGA
The DNA here is from genome assembly GCF_949786415.1 of Peromyscus eremicus. Classification (NCBI taxonomy): domain Eukaryota; kingdom Metazoa; phylum Chordata; class Mammalia; order Rodentia; family Cricetidae; genus Peromyscus; species Peromyscus eremicus. The sequence goes on along the minus strand of NC_081429.1, from coordinate 14,737,579 downwards.
TCACCTTGATATATGTATATATTTTAGTAAGTTTCTACTGTATTATGTTTCCATACTATCCCTAAAATATCCCTTAATTTTAGATGTTTCTCCCATATTTCCTCCTACAAACCCCTCTTCCCTGCATAATTGATGCTTCTATTACACCTTCCCAATCTATCCACAGCTATCTATTCTATTTCCCTTCCCTAACGAGATCTATCTGTTTCCTCTAGTATCTTACTCTATATATACCTTCTGCGGTTCTATGGATTGTAGCTCAGTTATCATTCCCTTTACAGCTAATATCCATGTGTAAGTGAATACATACTATATTTGTCTTTCTGAGTCTGCGATACTTCATTCAAGATGATTTATTTCTGGTTCCATCCATTTGCCTACAAATTTTATGAAGTCTTGTGAGTTTGTTTGTTTTATTTTTCTTTTTTTAAACAGCTCAGTAACACTCCACTGTGCAAATATATCACATTTTATTTATCCATTCTTTTGTTGATAGAATAATTATAATCAATAACAGTAAGAATTTAAGAGTGAAATTATAAATTTGAGAGGGAACAGAGTGTACCTTAGGAAGTACTGAATAAAAAAATACTTGCTTAAAATATAATTGTATCTGGGTATACCTTTAATTCTAGCACTTGGGAAACAGAGGCAGGTGGATCTTTTGGAATTTTAGGTCAGTCAGCTCTGTATAGAACATCCTAGGACAGGCAAGCATACATAGTGAGATCCTGTTTCAAAAAAGTAGGCTATTTCTTCTAGTTGTCTGTATCCACGAGACAAACACATTTGATTCTTTAATTTTGATTGTAGCACATTACATAATTCTATATGGTCCTTCAAGTTTCAAGATAACAATGAGTAAACTATTCGGTGAATAATTTTGTTTCTTTTAATTTTCACTTGAATTTTCTCCCTTGGAGTGATGACATGTTGTGACAAGTAGCAGACAATTTCCTAATAACTTAGTCTAAACATAGTTATACTTTTGGGAGAACCTGTGTTTTTTGGATTTGTGGCTGGAAATCATTATAAAGAGTGTTTGAAGTTCTTTGTACTGGAATTGTAGGTCATATATTAAATCACCTAGTTATGAACCTCAAACTAACTACATGCATAACCTTTAAGCAGGATTATCATAGATTAGAAGCCAAAAGTTGGGTCAGAATTTTACTTAAGTATAGAATCATAGAAATATCTACTTCTAAAAATAGTCTAATTTTATAAAATACTCTAATCCACTTTGTTTTGGATGTATTGAGGTAATATTTAATCTTAGTTTTTCAATTGTATTCTGTATTATTGACTGTAAGAGTTAATATTTACTAAATACAGGTATGGATGAGAATAGACTTACTGATCATTATAACATATAATATATTTACTCAATTCATGGCTAAATGAGGTTTTCAATTTTCTTTATGCATATTTTAGTGTTTCTACATAGCCCTATACAGTAGACTATTATACTTTTCTTTTTCTTTTTTTTTTTTAAATTTTATTTTATTTTATTTTATTTTACAATACAATTCAGTTCTACATATCAGCCACGGATTCCTTTGTTCTCCCCCCTCCTGGCCCCTCCCCTTCCCCCTAGCCTACCCCCTATTCTCACCTCATCCAGGGCAGAGCCTCCTCTGCGGACTGAGATCAACCTGGTAGACTCAGTCCAGGCATGTCCAGTCCCCTCCTCCCAGGCTGAGCCAAGCGACCCTGTATAAGCCCCAGGTTTCAAAGAGCAAACTCATGCAATGAGCACAGGACCCGGTCCCACTGCCTGGATGCCTCCCAAACAGATCAAGCCAATCAACTGTTTCACCCATTCAGAGGGCCTGATCCAGTTGGGGGCTTCTCAGCCATTGGTTCATAGTTCATGTGTTTCCATTTGTTTGGCTATTTGTCCCTGTGCTTTATCCAACCTTGATCTCAACAATTCTTGCTTATATAAACCCTCCTCTTTCTCGCTAATTGGACTCCCAGAGCTCCACCTGGGGCCTAGCTGTGGATCTCTGCCTCCAGTTCCCTCAGTCATTGGATGGGGTTTCTAGCACCACAATTAGGGTGTTTGGCCATCCCATCACCAGAGTAGGTCAGTTCGGGCGGTCTCTCGATCATTGCCAGCAGTCTATTGCGGGGGTATCTTTGTGGATTTCTGTGGGCCTCTGTAGCACTTTGCTCCTTCCTATTCTCATGTGGTCTTCATTTACCATGGTCTCCTATTCCTTGTTCTCCCTCTCTGTTGTTGATCCAGCTGGGATCTCCCACTCACCCAAGCTCTCTTTCCCTCACCCCTCGCCCTTCATTACCCCTACTCATGTCCAGGCTGTTCATGTAGATCTCTTCCATTTCTCCGTCATTAGGTGATCCCTGTGTCTTTCTTGGGGTCCTGTTTTCCAGGTAGCCTCCCTGGTGATGTGAGTAGCAGTCTAGTCATCCTTGTTCCACATCTAGTATCCTCTTATGAATGAGTACATACCATGTTTGTCTTTCTGAGTCTGGGTTACCTCACTCAGGATGATTTTTTTCTAGATCCATCCATTTGTCTGCAAACCTCATGATGTCATTGTTTTTCTCTGCTGAGTAGTATTCCATTGTGTATATGTACCACATTTTATTTATCTATTCTTCAGTTGAAGGGCATCTAGGTTGTTTCCAGGTTCTGGCTATTACAAACAATGCTGATATGAACATAGCTGAGCAAGTGCTCTTGTGGTGTGGTTGAGCATTCCTTGGGTATATGCCCAAGAGTGCTATAGCTGGATCTTGGGGGAGATTGATTCCCAATTTTCTAAGAAAGCGCCATATTGATTTCCAAAGTGGTTGTACAAGCTTGCATTCCTACCAGCAGTGGAGGAGAGTTCTCCTGGCTCCACATCCTCTCCAGCATAAGGTGTCTTCAGTGTTTTTGATCTTAGCCATTCTGACGGGTGTCAGGTGGTATCTCAGAGTTGTTTTGATTTGCATTTCCCTGATCATTAGGTATGTTGAGCAATAGCCAGTAATAAGAAAGGCAAACACTTGAATAAACTCATACAGTTGGTAAAGCATAGAATCCAAACCCAATTCAATCTACTTCTGAAGTCAATCTTCCATACAAACAGATTTTTTAAAAAGTCAATCAGATGACTTTACAGGTATGACCTGATTAATCAATCTCTAGCTTTTAATTGATTCTCTGATTTACAGACCCAGCATCAAAATTCTTATACACAATAGAAAGAGATGTTAGGAATGTATTATAAATAAAAGGTTGTCATTGCTGTTGTTTTAACCAAAGCCATTAATGATGCACCACAATATCAAAATCTGTATTGATTAATGGTAAATATAAGAAGATGTATACATTATCACATAACACCTTAACACTCTACTAGCAAGTGAAGAAGGAAAATGAGAAAATGGTGTAATTATATTATAACCTCAAGAATAAAATTATTTTTAAAATCAAAAGCGTGTAATTATTTTGTTCATTGACATTAAAAACAAACTTAATAAAAGCAATATGAGCTTAACCTACTAATCCTTATTTGTATTCTTCCATAGTTTAGAATTTAATTTGGTTTCATTTTGTACGAGACACGGTGTATGTGCTCTTCACTGCATTCTTTGTAAACTTAAGCAAAAAGTAAAGCTAAGAATGTTATCTAAAAAACAACTCATCATTAAATGTATACATGATTTTCTCTAAAAACTGGCTTCTGATTAAGTTTCTACAGAAGTTATTTGGATCCATTTTCTTTGTTGTAAATCTTTTCTTCATTATTAAGTCCAAACATACTGAAGCTAATTTACATTTATTTATGTTTTGAGTTTTCTTGTAAGTCCTTACACAAAACTATAAATCTCTTAGCAGATTGTGATGATTCCTTTGCTTTACCACAAATGTCTCCTAACGTTAGGTATCACTTGTCATGCTTCAAACATGAATACTGAGTGATTGAATGTCTTTAGTCTCTTCAATAATTTCAGGTATTTTGTAAAATATGAAATCTGGCATTTGCTAAAAATAATTTATAATATTAACAAAGAGTTAATGCTTCAAACTTAAATGGCCCTTTTGTTTGAGGAACTTAGTATAACTAAAAAACAAACCTACACTTGAAACACAGAGTCATCTTCTGGAATTTGTGGGCTCATATCTCATGCTGTTGACCTACAGCCAGTGAATACAATATCTTCTAAATTCCTTTCTGAATCTGAATAAAAGCCTTGAGGTTATGTTGTTTTTTAAATACTGTATGGGCAACTCCTCACTTACTTGTATGAATCTCTAAAATGCATATTTTTTAGCTGACAGGGGATTTTCATATAATCTCCAAATTTCTGATTAATCATCTACTCTCCCACATAAATCATATCCAGATGCCACGAATAATGCAAAGACAATCCTATACTATGAAGGAAATCTAACAAGGGAGAGGAAACATGCCATTTTGGTGGGATAAACCACATAATAATGATATTTTATGTCATTGTATCTTGCCAGTTCCTTATTATGACATATCATACATCAATACTGCAAGTTGAAAAACACATAGTAATAGTAATAAATCCATTTGATGCCATTTTCAACAGTTGAGTGGTTTGGTACTTCGTTTTGATAGTTTAAAGCAAGACATATTATTCTACTTTGAACCCCTGCTTTGTTTATTTCTACGGACTGATTATGTACAATATTCACTAAAATCTAAAAGAGGAACAAGTATTTCTAAGACCATAAAGAGTGTTAAGGTGAGCCCTAAGAAATGATTTTCTTCAATATCTGAAATAAGCAAATGGTTTTGTTTATCATTAAGAAAGAGGGAATGGCACTAAACCTATCATCTGTGTTAGGAACCCTAAAAATTCTATGGATCGCATTACATAGAGCCACCATGAAAATAGGTTTTAACACATCTAGCTACATTGTTCACATATAATGTGAGAATTTTATGTATAAGACAGGAAATTTCTGTTGTAAGTTGACCTACTATATCTACTGGCCTTGGTTTATTATTCAAAGACAACTCTAAAGAATAGTGATAGTCTTCTGAAATGCTTTTCCAGACAATAGGAACCAAATAAATGTGTTTTTTTTTCTATAGAGGAAATCTACACACTGTTCAAGAATCAGTTTAAGTATTTTTAAATGGTTTGCTGTCAGAGTTTAGTTTAATTAATATGAAAAATATATGAATATATCATCTAAATGTGCTTAATAGTTCTCTGGGATAGTTTTCATAATCAATATTAAATTTCTTATAAATAAAAAAGCCATGGGATGAAAATTGTAGAAAGAGTCATCAAGTTATATGCTCATGAATAGCACTGCTGCACTTGAGCAACGAGCTTCCCACAGCATTGATTGTATCTCGGCAAAAATAACTCATCACAGAATACTACATACTTGCCAAGAATGTTTTCATAGCCTTTGGAAATAGAGTACTTAATAACTAGACTCATTAAGGCTAATGGTAAATCAGTGAGATTAAATATTTCTATAAATCATTTCATTAATAAAACACAGGGCACATTAAAGAACTATTGGACTGTTAAGCTCTAATATTTCAGAATCAACATTTTATAAACATTTCAATTAGCACAGGTTGACAACATCCACCGAAGATACTGCACACCAATACCACAGGACAGAAAAGTAACTCATTGGCCAAGTGAATAACATCAAGACAAATGCAATTATTTTTAAGGATATTACAGTACAGAGCAACATTATACATAAATGTAATGGATCTTACCTGAATAGATTTGTACTTTAAAACTGTATATTTAAGGATATATGTGTATCTAAATATCTACAAGTACATTCTGTTTCTTATAGTTTTCAAGGTCCATTAATGATTACTGGAATGATGTAACTGCCAGTAGCTCACTGTAAATTATTATTACGTTTAGATTAATCATGGACAACTTGAAAGATATGTGATCAGAGTAAAGGAGGGAATACTTAAGTCTAAAAGAGACACAATGGCTTACAATAGCCTCACCAAGAAGGTTCTACATACATGAGAGAAGAAAAATAGCCAAAGAGGGTATTCTACACAGGCACAAAATAGAATGACCACAAAATACATCACATGTCAATATATAAGGTTTTTGGGGGTCTGTCTTATTGGAAACCTCTGCTTTGTTTATCTAACTTTTAATTTCGATTTTAACTGACTCCCAAGTTCATGTAAATGTCTGTGTGCAAGCATGTGTATATTTTTTAAAGCCCTCGACTGTACATTTTGATGAACGTGGAGAGGGGAGGGACATAATCAGCGGGTAGAGTTAATTTTACCCTCCAGCCACAGTCTCTGCTCCAGTTCTGAAAGCTGTAATTTGCCAGGGACTGCATATTAGCTTAGGGAACATGGGGAGCCAAAGCCTAAGAAAAACAGCCGATCTCCTGGCAGCGATGTGAAACAAAAGAGAGCCCAGGCTTCAGAGAAGCTGAGTAAACATCTAAATTCAAATCCCTTGTTTGCTATAATGTTTTCTGTGTTGGGAAAGGAGTCTGCACAGCTTGCATTCTGCATCTCAGAGAGAGAGAGAGAGATTCAGGTAACTTTTTGCCAGTCTGATGTTTGTTCTGGCCTTTGGGAACCGAGGTCTCTGAAGTTTTCTCATTTGAAAGTATACGGTGGGGCATTTGTTAATTAATGCAGCTCTCTTTCCTGGGAGAAATGAGAGAACAGACACCTTTTTTTTTTTTAAACAATTATAGTTCCGGGGGCAAAAACATCCTGTAAGTGTAATTCCACACACACACACACACACACACACACACACACACACAAACAAGTTTTTGTTTTTGTTTTTTTTTGTTTTTTTTTTCTTTTTCTTGGAATCTGTGTTGGATCAGAACTGCTTAGGGTATCAGCCTGAGTGTGTGGGTGGTGGGTGGGGAGAAAGGGCCTAGTCTTGTGTCTGGCTCAGGAGCTAATAATCCCAACAAATTCTACCCTCAAGTCCAGAGGACCTGACCCACCAAATAGGAAGTCCAGACACCATGACTGTCATGTTCTGAAAAGTCAGCTCCACAGGAACAGTCTTCAGGAGTATTTGCCTGAGGAAAGTAAACTGAAAGGGCCAGGGCCATGGAGAAGCCCAGTGTGGAGGTGGACTTCCTGATTTCCAGAACTCCAGCAGGAGCTATTTCTCAGCACCCTGTCAAGGCTCTTCCCAATGTGACCCATAAGTCAGAAGCAAACCAAGATGATCCCTGCGGCCCTTGTAGTGTTACACAGGAATGGATAACTAAATGCCCTCAGCCTGTGAATCGTTAGATTTACAAATCCTAGAATTTTCAAATAAAATGATTGCGTCAATTTTCTTCTCTTTTATCTTGAAGGATAGATTCCTTGAATTTTTATGTAAGAATCATTATCATGGAAAGAGAATCAAATAAATAAACTTCAAATGAATGAATATTGCCACACAGACATTTGCACTAATATAATAAAATTTAAGCCAGAAAAAATTTTCCACATCAATCATTTAAAAATAGGCCTAATGGCAATATGGCTTATAGGGTAAGAGCATTCACTGCCCACTATGGGAGTGTGACACCCCGAGTCCCGCCCCAAACCCCAGATAAATTAGAAGGAGAGAAGAAAGGACTCCATGAATTGTCCCTTGACCTCTACACACGCCATGCTATTCATCCCTACATGTACATACATCATGTACACACACGATAACACATATTAGTTTTTTAGAAAATCAGCCTAAAACTATTGTCTTTAACATATATAATATTTTTTATCAAATTTGTTTCCCTTTTAGCTAAATTTTAACATTTTGTAATAAAATAAATACCGTAATACATTTGATGTCTAAAATAATGATTTTATAAGGGTTATCTATATATATTTCACTATGGGTATTTATCTTTTAAGAAAATTAAAAATAAGTGACATTATCCTTTTTATTAATTGGAAATATTTATGCCTAATGAACTGTGTATTGCAAATAAATTGTTGAGGGAATAATCCCTATTCACTGTCATTGATTGTGTATACATTTTATTTCTAAATGGATCAAAATATTTTGAAGAAAAAAAAATATGTAATAGATCAAAAATATTTTGTGCTACATACGTCATAGCTGAAAATTTACTAAGAATAGAAAATGAAATTTTAAAATTAATCTTTTATAAGGAGGATATAAATTTGTTATGTTTCATTATGGCTTTTCCATATGTATATGTTATTATATTTATTCTCAGTCTTTCATTGTTCCTACTTTCTCTTCTTCCCAGGACACTTCTTCCCTCTATGTAGTTTTCCACACTGCTGTCATGTCATAAGCATTACACTAACCTCAGGAACGAGAGGCTAGAAGAGAGTGTTTACGTGAATTCCTTTTTGCATCATGATGCTCAATCTAGTCAATAACCACTTACTAATGATTACCTAAGTTGTTGTAGTATTTCAAAACCTATCCTTAGTTATTAAGCCTTAATTTTATAATAAAATATATAAATTTTCATGAATAAACATGTTAGTTGATAAGATAGTGTAAATAAAATATTTTGTGTAAAACATAGTTTTGTTGATACTCAATAATCTAGATTAGTTCATTAGAGAGGAAAGACCCTAATCAGTAGCAAGATGACATTATTTTTGTCATCATTTGCTTAGAAATATAACTTACACTGAAGTGTTTTAAATAATTTCCTCAGTGCAAAGACTGGTCATACTGATACTTGGTGGTAAGATTGCTAGAAATATCTCAGTTTCTTCAACTACAAAATAAGTTTAATAGCTTGTTGTGAAGTTACTGTGGGGGTTACACAGGTTAGTACTTTCAAAGCACTTAAATCAGTTTCTGGGAAATAAGAAAACTTCTGTAAATACTATCTATCATCATTTCTGCTATTATTTGCATGTATCTGTTGCAGTCAGGGTCATCCTAACCCATCAGTGGAGCTGCCCCTTGTCTCAGGAGCCTGCAAGTAGGATATTCATAAACTTTTTTCGTAATTTACGTTTTTGTGCTGAAATTCTTTCCATAATAGTAAGATGATCTTGAAGGGACATTTTCTGATATCTAAGACCTGCAGTCCAGTCAGTTGAAAACAGCAGGTACTAAATATAACCCCTATTCAAAAAAACGTAAGGAAGAAAGACATTCACTGTAGGGTTTGGAAAAACAGGACCCAAATCATTGTACAAGCATTAGCACAACTGGGAATCATGAATAATTTTAGGACATTCAAGGACAGTGAATCCTGAATAGGTATTTTGCTTTCATTTTTTTTTTTTTGAGATCAGAAGAAAAGAGAGACCCTCTGATGAGGTCTGCAGAAAGGATAGAGAGAGTCAAGTAACTGGGAAGGCACAGGAAGCACTAGTCCAGTGTTAGTGCTACCTGTTGAAAGAGAGCTCACACTGGCAATCTGATTTTATAGATGATATTATTTTACTCTTGGTTTTGATGAGAGCAGGGGTAAACAGAATAGATGCAAACAAAATCTTTTTGGCAGAGAAAAGCAGTCATTGCAAAGGCAATTTGTTCACTTCTTCAGTGTTTCATAAAGCACCAGTGACTTTCTATTATCCAGGAGGATACTTGCCTAAGTCCTGAATAGCCAGGAATTGCCAAGATGGCTCATGAACAGCCAATATAACTCTAGGCAGAATGTATTTGATATTCCAAAAGGATATGCCTGATGATTGTTAACAGTGAACTAAATGGTGGCTATCAAAACATAACTGAGCACTTCTAAACTTCACAAATGAGTGTCCAAAGCTGTTAGATCCCCAAAGCCTACGGACTCTCCCTAAAGAAGATTAGAGAAGACTAAGAGGCAAACACCAATTATTTGTCCTCCCAAAAGAAACAGAATGGCTTAATTCTATGTACTCACTCATTCATTTATTCTTATAATTCTTACTGTGTTGTTAACTTTTACTCAATAGATTAAAAAGGACAAAATTATGAGACAACAAGAGATGTTCCAATATCTGATTATATTGCATACTGTTCAAGTTAAGGTAAATGCATCTATCATCTCAAATAATTACTTATTTGTGGTGAGAACCTTCAAAATTCTTTCTTTCAACTTTCTTGTTACAATGAGTGAATTGCTTTCATTCAAGTTTTTTTTAAATGATAAATGATTGCATACAATTCCTCATATTAATGGAGTGACATGTAGTCTTCCAATACATACTATATACTCACTGTGAAGTGTTTGAGTTGGGTTATACAAATATATTTATTTAAGTATTTGTTAAGTCTTTCTATTAGAATATTGTGAACTCTTAAGACTTTCTGAAAAGTACATGGCATGGATGCTATTTCTCGTAGTCCTACTGTGCAATACAACACCGGGACTTCCTTTTCCTTTTAATTTTATAGCTATAATTTAGTAGTCATTAATAGCCTTCTCATGAACTCTTATTCTTTCCTCATCAATTGTGATAAATACCATTATATTTTCTACTCCCATGAGACCCACATTTTTTGGGTTCTCTACACTAATCAGATGATGTGTCACTTAAAGTTCCCTTAACTTAAATGAGACTTATTTCCCTCAACATAATTATCTGAAGTCCTCCCTTAAAGTTAATCACAAAATTTACCCTGTTATTGGTAAATAGTATTCCACGGTGTATATTTACCTCACTTTATTTATCCACAAGTATTTTATCACATTTTTATTAATAAGTTATTTTATTAATTCTCTAAGAATTACCTATAATAAATTTTTATCGTATTCATCTCTCATAGCCTCAGCTCCTCTCAGATCCATCTCTTCCTCCCTACCCTCCACTTTAAGTCTTCTCTTTATATTTTGGAAGAGACTGTTTCACAGTGCATGCCTTGGTTCTTTGGTGTGTACAAATTTGATGCCTCTTCTGGGATGTTTCCTGAGCCCTAAGTGTGGGATTATGTTATAAATGTATTAATTGGGGGCGGTAATTCACAGTCAGTTGCTCTCTACATTTTGATTAGTTTCCAGAATGGTCTTTGTCTGCTCCAGAAAGAATCTTCTTTGATGAGTGCTAAAAGTTGCAGTCCTCTGTAGGTAGAAATTCAAGTATTTACAGTGCAGTTAGCAATTATACTGGTTTAGGAAAGTAATGGTAGTAAGTTTTCCTTCAGATTCCTTAGCCTCATCATCCATGGTTAGCTGGCTAGGTTTGCAGTATTAGGCATGAATTCTTTCCTATTAAGTGAGCCTTATGTCCAATTAGATGGATGTTGGTTACCCCAATAATATAAGTACCACCTCTATACCTTTTAGAGTATCTTGTCTTGGTGCTCATTGCTTTGGTTTGTAGGTCTTACAATGGGATAGGAATATTAATTGCTTTCCTCCTTGGTAGCTTGAATATCTCCTAAAACTATAAAAGCTGATCCTTAGGGTGAAAATATTCATGTCAAATCCAGCTAGATTTCCTTTGTGTCTTGTTCCTAAACAATGTGGTGTATTCTTTTTTTCTGGAAATAAACAAATGACATATTATTTCTTTCGGATCCTCAGATTCCCTGACCAACAACTTGAAAGGAGGAATTCCATGTCTGGTGCTGCAGTTCTTGTTCGTCTGTGTATTATTTGGTGTTGTCACCCCAGGATGTTCTACTATCCAACTTTCAGGGGTTTCTGTCTCACATTTCTCTCTCCGGCCATGGTCCCTTCTTGCTTTCCCAGTAATTGCAATTATTTCAGGTTATAGTTAATGGGCATTGTTGCTATTTCTGTATCTTGATGATTGGAGATTGCTACAGTAAACGTCTGTGTGTGTGTGTGTGTGTGTGTGTGTGTGTGTGTGTGTGTGTGCCACTTCAGCACACCTAGTTGGATATAAAAGAGAATGTATGAATTGAATCACATGATAGCATTTTTAATTTTTGAAAGAACACTACACTTTTTCCCCCATAGGAGTTGTACTAATTCACATTCTTGCCATCAGTGTAGACGTATTTACACTTCTTCATCTTTGCAGCAGTGGTGATTTCAGTCTCTTTTCCTCTTATTTACTAATTAATATATTAGTTGTAGAAAATGTTGGGTTCTATTATGTAATTTTCATATGCATTACTGAGGTTACTTGATCATATTTATCCTGTCTATTAACTACACAAACATCCCATTCTGGTACTACTCCCATTCCCTAGTACCTATCCATTCACCATCATACCCTGTAAACGGTAGGGTTAAATTAGTATACAAATTATGGATTTCATACTTCGTTTTTTTTTTGGTTTTTCGAGACAGGGTTTCTCTGTGTAGCTTTGCGCCTTTCCTGGAACTCACTTGGTAGCCCAGGCTGGCCTCGAACTCACAGAGATCCACCTGGCTCTGCCTCCCGAGTGCTGGGATTAAAGGCGTGCGCCACCACCGCCCGGCCATACTTCGTTTTTTTTTTGTTTTTTTGTTTTTTAATTTTTATTTTGCAATACAATTAAGTTCTACATACAGGCACAGTACTCTTCCTCCATGTTCCCCTCCTCCACCTCTCCTTTCTTTTTTTATTCGCTGAAAGCTTGTGTCTTCCTTTCCCCATTAGCCCCTTTCTGTTTCCATGTCACATTCATTTGATCACCTTCTTGTTTTACAACTTCATCCCTCTCTTATAGATTCTTTTCCCCCTTATTTCATAGTCTCTCTTCAGTTTTATGACTTATACCTTCATACACAAAAGATATATACATATGTTGTTGTTTGTCTAACTCTTTTGGGGGGCCTGCCACTCAGCTCCCAAATAAATCACACAGGAAGGCTTATTCTTACTTATGATTGCCTGGTCTTAGCTTGGCGTGTTTCTTGCCAGCTTGTCTTAACACTTTCGCCTTTCTCTTACTTCTATAAATCTTACACTTACTTCGTGGCATACTGTGTAGCTGGGTGGCTGGCCCTTGAAGGTCTCTTCCTTCTCTGGCTACTTTTCTCTCCTCCCAGATTTCTCCTTCTATTTATCATCTCTGCCTGCCAGCCCCACTTATTTCTCTCTCCTGCCTCACTCTTGGCCATTCAGTTCTTTATTAGACCATCAGATGTTCTCGACAGGCAAAGTAACACAGCTTCACAGAGTTAAACAAATGCAACATAAACAAAAGTAACACACCTTAAAAGAATAGTCCACAATAAACAGATGTGTCTGCTTATGATGATTGTCAGTCTAATTGAAATGAGGTCATGTCAAATTAATTGGTTTTGATTTGTGTTTCTCTAATAATGTAATAAATTTAATTTTTATATGCTTGTTGAACATTTCTATGCCTTCCTTTGAAAGTATCTGTTTTGACTTACTCTTTTAAAATATGCATTGCTTGTTTTGGTTTGGTGTGATATTGAATAGCTTTCATTTCTCCATGTATTTGGTATGTTAATACTTGATTAGATATAGTGCTTTCAATTATTTCATGCATTTTATAGCTTGTCCTTTTATACTGTCAATTATTCCTCTGTTATGCAAAATCATTTTAATATTCTTCACTTTCTGTATTAACTTATTATTTTATATCTTTACTGTACATGGTATACTTTTATAATCTCATAAAATCCTCATTTGAACTTATTTTTTGGAACACAAAAGAAAGGCACTGTATTTCTTCATATGATGAAAACACAATCATTTCTCAAATGTATCTCATCTTTTAAAGCATGTATAGCTACTATTTAGTACCATTTCCTAACTCACCTGACCGCCCCCCCCCCAGTACTTACGAATTATGGATGATTACTTCTATTTTTAGATACGGAAAAAAACAAACAACAACAACACAGAGGAAAGTGAGTAACTTACCTAAGGTCAGTGAATCAGTGACAGGAAGTGAACCAAGTCAATCTAACTCCAAACATTTTTCTTTTTCACTAATCATTGTTCTCATGTACTGAATTTGTTTATTTATTGCAATGGTGAATCAATTGAGTGCCTAATTCTACTTAACTGCCTCAATAATCATGCAGTAATTTTGAACCATTAGCCTGACAATGAATCCTCATTTAGATAATTTAGTAAATCTGCAAAATATGTGGAATATTGAACATGTATTTATCCATCTTCTCAGTAAATGCCCGGTAATACCAAGTGGGCTACGTGAGTGGGAAATACTAAAGCATTAAATTTCCTTGAAAACCAAACATTCAGAAGACAATTAGGTGTTTGCCTCACTACAAAACTATAACACAAATACTGAAAGAATTACAAACCAAACACTGCAGATAAAGTAATAATGTAACAAAGAAGTTAAGGCCCAATGGGAAAAGATAGCATAAGACATATTAGAGCCTACCAGAAAATAAAATAAGAAGTATTCTTCAAAGGCTAGGTAGTATTTTGAATAATTAAAAAGAAAACAGTCATCAATTAATCAATCCACAGTTATCTAGCAACTATTGTGAAGAAAGCAAAGGATAGCAATACAAAGTATAATCATATCTTTCTTTCTTCTTTTTTTTTTTTCAGACAAGGTTTCTCTGTGTAGCTTTGTGCCTTTCATGAAACTCACTCCGTAGCCCAGGCTGGCCTTGAACTCACAGAGATCTGCCTACCTCTGCCTCCCAAGTGCTGGGATTAAAGGTGTACGCCACTACTGCCGGCAATCATATCTTTCTTAAAGCATATTTTGCAAATGGCATCACTGACTTAGGAGGAAAGAGTTACAAAACTAAACCATACTGTAGATATTATTAATAGAGCTGATGATAGCACAAACATTGTGATGGCTAACATTCTGTTGATGGCTAACTTTATGCTTAAAAGTTAAAATTAGTGTGCTTAGGAGAACTATAAAGCAAAAACAGGCTTCCAAATGTTAAGGGTTGCTAAGGGTTAATTTTTGAAATTGTCTGGTTTTATAGAAAGTTAACAAAACCTCTGTTTCTGCTGTGTAAACAAAAGCTTGTTTTGCATGAGATGACCTTCTGTTTGCACTTAGAATGTAACTTTGTGTTTCTTTACTTTAAGGCAAATGGATGTAACTAGAAAAAAAAAATCGTCCTAAGTGAGTAACACAGACCTAGAAAGACAAGCATGGTATGTACTTACTCTTAAGTGGATATTAGCTGTAAAGTAAAGGATAACCACGCTACAGTCCACAGAACCAAAGAGACTAGGAAAAAGGAGAGCCAAATCAAGGATGCATGGATCTCCCTGGGAAGGGGAAATAGAGGAGATCTCGTGAGTGGATTGGGTACAGGTGTGGATGGGAACATGAAGGATTGGGTTCGGGGTGACTGGAGAGGGAGAGTATAAATGAATTGCTAAATGGTGTTATTAATAAAAAAAAAAAACCTCAGAGCCAGAAATTAGGGTTAAAGCCTGAGAGAGATTAGAGGAATAGAAACAGCCACAGCTGACATCACTTCACCAACTCCACAGCTTCCAAAGTGAGCTACTTCCTGTCTACCCACACTTATATGGCTTTCTGTTCTGTTCTCTCATTTGCTTTTTCAGCCCAGCTATCTCACTTCTTCTTCCTGCCCAGCTCTGTCACTTTCTGTCTGTCTGTACAGACCTCCAGACCTCTATGGTTAGTGCTGGGATTAAAGGCATATGTCACCATGCCTGGCTCTGTTCCCAGTGTGACCTTGAGCTCACAGAGATCCAGACAGATCCCTGCCTGCCAAGTGATAGGATTAAAGGCATGTGCATTTGGAGGAAGCCATTGGAAGGTCCTCAATGCCTAGATTGTGAGAAAAGGTAGCAGAAAACATCCAGAGGTGTAGAAAAGGATCCTGTTTGTCTGTATAGCACATTTTGGGACTTGTGGAAAAGCTGGGCACAGTGTTAATTCCCAAATTGGAGGGCCCACTGGGATATGGCTGGCCCTTGTTGGAAAAGTTGGTTTGGGGGTATGAATAAAAGTTGCTGCCAGATGTTTTTTTTAGTCTGGTTCTCCCCTTACTGTGCGAATATTCTATATTTTTAAGGTACTGTTTAATGGATCTGTATTTTCTGGTGTGTTCATAAGTGTGTGCAATGTGGGAGCCAGGAGCCTGACTGGACCAAAGTAATAGGTACAGCTGCTGCTGTGCATATAAGCTCCTTACTGTTTGGGGAATGTCTCAGCTCCTTCCTGAAACATCCTCAGTCTATAGGCAGGGCTCAAAAAGCTTTTTTTTTTTTTTTTTTTTTTTTAACTTTTCTCTTAACCTTCTTTGTTCTCAGCTTACTCTGGTGCCTCACCTTAGCCACTGAATTCAGTTTTAGAGGGATTCTGGTGACTTTTAGGTATGGATAATATTAAAATGTTGTCTCATGCTGTTCTACTTCAATGAAAAACTGGTTCTGGAGTTGGGTTATGGCTCTTCCTCCACTAGACTCAAAAATGCTCATTTAAAGGTTTGTTTTTTGTTTTTGTTTTTTTTCTCCAAAATCCTTGTCCTGTGACAGAAGGAGAGAAAAATCAACACAAAAGAGTAGACTATACTCAATGGGGATTATTGCCACTCATCTCATACTTTTTTTTTTTTGCTTTCATTTATATCTCTAAAACTTTCCCTGAAGTATGAATCTTATCTCAAGATTTGTGAGATTATTATGTGGACTTTGTGTACTTCAAGATTTCTAAGTTTATTGGGTATGGTTAAAGATCTGTAAAATCTGTAACAAAAGTTAATTCAAAACTTATAAGCAAGAGGGTTGATGGCTGAAAATTTATACATAGGTAATCTTAATTTACTGAAGCATACTGTATGTGTAACATGGATTCAACTTCTTTTTTAAAAAAGGGATGTTTTTAAATTTAAAAAAGCAAGTCTACAAAATAATTTGAATTGGAATGGAATTAATTGTGATGATTCTTGTCCTGACAATAAGAATAACAGATGAGGACAAAAATCATAAAAACACAATTTATTTTAAATCATTGAGAAATAACCCTAAAAAGGATATGATGATTAAAAATGCAATATTTTTATTCTTAAATCAGGACAACATAATTAGGTTTTCTTCACTGTATTCAATTTGTCTTTTAAAAAATGGCTAAATATCAGGTTCTTCTGGGTGTCAATTTTATTTCAGAATAATGTCATAGGCTAAATGAAAATGTTTCGCCTTGAATGTTCTCAAGATTGATGGGTCTACAAGTCAGTGGTTTGATATATGCAAATACACTTCTAGTAAATTTTCCAATTCTAGTTTTCACTTTAAATAGAGGGCTTTGACAAGATAACATTGGTAACATGGGTTCAACTCCTTTTTTAAAAAAATCTGCCTACAGAATAGGAAAAGGTCTTCACCAACCCCACATCTGACAGAGGACTGATATCCACAATATATAAGGAACTCAAGAAATTAGACATCAAAATGCCCAACAGTCCAATTAAGAAATGGGCTATAGAAGTAAACAGAGAATTCTCAACAGAGGAAACTCAAATGGCTGAAAGACATTTAAGGAATTGCTCAACATCCCTAATCATCAGGGAAATGCAAATCAAAACAACTCTGAGATACCACCTTACACCTGTCAGAATGGCTAAGATCAAAAACACTGAAGACGCTTTATGCTGGAGAGGATGTAGAGCTAGGGGAACTCTCCTCTACTGCTGGTGGGAATGCAAGCTTGTACAACCACTTTGGAAATCAATATGGCGCTTTCTTAGAAAATTGGGAATCAATCTCCCCCAAGATCCAGCTATACCACTCTTGGGCATATACCCAAGGAATGCTCAATCATACCACATGAGCACTTGTTCAGCTATGTTCATATCAGCATTGTTTGTAATAGCCAGAACATGGAAACAACCTAGATGCCCTTCACCTGAAGAATGGATAAACAAAATGTGATACATATACACAATGGAATACTACTCAGCAGAGAAAAACAATGGTATCATGAGGTTTGCAGGCAAATGGATGGATCTAGAAAAAATCATCCTGAGTGAGGTAACCCAGACTCAGAAAGACAAACATGGTATGTACTCACTCATAGGAGGATACTAGATGTGGAACAAGGATGACTGGACTGCTACTCACATCACCAGGCAGGCTACCTGGAAAACAGGACCCCAAGAAAGACACGGGGATCACCTAATGACGGAGAAATGGAAGAGATCTACATGAACAGCCTGGACATAAGTGGGGGTAATGAAGGGCAGGGGTCGAGGGAAAGAGAGCTTGGGGGAGTGGGAGATCCCAGCTGGATCAAGAACAGAGAGGGAGAACAAGGAATAGGAGACCATGGTAAATGAAGATCACATGAGAATAGGAAGAAGCAAAGTGCTAGAGAGGCCCATAGAAACCCACAAAGATATCCCCACAATAGACTGCTGGCAATGGTTGAGAGACAGCCCGAACTGACCTACTCTGGTGATGGGATGGTCAAACACCCTGATTGTCATGCTAGAAACCCCATCCAACGACTGAGGGATCTGGATGCAGAGATCCATGGCTAGGCCCCAGGTAGATCTCTGGGAGTCCAATTAGCAAGAAACAGGAGAGTTTATATAAGCAAGAATTGTTGAGATCAAGGTTGGATAAAGCACAGGGACAAATAGCCAAACGAATGGAAACACATGAACTATGAACCAATGGCTGAGGGGTCCCCAACTGGATCAGGCCCTCTGAATGGGTCAGACGGTTAGTTGATTGGCTTGATCTGTTTGGGAGGCATCCAGGCAGTGGGACCGGGTCCTGTGCTCATTGCGTGAGTTGGCTGTTTGAAACCTGGGGCTTATGCAGGGTCGCTTGGCTCGTCCTGGGAGGAGGGGACTGGACCTGCCTGGACTGAGTCTACCAGGTTGATCTCAGTCCTCGGGGGGGGGGGGGGAGGCTTTGCCCTGGAGGAGGAGGGAATGGGGAGTTTGCTGGGGGGAAGGGGAGGGGGGCGGGAGGTGGGAGAACAAGGGACTCCATGGCTGATATATAGAACTGAATTGTATTGCAAAATAAAAAAAAAAAAAAGGTAAAACTTCAAACTCAAAAAAAAGGATGTTTTTAAATTTAAAAAAGCAAGTCTCCAAAATAATGTGTGTGTGTGTGTGTGTG
Source organism: Peromyscus eremicus (assembly GCF_949786415.1). Classification (NCBI taxonomy): domain Eukaryota; kingdom Metazoa; phylum Chordata; class Mammalia; order Rodentia; family Cricetidae; genus Peromyscus; species Peromyscus eremicus. The sequence goes on along the minus strand of NC_081429.1, from coordinate 14,718,650 downwards.
TGTAAAATTATATCACATATCATGAATATATCATATATGATATGTGATACAATATAATATGGACAGAGGAAAATGTATTAATGCTTGTAACTCAAAAAAATTGTTTTTTGGGGTTGGGGATTTAGCTCAGTGGTAGAGCTCTTGACTAGCAAGCACAAGGCCCTGGGTTTGGTTCTCAGCTCCGGGAAAAAGAAAAAAAGAAAAAAAAATTGTTTTTGGTCCCAAAGCTTTCAATATGACTCAAAGTCATGAGTCTACTACTTTTTCTACAATGTGGATTTCTGTAAAGATTACACATAGTGAAAATGTTAATATAACTAAAACTTTATCTCTTCTCTTTTTGTAAACTTTAAATTCCTGTAAGCTCATGTCAGTTCAGGGAGTCATGACTTGGAGTCATCTGTCACAGGTCAAATAGACTCCAGATAAGCACTCTTGCCACTCACAGCCTAAGCCTCATCACCTACTGCTTGTTCCTCAAGGAGAAGTTCTAAATGTAAGGTTTTCCTTTAAGTTCTTAAACTGTGACTTCTGTTCCTAGTCTATAACTGTTCCAGCAGATTTCTACTCATCTGACAGACACTAAACATGAATCAGCTTCGAACTACAAACTGTTCCAAATGTCTGTGAGACCTGGACTGGCTGAAAGCTGATGTAAACTAGTCTACCCAGCGTGACTGCTTCTTGTCTTTCAAGATGGGCCAGCAAATCAGATGTTTCTTATGCATGCACCCCACAGTTTGAACCCCAAACCTTGGCCTTGGACTAGCATTCTGGCTTTTCCAGGCCCTGAGGACAGCAACCTAATTTCAGCTGACGTAACAGTTTCAGAAGAGAGTATGTTGCCCCTTATCCTCCGAACTTAAGGGGGAAATGTGATGGCTAACATTATGTGGATGGTTAACTTCATGTTTAAAGTTTAAAATTACTGTGCTTAAAAGGACAATAAAGCAAAAATGGACTTCCAAATTTTAAATGCTGCAAAGGGATAAATTTTGTAACTTTCTAGTCTTGTGTAACTTTAACAAAACTGATGTTTCTGCTTGTGTAAACAAAAGCTTGTTTTGCACAAGATTACCTTCTGCTTGCATACAAACAGAATGTAACTTTGTGTTCTTTGCCTTTTAAAGCCGCTGACTGAGGTGTCTGGTGGCTGCATTTGGGAATCCCAAATCCCAGGTGTAGAACTCGACCTGTATATGAATAAAAGCCTCTTTGTTAAAATTTATTCATGGTCAGACTGGTGAATCTCAGACCCAGAGCACATAACAACATGAGGACCTGAGATCAAGTCCTAGAAATTCATAGAGCCATGTGGTCAAAGTGGTCTGTACTTGTAATCTCAAGGGGAGGGAGGACACAGAGGGTAATTTCCTAAAACTCTTTGACCAATCACTAGCCTGCTTGGAGAATCCCAGGCCAATGAGAAAGTGTGCCTCAAAATGTGTGGCTACTTGAGGGTTGACACCTGAAGCTGACATTCATCTTCCAGGTATATGCAAATACATGTGCACGAGCACCTACATCCATACCTGCACCAACACATAAATGTTCACATACACACCACACCACAAACACACACACACACACACACACACACACACACACACAATATTTTTATGAAGATAAGGCATTATGGTAAACCATTGATTTAGAAAATAGACCCTCTCTGCAATAGTACAATTTTATCAAGATAGCGGATAGACTCACAGTAACTAAAATAAATACTAAGACTCTAGGGAGAGAAACTGGGGAAGAAGTAAATATTTAAAAATATTCAGTTAGTTAAGGCAAAATAACACTAGGAAGGGACACAAAAATAGTTGCACACTGAGGTTCTAGAAGCTTATTTTATCTTCATGACACCCTTACGATGTAGCATACAACAGAACTTCTATTTTACATGTGAAGAAACTAACACAGATTCTTAAGTAAATTATCTGAATCCCATATATTATCAGGGAATCCACTGTGTTACCTCTCTGGAGCTATACCACTACTACCTGGGTAATGCAAAATGCAGAAGGAGTTCAGTTTCATCAGGAGCAAAGTAATTGTTTTAGCTCTGAAAATAATGATCAGCAGTAAAATGCACAGTGACAAAGCCTATTATTATAGTACGTTAATAAGCAAGTACATAAAATAAAGCTTTAAGTTGTAATGATATGTGTTTACATGCTATTCATTAGGATCGTAAAGTTGTTTGGAACAATTTTACCAAATCAGAACTTCCACACTACGAAGTGAGGTGTTAGCAGGTCCACATACTCTAAGAAGAAAGACTGGTGATAGTTTTATTCTTATGATCTGAAGAGTGAATTAACTTCTTTTCTGGTAGGAACTCAAGAGACTTGTTTTCCTGTTAATAAAAGCCACATGAAGAGAAATAACTGCTAATTAGGAATAGGGTAAATACCATTATTTTCTGCTAACTCCGTGGGGTACAAATTTTCAGGTAGACATTCCAAGGGATTGAAGTGGGTAGAATCACATAAGGGGATGATAGCATATCAAAGGGGAGCAGATACTGAGTTCTTGAGAATCCCGGGCATTGCAAATATTTTGTTTCTTTAAATGAATATAGTTCAACACACTACAAGAAAGTAAATGTTCTAATAAAAAACGTGATATCATCTAGTTCACATTGTGATAGAAAGTCCCTAGAGAATCTCTGTATCAGAGAAGAAACTGTTATCAATGGTAATGACATTTGATCTTGGTGTGTACATTTGAGATAAGACTCAACTTTATTTTGAGACTTTCTCTAAGTATCCCAAACTAGAACCCAGGTTGCAGCTCAGGCAGGTTTCAGACTTGCACCAGTCCTCTGTCATTCAATTCCTGAATGCTGGGCTTATCCAGATGCACCACCATGCCTCAAAAACAGACAGTTTCTAAGATTCTTTCTTATCCAATGTCCTCTTGCTCGAAGTCTAGCTAGGAGACAGAGGTAGAAGTGTTGTGTGATGACACCACATTCTAATTTCCTCTTTCTTCACTATTCTGCTTGAAGCACCATGAACAATGCTTGAATTTCTGTTTGGACTAGGATAAATGCCACATTTAAAATGGTAATGCATACAACAACAGGAAAGAGCTTTTTTCCTCCAGAAACACTGTGTTACAAATCTCCCATACCCCTGCCATATTGCTTCATTTGAGAAGTATACATGAATAATAAGTAAACTTCACTATTTTTTGTGGGTTTCCATATGTGCACATAGATGATCATGCATCTAGAGGCTAGATGTTGACACATGGTATTTTCCTCAATTACTCTCCTCCTTTCTTATCTTTCTTTCTTTCTTTTTTTAAGACTGCATCTCGCTGAATCTGATGGTTACCATCTAGCCACAGGAAATATACTATCGCTGCATCCCCAGCACTGAGATTATAAGTACATGTTAGAGACCTAACTCAGATGCTTATGTTAGTGCAACCAGTTATTTTGAACTATTAAACATATAAAACATAGTCCTAACAGACACAATTCTACGTTGGGGAAATCTTTAATCATTATTAGAAGGAGCTTTGATGTGTTTCTAAAGACTAGGACCTGAAAATAAACAGGAAAATAGAGAAGCAATTAATATCTAAGAGTTAACATGGATGGCCAAGTCAAGGAGCCATTATAACACAGGACAAATTGCAGGACCATTTGAACTATAAAAATTAAATTTAAAGAACATGACTTTTGCAACCTTTATGTCACTACAGACAGCTCTAAGTGACAGCCAATATCACTATGGTCAGACACAGAGGTTTCATAAAAATTGTTAGTAGATTATTCAAAAATATATAAATGGTTTAAACATCATTATCAGATTAAATTTATCTGTAGAATATAAGATTTGTTTGATAACAAATCATTAAATTTATCTACCTATATTAACAGAATTAATTGCAAAACTTTCTGGCCTTAATATATGTAAAAAGGGCAATTGGCTAAAAAAAGCATCCTTTTATAATAAAGACAAACAAGTTAGTAATAGATGAAAAATTACTCAGCCCAATAAAGATCATACTTGGGAAGCCTGGAGCCACAGTCACGGAAAATGGAGGGAACAAGAGGACAAGGGTTCTCACTCCCAACCTTCTGTTCTTCACAAATCTGGGAGTCCTAGCCATGACATGGAGCCCAGGAAAATAAATTAAAGGCATCAAACACAAGCACTAATTAAATGGAAGGAATGGGAAAGTTAAATTGTCTCTGAAGATGAGGTCATCTTAAGTCCACAGAGTCTTAAAGGCAGAACCAAAAGAATTGCTTGAAATGGCAAATAAATTCAGTGACATTTCAGAACAGAAAAATCAAACAACAAAAAAAGAATTGCATTTATACACTATCAACACATATGTCTCAGGGTCTCTATGGCTGTGAAGAGACACCATGACCATGGCAATTCTTACAAAGGAAAAATATTTCACTGGGGAGACTTACATTTTCAGAGGTTCAGTGCATCATGGTAGTGCGACATGGTGACATGCAGTCAGATATAGTGCTGGAGATGTAGCTGAGAGTTCTACATCTTGGACAGGCCCCAGGATGTGGTATCAGACACTAGGAAGTATTTTGAGCATATACGAAACCTCAAAGCCTGTCTCCATAGCCCACCTCCACGGTGACACATTTCCTACACCAAAACAATACCTACTCCAACAAGGCTGCACCTCCTAATAGTGCTACTTCCTTTGGTGGCCATTTTATTTCAAACCACTCTAACATATAAATTTTTTTTTAATTTCTTTATAATAACATTGAGAATAAGAATAAATTTAACCAAAGAAGTAAAAGACTCTAAACATAATCCCAACATTATTGAAGGTAAATGAAGGTGACACACAAAACACTTGCAAGATAATCCATGTTCAGAGCTGAAAGAATTAATATCGTTAAAATGACCATATTACCTAAAACACTTTACATGTTTAATTAAATTCCTATTGAATTTTTTAAAAAAAAAAACTAGAAATTACTAAAATCTATATGGAAGGACAAATAACCCTAAGTTTCAAAGAAAAGTTGTGCCAAAATAACAAAATTGAGACATCATATTATTAAATTTAAAATACATTAAAAAGCTATGATAACACAAATACTTTCATTTGTTAATAAATCAGTGCAGAGTCCTGCAATAAAACCACGTATCTACAAATAACTGATAGTTTTTACAAATCCATCAAGAACAAAGATATAAGAATTTTTTTCCCCTATAACATATAACAGTGTTGAAAGAACTGAATATTTATGTATGGAAGATTGGAAATGCTCTTATTTGATTTTTATATAAAAATCATTTCAGGGTGTGATGGCACATGATTGTTGTCCCAGAACTTGGGATGCTTGTAGCAAGATGGTTTGAACCAGGCTATTGGAGAGCAACCCATGTAGCACACTAGCACATAATCTCAAAAACAAACAAAACAAAAGTATTGTAAATGAATTAAAGATTTAAACAAAGCCGTATGTGGGAGTCCACGCTGAAATCCCAGGACTCAGAATCATGAGGCAGGATTAGATATTGAGTTCAGGCTTAGCCTGAGGATGATACTGAGTTAATTAGAAAATTAGAAACTCTCAGATGAAAAAAGAGGTGCAAATCTCTGAAAAAAAAATGTCAGAAAAATGTTTCTTAGATATGTCTCTAACACTGTAGGTGGTACAAGCAAAAAAAAAAAAAAATGAAAATTCATCAAATCTTAAAGCCCCTACACTGTAAAAGAAGTAAAGAGACACCCATATCCTGGGAGGAAATTTTGCAGGCTGTATATTAGAGAAATGCCTAATGTAAAAAATAACAGACAGTAACTCAAAATATCCAATAACGAGAGAATAAATAGCCATATAAAACGGGATGAAACTTGAATAAACACTTATCAAAAGCTGACAATGGCCAACATGTTTATGTCTATATAAAGGAATGATGGAAATAAAAAATTATAAACAAATACTAACCACATTTGCTACATTGACTAGTAAATTGACAATATTTTTCTGAGGATTCCAAGAAAATGGATCTTGGTGTGAACCTTCAGTCATGTTAGTATGCTCATTGTAGAAAACAGTACAGAAGTTCATAAAAAAAAAACCAAATTTATTATATTACCTGACTAATCCTCTTTTGGTTATATACCCAATGATACTAAAATCAAGGTGGTGAGGAACATTTTCACTCCTGTGTTCTTTTATGGATCATTTTAGCAGTTGAAATGTAGATCTGTCTTTGTCCATCAATAGGTTTTGGAGATACGAAATATATACAGAAGTTGAAATAGATATTCCCAGCTTTAGGTGATTCCTCTTTATGTGATGTGAAACTGAATCAATGTGTCCTGTTTTTCAGAAAATTTTACCACTTAACCTTTGTATGGACTAGCAACCAGAACTATAAGCCCAATTACAAAGCTTCTACATTGTGGTGGAAACACAGAATGAAGTCAAACATTTTCTTGTGACTATGGGTGTTGTCATTGAAGCCAGTTCCAGATCTACCAAACAATTACAAGGATAAATATCCAGTACGAGAGTCTACAGAGTACACACTTTTTAATAAATGATTATTTATTAAATTAGGTTTTGCAACATACATTTTTAACTCATGATATTGTGAACATGAGATATGTATTGGCATTTAACCCTATCACAAGTTGAAATTAATCTGTACTGTTAAATCATCTTAAAAATGATAAAGAAAACTGTCATTTACAACACTGTGGATGATCTTAGTGATATAGTTTAAGTAATATAAACCAGGAACAGAAACAAAAGTATATTATGTTCTCACTTATATTTTATTTTAAAAAGTAAAAATTAAAAGGAAGAGTAGAATAAGGCTCATTAGATGGTTGACTTTAGCAGATTCATTGAGGGTAGGTAGTAGTTGTCAACAGGTATAACTCTTGGTTAGACTGAAGCATTGTTATTATATTCTGTTGCAAAACACAGAGAAATAATAATATATTTTGTATTTTATAAGACTAAACACAATGCTGTTTAATATCCTTAATACAAAGAAGTGGTAAATAATTGAGGAGCCTGATATACTTTATTTAGGTGATTTTCCTTAATTATTAACACATATAAAGATATATTTTCAAAAGGATTATGTCCAATCTTCATTTGTAGCAGAATCTTTATCAGCTTTATCCATTCTATATTTCAAAATCAATCTTGGTAAACTTGCTTAGGATTTTTTTGTATGTAAGAGGAGAAATGTGGTATTGTGATTGTCTAGAAGATTAGTAGATCTCACATGAACTTAAGCTGATAACACCCTATGTAACATCCCAAGTTGCTATGTGAAGAAATACTTCACAAAAGAATAACAAGTAGGAGTTATGTTTTATTTCAGGTAGTTATTTTCTGGAAAACTGCAATTTTGTTAATTTATGTTATCCTAAAATGTCTGCAAGAAATGTTATTATTGAAGTTATAATTTTTCATAATATTATCTGTAGTGGCAGAATATCTATATTTCTTATATAGATAGTGATATATTATGAATTTAAAAATTTTATAAAATATTTTCCAACTTTTTCACGAGGAATCATTTCCACTTTTTAAGCATATATTTTAGGCCCTAATTTATCTGTATTAACCTAGATAATTTTTATAAAATAACTACTTTATAATTTTAGAGTAGTAAATGCCAGTTTTGAATCTGAATTTAATAGTTTGATGGTTTCCTTATGTTGAAAAAAATGTATATGATATTAAGCCCTCTATTAATAATAAAGAAAATAGATAACTGTGGTAGTTTGAATAAGAATGGCTCCCATAGGCTCAAATATTTGAATACTTAAAAGTGGAATTGTTTGAAAAGATTATAAGGGTTAAGTAAGGGTTGCCTTGTTGAAGTTAGTGTGGCTTTGTTGAAGGAAGTGTTTCATTGGGGGTTTGCACTGAGATTTCAGAAGCTAATATCAGGCCCAGTCTCTCTCTCTCTCTCTCTCTCTCTCTCTCTCTCTCTCTCTCTCTCTCTCTCTCTCTCTCTCTCTCACTCACTCTCTCTCTCTCTCTCTCCCCTGTCTCTCTCCGTCTCTCTCCAGATCAAGAGGTGGAGTTCTCAACTGCTTCTCCAGCCCCATGTCTGCCTATGTGCTACCATGCTCCCTGCCCTGATAATGAACTAACCTCCGAAAATGCAAGGAAGCCCCAATTATATTAGTTCTTTCTTATGAGTTTCCTTGATCATGGTCTTCTTAACATGCCTCTTCAAAACATGCCTCTTCACATCCCTTCTTCATGCCTCTCCACAGCAACAGAATAGTTACTAAGGCAATAACTAAGGTACAAGTCCTACTCTGTAAAGTTTTATAATATAGAAAAAGACAGGTCCCATAGTGGAGGGGAATGCCCTGGTACTCTGGTCTAGAAAATCTTGAAAAGAAAAACAAAGGAAAAAGAGGAATTCTAATATACATATGCAATTCTCTTTATCTTGAAACTAGAAGAAAACTCACTATTACTAAAAGAGTAGCAATATAAGTAGGGAAGGAGTTAGGGTAAGTAATAGTAAAGACAGAAATAAAAGAGCCTAGTCATAGGCAAATTGCAGTTGTTCAGGACATGGAAAATGGGCAGTGAATAAAATATCCAGAGATCACAGAAGATAAATATACAATGGGTAAAACCAACAAAACTTTAGTTCATCCAGATACAGGGTGAACATCATCCGTTCTAGCTATGAATATTATCAACATTTCTATGTGCGACAAATGGTGTCTGTTAAGCCATGCCAGGAATTAAAAGAAGCAGGGCACTCTTGAACACTAGTTGGGGAATGTGAATTGAATGGATGTTTAAGACATACTAAGTTTGAAGTGTGCAGGAAATATCCAGATGGACTTGTGTAATACACAGACAGATACACGAATCTAAAGATGCAAATAATGTCCTGGGAATATAAAGTTATGGTAATTTAAATGTATCAATTCTCTTTTTCCTGGATTTTAATGATTTTGACCTCACTGAGACTTTCTTCACAAGCTTAGACTTCCTCTGGGTCATTGTATAATTTTGGTCCATTGATATACTCCTTAAATACTAGCCTGACTTAATAGTCTACCTCCAAATGGAGTAGTACTCCCTACTTACTCTCTTCAAATACTAAAATATATTTATCATTTTTAAATTAATATTGAAAGGGTACTATTAGGATGAAATTGTTTTTACTGCATTTTTATTCACCAATTGGAAGTACATCAAGTTATTTAATACAGACACGAAATAATTTAAAAACATTAAAAAGTACATAAGACACCACAATTATATGTAATTCCACATATTTTTCAGTGAATAATATTTTAATGTTTCTGTTAGTATACCCATTTTAAAAAGTGGCATAATTATATACATACTATATGACTTGATTTTATTACCTAATATATTAGTCATTTTCCTTTATTGGGGATTACCTTTGAATATTTATAAATACACCTAAAATTTCGTTATGAAATTCAGAAAAGTTATTGGGTATATTGTGTGTATTTGCCTAATTCTTTCTCCAGTGAAAGCATCAACTGGGGGAAACTTCATCAAATCAACATGTTAAATCCAACTAACTTATTTATGTTCCAAATACTCAGTGTTTGTGCTATTTCTCTCATTTACTTTCTGACAAGCTTTAATTTCGTTGTACCTCAAATCGACCCATTTTCTTGTTTTCCTCACCACACTATTTCCCAATATTGCTGAAAAAAATTGCCTATTTCAAAATATAGTTCTATGTTACTTCATGACAGGTATATTCTGAGAAATTTAACTGTAAATGATGCATATTCTGTGAAAATATGTCTTCGAGTTGCTGTTACTGTGGTGAAACACCAAAACCAAAGGCAGCTTTGGAAGGAAAGGGTTTATTTGGCTAATGCTTACACATTAGTGTTCACTGTTTTCATCACTGAAGGAAGTCAGCACAGGAACCAAGGCAAGGGAGGAACCTGGAAGCAGGAACAGATGCAGAAGCCATGGAGGAGTGCTGATTACTGACTTGCCCTTTAGTGCTTGCTCAGGCTGCTTTCTTCTAGAACATAGGACCACCAACCTAGGGGTATCCTCATGTATGAAGGGTTTGGACCTCCTACGTTGATCACCAAGATTGATCTTGTGAAGCATTTCTCAGCTGATGTTACCTCCATTTAGATGATGATAGCTTTTGTAAAACTGTCATAAAACTGGCTAGCACAATATCAGATGGCAACCATATAAAATTACAATACAAAAGTCAATTTCTGGAATGGCAGCCTGACACAATTAATAGATATGGAAAACTGTGGTAAAGGAAGTTAATGCTAGCTAACACAGGTATGATGTTTTTATACATATATATACATATACACGTATGTATATATATACATATATAGTATTGCATATAATTATATGCTATATATTTTAATAAAATATAAAAATATGTATTTTCCATAATATATTTCTCTACATATTATTCTATATATATTATTTATTTATATATATATATATTACAGCAACACATATATGTGCATATATATACATACACACACACACACACACACACACACACACACACATATATATATATATATACTGATATTTCATTTGTGCTCTAATAAATAAAGCTTGCCTGGAGATCAGATGAAAAAGCCAGTCACTATATTAAACACAGTGGCCAGGCACTGGTAGCACATGCCTTTAATCCTAGCATTCGGGAGGAGAGATTCATCAGGATCTGTGTGAGTTCAGGACCACACTGGGAACAGAGCCAGGCATGGTGGCACATGCCTTTAGTCACAGCACTAGTTAACCATAGAGGTCTGGAGGTTTATACAGACAGATAAGAAATGATAAGGCTGGGCAGAAAGAGGAAGTGATGTAGCTTGGCAGAGAGAGAAAGTAAGATGGCAGGCATAGAAAGGTATGTAGGTGTGAGTATACAGGAAATAGCTCTCTTTCTTGGGCTGAGGATTTCCTAGCAGTAAAAACTTGTGGCTTGGCTTGTTCTATTTCTCTAATCTCTCAGTTTTCACCCCAATATCTGGCTCTGGGTTTTTTATTGATAAGATCAATTAGCAATTTGTGTTACATATATATGCACAAAGACATAAGTAGGGCCTGTCACAAAATAGCTCTCTCTGTGTGTGTGTGTGTGTGTGTGTGTGTGTGTGTGTGTGTGTGTGTTAGGGCTGAGCTGACAACTTTGTATTGTAGAAGCAATTAGGGGAACTCATCCCTGGAATAAGAAACTCTACTTCTCGCAGCAATTATAGTTTGCTTGCAGTTCTTTGTCCAGGGTGTAGTCGTGAGTTTCCCTCTCCTGTAGTGACTTCCTTTTCCCTTCTCAGTTAGAAAGTCCTCCTGTTTTTTTTCTTTTGCAGCTTCATATCTATATCCTGTTATTCTGTTCTTAATTCTCATCTGTTCTTCCCCAAACCCTCAGCAGTGGCTTCATACTTTCTTGGTTTCTCTGTTTACTCCACATTATCGTAGATGGCAGAGAATATGTAGTGTTTGTCATTCTGATTCTGAGTCCGGGCTACCTAACCCTGTACCCTATATAAACTTTTGTGGTTTTTTTGGTCCATTCATCTATTCACTTACCTATAAACTTCAGGCCCAACATTAGGTGTACTCTTTTGTGTAGTTTTGAGACAGGGTCTTTCTACATAACACTGACTTCTGGAACTCAATATGTATTCTAAACTGGTCTCTAACTCATGGAGTTAGAAGCCTCTGGCTTCTGAGTGCTGGGATTAAAAGCATGTACTGCCAAAGCCAGCTCAGGATTAATAATAACAATTTTCATTTGTAACAAATTTAAGTTATTTATTATTACCATCAAAGTTAAACACTCAGAAATGCCTAATTAGTATTCACTGATTTTATAAGCTATTTTGAAACCTCTAAAATCTAAAGAAAGGTCTGATGGTCTGATTTTTTATATAAAATTAGAAATCAGCATGTTAGATTTGTGCGAATCTTACTATTAATGCTGAAAAATAGGCATTGATACTAAGAAACACATTCATGATGATTATGAGGCCTCTCATTATGAGGCTTAAAGTATAATAATTTTTACATCCAATCAAGCCTGTCTTTTTATACAGAACTCCAGTTAAAACAAGTGTGTGAAATATATATGTAAAAGTTGAATTATTTTGTTTCCTCTTAGTTTTATGGTCTCAGACGTAAGCTGACATCATTTTGTTACAGTCAATCACTTTAAGACATTTATCATTTTAATAGAAAGATATTAAAACTTTTAGTAACTCAAAAGAATAATAAAGTGTTACGAACTGTATATAATTGTTAGTGCTATAGACAGTCATGAACTAGATCGGTAATAGAATTGTTTATGCCAGCATCCCACATACACATGAATAACGTCTTTTGTTACAATGTGATGATAGCTTAGTCATCACTGCGTGGTAGATGTTTTTCAAGTATAAGATAATCTTGTGAAACTGTCCTCATATACTTAGCATGCATTGACCAAAGCATTATTTTAACAATGTGTTACTGCAACTATAAATAAGATATAAACACCTTAGGAATCATCTTAGAATCTTCTTTTTTTGCAAATCACCCCACCTCCAATTCTAGCCTGTCCTTTACGTTTTTGAATTTCATTGTGTGTTCCCTGACCTATGCTCTTACTGTGTTTTATGGTCCTGCATTCTCAGTCACTTGCCACCAGGTCATTCTTATTCATTTTTTTATCAAAACAATGTTTATAAAATTAAAATAGTTATTTATACTCTGTGTTTCACATTCAACCATGTATTCCCTTGTTACAGGCATTGCTTACCTTCCCTTACTATCATTTGCTTCATGATTCTCTTCTTCCACCTCCCTTACTGGATAATTAGACATTTTCTTTCATATTGATTTATCCATTCCATATTTCCTTCTGCAGAATCCACATCCCATTTTGGACATCTGGTTGTCCTATGTAGATATCATTCACAATAAAGCATGATATTTTTTATAAATCTATGCATCATTCTCTTAATTTGCCTTGAGAAATCACTTCTTTCTGATAGTCATTAATCCTCCCCACTATTTTTCTCAAATTATTTCATAAGTATTGACTATAATTCTACTCTTGTGATTTTGTCTCTGTAATTGTGAAGAACCTACAGCAATTTTCTATTACCACTGATACCAAACATATTACCTGATACCCAGTAGATTTAAACAAATAGCTGAAGAAGTGGTTAATGGGTAGAAGAAAAAATTTGTGGGAGATGAAAAAGAAAATACATGAGAACTGTGTGGAAGGAACCTCTAAAAGTAGAAGACAAATGTGTGAAACTTATTAACCAAATTTTCAAGAACAAAAGGGAGAAAAATCACACAAATATACTATATCATAGAAAAAGGATGGATATTCTTAAAGGGTAAAATAATCAGCCATTTAGATTTCTACACAAAATCAATAAGGATAAAATATAAACTTTTCTAAGAGAATTAATTAGACATTATGATCAATGACTAAGTTATCACAGAGTAACCTGTAAAGTTTTTATAATTGTGGGTTAAGAAACATATTATCATGAATGATCAATATTTTTGAGTCTATGTATCCTAATTAAGATAATGACTCAATTTTAACTCCAATGAACCATGCTATCATCTACAAAAAATAAAAATAAAAAATAAAAATAAACAACTCAAATGAGGCAAATGAGGGTATATACATGGGGGGAGACCAATCTTAGGAGAGATTATTTTCAATTTTGCTATGAAACAAAAGTGATCTAAAATAATTATATATATATATATATATATATATATATATATATATATATATATATATATATATATATTATATGTAAAGTTATACACACACATATATACTTGCTTACTCATGTATAGGCCATTTTTTAATAAGGGGATTTCCAATTTTCTTGATATTGAGTACAAGTTCCTCAAATAATGCAGTGTCAGGGTCTACCTGCTAGATGATAAATGTGTGTTCTTTTTTTTTGTAGTGGCTTTCATGTTTCTTAGAAACTCAGCATTTCAATATTCAAGTTTGTTGCTGAGGAGATTACATAGAACAGGTGGTTTTGTTATAGTTGATGCTTACTAGTCTAGACAATGAACAATGAATCCCTAAAAATCAAACAGTACATAGGAAACAATGCTGCTGAATGCATCTAGACACTGATATTTATGCTATTTGTAAGAAAGTGTTACTGTCACTTAGGAAATATATTTGAGTGTTCACAGCTGAAAATTGGACTCAGGACAGTGGGGCTTATCTATTGCTGCCTGTTACCTAAACTGTCCAGTCCCAAGGAACTATTTCACAAAGCAGTACTGCATAATAAATCATGGAAAGGACATTATAAATTCTGAAATTCAACAGAGAGAAATGGAACAATGGATGCAATTGCCATATAACAGCCCAGCTTGGCTGGTCTCTAATGCCTCCAGTGTATGGAAATTGACAGTGTGTTACAGCATGGTGCACGTCCAGGTCCCACTCTCCATCTCTGTGGTACCAGATATCATCATTTTTATTGAAACAGATGTAATTTTTATGGGAGATAGTTATTCTGTTATTGACTTGGCTAATGCCTCCTTGACAATCCCCTTGGCAAATGAAGATCAAGATTAATTTGTTTTCACATGTAACATTCTACAGTCTATTCTCCCCATGCTTCTGCAGAAATGAGTCAGTTCTCCTGCATTTTGCCACAAGTATCTAGGGCTTGACCTTCAACAATCCCAACTTCCCACAAGAGCTGTAGTTATCTGTTACAGGAGGAACATCATTTAGTAGAGGACACTGAAAACTTAAGCTTAGTTATTGAAATGATAACTAGATCTGCTTGAATCCTTAAGAATTACCTAATACATCATATACAAAGAATACAAAATCTACTAAAGACTTTAAAAATGACTGATGGTATACAAAAGTTGTATTATGCTACATAACTCTACCACCTAGCTCATACCTAAACCAGATATTAGTTTGATACAATTATTCAGCAGACTTTTAGTAACTATTTCCTGCCTAGAATGACAATATAATGTTTCTGCATTCACTGTAGAATATAATGGGCTATAGACCACTTGCCACTTAGATGAGAAATCCTGTCTGTGAAATAGTCACTCTGCTGTTAGTGTTCTGACAGCCAACACAAGTGCTCATTGGGAAAAGATGGCAAGCAGCTTCTCCTTGACTATGACAGAGAAAGCTCACAGTCCTACCTTAGTTATTCAGAACCAATGAGATATGGATCTCATTAACCAAGGGGATGCGCACTTCAGATTTTCTAGGGAAAACAGTGAAAAAGCTTTATAAACGTTGAAACCACGTTTTGGTACCTGTATTTCATAAGCTTCGTGTCCATCTCCTAAACTGCACATAGTTCAACTTTTCAAGTCCCACAATCTTTTATGAGCTTAATACTTCAAAAGTTGAAAGTCTTTTGTGAGACTCAAAGCAACATCTTAATTGTAACCTCCAGAAAAATCAAATAATAATAATATTACATACTTCTAAAATATACTGGCACAAAATATACCTTACCACTTCAAAAGTCATGGTGAAGAAATACTGAATAAAGGCAAGATTGAAATTTGGTAGGGAGGCTAGGCAGTTGTGGCACACGCCTTTAATCCCAGCACTCGGGAGGCAGAGCCAGGCAGATCCCTGTGATTTCCAGGAAAGGTGCAAAGCTACGCAGAGAAACCCTGTCTCGAAAAAAAAAAAAAAAAAAAAAAGAAAAAAAAAGAAAAAAAAAGAAATTTGGCAGGGCAAATATCAAATTCTGTAGAACCATGTCTCCTATCAAAAGAAGACTCAATTCCTCCAGCTTTGCTACATATTTCATACAACTCCTTTTTGGCCCTGTTCTACTCCTTGTCCGCAGTTCTCCTTGGCAGATACCTCACGGCTTTGCAGTCCACAACATTTGGAGTCTCCACTGAAATTTGGTTCCCCTTTCACAGCTTCGTACAGTGGCCTCTCATAGCCTCTTGCCCTATCTTATTCTTCACATGGACTCTTCTGACACACTCCCTTGGCCTCAGAGGATCAATGAAACTGCAGAGAAAGAATCCATGATCTCCTCACTCTTGTATCCAGCATGCCTTTAAAACTTGAACCATTTGGGTAGCACTGCCAAGTCTGTCAGCCAGGTTGGGATGATTCCCTTTGAATCACATTAGCAACAGTGTTTACGAGCAGTTATTTTATAGGAAAAAGTGACTGGGGCTTTCTTTCAGAAGTTGAACGCTTAGCTGGTAGTGTCTTGCCTTGAGGTCACCCTTTCTTTTGTTCCAGTGCAAAGGACGCTTCTTCTTAATGGTTCTCATCTCCAAACAATGACAACCTCCCTTCCAGCACAGGCCTTGGCTGAAAAGCCTAAGGTTCCTGGGACTGTTTTTCTCTCTGAACTCTACATTTTATAATTCCTTATGTTCTCTTTGCATTTTATATATCTAAGTATTATCAATAGTCGCCATGCCACAGACTCGTTCTGCACTCTTGACATTTTCTCTATTGAAAATTTAGACACTACATTTTAAAATTCAGATGCAGGCAAGTTCTAGGGACACAGGCAAGAAACAGGCAGATTCTTCATCAAAGTATTAGAGGGAAGTCTCTACTCCACTTGCTGGTATTGTTCTTCTCTGAAACCTCGAGATCTGGACTCCACTGTCCATGCTGCCTTCACCGCTACTGTCTTCCAGGCTCCTACTAATAATGGCTATTTAATTTCTGCTTACAGTACTCAACAACTCTAGTTTAAAGGATTCAAAATTCTTTCAAAATTTACTATAGTCAGGTTCTTCACAACAACAACTTGGTATCAAACCCACTCCTTGTACTACCATCTTTACAAATCAGAGTCTCTAAAGGAACAAAAGTGATAGAATGAATGTGTATGTTAAAAGGTGATTTATTCTACTGACTTACAGCATGTGGTTTGGGTTGGTCCTTCCTCCATATCCTGTTATCTGGAACAACAATAGAATATTCTATCAAATAGCTATCCAAATAAATCTCTATTAAAAAAAATAAAAAAAACTATGAATTTGGCAAAACACAATGTGCTGAGACAGAAAGGTCCAGACAAGCCCAGACCATGTCTTATTTAGTCATGGGACAAAGCATTCAAGAATTCCTGAACTAAACAATCTAAGAGACATCAAGTATGTAAAGCTTAATTAAAGTTAATGGGCTGCCTCAGGATACCTGTGATGGAGTGGTCCTTGGACACAAGGAGAGGATTACCTTCATTATGGCTGGATTCATTAAACTTTTTAGGGACGATTGGCCATGGATCCCATGCTTTCTGTTTATTCTTGTTGCCCTTCTGTGAATAATAAACCAGATTTGTCTGGTTTATTAGATGGTTCATTTATATGGTTTTTTAAACCTAAGAGTCTTTGAAACAGTAAGTTACATTTTGCAAATGCAGTATTTATATCATAATTTCTCATTATTATATATGTGTGTATGTGTGATTGTGTGAGTGTACCTAACATTTTCAATACTTTTAGATTTCTACTATATAATCACTGAGTTTCTGATATCTATCTATACTATGAAAAAATATTCCACAAATTATTACACGAAATTTCTGTATTCTAGAGGAACTTTCTCTTACTGGAGCATCTCATATTATTTTGATTCCACTGATTCTGAACACTGCACAATTGTATTTTATACTATGACAATTTTTGAGATTTTGTTTAACAGAAATCCTCTTCATATTAATTTCTATTGATTTCAAAACAGAGAATTATAAAATTATTCAAATAATGCATGTAAACAATTTTCAATAGAATTTTGTCTTCGGATATGAATATGTTGCTAAAGTTTTTTCAAATTAAGTTGAAGGGGAATGTCAATTATTAGAAATATAATTATTTGACAATACAGTGTATTATATAGCTACTTATTAACTTAATTCTTTTTTTTTTGTTTTAAATATTTTTTATTCTTCTTTTTTTTTTTTTTAAAATTTTCATTTTGCAATACAATTCAGTTTCTACATATCAGCCACAGATTCCCTTGTTTCTCCCCCCCCCTTCCCCCCCCCTCACCTTCCCCCCAGCCCGCCCCCCCATTCCAATCTCCTCCAGGGCAAAGCCTTCCCCACAGACTGAGATCAACCTGGTGGACTCAGTCCAGGTAGGTCCAGTCCCCTCCTCCCCAGGCCGAGCCAAGGGACCCTGCATAGGCCCCAGGTTTCAAACAGCCGACTCATGCAGTGAGCACAGGACCCGGTGCCACTGCCTGGATGCCTCCCAAACAGATAAGGCCAATCAACTGTCTCACCCACTCAGAGGGCCTGATCCAGTTGGTGACCCCTCAGCCATTGGTTCATATTTCATGTGTTTCCATTTGTTTGGCTATTTGTCTCTGTGCTTTAATCCGACCCTTGGTCTCAACAATTCTCGCTCATATAAACCTTCCTCATTCTCGTTAATTGGACTCCCAGAGATCCACCTGGGGCCTAGTCATGGATCTCTGCATCCAGATCCCTCAGTAGTTGGATGAGGTTTTCTAGCACGACAATTAGGGTGTTTGGCCATCCCATCACCAGAGTAGGTCAGTTCAGACTGTCTCTCGACCATTGCCAGCAGTCTGTTGTGGGGGTATCTTTGTGGATTTCTGTGGGCCTCTCTAGCACTTTGTTTCTTCCTATTCTCATGTGGTCTTCATTTACCATGGTCTCCTATTCCTTGTTCTCCCTCTCTGTTGTTGATCCAGCTGGGATCTCCCACTCACCCAAGCTCTCTTTCCCTCGACCCTCGCCCTTCACTACCCCCACTCATGTCCAGGCTGTTCATGTAGATCTCATTCCATTTAAAATTCTCAACAGAGGAAACTCAAATGGCTGAAAGACATTTAAGGAATTGCTCAACATCCCTAATCATCAGGGAAATGCAAATCAAAACAACTCTGAGATACCACCTTACGCCTGTCAGAATGGCTAAGATCAAAAACACTGAAGACACCTTATGCTGGAGAGGATGTGGAGCTAGGGGAACTCTCCTCCACTGCTGGTGGGAATGCAAGCTTGTACAACCACTTTGGAAATCAATATGGCGCTTTCTTAGAAAATTGGGAATCCATCTCCCCCAAGATCCAGCTATACCACTCTTGGGCATATACCCAAGGAATGCTCAACCACACCACAAGAGCACTTGTTCAGCTATGTTCATATCAGCGTTGTTTGTAATAGCCAGAACATGGAAACAACCTAGATGCCCTTCAACTGAAGAATGGATAAACAAAATGTGGTACATATACACAATGGAATACTACTCAGCAGAGAAAAAACAATGACATCATGAGGTTTGCAGACAAATGGATGGATCTAGAAAAAATCATCCTGAGTGAGGTATCCCAGACTCAGAAAGACAAACATGGTATGTACTCACTCATAACAGGATACTAGATGTGGAACAAGGATGACTGGACTGCTACTCACATCACCAGGCAGGCTACCTGGAAAACAGGACCCCAAGAAAGACACAGGGATCGCCCAATGACAGAGAAATGGAATGAGATCTACATTAAATTAATTCTTTTTATTTTAGAAAATAATCAAAATTCTTGAAGTAATATATGCAGGATATCTTTGCTGGTAACATTTTACAGACATATAATTTCATAGAAGAGTCACTGCATTGCTCTCTTCATAAGTTGTATTTGTATTTGCAAATGAATGCTTCACATATCATTTAACCCAAATCAGTAATATAAAGTGTTTACAGAGTATATATTTAATATAATAATATACATGTTATATTTGGAGAGAGGTAAGAAGAGAAAAGAGGAAAGAGAAAGAAAGCCAAAGAGCCAGAGACAGAGAGAAAGACAGAAAACATTGAAAATATTGCTTGATAGTGTCCACAAAACAATTAAGGATTTATTTTTCTAGGTTTCTTATTTTGAATATTTAGATTTACAAAGTGAACTTCAGTGAAATGTATCTCTATTTCTATAGCAAATTTATTCACAGAGATAGAGCACCATAAAGCCAATAAAAGCAAAACAAAACAAAACAAAGTCATCATTTCCCTTTTCTTGTTTTCTCTGAAATAGGTTAGTGCTTCACTCTGATATTCCTAAATGGCCCCAATTCAGCAATTGTGGTCATGCTGAGGGGATAAAGGGATTCCATATGCATTGCTCTACTTTATGCTCACCTGTGGACTTATACATCATTGTCATTCTGATTACAAGATCTCAGAGAATTTATCTCAGCTGCCTCTGAGCTTCTATCTTTCATCTTACCTGTCTTTCCTGACCTATAAACAAATGGATATTAGAAAAATATAAGAATAATATTAAAATACCAAGGCCTCTATAAAGAAGGAGCACAACATATTTTCACATAGTTTTGTGGCTTCCCAAATGTGAAATTTTATACACACAGAGTCAAGAATCACATAACAATGGGGACACATTCTGAGACTCCCAATGTTTGGTGACTTCATAATTCTGTGAGCCACCATACAATGGGTTTTCACAAACATGGATGATACAGTCCATCATTCAAAATGATCCATTTATGCAAGGAACATGTTAAACATAGCTTCTAAAAGCCAGCCAACATGACACACAGTATTGGTGTACTTATATGTAGAAGGAATGTATAGCAAAATGAAAAAAACATATAGTAAAGTAAATACATAAACCAGTAACATTGATTGTCATGATCATATGTACTGTATACCATGTATATACAGTATACTTTTATATGGATGAAAAATAGTAAGTTGCTTTATTTTGGGATCATGAGAAACATCAATAATGCCTTATGCTGTGGTTTTAAGGTGGTTGTAGCAAAGCAATAATAACATTTTGGATATATCTATGGAACTACCATTGTGTACCAATATTACTGCAGTGGATGACTCTCCATGAAGCCCAACACTCATCCTAGGCCTTGAAACATAAACCTTCAGGAGAAGGCTTCTTATGCTCACGGATACTCAGAAAAGAATTCTTATATGTATCTTTCCTATTTAGTATAGAGCACTTTACTCAGAGGCTTTCTAATAATTATGAATTGTTATTTGTAGATATCATGATCAGTTGTGATGTTGTTTTATGTGCTGAATTAATACTCATCTTCTAAAGAAACAGAGAAAGTGCTTTTCATAAATATGTGATCCACATTTGGTTTATTTTCATATTTTAATTCCCTCAGTACTAAATTCCCTCATCATTTTTGTCTGCTACATATTTTTTAAAAAACATTTCACAGTGTAAGTTTCATTAATTGACTACAAAATTGGCCACAAAATAATTTTTTGTATAATCTAGAGATCATACACATCTAGAACATGTGGTGCCTTCTTAGATATCTGGAAACCATGGTTTGCCCAAATCTAAAGCCCTGCTCCTCATTGGTAATGAGAACACTTTTATATAGGACACTGCCATGTTCTGCAATGGAACTCAGTACTTGACCCCTTCTGTCTGTCAGATTATAGCCCTTTTGTTCACCCTAACCTTCCTTCTTCATAGAATAGAAATAACTTAAACTGTCATGAAACTCTGACCTGCAGACTTACTTCTACAGCTCATGCATCCCATCTCTGCCCTGGTCTCTCCTGTTAACTTCAGCCTCACAACTCAAGAGTCAAAGGACAAAAAGTCCACTCTCAGTGTTTTGAGCCATGTTGGTTCTTGTGTTAATGCCCATTATCTTACACCATAGAACAAATGAAGCAATTAGTTTCTCAAAAAGTATAAAGTAAGAATCTCTGTAGCTGGAGAATTTTTCTCCAGCTCCCACCGCCAAATCCCGCCAGTCCTGGAGCCCACTTATAAAATAAACGCAGAGATTCTTACATTATTTAAACTGCTTGGCCATTAGCTCAGGCCTAGCATTGTCTAGCTTTCACTCTTATGTTTAGCCCATTTTTATTATTCTTTACCTTTATTGTTTCTTTAAAGACTTTACTTTTAAAAACTATTTGTTTATATAACTGTATATATTCCTTTTTATCTCTTTTTGAAGCCTATGTACATTTGTACACACATTGGAAACTATTTCATCTGAATCAGTCTTATTGTGAACCTATTGCTTTAAACTGCAGCCTTCTAAGCCTGAAAGGCGCTGTGGCTGCTGGCTCCGCCTACTTTAGCTTCCCAACATGGTGGTTCCGCCAGCTCTGGGAGCCATCAAGTCTCAGAAATAGTGGGTCTACGCTTTTATCAAAGCAGCGTGTAGCCCAGAAACCTCTCTCCCTCTCTCTCTCTCTCTCTCTCTCTCTCTCTCTCTCTCTCTCTCTCTCTCTCTTTAAATACTAGTAAAGACTAAATTTACCACATAGCGTAATGTGCCCCTGGCACACGTCTCATTCCCGCCATACTGCAGGTCAAGTGCACAGGCCAGGAACCCGCCTGTAGCTCAAACCCACGTTTTGCGCCGTCTAGCTGCCCATATGAGACATGAAGCAGGAACCTGGTTTGGGTTTTGTTTAGAATCCAAAATTGGTTATTAAATATTGTTAGGTTTAAGGTGGAAACTCGAGCTGTTTGGCGCCATTTGTAGCTGGAGAATTTTTCTCCAGCTCCCACCGCCAAGTCGCACCAGTTCCAGAGCCCACTTATAAAATAAACACAGAGACTCTTAACATTATTTAAACTGCTTGGCCATTAGCTCAGGCCTATCATTGTCTAGCTTTCACTCTTATATTTAGCCCATTTTTATTAATCTTTACTTTGCCACGTGGCTCATGGCTTACCATTACTTTACATCTTCCTTGTCTTGGCGGTGGCTCCAGCTGCTCCCCCTTTCCTTTCTCCTTCCTCAATTCTCCTCTCTCCTTGTCTCACCTATACTTCCTGCCTGGTCACTGGCCAATCAGTGCTTTATTTATATAAAGCGATATCCACAGCAAATCTCAGTAAAGCACAAAGTGTGGAGAGCTTTCTTTTCTGTCAATTTACTTGGCAAATGTGACTGATTATGATAGGTTACAGGCATGTAATATGATCCCCAAGTTGATCTGCTGTATGAATATAAGGGAGCCCTTTAAGTACATCTGTTTTTGGCCTTGGTATGAGAATAAATCTTTCTACTATAGATTTTCATCACAGCAAATGAAAAATATTTTCCTGATAATATATACTTGAAAAACAAAAACTTTCTATTAGTTACAATAAAAGTACATACCAATATTTTCAGAAAGAAAGGGGAAGTACAGACTATTTAGTCAGCTTTATTTTTCCCCGACCTTGTGTAAAATAATTACAAGTTTATACATAGTCAAAAACTGAATGTTATTGTATTTTAGCTTGTCACCTCTATATGTTGCTAATTGGTAACTATTAAGTATACATCACATGACAGTTGCTTTATTCTTACCCTCCTGTTATTATTAAAAGCAAGCTAATGCTGCTCTGCTGTTCATAGAACAAGGTGGTCAGTAGGTCTTTCAGCAAACGGTAAAAAAATACAAACAGAAACAAAGTCCTAACGAATTTCTTTCCAGACACCATATAAGAAAATTGCAGATAAAATAACACTTGTTATATAGGAAGTGTTCTTTTATAAAAATATTGAGAGAGTCATGGAAACATATACTACACTGAAATATGAAATTTATCTACTTGATAATTATACTATATAAAAATGTATTTGTCACTGTGAGAACGACTTTTCAGCATGAGAATGAGTTTTCAGCACTGTGATAATAGACTAGAGTTTTCAGAATCATAAAAGAAAGTTGGGACATAAAATAAAATAATATGCTCAAAAATGTTCTCTTATGACTGTCTTTGTTTAAACAACATTAGCAAGGGGTTATTTTGAAGCTTAATTTTATTCTTATATTTGCCCAAATTATACTTCAAAATGAATGATTAAATGACTCCGTGTATTATTTTGTTCACATTTGTCTTCATGTGTTTACTCATTGTCTCTAGTTTGGAGCAAAAATAATTTTGGAGTATATGCTCAAAGGACTATACATCCTACTACTGAGATACTTGCTCATTTACATTCATTGCTGTGCTATTTGTAATAGACAGAAACTGGAGAAAGCCTAGATATCCATTAAGAGATTGAATGGGTGGTAAAAATGTGGTAAATTTACAAAATAGAATATTATTCAACGATTCGAAGAAACAAAATTATGATATTCACAGGTAACTGGATGGAGCTAAAAAAGAAGAATCACATTTAGTTAGGTAATTCAGGGTTCCCCAAAAATATTGTATTTTTTCAGACATGAGGTGTTAGCTTTAAGCCTTTGATAGGTATGCTGCAATCCATATAACCGTAAAGGTTAGGTATAGAATAAGGGACTAGGAGTGAGAAGCGAATTTTTCAAAGAAAACAAATAAAATATATAGTTATGGAGAGGAAGTGGGGGGTTATTGAAGTGTGAGGATTAAATAAGGAGAAGGATAGAAGAGGGGGCTAAGGGAGGGAATATATATATATAGAGAGAGAACTAACACAAAGGGCCATTAGAGGAGTCATATGAAAAGTTATTACTTTAGACACTTCTTAAAATATATACATATATGGAAAAAGTTAAATGGAGTCTCCAAATAACAGGGGAGAAAAAATGCCCCGTCTAGACATTTCATGCTTTCAAGAAAATCCTCTAAAGTCAGGAATGTTTTACATCTAGTTCAATTATTGCCCAAAGAAGCCCCCATGGAAATGCCTAAATATCTCAGGCTAATGCCAATGCTTTTGGTTGCTCTGTAATTTACAAAGTGATAGCAAGATCCTATTTTTGAAGACAATACTAACATACCTCCTTGGACATGGAGAAGTTGAGCTGGTACCCAGCTAGGGACTTCATGCCTACTGACCAGTGTTCATGGTTATAGAAAGTACTCTATGCATTACCAGAGGAGAAAGGTAACCACTAATCCAGCTACAAAACTTGTAATCTGCACTGTATGTCATGTTGATACAACAGAGGCACAAACATTATGGGAGTAACCAATCACTCTCCGATTGGATGTAAGGTCCACTCTATGAGACAAACCATGCCTGACACTGTTTGGGTTGCAAAGGACCTAAGACTAGATAGGCCATGGGCCTGGAGGAAAACCAAATACTATTGTTATGATAAAGGACCATACCAATAACATTACACCTAACAACGTTCTGCTATACCCTAAGATTAGACCCTTTCTCAGCATCATCAGAGAAGTTTCCTTCTGCAGTAAATGGAAGTTAACACAGGAACCCACAACCTGATAATGTGCAGAGAAAGAGATTGTTTAGATAAATCATTGTTTCTTCCCTTTTATTGAATACCATTTTGTTATACATCTTTAAATTTTGTTTTTATTGCCTCATGTTTTGTTTTCTTAGAGGGTTTCCTTATGTAACCCAGGGTAGCTCTGAACTCAGTATGTACTTCCATACTCATCTTGAGAAAGTGAAACTGTTGCATCAGCTTGCTCAGCATTAATTACAGACTGGCACCATCAGGACATGATTTCATAGACATGTGTTTTAAGGCTTGAAGAGTATAGTTAAAGTATATCCTGGATTTAAAATTTGGCAGGTGTGTAAAATGAAAAAAATAAAAAAGAAATCAATAAAATTCAAATTCAAAGAAAAAATTTATATAATGTATCTTAGTGCATTTATAAAACATATTAGTGTTCATAAAACTTTATATGAACAGAATGTACTTTAACTACACTTTACATTAAATACAAGAAAATTTTAAGAATTTTTCATAATCATTATCTAATTAAAGTTTTTATAAATTATCAATTCTAGATTTTTGCTTATTTTCATGGAGGTTGATTTTCGTTTCATTTTTCTTTCTTTTAGCATCAAATAAAGGAACTATATTCTATGAGTTAATCTTTGTTTACAGGCATAGCATCAAATATGCCTTCACAATTTTTTCATAACTTTTCCTTGGTTTTTATTTAGAATATGTTAGTATTTTTTGATTTATATTATTCTCCTTTTTCATTAATTCTTTATAATATGTCATTTTTTCATGATGCAAGATAAATATTTTATCTTGTCTTGTTTTTTTTTCAATTAAGCTTCCACATATTTTGTTTTCTTCCTCAAACTGATACATTTTTATTTTATTGTTTCTTACACAAAATCTTCATTATTTGAAATTTTCATCAAATTTATGTTGCTGTTAATGGTTTGACTCAACTTTGAATACTAAATACCCAACATATACACACACAGTAAAGTTTGGTAATTAAAGCATTTCTTTTGATTTTGCTTTGTAAATTATTTATATATTGATACTGTACTTTTCTTTAAAAGTGAATATCTTGAAATTATTATTTTGTCTTACTAGTCATATCAACTACTTGATGATTATAGCTATCAACTTCCCCTACAGAAATTCACTGGTTTGATTCATAAACTGATACCTAAAGGGTGTTACTCTCTTAAACAATATTTTCACAAGAATAAATGAACATTTCTCTTCCTATGTGCTTGCATGTCTGCTAAATTTCCCTGTTACTTCTGAATAAAGGAATAATTGTATGACAAAAAAAGCCAATTTCTGAGGAAAATCATATGCTGCATGAGGAAACCTACTATTGTTATTTTTTGCTGAATGTTCTGTCATATTGTCAATCTGCCTTCCAAATATTTATGTTTATGCCCATAGACCTGGGCTGCTCTTATCCAGCAGAGCTTCTTTTTGCAGCAACCAGTGATTAATGTAGAAACTCATGACTAAGCTCTAATGGGACATCTATAACAATTCCACCTCATCCCTGAAGCTCGGGACTCATCAGAGAAGAAGAGACAGAAAGAAGGTAAGAGCTGGAGAATTGAGAGGAGTGTTTGCGTTGCTATCGGGATAATACGGCAAAGCTTTTGTAGTCATGAACTCACAACTGCTGTTGTAGAAATCTTCCAATAAAATATCTACTTAAAATAATTCATATATACAATACTATTTTGGTGACAAGAGAATTTACAGTATCTAAGTTATGATTATATGTTTTTTTAGAAGTTATTTTGTAGACACCTATCTATAAGGAGCAGATAAATTGAAGAAACAAACTCATGTTCTACTGACCCTTGACTTGTTGTTAGATGGCACTGGCATTTTGCTAATGTTGGATTAAACTAGGATTCATATGGCAACCCAGAAGGAAGTCTGTATGTATCATTCTCTAGAGAAGGATTAAATGAATGCCACTCCTGCTACACTCTGGAAAAGGAGCATCCTCAGAATTTGTTGGTAGTTTGTTTTTAGTCAGGTATAATGCATTATATTCTTTCTTTATATGTTCCCCTACTTACATCATCTAGCATATATTCAAAAGAATAACAATTCTGCTCATACTAAGCAGTGGTTAATGTATATGCTCATAACCAGTCCAATTCTGAGAATGTTACTGTTAGCACTCAGCCCTAAATGGAACGTCAATCCAGCCATCTAAAGACTCCAGTAGTGTAATAATGAGAGGAAAGAATGTAAGAGATAAGAGGGAGCACTACGAAATGCTCTCTCTTGGCTGTGAAGTGACCACTGCTTTCATGAATTTACAGCAGCTGTGATTAACCTCAGAAGACACGCAGATGATCAAACCCATCAGTATTCCAACATGAATAGGAGAGGGAGTCACAAGTCCCTATCCCTGGCTGAGGAGAGATCAACCGTTTATGACTGCTAGGGCAGGGAAGTGATAATCATTTTGTTGGGGGGAGGTGTGGCCACAGTTAGTACCACCATGGTCTGATAGGTGACTCCATGTACACATGACAAATACTAACTGGGTACTGTAGTATATGAAAAAATAGTGAGAAATTGAAAAGGAGTTACTTATGTAGATAGGGAAAGATATTTGGAAATCCAGCAATTGTTTAAAGGTAAAAATGGAGTGATGAGTATGATCATATTATATTATATGTGCCTATGATACTCTCTAAGAATACATTTTAAATGAATAAACAAATATTAATAAACAAATCAAATATGAAAAACATTAGAGAGAATGCTATTAACATTTCAACATTCATATTTAAGTTTTACATAAAGCTAAGTTTCATTTCTCAGGGTTAATTGTCCAGAATAGCAGTGGTGAATCATTTGTTAATTATATGCTTAAAAATAAGATGTATATTTTTAAGTAGGGTATATTTCTGGATTCTATTGTCTTTTCCATTGATCTGTTCTATCCTTTCCCAGTACCTCATTGTCTTGAATTCTGGAAGGGCATATTAAGACTTAATGTCAAGTAATTCCTTAATTTAATCACTCTTTGTACAAGATTGCTTTAGGATTCATGTCTTGCCATATACATTTTAAAATAAAACTGTTGGCATCCATAATTTAAAGTAACTAAATAAAATGAAATCCTCAAGTTTATATATTTTTTTTAATTTTTATTTTGCAATACAATTAAGTTCTACATACAGGCACAGATTCCCTTGTTCTCCCCCTCCCACCCCCCTCACCTTCCCCCCAGCCTGCCCCCCATTCTAATCTCCTCCAGGGTAAAGCCTTCCCCACAGACTGAGATCAACCTGGTGGACTCAGTCCAGGTAGGTCCAGTCCCCTCCTCCCAGGCCGAGCCAAGGGACCCTGCATAGGCCCCAGGTTTCAAACAGCCGACTCATGTAATGAGCACAGGACCCAGTGCCACTGCCTGGATGCCTCCCAAACAGATCAGGCCAATCAACTGTCTCACCCACTCAGAGGGCCTGATCCAGTTGGTGACCCCTCAGCCATTGGTTCATATTTCATGTGTTTCCGTTGGGTGAGTGGGAGATCCCAGCTGGATCAACAACAGAGAGGGAGAACAAGGAATAGGAGACCATGGTAAATGAAGACCACATGAGAATAGGAAGAAACAAAGTGCTAGAGAGGCCCACAGAAATCCACAAAGATACCCCCACAACAGACTGCTGGCAATGGTCGAGAGACAGTCCGAATTGACCTACTCTGGTGATGGGATGGCCAAACACCCTAATTGTCGTGCTAGAAACCTCATCCAACTACTGAGGGATCTGGATGCAGAGATCCATGACTAGGCCCCAGGTGGATCTCTGGGAGTCCAATTAGCGAGAATGAGGAGGGTTTATATGAGAGAGAATTGTTGAGATCAAGTTTATATTTTTATAAAACAGTGTGTTGTATTTGGGTTTATATCATTGTAAATATGATATATAGCATAAGCTCTTATTTCAATTGTATATTTTCCATGTATAAGATGTATGAAATGCTTATTTTCACTCCATTAGAAATAAATATATTGGAAGTGACTGTCTTTGACCACTGTGATTAGCTTTCTGTTCTAAAAGCTTTTTGACTCTGAAGCATTGAAGGAAATAAAAATCCATGTTTCTAACATCAAAACCAATTTGCTTAATTTTCTTATATTTTATTTGGAGAAATAACTCTTTTTTAATACACGATCATCTAAACAGAAAGAAGTTTTACTTTATTTCTGTGAATTAGTTTCCCTTGTCAAAATTCAAGCAAATGGATCTCTTGCTAAATTATGTTCTTATGATTAAGTTCCTTGGTTAGTGTTCATTGTGTTTCATTGTGGAAATAAGCAAATATTATTAGAACTTACTCCTAGTTCTCAATACCACCAAAATTTAGAAGTGCCTCATATTATTTCACTAATTTTTGATTGGGTACATAATCGAGCAGAGACTAGAGAACACTAGCTAATATCTTCATTTGAAATAAGTCTCTACAACATCAAGTTTCTGGTATCTACTGACTTTTGTCATGCTCAACACTTTTATCATATTATTTTTGAATAACATACTTTCCATACAGTTTACAAGAATTTACTCTTGTAGTTCGTACTAGTTGACTGTAATTCGGTTACAGTAAACTACACAAGTATTGCACTGATAATATTAATGTACTGTCACCCACATCAATCAGGTCCAACACTTGGAAGAAATTTTCAAAATTATTACTTTAATGCGAAGTTCTGAACTGCTAATATTCACACAGTTTAGCTGTCCAAACTGCTGTGTGTCTCTGCGTAAATTATACATGTTACAGATACTTTTATAAACCACTTAATATCATTTCAAAATTTGTTCAAGATAAATAAATGTATTTGTAAGTATAATCCATTTCCAGTAATTATAATTACATCAAATCTAAATTTATTCTTTGCATTCAAAAATTAGTATTGTTTCCAAATATACAATAATGCACTTTCTGAATGGTAGTTTTCCAATAATTAAAAAAACGATTTATTGAAACAACAATTGCAACATATAACATAGCTATATAACAAAAAGCAAAGTAACCTAACGATTTCATTTTTAAAGGATGCACAACAGCAAATTAAAGCACCTTGGGCAGATACTTGTTACTGAAGCTTTGAGTCTAAGGAATTAGGTGCATTTTAAGCATTTTTGATGTGTCCTCAAACATTAACTTTTCTAAAACTTTTGGAAGGAACTTATATGTTACAAATGTGAATAGTTTCAGAATAAAGATGTGAAAACCAAATCAAATCTACTTAGAAAAGATTTGAAATCTAAGTAATTTGAATCCCAAAAATAATCAGTGGTTCATATCCTGCTCCAAATGCGAAGTCTTCCTTCCAGCCAATTGCTTCTGTGATATTCACTGATCTCACTATCAGACCATCACTGTATATTTTTTGCCACAACTTAAATAGGTTCAGCTTACGAGCATAGCGTCAGAGAAAAATTAAAAGTATTGAGGGAATGAACTTATGAATAACTTGGAAAACTTCAGCTCTTCTTTTGTAACACATTGACTTTAAAAATGATTGGAGTAAAATCTTTTGCTGTCCTTTGTGAACGGAGTTAGCTTATGAAAATTAAATAGTCTTGACTCAGGTTTCTCCTCTGTAACATGATGATAACAATAATGTTTCAGAATTGTTGGGATAATGAGATGTCGTAGTTGATATTTATGAGTAAGCAATATTATGGTTAGATATAGTTACTACCATGTGAATGGCTTTCCATTCAGCTCTGTCTTCTTTCTGTTCTCTTAGAGCAATAATGTCCAAGATGACAGTTGAGAAGCATGGATGCTTGTAGCTTCTACTCATTATTTCAGCTGTCTAAAGTGTATGCCATTGGTTGATTAAATGAGCTAAATACTCAAGAAGTTTTCTCACATGGAGAATTATAGTATTTTAAAATTTGCTATCACTATTTTATTCTTAATTAACTGTTCCTATGATTTTTCTTTTGTTTTTTTTGTGTTTTGATTTTTGTTTTGTTTTGTTTTGTTTTTCGAGACAGGTTTTCTCTGTGTAGCTTTGCACCTTTCCTGGAACTCACTTGGTAGTCCAGGCTGGCCTTGACCTCACAGAGATCCGCCTGGCTCTGCCTCCCGAGTGCTGGGATTAAAGGTATGTGCCACCACCACCCAGCTCCTGTTCCTGTGATTCTTAATCCTCTACAAATTTTTCCTCCAGACCATTTCTCCTGATGTGTTTTGAGAAATCTCTGTGTCATATTGACTCATTCCCTCTTATTACTTATTTCATTAACATGTGGCTGTGTTTGGGAAAGAGCATTCTCTCTTCATTTTTCACATTTCAGAATGATGTTCTTTGGATTAGATTTTCTCTCAACATTATTCTAAGTTAATTTTCTTTTAAGAATAGCCTGTCTTTTACTGGGACAGATATCAAAATTCTTTTCTATCTAATATGAAAAATATATGCTCCTATGAATTGAAATTCTTGACAGATTTTTTTTTGCATATTCTTTCAAAATTGGGTACTTTTTAAGTTTATGTTATTGTGGTGGAAATTCAAGCTCATGGCATACACAACATGTACCTGTATTTTCTCATTTCACAATGTGATCCTTATTGGACAATGGAGATTTTATAACTTGAAGATCATTGAAGTAAATACTTAAATCTACATCTGTTATAGATGCTTTTTTTCCCATTGTATAATTCTTTATTAAAAATTAGGTGTCCATTAAATTGTATCCTTCTAAAATTAAATATAGGTTAAAATTCAGAATTTCAGTCTCACAGAATTAAACATTTTTTTGTAAATAAAACCTTTACAAATGTGTTCAAATTAAGATCATATAGTCAAAATGTTGGGGAAATACTACCGTATATCAATGGATGAAAAATAGGATGTAATGCTAGTTGACAGAAATAGTAAAACAGTTTATAATGTTTCAGTATTAATGAGCCTTAAGTGACTGGCTAAGTGAAAACCAAGGATGCAGAAGGCCACATATTGTGTACATCCATTTATGTGCAATGTCTAGAATAGACACATCCCTGGTGCAAATGTATAGGTTGAAATGATGAATGAGTCTCTTTCTGTCTCTCTGTCTCTCCTGCTGCCAGTAATCAAACCTAGGTTATTGTACTTATTAGGCAGGCAGTATGTCATTGTGTTGTTTTCACTCTTTTGATGTTTTGTTTGGTAAGGAATTTTTTTTTGTGGATTTGTTAAATTTATGTTTATCCCAGATACTAATCTACATTTTTTTCTTACTTTTTGAAGCTTTTTAAAAAGTTATAACATAATTATATAATGTCCATTCTCTCCTACTCACTTCAAACCTTCCCATCCACCCATTTTGTTCTCACTCCCAAATATTTGTCTTTGTTTATATACATTCCTAAGTACATATAACAACTTGCTCAATCCATATAATGTTATTTGTATGCCTCAGTTTTCAGGGATGACCACTGGGTATTTATTCCTTGACCACTTGGTATTTTTCCCTAAAGAAGACTATTTATCCTGATCTCTGCATCCCTCAACTGCCCATAGTTCTTTGTCTGGTGATGAGGCCTTGTGAGTTTTTAAGTTTTCCCCCTCCTATGTTAGCATTCTTACTATTGTCATCATTTAAGCAGTCATGTTGGACTTCTTAAGCAAAAAAATCTCTGTCATTTCTAGGGGACACACTCTGTAATCAAACTTCTTGTTCCTCTGACTCTTACTTTCCTCCATGATCTTTAAACTTTAGGTACAGTAGTTGTGCTGTAGAAGTATCAGTTGGAACTAGGCATCACATGATCTCTTGTTCTCTGCTTTGATCAGTTGTTAATTTATATAGTGGTCTTTCTCCCAAAGTGAAGTTTCTTTGATGAGGGGTGAGTGCTGCACTTATCTATTGGTTCCTATTTTAGAAAGATGAAAATGTGCTGCTATTAGATTGCAGTAGATGCCACAAATGTGGTATCCAAAATATAAGGAAAGATCTAAACAACAACAATAAAAACAAATATAACAAACAAAAATTTCCCACTGAACTGTATTCCTTAATTGCATGATAGTATAAGCATTATACCCTCAATAATTATATCTCAAAATTAAAAATTATAAATAAGCTAAAATAAAATCACAAGTGCAGAAGTAACACTGGAATTTACTACACTGTTGGCCTTCTTGTAAGTGGGATGATGTACAGTGAATCCTGTTTCCCAGGAAATTGCTTTTTTTTATTCTTAAAGAATTTTATATGTGTATACATTGTTTTCTAATCATACTTAGCTCTATATTGTACCTTCTAAACCCTTCTAGATTTCATGTCTTTCTTTCAACTTCATACCAATTCAGGGCTCAGAGACCATTACGGAGAGAGTCCGTTCACTTTACCTTAGTTCTCTAGGGAAAACAACCTTAAGCAATACTGACTTTTCCACTCCCACTAATTATACCCTGCTCATAGCTTCTCAGCAGTGAAGACCTCCCTCTTCCTTGCTAGAATGGTGACCTGACCAGCAGAATCTCACCCAGGTATAGGGCAGGCATCTCCAGTTGCTGTGAGCACATGACAGTAGCAATGTTGTCATGTTCAGAAGATATTGTTGCACTCACGTCCTCAGTGATCTCTGGATTTTATGATCCTTAAGCCTTGCTCTGTGATCACCCATGGACCCTGGGGGGCAAGGATGGTATAGATGTCCTTCTTGTGGCTGATCATTCCACTCACACTTGTTCTCTACACTTTGACAAGATGTGTTTCAGCAATAATCTACACTCAGTACAGAAAGAAACTTCCCTGATGAGGACTGAGAATTGCACTCATCTATCAAAGCAGAAACACAAATTTAGAAGATACTTTGAAATTATGTCCACTTAGCAGAGTGATAGTAATAAGATGACTCTTCAGGCCTAAGAGCTTCCTATTCATGAGATTTGGGACAGATTTACATTACCAGGCATGTGTTTCCTCCTTCAGAGCAGACCTTAAATTCAATCAGAAAGCTGTTGGTTACCCCTTTAGCATCTGTTTTATTACTGCACCCACAGGCATATCTTGCCTCACTGGTCATTATTGTAGTTCACAGGGTTTGCAGCTGGGTAAGACTGTTGGAATTTGCTTGTTGCCATTTTCCACAGAAAGACGTGAAGTACCAGTTTTACTATGAAAGCTAGCCACTAAAAAGGAATTGTCCAAGGACAATTTGAAGACTTGTGAAAACACCACATGGAAACTTACTATTTTATAAGCGTCTTACAAAAGAGTTTAATTGCAGATACCCTACACAATGTATAACGTTCTTTGAAGAAGCCATAAGTTGTTAAATAAAAAACATAGTGCCATATGAAGGATACTTTCCATTAATTTTTGATCAGATGTCTCCTAGAGACTCCAAAGAATACAAGCTAAGACTATTGCTCTTGGTTGTCCACCAAAATTTTATGGTAATATGCTAAGCTATTGCTGAAGACACCACACAGTTTGGGCACAGGTCACTGACAAATTAAGGGAGTACTGAGTAGAAAGACTTAGGCTGTTTACCAAAGGCAATAAAGTGTGGCTTTCAATCCATTGAACACTGGAATATTGAAACTGTCTTCAGTGGATTAAACAATAAATTTGTAGTTTCAATATGAGAAGCATAATTATACAGGGACTGTATTTATAATAGTTTTAATGTTTCCCTTATATTAAGAGTATCAAAAATAAAGTGTGAATAGAGATATGTTGAATATTTTCATCTTAATACTTTGCTACTCCATTGCCACCCTTTTAATTTGACATTGAAATATAGTAGAAGTCCTGGAAAATAGCATAGTTAACATGCTTCATGCTGTCAGTCCCATGAGTTAAGTTCTTTTTGCACACGCTAGCTTAACAGTGAAGTTTTTTGAATGCTCTGTGCAAGTCTCCTGTCTTCTTTTCTGTAATAAGGAAGTTTCTTGAGTGTCTCTAACATTTTGCAGTCTTTAATCTCTTTGAAAGTAATATGACCCACTGTGTGGTTTCCCCCTTGTCAAAGCAAATGTTCCTTAAATGTCTTGCATTAAACATTGTCTGTCAATTTCAGGAGAAGAATTTTAGTTCAAATAATGAGCCCACTACTACAAACCTTGCTTTAATTGCTGCATTATAATCTCCAGACTTAAAATACCCTGGAGACCCAGATACATAAAGTGCCTTTCAGAAACAAAGGTGTGGAATTCATTAGATGTGTGTTTTAAGTGGGAATGTATTTGAAACTTACTGAAAGACTATCAGTGGCCTTTCGGTGTTTGATAACTTGAACTATTATTTAATGTATAACAAGTATAATATATTAAAAGAGTGTAAAATGAGGAATGCATTTAATTATAATTTGGAAGATATGTTGTCTTTAATGGAATAAATAATATTAACAGCCCTCTTTTTTTTAAGAGCAGGGAAAAATTGAATTACTCTACTTGCTAAAAATCTTTATATTAATATTCTATTTTTACAAGTGGTGATAAATAGAAAGTTTAAAATTTAGTATCTACCTAATGTAACATTTATTTAGTTAATTATATTCTCACATAAATCTTAAAAAAAAAAAAAACAGGTCTTTTTAGTACCAGATCGTGGGGGAATTTCTCATTTCCAAACAACCTAATTATTAATCTAAAAATGTTGTCTTGGTTCTATGATCTCTATTCTTTCACCTCGTAGCTAAATTAATGGTAAACATTTCTGCACCATTCAACAAACCATAGAAAAATGTTGTCACACTTCAGTATCAAGACTACAATATATGGTCTAGTTTTCTTGTTCCATTGAATCATGCTGAAGACAATTTCTTAGTCTCACGCCAGGGCACTCTGAAAGTAGCACATTTCTTCATCCCTCTTATTCCCCCTTTTCACATAAAAATACATGTCATCTAAATTAACTACATAGGTCAGGATAAAAGAAAGAAGATTGGGGACACGCCATGTTGGTGAATGTATTAATTGGCATGTATGCATTATTTTTTTTTTGATGTCTTAATTTAAAATCACTTTTTTTTTTCCTGAGAAATCTTTTGAAAGAGAACAAGCAATCTTCAAAGAAATTTCATGAGTTGAGCTGATCAAAGTGCCCATCAGCTAGAATAACATTTAACTGTGGGTGACCTGAAAATCCTCATAATGGAGCTTAATCTCGTAAAATGGACAAACAAAGCTAACAGCATGCACGAACATGGTGAGGCAGTCCTCCTTTGCCAATCAAGCAAACAGGGCTGCTGTGCTTCAGAGAAATAACACCGATCAGCTGCTGATGGGAAATCCAAGTAGGTAATGCTCTTGGCCTCCTTATATCCTGCTGAGAAGAGATGTAGTTATGAAGAATGGACACCTAAATAAAGTAACAGAAGAAACAGGATCATCAAGGTTTATGTAAAACTAACTATTATGTCAGCACAGAGAGGAACAAAAAAATAAAAACATTCTGTTAGCTATAACTCATAGGTACAGAGTTGCAAAGCATGGATTTGGTGAGGTAGCCAAGAGTTAGTGTCTGTCTTTCATGTGAAAGAGCTTGTTCTTCATCTCCAACAGTGGAAAAAGAAACACTTAAAATATAACAACACAAATATACTTATGTCACAATTTGATTAAAAATTGGTAATCTACTCAATCACTTATCTTTACATTACAATAGTTCTAAAAGAATTCATGTCATACTAGGAATAAATCATTTCCCTTCTTTTTGTGTTTTTCAGTAGAGATAATTTCAAAATTAAATCCATTCATTAAAGAAAATCATGATTTTTTTTCTTGTAAATACTATACTACAGTTCACATGTCTAATATGACTCTTTCCCCCAAGTGGATTGTGTATAAACTGGGATGATGTTAAGTGGCTTCTTTGAGAAAGCTACCAATACATCCTTATGTTCTTACTAAGTTGTTCAATAAAAATCCATAAGTTTGTTTAAAAGATAAATTTATCTTCTAGGATGCAATATCTACACAAACAATATCACATGATTAAAATGGTGTTTGTCTAAAACCCTAAAGTTTGTTGAAACAAACCTATATGTAGGACCTTCCATAGATATACATACAAATAGTCAAATGACGGATGTGGTCTTCCATAGACCACATGTCTCTTGGGAGTCCATTACTCGGTCTCCATCAGAGAGTCATACTGCTGTACTGATGCAATTGTCGTGGTCCTAGAAAAAATGTATATCCAATCATCATGTGGGTATTTAGTATGGACAGACATGATTTAAAATTTTAGTTGTACAACAAAATTGTAACTCAATAAAAGTTGTAAAAAACAAAAATGCTTTTGGTACATGCCATGGAGATTGTTAGGAGATTCTAGATTTATTTAGATTTAGAAGGCCAGGGATATTCAAATGTGCAGGATCATTTTACCAGTAAGTATTAGTATGTCTTATGTATTAGCATGCAAAGATTTACTCTAGGGTGGGACTTGCTTTAAAAGAAGTGAAATACTAGTTTTCATTTTCATCATTTGCAGAATAGATTCAGTTTTTTTAATGCAAATTGACAATATTAATTAATAGGAACAATATTTAATTGCCCATCACAAAGCAGCTGCATTTCAAAATTTAAGAAAAAGAAAAGAAAATAGTAGGGGACAAAGCACTGGTTTGAGTCATCCTTCAGGGGCAACATGACCTTCTCATGCATAGTTCATAGATTCAAGCCACGGTGCCTTATTTTTATTCCATGCTGCATTTCCTTCTTCAGGAAAAGGGTCTGTTTTATATTTCAGTCTCACAGACTAGAGAAAGCATACTTGTGGTTAAAGACCTAGCAGTGGGAAGTAGGATGTGTTCTGCACATATTCAGGGTTAACAAATCAAAACCAGACATATGTTTGGTTACAAAAATAGGTTTTTATTATAGAGGATTTATCTAATGATGGAAATACTGAAGAGCTATTAGACTGAGGTTTGGATAAGAATGGAGAGCAGCTAACAGATTATATTTTTGCCAAAATATTGATTTACATTCCATGGAAAGCCTTTTACTTGTTTTATATTTTTTTCTATATTTGTGGAAACAGAAATATGTGCTTAGTATAAATATCTGCATAGGATAAATGATGGATATGGGGTATTGAAAGAATGAATCTCCAAGAAAATATGAATTTGATTTAGTTATGAACCTTAGCTGCTGTTACATTGATTTATTCTGGGTTTGATTAAAACTCACAAGAGCTAGCTATAAGGTCAACTTTATCTTTTAGATCAAACTCAAATAGAGTTGCAAATTTTATGTTATTGTCTTCAAAATAAAGCAATTTCCAGAACAACTTTCCTCTATGAATTACTAACATGGTTAACACTGCAGAAATGCCCACACAATCCTCCCAATAGAAGAAATTGAGCTATAGATTAAATCAGAAAATTATCTCCATTCTTTGTCTGTTATTTCTTTGTTTTTAGAAATGGTTTTGTAAAACAATTAGGCAAACCAACATTTTTGAAATATAAAAGAAAATCTATTATTTTCTTTTCATCTTTGTATAAAATCTGCCTTACGTAACATGTTTTTTTTTTTTTTTTTGTGTGTGTGTGTGTGTGTGTGTGTGTGTAAGAAGAGCATGTGAAGATTACTTCTCTTTGTAGGAGTTACTGAGTTCTGGCAAGGTGAAAT
Organism: Peromyscus eremicus; assembly: GCF_949786415.1. Lineage (NCBI taxonomy): Eukaryota > Metazoa > Chordata > Mammalia > Rodentia > Cricetidae > Peromyscus > Peromyscus eremicus. Next base: position 14,679,870 of record NC_081429.1, on the reverse strand, counting down.
TAGGTAAACATAATGTTTGCATCATTTTCATTCAGTGAAAAGTATCATAATGACATTTTGCCTTTTGTAGATCACTTCCTGATATGGCATCTGCTCTGTCTCATAGGTTGTATAAATGCATGTGAACTTTTGGCCTATCATTTATTGTATCTTTTCAAATATAGTCAACCTGTCAGTATTTATTTTGTGTGCATGGCTACTTATTCTCCTTTGAATAGGTAATGGACTTAGTATCTTTGTTCTGTAAATTTTTCCATCACTAAGGCTTTCATCTTGATGTGACTCATCTAGTCATGCATGACTAGGCTTTTCATTTGATGGTAGAGTACTCACTTAGCACACATGAAACTGGTCTTGAAAATCCCCCCCATACTACACACACTCAAAAAGTCATCCTACTTCCAATTAACCTTTACAATGTAATTAAACAATGCTAATAAACATGATCTAAATTTGATATCAATATTAAAATTTCATTCTACGAATCTCAATCAGACAAATTCTTTTAATGACTTAAATGTTGTCAAATTGGCACACAGAAAGAAGCAATGTAAGTAGTAATGATAGTTAAAGATATGTTCAAAAGTAAAGCCTGACTTTATATGGAAGTATAAGGTTAACAACTAGGGTAATTCATACTCAAACAATATAATCCAAATTACAATAAAATTACATAAAATGAGAGAAAATAATTTTGAGTTTATGCTTCCATTTAAATACAGTGCTCTTGCAGGGTGTGGTAGTGTACAGTTGTAGTCTCAGTATTCTGGTGGCTGGAACAAAAGGATTACAAGATAGCAAGACCTTGTAACAAAACACTAAGGTCCAAACTCTGTTTTTTTCAATGCTTTCATGGAAGTAACTGGCAACTGAAAGAAAGGTAGAAAAGTTATCAGATCTAAATTGTCCAATCTCAACTCAAAGACAAAATAAGATAAATCAACAACAAATTAGAATAGAACAAAACAACAAAACAAGTAAAAGAGTCAAAAGAAAGCACAAGAAAAGAAACTCATATAGATACAGGCAAACGCATACATTTGCACACTCAGGAATACCACAAAAATCCAGAACTATAAGCCACAGTATATGCACCAAAGACCCATAAGATAGAAAAAAAAAAAAAAGAAAAAAGAAAGAAAAAGCTCCCTACCTTAACATTATCAGATAACTAACCTCTAAATACGTTGCTGAGCTCATTTTTTGTTGGCAATATGGGCTTGGGGTCTACCTTTAAGAGTAACATGTTCTCCTCTTGAGACTTCCTTGGAGAAAACTAGTTTTCCATTGGCAAGTGGCTGTCAATTTTAGTTAAAGATTCATGCAAAAGTAGTATTTTCTTTTATGTGTAAGCATAAAGTAGTAACAAATAGGATAATCCATACCAAAACCATTCTATCCAAATTACATAAAACGAGAGAAAAATTATTTTGAGTTTATGCTTCCACTTAAATACAGTGCTCTTGCAGGGTGTGGCAGTGCCCAGTTGTAGTCCCAGCACTCTGGATGTTGTGGCAACAGGATTGCAAGATAGCAAGACCTTGTAACAAAACACTAAGGTCCAGACTTTATTCATTTCAATGCCTTCAATACTTTTATGGAAATAACTGGCAATGAAAAGAAATGCAGACAATTTAGATTAGGGTTGGAGGTTTGTGTCTGCTTCTTTTTTCAACTCCAGTACCGCACCTGCTTAAGAGCTGTGCAGGCCCGACACGTGCTGCAGTCTCTGTGGGTTCGAATGTGCAACAGCGCTGTTAGAAGTACTTGACTCCATGATGACCTCCATCCCCTCTGCTTCTACATTCTTTTTTCCCCTCTCCCACGGAGTTCCCTGAGCCACGAGGGGATGGATACGATCACTAAATCTATTTGTGGCTGAATGTTCCAAGGTCTTTCACTCTGTGCCTATTGTTTATCTGTGGGACTCTGTACTTGTTCACATCTGCTGCAGGAGAAAGCTTCTCTGATGATGACTGAGCAAGGCAGGGCTCTATTAGTATATAGAATGTCTTTAACTCAAATATCATCTTATTTACCTAAATGCAATTCACTAAGGAGTATGTACTAATTTAAATGCTTCAATGTCCCCAAATGATATATTATTAATATAAAAACAAATATTTACAATGATTAACATTTCTCACTGCCTATATTTTCTTCTTTAAAGGCATATTTGTAATCTGGTCAATATATCAATGAACAAAAATTATGTAAAGCTCATTCTTGCTGATATAAAACTACAGCCAAAGCTTAAAAGTGGTGATAAGGTAGAATTTTATGTACTTTTCTGAACATAAAATTTTGATATTTCCTGTATATATCTAATTTTCTTTCTTTCTTTGTTATTTCTATGAAAACTTAGATAAACATGTTAATATAGTTAGACACAGTGTTTGCCTGAACCCCAAAGTATCGGAATATTAATGTAAAATACTGTTGTGTATAATTATTTTACAAATCTCATGGTTTCATGTAATTGTAGATTATTAACATGCTGACTCAGGCAAAATGGACTTCATCTTCAAAGAAGAGAAGGTAGTGAAATTATTTTATGCTATGTCTCAATCAATCATCAATTGTTTTCTTTTAAACTAGTTCAATTCACTGGTATGCATGTCAACTTATTTTGCTACCTCTTATTTCGTTAACATGTGATCTCAACATGAATAAGCCTAAACATACTTAAATAATGCATGTTGAATATTTTTGTTTTCCCACAATCTATCACAATCTCTTAAGACGTATGGCTTATGACAGATCATCTGAGTTATTAAGAATGCATGTATTGGCAGAATGGGTTTGTACTTACTGCATAAAAATTTGAGTTCTCATCCTAAAACTGCAGCCCTCGGTTAATTTTCCATAGTGTATAGTTTTTATTTATTGCTTGATAATTGTATAATAATGTGATTTAGCCAGGTGGTGGTAGCACACGCCTTTAATCCCAGCACTCGGGAGGCAGAGCCAGGCAGATCTCTATGAGTTCGAGGCAAGCCTGGTCTATAAAGCAAGTTCCAGGAAAGGCCCAAAGCTACACAGAGAAACCCTGTCTCGAAAAATCAAAAAAAAAAATGTGTTTTGATCAAATCTACCTGCCATTCCTTCCTTTCCTACTTCTCACATACTATCCTAAATTTTCCGTTCCAACTTGATGTAATTTTTTTAGCTCCCAGAGTCCATTTAGCACTGCAAGTATGAACATGATCATAAGGCCATGAACAGGAGCGTGGGCAGCCTACTAGGGGCCATACTTGAAAAAAAAATTGAACTGTCCTAATTAGCTTCAGCTATTACCTTTACACAGTTGAGAATCATTGAATGGAGTCTCAGTTGGGGAACTTCCCAAATAAAATTGGTCTATTGCTATCACTGTGAGAGATTATCTAGATGATGTTCGAGACACAGGATGCTGTGAGTAGTACTATCCCTATACAAATTTGCTTGGGATGTAAGTCAGTAAGTAGCATTTTTCCATGGTTTCTGCTACTAGTTCTTACCTTTAAGTTTCTTCCTTGAGCAAGTTCCTTCCCTGACTTTCTTTAATGACGGATTGTGATCTGGAACTGTATGATGAAATCAACAATTTACTATATAGTTTGCTTTTGGTTGTGGTGTTAATAACAGAAACTGAAGCTCTTACTCTCCCATTCTCCAGTAACTCTCAATTGGCAGTAGCTTCTCAGATAGGACTGGGACTTTATGAGTCCCTCTCATATCTGTGCTGGAATTTTGGTTGTGTGGTCATAGCCACTGTGAATTCATGTATGTAACAGTACTGTCATGTCTTGAAAACACTATTTTCACAGCATTCTTCCATAGCCTCTTAAAAGCTTTCTTCCCCATCCATGATCATGTCTGAGCTTTGGTGTGTGAAGAATACTATTAATGTCTTATTTAGGACTGAACACTGCACAATATCTTATTCTCTTGAGTCTTAACTTTGGACTAATCAACATCTATTATAAAAAGAGGCTTATCTGGTGATGGTTGAGAGCTGAACTACTGTGTGAGATTAAGATAAGTATTTAGAAGGCAATTTCATTGAACAGAACAATAGGCCCTTATGGAGAACCTACTGTTCTATATTGGACCTATGACACCTATGTCACAGGTTATTGGTTTGGATAATAGTGCCAGGCATGAGTTCCATCTTCTGGAGCAGGCCATGAATCAAATTTAAAAATGTTTGTTACTCTAACAAATGACAGTTATGTTACTACTGCACAAGTGGGCAAACTTTGCAAGGCTGATCATTTTCACAGTTGGCAGGGTCTACAGATAAGTAAGACTGATTGTTATGTTGTGTCTTTCACAGTAGTATTCATAGCACATTGCAGCACTACAGAAGCTAGATAGTATGGATGAAGCTTCTAGGTTAGTACCAGCATGATATCTCCAAAACTTTAAAATTCAAGTATGTGGTATCTTCATTAACAGGATCTTAATCAAGTTCAGGAAGGTGATAAAGAACAATGGCAATTGCCTAAATTATTTTGAGAGTTTATGAGACCCAATTGTGGCAACTCATACTTGCCACTATGATTTTTATTTGATAATCCAATAGTTTGATGGCATCTGAGACATTCATTATCCTCCCATATAGAAGAACATCATGTGTTATTTTTTGTTCTCTGAATATTTTATAGAATTGTTTTTGCTTCTTATAGTTTGGCGGTTGGTTTGAAGTGTGGAGACACAGTGTGAAGACACAAGTAGTGATAGTTCATTTTGGACAAAAATTAAGATAGAGACTTGTGTAGCAATCTTCATAAATCCTCAGTGTTAGCATAGTGGATGTTGTAGCCATAAGCACAGTAACTTATGGTAACAAGGCAGGCATTTTTTCACTTTTAATATTATGATGTCCTAAAAATAAGATATCAAATAGGCCCAAAATAGTGTGATACTAATTAGAATTCCACTAAATTTAAGATTAAAAATATATGGGTAAAGAAATCTGGAAAATTAACAGAGGAGAAGAAAGTTTATTCAGCTACAATCCAAGTTTAAATTAAGGCTATGATTGATAACAATTGCCATCTTGCAATGTGATCTCTTGAAAGATTTAAAACCATTGAATCAACTGAGAAGGTGATCTCTACTATTTTCAAATAAAACTACAAAAAAGATAAATCATATTTAGAATCAATAATCATATAGAGAAATCTAACAATGCTTGGAAATTTAAATGCAGGATACAGGATTAAGAATGAAGTAAATGTTCAGAAAAAAGCTATGGGGAAAGTTTATCTTAGAAAACTACTGTTTTCTTATTTTTAATGTAATCATTTACAGAAGTCGCCATTGCCCAATCTCATTTAAATTCACAATGGAAACGCTGAGAAGAAATGAGTTTCTATGAGATACATAATGTGGATCAAACGAGTATACAGTCAAGTAGGGGACGAAGGAAGGAAGTGGACTTGGACTTGCTAAAGACAACATTAAGCAATCACTGCCCAGGAACAGGGCACGTGTTGAAAACCTTCCGAAGTACTAGGAGTGAATGCTTTCTAAATCATCTCATAAAGTCATTCAAAGAAATTCAATAACTGGAAGAAAATCACAAAAGGAAAAATAAAAGCAAGACCATGCTTTCAGTGGTTTCACAGTATTGATGAAGACGACAGGGGAGCTATATAATATTTAAAGTGATTTAAGCAAAAGTATCTTGAAAAATCAGGCAAAACCAAAACCTGTACATCTCCCTTGTCTGAATTCATTACTTAAAATTTAAAACAAAAATACCAGAAAAAAACTTTATCACCAAGAAGATCATAAAGGAAAACTATGCTGCTAAAAAGTAAATGTTTTCAATTTTATTAACTTAAAACATAAGTTATAGGGTTTTTTAAAATGACCTTTTAGCATCAATCTTTAAGTATAGAAAATTCGGTTATTTAGACATCACAACATGTTCTCAAGAAACTGAGCAAGAGCAACAAGCTTAAATAATATTGAGTAGGATTTATCCTATAAAAATGAGATTTCCTGTAGTGGGGGTTGTTAAATCCAAGAATAAGGGATAGAAGGAAGCTGTACTTTCCTTTGAAGGGGTAGAGATTTAAGGTGGCTCCCCATCTGTCAGGAAAGTTTAAGGCAGGGTGAATGGATTAGGTGACCTTTCAAAATTACTTCCATCCCAGAATTTATGATGTCAATATAAACCAGCAGGCCTAGATGGAATCCTGGGAAGAAAACACTAACTCTTATGCTTGCTGGTGCTATTTGTTGAACACAGACATAGCCAGGTGCCTTGTTTGAAGCAGTTGTGCTAATGTCATAAGCTTTGAAGTAAGGTAGCTTGGATAACAGTTGTTTGTATCACTGGAATGTTCAGAAAATTAAAGGAGGTAACACATTCAGAATATCCTCCCTGATCTATGTGCACAACATCTACTCTCAATAACCTTATTCTTCAGCTAAAAAAAAACCATTGTAGCTCTTGAAGATACTGTGCAAGTTGATCTTATACCCATGTATATATGGGCAACACTACTTGGAATTACTGGGTTATAAAAAAACACCACTTGTTTCAATTAGGATTGGGTACCCACAATAACTTGTTCTCTACTTTATGCCCAGATGTAAATCTCTAAATCTCTGTATTGTCGCAAAATAAGCTTTTAAGATAGGGGTGAATACTTCCCTTATCTGTGGATATAAGGATACATATTTAGAAAGCAGTTAGAAGCTACGTTGATTTTGGAAAATGACACTGCGTCGTTTTTCTGTAAGATCTACATTTTCAGCCACTAATAGTTGGCTAGGTTTACAGCAGCAGCTATGAATTTTCACCTATTGAGTGGGTCAGAATTCTAATTAAACCTCTGCTGTTTACCACCCACATAAAAGTATCACTACTGCACCACTGGGGATATCTTGCCTGGCCAGTCCTTTCCTTTTTTAGTTTGTAGCCTTTATCAGTTGGTAGGACTATTGGTTTTGTTTCTCCATTTCCAGCTTGCATAGCTCATATTGATACTGAGAGGCAGTCATGAAGACAGAGGTTTTCAGGTCAACACTATTTCTTTAAGTAATGTGTATGGCTCTTATGTGGTAACCAAGGACAATGGCAACAACCTTACTGGGGAGACTTTTTGATCTCCTGAGCAATAGCTCAAAGGACATTTTATCATATCTGGCCTTAGAGGACTGGTTAGGCAGTTTCTGGCTGTTCAGGGAGCATTATAACTCCAAGGGTTGCAACCCTATTTACATACATATATACATATGTATATATATATACATATATGCATTATATATACACATGTATGGGTATTATAGATGTACATATATGTATGTATGTATGTATATATATATATATAAACACTAAAATCCATTGAAATTTTTCTATACTCTACAGTGTTAAAGTTTCAGCCATTTAACTTTTTATGTAAAATAAACAAGCATATCACCTCATTAATCCATTAGCTTTTATCGTTATCAACTGTAAATGAAAAAATATGCAAAATGATCTTGAAACCAAATAACTATTTTGAAATAAATTTATTTAGGGTTTCCTATGAGTAAAACAAAACAAAACAAAAACAGTCGCTAATGATGTAAGACAAAGACATCTCAAATACTCCTTGCAGTGGCCCTCTTCTTTATCCCCAGATAGTCTGATCTTCATTGCTGTATTCACAGTTAACCTTAGTACAGGGGAAGCAGCCAAGTCACTGCAAATAAGCAACATTAAAGAAGTGATCAAAGTAAGTAAACTTTAAAAAGTTTCAACTCCAAGGAAAATAAATCTGAACATGTAGCATCTATTGTATGTATTTGCCAGTATACCTGGAGCCATCATGCCCCCCCACCTACACACACATACACACAAAAACATCTTATTTATTTCCTTCACAACTTAACTTACTGATCTTCTCTGTACCTTTTGACTGTCAGTACTTGTATTTGTGATGGGGAAGTAGTTATTCTTTTCTAGGCTTAAAATAATTCACGGGCTTGATTTCTCCTTCCCCTCAGGTGATAAATGGAAAAAGGTAGATTTCATTAGGACATTTTTTTGAAACCTCTGCATAAAAAGAGAAAGAAGGCACATGAGATGAAATACATTCAAATGACTGAGAATTGTATAAGAAAATTGCTCAGACTGTCTTTGCCATAGTACTGTTACTTAATTAATTACAATGATATAGACCCTTTTGTTTTCATTTACATCTGTGTTATCCTCTAGATTCTTATCTTCTGTTTTCCTCACTTATATGAATCAAATAAGGTTATAGGATGACCATTTATATGCCCAGCAACTATCAATGCAGAGACATACTAAGGAAGCTCATATAAAACATACTGGTTTACTTTTGGTTCATGCATATTAATTTGTTGTTTTAAAAATCTCTATTCTTGATTATATCCTATTTTCTATAAATTCTACTTTATAACAATGTTTTCACAAATCCAAAATAATCAGAAGGATTGAGTATACATACTTTGCTGTTTACAGTAAAATTGAGCTAACTAAAAACCCATGATTTCTGATCATGTTCCTTTTGCTCTCAAATATCTGAAGGTTAAAAATTACTCTGAAGAAATAGACATGCATCATCCATGCAGAATAATAGGCATGCCTATGTTTCTATTGTCTGGAACTGGCATGCTCTGTTGACCAACCAGAATTCCTTCTGTTATGCACTCATACACTCTTTTGGATACCACTGAATTCAAAATGTGCCTCTCCCCACCTCTCATGGGTCTCAAAATGTTATAAAGCTAGTGAGAAGCTCTGTGATTGAGAAGAAAAATATTTCAGTGTGGCATCCTTTTTTTCAACACATGATGTCAGGTCTCATAAAATTGCCTAAACCATACAGGGAAATTAATTCTTGTAAATATTTTTCTATATTATACATATATGCACCACAGTATTTTAAAATAAAACCATACAAGTTTCATCTTAAAACATACTGAATCAAGAAGACAATTTTTAAATTTTCTTATTTTTAAATCTTGTTATTTAGTTCCTAGCAAAAGTTAATTTATATTGAGAAATTTTCTAAATGGTATAATGATGGAGGAATTCTTTAAAAATGATACCAGGGCTTTTAAGTGTGATATGTTTTTAATTGAAATAGGATTACACCACTTTCCCCTTACTTTCCTCTAGCCCCTCCCAGCTACAATCCTCAAACCTCTCCCTTGAGCCCTCCACTTTCAAGTTCGCAGCCTCATTTCTTAGATTATTATTGTTACATACATATATGAATGCATGCACACACACACACACACACACACACACACACACATAAAACCTGCTGAGTTCAATTTTGTTGGTGGCACATATACAGTTTCAAGGCTAGCCACTAATGTCATGGTTTCAATGGAGCAATACTAATTTCATATATTTGTCTATCAATGTTTCTTCAAATATCGGCTTAGAAATTTCAAGAATAAATTTAAGTATCAGGGAACAATGACAGCCAATTTGGAACATAACACACACAGGAAATACTGTTAAGGTTTAAAATACTCTACAGGGCAAAATTGGGAAGCAAAACAGTAACTGTGAAAAGCATACATTAGCACAATTAGGAAGAATTTCCTGGGAACAAGCATGTTCATTTCTAGCACATCTGTAGGTTACATTTGATGAAATGCTATAGTTTTGCAGCTTATTTGGAAAACCAAGTCACTTGGAGAGAGCAATGCTTTCTTTTCCATGAGCATTATTATTTTTGATCCTCTGAAGTGACTTCTAGGTTTACATCTCATTAACTGATTTTCACAGAATCATTAGGGCTGGAGGCCTGATATAAGCTTCTCTGTTTCACAATACTTAGTAAAGCAATCCCCACATCTTTAATGTAGTATAACTTCCAATTAATTTTTTAAGGGTAGCATGACACATTGCAATCAAAAGTTATATTGCCAACCACACTAGCTTGCAAATAGTATTGTAGCCATTCTCAAGTTTAGTAGTAGGATATAGACCCTGGTTGTTACATCGGACATCTCAGAAAGTGTGCCTCGACATATTTTACAACAAACAAGATTAATAACTATAAACTATGTATTTTATCATATTGTTTCTCAATTTCAGACCATGTACTATAAATAGCAATCCAATGACATTCATCATATACACTAAACTGAAAATTTAAATTTTTAAATGAGATTCCTTGGGGACTCCATTGAACCTTTAGTAGGTTAAGCTTTGCTCCTTCCTGAGGACTCTTTCAACCCCCCTTCTAGCCTATCCTCATTGGTTAAGCTGACCATCCTGAGATGCCTGGAAATACTTTCTATCTGGTAATTCTGGTGACCACAGTAGTCTGAGAATCAGGTTGATTTACATTTTCCTTGCTGTGTTCCAGTATAATCTTTCCATTCCCATCTTCAGTCCTGTAACAACTTTCTTGAGGTGCCCTTCCTATTACCTCAACTCCATTTACTAAAGTTTCCGACAGTTGGTGTAGAGCCAGGGTCCTCTGAGTCCCTTCTACCTTGTATCTCTAGATCAATCATTGTCTTCCAGAAATCTACATGTAAGAACTCCTTCTCCAATCACACCTTCAATTCACTGAGAATGCTCTCTTGAAAAGGTCAAGATCCCCCCAGCTCCTCCCTGCATTCCTTCTTGGTCTGTTCTCCTAACCCTGCCTTATTCATTTATGCCAGTCACTGGTGTGCAGAAATCTATCTAGAAAGGACCCATAGCCACTGAACTTTCCAAAGATTCAGAGAAGGCTGTAGAAATCCAGGGACCAACACAACAAAGATAAGACCAGATATAAACATTTAGCATAACCTCAATCACCATAACTCTAGATGCCTAGACACCAGCACAAAAGAACAAAAACATAAACAGACTAGACAATATGCCTTCACAAGAACCTAGTTACCCTACTACAGTAGACCATGAGAAATGCAGTGTAGCTGAAGCACTAGAGAAGGACTTCAAGGTAACCACTATGAATATGTTCAACAAACTGATAGAGGGTATGTGTAAACAACTTAAATAAGTCAAAGAACAAATTAACAGTGGAATGAAATAATGGAAACAACTGAAGATATGGAAGTAGAATTTTTTTTAAAAAAAGAGTAGAATAACTGAAGAAAAAAATGAGGTAAAATTGAAAATAAAAAATTCCCAAGGCAAACAAAAAACTCAGAAGTAAGCTACACTGATGGATTACAAGTCATAGAAGAGAGAATCTCAGGCACTGCAGAGAAGGTAGAAGGAGTAAGTACCTCAGTCAAAGTAAATGTTAAGTCTAAAAATATCCAATAACAAAATATTGAGGACACTAAGACACTACAAAAAGACCAAGACAATAAATAATAGTAAAAAAAGAAAGAGAAGAAACCAAGGTCAAAGGCATAGAAATATTTTCAACAAAAATCACAGATGAAAACTTCACCAACTTAAAGAAGTCTAAAAAAGTATAAGAATCATAAGGAATACCAAATTAAAAGGACCAGACAAGAAATTCACCATGAAATATAAAAATCAAAACACTAAATTTACATAATAAAGAAAGACTATTAAAGATTAAAGGGAAACAAGACCAAGTAATTTTATATAAAGGAACACGCATTAGAATAACACCTTACTTCTCAGGGAGATTTAAAAAGCCAGAAGATCCTAGAAAGATGTTCTACAAAGTCAAAGACTCCCAGATGCCAGCACAGACCACAATACCAAGCACAACTATCAAAGCATAGATGGAGAAAGGTAATTTTTCAATGATAAACCAAATTTAAGCAGTATCTAGCTATCAACTCAACTCTAAAATAGGCACTGAAAGGAAAATTTCAACCTGAGGTTAACCAAATCTGACAAAACACAGGAAATAATTTCAGACTAGTAAATCAAAATGGGGGATAAAAACACACATCATAAAGATAAAATCATAAGGATCAATAAATACTGCTCATTGATAACTCTCAATATCAGCTGTCTCAATTCCTCAATGAAAAGACATAGAGTTACAGATTGGATTTGATAACAGGATCTGTCCCTCTGCTGCATCCAAGAACACTTTATTAACACATCTTACTACCAAGAATAGATATCATCTCAGAGTGAAAGGATAAACAAAATGTTTTTTTTTTTTAAATGGGCTAAAGAAGAAAGCAAGTTTAGCCACTTTAATATCTGGTAATATAGACTGAAAACCTAAAATAATCAGAATAAATAGGGAAGGACAATACATAATCATCAAAGAAAATGTCTGCTGAGAGTTTATTGCAATTCTAAACATTTCTAAATCAAACACAAGGTACCCATGTTCATAAAAGAAACACTACTACTGCTAAAATCACACATTGACCTTCACAAAATGATAGTGGGTGACTTCAATACCTGAATCTCAACAATAGAGAAAGCATCCAAACAAAAAACAAACAAAGAAATCCTGGGGTTAAATAGCATCATTAATCAAGTTCTACTACAAGATATTTAGGGAACTTTTTACCCAAAAACAAAGAATATAATTTCTTCTCAGCAGCTCATGGAACTTTTCCCAAAATTGACCATGTACTTGAAGACAAAGTAAGATACAAGAAACTGAAATAACACCCTGCATCCTATCTTACCATCACAGATAAAAGCAGAATGTCAACTATTGAATAAAAATAGCCCTCACAGGCTCATAGACTTGAATGCTTAGTCAACATGGAGTGGCACTGTTTTTAGGGATCAGGAAGTGTGGCCTTGTCAAAAGAAATGTGTCACTGAGGGTGGGCTTTGAGGTTTCAAAAGCCCAAGTTAGGACCAGTGACTCTCTCTTTTTCTGTTGCCTATGGATCTAGATGTAGATCTACCAGCTACTTCTTTCACACCGTTTCTGCCTGTGTGATGCCATACTTCCTACCATGATGATGATGATGAAGTCAACCTCTGGAACTATAAGCAAGCACCGAGTAAATGATTTATTTTATGAGTTGCCTTGATCACAGTCTCTCTTCACAGAAATAGAACACTAACTAACACATCAAGAACAACAGACAAAACAGAAAGTATGATATGAAATCTCATACAAACAGAAGAGCAGACTACTTAATGAAAAGTAGGTCAAGACAGAAATTAAGGAAATATTGAAAAAAATTACAATTGAATAAAAATGAAAACACAACATCCACATACCCAAAACATATGGGACACAATGAAGGAAGTTCTAAGAGAAAATCCAAAGCACTAAGTTACTACCAAAGAAAACGGAGATCTGTTGGCAACTTAATAACACACATGAAAACTTTAGAACAGAAAGAAGAAATAACATTCAAAAAGACCAGATGGTAAGAAACAATCAAACTCAGGGATAAAGTCAATTAAATAGAAACAAAAATGTAAAAAGAATCAATGAAATGAAGAGTTGCTTCTTTGAAAAATTCAATAAGGTATATAAACTCTTAGCCAAATTAACTAAAAACAGAGGACATCCAAATTCATAGAACTTCAATCAAAATGAAGGACTTCACAGGATAAATTTCCTGATATATACAACCTACCAAAATTAAATCAACACCACATAAGCAATTTAAGCAGACCCATAACTCCTAATGAAATAAAAGCAGAAAGTTAAAGTTTCCCGATTATAAAAGCCCAGGGCCAGATGGATTAGTCAAGAATTCTACCAGACTTTAAAATAATAATTATCACTAATATACTTCAAAGTTTTTGCAAAATAGAAAACAAATGAACATCGCCTAATTGTTTTTTATGAATATTTATCTATCCTGATATCTAAATCACACAAAGATCTAACAAAAAGAATTACAGACCAATTTCCACTATGAAGAAAGATACAAGTATTTCTTCATAAAATACTTGCAAAAAATCCAAGGACACATACAAAATTATCTACCATGAAGAAGTATACTTCATCTAGAGATGAAAGGATGATTCAACATATATAAGTGTAATCAACCACATAAAGAGGTTAAAAGACAAAAAATGACATGAACATATCATTGGTTCAGTAAAGGCCTTTCAAAAAAATCCAACATCCACACATGATAAAAGTCCTGGAGAGGCTGGGAATAAAAGGGATATACTTTAGCACAATAAAAGCAATTTACAGTAAGCCCACAATCAACATCAACCTAAACAGAGAGAAATTCAAAGCATGTCTACTAAAATCAGGAACAACAACCCTGAATAATAAAAGAATTTCAGAAGTATCACAATACCCAATTTTAAATTGCACTACAGAGATATAGTAATAAAACCAAAATGGTGTTGGCATAAAACACTTACAGTAACCAATGGAATCAAATTGAAGACACAGATGTAAGTCTAAATCCCTATAGATACCTGATTTTTTGACACAGACAACAGAAGTACACACACACACACACACACACACACACACACACACACACACACAAGTATCTTCAACAAATGTTGCTGGTCAAACTTAATGGCTGTATGTAAAAGAATGCAAATAGATTTCTTATTACCCTGCACAAAACTCAAATCCATATGGGTCAATAGTTTCAATATAATGGCAGATACCTTGAACATGATAGAGGAGAAAGTGAACTCATTTAACTTATTAACATTGGAAAGGACTTTCTGAACAGTGCTACGATAGAATAGACATTATGACCAACATTTAGTAAATGGGACCTCCCAAACTAGAAAAAGTTCTACTTGGTAAAGGACAAAGTAGCAGCCTATAGAATGAAAAAAAGATTTTTACCAACTACACATCTGATAAAGGGCTAATATATAAAATATGTAAAGAAGTCAAAATACTGTACATCAAGAAAACAAATAACCCAATTAAAAAAATGGAGTAAAGGACTAAACACTGAATTTTCAAAAGAGGAAACTCAAATGCTGGAGAAACACTTAAAGAAATGTTCAACAATGTTAGTCATCATGGAATGAAAATCAAAACTACCATGAGATGTCAAGTTAACACCAATCACAACAGTCAAGATCAATAAATCCAATGTTAGCTCATGCTGGTAAGTATGTGAGGAAAGGGGAACACTTGTCCATTCCTAGTGGGAGTGCAAACTTGTACAGCTATAACAGCAGTTTTTCAGTTCCTCAGGAAGCTAAGAATAGATCTACCTCAAGATCCAGTTATACCACTCTTGGGCATATACCCCAAGGATTTTATATCCTATTACAGAGGTACTTCTCAACAATGTGCACTGCTGATCTATTAATACTAGCCAGATTGGAAACAACCTAGATATCAATCAAGAGATGAACGGATAAAGAAAATATGGTCCATTTATACAATGGACTATTACAAAGCAGTTAAAAATACTAAATCATGAAATTTGCAGGTAAATGGATGAATTAAAAGAAAACTATCATGAGTGAGGCAATCCAAATTTAACCCACAAGACAAATATGGTATGTGCTCTTTTATATATCTGTTTTAGCTCTTAAGCCTTTGATAGACATGCTGCAGTCCAAATAACTATATATGTTAGGTGGGACCTGGGTCAGGGGGCAATATCCCAAGGAAGGGGAAATAGTATGTACAGTTATGGGGGGGGAGAATGTAGAGGGAGGCTTAAATTCAGATGAGAAAATAAAAGGTGTGGTAAGGAAATGGTTGCAGGAATAGACAGCTAACAGTAAGAGCTGTTTGAGGTATCGTATGGAAACCTACTACAGTATATATGAATTCAATATATATTGAATTTTGAATTTTTTAATATTTAAGTATCTATAGATTCAGTGTAAATAACAAAACCAAGTTCCCCCTAAAAATAAAAACTGCTCAGATTTAAGCAGTAAGAATGTTCTCTTGAAAATTGTGTATAAGTTTCAGTGACTCAGATGTATTAGGAAAATAGTTATCAAAATTCCAGTCTTTCAGCAACAGCAACAAAAAAGTACTAATATGAGCAAACCATTAATCAGAATGAATCCCTGAGAGTTGAAGAGTAGATACAATCAGACTGTGGGGAAACAGTGAACTAACACAGCTACAGAACTATTCTAAAAAGTCTGCAATGATGTTCTACAGTCCCTCATCTAATACAACTGATATTCAATACCTTCAAGCTCCTGTCACTCTGCAAAGACATTCATTTGAAACTTTTTCTACTATATCATTGAAATAATCATCAAACATCTTGAAATCTATAGGAGCAATAATATAGGAAGAGGAGAGAATAATAATGAAATTTGGCTTTATTGCATAGAGTACATGCAACCATATTTGATGTAATTATTAACAAAACTATGTAATGTTCAATGAATATTTATGTATAATGATGTACTTCTAGATTTTACAAAGTCAAACGAGATTCCAAATGTTCCAGAATAAATGTCCCTTATTTAAAATTGAATGTTTTATATATCTAATACATTTGACTATGGGTATCTGTATATATACATATATACACAATTGCTATTTTCTAGTAAAAGGAAATATGAGGTATGTATATAAGACAGTAAATATTCCAACACATGTGAGAAGAATTTGGTAGTGCTCCCTTCAATAGGCATTTGATTATATACAGCAGATGCTGCAAGGTTAATGATCTGAAAAGATTTTGAACATAATGTATGGAATTAGGTACAAGGAGATAATTGGACAAATTGTTGTTAATTCTGTAGGTTTGGCTGGTAAGCTAAAATGCTTAATCCTAGGAATAAGGTTAAGGAGGAATAGAACATTCTTCAGAAACTTAAGAATCTACCTTCAACTTACCGCAACCCTTTTTCAGATTAATATGACATGGCTTTTCTAGCTGCAAATCTTAGCTGCCTTCAGGAAGATAACATGGAGAATTTAAATAATACTTGAATTTTAAATGTAAAATCCCCAACACAGAGATGTAAATAATGTGACTTCACATGAAAAAGAACAGAAGCTAAAAGGTAATCACATTAGTAACTTCATTAACAAAAGATGATGAAGACCAACCACAGAAATTACAGTTATCACACTACATAGATTAAGGAAATTAACATTGGATTAAGAGATTTGCTAGAATAATGTAAACTAAAAAGGAAACTTAGAACTAAAACTTATAGTGATAAAAATTGTAGACAAATTGCTAAACAGTCTTATTAATAAAATGAGTATTTAGAAATTTGGGTTAAAGCCTGAGAGAGACCAGAGGAATAGGAAAAGCCACCTCTAACCTCACCTCACCAACTCCACAGCTTCCAAAAGCGAGCTACTTTCTGTCTACCCATGCCTACATGCCTTTCTGTTTCATTCTCTCATTTGTCCTCTCAGCCCAGCTACATCACTTCCTCTTCCTGCCCAGATCTGCCACTTCCTGTCTGTCTGTACAGACTTCCAGACATCCATGGTTAACTAGTGTTGGAATTTAAGGTGTGTGCCACCATGCTTGGCTCTGTTCCCAAGTGGACTTGAACTCACAGAAATCCAGACAGATCTCTGCCTGCCAAGTGATAGGATGAAAGGCATGTGCTACCATTGCCTAACTTTTATATAGTGGCTGGCTTTTTCCTCTGATCTCCAGGCAAATTTTATTGGGAGACACAGTATATTGGGGGACATAACAGATCACTACAAAAAATATGTAGAATTTTTGTAACATGTAACAAAAATGAATAGATACTAGTAATTTATGAAAGACAAAGAAAAATAATGGCCAGAAGTTCCTTAGCTAGAAGGATTCTAAGAGATTCTTCCATGAGAAATAACTTTCATCATACCTGAAGGTGCCTTGCAAGCTTTCAAAAGAAGGAAGCAACCCAGGTCCTACCCAGATCTGATGACTATAATGCAACAATCACCAGCATGGCACAAAAGCCTATGGGTGGAGTAGTAGTATACATATATTGATGCTAAGCAGAAGCTCTCTAATGTACTCAAGACCTGCTGAACAGGAAGGAATTCATCCCCAGTACTGGACACTTAACCAACTACCCAGTGCTGATGATGTCTTGGATATTGAAGGAGAACATTCTGCTGACAATTTACTAAACCAGCACAATCCTTAACTGCTTTCTAAATATTTGTCCTTACAGCCACAGATAAGCAAACTTCCTTTTACAACATAAGGAAACAATTTCAGAAAACCACAACCAATCTAAATGCAATTGGCAAGCCCAATCCCAATAGATACATCTACAATGTAACTCCTGTTCCTTAGGCCAGGGATCATTGTGGAAGAGAAGGTAGAAACGTTATAAAATCCAGAGGATCATGGACTTTCCTCTGAGACTGTGTCTACTAGTAATGTCAAAGTTTATGCCCATAAAGTCTCACCAATATGACTGCCTAAACATAAGCTGATCAATGATAACAACAGTAGGCATTTGTAAGTGGATGAAGAAAAGCTCAAGAGACCTCAACCTTACACAGAGAACTATAGACAACTGAAGAATGCTGAGATGAGGAGAAACAATCTTTCTCAGAAAAAAAGCACACCATTGGTTATCCAATGACAGGTGGTAAACCCTAAAACACACATATAAGAATTATTATACAGATTGAACATGTTGTGTTTATGTATTAAAAAACATATGTGTGTGACTGTGTGTAATAACAATGAGGAAACATGGCATGAATTTTTAAGAGAGCAAGGGGAATATAGGAGAGGATTGGGAGGAAGCAAAGGAAAGGGGGAAATGATGTAATTATATTGTTAAAAAAAGAATAATAAAAACTAAAACACAGAATTTCAAATTATAGGAAACAACATAATAGAAATAAGAAATATTGTAAACCAACAAGAATTGCATCACAATTAAGAAAAATACAGTAAAGCAGAAGTATTATTTTTCATCAAAGGAAATTTGACAAGTTTTAAAATATTAAGCTATTCTTTTAAAAACCTCCAAGAATCACCAAGAAAAAAAAATCTGTCATATACTTCACAGTAAAATAATAGGATGTCTACAGATGAGAAAGTATTACAAATAGTCAACTATGCTTTTCTAAAAGGCAACAAAATGACAAAAGTTGAATTTCACCAGAAAGAAAAAAGGAAAAGGACAAAGAATGTAGGAAATTATTTGGCAAAGGACTAAGGAGAATAGCTACCAATCACACAGCTCCATCCAACAAAAGCCAGTTGAGAATCTGAATCAAGGAAAAGGAACTTTCAAGCTGAGCATAATTATCCACACCTGTAAGTCTAACTCTGGTGTGTAGAGGTAGAAGAATTGTGCATTCTGGGTCTCCCCAGGCTACCGTGAGTATAAGATCAGTCTGAGCTGTAGAGTGAGACACTGTCACAAAACACCAAGTATTTCGAATTATCTCAAATGCTGAATTTTTACTTTCCATGTTCAAAACAGCAGAATAAATAAAGAAGTAAACTTTGAAAACAATTGAATGACAATTACAGGGTATAAATTTGAAATAATTTGTAGTAACATCTCAGTACTAAAGGCAATATTGCGGTTTTTGTTTGTTTGTTTGTTTGTTTTCCAGAATACAAATGGTCTATTGGATAATGGAGAAAGAAAATGGAATTAAATAAAACAATTAAAAATCCATTATGATGAGAATGATGATGAGATTCTACTATCTAAATTTTTGACAGACATATTCAGTTGATCAAGATTGAAAAATGTCCTAGTATATTGGCAGAATAGTGGCATTGTACTGGCTAGAGGAAAAGTAAAAGTCTAAAAACACAGTGCCCAAAAGCATTATGAGAAGAATAGACAAATGATGTAACTTTCGTGCACGTGACAATGTCAATCAAAAAAGACAAGTAGATAACAATCTAGAAATATTAGAAATGTTTATTAAAAAATAGACAACTAGTGAAAAAATCCAAAGCATAGCCTATTCAAATTCACAAAAAAATGACTAACATTATCCATGCTTTAAAGTATTTGTCTCTAAATTCCAAAGTTTGAATGATACAAAAATCACAGAAAATTTAAGCTAAAATAAGCATAATAAAACTCCTAGCCGGGCGGTGGTGGCGTGCGCCTTTAATCCCAGCACTCAGGAGGCAGAGGCAGGCAGATCTCTGTGAGTTCGAGGCTAGCCTGGTCTACAGAGTGAGTTCCAGGAAAGGCGCAAAGCTACACAGAGAAACCCTGTCTCAAAAAACAAAAGAAAAAAAAAACTCCTAATAGACCATTTTATGTTAGGGTATCATGAAAAATTATTAAACTATATGTGAACTAAATTATACATACAAATAACCCATATTCAGTTGGTTAATGTAGACTATTCACAGTGTTAAAATTATGAAATCAGACTTGGTCACCCTCATATTGGTAACAAAGGTGTATACACACTATGGAATTTTATTTATTCACAATGGAACACAAAAACTTTCCATTTTAGGAAAAAAGAGTTTGAAAATTGGAATGACCAGGTTAAGCCAAAATAAAACCAACACTTAAAATGTGGTATTCACATGTTTAAGTTAGGGGTAAATATATATATATATATATATATATATATATATATATATATATATATATGTGTGTGTGTGTGTGTGTGTGTGTGTGTGTGTGTGTATGTATGTATATTATATATATACACATATATGTTTTTTATACATATATATCATACATGAATGTTGAAGAGAAACCATTAGTAATATGGAAGGGATTGAGAGATGGAAGTAATGAGGAAAATAGAGGAGGCAAAATAACCAAAGCATATTCTGTATAATTATGAGATATGAAATGATATTATATAAAATGATTTTTAATTATAGTTACAAACACTAATTTGTAGGGAGCAAATGAAGTCCTAAGTGAATGTGTATTTTTGACACAGGCATGGCATGTCAAGGACCAACCAATTCTTTGGTCCCACGGGAGTGGCAAAGCCTTCACCATGGGAGGCACAAAAGGAAGTCGAAGATTTGCTCTGGTCTGAGGGCAAATGTCGTCGACACTATGTGCAGAAAATGTCCATGAATACTTTCTCCCCCTGGATATTTTCAGCCAGAAGCCTGCTCCCAGCAGAGATTGCTCCTATTGAGATTAGCTAAACCTGTTTCCTTGTTTAGCTATATTCAATAACCCTACTTCCCTGTTCAACTGTATATAATATAGTGTGCTGAGCTTCCAGGGTGCTGCAGTTTCTCTGTCCCAATGCCAAGACCACTGGATCCCAGCTTCGCTGAATCTTCTGTCTGTGTTTTATCCTTTCCTCACTCGCTTATCAAACCAAGTCAGGTTTCTGGGGTCAAAGCCATGAAAGGATGCAGCAATAATATTTGATCTAATAAATCATTAATTATTCATTTAAATGGATATTAAAATATTAACACAATTCTATTTTCAAAAATGATACAGAAAGGGAAAAATCTGAAAAATGGTAAAATCATTGTTTCTAATTAAAATATTTCCCACATGGAAAAATTCTGAATAGAGTTCAAATGCCATTATAAAATTCCATTTTACTATGAATAATACCTGCACTCTTCTTTATGGCTAAACAAACCTCCATCATCTATATATACACCACATCTTCTTTACTATTCACTGTTCAATGGATTCCAAAACTGATTCTATAGCTTTCTCTTATAAACTCAGTAGCTATTAACATAAAGATGTGAATACATCTGTGGGGCATGGACCTAAATGTCCTTGGAGTGTATACCCCAGAGTTTAGGATTAGATTTTTCTTGAGGATAAGTAGACACAGGATTTTGAGGATTGACAGAATTTGAATTTTTTGAGGATATATAAATAGAGCTAGACATATTTCCATTTCTATTAGCAATATAAAAGAGTACCTTGCTTCATACCTCTCATATACATTAGAACTTATAATTATTTGTTGTTTTCTTTATCAACAGGTCAAAGATCTTTTAATCATTTGAAGCAACATCCCTCCCATATGTTACAGATATGGAGAGATGGAAACTAATATTTTTTTTTCAGATGAAAACTTGAGATTCAAGAAATCAATATATCAAAATTAGTCTATAAGAAATACAAGCAATAGTCTATCCTTTCTATGCATCTCTATCTTTAAAAATTCACCCTCTTTATATTTCTTAATAATATATTGTATTTCTTATAATAATATTTCATTTATTTTCATAGATCTACTCTTATAAATGATTGTAAGCCTTGAGAATTTCCTACAATATTTTTATCACATTACTTCACCTCCCCCAACTCCCATTAGATTCCTACACACTCACCCAAATTCATGTCCTTCATTTCTTAAAACAAACAAACAAAGAACAAAGGAAACCAAAATAACATAAAAAAAAATCATGGAGTCTGATTTGTGTTGGTCAACCATTCTTCATCATGGGGCCTGCCCAGAAGTGTGATTGAAATACCCAGTGTTACGTCATTATAGAAAACTGAATTTTCATCACCACCACGGCGGGTTCTGTGCAGTGCTGGGGACGGAACACAGGCCTTTCACTGTTCGGCAAGCACCTTACCCACTCACCCTCATCCCAAGCCCTTTCCACTGTTTTCTCCTAATAACTGTGTCACTGTGCTGGGGATTGAACCCAGGGCCTCACACATGCTAGGCAATTGCTTTACCCCTGAGCTGTAGCCCCAGCCTTCTTAGTCATCAGGGAAATGCAAATCAGAACGACTCTGAGATACCATCTTACACCCTTCAGAACAGCTAAGATCAAAAACACTGAAGACAGCTTATGTTGGAGAGGATGTGGAGCAAGGAGAACTCTCCTCCACTGCTGGTGGGAATGCAATCAATACGGCGCTTTCTTAGAAAATTGGGAATCAACCTCCCTCAAGACCCAGCTATTCCACTTTTGGGCATATACCCAAGGAACGCTCAGTCATACCACAAGGAAACATGCTCAACTATGTTCATAGCAGCATTATTTGCAATATCTAGAACCTGGAAAAAACACAGATGCCCCTCAAATGAAGAATGGATAAATAAAATGTGGTACATATATACAATGGAGTACTACTCAGCAGAGAAAAACAATGACATTATGAGGTTTGCAGGCAAATGGATGGAACTAGAAAAAATCATCCTGAGTGAGGTAACCCAGACTCAGAAGGACAAACATGGTATGTACTCACTCATAAGTGGATACTATATGTAAAGCAAAGGATAACCAGACTGCAACTCACAACTCCAGGAAGGCTACCTAGTAAAGATGACCCTAAGGAAGACACAGGGATTGTCCAACGACAGAGAAATGGATGAGATCTACATGAGCAAACTGGGGGTGGGGGTGATGGAGGGCAAAGGTCAAGGGAAAGAGAACTTTGTGGGGAGGGAGGTACCAGTTGGATCAGGAGCGGAGTGGGAGAATGGAGAGGGAGATATCATGATGAATGAGGACCCCAGGGGAATATGAAGAAGCAGAGTGTTAGAGAGGTCCCCAGAAATCCACAAAGATACCTCCACTGTAGACTCCCTGCAATGGTCGAGAGAAAGCCTGAGCTGACCTGCTCTGGTGATCGGATGGTCGAACACCCTGGCTGTCATGATAGAACTCTCATCCAGTGTCTGATGGAAGTAGATGCAAAGATCCACAACCGAGCCCCAGGTGGAGCTCTGGGAGTCAAATCGACGAGAGAAAGGAGGGATTATATGAGCGAGAGATGTTCAGATCATGATTTGAAAAAAGCACAGGGACAAATAGCCAAACTAGTGGAAACACATGAACTGGCAATCAATGGCTGAGGAGCCCCCATGGAACTGGAGCAGGCCCTCTGGATAAGTGAGACAGTTGATTAGCTTGAACTGTTTGGGAGGTCCCCCGGCAGTGGAGCTGGGACCTGTCCTTGGTGCATGAGCTGGTTTTTTGGAGCCTGGGGCCTATGCTGGGACACTTTGCTCAGCCTGGGTGAAGGGAGGAGGGGACTGGACCTGCCTCTACTGAATCTATCAGGCTGGGCTCACTCCCCAAGGGAGACCTTGCCTTGGAGGAGGTGGGAACGGGGGTGGGGGGGGGAGCGCTGGGGGGGGTGGGAGGAGGGAGGACAGGGGAATCTGTGGCTGATATGTAAAATTAAGTTAATTATAAAATAAAAATATTATAAAAAAAGAAAGAAAACTGAATTTTCCTTTAAACAACTTTCAGTTGCAGTAGCTTCTCAGAAAGGGGTGGGGCTTTCTGCCCACTTCTACTCCATTCTTGGATTTGGTCTGTCTTGTGCACACTGCTATGATCTATGAGTTCATATGTACATATGCACTGTTATCTAGAAAATGCTGTTTCCTTAAAGTCAGTCACCACCTGTGGTTCCTACGATCTTTCCCTCAGTTAATAATGGCCATCTTAACTTGAATGAAAGGGAATTTCAAGTTTGTTTTATTTACATTTTCTTAGTGGATAATAATGTCAAACATTTTTTCATATATTTATTAGTAATTTTTACTTTGTGTTTTGAGAATACTGTTTACTTCATTGTCTATTTACTGATTTGGATTTTTATGTTATGAATAATGACTTTTATGAGTTCTTTACATATTCTGTATATTAATCCTCCATCAGATAAACAGATATCAGGGTTTTCTAACATTCTATGTGTTATTTATTCATTCATTTTTTTTCCTTAGCTAAGAATGAGCTTTATAATTGCATTCAGTTCCACTGGTCAATTTTAATTTTCTTCAGAAAATTACACAAAAGGAAATCTAATAAATTATAGGCTTGCTTGAAGGAGTTTGTAAGCTAATTTTTCTTTATGAAACTAAACTGATAAAACATAAATGTTTTTTCAAACAGTGCTCAGAAATTGTTGCTGTAATATTCAAAAAAAGAAAATTGGTAATGAAAAAAATATTTTCTCTTTTCCACATTATTTTACCAAATTATGAACTTACTAACTTCAAAAGCCTCCTGAAACAGAAAAAATAGTACTGAAAAGTCACAAAAGTTAAATGCAAACTAATGTTATTTTCTCTGCTATTTACAAAATAGCTTTCCATTTAAAATGGAAAGACACATTAACATCAATTTTGTAAAATATCATAAATTCTTGTTTTCCCTATAATTTTATATATAAAAAATTAATAAATCTAATAATTCAAAATGAGATAATGAAAGGAAAAAGTGTACTATTAAAAAATCTGCTTAATTTAATTTCAAATCATATACAAACAAGCAAACAAAAACATTAAATAAAAAATCCTCTCTCTTCTTGAAGTTAATATAAAGGTATTTATTTTAAGGGATAAATTAGCACTTTCTTTTTTCTGATTAAAATGTTTTTTCTATTTTTTATTGAAAATAGGTTTTTCTCATACAAAATATATTATGATTACAGTTTCCCCCTCCCAACTCTTTGAAGATCCTCCCCACCTTCCCTCCCATCCAGATCCACAGCCTTTTTTTCTCTCTCTTATTAGAGTATCTAAAGAATAATAATCACCGGACAGTGGTGGTGCACTCCTTTAACCCCAGCACTCGGGAGGCAGAGGCAGGTGGATATTTGTGAGTTCGAGGCCAGCCTGGTCTACAGAGGAAGATCCAGGAAAGCCGCAAAGATACACAGAGAAACCCTGTCTCGAAAAACCAAAAAAAAAAAAAAATCAATTGAAATAAATAAAATGAGATAAAACAACAACAATGAAAATGGACCAGAATAGGCAAAACAAACAAAGATGAGAAAAAGGTTCAAGAAACACATATAGACACAGAGACATAGTCCCTTATAGACTTGGGAATCCCATTTTTAAAAAACGGAAGCCATAATATACCTGCAAAAGATTTTTTTTTCTTTCTTTTCTTTTTTTTTATTTTATTTTATTTTATTTTATTTTTTTGTTTTTTTTTTTTTTTTGTTTTTCGAGACAGGGTTTCTCTGTGTAGCTTTGCGCCTTTCCTGGAACTCGCTTTGGAGACCAGGCTGGCCTCGAACTCACAGAGATCCGCCTGGCTCTGCCTCCCAAGTGCTGGGATTAAAGGCGTGCGCCACCACCGCCCGGCTCAAAAGATTTTTAAGGCTAAAAAAAAAATCCCTGATAAAACATTATGAGACAACCAATTGCCAAAGATGCTGTTGAATTTTTTTTTTTTTTTTTTTTTGGTGGGGGAGGTGTTGTCAATCTACTTTTTTGCATGGGCCTGCCCCTTATAGTGGTCTGTATCCCCAATGAGACTCTGTTGGAGAAAACTAATTTTCATTTGGGAGTGGTTATCAATTGGAGATAGCTTCTGGCTTAGGGAGGAAAGCTTGAGTCTACTTCTCCACTCAGTGCTTAAGACCACATTTGCATGAGACCTGTGCAGGCCCTGTGAATGCTGCCACAGTTTCTGCAAGTTTATATGTGTATCAGTCCTGTTGTGCTGTTTTCTTTGTGTCTTATATATCCACTGGCTCTTACAATCTTTCTGTCTCCACTTCTGCATAATTCCTTGAGTTCTGAGGAAAAGTGTTTAATGGAGATATAGTCCATTTAGAACTGAGTATTCCCAGGTCTCTCACTCTCTGCACATTGTCCATCTGTGGGTCTCTGTATTTGTTTTCATCAAAGAGGAAGAGTCTCTGGTGATGGCTGAGCAAGACACTGATGTATGAGTATAGAAGAAAGTCATTCAGAATCACTTCATTGCTACACTCTTTTAGGAGAACAATGCTATTTGGTTTTCCCATTGGTCCCTGTCCTGTCTGGTCTCAGGTTCTTACCCAGCATATAGACAGGTTCGATCTCAATAAGTGGCACTTAAATCCAATCAGAGAGTAGTTGGTTACTTGCAAAAGCTTTGTCTCACTATTGCAACAACAATTTTGCAGTAGGTCATCATAGATTGAAGACTTTGTAACTGGGTTAACATTTACCTTTATCCTCTGGTAGCATGCAGAATAAGTTCCAGTACCGTGAACATTAATTAGTGGTGAAGGCTCTAGTTAGGCACTAGCACACATTGTCCACGTTCAATGAATTATGTAGGTACTGTTTTCAGCAATAGGGCCTTACCATTAATTTGAGGAGAACAAACAATAGCTCGGATTGTTTGGGAGGTTTTTACATGGCACGTTTGGCCAACAACTCGATGTAACCCCTTCACTGTACTGGAAGTTACAGGTGATGAGAGTTATCCAGTTGGGGCTCTGTTTCCCCCAGTATTTGGCAATTTCATTTAGATTTCTTTCATATATATGTGTGTGTATATATATATATATATATATATATATATAAGCTTCTGCTATATGAAGTTGCCATTCAACCCTCAGTGATCATTACTTTTTGAGAGGAGAGGTCAAGGAATTGGTAATTGGTGCATTGTTTCTTCCACACCTAATTCTGCAGATCTCAGAGCCTGTTATGGCCAGAAGCATACTGTAGCTACCAAGAGTCAGTATTTTGCCTTTTAAAATGCCTTGCCAAAGTAAGCAAATTGTTATTTATTTGCAATCCTTTCTCTCTCTAACACATCTGACTTGAGTGACTTCAAACTTATTCAGTACCTGGACTTGCATGGCAGTGAATGCTTCAAATACTCTTTTCATATGCCAGGCCTCTTCAGGAGGGAAGGCTAGATTCTCTGTTGATTCCAATAAACATGTTTTCTATGCAGATGCCATTTTCAGTCGTTGAAATGCATGACAAGTGCTGAATAAATAGTACCTAAAGATAAAATGTGTGCATTTGTTCAATGTATACAACATTCTTCAACCTCTAATACTGTTATGGTTCTTGAACATGTTTATGTACAAATGAAGCATTCTCAGTCAATCTCAAAAAACTGTTTATTCAACCTCCAAAGCTTGACGGTAACCAATAAAAGAAAGGTAATTTATAATAAATAGTGAATTTCCATCCTGACACTTCTATTCATCCCATCGTATTAGACTTTCCTTTTTCATTTTACTTTTTAAAGTGGAGTTATATAAAGGTTTGCACATTTTAAAACCCTCCACAGACAATAGCTTTAAAATAGCCATAGTTCAATAAACAGTAAGAGAGTTTTAAGATGTTTTCTATAGTTTAGGGAAGTCAGCTAGGAGGAGATTAACATTTAATGTGACAGATTCGTATCCATTTGCTGTGAAATGGTGAGAGCTTTTGTTTCAGTTCACTTTGTTTAAAATTCTCACTATTGTAACAAAAAGTAAAAACAGTAATGGAGATTAATATAGGTCACTTTTTAGCAGCACTGTGTATTTCTTTAAACACATGGCCCTTTGGATATCAAGAGGCATTTCATCAGATTTGCTTAAAGGAGTATTAGTGTTTCCAGAGAAAATGAACAGAGATATTGATCTGAACACACTTTATGAAACAGTAGACTTAGAAATATGAATGAAATTCTCACACTCATCTTTATATCTTTTTGTTTCTCTCTTCTGAGTTTCACTACAAAAAAGCTAAATTTCAGTAAACCAACAGATAGCTTAAGAAATTTGTGGAAAATTATCTTGGAAGTGGCCAGTTGATTATTTTCAATTTGTACTTTTCATTAATTAAATCTGTTCTTCAATAATTTGATACATTATGAAAAGCATTCTGATTCTTCTCACCCTGTCATCTCCTCTCTATTATTACCCCAGTTAAACTCCCTTCCCCCCAATTTTATTTCTAAACTTCCATCCCATAGTTCTTAGCGAACAACTAGATAATGACAATGTGTGTAAACCCTGTAGCTAGTAATAGGATCCAAGAACATTTGCTTCCCTGAAGTGTTTGTTTTCCATATTGTTGATGTTTTCTTTATGAAAAACGAAGGTAATATCATGACACCTGAAGTTCAAGTACTAAGTTCAGGCAGCTCAGAACTGAAGACTACCAATCAAAGGGCAGAAGGAAAATCATACAAAATTAATGTTAAATTTTTTTCTAATTCCCATTTCAGAATCTCAGAGATAGCAAACCTGTTTTGTCCCTGCTTATAAAAACAGTAGCTCTATACCCACTTGTTCATTAAAAACTATCTTGAAAAAAAATGTTCTGATTAATAGTTTTTCCATATTAGTAAAAATTTATTTTATTTGAATTTATTTTGAAAATTATGTTCAAATCTACTATGAACCTTCATAACTACTGTTTTTTTTCTGATTCCTTGTGACCACAGAGAACAATGGATGTGTTTCTAAAGTTTTTAGAACTTATCAAGATTTCATTTTTTTCCAGTAGACATGTAGTGTAAGCCTTTACCTGTGTGCTAAGTACTTTAGGATATGTTAATGGAAAAGAAACTGAAGGTTGAGGAAAACACTGTAATTAAATTTTGCTTGTTTCTGGTTGAGATGTAATATTTATAAAATGATAATTATTCAATACATGCCACATATACTTCATAATATCTAAATCATTATTTCAGGTGATTTATAATTAGCATGTTTTCTTGAACTTCAGATTCAATATATTCAATGGAATATATCCGTGAATGAAGATTCCATTGTCTCATCCATTTAAATATCATGATGATGGCAGAGAACAACAACATGAACAGGCAGAGAACAACAACGACAACAATATGCTTAGAAGCCAGCTAAATAAATCAAGGAAGCAAGCTTTCATGTTAGCGGGGAAATGGGTGAGGATGTGGCCTCGGCGAAACTTAAAGCAACATCAAAAGGGCTAATTGATTAGAAATTGGATTTGTGACAAGTTATCATTACTTGCTCATGTCAGTTGTTCATATGATAATAACAAGAACTACAATGGAGAGGAGGAGAAAAGAAGGAGAAGAAACAGAAGGAGGTAAAGAAAAAATAAGGAATCATATATTGTTTTTTAAGGTATCTCGTGAAACATGCAATAAGGATACAATTTTCATGTATTCATGCTGTTAAAGGAGCTTCCTTCTCCATAGTTCCCAGAGTGTAAAGGATTGTTGTAAAATAAATTGTAATGTTCCTAGGGAAAGAAATGGAGTCTTAGTGCATATGCAGTGTAGCTTAACATAAAGTGCACCATCTGGTGCTCGCTTTTTATTTGGCAAAGATCTATAATGACATTTTATAACAGATTTTATCTGTTAATTACTGAACAGCAAAAATGATTCCACTCTCAGATTCAACAGGACAAAATAAAATTTTTACAGTAATAACGTAATGTCCCTTAATAAATAAAAACCAACTACAGAACTCATGTCTGTTTCTGATAGTATTACCACTCTTACACTAATTTGTAAATGAAGTTCAAAACTTCTTTATTGCTTCTGTTACCATTTCTTAATTTGTAGAGAATAAAAGAGACATAGTCAATTTTCTAAATATATATATACCAAGTAGATAATTCATGTAAATTCAAATGGTTTATGTCTGTCTTCAGAAAACATCAAGACATTGAATTGATATTTCAAATGTTCATTTTTATCCTTCCATTTCAAATTAAAGTATAAATAGAAAAATATAAAATGTGAATAATCCAGTTAGAAATGGATGACACATCATGTTAAGATAGACATCCCAAAGTCCACTCATAGGGAGATATTTAAATAATTGTTTTGATCAATTAAACATCAAGTTCTCCACGTATCTGCATTTTTCAGAAGTAAGAGATATTTTAGAACTATATTTTTTTTCCTGTAAATCTGGATGCGTGGAGGAACATTCATGGGAACACAGGTCAACATTTTTCTTACTTTAAAATACATCAGTGACATTGATGGGCACCCTGTCTGCCAGAAGTTGTCACTTGCAGGATCAAGCCAAAGTAATTTTGTTGACATCAACATTTAAGTCTGAAGGAATGAGCCAGAAATCATAAAATAATACAAAGAAGTGGAAGGAAGGCTTCAAAGCCTATAAGTCTAATCAAGCTTATTTTGATACCAAGTCCAGAGGGTATTGCAATAGCCTATGGGAAGCAATTAAAATGCATTCTGTTTTTAAGTATAGAACTAAGAGATGTTTGCATTTTAATACAACTGTGAGAAAAATGGAAATTCTTATAGATTATCAGGCTCACCGCTTGTCTTGGGATTACGTGATATAATTTAGTCTTCTTTATGTATAAGATGCTACCAGTTGTGTTCTTTCATTCATTTATATCAGTTTTTCAACTCCATCTTGGTCATTGAACTAAGTATGCCTAGCTTGTTACATAAATGCTGATAATGAAAACACTGTCCACCCTCTCTTGGCAATAGGTATGGCATTATGAATAATGGAAAATAAGATATCTTCACCAATTAGTAAGCAAAACATTTTATCCATCCTCAGAATATATTTCTCAGTGGGTTAATATTCTAATCAAACAAAAATATTGATCTTTTGGATCAATTATGTGACAGAAACTCCAATATTTATTATTTAGTTAATAACACCACTTCTGTCCCAAGTTAGGGTGACTGCAACACAAGCAGATAAAAATCAAAGCAGGAGATCATATTTGCCCTCAAATGATCTTTTCTCCTTCCATGCCAATATGTTTATGCCTTCTATGGTCTATGAAATTTGGATAACAGGAGGAGGAACTGTGGACCAGAAAGAAGAGCACATGTTCAACTTGGCAGGGCCACTTGATCAACAGCTGGCTACTTTAACAGTGGACAGGCACACAAATTATGATTTATCTAAACCACTGAACTTGTTATTAAAATAATATGTTACATTACTAAAACTAAGAAACAAGAACAACTTGAAACACAAATATTTTGGTATTTTAATATACAATGACAGTTCAAATTTCATATGACAGTTTCAGTTGTTTAGTTAACTGTAGAAAAATTCATTTTGGATAATTTTAGAACAAATGTGAATAACTCAAACTCCCAATGCCAGTTCTCAACAGAAAAAAGCTCTTAAACTAGTCAGTCATGACCAGATTGCAATAACTAACAAAAAAATGCCAGATAACATTTGGATTACAAAATAACTTGTTAAATTAGACTTTTATAAAGATAGCTTGCTGAAAAATATACTATATTGAACAGTAGCATTTATTTACATGAACTATTTTTATAATGAACTATTTTACAGTTCATTTTATAATGAACTGGTCTGCATATTTAACATATATAGACTCTGGATAACTTTGACTAAAGCAAAGTAGATGCCTGGGAAACCACACCTGCCAAGGCACAAATATATGAACAAAAATTATGTAAAACAGCCTTCACATAGGCCAGTTCTACTCATTACCACCAACAAATAATGTTAACTGGTCCTAATAATAATTATTTTATTTGTTTGTATTAGAACAATATCTATGATGCAGATCAGGTTGTCTTCTGACTCCCTATGCAACCAAGAATGACTGAACTCTTTACTTCTATCTTCTTCCAATTGTTTTGATTACAAATATCCATCATCTGACTTTTTCACATTAATCTTGAAAACAAGTTCAAAAAATCACATATTTCCTACTAGAATATGTGTTTCTAAGGTAAAATTCTGATGTCATGAAGATAAAGAGCAATGTTAACAATGTGCTCAGTAGGAGAAAAATCTTTAAGGATTTGAAAAGCATAAATTCATTAACATTTCAACCATTACTTACTATCAAAGTCCTATACTTTCCCTGTAGTTTCAATAGACCTTTTTGTAATTTTGTCAAAGCTTGTAGTTTTTACTTATGCTTGTTTCCATGTTGTACTTAATTAAGAAAAAAAACAAAGATGGGGCTAGAGAAATAGCTAAAAGTTAACAGTGCACACTTCCCTTTGAGGGAACCCTAGTTTGGTTCCCAGCACCATACTGAGCAGTTGCAACTCCAGCATATGGACATCCAATTTGTCAGTCTTCTGAAGACACCTGTCTTCATGTGTACATACCCTCACACGTGTACTTATAATTAAAAATAAATAAAATAAATCTTAGTGAATTTTCCATTTTCCTTATTTTTTTTTCATATTCTGAAAGTAAAGCTTTAGAGGCTAGAACTCAGTTAATTGTGTCAGGCTTCAGTCTTTCTCTGCTCTAGCAGCTTTTCAGAGCAGAGGATAGACTCCTTGTGAGCAAAATCACCATTTTAAATTTGCAGGTTTTCTGGACATAATGTTTAAAAATCTCTTTGTTGGGTAGCAGTAGCAAATTGCTGTATTAGAGAAGAATTGTGATTCAAAAGCTGTAATTGAATATATATAGCTCAGTCATCGAAAACTTTCTTAGCATTCACAAAGCCCTGGATTCAGTCCCCTGAGCAAAAAGTAAAAAGCAGACTTAAACAGACAATAACTTTTCACTCTGTAACAAAATACAATTTTGTATTAGATTTTTAAAATGTGTATCTGTAAATGTATATCTAACTGTGGTGGAGGGTATGGCACAGTGCAAGCTGGAAGTCCGAAAGAAACTCTCAGGTCCAGTTCTTGCTTTTCACAGTGTTTTGTAAAGCCATTCTTGTTTCTAAATCTCCTATATCTACTTCTCATCTCCCCATTAGGGGCATAATTACAGCCAAGTGCTACAATGTCCAAATCAGACCTTCAGGCTTGAAGAGACAACACTCTTACCTACTGAGCCAACAATGTTCATGTTACTTATTAGATTTTTATTAAGGGTAAGATTGATGGTGATTTTGATTGACAACAACTGTAAAGAAAATGGGTTCATGAACACTAAAGACAACCTCAGACTGTGTCTAAAATAGAATCAATAGGACTCCAACCTAACATAATGATGAGTTCCATTAAGAATTCATAACATGTTGTCATTAGGGAAGATGGTGATAAGTGGGTAGTCAGGCCTTTTGGTCATTGGGGGATTGTGTTGTTAGGTACTTTATTTTCTCCTGGTCTCTTCTTTTTGTTCTCTACTTCTTCTTGACCACAGTCTGAACTACTCACTTGCCACACTCTCACCATCATGATGGACTTACATTCAGAAAAAAGTGTGCTAAAATTAAGTCTCCCTTGGGTATTTCTCTTGAGTATTTTAACTACAGTTGTGAGAATGCCAATATAGTGAATTGGCACACTTAGTGAAAGAGTGGAAGGCAGGTGTGTCCATCGTTAGGTGTTTTAGGGTTCCTAAAGTTTGTTCACCCTTGAAAATACATCATTTCCTCACTTGCACTTTTGCTGTCCATCATCCCATAGACAAGGGATGCCCTTTTCATTCTGTTAGTTCTCTTCATGTGTTCTTCCACCTCCAGCACTTAGTCAATGGAAATTCTCTTATACATTATAGGTACTTCTCTATAATCTCTATTTTCACATATCATGGAATTATCTCAATTTGCTCATTTTTAGGGAATAATTTGAGACAACCTGATACTTGGCCTCACTCTCCCCTCTCCCAGGAGACATCTTAAGGGTTTTGTTGGTGTTATTTGATAATTTAGCTTGCACAGTCTGTCTTTCTTTATTCTGCTGTTTACAGGTAGTATGGAATTTTAATGTTTTCTTCTAATTCTGGTGACTGTGGATTTTATATAATTGCTTTTGTTCCTTTCTTATGTATTTGTTGTGTTTGAATGGGAAGTTAAATTATATACTTTAACGTCCATGGTTGCCAGCAGCTACCAGGAATTCTTGTCAATTTTCCAGATGCTTTAGCTATGCAGAAAAGCTGAGAGATAAATTTAATTTCTCTTCTTTGTTTTATTATTTCTCAAATAATTTATTCTGTTTAAGTAAGCTCCCAGAGTGAAGGAGATGGATTACTCTGATGTTGACAGAGAAATAGCTATTCTTTGGCTTCTATTTCAGGAATTTTTGGAACAAAAATAGAAAAATAAAACAGAAAGAAAATACAAGTACTTCACTTTTTATTAAATATATAAAATTACAAAAACCAATTTAGATAGACATCATAAAAATACATTTTATGTATGTTAATAGTACTCTATTATAAATTTCCCCAACTACAGTATTTGATGAAGGGTAGAATAATTTTGGCAAATACTCCTTATATTATGCATTAAGTCATTTATAAATGAGGATAAGTATTATGTATTTCCCCAGTTCTACATATGAAATTTAGAAGCACTTGAACATTCTTTACACTTGTTGTGTGAAATGCATTGGGAGAATAAAATTTGTGCACTTGAACTGGGCATTTTGTTTCTGAAAAGAGGTTAAGGAAGTTTAGTTAGTGCTCCAGGAAACAAAAGTGAATCTTTCCGTGCCAACGGAGTGGTTATGGAATTGGATGACAAGTCAAAGACTATGGATTCTAGTAAAGTGAACATGAAAAACCACATATGACCTGCAATCAGTAATATCATGAAAGCACCGATCTCAGTTTCCATTTTCTATGTTCCTGTCCCAACGTAATAATGGCTTTTCTCATGTTAGTTCTCTAACCTGAAACAGAAGCACAACACTGACCCATTGCCATTCATACAATCAGTGATCTCAGGGAGAAGTGATCTGGGGTACAAATGAAAGAGATACAGCATATGCATACATTGTCACCATTACAGAAAACTTTATTGTGAATACCATAACATCAATGTGTAATCTCCCTGGTCGGAATCAAACTTTACAATAAAGCCAGCATCATATTTCCCAGTGTTGTTTCAATGAAGATTGCCATCAGATTTACTTTACATCTTCATTCTTTTCTGTTTTTCACAACCTCTATCCAATATACTGCTAAATTTATGACTGAAGACAGCATACTCATTTGCTAGCTAATAGGACTGTGATAGGTGCTAGATGGTTATAAATGGAAAATGAAACTCCTTGCAATAACAATATGCCAAAAAAGCTCGAAATTTCCCATTCTGTTTTGAAGAAACTAACTACAAAAGGCATAAATATATTTGAATTTTATTTTGTTGGTTATTCTGGCACATAGCAAGAAAACTTTGACTACTTTATAGCTTACTTTTACTATGAAATTGAAGATGGGAGAAGAGATTTTATAATATACACCAACAATATAAATTTTCTTCAGTCTATACTACATGAATTAAGCTTATTTAGAGTAATTGATCATCAAGAAATAATGAAGAAAAAAATTAAAAAGTTACACAGAAACCTGGAAAGCAAAAGGGGAACAGATTGTTGTAATATTTATTTTGATACTTCTTTTCTAATGTGTTACCAGCCCTAAGAGATAATAAATTCTATATATGTGTTCCTATCTCTGCTCATGAATGATTTTGATTCTGTACGGCTGATGTTCCTTTTTCTGCTATTTGTATACATCAAATTGATCTGGGATATACAGTGGGAATGCTTTATATTCTTTTAGCATTTAGAGTTGATACACTGTTATCAACATGCAAAAACGCCTCTAACAAATGTCTAAACTCAGGAGTGGAGGATCAAAGGGATGATGACTTATATGAAAATGTCATATAGAGTGTGTCTTCCCCAAAATACCCCTCATGAAAGTCACATGCAAATGATTATTGTGTTGCTCATAATATCTAGAATATTCATAAGACAATAATATACCCCTCCATTTTATCTTTATAGAGACTAAAGGCAGATAATCTAGAAAACTTTAGAGTTGCATCCCTCTTATCACATGATGAACTGTACTAGATATCATCATGGAAATTTATATAGTGGGACTGTTCTATCCCACTATATAAATATTTCATCTGAAAAATAAATATGAAAATCATAGAGTATAATGAACAAGTGTAGGCTATTATTTATCTAGTGAATGCCTTTCAACTATATCATGTCATGAATACTTGTTACATTTTATTAAATGATTACTTAAAGAATATCCTAGCATTAAAATCTTAAATACCAGTCTACTAAAGAGTACTCACATTATGTAATATAAAGAATATTTAATTACAAAACTTGTACATTTCTCTTTTATGTATGGATGGGATGTGTACTACTCACAGGATATTTTTAACACTACTTGGACCTTGTTAATTTTAAGATACATAAGAGGCAATTTACCATTTAATCTTCTATGCTTTATTTCGGCTATCATGAGATACATCTTGAAATAAGATTTCATATATGTATCAAACAAATCATAAAAATTAATTATCTTTTTTACATAAAGAAAAATATGACTGTATACACAATTATTGCCTATACATACATATTTTCTATATCAGTGCCTATGTGGAAGAAGAGCAGTAAAGAGAAAGACAGAAAAGGAGACAGACACAGGTAGAGTTGGCAAAAGAGAAAAGTGGTCCAACTTCGTATTAAATATGATCAAGATGTGTGTATTTACATATTTATGAATGTGTGTGTTTCTACAGGTACACATATGTGTGTTTGTGCCTGCATGCATCTTTAAAGATGGTTGCAATAATAGTATTTAACAACAACAACAAAAACAAAACTGGATATTTAAAATACAGTAAATTACAAGAAGTGGAATGAGCTCAATGATTCTTACTATAATAGAGAGGATAAACTCTTATTTAAATATTTTATTCTGCTTATCTTAAAATACACGAAAAACCAAAATCAATGTAAGATTAATCTATCATAAAATATGATTGAATTTTCTTTTGTTTTATAAAATATATCATTTGTTTTATCAAGTATATCATTTACAACCTTTGCTGATAATATCAACCTATATACTACTTTAACTCCTTAGGAACTTCTCTCCCAATATATCCCCTCCCTAGTTTAAGTGTTCTTCTATTTCTTTAATAACTCACTGACTCCCAAGTAGTGTTAATCCATGTGCATTGGTATAAGATCATACACTAGCATGAGTTATCTACCAGAGTCCATAACTTTCAACATTCAAGTGTCTATGTGTAGCTTGTCAGATATCTACTACCAATAACTTCTCAGCTATGGTATGTAGTACGAATCTTAAAGGGTCTTGTTAATAAAATCAAACCTGGAGCCAGGAACTGGGTTTAAGCTGGAAGATCAGAGAAACAGAACAAGCCACAGCCACCTCACCTTGCCAATTCCTCAGCTGATCCTGTTTCCTCAGACTGGAAGCCTCTGAGTCCTCATCCAAATGGATCTCAGCTGAACTGCTATTCTAAAGCCTAAAAGCTTAACCAGCTCTAGTTCCTGGTTTTCACACCTTACATACCTTTCTGCTTTCTGCCATCACTTCCTGGGATTAAAGGCATGAGTCACCATGCCTGACTGTTTCCAGTGTGGCTTTGAACTCACAGAGATCTGGATGGATCTCTGCCTCCCAAGTGATAGGATTAAAGGCATGTGTGCCACCATTTTCTGGTCTCTGTGTCTATCTAGTGGCTGTTCTGTCCTCTGACGCCAGATAAATTTATTAGGATGCACAATATATTGGGGTACACAATATATCACCACAATGGTACACACTTATAAGCCTCTACCATCCATGTTATGATTTTGACTGGCAAATTATTGCAGGTCTCATGCAAATAAATAGTTACTGTGAGTTCATGGGTGTCATGGTCATGTCACGTCCAGAAGATAGCATTTCATAGCGCCCTTCCTCATCCTTTAACACTTACAATTCTTCCATTCTCTCTTCCAAGATATTCCCCAAGTCTTGAGATGGCAGAGTTGATGTATATGTTCCATTTGAGATGAGCATTCACAGTCCCTTATCCTCAGAGTTTGGACCAATTAGGAGTCTCGTTATTAACTATTTCTCACTACAAAAAGAATGTTTACTCTTTTGAACATGGATTATACCATGTGAGTAATGGATCATATAAAAATTATAGTGCATTCATTATAACTCACTAAAAAAAAAATTCTGAGCATATTTCTTTTCTAAAGTATACCAAGAGTGACATTCAGTGAATCCTTCTGTAGAAAATGACACAAACTCTTCGTTCCAGGTCACTATTTGAATCCTAGTTTACTCTAATAGTAGCTGGAGGTCACCACCTAACAACAACTCATGGATTGATAGAACATGTGTTTGCTTTTTCACTTTACCACCTCCTTGAAGATGTGTTTGTAAACAATTTTTTTATTTAAAAAATTTATTCATTTTACATATGGTGCACACTGGTAGGATTTGCTGAAGGAGACAGAGGTGGGACAATCTAATATTTTTTTTAACAAAAATCACGTAGACATTGTGTGGGGCGTTTACCCAACCACCCCCACAGTTCCCCAGAGTTTTCTTGAGTGCGAGCAGCAGGAAATATTAGATAGAAGGATTTATTGCGGAGAATATCGCGGAGAGAAACAGATAGAAAATAAAGGATAGCCTCGAGAGGGCCTGGAACCTATTCCAACGGGCCCCGACTGTCTCTGCGCCAGGGTTTTTATAGAGACGCCAAGGGGTGGAGCAAAAGACCTCCTCCCCCAGCACAGCCAAGTGCAGACCATCCCAGACACCTGCACTCAGGCCCGTGGTCTAATCATCCTCTATGAGGACCTGCTGGGTAAAGCCACGAGGAACCCGAGAACGGGCTCCCACAGGTCCCCCTTTCTTAATATATAAAAAATAACTAATAATGGCTTACAGCAATCTCCATAGCTGTTATACCTCCCAATATGGGAGTAGAGGATGATAAAGATGGCATTTCTCTTTTGAATTAGGTCCAAGGTGACTACAGCAGTCTTAGCTGCCTCAAGCCCTTTCTAAGCCAAAAACTCTTAAGGCAACTACAAACTTAAAGAATCCCTTAGCTTCATCATTACCATTAACAGGTTAACATAAATATTGCTATACATAGTCACAATTCTCTCAATCTTATAACACAAAGCAAACTCTTAACAGAACCATTTGAATTAGCATATATGGTGCTAAATATAGTTAACAATTTTCTCCGCCTTACAACTTTAACTCAATCATTTGAATTTTCTTGCTAACAGAACATAGGAAAAACTTCGATGTATTCACATCAAACTTAAATATTTCCTTAACTCCACAAAACCAGGGTGCATTAATATCAATAAGTTTCTGCAAACATAATTCAATCTCATAACTCCTCCTTTTCTTTATAATTTTTTAAACAAAATCTCAAACCTAGTTAGAGGAACCCAAACATATATAATTCCTACAAACCCATATTGAAAAGCAATCTTCTCAATCTAACCATTAACACTTTGAAAACTTAGCAAAACATCCAAAAGCAGTTTCTTAATAAAACTCTTTACACTTTAAAAGTAGTCTCTTAATATACCCCATTTGCATTTCTTACTAACAACAACATGACATTAATCCACTCAAACAACTTTTGAAATTAGACTAAGGAATATTAACTCTCCCCCTTTTCTTTATAATAGAAAACCCAAACTTCTGTTTAAACAGTTCCGTTTGTAACACAAACCAGTTGCATAAGTAATTCCATTTTACATAAACAGTTCCACAAAACAATTCATGAATCACCAGTTAATAAAGCATATATGCATACACAAAACTGCATCTTGATTCTAGGTAGAAATAAATTTCTTCATTTAAACAGTTCCATTTTTAACCCAATTCCAGAAAACAGTTCCTAGGTCATTACTATAAGTAAACTCAATTGTCCCATTGCAATGAAATCTCTATTCATTTTATTTCTTAAGTCCCAAAATTCAAATGATAAATTCTGGTACTAGCCTTCCAAATATGAAGAAATCCATAACCAAAATCTTTCTGTAGTTTTATCTCATTTTAAGTTCAAAAAGTTCAAACAAGAAATAAATTCTGGTATCAGGCTTTCACTTCCAAATATGAAGAGACATTTTTCAACCAAAACTTTTTGCTGTTAAAAATTTTAGTTCAAACAAGCGTCTCTGAACTTATTCTCAAGCCAGAGACCTTTTTAGGTACAGTAGTAGTCTAAACCGCACCGTTTTTGATGTTAGCTCAGGTTTTTCTGTGTTGCATCGATTTTCCACGGATCTCAGCTGCAGATGCCTTGTTGTGCTGGTTCTCGCGTCCACCATTCTTAGCTTCTTAGCGGCTTCTGGAGCTTTTGAAACCATTCAGACTGCCTACTTTGCAGTCTGCTGGGACACTAACCTTCTGTGTCTCGGGTTCTTTCACCATATACATTAGGAATAGATTCATGTTTAACATTTACACTTTCTTACAAATTCACATATAACATTAACATCTACTTATTTATACTATAGAACTACTTTAGCAAATATATTTCTTACTACTTCTTATGTATTTCTTATGTTCTTATTTAAACTTACATTTACAACTAGCATCTTTACTTATTACAAGCTTATTACTACATGTCTTAAAGGAACTCTATAGATCTATTTTACAAACTTTTATAGGGCTACCATTAGCATATATTTAACTTAGCAAACACCTAAAGATTTCTTAACACAGATCTAACAAGAGAATTTTTACAAACTCACATATCTTATTTTCATGTTTTTCTACTTCTTACTCTTAATTATTATCACTATTAGAAAGATTTTCTTAACTAGACAGGAAGTACATACATCATTTCTAAAGTTTAGAGTGTATAGTCAGCTTTGTTATAAAGCACTGGGATTTAGTGAGTGTTGTTATAGAATTGTGATAGTTGTTGCTAGGGGACTATAACCTTCCCAGGATGATGCCACACTCCAAAGTTGCCAGTTCTCTCAGCCGTTCTGGACCGGCAGAGATGCACTGTTAGCGGTAAACAGTTTTTAACTAGAGGCTGTCCCTTCATCCAAATTCATAATAGTTTCCCTAAGTGCTTCAATTCTAAGACAACGTTCAGTGTATAAACTGCTTTCCCTTGTTTTAAGGATTTTAAAGTGGCTTGTTTGCTCTTATAGGTAGCTTTCTGTCATCCAGCTACCGTAAAAACTTTGCACAGCTATTAGGGTAAATAAGGCATTTTACCAACCGAGCCCCAAACTGCGAAGCACCTAGTTCCGTATCCTTTCAATTTTTCATTGGAACTGACACTTAGACAATTTTCCTCCTTATTCTTTTAAAAGCTGTATTTTAAGTTTACCATGAACGTATTTTCGAGCTGACAAAAGTGTTTCAGGGCAATGTCGCCATCTTTAGCGAAAAACTACCTTTCCCAGAATGCATTTCCCTTATATCAGTCCATAATAGTATCAGTCCCTTAAATCAGTCCTTTATATCATTTCCCTTATATCAGTCATTTCCCATAGTTCTTTTTGGGTCTGAGAGTCAACTTTTAAGTTCTTTTTTACCAGACTTGCTTACAAATTCTTGCCCGGGAGGTTTGAACAAAGTTTTTTGCTTTTGCAACGGGAGATTTGAACAGGCATTTTACATTTTTAATTATGGGACATTGGGAGGTTTCTGGTCTCTCCTCAGCTGGCTTTAACAGGTGTCTCTCCTTTAATTGACACTGGCCCCCAAATCAGAACTGCACCTGCCTCGTTAGCGCGCATTGAGGTGGGCAATTTCTGATAGCAACTTTCCTCGGGGCTTGTGTTTGTCTTAGCCAGTCAGTGAAAAACAAGATCATGCACTACAGCTTTTCCATAGCTCTTTCGGAGAGATTTTCTCCCACTGATTTATCTCATTTTGCTTGTTCCTTCCTTCCCCAGATGCAGAGCTTTAAATATCTGCGGCTCTGTACCTCTGCTAGCTGCCCTTGGAAGTAGGGGCTTTTTTTTCTCCCCCCCCCCCCCGAATCTGCCTCAAATTCTAGCAGCTTTTTCAGGTCATATTTTCCTGGGGAGGAATCGGTCCCTTCTGTTTCTTTAGAGTCTTTTTTTTCCCAGACAGTTCCCAGTTTGGTCTCAGTTTATCCCCTCTACCCCAGAAACAGTTTCCGACACTACAGTGGCGGCTTTCCCTGCTACTGAAGGTAGGGGCTTTTTGTCCGTTTGTTTTCTGGGTCTGTGTGGTTTGCGTACAGACTGAAAATCTAACAAGGGAGGTTTTTGCCATTTCTAAACTCCCATTAGGACAGGTGTTTTGCCTTATCAGACCTTCACCTGGCCCAGTCCCCCAGTGGGTTGCATTTGCTTGTCTGGGTGCTCAAGGACAGAGCTTATTCCAGAGGTAATCACCCCTCAGGGCTACACTCCCTCATCTCATGGGAGTCAGTTGAAACAAAGCTTTTCTCTAAGAGGTGCTTTCTGACAGAAAAGAAAGCTTTACTCCTGGATAGTTCTGTTCTGCCCTGGCTGGGCTCTTTCCCCAGACAGCGTTCTGACTCAGCAGCACAACTGCTTCAGACACGGTTCAGCTTTACAGTGTTTTCCCAGAAAGGTCCTTATTCTGATAGGAAAGCTTTTCTCAGATTTCTTTTTGCAGCTATGGACCTACCAACCCGGGACTTGTAGGAAAGTGGACAACTGTGCTGTTCCCACTGGTTTTAGTTTTGGTTGTTCATTAGCAATCTTCCCCTGGGTCCTGCACCTTCCTGCCTCAGCTCTGTGCTCCAGGAAGTTTATCACTGCAGGAACCCTAGTATCCCCAAAATTCACCCCAACTCAGAGACGCTGGCCAGTCGCCTCTGGGTTTTTGGTCAGAAGCAAGGATACAATGCTAACAGTTTGCATGCTTCAGGGGATCTTTGCATTAGGACGATTAGGAGACCTTTTCATTCTGAAATGCTCAACTCAGAAACAAAACCCTTGATGCCTCAGCTCGGTTGTAACTGAAAAGCTTGGCTTTTTTTGCTTTTCTCAGGTAAAGTTTCTGGCCCTTTTGGGCTCTCTGTAGCTCTTTACCCACACTCTCCCAAGCGTTTCCCTCAGGGTACTCTGAC
Source organism: Peromyscus eremicus (assembly GCF_949786415.1). Taxonomy (NCBI): domain Eukaryota; kingdom Metazoa; phylum Chordata; class Mammalia; order Rodentia; family Cricetidae; genus Peromyscus; species Peromyscus eremicus. The sequence goes on along the minus strand of NC_081429.1, from coordinate 14,636,635 downwards.
CCACTGTCTTTTACTGGCTTGAAGAGACAGAGCTTAGAGGTTTTTTAGGAACTTGTCCCTGCCTCCTGAATTGCAGGATTTTTAAAGCTTGACTGAAGGTGAAATTACCGTATTTAGCTGCTGTATGGTCTTTGCCAAATACCGCACAGCTATTAGGTGATATAAAGTATTTTTCCAAAGGAGCTAGTAAAGCCAAAAGCAGCACAGCTCCGAACTTTGTTTCCTCACTGTTTGCATTAACCAGTGACAAAACCTCAGAAACACTAATAGAGCCACTTTCCTTCTGGTTTCTTTATAGAAACGTCATTGGAGCTGACCCTTCCTTAGTTCCACGCTCCTTACCAGACGCTCCGGTAACCACCGAGCTTCATTCTCCTCTTGCGAAAAAACACAAACATGTCCTCGACCCCATATTAACACAGGATCGGGACCCTTCCATAATCCCGAGCAGGGATCTTTCCATTTCACTTGAGCAAAAGTCGCTTGGGTGCCACTGTGCCAAAATCTATCTGCAGCAGACTGTTCATAGACATCCATATTCAAAAAGTTCAGAACAAAAAGAGCATGATTTAATGCATTATGTGGTGATAGAGGGTAAATTTCTTCCTTTTTTATATTTATTTTTTGAAGTTGTATTTTAAGACTGCTATGAGCCCTTTCCACAATACCTTGTCCCTGAGGATTATAAGGAATACCTGTTTTATGTACGATTTCCCATTGGGTACAAAATTGTTGAAATGCCTTACTACTATATCCAGAACCATTATCAGTTTTAATAATTTTTGGTAAACCCATATATGAAAAACACTTCAAGCAGTGCATAATTACATGTTTTGTAGCTTCCCCAGGTTGTGCACTAGCCATTAAAAATCCTGAATAAGTATCAATGGTCACATGAACATATCTTAATTTGCCAAATTCTGCAATATGCGTAACATCCATTTGCCATAGATGATTGGGAAGAAGACCTCGAGGGTTTACCCCTAAGTGAGGGACAGGAAAATATTTTGGACATACCCCACATCGTTTAACTATTTGACGAGCTGCTTCTTTGGTAAGATTGAATTGCTTTCTTAAGCTTTTGCTATTTTGATGATGAAGAGCATGTGACTGTTGAGCCATTTCCACTTGGGATAATGCTACTATCTTTGTTAACTTATCAGCCATTGCATTACCCTCAGCTAAAGGACCAGGAAGATTGGAGTGAGCTCTAATATGGCCCACAAAGCATGGCAGCTTTCTTTTGTGAATAGCGTCTTGAATTTGTTGAAACAACATTTGGACTTGGTTGTTATTAGCGTCAATATAGGGAACAGTTTCTATGACTTGTAGAGCTCTATAAATATATTGACTGTCTGTGTATAAGTTCAATGATCTGTCTTCAAGAACCTGAAAAACCATGTTCACTGCCCGTAATTCCACTATCTGTGCAGAGGCTGGGGTTGTTTGTACTACATAACTTTTTCCATTAATAACATAAGCAGCCTTTCCATTAGAAGATCCATCAGTGAAAACTAACACAGCATCTTCTACAGGGTCTTTCATAACAATTTTAGGAAATACAAAGGAGTGCATTTGAGCGAATTGTAATAATGGATCAGCTGGGAATTGATTATCAATTTGACCTGAAAACTGGGAAAAGGCAATTGCCCAAGAATCACTGTTTTGAAAAAGCCAATCAACTTGCTGCTTTGTAAAAGGAACATTAATTACCATAGGTTCTTTACCAAAATAACGTCTAGACTCAATTCTGCTTTTTTGTACCAAGCAAGCTACAGATTCATAGTATGGATTTAATGCTTTGGCTGGTGAAACAGGAAGATGTAGCCATAAGAGAGGCTTGTTTTGCCATAATACTGCTGTAGGAGTATGTCTAGTGGGCAAAATATGTACATACCAAGGTAGAGCGTAATTAATGTAATGTACTTGCTGGTTTTGAATAGCCTTTTCAACTTGCAGAAGAACTTGTCTACCTTTTTCAGTTAACTCTCTGGGTGAATTAGGGTTATTATCTCCTTTTAAAATATCACTTAAAGGTTTCAAATCACCAGTAAATACTTTTAAATAAGGGCGCAACCATTGAATCTCCCCCAATAATTTTTGAAAATCATTTAAAGTTTTTAACTCATCCTTTCTTATTTCCAATTTTTGAGGCTTTATCACCTTAGGGTATAAGACATGTCCTAAATAATAAAAAGGCGAGTGTCTTTGCACTTTCTCTGGAGCGATAATTAACCCTGCATAGGTAAGACAGTGCTGAAGCCGTCCGAAAGTGTCAAGCAAAATTTCTTCATCTTTATGCGCAAGCAAAATATCATCCATGTAATGAATAATATAAGCCTGTTGAACTTGCTCTCTAACTCTTTGGATAGCTTGAGCTACGAATTTCTGACATAATGTTGGGCTATTGACCATTCCTTGGGGCAAAACTTTCCAGTGGAATCTTTTCATTGGTTCTTTAAAGTTGACTGAGGGAACACTAAATGCAAATCTTTGACAGTCTTGGGGAGCTAAAGGAATGGTATAAAAACAATCCTTCAAATCCAAAATAATTTTATACGTATTTTCTGGTATAGCAGTAGGGATAGGCAATCCAGGCTGCAAAGCTCCCATAGGTTGTATGGTTTCATTAATCTTTCTCAAATCCTGTAATAATCTCCATTTCCCTGACTTCTTTTTGATGAGGAAAATAGGAGAATTCCAGGGAGAATTAGATGGTTCAATATGACCACTATCCAGCTGTTCCTGTACTAACTGCTGGACAGCCTGTATTTTTTCTTCTGTTAGGGGCCATTGATCTATCCACACAGGCTGATCGGATTTCCAGGTTATAGGATCTGCATGGAGTACAGGCTGCTCAATGACCCTTCCTAAAAATGCTCCATAACGTCCTTATCTTTAGGAGTTAAAGATGACATTTCCATTACCTTTTGGTCAGGAACTTCTTGTTCATAGATAGTTGTATCGGGACTATATAAATATATTCCCATACGGCTCATAACATCTCGACCCCACAAATTTACCGGCAAGTGAGGGACAATGTATGGCCGAAAAGTCCCTTCATGACCTTCCTCATCTCTCCAGGAGAGCTCATTGCTGCTCTGCTCAGGACTCTGAGTTTGACCAATCCCTTGCAGCTGTGTAATAGTCTCCATTTTGGGCCACATAGCAGGCCATTGACTAGCAGATATAACAGATAAATCTGCGCCTGTATCTAAAAGACCCAAAAAATTTTTCCCATTTATGACTAATGTAAGTTCTGGGCGTTGTGGTCCTATGGCTTGTAGCCAATAGGCATCTGACGAACCGAATCCAGCTTCTCCTCTCTTATCTCTTTTAATTGGATTTTTTGTTTGTATTTGAGGAAGTAAGATTAACTGTGCAAGTCTCTGACCGATCTTTATTACTGAAATTCTTGTGGGTGAATGTGTCATCACCTTTATTTCTCCCATATAGTCAGCATCAATCACTCCAGGGGCAACTAGAATTCCTTGCATGGTAGTACTACTTCTGCCCAACAATAACCCCACAGAGCCCTGTGGCAAAGGTCCATAAACACCTGTAGGGAGGGCTTGCATTCCCATTTCAGGGGTCAAAACTGTATAGATGGAAGAACTGAGGTCTAATCCAGCACTACCTGGTGTTGCCCTATAGAGGTCTTGAATATATTTCTTTGCCGGAGGATCGACTGCTGAATTACCCCAAAGATCTATTTTGTCGGGGCCTGGGGCGGGCCCCTCCGTCCGTTTCCCTGGAACGGACTCTTCTGGGTGTTTGCCCTTGATGTGCATTCGCTAGCCCGGTGTTTCCCTCTCCTACATCTTGGGCATAACCCAGGGTCTCTATTTGATCCGAAGCCCCTTCTCTTGCCAGGGCAACTTCTAATATAATGTCCCATCTGTCCACACCCAAAACAACTTCCAGGAGGTCCAGTATCTTTCCCTTGTCTGGAATTAGGGTGTCTTTGCTGGTACAGAACATCCCTAACCGTTTTTCCTTGTAATGCTGCGGCCATGACTATCCCTTGATTGTATGATGGTCCTATATCAGAACAAAGTCGGATATAATCAGAAATGTTTCCCTTTTTTCTAAAAGGGCGTATCGCGGCCTGACATGCTGCATTGGCGTTTTCATATGCAAGTTGTTTTACAAGTAAAAGTCCAGCTTCTGAATCGCTAATTAATCTGCTAGCCGTTTGCATTAATCTGGAAACAAAATCTTGAAATAACTCATCAGGCCCTTGCCTTATCTTGGACAGATCCTCAGTTTGTCTTCCTGATGATGGAAGCGTATTCCAAGCCCTTTTGGCAGCGGCCTGAACCTGAGCATACACCGCTATATCAAAGTTTAACTGTTGACCTGTCTCTCGATATGGGCCTTCCCCAGCGAGCATATCAAAGGTGATAGGAATCTGTTGTGCCCGATTTATTTCAGCTGTGGCCTGACACTGTTCCACGAACTCACTTTTCCACAGCAGATAGTCACCTCCAGATAGACATGCTCGGGCCATTTGTTTCCAATCACCCGGGGGCAAAACTTCTAAAGCCAGGCTTTCTAACAATGCTGTTGTGAAAGGAGCAGTTGGGCCATATTGACTACATGCTGTTTTTAACTCCTTAAGCTGTTTGAAAGGAATGGGAACATGCACTCTTATGATATTACCCTGGCGGTCCTGCTCTTCCAGGACCGGGAACATCTGAAAGCCTTGAATTTCTTCCCCCTTACTAGCAGCTTCCCGGAGGCTAGCTTGAAGAGGAGATGTAGCTTTAACAGAGAGGGTTCGCATTGCCTCAGAGGATTTCTGTGCTATGGCAATTACAGGTGGCTTTTCCATTCTAAAAGACGCCTCCCCAGGTGAGTCTAGTTCCACCCCTACAGAGGGAAGAGGAGAGACTTGGAGAGTTTCTATTTTTTGAGTAAGAGAAGTTACTAGGCTTTTCAAGTTTTTCAGTTCCTCCCTTGTCTTATTCCAAGATTTTTGTTCCTTAAACTTAGTGTCATGGCCAAGAGAAACCGGACCCTGTTTAAGCGGTGCTGTACAAGGGTTTTCAGGTTCTGCTGGTGGAGCAGAGGGTTGTGTCTCCACCTCATCTGCCTTAGGGAATGATCCCTCCTGCTTTTCAGGGTTAGGATCTAAATTATCCCGGATTAATGCCCACAGGCCAAGGGCTTCCACGGGAATATTTTCTGGCCCGTGTTTTTCATAGCATTTTTTTTATTTCAACTCCAACTCTCTCCCAGGAATTCTCATTCAGCTTCCCATATTCAGGAAACCAGGGACACAATTCCTCTACAAACTTTAAGAACCTCTGTACTTGTTGTAGTTCCACTTTAATGCCTTTGTTTTTTAGTCTTTCTACAAGTGACTCTTCAAAGGTCTGCTTACTATTTTCCTGCCCCATTTTGATCAAGAGGTCTTTATTTTTTCTTAAAGCGACTCGCAGATAATTCTCTAATCTCCAGGTGATTCTAATCTTGTACTTCTGAGAGGTTAGAGGCTTTAGTTTTTAAGTTTAAGAGCTTTTGAGAAAGATGGAGGTTTTTAGAGAGATTTTCCCAAGTTTTCCAAGAAAAGCTTTTAGTTTAAGAGAAAGATTTTTTTTTCCGAGAGAAAGACCAACTTTTCCCAAAACTTCCCAACTTTAAACTTTTTGGCTTTTTACACCCCCATTTTTTGCCTCAGGGAGAAATCACTTTCTCCTGCCGCTCAGACTTAGCATTTCAGTTGTCCCCAGGACAAAAGCTTCCATAGGAAAACTTTTCTTCAAAAGCTCAGAGAAGAGCTTTTATACTACCCAAAAAGCCCAAAGAAAGATTTTTTCCCCCAGTTTGCGTTCTTAGCCCCCAAAGTTAGAAAACTGAAGAGTTTTTCTGTCTAGTTGCCTATTTTTTCTACACAATCTTACACTTCTAAGTTTTTCCTAAACTATATTACTACCCTATGCCTTATACTTATTTTTCACAGATAGAAATTGAGAAAGGGATAGAAGATAGAAAATTTTGACAGAAGAGAATTTCGCTGCAGCATCGGACATCCTTCCAGTCCGCTTTCCTTTTCTCTCGAGGATAAAACCCCTGCCTCTCAAAAATATATATAAAAAATATATATTTTCCATAACACCGGCATGCCTCATCCACTGGCAGGGCTGAACTCAGCACTTTCGCCAAAAACTCTGTAATAAAACTATTATTTTCCTTTATCTTTAGTCCCTATTACTTTGTCTTTAGTCCCTGTTCATTTGTCTTTAGTCCCCCCTTTTTTTTAGTCCCCCCTTTTTTTAGTCCCCCCTTTTTTTCTTTAGTCCCTTTTTTTCTTTTTTCTTTAGTCCCTGTTCATGGCGCCATTCTGTGGGGCGTTTACCCAACCACCCCCACAGTTCCCCAGAGTTTTCTTGAGTGCGAGCAGCAGGAAATATTAGATAGAAGGATTTATTGCGGAGAATATCGCGGAGAGAAACAGATAGAAAATAAAGGATAGCCTCGAGAGGGCCTGGAACCTATTCCAACGGGCCCCGACTGTCTCTGCGCCAGGGTTTTTATAGAGACGCCAAGGGGTGGAGCAAAAGACCTCCTCCCCCAGCACAGCCAAGTGCAGACCATCCCAGACACCTGCACTCAGGCCCGTGGTCTAATCATCCTCTATGAGGACCTGCTGGGTAAAGCCACGAGGAACCCGAGAACGGGCTCCCACAACATTGGAAATTTTTTTGTATACAAACTTACTCAGATATTTAAAAACTTGTACAGGCCTTTTAGAAAACAAACCATTATCATGGGAAAATAATGAATGAAATCACAAAAAGAAAACTAATTCTGTTCAGGGATTTTCATTTAGGTCCATAGTAGTAACTCAGATAATAAACATAGATCAAATTTTATTTGCTGCTGAAAAAGAGGCCTGATCATTACAGGATGGATTTCAGGAGACTTTGAGGATATGTTACCATTTTGTTACTTAAATCAAGAGGGGAATATGCCTTTCATGGTACAGGTGTGCATAGCTTCATGCTCATCCTTACAGAGTCTAATTTTCCTCTTCTTCACTTTTCTTTTGTAAATAGATCTAGTTTTAATTCAAAACCATATTTCTAATGAAAAATTTCTTTGTAGTGATGTCAGATCAGTGATCAATGGATGACTCTACATTGATGCCAAGAAATAATACAAACTTGAATAACTACTGAAAAGCTACATCTTGTAAATATGGTCTGCATGTATTTTTGTTTACTTTGTACTTAGAGGAATCAATTTTTGTACCACTTATTTTTAGAATTTAGTTGACTCAAGATCTTCTTCCTTGTTTTTAAAAATTATAGCTACACTTAAATAACTAATAAAAGCCCATTGTCATCCTATTACTTGCAAAACAAATAACATACTGTCATGCATGGTATCACTGTGAATTCGAACTTGAATTTTTTAATGAATATGAGATAATTTTGAAATTCAGTGATCATCTAATCCAGCTTGGGATAACTATCTGTCGTGTTCAGAAAAGAAGTCAGGATTTGTCATGCCCAAAGCTCTTCATGTCTGAAAGAATAGTAGTGAGAGATGAGAAAAAGTTGCAGTCATCCTACCTCCAAGGAAATGTCAAGTTTTGTGTCAAATATAAGCCTGCAACAGTCCTACAGAGATTATCCATGTATTTATCTACCTCACCGCCACATTTCTAGGCTTGTTCTCAATCTGCCTGCCATTCCTGAAATTGTATCTTCTCATTTACCTTTTTCCCACACCCCAGATGATATATATTCATTTGCTAATGGCCTAATGGTTAGGTTCCTAAAGACTTCTTACACAAAATCTGATAAAGAGCCTTAGGTTATATATAATCTTTTAATCCAATGGGTCAATTCTTATCAGCTCTAGGGAAAAAAAACTGATCTTGATGATTTTGTATTGTAAATAGAAATCAAAGTACTTTTGAAAGGAAATATGCACACACAAAAAACCCTCACTATAAAACTAGAAAAAGAAAATTAACTTGCACATAAACGTTGTGTACTAAAAGAAAAAATTCCTAATGAACCAAGAAAGATAAAATTCATGCTGATAGAGTTATTTTCATTCCTCTGTACATTAACAAAGCCCTAGCTTGACTGATAGATAACCCACAGTCCTAATAACTGGTGGGGACTCTACTAGAGTCAAATTAAACAGATTACATCAGTTTGAATGGTTTCTTGAATATTTTAGATGCAAGCGCTAATATAGAAAGTGAAATGAAATGTTACACTCTAATGATATTAGTTTATGTGTTGAAGATTTTGTGATGCTTAAGAAAAGAACTATATAAGTCCTAACACCTCTAATGATACTTAAATACAATTTGTACCAAAAATAACATTGAAGACCCATGGTTTTGACAGTAATGAAGACATAAACTCAAGTATATTGCTAAAGAAATAGAATGTGGAGATTTAGCTTTACTTTTGGTGCTGAAACTTGTTTAATTTTAGCATTAAAGGAACATTTTTTTTTTAAATTGCACTTTCTTTGGGGATAGTTAATTAATTCTGTCTATGGAGAGATTACAGCTCTCCTTCATTGTGTTTCTCTACTCTTGCTTATAATTACACCAATTAGAAAATCCCTACCAGATGTGGAAAATTATAAACTCAATGTTATTTATGCTTAAATATATAAATATACTGTGTTCGATGAAATTAGTTGTTAGATATGATTAGCTGACTTCAAGAAGAAAGTTTGACATTTTCTCAATTAGGGGAAAAACTGGAACGCCATGGCCCATATCTGTACTTTTTATTGATCCATAAGCATTTATTTAAAAAGCTAACATATCATTAGGTGGAGCTCTGAGAAAGCCATGGAAGAAGGGGGGAAGGATTGTAGGAGCCACAGGGGTCTAGGCACCAAAAGAACATAGCTCACTTATCTACTGATCAGGGCCTCAATCTGAATTCTTCCACAGGCACACACATTAAATAGTTATCATCAACAAGTAGGCACAATTTAAAGAAACTATTATGTCAGGCACATTCTTTTCTAAATCTATCCTTTTGTGTTTCTGACCATCTTTTTCTAGGAATGTTGCTCTAGAGTCACATAAAATATTTCAAATGCGGGCTGCTCCTTGGATCCTATGGATCAAGTTCTGGAAAGGATTTGGAAACAACTCCAGGTAACTGACCATAGGATTACCATGTACTGATCAAAAGAAGTTGGAAAAATGCATAATCCTCATATCTGGAATATTTATAACTATCAATTCTAATTTACCAAGGTAGTTAACAGTGCCAAATGGATGTGATTGCTAAAGAGTCAGTAAGCTGTGTTTTTTAATGTTTAATGCTGTGATGTGGTTCATTTCATGAGTAGATGTATTGATGGCTCATAACTGGAGGTCTTGGTTTACTCAGAAATAATTGAAGCTTTACAAATTAGAGTAAGTTATTTTAATTTCAAAATTGTGTGTGTGTAAACATTTGTTCATATTGAAGAACCAGAATTAACATAAATAATGGTTAATTTAATCAAATGAAAAGAACCCTGTTAACAAGATGATGTAAGTTTAATCTTTTTAATATGTAGGAAGATGAGTTGCTAAAACTAATTTAAGTGACAATACATCAGAATTCTGAGCTTTATTTTTTATTTTTTTTATTTAATATTTTTATTTTATAATTAACTTAATTTCACATATCAGCCATGGATTCCCCCATCCTCCCTCCTCCTACCCCGAACCCTCCCCCCCAAACCACCCCCCATTCCCACCTTCTCCAAGACAAGGTCTCCCCTGGGGAGTCAGCCCAGCCTGGTAGACTCAGATGAGGCAGGTCTAGTCTCCTCCTCCCTAAACCAAAGCTGAGCAAAACCCTCTGGATAAGTGAATTCTGTGCTTTATATAAGCTCTGTGGTTAAACCATTGAAATTTTCTTAAAATATTTATGTAGCTGTTAAATAAACACAAAAACATTTGCAGTGATGTGTTGTGTTCCCCAGTATATTATACACCCTAATAAAGCTTATTTGAGGATCAGAGGAAAAAGACAGCCACTATATTAATCATAGAAGTCAAGCAATGGTAGCACATGCCTTTAATCCTAGCATTTGGGAGGCAGAAATCCATGAAGATCTCTGTGAGTTCAAGGCCACACTGGTAAACAGAGCCAGGCATGGTGACACACACCTTTAATCCCAACACTAGTTAACCATAAAGCTCTGGAGGTCTGTACAGACTGGAAGTGACAGAGCTGGGCAGGAAGAGGATGTGATGTAGCTGGGTGGAGAGAGGAAGTGAGATTACAGGGACAGAAAGGCATATAGGCATGGGTGTAAAGGAAGTAGGTCTCTTTGGAAGCTGAGGAGTTGGTGAGGTGAGGTTGGCTGTAGCTTGTACTATTCCGTGATCTCTTGGCTTTCACCCCAGTATCTGGCTCCAGGTTTTTTTATTAATAAGACCATTTAGCAATTTGTCTTACAAACATATTTTGTGCCTCTTTTGAGTTATAGTTAAACAGAGCAAAGCTAACAAACTCAACCTGCACTAGTGTTTCCAGTATTTTATTTTGAACTCTCTAAATTCATCTTAGGTACATATATCAATCTTCTCTTATAAATTTATCAATCATGACAACTTTTGAAATATTAACAACAAAAAAATTATTCAATCCAATATTGTTAAAATCTAGTTTCTTGATATGTATGTGTTACTATGATAAAACGTATGGATAATTGGGAAAAATAGAAATTCATGTTTTATGTTTTGAAATCTGAGAAGTCCAATTTCCAATGGATCTCTCTCTCTCTCTCTCTCTCTCTCTCTCTCTCTCCTAAATATATAAGCATAATTTGCTCAGTCTAAATGTTGCTACTTGCATATATGTTTTGAGGGCTGAGCATTTAGTATTAAAACAAACCATTTGTGTGCTCTATCCTGGAGAAGACCTTCTCCTATTCTCAGCATTACTTAGCTGCCTATAGTTCTTTGTCCATGTTTAAGGATTCCTGTGCATTTCCTCATGTACCTTTAGTATCTCTGCTGGTGGCATTCTTATTTAGGTCACATTTAAGCAGCCATATTGGTGAGACTTCATAGATATAGCTTCTGATAGATCTAGAAGACAGACTGCTGTTTCTTACAATCATTTGCCCTTGTCTTCTTTCAGTGATCCCCGAGCTTTTGGGGCAGAAGTTGTTTTGTAAATTAATTGATGTATTTATTCTATTGGAACTAGGCTCCACAACTCCATTTTTTTTTTTTTTTTTTTTTTTTGTAGTGGACTCTATCTATTGTAAAGAGGAGATTTCTGATAAGGGGTGCTTAGGACAAGTATTGAGAACACAGTTTGGGATCATGTGTAAAGTGGTGATTATAGGTTCTTCTCCAATAACCATGACTTTGCTAGGCCTTGATAGTTAGATGGAAAAACCTGTTTTGCCACATGCATTTTTGTCCTTGTAATCATAACCAGTTTGAATTTATGAGAACTTTGAATTAATGTGACCTTTTTTATTTAAGATTTTTATTTATTTAATTTTTTAAAATTCATTTTACATACCAAGCACAGATCCCTCTCTCATCCCTCCTCCCATTCTCCCCCCAGCATTCCCCACCCAATCCACTCCCCCATCCCCTCCTCAAAAAAGGTAAGGCCTCCCATGGGGAGTCAGCAAAGCCTGGTATATTCGGTTAAGGCAGGACCAAGTCCCCTCCCCCTGCATCAAGGGTGAGCAAAGTATCCAATCATAGGTAATGAAATCCAGAAAGCTAGCTCATGCAAGAGGAATAGAACGTGATCACACTGCCAGGGGCCCCTCAAACAGACCAAGCTACACAACTGTCTCCTGTATGCAGAGGGTCTAGTCTGGTCCCATGCAGGTTCCATAGCTGTCTATCTAAAGTTCGTGAGTGCCTATGAGCTTGGTTTAGTCGTCTCTGTAGGTTTCATCATCTTAATCTTGACCACCCCACCCCACCGCTCCACCCCGGCTCATAGAATCCCTCTTCCCTCTCTTTGACTGGACTCTTAGAGCTCAGCCTGGTGCTTGGCTGTGGATCTTTGCTTCTTCTTTCATCAGTTACCGGATGAAGGTTCTATGAAGACATATGACCTTTCTTAACCCTCAGAGTATAAATTGTCTGGTGCTCTGAAAGAAGTTAGTTATTGCATATGGCGTTAGTCTACCTCATTTACTGGCTCCATTCTCCCAGCTCCCGCCACTTCTAGAGCAATGACACTCATCTCTACCCCAGAAGTTATCTCTAATTGAGATCCACTTGCAAATGGGAAACTAGTTTCCTGTGTGTGCAGGTGTCTGTACCTCCATATCTATCTCTACTTCTTATGTTTTTAATTTGGCTCTTCCTCTTGTTTTTGATTTATTTTATTTCATTTTAGTATTATTTCTTAGATGACTCTTTGTCTTCTAAAGAGAGACTGAGAGGTGCAAATCTGGATGGGAAGGGAGGAGGGGAGTAACTGAGAAGAGTAGGGGGAGGGGAACTGTAATCAGAGTATACTGTATGAATAAAATCTACTTTCAATAAAGGAAAAAACTGGGGCTCCTCATTGCTTGTGTTGGGCTTTTTTTTTATATAGTCTTTGCATTTTGGGGACAGCACTGTCAACTCAGATGGGAAATTTTCATTTAAAATCCATTATATATATATATTTATATTTATATATATATTTATATATAAATATATATATATATTTATATATATATATTTATATTTTGATATATATATATATATCAGCTTACATGTGTATTACAGGTGTTTTTAGGTAGATAGTTAATAGCAGGAGTCCTTACAACCCTTGTTTTACCCTTGTTTAGTCTTCTCTGTGTATCTTGATGTAGTGGTTGGTTGTTTGAGCCATGCCCTGAAGCACTGCCCCTAGTAAGATAGCAGGTAGCTGTTACACCTGCCTATGACCTTGAGGTATATGGCCCTGGGATGTGGCCAAGGGGGACCCTTAAGACTTAGGATGCACAAAGCAGCTCTCTCTTTACTTTGCTACCTCTTGGTTTTGGATGCTGGTAAGGACCAGGGAAGAGCTTGCCAGAGAACCATGTTGGACTGTGCCTCACCCTTTCAGGATCCTGCAAGAAATTCCTTTACTCTGTGTAGTGAGTTAACCCTGAAATAAATTCCTTTGATCATTATAGACTCCTTGGATTAATACCAATATCTCCCTGCCCTCCTACTTGGATCTTCCCTTTTTTTTTCTGGTTCCTCCATCGTACCCCTTGTACCACTCCCCCTCTATTGCTCCCCTACTTACCTACTACCCTGGTAATGATCTATTTTTTACCTACTAGTTACTGCAATTACTCCAGATGATATACATATATGAAAATTAGGAAATAGGATCCTCAGATGTGAGAGAACATTCAATATTTATCTTCCTTTTTCCTGATTGCCTCAGCCAATATGATATTTACTAGGATCATTCATTTCCCTGCAAAATTTCTGGTATTATTTTTCTTTACAGCTGGATAGTATTCCAGAGTGCACATGTACCCCATTCTAATTATCCATTTATCAATTTAAGGCCATTTATGTTGTTTCCATCTCCTAGATATTGTAAATTGAACAATAATGAACATGGCTGAGCAAGCATCTGTGGAAAAGGATGTCAAGTACTTTGGGCATCTACCTAGGAGTGGTAAAGCTGCTTCATAGGGTGGATTTAATTTTTCAAATTCCTCCACACTGATTTTCATAGTGGTTGCATCAGTTTATGATTCCACCAAGAGTAAATCAGAGTTCCATTTCCCATACCCCCACCAGCCCTTATAGCTCATTTTGTTTATCATTCTGACTGTGGTAAAGTGAAATCTCAAATGTGCTTTGTTTTGTATTTCCAATTATTAGTAATATTTTTGTTGTTTCTTTAGATATTGCTTAGCAATTTTTATTACTTCTTTTGAGAACCATCTGTTTGTGTTCCAGGCTCATATTTTTATGGGTCTTTTGTTTTTTGCCTTTTGTTTTTGAGGGTTTTTTGTATTTCATAATTTCTGAATATCAATCCTCTTTCATCTTATTATTGGGAGAAAAAAAAAGTGACTATTTGGGCTTCTGGTTCAACTGACTGCTTTTTATCTGTTAAGATGTTCTTTAGTTTATAAAGTCCCACTTGGCAATTTTTGACTTACTTCTTCGGTAAATAGAGTCTTATCTGGAAGTCCTTTCTTAGACCTATACCATGTTAGATACTGCCTACATGTTCTATCACTTCTAGTTTTTTGGGTTTCATATCTAGGTCTTTAATTTTGTACAAGATGATAGAGATAAATCTAATTTCATTCTTCTGCATGTGGATATGCAGCACTACTTGTACAGGATATTTTCTTTTCTCCTGTGTATGTTTTTGGCATCTTTGTCAAATATTAAATGGCTGAAGTTACATATACTCTTGTTTGAGTCCTTGGTTTTCTTCCATTGGTCTGTATGTCTTCTTTGTACAAATACCATATTATATTTATTGTTGAAATATTTTTTCACACAATATACTCTAATCATGGTTTTCCCTTCCTCATCTCCTCCCAGATCGTCACCATGTCCCCACATTCTCACATCTACAACATTCTCTTGCTCTCTTAAGAAAACAAATAGGCAAATAAACACAAGAATAAAACAAAACAAACAAAAAACACCATAGGATCTCCATGGAGAAATCTTGTATTATTTTAATGGCTCTACCTCTATATGAAAAATATATTTGTGTGGCATTATTGTGCATGGGCCACACAAATCCTCTCTGCATTGTTCTAATTTTATTTTATGTACTGCTGTTGCAAGCACAGCAGCTGTTTTTACTATTATGTCTTCATAATGTATCTTGTGATCCGGAATGGTAATCACTTCCAGCACTCTCCTTTATGCCCAGGATTGTATTGACTGTCCAGAGATTTGTGGGTCCACAGGATTTTGAGACTCTTTTTTTTGTTTGGTTTGGTTTTTAATTTTTGATGCAGAATGAGATTGGGGTTTTGATTGGGATAACACTGAATTTATAGGTAGATTTGGGTTAACTGGTAATTTTCACAATACTAATTCTACCAATTTATGAGCATGGGATGTCTTTCCATTTCCTAGTTCTTTCCCTACCTCTTTCCTCAGAGATATAAAGTTTTCCTTGTAAAGTTCCCTCAGTTGGGGTGTTTGTAAGGAGAATGTCTTGTCCTTCGTCTCCTCTTTTCTATCACTAGAAAAGAGCAAAGGGGATTCTCTCTGCCATGTGAGCAAGGCCACATTGACAAAAACCTCTGGAGCAAAGAATCAGAATACATATTTTCCTTTTAGTTTTCTCGAGTAGTTTTCCCTAGCTGACTGGTGAGACCCTAGAGACACTTGTACATAGTTTAAATATACTGTATATTAATTATGAGAGGGACATGGGTCTATGGAAATGAGAAGCAGAATATCATGACTTGCATGCTATTATTGTGCATTTTCTATGCACAAAAATCATAAAAGGGTATACCTATAAGAGCTGTGACTTAATTAATTTTATGTGCCTAATAATTTCTTAAATTAATAACTGAATACATACTCAGATCTATAAGAACTACTTTAAGCACAGGTTGATATATATAAATGACATTCAGAAAATTCCAGGTACAGAGAGCAATTGGGAGCTATTGAGTCATTTCTATCAAAAGTTCCTGAACAAATATAAAAATTTATGAATCTCATTTCATAGCCTATATTTTACTGTCTAGTACTTAAAAAGAAATATTCTTATCATAAATTCTATCATAAATTTAGAGAGTGATGCAATTATTCCTGGAAAGTTGATTCTACTAAATTATAAAAGTCCTGGTTATCATTCTAGAATAGGTATAAGCTCTAAGAAAAGCCTACATTTGTTGAAAAAGAATATATATATATATATATATATATATATATATATATGAGAAATTTGTAGAGAAATCATATGTCTCAAATGCTATAACTCAGTGAAATCAGACTCATCCTTTCTTCATTGCATAGTAGGTAAGAAAACTGGAAGACTGGAAGAATGACTGACTATTTAGGCACAATGTTCATCTCAGGAATAACAGCAAAATGCCCAATGCTTGTGATAGCCCAAGTCACAGTATTTGGATAATAGTCTTTTCTTAAAATTTCATTGAACAGTTGTAAGAAAATACAGATGTCCATAAGACTGACAGGAAACTATTGTATATATTTTATAAATATGTTTTTATCTAAGATATATATGTACATATACTGATTTTTATGAGGATTTAAAGTCCATTAAATACTCCAAATATACTACATTAGGCATCTGCCCCCCTTGAATTGATATATTTTAAACATTGTATAAAGTATGCATATAAGTAAAAACTGTCTGAATTCTGAAATAAAACAGTAAACTAGAACTATATATTTTCACCAATAAGCCAATACTATTGATGTAATTCATTACTTGTCCAGAGACAAATTTAGAATTCATTCATTTTAATTTGGAACTGCACACTTTACATTACACTACAATATCTAGCAGCTAATGTAATGTGCATGTCAATTATCTCTGTGCTCTAGAATTCTATGGTTTCACCACACTGACGTAGAAGATTCATGACCAAAACAGAACAGTTTTTTTCTTTCTCTGATTCTTTCTTCTAAAAAAAAAAAAAAAAAAAAAAAAAAAAAAAAAAAAAAAAAAAAAAACACCTGATTTTTTTTGTTCCAATGGCACCATTAAACTTCCATTAGGCATTAAATTACTGCTGCCTTATTGATTTTCTATACAGTGTCACCAGGGTATTTTCCCCCTTTCATTGTGATCATTGGGTCCGTTGGCTTAATTCTGCTCCAATTATCACTCTATGAAGAGATATTCTGCACTTGGAATGATTTCCTCACCTCTCCTGTCAAATGTGGTTGTTTATTCTGTTTTCATACATTAGGATAGAAATCTTTTAAAAGGTTGCTTATAAACTTTATTCTATGAATAAGTAAGATGGATATAGTTATTGCCCCTCATTACTTGAATAGGTAAGAAAGGTCAGAACAAGACAGAAGCTTCAAGATGAGATACCAAACACAAATAAAGACAGAGACTGGGGTCTCGGGCAGATGGACATGGGGGCAGGGCATGGAGATTGCAGGATCTGCTGGGGGTCTTGGAGAAGGGGAGCCTTCCCTGTAGGGCTAGAAGGGAACCTGCCCAGTGGCCAGAACCTGGGGCCAAGTTGGGCAGGTCTTCTCCGGATTGGCTGGTGCCCAGGGATGTGGTCTAGGCTGAGCCCGGGCACTCACCTCTGGTCCAGAAGGGAAATCTGGGGCAGGATGGGAGCTGGGGGCCAGTCTCTAAGTCTCAGTAAGTGGCTGGGGTCTCGGATGGATGGGCATGGGGGCAGGGCGTGGAGGTCTTCCCCCACATCTGACAGAGGACTGATATCCAGAATATATAAGGAACTCAAGAAATTAAACATCAAAATGCCCAACAGTCCAATTAAGAAATGGGCTATAGAACTAAACAGAGAATTCTCAACAGAGGAAACTCAAATGGCTGAAAGATATTTAAGGAATTGCTCAACATCCCTAATCATCAGGGAAATGCAAATCAAAACAACTCTGAGATACCACCTTACACCTGTCAGAATGGCTAAGATCAAAAACACTGAAGACGCTTTATGCTGGAGAGGATGTAGTGCTAGGGGAACTCTCCTCTACTGCTGGTGGGAATGCAAGCTTGTACAACCACTTTGGAAATCAATATGGCGCTTTCTTAGAAAATTGGGAATCAATCTCCCCCAAGATCCAGCTATACCACTCTTGGGCATATACCCAAGGAATGCTCAATCATACCACAAGAGCACTTGTTCAGCTATGTTCATATCAGCATTGTTTGTAATAGCCAGAACATGGAAACAACCTAGATGCCCTTCACCTGAAGAATGGATAAACAAAATGTGATACATATACACAATGGAATACTACTCAGCAGAGAAAAACAATGACATTATGAGGTTAGCAGGCAAATGGATGGATCTAGGAAAACATCATCCTGAGTGAGGTAACCTAGACTCAGAAAGACAAACATAGTATGTACTCACTCATAAGAGGATACTAGATGTGGAACAAGGATGACTGGACTGCTACTCACATCACCAGGGAGGCTACCTGGAAAACAGGACCCCAAGAAAGACACAGGGATCACCTAATGATGGAGAAATGGATGAGATCCACATGAACAGCCTGGACATGAGTGGGGGAAATGAAGGGCGAGGGTTGAGGGAAAGAGAGCTTGGGGGAGCAGGAGATCCCAGATGGATCAACAACAGAGAGGGAGAACAAGGAATAAGAGACCATGGTAAATGAAGACCACATGAGAATAGGAAGAAGCAAAGTGCTAGAGAGGCCCACAGAAATCCACAAAGATACCCCCACAATAGACTGCTGGCAATGGTCGAGAGACAGCCCAAACTGACCTACTCTGGTGATGGGATGGCCAAACACCCTAATTGTCATGCTAGAAACCTCATCCAACTACTGAGGGATCTGGATGCAGAGATCCATGGGCTAGGCCAATTAGTGAGAAAGAGGAGGGTTTATATGAGCAAGAATTGTTGAGACCAAGGTTGGATAAAGCACAGGGACAAATAACCAAATGAATGGAAACACATGAAATATGAACCAGTGGCTGAGGGGCCCCCAACTGGATCAGGCCCTCTGAATGGGTGAGACAGTTGATTGGCTTGATCTGTTTGGGAGGCATCCAGGCAGTAGGACCGGGTCCTGTGCTCATTGTATGAGTTGGCTGTTTGAAACCTGGGGTTTATGCAGGGTTGCTTGGCTCAGCCTGGGAGGAGGGGACTGGACCTACCTGGACTGAGTCTACCAGGTTGATCTCAGTCCTGGGGGGAGGCTTTGCCCTGGAGGAGGTGGGATTGGGGGGTTTACTGGGGGGAAGAGGCAGGGCACGGGAGGGGGGAGAACAAGGGAATCCATGGCTGATATGTAGAATTGAATTGTATTGTAAAATAAAGTAAAATAAAATAAAATAAAATAAAAATAAATAAATAAATAAATAAATAGGTGTAAACACCAAAAAAAAAAAAAAGAGACAGAGACTGAAGTAAGGCATTCACACACAAAGGAAAGCCAGCAGCTAACAGTAGAGAGGAAGGGGACAGAATGGATTCTTACAGGGCCTATTAAGTAAAAGCAGAACCACAGACATGGTGATTATAAGAATTCTAGTTTCCAGAACTATGAAATAATATTTATTGATTGATTTGTACAATGAGAAATTAAGAATATGTGTTCCTGCTGTCTTGAGAAACAAATAAATATTTTTGATGAACTCCCCACTGAACTATTAAACAAAACTTCATATCCTTTTTAAAAATGATTTTTAATTTTTATTTTATTATTTGACATGTATGTATTTTTCTCTGTGTAGAATGTAAATGCTTGCTGAATATGGAGGCCAGAAGAGTCAGTCAGATCTCCCATTACTGGAGGAATAGACGGTTGCAAGCCACCATGTGGGTACTCAGAATTCAACCTTGGTTCCATGGAAGAAGGGCCAGTGGCCTTAACTGCTCAGCCATCTCTCCGGTCATAAGGCATGACTCTCACATGAAAGATTGGTGTTAAAATTGCAAAGGCTGCTAACAAAAGACCTTTTATAAAATGGAACACATGTTTATCAGTGAGAGTGTGACTCTATTAACACAGAGTATGAGAGTTTTTTTCTGAATCTGAGGAGGACTTCAGTTGACGCATAGTGGCAGTACTTTAACATCACTAGAAAGGAGCCCTGTCACAGTCAAACGTGTAATGACAAGTCATGAATAGTAAGTAGTATTTCTGAATTTTTTTTGACGTCTTTATTTTTCTTTTATTTTTGAGATTATAAAATATTATAATATTTCTCCCTTCCCTTTCCTCCCACTAAAACCTCCCATCCAATCCTCCTTGAAGTCATTCAAATTCATAGACTCTTTTTCATTAATTGTTGTTATATGCATTTGTGTATATGTTAATAATATATATATATTAACATATACACAAATATAATATATATATATATATATATATATATATATATATATATTCCTTAATACAACCTGCTCAGTCTGTATAATGTACTTAAATAAATGTTTTTAAGGGCAAACCATGCAGTATTACCCAATTTGTGTGTCAATTCCTTGGGAATATTACTTCTCCCTCACATAATATACCTTAGTGACATATAGTTGTTTATGTAGGGCTGAGGCCTCCTGGTCTTTCTATGTCACTTTAACATATATATTGTTATCCTTGGTCACTCATGTCTAGACAAATTCTACTGTAAAACTATCTGGTCTTCTGATTCTTAATTTATAAATATATTAAATAATAAATATATAGTATACACACACACATATATGGGTGGGTAAAACACCAAGTAATAAGGATGTCTGAAAAAGCTACAAAAATCATATTATTAATTTCTATCTTAGTTTGGATTTCTATTGCTATGAAGAGACACCATGACCACAGCAACTCTCATAAGGAAAACATTTAATTGGGGTTAGCTTACAGTTTCAGGGGTTTATTCCATTGTCATCATAGTAGGATATCCTCTTCCTCATCCTCACATTCTTCTGGCTTGTCACATTCCCAACCCTTCCCTTGCTTTGCAATTTGTCTTATCCACATGTCATCGTCAACTGACTGATCCCTATACTCTATGTTGCCACAACTCTAATAGTAGTATCTATTTGGCTTCCAAAACTTTCTGGTCTACCATAGATTATCAAGACCTCCTCTGTTCCTCTAACTTCTGGAATGAATGAGGAGGAGAACCTTTTAAAAATTAAATTTTCTCATGTAGATACATTCAAACCCCAGGTAATTTTTCTCTTACCTCATTTTCCCATTAAAATTTTGGTAATTTTCAAAAATTCTTCATGCCTTTATTATGATTCACAACCCATGCATGACTTTTAATTGTCACTAATGTACATTTTGGCAAAAGACATAATATTAGTGACTTTAAAATATATTTAGGGAAGTTCATTCTTCCAAAGGCATTTTCCATGCATAATAACCCAATTTAAAAAAATATATCTAATTTGGTTCTAGCTTGACAGGATTTTAAATATGGCTCAGAGGAGGTGAAATCTTTGGTATAGTTCCAAGCTAAATATATTAAATCCTTCATAGAAAATTTACATTCCCTTACTTTTGCACATTTCGATTTATGTCATTTGGAGTTGCCCTATATATTTCATTAGGGATGCTAACTGATCTCAACACATTATTTATAGAAAACACCTTTAGCCTACAAAGTTCCAGTATAATTATTTATTAAGATGCTATTTGAATTGTTCATAACACTTTAACTGGTTCAAACTAAAATAGAAATCTAAATTATTTTCCCTTAGTCTTTTCTTAGGTTCACTTAATTCTTAATTCCTACAAGAGTATTTTAACTTTCCATGTAAAGGAGAACTTCCCAGAATAATATAGAGAAGGACTATACTATTTTATGTTGTGATTGCTGGATTGATAATATTTTTGTCACATCACTATCATTCAAATAATTTTTAGAGCCTAATTGATTTTTCTGTCAAAAATGTTTTCAAGGCAACTGACATACATAACTCAGGGTCAAAAACATGATATACTCTTTCACATATCAGAAGGACTTGGTTTTAATCTTAAAGGGATTTCAATGTGATTTTCCTGGTTTGTGATATTTTAGGACTCATTTATTTCTGTTTTCATGCCAAATAAAATGAAGAGAGAGAGAACAAGCCAGGATAAGTGGTAAGCACGTATGATCCTTCAAATGCACTAACTAGAGTCAGTTATTATGTGCTGTTTTGCCACATAATATCTGTGTTATTCAGGTGAATTTCTTTGTGTGTTATTAAGCCTAAGATTCACAGTTTACCATAACTATAGTGACCTATCTCTTTAAAGTTATGTAACAGTATTCATGGAAAATTTGTCTGGCATATGTGAAATTGATATGATAGCAATTATGATAGTGTTTACAATATTTAAATTTCAAATAAATAACAAAATACTAGCACATCATTGACTAACCTTCTCTATCTCAGACCCCTTATGCAAGATAACACTATTCTTACAATTGTTATGTGAGACACCTTGCTGTTATAAATAAAGAGCTCTTTAGGGACTGTTTAACATGGACACAAATTCACACTGCCAGAAATTGGACTAACATCAGCATCATTTTCTTCAAAGTCTATGCCAACCACTGAAGAGATCATTTATATGATCTCTTATTAGCAAATTTTTATAATAGTAAAGGGCATTTTATTTCAGCAAATCAGGTAATACAGACAAACGCTAAGTAAATTAGAGCAAAACTGATGAGGTAGCATGTTAACATAAAAGATAAAAGTCAATGAATGTCTGCCAATTAACCTGTAATAGTCAAAGAAAGGTAAAACTATTAAAATCCTATTACATATACATGTAAATTGAGTAATAGCAAATGTTTAACATGTAATCTATTTAAAGAATTTCTTAGCACCAATACACATACATGCATACTTCACAAAAAAATCTGCTGTTACACATAAACATGTGATGACTTAGTATTCAAATACTGATAATCTTTTGACATGTAGTTTTTGTATCAATGTATTTCTAGCATATCTGTTTTTGAAAATACATGTTTTATTTTTCAGATTTATTTGTGTTTGCGTGTGTATGTGTGTGTGTGTGTGTGTGTGTATGTGTGTGTGTGTGTGTGTGTGTGTGTGTGTGTGTGTGTGTGTGAGAGAGAGAGAGAGAGAGAGAGAGAGAGAGAGAGAGAGAGAGAGAATGAGTATCTACAACACTTTTCCTTAATATGCTCATGACCTGTGTTAACCATTGCATACTTTAGAAAGGAGCTGCACTCTGACTGAGGTTAAAAGCAGCACAATTATATGGATATAAATACAAATCCTAGAAGGCAGTTTGAAAACATTATTGCTTAGCACATTAACGAGAGTAAGTACGCTACCTCCAGAGCCTGTGTTATCTTCAGTAATGGGCATTTGACGAGGTTAAAGTATCAAACATGAATTCCTTCCTGCACAGCAGACCTCAAATCCAAATGGAAAATGGTTGGTACTACCACAACCATCATATCACAATTACACCAGTAGACACAACTTACTGGCAGGGAACTACTGTACTGGGAAGGGTTCAGCACTGCCTTATAAAATAGATATTCTTCTACCCCAGCTCCATTTGCAGTACCTATAAGCAGTATGCAAGCTACCAGCAGGCAGTTTTCAGATAAGTTTCAATTGTCTAGCTTGATTTCTCTATGTCCTGCAACCCAAATGTGTGGTGCATGACCATCCAGTCATGATGGTAAAACATAAGCAATGGAAAAGGACCTGTGTTCCAAAAATAGACATGGTAGCACACATCTCTAATTCCTTCACTCCTAATAGGAAATGGGGTGTGAAGCTATGTATCCAGAGGTAAACAAGAGAGCCTGTAGGAAACAAGGTGGCCCCTGATTTTGTCCTTTGACCTCCATTCATATGTGGTAGCACTGAAGTGCCCACACTCATTCATACAAACACATACATGTACACACACAATGTGTTCAAAATGTCAAAGCTAGGTTTGGATTATCTTAAGATCATCAGTCCATATATAAAAGATAATTTGCCATGGGGTAAAACTCAAAAGTAAATTCTTAAACTTATAAAACAAATATGAAATGGAACTTTTGTGCACACACACACACACACACACACACACACACACGTACTGTTAAATGAATATTACTGTGATTAATGGTAGTATGAATTAATGTTAGTGTGCTACAACTATTAACATAAAGCACACAAAATTGTCAGCCACTTTCTCAAAATGTTAGCACAAAGAAAGAGATACAAATGTCTGAATATTTACATTTTCTTCTTACTAAGCTAATGCTCTCATCTGATGCAACATTCTGAGAGATACGTATCATCAAAATACTTCAATTTTATAACATGCCATTATCAATAGGGCATTAAAAGGGCACAGAAGTTTACTGAGCAACACTTATCAGCTGTTTCTCTCTTGACACCTTTTGCACATTATTCTCCCTCAACACTCAAAATAGTCCCTAAAGCTATACCCTATCTTAACCACATTATCACTAAAATTTCTTAAACATATGATAACTGGCTCAAGTAAAATTTCTAGGAATTCAATTTATGTTATTTCTGATCCTATAATTATTGTGGTCATGATATTTTAAGAATACATTGCTGTGGCATGTTCTGTATGCTGTGAATGTGTTGCCCTGATTGGTTGATAAATAAAATGCTGATTGGCCAGTAGCCAAGCAGGAAGTATAGGTGGGATAAGCAAACAACTAGAATTCTGGGAAGAGGAAGGCTGAGTCAGGAGATGCCAAGCCGCCATCCAGGGAGCAGCATGTAATGGCACACATGTAAAGCCATGGAACACGTGGTGACATGTAGATTAACAGAAGTGGCCTGAGTTTAAGTGTAAGAGCTAGTCAGTCGTAAGCCTGAGCTAATGGCCAAGCAGTTTTAATTATATTAGCCTGTGTGTGTTCACTTGGTTGGGTCCAAGTGGCAGCGGGACTGGTGGGTGAGAGAGATTTGTCCTGACTGCTGGCCAGGTGGGACACAGAAAAACTTTCAGTTACAATATATCATTTATACATGTCAGTAATGTGTGTTGAAATGGGTACAAGTAACTAGACATCAAAATACCGAACAACCCAATTAAAAAATGGGTTACAGAGCTAAACAGAGAATTCTCAACAGAAGAATCTCAAATTGAGTAAGGAATTGCTCAACATCCTTGGTCATCAGGAAAATGCAAATCAAAATGATGCTGAGATACCATCTTACACCTGTCAGAATGGCTAAGATCAAAAACACTGATGACAGCTTAGGTTGGAGAGGATGTGGAGCAGAGGGAACACTCCTCCACTGTTGGTAGTAGTGCAAACTGGTACAGCGACTTTGGAAATCATATGGCAGTTTCTCAGAAAAATTGGCCATCAATCTTCCTCAAGACGTAGCTATACCACTCTTGGTCATATACCCAAGGAATGCTCAATCATACCACAAGGACACATGTTCAACTATGTTCATAGCAGCAATAATTATAATAGCCAAAACCTGGAAACAACCTAGATGCCCCTCAAATGAAGAATGGATAAAGAAAATGTGGTTCATATACACAATGGAGTACTACTCAGCAGAGAAAAACAATGATGTCATGAGGTTTGCAGGCAAATGGATGGAACTAGGAAAAATCATCCTGGGTGAGATAACTCAGACTCAGAAGGACAAACATGGTATGTACTCACTCATAAGTGGATACTAGAAGTAAAGCAAAGGATAACCAGACTACAACCCACAGCTCCAGAGAAGCTAGCTAGCAAGGAGGACCCTAAGAGGGACATATAGCTTCCCCAGTGAAAGAGAAATAGATGAGATCTACATGAGCAAACTGGGAGTGAGGGGCGTAATGGAGGGCAAGGGATGGGGGATGAGAACATAGAGGAATGGGAAGTTCAAACTGGAACAGGGATAGAGTAGGAGAGAAAGGGAAGAGGTATCAGGATAATTGAAGACATATGGGAACAAGGAGAAACAGAGTGCTAGGGAAGTTCCCAGAAATCCACAAGGATTTATAGGTGCCACACATTTTTTTAAATCATGTATTATATGGACATCTAATGTCCTTATTTATATATAACTTAAACAAAATTTAATGGAATAAAATGTTTCAAATTTCTTGAAATATATTTTTATAATTCTAATATATACTCACTAAAATACTTTACGGTAAAGTCTCTATGCCTGCCTTGTATGCTAAGGCAGGCAAACTCCATCTTCTCCTTTTTTTAATGAACTCTGTTCCCCAGGTCTTTCATCAGACTTAAATTTATTGTTATAGCAGGTGCTAATTGAACATAATGGAGTCAACATGAAATAAAAAGGCACAATCTTGATTATATTTTTCCTCTTTAGGCAAGTGTCTAAAATAATGGAAAAATCAAAGAGGCTGAGTTATTGATTGATAACTTTTTCAAAAACCTATTATTTTCCATTTAATCAATTCTGAAAACAATTTGAAATGTACACTTGTCATGAAAATTACTATTGTTCTTTACTTGTTTGAGAGTCTCAAATCTGTAGCTGTCACCTAGTGTGTTCTAGTACAAACTTCCTACTTTATCCAAATCAATGAAATGCATGTTCTTTGTCCCTGGATTTCACTGAAAATAGATCTACAAAAAGCAAGAGTATTTAGACTTCTGCTATACAGCTGAAAATTTCACAATTGAGGTGTTGACAAACTCTTTATAGTGCTCTTTTCTTTTAAAACCGTTCTCATTTTGAATATGAAAGATTTTTCTATTTCCTATGATTATAATGAAACACATCCTTCAAATTCATTCTGAAATTAAACCAGTTAGGAGTAGGAAGCTAGTCAATGAAACATGAGCAAGCATTCCACTTATTTATTTATTTTTATTTTGTAAGCCTTCACTATCAAACTGAGTTCCAATTCCTCCTACATTTTTTTCTTTTCCTTTTGAGATTATAATTATACCATTTCTTTATTTCCTTTCCTTGCTCCACACTCTCCACATACATCTCTTTGCTCTTTTTCAAATTTATGTTCTTTCAGTTCATTAACTGTTGCAACATGCAAATTATATATATATATGTGTGTGTGTGTGTGTGTGTGTGTGTGTGTGTGTGTGTGTGTGTGTGTGTGTTTCTAAAATATAACCTGCTGAGTCTTAATAGTGTTACTCACGTGTATATTTTTCAGAGTAACCAACTGGTATATTCCGCCCAAGAGACTGCTTCTCCCGTTCTCGGCATTCTGGAATTCGCTGTAGTTCTCTGTGCAAGATTGGATTATGCTTTCCTCATCTATTTTTGAATGTTTATTGTTATTGTCCTTGTTCAGCTCATATTTAAGTAGTCATGTTGGTAAGACACTACTAGAAAGCATAATCATACTTAAATTTCCCAGATCCTCTGGCTTTTACAATCTCTCTGCCCCTGTTCTGTGGATTGATCCATTGTTTCTGTGCTCCACAACTCTGCATTTTAATTGGTCATGTTTTTCTGCAATGGTCTCCATCTATTGTATCAATAAATTATTAAACATCAAGTTATAGAAATGTATTTAAGGTATACTCAGTCATCGAGATTTGTAAAATTGATGCATGTATGTGTGTTCATATACATTTATATATGCTTTAGATATCTGAAAGTAAAAACTGCACAAAAGTACACATATGAGGATTCAGTTTTACAGTTGGTTATCAGATGTGAGGCAAAAAAAAGTGTTAAAATTTTTAAATATTACACAGGTGGCTAGGTGAAAATGTGGCTGTGTGAGTAAGCCATCACATAAGGACTTTCTGCTTCCCGTCCATCACACATTCAAGTGACAATTCAAGCAGGAAGATCTGAGAGAGCAGTTAAACTGTTGAAAGCATACACACATGTATATTCTTAATCCTTATATTAGGCATTTTTGTTATGTAAAAAGATAAATATTACGGACTTTTGTACAATGCATAAATGTGGCTGCTTTCTTGGAATAGAAACGGACAACTTAAGGTTTTTAAGGAACCGATATTGATGAAGCAAAAGCTTTGAATTCCTTGCCAAGTCTGGCACCGAATTCTGTTTTAAGTTCCATAGACCAGAGAAATTGTGAGTTTTCTCCTGTTGCAATACTTGGCCAATGTCAAACTATCTGTCATCCATGCTTGCCAGTCTTCTTCAATACTCTCCTTTCAGGTTAGAAGAAGAACTCAGATGGTAATCAAAAGTCTTTGATTCAAACACCATTACCACCATCAAAGTTGAAACATGAAAAAAAACATTTTTTATTGGAAGGGAAAAACAAGATGGATTAGCTTCCGTGGTCTTAATAAGAAAAATGCATTGCTTAACCAATTAGCATTTCCTATTATTGCCTTGACAGCCAAACTTAGAAATACTCACTAAACATTTTTAGACAACCTATCCAAGTACATATTTTCTAGCATGTTATATAATGTAAAACGTAATACAAGTTAGGTTTCCTAGGATTAATTAATAAAGTAAAAGCCATGTCATCTTTGAAGGAAACAAACACATGCAAACTCACTCAGATAGTTTGGGCAAGTTTGGTGC
This sequence comes from Peromyscus eremicus, assembly GCF_949786415.1. Classification (NCBI taxonomy): domain Eukaryota; kingdom Metazoa; phylum Chordata; class Mammalia; order Rodentia; family Cricetidae; genus Peromyscus; species Peromyscus eremicus. The sequence goes on along the minus strand of NC_081429.1, from coordinate 14,608,498 downwards.
TTAAAGTTGTAGCATCGGGAATATGAGCTCCATGATTGAAGTCTTTCTCTGCAATTAAACATTAATCTTACACAATTCACCGCACCTTTTCTCCATTCCAACATGTACATTTCTTAGATAATTCAGAAAATAAATGTTCTTATATTAAGATGTTTGATGTAGACTTGGAAATACAGAAGAATAAAAGCAGTAGGATTTCAAGCCTCCATTGGAAAGGGTGGGAAGTAAACTGTGGTTAGTCTCTGCTCTTTGGAGCCCTTATATGAGCAGGGTTATTCATTCCCACCCTTGTACTTAGTATGGAGGTGTGAGAAATTCTTACATCAGACAGTAGACTTGCAAGGTCAGGAATGGGCAAAGTACCTTATTCTCTAAGTAATAGAGTATTTTGGTTACAGAGTTTCTAACAAGAAAATGAGCAACTATTGCTTCACCTACTACTTTTACTGAAAGCAGATTTCTCTATTCTAAATTGATTTTTTAGCTATTTAAAAGAATGCTATCCTTCCTTCCTTCATTGTTGTACTTTCCTTGTTTGAAAGCCAGATACTCAAGAGTTGGACATGAAAAAATTCTTATTAATACTGTATTCATCAAAACTGTCCCCCAATTTAGGGAATTAGGAAAATAAACAAAATCTGAGTCACATTATTACCACAGCTCCTACCTAGAAAATCTTCAAATGAGCAAAGCAGGGTGAAATGAAAGAATACTGGCAATAACTTAAAGCCATACACAGAACTAAAGATCTATTAAAGAGACCATATTGCCACCTTAACACCTAGTGTTGTTGCAGAGAGATTCATATCACTTTCTGTTTTCTAGGTGATTTAAGAACCATCTATCCAATTGATAAATGACAGATTAAATAAAAGAATGCAGAAAATGTGGTGCATATGCAAAATACAACAAAATTCATTTGTAATGAAGAATGGAATCATGACTTATGAAGGACAATGGGGGGAATTCAGTGAAATATTTTCAATTCAGAAAGACAACTGCAGTAATATTCCTTTCATTTACAATATATATGTATATATGCACACACACACACACATATATATATATATATATATGAAAGAATATAAAAGGGACAGTTTAAGAGAACAAAGAGTTCTAAAGGGATAAAGAAAAAGATAAAAATGGAGGGTAATATAATATATATGTGTCATGAAAACAGATGAAGGTACTATTTGAGAGGCAAACAGTGAGGGATAAGAAAGAAATTAATAAAATAAGAGAAAAGAAAAATCCTATATAATTTATTTGACTTGGGAATTGATAATTTTAAATGATATTTGGTTATCAGTTCCTAGTTTCTTATTTGAAACAATCTTGTGTTCCCTAGTGACTTAAAATACTCCATACAGCAAGAAGGTATAATATTTATAAATGTAGATACACCCAACACAAGACTATAAAATAGAATGTTAAAATTGTAACAATAAATTGAGAAACAGATTTGTAACAATGTTCTCATATTTCTATACCATATACTCAGAATGGATAGCACAATCAGGTATAAGAGAGGTGAAAACAAGAAATGATAGAATATATATTCCACATCTAAGATCTGTATTATCTTATTCATACATTTTTCTCAAGTACACATGATCAATGGTATGTCATATAATATAATAATATGAAGAAGATAAAGAAGAAGAAAATAAAGGAGGAGGAGGAGGGAGAGAAGAAGAATTCAAAGCCAACCAAAGTGATATTATGAGACTCTATCTCAAAAAAAAAAAAAGAAAGAAAGAAAGAACATAATAAGGGAAATGTGCTCTGTGGTTTAAAGCTTGAAGAATATGTGTATTGAAATTCTAAATAAATTGTTGATAAATTTTGCATTGGCTATCCATTACTTAATGATTATTAACAAAAATATTATAAGATGAAACTTGCCACTTCACCAATATCCACAGAGATAGATATTTAATGATATGATAGTCATATGTTAGTTAGACATCTACAGGACAGATTATTATTCAGGCATTCTCCACATTTATGTTTTTGTGAGAATTGTTCATGTAGTAAGTATGATTCAGAGACAGTTTTTTAAACTTTAGGACTGGTTAACTGACATATCTTTAGACTTACTTTACATGGAAAGGAAATATCCAGTAGATATATCAGTATTTTATTATTTCATAAGGCGTCAATAAAATTAAAGTTCTGTTGTCACTAATATTTAGTTCAGTTGACATTTAAATGAGTATTTGTCACTATATTCTTTCTGGTCTTCTAAAATACACTATTATTTGACCTTTGTTTAAAAGTCTTTTTTAAGACAAAAGTTAAATCTTATTGCTCTTGATTGACTGAGGCATTTTGAGTGAGCAATGCTCTCTTTCTTAAAACATGTATTTTCATTTTACATACCACCCACAGTTTCTTTTCCCTTCCCTGTCCCTCATGCCCTCTATCCACTCCTCAAAGAGAGTAAGGCTTCCCATAGGGAGTCAAAAAAGTCTGGCATACTGAGATGAGACAAAACCAAACCCCAATCCCCTGTATCAAGGCTGAGCAAGGTATCCCATCATAGGGAATGGGCTCCAAAAGCTAGTTCATGCACCAAAAATAGATCCTGGTCCCACTGTCAGGGGCCCCATAAACAGACCAAGTCACACAATTGTCACCCACGTTCAGAGAGCCTAGTTTGGTCCCATGCAGGTTACCCAGCTGTCAGTCCAGAGTCAGTGAGCTCCCACTAGTTCAAGCCAGCTGTCTCTTTTTATTATTAAGAGATTTTCTATTCATTTTACATACCAACCACAGATTCCCCTCTTCTCCCAACTCCTGCCCCTCAGCCTTCCCACCAACCAATTTTCCATTCCCACCACCTTCAAGGCAAGGTCTCCCATGTGGAGTCAGCAGAGCCTGAGTCTCTTTTATTTTATTTTTTACATTATTGGTTATTCCCAGGAAAGTACTTGTTCATGTTACACATATACACTTTTATCAATCTAGACTTTCACTTGAATTACATAGAAGCAGTAAGCTATAGTATGATTTAAATAAAATAACATAATGGTGAACACCAAATTTAATGGCTTCAGACTGACAAAATCAGAGGATTAGCACCTTTTCTTCAACCAAAACATACCAGGGAGGTCAAAGGAAGGGATTAAGAAACATCAATAACATGAAATAAGATACTGAGAGACAAGCCCAAATCTAGTCAGAACTAAAATAAATTATAGGGCTGATGAACCTTGATTGAAGGGGGGGAAAAGCCTATTCAGACAAGTCCATTAGTTAATGATGTACTCAACTTCATGAAAATAAACTATATCATCTAGTAAATAATGCTGAAAGACATGCCCCCCCAACGTCACCTGGTTCCTGACTCAGAGAATATACAAATTGAATATGATCACCAACCAATTTCTGGCTCCCTTGGGCCACCCAAATGCTTTCTCCTTAATATATGCATATATGCTTTTTAATTGTTTAATTTACCTTTTTTTCTTTGAGTTCAATCAAATTATTTCAGATACGAAGAAAAGAGAAAAAATAAATGGAAAATAAAGTATCTCTAATAATTTGAATATATTTATTTATATTTATATATACACATGTGTATCCAACACACACACACACACACACACCATTTTTCTCAATAATCATTTTTCTCAATATAATGTAATTAGATAGGGACTGGGGAGATGGATCAGTCCAAAAAGTACCTGTAGTGCAGGCATAAAGACCAGAGTTTGAATCTTAAACAACCACGTAAAACAAAAACAAATGAACAGGCGAAACTAACTAAGAAGTGGTGGAATGTATCTGTAATTCCATGGATTTATTGGAGTAAGTAAGCATAGGAATACAAGCAAATGCTTGAATCTAAGTTGCCATCCAGCCAAGCCAACTCTGAGTTTTAGTGAGAGGACCTATTACAAAAGCAAGATGGGTATGTAAACAAAGAAGATGACCAGTGTCTTGGTCTAGCTTCCAACTACATGCATGTGCACTCTAATGCACAAATGCACATTCTGACACAAACACACAGGTATATCACTTACTGTTCCATGCTCCTCAAAAACACAAAAGATGGACAAGTTTCTAAATAATTTGTGAAAGTTAAAAGTGCTAGAGTGTTGCATCATGACACCTTACTCTGGGGATTTGTTTTACATCAAAGTTCACAATAGGTTAAGATAAGAGAAGAAATATAAATTTTTACGTGATTCTACTTACTGCCCTAGGTGACAAGATATGAAGTAGACAGGAAACAATCAACGTAAGTCCCAAACTTGGTCTTGAAATTAGTCACATGACTTTGTTTTATAAGAATAGATTGAAGCATTTGACAATGGGGTCAGAGAAAATCCAATCACTCTTTCATCTCAAATTATTCAAACACGGTTACTGAAGAACAAAAATGGAGCCAAGAAAACATTGAAGAACAAAGATGCAAAACAAATCAACCTAAATTAAATATGTGAAAGTTAAGAAAGAAACAACACACTTCAATAATGACTCCTGTGTGATGCAGAAGAAAGTAATATTTTACTGCTTGAGAGGCTAGCAAATAATATCTGTCTGGTGATATTTTGTGTATGCTCTAACAAATAAAGCTTGCCTGACGATCAGAGGGCAAAGCCAGTCACCAGTTAGCCCTAGAGGCTAGGCAATGGTGGCACACACCTTTAACCCCAGCACTAGGGATCTCATGCTTTTGCTCCCAGTACTTGGGAGGCATACATGCCTTTAATCTCAGCACTAGGGAGGTGGAGACAGGAAGTGATATGGCTAGGTGGAGAGAGGAATATAAGGCAGGAGGAGATAGGATCTCACTCCCTTTCGGCTGAAAAATTCATAGAAGCAAGAACTTGTGGCTGGCTGCTCTGCTTCTCTGATTTTTCAGCATTTACCCCTATATCTGACTCGAGGTTCTTATTATTAAGAACAATTAGAGTTCACATGACAAGCTGAAGATTTCAAGACTTTGAAGTATGTAGAGCAAAGTAAGAATGAGGGATAAACCATCAACAAATGAAATAGTGCACATCTTAAAGTTTTTAAAATACAAGGGGAGATTGACGGTCAGAGGGAAATAAAATCTTCAAATGCTTTTGAAAAGCAGAAAGTAATAAACTGAAGAATTATGATGGATCACATAATCCCCAAACACGAGAGAATTTAACAGTCTTTAAAATATAACCTATAGACTAAAGGAAAGAATTCAAAGTGATTAAGAAGAAAACACAAGAGAATTTTATTTCTTGTTTATACTCAATTTTCTGTTATATCTGGTTACTGATTCTGATTCCTGCCAATATGAATCATGTTAATATGTTTACATGTAAGAACATGTCAATTGGGTTGGTTTTAATTATCAATGTTTACTCATTAAATAATAATATTTTAAGTAAGTTTGGTAGAAAAAATTGGATGTATCTGTCATTGAAAGAATATGGACCTAGCTCTAAACATTTATGTATGAAAATAACAAATGTTAGGTAATCCACACAGGTAAGATTCTCCTTTCACTTGAAAAACCTAAGAAAAAAATGAAAATAAGTATATTTTCTCATTTTTTAAATTTATTCACTCTTTCATATGTGTACATAATATGTCTCTGTGTGTATATATCTGTATAAACAATTAAGGGACAATGAGAATGACTAAATAACTTCCTAGTTAATAGACTTATTGCCTGTGTTTTACTAAAAGAGATTTTGTAAACACATTAAAATATTTTCTCTATGAATAAATACAATTCTAAAAAGGAAACTAAGATAATGCAAACTTTAATATGCTAGAACTTTTAAGATGAAAAATTCAAAAAAATGAGCTATTTGAACTGATTTCTTAAATGATATTCTACATATATGATATATGGCATTTATTAATTAAAATTTAACATACATTTTATGTTATATTACATATATATTATGCATGCATATACATACTTACATGTCATATGTCTACAGAATATTAGGGGATACTAGTATAAAAACACTCATTTAATACAGAGAGTTCAGTATGTTTATTATTTTATTTTCTCCTTTATTAGAGACCCAGAAAATTATAATGCTATTCATTTTTGTCAATTGTTCCCTATGTACCATGTGCATACATGTGCATATATTAGCCCCACATTACACATTCACAAAGTAGAATTGTTACAACTCTATGCTTGGAAATATGTATATAAATAGTCCAATGAATTCACTATGAAGGTCTAAATTTGACATGGTTCTATATAATACTAAATTACTGCACATTATAAACATTTTTATGTGGTATTTGTAGACTGACAGAACATCAAGTCCATGAAGCAAAAGCCACTTAATGGAGCATTAGAATTAAATGTAAAAACGCTCTATTTAAACATATAGTTATTTGTTGGTTCACTGAATATTAATTTGTCATGCATTTACTTATGAATGAGTCATATGACAGTTAAACTAATGACTTTGATTCCAGGGATCTAGACATGTTTCATATTTAGCTTAGAGAAATATTAATATCCAACTTCACATTGAAGTGATGTTCAATGGTCCTATACAATAATGGGATGGGAATCAAGAGCAAGTTCAGCCTGCATTGCAGGTTCTGTCTGTGGGCAAATGGTGAGCAAATGTGGATTTCCACTGTTTATATAAAGAGTCCATTGGCAGCCTTCTCTTCCTTTCCTCTGAAAAAATCTTCTTGGAAACTGGATAAGAAGAAGTTCGGTGGCTGACTCTCCAAAACACAAACACATCTATGACACACTCTCTAACACTTGTGGATGTAGTTTACACAGTACAGAGTGAATTTTCAGATTATCACCTAAAGATGTTTTGATTGTATAACTATACCATAAGTGTAGTTACTAGGTCTAATTTTAAGAGTAAAATAAGTAATTCAGCCAAGAGAAAAGTCTCTTGAAGGATGCAGATCAACAAATATAAGTTCATACTCTGAACACTGAGGATGGAGGAAAGGACCATCAGGCAAACAATGCTGCTAGACACACTCAAAGGTATAAAATATAGTCTCCTCTCAACCCTCCTGAGGATGCATGTACAGGGTGATATTTCTGTTTTTCCATAGGAAACTAATTTTGGATTTGTGACCTTAGGATCTAAAAGAGGAAATTTGTGATGAAATGTATTCAAGTATGAGCACACATTCAGAAACATTGCAAATGGTGATAAATCCCAGTCTGAGTTCAAAATGGTAGGTTGGATTGCTTGTCAGTGAGAACTGCAGAGATATGAAGTTCAGAGGAGCCCTCCTGTAATAATACATCTTACAATAAAGACTCCCAACAATGTTCTTTCAAAGGATCAACATTTTTATTATAACAGCTTTGGGAGCAGTTTGTGTACCAGAACATTATTGAAATCAATAAATAATAGCAATAACTGGTGGTTCTAGGTATGGACATAGAAAGAGGAGCTGCTATCCTGCCCAAAGTCTAGCCAAATAACGCATTTTTATTCACTGAGAAGGAGGATAATCAATATTAACTTTGTACATTGCCTCCTTGTATTTCCATTTTCAAATCAGCTAATAGTTTAATTATCTTCCTTACAAATGAAAGAAAGTGGGCATCACTTTCCAGAGCTATAAGAAGAGAGAAGTGGAAACAAATTCAATTTAGCTACAGTCACTCACTTTGTTGTTTTGGGTACACCATATTCTGAGTATCCTAAAAAAGCAAAACCAGAGTATTAACACTCAGGAGGAATACAGCCATCAGTAAATTAATCTAGTCATTCAGAAAATAAATGAAAACACCAAATGGCAAGCTATACACTTGAGTTACATTGTTGTGTGGCATTTTGCTCTGAATTGCAACATCCTATCCAATATGAAACACTTGCAGTGAAAGAAAGGGGAGGCAACTGAACCTCAGGAGCTACACAAAAGGTCATCTGTCAGGGAGAACAGGAACTTGGGATATTATAGAAGATACCTCCCCAGCAGTGAAAAAAAAGAAGTACACGTTCCAGGAGCTGGAGACTTTGACCAACAAAACTGCAAAAAGGAAAGATGCTCCAGAATGCCACGCTGCCTGCAAGCTGTGTACAGAGTTCCATGAGTGCAGGTTTTAGGAGTAGTCACCATGTTGGGGTGAGCTATGCAACACTGCAGCTACTTTTGAGTTATCCAATTTCTTTGTTTGTAGCCATTCATCTATAATCCTGTTAGTAACACCAATTAAAAAAATTGGTTTACCAAATTAGGCACAGGTGTAACAGTTACTTTGGCCAGCTCTGGGCTCCCATTCTGGGGTGAGTAACTGTGTAAGTACTGCTTCTCCACACAAAAATTCTGTCACAAAACAGCTACAATGGCTGTGAAGCAAACTACAGGACAAGAAAAATAAAAGGATTTAAAAAATCCTCACACTGGTGGGTGGAGAAAATGATCAAAATAATTTTCATACATGTATGAAATTTTCAAAGTATTAATAAAAACAACTTTTCAGTACCATGGAAGCTCCTCAGCTATTGGTCCACAGTTCATGTGTTTCCATTAGTTTGGCTAGTTGTTTCTGTACTTTTTCCAATCATGGTCCCAATATCTCTTGCTCATAGAATCCCTCCTCTCTCTCTCTCTCTCTCTCTCTCTCTCTCTCTCTCTCTCTCTCTCTCTCCCCCTCCCTCCCTCCCTCCCTCTCCCTCTCCCTCTCCCTCTCCCTCTCCCTCTCCCTCTCCCTCTCCCTCTCCTCTCTCTCTCTCTCTCTCTCTCTCTCTCTCTCTCTCTCTCTCTCTCTCTTTCTCTCTTTCATCGATTGGACTCCTGGAGCTCCATCTGGGACCCAGCTGTGGATCTCTGCATCTGCTTCCATCAGGCAGTGGGACCAGGCCCTGTCCCTAGTGCATGAGACAGCTTATTGGAACCTAATGCCTATTTTGAGACACTTTGTGCAACCTTGGTACAGGGAGGAGGGGCTTGAACCTGCCTCAACTGAATGTATCAGGCTCTGCTGACGCGCCATGGGAGACCTTGCCTTGGAGGAGGTGGGATTGGGTGGTGGGTTAGCGGGGAAGGCTAGGGGGTGGGAGGAGGGGGAGACAGGGAAATCTGTGGTTGATAATGTAAACTAAATAGAAAATCTCTTAATAAAAAAAAGAAAAAAATAACTTTTGAAAGAATTGTATCCAGAATGGATAAAAACTTCTAAAACTTAATTAAATGTTAGAGAAACCAATTAAAAATGAAAAATGGACAATATATAGATAGATAGATAGATAGATAGATAGATAGATAGATAGATAGATAGATAGATATGGGGGTGTCAATGAGTGCAAGAAAAATATCCCACATTGTTAGCAATCAGACATGAAAATCAAAACTGCAGTGAGATGCTCCTTCACACCCACAAGGCTGGCAAGTAGTAAAAACAAATATCAACTGCTGATGAGGACATGCAGAAATAAAAACTTCCACAACTTGGAGAAATAGAAACTTTGTCACTCTACTTTTTTTTTCATTTGTTTGGAGACTGCTTCTGTTTGGTTTTTGTTGCTGTTGTTTTGTTTGCAACATATTCTGACCACAGTTAAGGCTCCCTTGTTTTCTCCCATTTTCCCCACACACACCTATCTATTCCCCCAGATCCACTCCTTCTCCTTTTCAAAAAAAAAAAAAAAAAAAAAGCATGCCTTCCAGAAATATCCAATGAACATGGTATAACAAGATGAAAGCCGGGCGGTGGTGGCACACTCCTTTAATCCCAGCACTCGGGAGGCAGAGCCAGGCGGATCTCTGTGAGTTTGAGGCCAGCCTGGGCTACCAAGTGAGTTCCAGGAAAGGCGCAAAGCTACACAGAGAAACCCTGTCTCGAAAAAACAAAAACAAAAACAAACAAACAAACAAAAAAGATGAAATAAGACAAGTTGCAAGCCCTCTATCAAGGTTGGGTGAGGCAACCCAAGAAAAGGGTCCCAAGAGAATATGAAAGGGTCACAGACAACCCCACTTCCCTGTAGATGAATTTCTAAATGGTCTTATTAAATAAAATACACGGAGCCAGAAATTAGGGTTAAAGCCTGAGAGAGATCAGAGGAATAGGCTAACCTCACCACACCAACTCTGCAGCTTCCAAATGCAATACTTCCTGTCTACGTCTATATGCCTTGTTCTTCTGCCATCTGATTTGCTCTCTCTGTCCAGCTACATCACTTCCTCTTCCTGCCCAGCTCTGTCATTTCCTGTCTGTCTGTACAGACCTGCGGACCTCCATGGTTAACCAGTGTCGGAATTTAAGGCATGTGCCACCATGCCTGGCTCTGTTCCCAGTGTGGCCTTGAACTCACATAGATACAGACAGATCCCTGCCTGCCAAGTGATAGGATTAAAGACATGTGCTACTGTTGCCTGACTTCTTTGTTTACTTATAATGGCTAGCCTTTTTCTCTGATCTCCAGGCAAGCTTTATTTATTAAAGCGCAAATAAAATTTCACAACACTCCCCTGTTAGGGGTCCCACAGAAACACCAAGCTAACAAATAAATGCAGAAGACCTAGCACAGACCCAGGAAGGCTCCATGATTGTCATTTCAGTCTCCGTGAGCCCCTCTGAGCCTACTTTTTTGATATCTGTGGACAATGTTCTTCTGATGTCCTCCATTGATCTCACTTTTACATTTCTTCCTCTCACTCTTCCACAGGGTTCCCTGAGCTCCAAGATGAGGGACCCCCATGAAGGTCTCCAATTCGGGCTCTCTCTCTGCCTAATATTTGGCTGTGGGTTTCTGCCTCAGCTCCTAGCAGTTGCCAGCAGTAACCTCTTTCATAACAATCTACGAGTATAGCAGAATACTTTATGCATCATTACATTGACATTTCCCCCCTCCAGTCATGTTTGGTCCTATCTTGTGTCTCTGGGTCATTCAGCTTGTGCGTTCTGGTGCTCCAGGCAGTGTCAGGGGTGGACCTACTCTCCTGGGATGGGCTTTATGCTAGACCAGTCATTGGTTTGCCACTCCCCTAATCTCTAGACTACCCTCATCCCAGCACATCCCATAGGCAGGACTAACTGCAGGTCAAATTTATGTGGCTGGTGTGGTTTCCCACTCCCTCCACTTAAAGTCTTGTCCGGTCACTAGAGATGGCAGTTCAGGCTGTATATCCCCTATTTCTAGTTTTTGTTGGGGAGTCTTTGTTGGGGTTCTTCCTTGTAGATTCTGGAAGAGTACCTTGTGCCAAGTGTTTATCAACCCTGAAGTGCCACCTCGCCTTCCAGTAGTCTCTTTCAGTACTCTCATTTTCTAATCACCACCCACCCTCAGTCTATTCACGAAATCTATTTCCCTTCACTGGGAGATCTGGGCATCCCCCTTGAATCATCCTTGTTACTTAACCTCTGTGAGTGTGTGAATTGTAAAATAGTTACTCCTTATTTTACATCTAATATTCACTTATAAGTGAGTACATACCATGTTTGTCATACTGGGTCTGAGTTACCTCACTCAGGATGATTTTTTTTTCTAGTTCCATCCATTTGCCTTCAAATTTTATGATGTTATTTTTTAACAGCAGAGTAATACTCCATTGTTTAAATGTAACACATCTTCTTTATCCATTCTTTGGATAAGAGACATCTAGGTTGTTTCCAGTTTCTAGCTATTATGAATAAAGCACATATGAACATGTTTGAGCAACTGTCTTTTTGGTACGATTTAGTGTCTTTTGTTATATGCCCAAGAGTGGTATAACTAGGTCTTGAGATGGACCGAGTCCTAGTTTTCTGCGGACCGGCCATATTTATTTCCATAGTGGTTGTATGAGTTTGCACTTTCACCAGCAATGAAGTAGAGTTTCCCTTGCTCCACATTCTTGCCAGCCTGAGCTGACATGTATATTATTGATCTTAGACATTCTGACAAGTGTAAGATGGAATCTCAAAGCAGTTTTGATTTGAGTTTCTCTGACGGCTAGAGATGAGAGATGTTGAACATTTCTTTTAGTGTTTCTACCATTTTGGTTTCCTCTATAGAGAATTCTTTGTTTAAATCTGTATTTCATTTTTAAATAGATTATTTGTTTTCTTGATATCTGGTTTCTTGAGAACATTATGTATTTTTGAAATTAGCCCTCTGTCAGATCTGGAATTCACAAAAATGTTTTCCCATTCTGTAGGCTGTCATTTTAGCCTATTAAAGGTATCCTTTCCCTTACAGAAGCTTTTCAGTTTCATGAAATCCCATTTATTAATTGTTAATTTTAGTGCCTTTGCCATTCATGTTTTGTTCAGGAAGTTGTTTCCTGTGCCAATGCATTCAAGATTGTTCCCTATTTTCTCTTCTATCAGGTTCCGTGTATCTAGTTTTATGTTTATTTTTTTTTATCCACTTGAACTTAAGTTTTGTGCAGGAAGATAAATATGGATAGCCAACATCAAATTAAATGGAGAGAAACTCAAAGCCCATCCCACGAAAATAAGGAACAAGCCAAGGTTGTCTACTCTCTTCATATCTATTCATTATAGTACTTGAAGATCTAGTTTGAACAATAAGACAACAGAAGGAGATTAAGAGGATACCAATTGGAAAGGAAGAAGTCAAACTTTACCTATTTGCAGATGATAAGACAGTGTACATAAGTGACCCCAAATTCTACCAGGAAACTCCTACAGCTGATAAACACCTTCAGTGAAGTAGCTCAATACAAGATGAATTAAAAAAAAATCAATAGCCCTCCTATATACAAATGAACTGAGAAAGAAATTAGGGAAAAGACACCATTTACAATATCCATATATAATATAAAATATCTTGGGGTGACTCTAACCAAGCTATGAATGATAAAATCTTCAAGTCTTTGAAGAAAGAAATTAAAGATATCAGACAATGGAAAGATCTCCCATGCTAATGGATTGGTAGGAAAAACACAGTAAAAATGGCAATTTTACCAAAAGTAAACTACATGTTCAACACAATAACCATCAAATTTCCAACATGATTATTTACAGATCTTCAGAGGACAATATCAAACCTCATACAGAAAAACAGAAAACCCAGGATAGCTAAAGCAATCCTGAACAATAAAAGAACTTCCTGAGGTATCACCATCCCTAATTTAAAGCTGTACTACAGACCTATACAAATAAAAAAAAGCATGATATTTGCATAAATAGACAGTTTGATCAATAGACTCAAACCAAAGTCCCAGACATAATTCCACACACTTATGAATACCTGATTTTTGATAAAGGAGCCAGAAATACACAATAGTAGGTAGAAAGCATCTTCAACAAATGGTGCTGACCTAACTGGATATCTCTTTCTCCTTCCAATCTCCCCCATATACTCCCCACTCCACTGCCTTTCAAATCTATGGGCTATTTTTCATCAGCTGTTACTGCATGCATGTATGTAGTGGTGTATAACCTGCCAAGTACATATAATGTTACTTGTGTGTTTGTTTTCAGGGCTGACAATTTGGCACTCAACAATTGTGTTCTCTTCTCTAGGGAGGACTTCCTCTTCCACTCATAGCTTTACTCAGTTTTCTGTAGTTCATTGTGTAGGGTTGGGGCCTCATGGGCTTTCCTTTGCCAGGTTTCGTAGATTTGGTGATGTCCTCCTTGTTCAGCCCATGTTTGAGCAGTCATGTTGGTAAGAATTTACTTTTGACAATGGGAAATTTTACAACTTTAAAAAAATATTCTCAGAGTTCCTCAAATAATTTACCTGATAATTACAATATATCTGACTACTCCTTGGCATATATTCAATGGTAATAATCCTAAAATGATAATAATAATTTTTAAAATGTGGTCTGAATCTTAGTTGTGCCATCTATGGCACATGTAATTAATGCATGGTATAAAAACAGTAGTGTTCCTAGGTGAAGATTTTTAGAAGGGACTCAATCATAAGAGCTCTAAACTCATCATTCTTGGTTCATAATTTGGTAGGATACTGCAGGTGATAAACACAGAAGAGGTTGGACCTAGTTGAAGTGAGCGGGTCTTTAGAGGTGCACTTTGAAGTCTATAATTGTTCCAATCACTTTTCATTTCCCTCTATCCTTCCTTTCATCCTTCTACCATACTTCTCTCCATCCCCATTATTCTCTTCCTCCTTCCATCCTTCTCTTTCTCCCTCCTTCATTCACTTTGGATTTCTGTCTTTCTCCTGGCTTATGAGTAAGAAGCTCTGCTTAGCCTTGATTAACTGCCTCATCATAGGCCAGAGAGCAAATAAATCATAGGCCATGAACAGAAATGTCTAAAAATATGAGTTGAAATAAATCTTGCCTCCTCTAGGTTGATTTCCCCAAGTACTTTGCCAAAATGATAAAAAGATGACTCAGATATGTCCATATGGAATTGTATTTAAATATGTAAAATAACCTAAATATTCATTAATTAAATGTATAATGATACAATAAATGATAAATCCAAAATAGGTTCTTCATAAAAATGAAGCACTGATACACTGTTTGATATGGACAAACCTTGAAAACATTATCCTAAGTGAAAAGTATTCAAATATTTTTAATAGTTTATAATTAAATTCATTCAATACATCCAAAGGGCAGTAAATATATAGGCAGCAAAAATTAATTTGTTGTTTTCTAATGCTACATCAGAGGAAGCAAGATGGAGAATAACTGAAAATTGATATAGAATTCCTTGATATAAAATTATAATCTATCAAATTTAACTGCTGATAAAATGTATCTGCTATTATACTAAAAACCATTAAGTTATATTAACTTTACATGTATAAGTTAAATGCAAAAGAAGTTATATATCATGGTGTCTGTGAAAAATATTGATAAACTACAAATCTCACCATGATACAGGTGAGGAATGGGAAAGATCCATGAAAACGTGAGAGCAATTGAGAGTGTTGGATCTCTGGTAGGATTGTGGGCTTATGATTAAAACAAAACTATTTGATGATGCTTTAGTATTACATTTTATTTATTTATTTATTTATTTATTATTTCCCTCTTGTTATTTCAAGACAAGGTTTCTCTTTGTGGCCACGGCTGTCCTGGAACTTGTGTTGCAGACCAGGTTGGCCTCGAACTCACAGAGTTCTGCCTGCCTTTGCATCCTGAGTGCTGAGATTAAAGGAGTATAACATCATTTTCCAGCTATATATTTTATTTTTAAAGACTGCTTTCTTATTTATTTTTATATATGTTTTATGAGTTCCTGTGGGTACCTAACAAGGCCTGAAGAAGATACCAGATTCCCTGAATTTTAGTTGAAAGAAACTGTGTTCTACAGACATGGTACTAGGAAACAGCTTATAGATATCTGACAGAGCTATGAGTTCTCCTAAACAAAGGACCACTTCACATACCCATTTTATTCACATTCTTTTATACATATATTTTTAAGACATCACAGGTACAGACTAAATATCAAATAACTCAAAATTATAAATAGAGATGAAATAAATATTTTAGTTCAATTATGTTCATACCAATATTTCCAACATAATTTCTTAGTACTGGATTTTACTTCAAATGTGGTATGTGCTTGTCTTTTCTTTGTAACATCCTTCATAATTCATTTATATGAGTCCCAAATTAGCTTATGGGAGGGATGTTTTCTATAACTCTAAATTAAGCTATTATTGATTGTAAAAGATATTTTAAGTGGTACATTTAGTGTATTCTAAATAATTTAAACTGAACAAAGTCCTTCCCTCAAATAGTCCTGCAATAACAATTAAACAAAATTCTAAATGCAAAAGATGTTCAAAAATATTCCCTTAAAGTCAAACTTTAGCCACACCTGCCACAGTCATGATTAAAGCAGGTGCTAATATGTACTATATTTAATAATAGATTATAAAACAGTTCTTCCTTCTGCCTCAGGATTTTGATAAACTTAGGAAGAATAAATTGAGATTGGAGGGGTGAGGGGAGGGAGGAGCTCTAATTCCCCATTGTAGTGGTTTGAAAGAAAATGACCTCCAAAGGGAGTGGCATTATTAGGAGATATGGCTTTGTTAGAATAGGTGTGGTCTTGTGGGAGTAAGTGTGTCCCTGTGGAAGAGGGCTTTGAGGTCTCATATATGCTCAAGCCATACCCAGTATCTCAGTCTGCTTCCTGCTGCCTTTGAGTCAAGATATACGAACTCTCAGCTCCTTCTCTAGCACCATGTCTACCCATGTGCTTGCTGCCTTGCTTCCTGCCATGAAGACAATGAACTAAACCTTCCAACAGTAAGTGAGCCACCACAATTAAATGTTTGCTTTTATATGAGTTGCTGTGGTCATGATGTCTCCTCACAGTAATAGAAACCCTAAGACACCCAGTGCAGCCTCATCAGCTTCAACCAAGCTAGTGACTCTTTTCAGAGAATGAGGTAAGACCAAGGCTTGGGGGCATTTGCACATCTTCTTTAGGACACATGAAGAGAAACTTTTAGCAAGAAAAACCATGTCTGTCATCTCTTGGGGACAAAGAATAGTAGATTTGGATTCTGGTGTCCATGGGGAGTATAAAGAAGCATGCTTTGTATTATGTGAAATTGCTAATTGTTTGGTGCATGCAGCTTGCAATGAAGTACCCAGCATCCCTTCTTTACAGAGGAATAGGCAATTATTCTAGCTTGAAACTCTGCTCTTGCAAATTGAATGTGGCGACAATCCACATTGGCTATCATTATACAAACAAAAGTTAGCTATCCTCCTTTCAGAAGGGAAAGTCATGATGCACAAAAGTTTACCTTAACACTGTTTATAAACAAGTTAGCTATCCTAAGTTCAGAAGGGAAAGTCATGATGCACAAAAGTTTACCTTAACACAGTTTATAGTCTTACCAAACTTATCCAAATAAATCCAGTATTTCAGTCACAGAATACCTATATAGATCCATATGAGCCACATTCTTACCTTGCAATACATCCCTAGAAAGAATATCTCATTCTCTTTTTACTTAAATTTGAAGGCAATCAGAGCCAGCCAAAGAAAAAGATTCATTTCCTGAGAGTCTGACCCTTGCAAACATAGATGACAATACATTGTTTTGTGACTCTCACTGAAACCACAGACCATTGTCTCATCCTGTTTCTCTAAATTAAATGGAGTGAGGTTAGTGTGATTTCTTCCCCTTTGGTTTTGTTTCATCACAGATAATTCTTTTGCCTTTTTATACATTTCACAGTGCACTCTAGCCTCCTGTTTCTTCCCTGCCCCCAGCTACTCACCCTCCTTAAACCCCATTATTTTCACTTTCTCCTTGTCTTCCTGCTCTCTTGCTTTCTCCCTATTCTCTCGCTTGCTCTTACTATCTTGCCATTCTCTATCTCTTGCTATCTTCACTCTTCCCTCTTAATCTTGTGCTTCCCTAGCACTGATTTTTTCTCTGTCCTGGTCTCTCCTAGATGCCTGTGGATGTTTTTTTCTTATCACAATAAGAATCTTTCCCCTAAAGAAGAGCCAATTCAGCAGTTTCTTTACTGCACCCCTTGTATACATTCACAACTGAACCCCCCAAGGAGTTTTTAAAATCGCTAAGCCCAACAGGTGTTCTAGATTCATTACATGAGATGTTCAAAGTTAACTCCCTAGTATCTTTTTAAAATATTGCAAGTGGGCCGGTGGGATAACCAGAGCCAAAGATTCCTAGAGCCAAGCCTAATTTCTAGGTCTTGAATACAATCTCTAAAACACAGATAGTGGAATGAGACAACTAACTCCCAAGGATTGTTCTCTGACTCTACATACTCATTATGGCACGCATGCGTGCTCGCACACACACAGACACGCGCACACACACACACACACACACACACACACTTTACTTGAACAAAATAAATAAGTAAAATATAAGATTCGAAGATAATTATCAACAAGAGGTTCAAACATACAGACAGACAATACTAAGAAATCCACTGATTTATAAGTTATCTTTCTCCACTGCTACCTGACCATTTATCCTGACTAACATCCCAGCCATAACCAAAAGCTTCCACTTAACATGTCTAGAAGATTTTGCCTTTCTCTATGGTACCTGCATGCAAGTTGCTATGTTTAATTAATTCAATATTTGCAGTACTACTTCCTTTCATCTCCCCATTTATAATATTTAATGCTGTCATTACACTTTGTCTTCAGTGTCCATAGTTGTTCCCATAATTTTATCTAGATCAATTTCCTTACTAATTAGTTTGATATATTTACCCAACATTACTGAACTGATCCCTTTAAACAATTACTCTAGGCATAGATTATAGTGTGGAGTATGCTTGCTAGCATCCTGGAGGACATGGGTACAATTGCCACAACTGTGAAAATTATCTGCTTAGTTACATAACAAGACAATCTCACAATGAAGAAAAATTTAAAAACTGAATTATTACTCAGTTTGCACCACTCCCATTTTAGAAGGTTTCATTATGTATCTTTTAATATGTAAATTTAAAGGAAATCCTGAAATGTGACATTTTCCTTTCCATACTCTGGTCTCTATATTTCAGTCTTATAGAGATCACCTGGGGAGTGATCCATGTCCTTATTACATGTAACTTGTTCATCAAGGGTTGTCTGTAATTTTGTATGTCTCTCTCTCTCTCTGTCTTTTTGTTAAACAATAATTTTTAAACACAGCCCAACATCATAAAATCTATTAAATTTTGAAAGTTACCTTTAAATATCCGACTAAAACAAACAGGACAAAAATCTTATTTGGACACTCCCTTTCCAACGTATTTAAAGACAGAAGGCTTATAGAGAAAATAATTGTAATTCTGTTTATTGTTGACCCTAAATTTTTCATGTTTTTTTCAATATTTTAAGATAGTTTCTCGCCGGGCGGTGGTGGCGCACGCCTTTAATCCCAGCACTCGGGAGGCAGAGGCAGGCGGATCTCTGTGAGTTCGAGGCCAGCCTGGGCTACCAAGTGAGTCCCAGGAAAGGTGCAAAGCTACACAGAGAAACCCTGTCTCGAAAAACCAAAAAAAAAAAAAAAAAAAAAAAAAAGATAGTTTCTCAAAAGCCAATATTTACTAGTTTTGAGTGTGTGTGTTCTCTTCTAAATACCTCCCATTGCACTTATTGTCTTAAGAAATTTTCATCCAATGAGCACAGGACCCGGTCCCACTGCCTGGATGCCTCCCAAACAGATCAGGCCAATCAACTGTCTCACCCACTCAGAGGGTCTGATCCAGTTGGTGACCCCTCAGCCATTGGTTCATATTTCATGTGTTTCCGTTCGTTTGACTATTTATCCCTGTGCTTTATCCAACCTTGGTCTCAACAATTCTCGCTCATATAAACCCTACTCATTCTCGCTAATTGTACTCCCAGAGATCCACCCAGGGCCTAGCCATGGATCTCTGCATCCAGATCCCTCAGTAGTTGGATGAGGTTTTTAGGGTGTTTGGCCATCCCATCACCAGAGTAGGTCAGTTCGGGCTGTCTCTCGACCATTGCCAGCAGTCTGTTGTGGGGGTATCTTTGTGGATTTCTGTGGGCCTCTCTAGCACTTTGCTTCTTCCTATTCTCATGTGGTCTTCATTTACCATGGTCTCCTATTCCTTGTTCTCCCTCTCTGTTGTTGATCCAGCTGGGATCTCCTGCTCCCCCAAGCTCTCTTTCCCTCGACCCTCGCCCTTCACTACTCCCACTCATGTCCAGGCTGTTCATGTAGATCTCATTGGGGCCTATGCAGGGTCGCTTGGCTCGGCCTGGGAGGAGGGGACTGGACCTACCTGGACTGAGTCTACCAGGTTGATCTCAGTCTTCGGGCAAGGCTTTGCCCTGGAGAAGATGGGAATGGGAGGGCGGGCTGGGGGGAAGGTGAGGGGGGGCGGGAGGGGGGGAGAACAAGGGAATCCGTGGCTGATATGTAGAACTGAATTGTATTGCAAAATAAAAAATTAAAAAAAAAAAAGAAATTTTCATCCAATAAAGAGATGATCACATAGAGTTTTAAACCTGCACAGCTAATACCACAGGTGATTATGATTAATTCATTACTGAACCCATGAGGTTTGAATTAGCACTGCAGACATGACAGGTTTCCAAAAAAAAAAAAAAAGTTCCCCAGAGTCCCAGGAGTGATTAGAAGATAAATCTTAGAATTTTCAATCTAAAAATAGAAGTTGAATAAATCATCATTTTGGGGGCGAGGGAGATGGCTCAACAAGAGAATGCTTTCTGCGCAGGCACGAGGACCTAAATTCAGATGCCCAGTGCCCACATGAGAGCAAAGCATACAGGGGCCGATCTCATGGGCTTGATAAGAAGCCAGAAAATTAAGGTTCAGTGAGAGACTCTGTCTCAACAAATAAGTTGGAGAACCAATTTAAGGACATTTTCTAATGTCAACCTTGACCTCATCTAAAGCCTTTATAAGCATGCAAACACACATTCACACACACTCACAAACACACACACACACACACACACACACACACACACACACCATCCCAATACACACACACAAGCCACCTCAATACACACACATATACATACGCTTTTTTCTAAACTCTAATCAAAACACAATACTCCTGCTTTGCAGCTACACTGTCATACAATATTTTAATTTCTTAGCAAGTATTCCCAGTTAGCTTAATATTCTTTGAAGTTTGCATTGGGTTTGCTCTTACACTGGGATTTGCAAATGCAAATGCATATTTTTCTAGTCTATGACCATAAAGAATTTTTAAACATATTTATTGTGTAGGGTTCTGTGGACCTCCTATATTCCCTCTCTGGTGGAACATCTCTTAATCTAGTTGTTCTGAAGTGTTTTCTTCCTATGTTATCCTATTGATATGGTTCCATAAGAAACTTAGGTATTGCCAAGTAAAGCTAGCAACTGTTTGAGTAGATTGGGACATTCATATTTTATCTATAAATTTCATGCAAAGTGTACACATTTGCCACAGCATATTAATTTTTAATATAAGTACCACTCTAAATTATGCATTTTAGGTAAAATATTCAATTCAATAAAATATTGTGTATTTATCCTTGATAAATATACCTACAAACATTCAAAACAAGAGGTTTTTTTTTTTTCATCTGAAGTTAGAAGAAACAATTTTAATGCCACCAGGGAAACCTCTAGACATATATCGTCCTTCTGTTTTCAAAGAAGTATGCTATGCCAGAGGAAAAGCACTTGCCAGGTACGGAAAAGGCTCTATGTCCCATCTCTAGCACACAGACATACACATGTGCACATGCACACACACAGACACAGACACAGACACAGACACAGACACACACACACACACACACACACACACACACACACTACATGTTTGTATCTGAAAATGTTTGCTGCATTTGCAGTAGATTCTGCTTTTGAGAAGTTAGATATTTTGGCTTAGATGCAAATGTGAATTACAGAAATCAATATGTAAAATATAGACTGTTGTACGGTGAACAGCAGGACACTGGTAGTTGTACACACAACATTTTGCATGTTAAGTGATTAAGAATAGAAGACTGACTGACTGAGCAGGCACAAATTTTCTGAGGATGATTGTTCTCGCTTCTTTTCTGATGCTGTTATAAACATCATGGCCAAAAGCCACTTGGGAAGGAAAGGATTTTGTTGGGCTTACAGATTTTACCAAAGAAAGCTAAGGTGGGAAGTAAAGTAAAGCACAGGGAGGAGTGATGCCCACCATCTGGCTACAAGATCCAACCTTTCTTATACTTCCCAGATTCACCTTCCATGGGTTGGTCACAGTGGGTTGGTCCCTCCCTCAGCACATAGCAATGAAGAGTCTTTGCCTTATCTTACTGTATCTTGTTTTTTCATGTTTGGTTGCTGTCTCTTAGAGGGCTGCTCTTTTCTGAAGAGAAATGGAAGGTGACTGAATCTGGGGGAGAGATGAGGGAAGGTAGGTGGGGGTATAGGGGAGGAGAAGGGAGAAGGGAAACTGTGGTCAGTATGTGTGGTATGAGAAAAGAATCAATTTTCAACAACAATAAAAAGAATATGTCTCATAGGCATGGCCACAGACCAAACATGCTCAACACAGTTCCTCAACTGAGGCTCCCTCTTCCCAGGTGTGTCAAGTTGATAATCAAAATTGGCCATCGCCAGGAGCTTCTAACATACCCTCATTAAGGTAGTATCTGAGTTGGTCATTAAGTTGTATAAGGTCATGGCCGAGCACTGGGAAATAGCACAAGATGGAACGAAGGATGAACCTTGCCAAAACAGATGGGAGAACCAATCTAAGACCTTTTCAGGCATGAGACAAATGAGTTTTAATGATCAGAGTGTGTGCGTGCACTAGAAGGGACTAGAACTAGGAAGGTAGGATAAACTCATATTTTGAAAGATTCTGCACCTTAACACTAAGGAAATTACATATGTATAGACGGCTAGATGATTTAATGGTTTTATCACTGGGGGTGATGAGTCAAAATTGTCACTTGAACAATTAGAATAATAAGGAATAATAAAATAAGATAATAATAGAAAAGAAAACAAAGGAATAAGGGAGCCTGAAGAATTTAGCAACTACAAACCATATGTGAGCATTGATTGGTACTTGACAGTGTTTAGAATCTCAATGAAAACAAACCTCTGGTCATGTCCATAAGGGAGTTTCTTGATTTTGCTTATTTAGGTGACAAAACTGACCATTTGTCAACATTTCATTTTCCAAGGCCCAGACACCCTCAAAAAGAGAAAGCATTCATCTTCCTCTGCTTCCTGAGCCAGGAAAAGTGTGACAAGGCACTCCAAACTCCTGCCATCTGGATATCCTGAGCCTGATGGACTATATTCTCAGACAGTGGGCCAAAGTAAGTCTTTTCTTCCTTATGTAGCTATTCTCAAGCACTTTGTCATAGCAACAAGAAAAGTAAATGAAACACCCACCAACTGTGGATCAAGTAGTGGTTAGTAAGAAAATTGGCACAAGTATTTTAAAAGAATCTCCAGAGTAACATGTTAACTATAACATCAGTTTTATTAAAATTTCATCAGAAAAACTGGGTGGTGGTGGCACATGCCTTTATTCCTAGCACTTGGGAAGCAGAGTCAGGCAGATCTTTGTGAGTTTGAGGCCAGCCTGCTCTACAGAGCCAGTTCTAGGACAATCAAGGCTACACAAAACAACACTGTCTTGAAAAACCAAAGGGGAAAAAAATCATTAAAAGAAAATGTCATGTCTCATGTCTTCACAATTGAGGATTATCCAGTCATGATGAAGAAAACAAGTATGCAATTTGTAGGGAAATAGAACTGGAGATGATAGTATAAGAGAAATAAACCAAACTCAGAAAGACAAATATCTTGTATTTTCTCTCATTTTGGAATCTAAACTAAAAACCATGAAAGTAGAAGGTAAAAGATTTGGAAAGAAAAATGGGATTTTAAAAAAAATTGGGACTAAAAAAAGGTAACAAACAAAGGGACTGAGTGCTTAAATATGCATGTGTGAAAGCTGTCCTTTGTACAATTAACAGATTAATAAATTTACAAAAATAACAATACATTTGGAAGTTCAATCAATAAATTAAAATTTATCAAAACAAACATTCTGAATTAAGAAAGTACAAAAAAAATGCTTCTAGTGTGATAATAACTGAGTAATTGTCACTAACTTCTCTCTGAAGATCACAGAATGAAAACAGCTTATCTTGGCAAGACAGTTCTTACTGTAGCTCCAGGGAGGGAACCGGGAGGGAAAGGGGGTGGATGGAATATGGGAGAGGGAATATCACTAAAAAAAACATTTGAAAATGTGTTACCTTTTTTTCCAGTGGTTGACTGGCAGTGTTTCACAGACTTCAAAACAGTGCAGGCTATTGGAATTACTCTTACTTACCCACCAGAACTGGATGGTAAGACCCAAGATCCAGTTGCTCAAGAGACCACATGCTTGAGTGGCAAAACATGGAAAACTTCAAGTTGGTACTGACTTGGGAGTGGTTCCCACTGGCTTGCTCTCACAGAACTGAAGGTTGCTGTGTATGCTACCAGAAGAAAATAAGTAATTACTAACACTACCCAGTTATAATCTGAGATTCTATGTTAACAAAAGTACTTGACAATTCTTGGCCTGTATGTCTTCACTAGTAAAAATTTGCCCTTTTGAATCCCTTTTAATTTTTTTTTGAGACAGGGTTTCTCTGTATAATTTTGGTGCCTGTCCTGGATCTTGCTCTGTAGACCAGGCTGGCCTCGAATTCACAGAGATCCGCCCGGCTCTGCCTCCTGAGTGCTGGGATTAAAGGCATTCACCAAAGCTGCCCAGCTGAATCCCCTTTAATCTTACTCCCCATAAGTTTTTCCCTGTAAATTTTTCTTTATTTCTTCTTATATTATGATTGGTGCTAAATAGAACCTTGTTTTAATCTATCTATCACCGATCCTTCACCCATCTATCTATATATGTATATATGTAAGTATCTATCTACTTTATATCATATATCATCTATCTATTTATCTATCTATCCATCTGTGTTTCATTTATTTATCACCTATCTATAACTTGAAAGTTCACAAGGTATCTAATATTGATTGGTTATAAAAAAAGAGACAGAGAAATTTGAATTTCAGCTTCATATAATAAATAAAGCTTTCAGAAATATATGTACTTACTTATAACCTCTACTGGATAAAGACAGAGACAGTTCTTAACCTTTGGACTATGACAAGTGGCTAAAAATTTTTATAGAACTAGAATTTTGTTACAAGGAAACAGATATCATTTTTGTTCATGGTTTTTATTACTATTTTCACAAAATCCATAAATAAATTTATTGTCTGTGTAATTGTCTTCCAAAAGAAAACTTTTAAAAAATATTGGATGCTACTCTACCATCCTTTCCTCCATTCAACTCTTCCTGTTCCATCGTCGCCTTTTCCACTTTGTACCACTGTGTTCTACCCTCCCCTCTTGACATCCTCTCATACAGGGCTCCACACTATTTCTTGACTTCTATGGGCATTCTAAAAGAAAACCACATAATCTGTAGTGGGGATTGATCTGTGTGCATTTAGGGGAAGAGAGGTGATATCCTCTCTCTCTCTCTCTCTCTCTCTCTCTCTCTCTCTCTCTCTCTCTCTCTCTCTCTTCTCTGTTTTCTCTCTCTCTCTCTCTCTCTCTCTCTCTCTCTCTCTCTCTCTCTCTCTCTCTCTCTCTCTTTCTCTGTCTCTCTCATTCCTGGAGCAAGAATATCCATTAATATGAGTCACATTATTAAGTTTCTTTTTCCCTGAAGGATGTCAAAGGATTTCACACCGTACTGGAGAAAACTAAACCTTAGAGGTAATGGAGTTGCATGTTGTGCATGTTGGTGGTGGTGCTATTAGCAAAGCTGCCTTGTTAGTGCTCTTTACCCTCTAGGATTAAGGGTCACATACAAATGGTTGTAGTCAGATTCAGTCATCTCAGTCTCTGGCTGAGGAACAGGGTTGAGCCGTCTGAGCATGTTAATACTCTGGGTACACTTTTGATACACTGGTATGATGGACCTGATTTAGAATCTGAGATCATGCCTGTGGCATCTTATGTATTCACATCAGAAGTACCAGTCATGCAAAACTGTGAAAATACAAAAAAACAAACAAACAAACCAACAAACATAGAAACAGCACGTGTGCAATTAGATAATGAGAATATCAGACATGTGTTTTAGTGTTTTAGTGAATTAGAACCATCTGAATAAATTATAGTGTGAAAATGTGCAGAAAAGACATAAGAAAAACTTATAAAAAAATTATGAGGTAATTATGAGACCAAAAACTGTCCAATATCAGGCAGAAGTCAGGGAAATTGTATTTCTTTGTATAGCAATAATAATAATAAGTTATTATTATTTTGAAACAGAGTTTCTCTGTGTAACCCTGGTTATCCTAGAACTCACTTTGTAGACCAGGCTAGCCATGATCTCAGAGATCTATCTACTCCTCTTCCCTAGTGCTGGGATTAAAGATGTGCATCACCACTGCCTAGCTTCTGAAATTATATTACTGTAATGGGGAAATAGTATCTGTGTCAACAAACAGAAATCAAAAGATAATCAGAGAAACTTTAATGCTGTGTGTTTGATATTAAGGAATTATTTTCAATTATATTATGTATTAAGAAATGATTGTCAGCCAGGGCCAGTGGTGGCGCATGCCTTTGATCCCAGCACTCAGGAGGCAAAGCCAGGTGGGATCTCTGTGAGTTTGAGGCCAGCCTGGTCTACAGAGCAAGATCCAGGACACACACCAAAACTACACAGAGAAACCCTGTCTCAAAAAAAAAAAAACAAAAAAAAAGAAAAAGAAAAAGAAAAAGAAAAAGAAAGAAATGATTGTCATGATTTACAATATCTTAAAAAATGAAATGTATAATTAATCTCACTGTCAATTTACAAATTGATTTAGCATATTTCATGATGCAGGTGATTAGCAGTTTCCGGGATGAGTAATTAGGACACTTTCTCTTTCTGCTTTCATGTGTTTACTCAGTTTTCAGCAACACTGATTTGTATTTCTGATACATACAAAGAACTGTGTCAAATAATAAAAATTAAAAAATAAAGGAAATGAATCCCAACTGTATTTACATAATAAATGGTCAGCAGGATCTGTCAGCAAATATGCAACATAATTTGTTGAGAAATATTTGTAAAAGTGTTACTTATCCAAATATTATTTCAAGGCTGGACATTTTTGTATAGATAAAAGTTTCGTTATATGGACTGAGTAGATTGTATTTATGTATTTAGGAATGTGTGTGTGTGTGTGTGTGTGTGTGTGTGTGTGTGTGTGAAACAACAATTTAAAATAAGTCATGAATTTGAGAACGATCAAGTGTAATACACATGGGAGAGATTGGAGGGAAGAGAAGGGGTAAATGGTGTGATTTTATTTGTTTCAAAGACATGAAAAATGTTATTTTTATCTAGGCTTTTCTATTTACCAGTAAAGACATTGGAGTCAGATGTTGGAGTGAAAACCTGCTAGATCAGACAAGCTGAGAAACAACCAGCTGAACTTCCTTTTCAGCAGGAGGTCCAGCAAGAGAGCATCTCTCTATCTTTCCCAATCCAAGAAACTTCCCCAAATATCTAAGTACCTCCTTACTCCTTCCTGTGTGTATCTCTATGACTAATTCTTTTCAGCTAGTCACTGGCTCCATTCCCTCATGCAAGGTTGATTTTGTTAACACAGTCTCAGAGTTTTACAGTGCAATCAAATATCCCACAACAGCAAAATAAAACCTGTATGTAAAAATTATATGAAGAAATGTTGAGAATCATTAAAACTGAAATGGGAAAATTGTCAACTGTCTGTAGAATAAAGAATACCTACATGATGTACAAACTCTTACATATCATATTATAGATATAAAAACCAGAAACATTTCTTCCCTAACTTCCTGTTTAACTAGAGAAAATTCCAAAGTCTGTACTAGTCAGTAGAAAAACTATACATTAAAAAAATAGCCATCAAATACAATGGATGTTAGATAAGTTGACCATGAGGTAAAAAGTTCATGAAAAATTACTGAGTTTTTAAAAGTATATTTTTAATTGAAATAAATTACATCATTTTCCCTAACTATCTTTCATCCCTTCAGCCTCTCTCAGATATCCTCCATGAAGGCCCTCCCATACCATTCTCAGATTTCTATAGGGAATATATTTTGTAGTCTAGGAAATCTAAAGATAGTGATTACTTGCACAAAATAGGACATTGTAGTAGCATGAAGTGCAAAATTACATGTAAACCTGTGTCACGCAATATTTTGCCAAGAAAGGCTTAATTGCAGGAAAAAAAAAAAAAAAACAAGGAGACCTGTAAATGAATGAGACAGACATTAACACAAATAGTTATAAGGAGTGGGTAATTTAAATGATAAAAATATTCATGCAATCATGCTCTAGTCTTACTATATGTGTTGATATGGGCATATCTCCAAGTTATACTACCAACACAAAATTTCAAATGGAAAAGAGCTCCTGCCTACACTTTAGTTGTGAAGTTTTGTGCTAGACAGCAAAACAGAAGCATCATGAGAAACATGATCTTACATATTTTTGAATAAAGGATGTTATAAGAACAATGAATTGTACAAGTTAAACTATAAGTAACAAATAGTAGATGGAGAAGTGCTACTAAATAATAAACAATTCAATTTAGTTATAAACCCTGATATTTGCAATTCTTTACATTTATGCTCTACCTCTACCATATGATTTGATTAATTACATGTTTTATCAATATAATTAATTGCTGATAATCTTCAAAACATAGAGTAATTATGTTTGCATCACACAAACGCAATTATCTGTCCTCATTAACATAAGTATGTTGGAAATAGAAAATGTTTCTTAGAATCATTACATACATGGAATTGTATTTGTTTCATCTTTTGTTTTGAAAGTGAAGAATCAGTTCATCTAAACCTGTCAACATTTAACTCAGAGATGAAATGATAATGTGACTAAATAAAGTCTATTGTACTCAGTGCAGGGAAACCTAAAATATTTAGAACGGCTTCAAGCAGGTAGCTTGTGAAGTCTTTTTTCTACTAAATGCAAAAACATTTTCTTCATAGAAACATTAAGCAAGACACAACACTATGGTGCCTGTTTGGTTTCATATTTTGTGGTTGAGACAGTCAGTAGCTATCACCACTTATCCAAATAAATAGGTTATTGTGGTTGAGACAGTCGGTAGCTATCAGCATTTATCTAAATAAATAGTCATAATGAATCCTGAAGCTGGGAATAAAGTGACAAATTTTTCAGTACAATGAGACACATCCTCCATGATAGCCCTTTGTGTTTTACAGTTTTTAGAGATAATTAGAAGCAGGTTCTAATATACATTTCTTTTCTTTGCCTTAAAAATGAGAACAGAGTCAGCTCTTTGAGCCCAAGCCAGATGCTGATTTTGTAACCTTAGCTGTGTAGGCTAACGACTAACAGCTCAGGATCTGAGACTTTCAAAGTTATTTTTAGGACAAATCAGTTAATGAGCAGGTACAAACTTAAGCATAAATGAGCAGCAGGGCAGAGGCAGTCAAATGTCAGGGAGGGACTCAGACGGTAGGACAAATTGTAATTATTCAATCCCGTTATGGACACCGGTGAATGAAAATGAACCTTTGCCAACTGCTACCCAGTCAAAAGGTTTAATATTTTCTTATACATAGAAAAAGAAAATACACAAAAACCAACACCACACATGTTTGTGTACATGTCAAAATTGCTTTCTCTTGTCTTTCAAGCCAACACAAAGCCAGTTTTCTCTTCATGTGAAGGCTTCCTTCACTCAATCCTATTTTCTCTAATATTCGTATCATACAGTTGATGAATAGCACATATTTATTTTTTACTACTTTATTTGTAAGGACAAGACTTCATGTATTCTTTCAGTACACTATAGAATGTTCTAAGACATCATTAGTGTCATAATTCACTCATTCTGCTACTATCACACTAACAACCTCAGGCCTTATATCCACCGAGAATTAATAGTCATTTTCAGGAAATGAGATATAAATCATGTAGTTTACACTGTGAAGACTACAAGGAATTGCTAGGATCTAGGAAACAGATAATGTGAAAATACAAAAGAGGAATTTGCCATTTTAATATATATTAGAACTGAGGGTTTGATTTGCAACTTGGTTTGGTTTCTCATACAGAATTCAAGGAAAAGGGAGCCAAGAATTGGTGATTTGGATGTGTTTATCTTATCATTTTAACCATTTTTTTGGGAGGAAGCATGATACTAACCCAAAACTTTCCTCAAAATATTTTTCTTGAAAATTATCTCTATGAATGAAAACCTTTCTGAAATAATGTTCTTCACACACTCCACCTTCATGTCAAACAGATTAAAAAACTGGTCATAGACGCTTTTGTTTTGTTTTCAAGTAACCACTAGTGCTTCTAATTGCAAATGGTGTTCAGGGAAAATAGATTTTTTTAGCCATTTTGAGAAACAGTAGTAAAGTAGATGATATGGTATTCCATAAAGAAAATAATGATAATATGCCTGAAGTCTTTTCTATAATCTAAGTTACTCTTCATGGCTAAGATATAGTAAAGAGTGAATCAGTAATCAACCTAAGGTTAGTTGAGCCACCTACTCCCTAACGATTTAGACTATGATCATAATGGTACTTAGAGATTGCCCATCCATTCTAACAATGTAGGTATAGCCTAGCAACCAGTAAGACTGGGTCTGCACAATATCATTTCTCTGTCTATTTTGAGCCTAGTCTTCCAGTCTTAAAATAATTCTTGTGAATTCTCTAGTATCTGCAGACTAAATCTACGGTAGTTTGAATTAGAGGAAGGCAGATGCTAATGCTTACTATCAAAGTTCTCACAATCTAAGACGGAGTATTGTTGGGGACAATCCCAATACACTGCTTTCTGGTGCTTTCAGTTGGAGAAAAGGAGGGGATTTGATTCTAGCACCTTTTCTTTCCTGATTGTCATCTGATTGTCAATCAGGAAAGCATGACCGAATAAACTTTCCAACCCAATGCTTTCACAAACATAAGTATGGATGATTATGATAGTGATGTTGATCATGAGATGGTAACTGAATCAAATAAACGTTATTCTGACCAACAATATGTGAATCTACTTGTCTCACAGTTATTTTTAAAATATTTTTTCCAGTGGGCGATCAAATGAAACTGTAGGTATATCTAGTAATTTCGCTCCACTATTAGATAGACCTATGTCATCTTAAGTCTTCAAACACCATCATAATTTAGATTTAGGACAGGCAATAAAATGGGGCCAATATTAGAATGATTTACAGTCAGGTTTTCTCTGCCCATAGCCAGGATCTACATCCAACTGGCTGCTTGTTGTTTGGCAGGGTGGTACCAGTATCTGTTTCTACTACCAACCTTGCTATCTCAATCAATAGTTTATACCTGGTTATTTATGGATACTATGTGACTTTGTGAAATGCTGTCAACAGTTTGGCCAATAATCAGCAAAGGGAATGGGCATGAGTCATTTTATGACACATTGTTATAAGATGGAGGCATAATGCAGTCTCCTTTAGATACAGTGATCAAATATATTTTTTAATTGTACAAGAAAGCTGGCTTTCTAGCAGAAACATAGGGAATAGACATGGAATTTGCTGGTAGATTATTTTCCTTTTTTGAGTGAGCATATGAGTTTTATTTCCAGCACTAGAAAACAAAACACGAAGAATTGACCTTTTTACAAATGATGGGAAATCAGGAGAGTCAATGAATGCAGGAAGTTTAGGAGCTGAAAGATGCAAATGCCTTCATACTAAACTTCTGAACTGAGAATGACTTGAGTAAAAGAATGTTCCTTGGGGTTTTAGCCTTGGGGCAAGGATCAAATCAGAAGCATAGATTTCACATCTTACTAAATAAAACTGAAAAATAATCTGATTAAGTTTGGAGCACAGACTACATTGAACTTACGATGCTGATCTACATTGGACAGCATGACTCAGAGCTATGAGACAATCCAATCATGTGATATCTCCACAGAAACCAAGTATGCCCATACTGCAGTTGATCCTGTGGTCATTTCTGCAAACACCATGGTCAGCAGAATAATGATCTATTTGAGGCAAGAAAGAAGTCCAGCTCAACATGACTCAGTAGCAAGAGTTGGTTCAGACTGTTAGAGTCTGACACTGGGCAGTTTATTTAGGCATGTTTAAGTACAGTACAATCTGAAAAAAAAATTTCCTGGTGTAACACAATCCTGTGTATGTAGTAAAACTTAAGGCATAACGAAATTGAAACTCTTCAAAGAACATGTCATCCACTTTTGAAGATGAGTTCTATAAATAGACTAGATGGGTTATCTTAAGGGGTTGGGGGAAGATCTGGTATTGTCTCAGTGATACAGACAGCACTAAGGTCACTAGTCTATTAACCATCTCTAGTTCAGTCCTTAAGGGTCTAGTAGGGGGTAGGTGTGGCTTAGCTGTTAACCACCCCCATTCCCAGCCTTCTCTGCAAAATAACAATGTATATATTTCTTCTTGTGAAGAGACAACCCTGTGTGTTTAACATTCCTGGCTGCCCTGGTGCTTATCAGTGAGCTCAAAGACCTCTGTGCTCCCAAGAGTTCTCCTTTCTTTTTCTAAGTCTGGGTCTCATGTTGTACACCAGGCTGGCCTGGAACCACAGCAGAATTCCTTTCCCAGCTCCAGGTTCTGGAATTGTAAACATGAATCACAGTACTCAGCTTGCAATTAATTTATGAGAGAGAAAGATTCAAGAGCAAAAGAAAACAGGCTCGTATGGAAAGTATAGGACATTAGTCAAAGTCTGAACTGAAAAAGTGGCTATTACAACATGGACAGAGTTGGGATTAAATGTATCACCTTCTCATTATGAGAAGTTCCTAGTTTTCTCAGTGAGTACTACTGTCAAAGAAACATCAGCTTGCTAGGATTTATGAGTCCTAAAGCAAAGTATATTTTATGTTTCCATCACGAAATGGCCAGAGAGATGCTAAAACAGACTTATCACAGGAGCAACATCTCTCAATGATAGTGTTGGATGTTACCAGAGGACAGTGAGAAAGGAGTACAGGGAGGATTCAGGGGTCACAAAATGACAGGATTAGTAAACACAGGGTAGATCAAGCAAAGCCCTCACTTATTCCTATCATCAGAACAAGGAACCTTTAAAGCATATTTTGAACTGACATCAGACTAGATTTTTTCCAAATGAGGCTGTTAAAGAAATTATCTGCAGCCTTGGGTCTGTGTGCTATCATAGCAGGGACGTTATGTCTTTGTTCATGGCTCTTTGAGTTAAGAAGATACATACCAGGCCTAGTGTCTGTCAGTCATCACACTAGGTCTATAAACTGGGATGGACTTTGGTAGTCTGACTGTTAAGAATGGTGTTGACTATGAATGAAAAGCATGCACACCCAGTCTCTTTTCTCCCTCCCCCTCTGTTTGCATGTGTGGCTACATGTATGTATATAAGAAGAGCAGGACATGCTATTGTTAATGATGCTTGTCAAGTAATTTTTTATAGAAATCTTCTATACATGTGTTTGCACTGCTTTTATGGAATAGTGTATTAGCTAGGTATTACGAATAGTCTCTAGACGATGTGAGTGAAACTGTTGGCAATTAATTGTTAATGTGAAATCATCTTGAGTCCTTTGAACAATGTTTATAAAGGTTTCTCTATTTTAATATGAGTCTACAAATGACTGAAGTGAGTGTAACCCACATAACCATGTAAAAGACACATGGAATATATGTGGATATATTTTTGCTCTTAAGGATCCATGCATTTTTGCTGCTCTGAGGAATTAAAGCATGAAAAATAAAGATGGAAAAAGTATGTTAAATTTTTAATCAACTCGTAAATAATAGCTTCTAGACATAGTATTTTCGACTATGAATTCTTCTTTAAAAACAGATTAGTAAACTATTCAGAGACTTTCATGGTGACCTCTTTTCATAGCACCTGGGTTTCTGATGGTTAGTCTGGACCCATAATCAGATTCTGGGGTTTTTGAAACCTACCCCTTCCAGACCCCATGTCAAAGACCCTCGCATCCTGGCAGAAAGGGCTATGTCAAATCTCACCCAGTTGGGTACCACATAGCTTCTCCCTGGAGATGTTTCACTGGAATCCTCTGTTGTCAAATTGTTCACCCACTTTCTAATACAGCAGGAGTTTGTATAGAACCATGAGCCCATTCTGCACTGATGTATTTGACTGCATAT
Organism: Peromyscus eremicus; assembly: GCF_949786415.1. NCBI lineage: Eukaryota > Metazoa > Chordata > Mammalia > Rodentia > Cricetidae > Peromyscus > Peromyscus eremicus. Next base: position 14,574,872 of record NC_081429.1, on the reverse strand, counting down.
TGTACAGACAATGCTGACACAGTTGGAAAGTCAGTGTTCTGTCAAAATTGCTACAGCACACTCCAAACTCCCAGAACTGCTTTGTTGAAGGGAGGGCAAATAGTGAGTGAAATTAGAAGGGAGAACCTTGCCCTAGTATTTATTTATTTATCTGTCTATCTATCATTTATCTATCATCTATCTGTCTGTCTATCTATCTTTATTCATTTATTTACTTATTTGAGACAGGATCTCACTATGTAGCTCTGGCAGTCTTTGAACTCACAGAGTTCCCCCTGCCTCTGCTTCCCAAGCAATGGGGTTAAAGGCATGTGCCACCACGGTTTCACCTTTAGGCAGCAGTAGGTAAGAGTCAAAACTCTTCATCAACAATAACCCAGAACTCTCTACAGAAGGCCTCCTTCCTTTACCCTCATAAATTCTCCTTAGGAATTTTCGAAAAATACAAGGAGTGCTCAACGATACCCTTTAAAAATACTTGCTTCTTTTTTCTCAGTAGAAGATTTTGATCTAATATTAATTCTAAATACAAATTTCCAATATAATATATTCCCAAGCAGAAATAATAACTTCACTTCTATTGTGTTATCAACTTCACCAAAAACTTTTACACACACACAAGGGCTGAAAGATGGTTCAGTAGTTGAGCACACTGGCTGCTCTTCCATAACTCAATTCCCTGAACCCACACGGCTGCCCACATTTGTTCTTAACGCCAGTCCCCAGGATTCTCATAGCATGTTTTGGCCTCCCCAGGCATTGCACACATGGTACACAGCCATATTCATAGGCAAAATACACATTTAAATACATTTCTTAATTTAAAAAATTTCAAATTACACACAAGAACAATGCATAGGAGTATGAAAAATGCACACTTGGAACTTTTTACTAGGAAAATAGGCAAAAAGAACATTTTGGAGACTCTAGAATTTAGGATTGAGGGACTAGAGAAAGGTACTTACAGAACGGTAACCATTGGAAAAGAATTCAGAGCTTCTCACCCTGGAAAAATGCTCTTGATAAAAACACTGTGAGGAGTTCTTCTAGGCTAACAAGACAAGATTCTCATCACATTCTATGAAAGGTATCTGATAACATACTAACTTAACTTGTGGATAAAATCACCAACTTTGTTAAAAAAAAAATGACTGATTGCTCAATTTTCTGTGTAAGGGCCAGATTTTCTGAGTTACACTGAAAATTTCAGATCCTTGTAAGACTTGAGCTATTAGATATTGGCTTCCAGTCTGTAGCTGCTGTTCTCTATATGTTTTCATCTTTTTATTCACATCATGTAATGATGAGCAAGTGCTGTTATCCTTAGACAGCCTGAGTGTTTGTGCAGACACAACCTGAGAGATTTAACAAGGATCTACATTTCGGAGGCTCTGACTCTAAAGCATAGCAGTGATTTGTATTAGAATAAAAAAGACACAAGGACAAGGCAAACGGTGGGAAGAAAAAAAGCATATACTGCAAGGATGATTAGCCACAAAATCAGTATAATAATCTGCCCTGGAATCCAAAATCCTGGCAAAGAATAGGGATATTTCAAACAGTCAACTGCGCTTGGCTTTTAGTAATAACATATTTACCTAGTATCCATCATATCAGATCTACAAAAAGAATAGCAATAAAAATGGCATTATTTTTTCTTTATAGTTATACAGTGAGTTGACAGAGCAATTTGGTGGTACTGCCTATTTACAGTTTCTTCTTCCAAGAGAAATGTGTTTGGAAATGCAATGTGTGCCCCTGAACAAATTTTTCAAAACAGTTCCAAACAAATTGTTCCAAACAAAACAATAAATACTGCCTGCCATTATTGCTTACAATCTTTTTTTTAAAACAAGGAAAGTAGATAGCAGAAGAAAGAGTGAAGATAAAATGGCTTCCCAAATTTAAGCATGTTTACAAATTCTCCTCAAAACTGCACTATTTATTATCAAAGAATGCTGTAGGCTTGTGAGGTAGGTGCTACATACCTGTGTTTGCACACTTTTGGACTTTAGGGGTTCATTATTTATTACAGCAAACGATTAAACATTAGCAAAAGTAGAGCCATTCATTCTACTGAAGAGAACCATACCTGGAAATTTGGTAGTAATTAGAAGAAACTTGATCGTAAACTCTAGTAACTGTAAATGATTAATAATATAGGAACACAAAATAAAAGGTATTTACACATGTATTCAATACACAGGTATGAGAGCCTTCTGTGAATATCTGCTTGTTGCACTGAGAGTTTAGCCACAAACAATATTCTATTGTTGGTGGTGCTTACAGGACACTATGGAGAGAGCAAGGATTATAAATACATAAATTATACTTGTCATTTCAAAACAGTTACAATGGCATGGTCATCATTGCCCCTACGTATGTAAAGACTCCTCCAATGCCTATGTTTTAACTCAAGTTGTTCATTTGGTACAAATGATGCATGGATATTAATACATCATCATGTAAAATCCATAGTTTACATCAGGACCACTCTGAGGATTGTGCCATCTACAAAATTAGACTAATGACTAGTCAGGTATATCTACAATTATACCATACAGGCTACTTTGATATTCTTGAAAAGTCCTCTGTGTTATACTTATTTATTTTGCCATGACTCATGTAGTCACTGATCTTTCTGTTGCTTTCCGAGTTTTGTCATTTTCAGCAAGACATAATTGGGTCTCACAGCTTGATTTATTTCAAGTACAATTATGCTCTTAACTTTCCTCGATATCATCTCATGACCTGACAGGTGATTTCTTTACAGTACTATATAATATCTCATTATGTAAATAGGCTACATCTGATTTATCCACTCATCTATTGAAGAGCATTTTAGTGAATTACATCTCCTGTAGTTATGAATAAAACTGTTATGGGTGGATATATCTACAAAATGCTTCCCCACCTAAGATTCAAAGAAAGTTGGAGAAGTAGGGGTAGAAAGATTGTAAAGGGATCACGTAATTTTCTATAACAATGAGTTTCCTAGTAACTAGAGAAATTACACCCATAGAGTCTCACCAATGTGAATGTCCAAATGTGACCAGAACAAGAATGACACCTATAAAGATGTCAAAGTAGAAGGGAAAAGTTCACATGGCCTCAGCCCTGCACAGATTCAATAGCCAATTGAGGAAAACTGGGTGGTGGAGAGGTGGCCCTCCCCTGGGAAGAGCACACAAATTGTCCACCGCCAAATGATCAGCTCTGAAAATATGGAGACAAACTATATTGTGCAGACTGAGAAAGTTATGTTTAGGAATATGTATGCATGTACATATGCATACATGCATGCAATAACAATTAATGAAAAGGAGGCCATAAATTTGGAGTCAGAGGGAAGATTTATAGGAGACTTTGAAAGTAATAAGGGGAATAGCGAAATGTTATAATTATATTGTAATCTCAGAAAAAATCAAAACTGCTGTAGGTACATTTTTGTATGAACATAGGTATTAAATTCCTTTGGTTAAATACCAAAGAGTATAATTGATTTATCATTTGTTAAATGTATATTTATTTTTATATAAAAGTGCCAGGCTGTCTGCCAATATAACTCTACAATTTAAAATTCCATCAGTAATGAATGAGAAATTTTATTCCCTCTTGCTCTTAAGAGTACTTGATGTTGTGAGTGTATTAGATTTTATATCTTAATTGATGAAATATCTGTTAAGGTTTTTGGTTCATTTTCTAACTTGAAATTGGTTTTCTTATTGAGTCTTGGGGATTACTTGTATGCCTCATAAGAGTTTGTTATCAGATATATCCTTCACAAATGTTTCACCCTGGATTATGATCTGTTTTTCATTTTCTTAACAGTCTTTTTCACAGGAAAGAGATTTATTTTTATGTAAGTATAATTTGTTAGTGCTTTCTTTAGTCATGATTTGGGTGTTGCAGTTTAGTCAAACATAAACTTATGAGCAACATTTTCTTCTAGGCTATTACCTAGAAGTATTACAGTGTTAAATTTAAATCTACAACAATCTGTGTCTAAATTTATTTTCACATGCTATATTTAGCATTTTTGATAATTTTTATATGTGGATTCCCATATCTCTAAAACTATTTGTCAAATATCTTTATTATATTTTCACTGCTCCTTGGTTAAAGGTTAAGAGACTATATTTATTTGTATATGTTTGTATATGCTTCACTGTCACAATAATTTATATATTCTTTTGCAATGCCACATTGACTAATGTGATTACCACAGATTTATACCAACGCTATATTTTGAGTACTACCTGTTTTCAACTGTGTTTTTCTTTACTAATGCGTTACTCATCAGGAGCTTTTACTTCTTTTTGTAAACCATAAACCTGCTTTATGTATGCCAACAGAAATCACGATTCTCTGTATTTACCTTTCTGCCTCTAAGATTTTAACAACAGTGGTTTATTCTGTAACATCACTTTCATACAGATAGAGGAAGGATTATCAGTTTTGAGATGGTTGTACTCTTTTTTTTTATCATGGCACAGTCACTTTAAACTTCTGAGAAGCCCATGTGTCAATGAATCACCTTTAAGACAGTGGTTATAAATAGTAAAGGCAAGGAAGGGAAATCAATGAGTTGGTAGAAGAAAAGCTTAAGCATTAGCTGGCGATATGAATATATCTGACTAAAGGCCTGGATGCAGGGAGACGTGAAGTGCTGCAGCTTTGTCAGGATAGGACATTTCTAAGAGTAGAAACAGCAAGGGGGCAACAGGCCAGCAGAACCCAGGTGAGAAAGGAGAGCAAAGCAGATGTTGAGACAAGAGGCAAGGGTCAGTAGTACACATGCATAGATCCTCCTAAGGACTTTTGTGTTTTGTTCCATTTTTATTTAAAATATTTTTTTTCTTTTGAGAATTTTATACATTAGGGCACTGTATTTGCCATCAATTCCATCCCTCCCACTGCTCCATCAACTCCCCACACCCTATTAGATTCATGACTTCTCCTATAGTTATTATTGAGACATATATATATATATATATATATATATATATATATATATATATATGTTTACTATCTTTTCATGCTTATGTTCATAATTTTAAGACCTGGTACTTGGGACTGGATTATCTATTATCTTAGGGAAAAAATTTATTCTTCCTCCCATAGCATCTATTGATTGCATGTAATTCTTCATCTAGGGTTGAGGCCTTATGAAATTCACCCCACACATGTTGGCATGTTGAGTGGTGGCATCATTATATAGGCATTGTTTAGGAATCATGTTTCTGAGATCTCATAAAGGTGGCTTCCTTATCATCTCTACAGGACACAGTCTTTTATTTTGGGTCATGTTCCTCTGGGTCCTAACAATCTTCCCACACTGTCTTATGCAATTTACCTTAAAAGGAAGATTTGTGTTATTGACTCACCACTTCAGAATAGGCACCCCATGGTCACTAACTCTCTGTCTTAACCAAAAGCCGTCTATTTGGAGTTAAAGCCATGAGAGACATCACGTCTGATGCTGTAAACCTAGCTAATTACTCATATCAGAAGAAGTTATAGATAGGCTCTAAAGCAGAACCTGAAATTAACATTTCCCTAAATCAATCTGTAGTGTAATTCTATTCTAAACAACTACTGTTATCTGCACAGAAAAGTGTAGCTCTTGCCCATCATCAAATAAATTTCTTTTTTAAAGAGACAGGCTTTCAGACCTGTCTTTGGACAGGTGAAAAAAGGCAAGATGAACCAGTATGAGCTTTTCTTGTTTAATTTTGTTTGTTTTCTCTTTACTTTGTTTTCTTTCCTTTACTTGTGTCAGTCGAATCACTTGAATTCTTTTTTTTTTTTTTTTTTTTTGGTTTTTCGAGACAGGGTTTTCTCTGTGTAGCTTTGCGCCTTTTCCTGGAACTCACTTGGTAGACCAGGCTGGCCTTGAACTCACAGAGATCAGCCTGGCTCTGCCTCCCGAGTGCTGGGATTAAAGGCGTGCACCACCAACGCCCGGCTCACTTGAATTCTTATTTTGAAGTTACACAGTGAGGGAGAAAGATAGGCTAAGAGGGGCCTTGTTAGAGTCTGTCCCAACTGACTTCCGTTGTCCTTACAGAAATGTTTTATAACATCATCATTTTATTCCTGCCTCAGAAAAATGGACCTTGGGGTGCTACATCCAGATAGTTCAGTGAGCTTAGAGGGAGCCAAGAGAAAGAGGCTAAAGTTTCTTTGACATCACTCCATGTGTGTGTACAAGGCTGGCTATATTTTTCTATGACAGGTCTAGGACTGTAGCTGTAGTTTTCTCCAGTCCCACTGGGCCCCCACAGTTCCACAGCCCACTTATAAAATAATCACTCAGAAGCTTATATTAATTAAAATTTCTTGGCCATTAGCTCATTCCAACTATTGACTAGCTCTTACATCTTAAATTAACCCATTTCTATTAATCTATAACTTGCCACGTGGCTTGTGTCTTACAGGAACTTTTACATCACACTTCCTCCGTGTCTGGATGGCGACTCCTGACTCAGCCTTCCTGTTACCAGAATTCTCTTCTCTGCTTTTCCCACCTATACTTCCTGCCTGGCTACTGGCCAATCAGCATTTTATTTATCAATCAATCAGAACAACAAATTCATAGCATCCCTAGCAATGGACTCTTTCAAATACATGTAACTGCTATGTAGCCAAGCATCTAACCTGAATTGTTCTAATGTTCTTGATTTTGTAACAGTATCCAGAAGCTACAATTAAGATCTGCTATACAATGTGTGGCTTGAATAACATAAATTTCTATATTCACAGTTCCAAAGGCTGGGAAGCTAATACTGAGAAACCAGCGAGGATGGATCCTTCTGAGTACTGAGGGTAAAACCTGTAGCATTGCACACACCAAGCTCCTGGAAACCTCAAGCATTCTTTTGCACATTGATAGTGCCATACCTGTATCTCCATGTCTTTTTCTTTTGGCTATACCTGTCTCCATGCACAGATTTCTATTTTCTGTAAATATTTCATTTCCAGACCTTATCACATGCATAAGCATAAATTTGAGGACTTCAAAGATTTTTTTATTCTATTTAAGAATCATTTTTCTAGGCTCGTGGGAAAAAAACATAGAACTTTTTTTCTAAAAAAAAAACCTTCACACATAAAATTCACTATTATCATATATAAGAATGTCTTCTATTTATTGCTAGGAGACTATATAAATGTCTGCTACAGTCATCTGATAGAAAAACTAAGATAGCTTAAAGTCATTGGTGCTGGACAGAACAGAGATCAAATGTGGGCCTTATTTTGAATGTAATTCAAGGGAAGTGTATTCCACATGTTTTTTTCAGAGAAATCAAACCATTTGGGGGACACACACACACACACACACACACACACACACACATAGCCGGAGAAAAAGAAGAAGAGACAGATACAGAAAGAAACAAAGACAGGAAAAGATAGAGACAGAAAAACTGACATAGAAAGACTAAAATACATAAATCTATAAGAATTTATATGTAAACCTATTCATTTAACACATAAATACATATGTTAAATGTGTTTACATATAATGTTAAATATATATGCTATATATATATTTGTATGCACAAATATAAATAGACAAATAGGGATATTTATAGATCTATCCCTAAAAATACAAATGTAGATACACTTGCCGAGAAGGTTCATACAGAAATATACATATTTTTTATTTGTGTATCTAAATATTTTGTCTAGAAGGGGGAAAAGGTTGCTTATTATGTTAACTGGTATATACATGTATGAAGTATGAGAACATCATAGCTGGTTTTCTGTAAAACCAGAGAAGCTTGAGCATAATTATTTGAGTCTGAAAGCCTGAGAAACAGATGAGCCCTTGAGATAACTCCAAACTTGAGCTCCACACTGAAGGGTCAGTGGTATAAGTCATGGAGATGAAAGGCCAGAGAACATGATGCTTTGGCATTGGAGAGTAGGAAGAGATGAGTGTCAGAGGAAAGTTAACTCAGCATCCCCTTTTCCCTCTTCATTGGCTCTGTTTAGATCCATATTGGGTCTGTACTGAGAGGAAAATATTCTTTACTCAACTCGCCAATATAAATGCTCATCTCTGCTACAAACACTGTCACAAACACAGTAGTAGAAACCATTGACTAGTTATCTCAGTAAGCTCAGTCCAGTCAAGTTGACTTGTGAGCTAACTATCACCATGTGAACAAAAGTGATAAATTGTGAGTGTGAGTTTAAACAGCAAAGGTAAGACCAAATTTCCTGAGCATAGTAATGTGCTGCCATGTTCACGGTAAAGGACCTCTGAGGAAGTAGATTCCAAGGAAGAAGCCATAATGGAAGTCTAGAATCTCAGCCTTGTGTGAGTTTAAAATATTCCCATCAACAACTATTTAGATATCTTAGACGTGCATGCTTAGACAGTGTTTTAGCTGCTAATAAAGATTTGAGATTCATCATTGTGTAAACAGTATTTAAGGACATCTGTCTGGCTTGTAAAAAACTAGAGGAGGCTTGATAATGCACAGAAAAGTGTGTTTCAAATGTCAAACTCTTGGAACTGTAATTATTTCAAGTCAGGAAAATGAGTCACACAAAGGAAAAATGACTGAGAAGGAGTAAATGCCAAAGAAAACCCAGACAAGGAGATTCAGAAGGAAAACGCAACTGTGTATCTGCAAGAGACTGTCCATTTCTACCTTATTCATGAATGGATGAGGAAAAATAAGTACCGAAAATAAGCAATTGGATTTGAGTAATATTGAGTCATAATCAGACAGATCTAAACTTATGTGTAGCTTGTCCTTCAAGCTATGACTTGACAGTTCAATGACTATTTGAGATGTCTTAAACAATGATGACATAGAATTTAAAGCCAGTATATTTTATTGAAGAGTTTATGCCACTTAAAGGTTAAACACTGACTTTGAACAGCACTTCATGTCAGGAGTACAATTAGATAAGGTGGAAGGACTTAATTTACTATCTTTTAGAAAGAGCTATGTAGGATGTCTGCTCCAACATGTCCAAACATACCTCCCCCACATATTACAAAATTAACTACATAACGTAATAGCTTTTTAAGTTTACATATATGAAGAAGGATCTGTTTCTACTGTGACAGTGGTAATGGCCTCACCATGAGGACATTTTTTTTTTATTTTGCAATACAATTCAATTCTACATATCAGCCACGGATTCCCTTGTTCTCCCCTTCCTGCCCCCCTCACCTCCCCCCCCCAGCCTGCTTTTATATGAGTCTTTTGTTTTGTTTATTTTTTTGGTTTGTTGTTGTTGTTGTTGTTGTTGTTGGGTGTGTGTGTGTGATAGCTTTTGAGGCAGGGGCTTGAATACATGGCCCTCTTATGTAAGCCTAACATTCTTATACACTCATGAACCATTATGTCCATATGTGAAAATTATCATCGTCGTTGTCGCCATCGTCATCGTCGTCGTCGTCGTCATCATCATCATCATAATCATCATCATTATTATGGTTTTTTGAGACAGGGTTTCTATATTAAATAGTCCTGGCAGTCCTGGAACTCACTTTTTAGGCAAGGCTGGCCTCAAACTCACAGGGACACACCTGCCTCCTCCTCCCAATTTCCAGGATTAAAGGTATGCACCACCACTGTTCAGCTGTGAAAATTATTTTTAAAAACAACTTTTTAAATTCTCTCAAGGTGTTATGAGGGTGTATCAAAAACGTGAAAACACGTGCCAGGAAAATATGGCAGAATGTGGTAAGGCAGGTAAGAATCCTCTCCCACAACCATGTGCTTTCTTCCTTCCCTTCTCACTCAGCCAGGCAGAGGCTCAATCTCCAGAGAGCAACAGCAGTGAAGCCTGAGCTTGCTCTCAAGTTCTCTCATGTCCAGCTAGATGCTTTCTTCCCAGGAGAAGCAAAACTCTAATTTTTCTCAGAATGCCCAGAACTCTGTACTGTAGAGCTAACTCCTGGGACCACATGTTGAGTAACAGCATGTTTGAATTTTACTCTTATGAAAACAAACAGCTAGAAATGGATAGGACTAGAAAAAAACCATCCTGAGTGAGGTAATCCAGACCCAAAGAGACAAACATGGTATGTACTCACTCTTAAGTGGGTATTAGACGTAAAGCAAAGGATAACCAGGGTACAATCCATAACCCCAGGGAAGCTAGGTAACAAGGAGTACCCTAAGAGGGACATGCATGGATTCCCCCTAGGAAGGGAAATAGATAAGATCTCCTGAGTAAATTGGGAGGGGGGAAATAAGGGGAGGTAGCAAGAGAACACGAGGTCACTGGGTGCTCCAGGAGTCCAGTCAAAGACGGGGAGGAGGGATTGTATGAACAGAGAGGTCAAGATCACGATGGGGAAACCACAGAGACAGCTGACCTGAGCTAGTTGGAGCTCACTGACTCTGGACTTACAGCTAGGAAACCTGCATGGGACCCAACTAGGCCTTCTGAATGTGGGTGACAGATGTGTGGCTTGAGTAATAGATGAGGTCACTGGCAGTGGGACCAGAAATTATCCCTAGTGCATGAACTGGCTTTTTGGAGCCCATTCCCTAATACCTTGCTCAGTCTAGATACAGGGGTCAGGGGTTTGGTCCTGCCTCAACTTGATATGCCAGACGTTGTTGACTCCTCACAGGAGAACTTAACCTCTCTGAGGAGTGTATAGGGAGTGGACTGCAGGTGAACAGGAAGAGGGGAGGGAGGGGGAATGGTGGTTGGTATGTAAAATGAAAAAAAAAAAAACATGGAAATAAAAATTAAAAAAAAGAAAGACAACCACCAAAGAAAAACTTCTTTAGAACACTCAGTAAATTATTATTTCATTTTTGCTCAGTTTCTCAAAAGATAGAATACTATATCCTTGTTGCTGGTTGTTTTTGACTTGTTTGGGGGGCCTGTCACCCAGCTCCCAAATAAATCACACAGAAAAGCTTATTCTTAATTATGAATGTCTGGCCTTAGCTTGGCTTGTTTCTTAACAGCTTTTCTTCACTTTAAATTATTCCATCTGTCATTTGCCTCTGGGCTTTTCCCATTCTCTCACTTCTGTATATTTTACTCTCACTCTTACTCTGTAGCTGGTTGTTTAGTTGGGTGGCTGGCCCCTGATGTCCCTGTCCTTCTCTGGTCCTTTCTTCTTTTCAGATTTCTCCTTTTGCACATTCTCTCTGCCTGCCAGCCTGCCTATTCTTTCTCTGCTGCTCAGCTCTTTATTAGACAATCAGGTGTTTTAGACAAGCAGAGTAACACAGCTTCACAGAGTTAAACAAATGCAACATTAAAAACAGTAACACATCTTAAAATAATGTACCCCAACATATACATATAATGGGATTGATGAGTAATCAAAGCTCAGCTAGACAATTCTGGAAATGGAATACTGTAATCTAAAAAAAAAAATCGATTTTCAATTTAAAAGGAAAGAAAGAAAACCAACAACCAGATTCAAAAGAGGTATTTAATAGAAGATTGAAAAAGAAGAAACACAAAAGGCTCACAAGTATTTTTTAAAAAATCATCATCCTTAGCCATCACAGTTACACAAACTAAAACTACTATGAAATTTCACTAGGACATTGGAATGTCTGAGACAAAGAAAACAAAAGACAACAAATGTTGGAAAAGATGTAAGGAATAAAATCCTCATACACTTTTGGTGGAAAAGCAAATTATTACAGCTACCATGTAGCTATTCCTCAGGACCTATAAAAACTACAACATAACCCATCTATACCTCTCCTGAGCATATAACCAAAAGACTCTATTTCTTACTATAGAGATACATGCTCATCCATATTCATAGCTGTTAGATTCACAATAGCTAGAACACAGAAATAGCCTAGATATAAGCTGATGAATGGATAATAAAAAGAGAGTACCTATAAACAATAGAATTGTATTCAGAAGTAAAGAAAAGTAATGTTGGAATCTGAAAGTAAATGGATGGTACAGAAAAATGTGATACAAATTGAAGTAACCCAGACACAGAAAGACAGACATCACTTGGTCTCACTCATATGTAGCTCTCACAGCTGAATCTTTAGGTTTGTGGTTTTTAGTCTGGGAGAAATAGCAGAATTCATCAAAGTAGAAAAGGACTATTTGTGGGGAGTAGAATGAAAGATGCTAAGGGAGGAGGGATAGTAGAAATGAATGGGAAAGTGGAAAGAATGGGGATGGAGTCTTAAGTGGAGTGAGGAACGGTAGACAGGGTAATGGAGAGGATTGGAAAGAAATAACCAATACTGAGGTCATTTGGAAAAGCCATAGATAAACCGAGAATTTTAGAAGATTTATATATTATATGTGTGCATGTGTGTATATGACTTTAAGTGAAATGACTCTATACACAGGGGTTAATAGTGCTCCTCCAAGACACCATGGATTAAGAAATAAAAATCCCAGTGCCAGGTGAGCAGTATATTCTTTGAAGTTTTTGGTCAGAGATGTCCCAGAGACTCCTGGACAGCACTAGCTATTGACATTGCTCTTGGTTGATCATTGATCTTACCATGAGATTTTGATGGTAAGACCATATAACTAAAGGACATAAAAGTCAGAGACCAGAACCAGAGCAAAACAGTGCCTTCTAGACATGGTAAGTTTGCTGCATGCATGAACTCAGAGCAGCTGTGGTTGTCTGTACAAGTCCTCTACTAGTTCAAGTTAGTCAACACTCTGGCACATGGGCCCCCACGTCTAGATGGGGAGCTAGTTGATGACATCTGAATAAGGAAGAATCAATTTACCTTACAGATGTGGCCCCTATTAGGTTGACCATTCTCCAGTGGTTGTCATAAACTCATGAATATATAGGCAGCAAAAATTGATCTCTGTGGGTTAAAATTGTTAAAAGAGGACTGGAAGTTAGTGGTTTAGAGATGTGGATTGTAAATATGGAAGGATTATACAGAGGAGTAGGAGATTAATATGATCAAAATAGATGGTATGTGGTTGTCAAAGAATTAATAGAATACTTACAAATGAATACATAAACAAACAAACATATAAATATGCTGTGGGATGTTCTGTATGTCAAATGTGTTGCTCTGATTGGTCAATAAATAAAATACTGATTGGCTAGTAGCCAGGAAGGAAGTATAGGTGGGACTAACAGAGAGGATAATTGAGAGAACAGGAAGGCAGAGAGGGAGACATTGCCAGCTGCCGCCATGACAAGGAAGATATAAGGTACCGGTAAGCCACGAGCCATGTTGCCAAATTTAGATTAATAGAAATGGGTTAATTTAAGATCTAAGAACAGTTAACAAAAGCATGAGCCATTAGGCCAAACAGTTTAAATAATATAAGCCTCTGTGTGTTTATTTTATAAGTGGGCTCTCGGACTGCTGAGGCTTGGTGGAAACTGGAGAGAAAACTCTCTAGCTACATAAATAAATACAAGCTCCTTGAAATACAGTGGATCTTCTCCATTTATATAAACTAGTAAGAATTCTGCAATTGTCTGTTCCTGTTCCTGTTCCAGGAGGCATATAGTTGTCTCCAAGTTGCAAAATTTGTATATACATAGTGAGACTGACATCCCATGAACTGATCCAGATAAACCAATTACCTTACATTAATGGGTCATTTAAAGGGGTTTCTCCATCCTCAAACACAGAGAGCAAAAAACACAGCTTGGCATGTAGACTTTCATTTTGATCTGTCTGGTGTGATTTGTGGTCTGTCATTCTCAAGGCAGTCGGAAGAGAAGAGTGCCAACCTTACAGTCTCCCTATCACTCTTCAAGAAGACACAATTAGCTGGATTTTCTTTCTTTATGTCCTAGTAACTGGACTCTTCCTGAGAAAGTGTGTACTGTCTTGAACAATACGGAAACAACCCTTTCTGAATAATAATTCCTCCAAGAAAATGAATTTTGTAATATGTCTTTCAAATTTTTAGATGTTTCCATAGCAGAATAATCAATTTCCAACTAGAATTATTTCCATTTTATTCTGACTAATATTCCATTTTCTGTGTGTCTCTGGAGAGAAGTCAATACAAAGGAAAGGGATGGACATTTTATTTAGTATAGAATATTTGCTTATCTGTTATACTTATTCATGATGTTTTTTATCAAATTTTAATTTTATTAATAGCTAATATGTCATTTTAAAATATCTTGTACATAGACTTAAAATATGTATTCAATAATTATTTATAAAATTGTAAATGATCCTTAATGAGTCCTGTCTTAGTATTTTTATTGCTTTAAGAAGATACTATGACCATGGCAACTCTTATAAAGGAAAACATTTCATTGAAACTAGTTTACAGTTTCAGAGGTTAAATCCATAACCATCATGGTGAGACATGGTGGCGTTCATGCAGACATGGTGCTGGAGAAGGAGCTGAGAGCTCCAGATCTTGAGCTACAGGAAGCAGAAGCAACTGTATACCACATCAAGCAAAGGATACTTCAAAGGTCACCCCCACAGTGATACACTTTTTCCAAGAAGACCATACCTACTCCAACAAGGCCACACCTCCTAATAGTGCCACGCTCTATGGAGGCCATTTTCTTTTAAACCATTACAAGTCCCAAAACATCTGTATCCTTCTGATTACTATATTTAAGTTTACATATTCAGTCATCCATGTAGAATTAATATTATTAGAATAATCTTGCTTTACTAAGAAAATGAATCATGAAAATGTAAATTTTCTAAAATGTGTATTTCTGTTTCTGTAGATCAGTGACTACTACTATAGAATTTGAGTTTGTGTTGATTTTCTAAAGAACTTAAAATATTATTTGAAGTTAAATGAATTTACCCAGTAGTACAAGTCCACCTTTATAAAATGTAGGAAATTAATGATGATGTGAGCCCTTTATTCAAGTTTCAGGAATGGGCTAAGATTTCTCTTCTTTCATAGCAGTGTAGTTACAGTAGAGCACATAGATGCCCGACTGCCACAATATTTCATGCTCTCAAACATTTACAGTTTTAATTTTAGCACCATTTGAGGATATTAAAAGTTGAAGCTTTAAAAAATATATTTATGTAAGTGTATGTATGTTCATGCTTGTGGACATATGTATGTGCAAGTTCTTTCAAATACCAGAGAAGGCCATCAGATTCCCTGGAGCTGAAGTTACAAGAGATTATGGGCCATTGGATATGGGTATTGAATACCAAACATTGAGAGGACATAGACATTCATAACTCTTGAGCCAACTCTCCTTTCCCCAAATTTAAAGTATTTAAGAAGTGTCTAAGTCATGAGAGTGGAACTTTCATGTACCAACACATAAGAACTAGGTTATTATATGGTTCATCTCTTCTGGGAGATTCAACTAAGGTGTCACCTTAGAAGCAAAAACCAGCTTCACCCAGGAGCACAGCTGCTTACTCTGTTACTACGTGTTTTCAGGCTCCATAAATGTGAGAAATTCCTTATTATAAAATATGCAATCATGGATATTTTGGTATAGCATCACAAATGAACTGAGATACGACCATCTTGGAAAGCACATTTAATTCAATTGTGTGAACAGTATTCTTCTAATTGAAAGGTGGATGAGTTCAATGACAGTGTGAAGTAAAACTGATGTAACTTCAATCTACCTCTGACTGTGTAGATGCACATCTGTAGAGTACCCCTGTTGATAGTAAAGATCCAGGCCCATAATGAGATCCACCTCGAAGTCTAGGCATTCAACTAAGAACTGCCTTGAGAAAATAATGTACACATCTCTTGTATGGGAATTATATGTTGTGATATTCACTATTATAAATTGTCTACTTCTATATTATTTAGAAAAAAAAAACCTTTGAATGAAATGACAGACAAAAGTTCTTCACATCATTTAAAGGTATATAGGGCAAGCAGCCTATCTCTATAAATTATAGAGTATGATATCAAAGACAAAGCTTTGGTTCAGAAGCTGGGGATACAAAGAAACATGTTTGGCATAAAGTATATTCTGATGATAATAGCACATGTATATTTCTTTCTTTTCTTTCTTTCTTTCTTTCTTTCTTTCTTTCTTTCTTTCTTTCTTTCTTCCTTTCTTTCTCTCTTTCTTTTTTACTGGGCAGATATCCTTATATGTTTTTTATTTGATCTTAATTATTTTTTTCTAAATTTTATTAACTGAGAGAAAAAGTAGGATCACAACCTTGACTTCTTGCCAGATTTACATGTGTTTACTATTTATCCATCCAGGTAATATTTTTTATATATAAAAATATTCATTCACTTTACATACCAACCACAGATCTCCCACTCATCCCTCTTCCTGACCCCCACCTTCACCCCTGACTCAACCCCTGTCCCCTCATCAAAAAGGGTAAGTCCTCCCATGGGGGGACAGCAAAGCCTAGTACATTCAGTTGAGGCAGGGCCAAGCCCCTCCACCCTGCATCAAGGGTGAGCAAGCTGTTCCACCACAGGTAATGGAATCCAGAAAGTCAGTTCATCTACCAGGAATAGATCCAGGAGCCCCTTAAACAGACCCAGCTATACAACTCTCTCCTGTGGTGATATTTTATTTGTGCTGAAATGTGATATTTTATTTGCATGTTAATAAATAAAGTTTGCCTGGAGATTAGAGAAAGTATCAAGTCATTTTAAGTAAACACAAAAGTCAGGCAGTAGTCACACATGCTCTTAATCCGATCACTTGGCAGATGGGGTCTCTGTGTGTTCAAGGCCACACTAGGGAACAGAGCCAAGCGAGGTGACATATGCCTTTAATCCCAGTTCCAACCATAGGGACCTGAAGGTCTGTATAGACAGGCAGTGTAAAGGAAGGGTGGTAGCTGGGCTAAAAGCCAATGAGAGGGCAGAACAACAAAGCAATAAAAGCCTGGGTAGACAGGAAGTTGTGGCATTTTGGAAGCTGCAGAGCTGGTGAAGTAAGGTTGGTTGGTGGCTCTCACTATTTCCGTGATCTCTAAGGCTTTTACCCTTATATTTGGCTTCATGTTTTTTTATTTAATAAGACCATTTAGAAATTCATCTATACTCTCCCGTATGCAGAAGGTCTAGTCCAGTCCTATCCCATGCAGGTTCTACAGCTGTTGGGTGTAAAGTTTGTGAGTTCCTATGAGTTTGGTTCCATTGTCTCTGTAGATTTCCCCATCATGATCTTGACCCCCCCCCTTGCTCATATAATCCCTCTCCCCTCTTTTCGACTGGACTGGATTCCAGGAGTTCAGTCTGGTGCTTGGTTGTGGATCTCTGCATCTGCTTCCATCATTTACTGGGTGAAGATTCTATGATGACAGGGTATTCACTAATCTGATTACAAGAGTAGGCCAGTTCAGGCAGCCTCTTCCCTATTGCTAGTAGTCTAATATCGTGTCATCCTTGTGGATTCCTGGGAATTTTCGTAGCACCAGGTTTCTCCCTTACCCCATAATGCCTCCCTCTAGCAAGGTATCTCTTTCACTGCTCTCATACTCTGTCCTCTGTTTTCATCCCCCATCCTCTCCCCTCTATAGTCCCCCTCATCTACAGTTTACTCATAGAGATACCTCTGTTTCCCTTCCCCAAGGTAGTCCATGCATTCCTCATTGGGTCTTCCTTGTTTCCTAGCTTCTCTGGAGTGGTGGGTTGTAGTCTGATTTTTCTTTGCTTTACATCTAGTATCCACTTATGAGTGAGTACATACCATGTTTGTCTTTCTGAGTCTGGGTTACCTCACTCAGGATGATATTTTCTAGTTCTATCCATTTGTCTTCAAATTTCATGATGTCACAGGTTTTTTTTTTACAGCTTAGTAATACTCCATTGTGTATTCTTATCACATTTTCTTAATCCATTCTTTGGTTGAGGGGCATCTAGGTTGTTTCTAGGTTCTGGCTATTATGAGTTATGCTGCTATGAATGTAGTTGAGCAAGTGCCTTGTGGTATGATTGAGCATCTCTAGGTTATATGCCCCAGAGTGGTATCCTTGGATCTTGAGATAGATTAATTCTCAATTTTCTGAGAAGTCATCATACATATATGCTGTATAAATTTGTACTTCCACCAACAGTGGAGGAGTGTTCCCCTTGCTTCATATCCTCTCCAACAGAAGTTGTCATCAGTGATTTTGATCTTAGCCATACTGACAGGTGTAAGATGATATCTCAAAGTTGTTTCTGTACAATGGAAAAAAGAAAGCTTCTTCGACAAATGGTGCTGGCATAACTGGATGTCAACATATAGAAGATTGCAGATATATCCATATCTATCACCATGCACAAAACTCAAATCCAAGTGAATCAAAGACCTCAACATAAAACCAGCTACACTGAACCTGATAGAGATGAGAAAGTAGGAAGTAGCCTAGAATGCATTGGCACAGGAGACTACTCATAAATATAATACCAGTAGCACAGACACTAAGAGCACCAATTAATAAATGGGACCTCCTGAAACTAAGAAGCTTCTGTAAGGCAGAGGACAAAATGACAGCCTAGAGAATGGGAAAAGATCTTCATTGACCCCACATCTGTGGTAATATTTAACTTGTGCTTTGATAAATAAAGCTTGCCTGGAAATCAAGGGGAAAAGGCCAGCCATTTTAAGTAAACAAGAAGTCAGGCAGCACACACACTTAAATCTACCACTTAGCAGGCAGGGTCTCTATGTGTTCAAGGCCAGCCACACTAGGGAACAGAGCCAAGCGTGGTGACACGCCTTCAATCCCAATACCAACCATAGAGACCTGGAGGTCTGTATAGACAGACAGAAAGTGACAGAGCTGTGTAAGAAGAGGAAGTGAGGTAACTAGGCTTAGATAGCCAATGAGAGGGCAGAACATCAAGTCAATAAAGGCATAGGAAGGCGGAAAGTAACTCGCATTTGGAAGCCACAGAATTGGTGAGGTAAAGTTGGTTGGTGGCTTTCCCTATTTACCTGATCTAAGGCTTTCACCCCTATATTTGGCTCCATGTTTTTTTTTTATTTTAATAGGACCATTTAGAAATTCATCTACACACATCTTACAAAGGACTGATTTCTAAAATATATAAGTAACTCAAGAAACTACAGGGCAAAATACCAAACAATCCAATTAAAAAATGGGCTACAGATCTAAATAGAGAACTCTCAAAAGAAGAACCCCAAATGGATGAAAGACATTTAAGTAATTGCTCAACATCCTTAATAACCAGGGAAATAAAAATTGAAGCACATGTATATTTCTAAATATTTGATAAACTTACTAAATATGTATACAGACAAACATTTATTAGAATTTGTTTACTTTTGTTTATGGGGTGGCTGTAAAGTTCCCAAAAATCAGTTTTATTGTGTTATCATGTATTAGAAACAAAGAAAATAATCCTTAAATTCTGACAAGTTGCAGAAGTAGTGTGATGCTATGGGTACCAATAAGATTTTGTTTGATTGGGCAGGTACAGGTATTGTTAAAATAATGGTTAAACAGATAAAAATGAGATATTTTAAAATATCTAAAGGGACATCTATATATTTAAGTAAAATAATAAAATACTAAATTATAGATCTGATAGTCAAATTTGCCTCAAGCTGCCAAAACTAGATTTTAGTGCAGCTTGAGGCTAGAAGACACCTGCATTTAGGAATTCCTAATTGCAAAAGGTTAAAGTCTGGGTTCCAGATTGAAAGCCTACTAAACTGTTTGACACAGGCACTATTGTATGAGAAACGTCAAACAGATCTGATGTATTTTAGAAAGCAAGGGATATGTTTTGTTTTAACAAGCCTTTTTCTCATAGTGGAGCCTAATTTGCAACTTCCTAGGTACTACTGCTTTTTCAGATATAATTTACTACCTAATATTTTTCATCCTTACAGTGAAAGATTTAGAATTTTATGTTCTACATAAAAATAAGAGAGGGACCTTACAGTACTGTGTTCTGTTTTTATGAAATCCAGCTTCAGATTGGTTTTATGTAAGACAAATTCATATGTAATGTTTAGAGAGCAGAGGCTGGACTACTTTTGCTTAATTGAAAAAAATTCTTTGGCAGGCAAAGAAACATGGGCAACAAACATTTGAAAACATAGACTAAATTTAGAGAACTCATAATGATACTGAATATGATTATTTTCCTAATGAATCGATATGTGCTGTGTGTATATGTAATGAGATATTTACTGTAACAATAGTTTCATGTTCATGTTATCATTTGCTGTGTTCTTGCTTGAGTCAAGGTCCCCCGTAGGCCCAGATTGGCTTCAAATTAGCTACACGGCCAAGGATGTCCCTGGACTCCTGATCTGCCTACTTTTACCAATTAAGTACTAGAAATTAAGATACATAGCACCATTCCCGGCTCCATTGTTTAAACTGTGGTATGTAAGCCATTTTCGTCAAATTTGTCTTAAACCACAATATAACTCATCCAAGGCACAGTCATATAGTAGATGCCACCTGGGAATTAGATGCCTTACTATTATTAGCAGACTCTATTCAAAGTGGCAATGTGACTTGAGAAGGAATATTTACAGTTCTTTTTCCAATCAATACCAACTGGAAAAATTTGAAGGGTCATATGGACTTCTGTTTGTCTGAGATTATTTTGTGTCTCGGTCAGGAAAAGGAAAGAAAGCTTATATGGCTGAGTAACCTTGACAAATATCAATGTTTTCTCGAGTGTGTACATAATTTTTTTTTTTTTGCCAAAGTCTGAAAAAGAAGACAAACAGGTTTTTGTTTTTTGTTTTTTGTTTTTTGTTTTTTTCTAAATCAATAGGGTGCCAGTGGTAAAGTGACAGGAACAGCTGCCTCCGCTCCAGGAGTACCACATGTTGACAATGTAGTTACAGTGTAAAGGAATGCTAACTCTTCCCAAACTCATACAAGACCTGAGCAGACACCACTGATACACTGAATCTCACTTTAGATTTTGCTTTTGTACACTTTTGTTCTATAAAATCATTTTAAGACTTATCCTCCCCAACAACCTTTATTTAATTCCCCATGATGCTTAAAAAAATGTGGAATTATCAGTTTTGTTTTTGTTTCCTATTCTCCCCCACCCTGCCTCTCTAACTTTGAGTTATTCTATTCACAGTATGTTTTGTAAAGCAAATCTCCAGTGGTGTTTTAAGTTTGTAATGTTTTACTACTTTATTTATTTATATGAGATGGCACCTTCCTTGTCAATTAATTCACTTATTAACTAAAATATCTGTATTAATTTATGGTGTAATCATAGTTAGTTCATTTAATTTGCTAATCATTTATTATTATTAAGTATTATTGATTTCTTAGAAAGAATATCTATATCTGTTCTTGTTCTGAATATTCAAATAACCTCGGGGTATCTCAGAATTCTTCTTGTCATATGATTCTGAATCATTTTCCTAATATATAATCCTACGTGATCTTATTTCATTATTGTCACTCAACATTTTGTGTAGTCTTTAATCTTCCATCAACCACTTTACTGAAACTGGTGTATAAAGTTAATGAAAATCTTGTGGCAAAGTTCACAGGTGTTTGTGGGTTGGTTGGTTGGTTGGTTCTGTTTGCTAATCTCTCTCTTCACTTTCGCTCCCTTGAACTTGGCCCTCCGGGAGGCAGTTTATGGCAGGTTTTCTTCTGTTGTCATCTGCTTTGTAAGAGAGGACTGTCCTGTCTCTCTCTTCTCTCTTCTCTCTAGTCTCCTGGTTCTTGTTTGTATTACTGTCATTCAGATGTGTGCTCTCTTTAATTCATGGAGGAACTGCAGAGTTCTGGCTCTTATGACTACCCACATCTGAAACATTAAAACATTAAACCAAGACTCAAGGCATGAACTTCACTTCTGTTAAATTTCTACATAGGAATATGTGTTTCTGAGAGTTCATTTAACTTTCTTGTCAAGCTCATTCTGAATTGATGATCTTTCTCATATAGGGTAGCACACGTTCAACATTGTCTTTACCCTTACCTGTGTATTATTTAATATATATGCCCTCATTTTTATACTGAGTCTTATAGTTTTAGAAGTCCTTTAGAAATAGCTGAGAACACTTCCACAAATGATTTTGATTAAGTTCTGACCAAAATGATCTGTAATTTTTGTTTGTATACTGGTAAGTCCTGCAGAGAGTAAAATAGTCTAATATTTCCATTTGTATTTTCATTTTCCACTTAAAAATTGAAAGAACTTTGGGAATGATCAATGGTGGAGTAGTTACCTAGCATATTCATGGTGAAAAAATAAAGGAAATAAAAAACACTATTAGTCTTTATTATTTTAAGTCCATTTGGCATTTTTAAAATCCATTGTGCCCTTAAAATGAAACAGAAAACTCATAGCCAAAATTTAAAACACCTTCTAAAAACAGGAGAGAAAGAAAATAATGTATTGAGTTTCTTTGTGTAAAACTCATAGCCTTAGTTTCATGGGAAAACTGCCATTTTTCCACCAAGATGCCCTATACTATGAAGGGTTGCCATTTAAAGAACAACCAGGAAGCCGTTCAATGAAAGGGAATTGTTAAGGATAGGGTTCGTGCTGCATTCCAATCATGTTCTTTTCAAACCCCGGCTTTATGGATTTTAAAGCAATCCTGAGGGGGCACTCTTTCTCTTTTGTCCCCCTGAAATATCATCATTAAACTCCTTAAAAAATGGCCTCTGATATGATTCCGCTTTCCAGCTGAGGCAACGTTTTCTATAAGTCATAACAAAACAGCTGAACTGAGTAAAAGCAAACTGGGCAGATAGGAATATCAATCCTGTTGGGACCAAAGCGAGCCCTCTGTTAACTTCTGAAGTACCTGAACTTTTCTGAACCAGTTGGTTTTGACTGAAAGCGCACATGCTCTTTTACTTTTGAATTTGTGCCAGAGGGGGCTGCTATGGTAGACTTCTCTAGCTATTTTTCTTCTTTTTTTTTCAGAAGAATTTAAGACGGGAGATGTCAATGTGTGTGCTTAAGCGTAAAAGGGATCATTTTTTAACCACTGGTGGGAAAGTAGTTCGCCAGTGGGGAGCTAAGTGTTGAAATCTGGCATTAATCCAGTACAGTTGGTCCAATAGATCACAGATAACTATACAGTGTAGACCGGTGAGTTCTCTTGCTTAAAATGAAAAAGAGAAAAGAAATGGAGAGTATTGAGAGGCAAGACAGGAGATTTTTCAAAAGGTGCAGTACATTGCTCTATTGACTTAAGCCAGCCACAAGGAAATCTTAAAACAATTTAGAGAATAGAGTGCCACTACCTCTATGAAGATCAGTCTTCATAACAGAGGAGGACAGGGAATATTCCAGTATGAAATATTGTCTGGCCTGTGTATGTTTACCTTCAGGCTCCAGCAGACACTAAATCACATTCGAAAAGTTTGCTGAATTTTAGCTGAGCAGGCTGCTTATGTCACCACAACAGTGACATCGCCAGAAGTGGAAGAGGGAGTCAAAATAAGTCAATCCCCTTAGGAGAGAATTAATAAAGAAACAGAAATCCAATTCTTCTACTGAGATCATGGTGAGCTATGCTTCTGTTAAGGCTAAAATTCAGAACCAACTTGGCCCCACATTGGGCCAGTAATGTTGGATGTAAAAACTTCATTGATCAAAACTATCATTAAAATAAGTCTGATATTTTCTCAAGGCTCAGCAGAGAATGATGTTTACACCAGAGCAGAAGAGCAATCTGTACCCTCAACCCCAGCTAAGCCAGAGGACCTATCCTCAGTGGCTCAGGGACCTGGGGGACTGCCTGGAAAACTACCCAACCCCAGAAATAGACTCAAATGAGATGCTACTACTGGTACAGTCTGTTGGGAAACACAGCTCAGATGTTCACTATTGACAGCATGGCCCAAATGGATATTTATTTTGGAAAAAAAAAAAAAAAAACAGTGGTGCTTGGGTATGAAGCTCCTGGAACAATCATAAAAATAAGAGTGATGGTGAGGCACCTAAAACTAGACAATCATGTTGTCATTGAGCTGGCTGAGTGTTCTGCCAGAAACAGATGAATTCTGCACAGTACAGTCTGTTGCGGCCCATCTTCCTCTGTACCACACTGACACATGAACAGAACTCATTTAGGTTCTACAAGCAGAGTGCTGAATTCTGCTAGAAGCTTCCTGACAGGCATCTTTGTGGAAGGGGCCCTGATTGAGCCATTCTCTGTGAGGATCATTGCCTGACTTGGAGGTGCATTCACTCTGGGGAGCTAGGTCTTTGTGTGGAGAAGGGCCCCTTTGGTTAGTTACAGGCTAGAGGTCAAGGCAATGGGAGCTTGGCTCAGGTGGTGGTAATTGTTATATATCTTACTCTTGGTTAGGCAAAGCCAACAAGTTGGGGCTGATTTTATCCTTCAGAGCAGCAGTTCTCAACTTTCCTAATGCTGCAACCCTTTAACACACTTCCTCATGCTGTGATGACCCCCAACCATAAGATTTTTTCATTGCTACTTCATGACTGTAATTTTGCTACTGTTATGAATCATAAAGCAACTATCTGATATGCAGGATATCTGATATGTGACCTCAAAGGGGTAGTGACCCATGGGTTGAGAACCACTGCTCTAGGCTGACAAAGAGACACCTCTGGAAATTGCTAGAAAAGTGGAAGGTAAGCTGGGAAGCAACCTGGATGTCACCCCCCAAATGCATGATAGCAGGTCTATCCATCCAGGAGAGCATCTATGCTGCTTTCTCTGGTGGTCCACTGATGCTGGTGGGGCTGGGCTCTGAGATGGCCACTGTATCCCTACTGTACTCAGCCATTTGGGAGGTGAATATCAAGTGTAAGTTTCTGTACTACAAAACCTGGCCAATGGCCGTTTCCATGCTTGAATCAGAGTCTTTGAACGTAAAGCCCTTAATGGCCATAGAGACTCCACCTGGAGAAGGCTGTAGAAACCTTTGAAACATCTATGAAGAGAGTAGGGGTGAAAGTCATCACTAAGTGCTACTCCACTGACCAGAATGCCTAATGTGAACTGACCTGTGCCTTCATCCCACTGTCTTAGCATGCAAGGCTAAAGAGAAATGGGCAGCCCTGGATGTAGAACTATAGTGATATTTTATTTGTGCTGAATTGGAATTTTATTTGTATGTTAATAAATAAAGTTTGCCTGGAGATCAGAGGTCATAGCAAGCCATAAGCAGAGTCAGGAGGTGGTGGCACATGCCTTTAATCCAATCACATGACAGGCAGAGTCTCTGTGTGTTCAAGGACACAGCCAAGCAAGGTGACACCTTTAATCCCAGTACCAACCATAGAGACCTGGAGGTTTGTATAGACAGGCAGTGACCAAGAAGTCATGTGCTTGGGTTAAGAGCCAATGAAAAGGTAGAACAGAAAGACAATAAAAAGACAAGTCAGACATTAGAGGCTCTCTCTGGGGAAGCAACAGCAACAAGGTGGTAAGATAAAGTAGTCGTGGCTCTTTGCTAGTGCTCTGATCTCTTTGGCTTTTAACTCTGTATTTGGCTCCGTGTTCCTTATTTACTAAGACTGCTTAGAATTTCATCTACACAGAACTTTCTTTAAAATGGTAAAACAATTAATATAACTCATAATAAGCAGAGAGCATTAAAACAAAACAAAACAAGACAAAAATAACCATTTGGATTTTGAAAAAAAAAAGTTACCATTAACAATGTGTCTTTTCAGAAGCTTTAGTTAGCTTTAATTAAAATAAAAAATAAACAAGTACTGGTGAGTTTGTTCTGCAGGTCACAGCACTTACTTCTCTTTCAGAGGACTTAGAGTTCAGTCCCAACATCTACATGGTGTCTCACCTCAACGTTATCTCCATTGACTTCTCTTGACCTCTACAGGCACTGCATGAATGTGGTACAAATACACATATAACTCCTTGCATGTAGTTCTTTTAAAATGTGAGTAATAACATGGCCATTATATGCATTTCCATAGACATGCTTCATTAGACTTAAGAAATCAAAAGTTATATTATCAGTTTTCTCCCATGGAGCAAGCCTCACTGAGTGTATTAACCTCTTCTTAGGGTAGGTGCCATCCATGCCCACAAGTATTTGGCCAACAAAGACTCAAATTCAATGGCAGTTTTTGTAGACTTTTTTGTCTCATTTTGCTTTGCTTCATTCACTTAAACTAACCAAAGAGAGATCTTATAAGTATAAATACAAGACAAATTTTTATTTTAACCTTGACCTTTGTGTTATTTGTTGGCTCCCTAGTAAAAGAGAGATGCTGCTAAATAAATAGACTCAAACTTACTCTTATTCAAAATCAACGAAACCCCTCTAAGTCCATATATAATTTGGGAACATAAAAGGTCTGCTATACAAAGCAAACTTTTTTAAATGTGGGTAAATACATAGTTTACAGAGACACTTAATTTATGTTACAGACCTGAGACACCAGTCAACCTGAGACAGGAGCACCAATTGTTTTATTGATTGTGGTCACTCCAGATGGACCTCAGGACCCTCAAATCAGGATGCCAAGATAGATGTTCACTGTTCCTCCATCTCTGCCTTCCCAGGGTCCCAAATTAGAATATAAAGAACCATAGGTGATAGCAGTGGACTCTAGCTGGATCTGCTCAGACAAGGTTCTGCAACCTCCCCACCAGGTGAACACGAACATAGTGTTGTTACAACTGGCCCTTGTGAAGTTTGCAACTTTAAGGATATTTACGCCCTTATGCACGTTCTTTCATGGCGTGCACCTATTGATAATGGGCCAATTCTGAAGGGGGGATGACTTTCAGGAGAAGCACACCTTTTTTTCACATTGTGGAAGGCAGAGGAGAGAGAATAAAACAAAGAAGAAAGTGCAAGTTCCATTCCTGTCTGGATTGCAGTCATTGCTGCTCAACGAGGCCCAATCTTTTTTAAAGACCATATTCTTGCCTCCTTCCATGCTCTAATTAAGCCCCTGACTGCTTGTTCTATTACTGTATCTGGTCTGTACTCTATGGAGTATAAAAATCTATATTGGAGCTAGAATAGAAGCCAGAGGACACTTAAAATCTGTGACACCATTGATGTATCATTAATACTAGGACATTAATACAACTATGTATTACTGTTAGGAAGAGGAATACTAAAACATGAGCACCCATCCCCTCACCTCCTGCCTAATATAGAATTAATTTTTGTGGAAAATTAAGCACCCAAGTGACAGAACATACACAAATATGTAAGATGATAACAAAAGCCATGGCTCACGATTCCTAAAGCCAACAGAAGGAGGAAGTATAAAGGAAATAAAACAAACAACATTTGAAGAGAGTAATTTAGAAGCCTGATAATATAAAATGGTTCCAGTCATTTTGAAACATGCTTAGACACACAGCACACCAGGGATTATTGTTAGAACTGAATTCTTCCAGAATTCACAAAGAGATAATACAAACGTGATAGTTAATTTACACCCAGACACATTCACACATTCACACACACACACACACACACACACACACACACACACACACGCACACATACAAATAGTAACACTAGACACACAACATACACATACACACACACATACACAGTCATACACACAGCCACACACACATTCATATACATATGCATAAACCCAGACAAAACACTTCTATGCAAACATACACACTCATATACACACATACATGTACATACACATTCCCCCCACACAAACACACACATTACTACATATACATATACAGTCTCTCTCCTCTCTCTCTCTCTCTCTCTCTCTCTCTCTCTCTCTCTCTCTCTCTCTCCTCTCTCTCTCTCTCTCTCTCTCTCTCTCTCTCTCTCTCTCTCTCTCCCCTCTCTCTCTCTCTCTCTCTCTCTCTCTCTCTCTCTCTCTCTCTCTCTCTCTCACACACACACACACACACCTGCTTTTTCTCTACTTAAACAAGGGAAGCAAACCCAAATTTTGAGATGAAAATATTTTAAATTCAGTAAAACAATTTATATTTTCTTTTATCTGGCAAAGACCTGGGAATTATTTTCAAGGTGTTTTCGCTGTATTTGAGTATTTTGTGACCACTGTTTTTTCTTTAGTATGAGACATGTGGACATTACTACATATGAGAAACAACTCAGAAAATAAGAGGTTTTAAGGAAGGCAGAAACACTGATGGTAAAAACTACCAGCTCCAAATCTAGGTTCTTTCAGAGAGTCCCATTACCTTATGTCAGATTCAAAACAAAAAGCCAAAATGTTTCATCTAGAGTGTTTATCATTGAAAAGTAGTTGTTTCTTTGATTAGTACCAGCTGTGTGTTTAGCCTATCTCTCCCTCTGCCCCCCATGCCTAGATCTAAATAATATCCTTTTCAAATTTGTATGGGTACCCTCACCCAACCATTAACCTTCACACGGTCATTTACACTACCTTCCATGCTCTTCTTTAGTCTTCATGGTACTGAAACACTAAATAAGAATCTTCTCCATGAATCTGTGTAAACCTGACCGGATCCTTTTTCAAGCTAAGATGTGTTAAAGAAATTTCTCTTTTTATTATCTTTTACACTGTTGACTTTATCTTACATATGTTTACTGCTGTATTTCAGTTGTCAGTGAAACTTTTAAAACTTTATAAAATTCTCATCACTTCAAATCCCATTAAAACAGGCAAGTAAGTATAATACGTAGTTGTACATTTTAAAATATGTTCACAAAAAATTCTGCATGACAGAGTAATAAGAGGCTTAATCAAACTCAGATTTTTTATTTGGACAGGAATGCTATGTAGACATTACTCTGTATCACCATAAATGTTGAAACAAATAGATAGCAAAAAATCCATCTGCGTCCTCCAGTGAAGCCCCAAGGTGCTGACAACTTAGGATTGGTTATAGAGCAAATCAATGTCTAAGAGAAAGGGTAGATGTCACAGCTAGTGTTTAATACCTATATTTGACTAGATAAAAGTTTATTCTATCCAGAAGAGGTTTATGCAGAATTGTAATATTTATTTAACATTATATTATCATATAAAAGTCAAGACACATATTTGAACATTTTACATAGCATTAGGAAATATACTTAAGTGTTTTCAAATTTTATCTCAATTTCAAGCTAACCTCCTAAAATTGGTACCATGGTCATTATCTATTTTGTTGGTGAGTCATAGAAAAATTGCAACTTTTCAAGATGAACCTAGGAGTGATATTCTTTGCTAGAACTTAAGGTTTTTTTCTCTATAACATATAAATTTGTCTTTGATGACCTTGATCCCATGGCACATATACCTATTTTTTCAGTGCTTATAAAACCACCAAATTATATCTGCATATAAAAACTTATAACATTGAACAATATTACAAAATTAATTTATAGGACTTGAAATCAGACATAAAATCTTGAACTCCTTTATTCAGTTAAACACACACAAACACCATGAACAGTGAGATTATTGTAGCTTCATCTTCAGGATTAATTGTTTCCGATCTACCATTAGGAGCATAGCTGCTCTTTGATGAACTGTTGACAAGTTCGCACCCAGAGGGCCAGCACATATGCTATGCTGTGATGTTGTAAAATTAAAATGTGAGATGAAATTCTGTTGCCAACAGCTGTTAACTTTTTAAGTAGCATTGGGAAATTCTGCAAAAATTGTTTCTCTATGTATACAAACAACAGCAGAATACATGCCTTTTTGTTTCTATGTAATAAATGAAATAAAAGTAGAACACTAACTTTAGCCTCAAATCATAATTTATTGGGATAGAAGGCTTCACTTTGAATAGTATAGGGGAAAGGAGTGGCAATACATTTTCTTGTTTCTATATAGCAATAAGAAAGCTTATATTAAGTAGAGAAAATCAGAAGTGTCTCCAATCCCAGATGTTAAAAAAAGAAATCAACACTCAGTGTACAGCATCTGTCTATCAGGCAATGGTCCAGAAAATTAAAAAATGTATCAGTAACAAATTCTTCAAAAAAGTACTTGATATTATTATTTCCATTTTATAGAAAAGGAAAATGAAAGCCAATTTTTTTGATTTTGTGTGTGTGTGTGTGTGTGTGTGTGTGTGTGTGTGTGTGTGCTATCTGTATGTGTGACTGGGGACTGCCTGTGTATAATACATATGTGGAAGTCAGAGGATAACATTTAGAGTTGCTTTCCCTCCTCAACTGTGGGTTTGGAGGATCAAACCCATGCGGTCAGGCTTGCACTGTA
The DNA here is from genome assembly GCF_949786415.1 of Peromyscus eremicus. Classification (NCBI taxonomy): domain Eukaryota; kingdom Metazoa; phylum Chordata; class Mammalia; order Rodentia; family Cricetidae; genus Peromyscus; species Peromyscus eremicus. The sequence continues at coordinate 14,544,857 of NC_081429.1, read as the reverse complement.
GACCTCTTTGCTCGCTGAACCATCTCACTAGCCCAAATATTTGACTTTTTAAGTGAAAACCTACAAATAAATTCGGCAAGAAGTTCTGTGTGTCTGAAAAGAGAAGGTAACATTTATTACTTTGAAAACTTTGCAAACAACCTTGGAAATGCAATCCTTGAATGTCACCTTCTGATAGAAAGCCTATATTTCAGAGAACAAGTAGAATGCAATCCTGCAAGAAATTAATATTCAGCTGACACCTCCACTGCACCTGCCACCTGCACCTTCGAACCAACTGCTCTGCAAGGTGCTCTTCATGTTATCAAGTTGCTGCTACTCAAATATTACAACCTTATATTCAGCAACTTTATTGTCAAATAGGACTCTTTAAACACTTTTTTCAAAATTATTTTCTGATAAAAGAACATTTTCTAGTTATAAAACTGCCACCGCTGTAAGCTGTCCTTTCTTTTTTTATTGTTGTTATTCCTCACTCATTGATTGAAAAATATCCATTGACTTACCTTGCAAGAAAGCATCAAAGAGGGTATTTCTTAAAAATGGAATCATAAGCCAAACATCACATTGGCTGGCCTCTGACTGAATTGCATCTTCACACATGTCCTGTTTCAGTTTTCAATGTATGGAATTTTCCTCACTCATAGTAGTTTCTCCCCAACTGGTTTGAGAAGTATTTAGTTATTAGTATCTCTCTCAGAGTGTGTATGTGTGTAAATATGGGTGTGAACTCATCTTGCCATAGGAGCACTGCAATTACAGATGTGTGTGCTACCACTTCTGACACTGTGTGAGTTCTGGATATTCAAAGTGTGGTCCTCGCACATGTATGACAAGTGTTTTACCCACTGAGGTATCTCCCCTGTCCATTTTGGGAAGATTTTTGTTTGTGGAGAATTTTTTTCTTTCTTTTTTTTTTGGTGTTTTGTTTTTTAATGACATACAGAAATACAAGTGCAACAAATTCTACTTTTTCTTTTAATGTTATCAATTGAGTCCTACACCTGCATTCAGATTTTCTTAATAAGTACATTCTCTCTTTATAAAGAAAAACAGTGAGCTTATTTATAAACTATATACATTTTCTTGTAGGAACAAATCCAAGTGTAGTCAGGAACAATCATTTAAACAATGTAGGAAGTATAGAGTTGTTCAGATCGTTTAATTTGTTAAATAAGCCCATAGAAATTAACTTCAAGTCATGTTAATACCCTTTGATATGACAAATAACTACCCCTGATATGTTTATTGCAATAGTGGCATTGGTCTTTTCAGATAATAGCTACTCTGACATTTTAATTAAACTCACTGATAAAGATATTTCTTAAGTTTGGAATCGAATACTTTGGCCTTCCTTCAGCTTTCATTTCCAAATACAGCATGATGATTTGACATGGCATTCCTTTGATAGACTATTCCATTTCCAGGGGTTATTTCTATTGCTTAATGACATACTTTGCCAATGGTATTGTACTGTCCCTAATCTCAATTCCAAATATATGCAAAGAATCAGCTCTTAATAAAAATTGTAAATGTTTTCAAATAGCTATACAAGAGATTTCAAAAGCACATTCCCAAAGAGAGTAGGTGACTGATCACATAACTTAACAAAAATACTGGTTTCAAAATATGAATAAATATAATTTTAATTATTAAATCTACTAAAAACAATAACTTCATTTAGGTGCCATTTTATGGTCACTCAGAATTCCCATTCCATTATTCCCTTTTGTGGTGGTGGTGGTGGTGGTGGTGGTGGTGGTGGTGGTGGTGTGTGTGTGTGTCTAGCTGTGCAAATCCATGTGTGAGTACAGTTACATGCATGCTGCAGCACATGTGTGGAGATCAGAGGACAAAGTTAGGTATCTATCCCAAGCTTCCACATTATTTGAGACAGGGTCTCTCCTTTACTACCGTATGTGTCAGGCTAATTAACCTATGAGCCTTAATTCACTCTTCTGACTCCAATTCCATCTCCCATTAGGAGTGAAAACAATGGTATTCTAGGTTTGCACCACATGTCTGTCTTTACCTGAGTGCTGAGATCAGAACTCAGGCCCTCACACTTGCTTTAGGCACCTAGTCATCTCTGTAGCCTTCTGCATGGCTTGATATTATAAATCTTCAGTATCTGTGAGCTATACTGCATGTAAAAGCCTTTCAGTTATGAAATTAAAATATGCATTGTCTTATGTATATCATTAATAAGTTATATCTTCTCCTTCTAAAAGAAAGATATTAATGTCATTTGACAGGTGAGTTGATTGAAGTGCTACACATTTAAGTGACTTTTCCAAAGTCATCCAGATAAGTGAAATTACATAAGGTGGAGGTGCTAAGGCCACCTTTAAATAACAGTGCTCCTCTGCAGTTCTTCAGTCAATAAATTCCAGTGGCCTGTGCTCTTTCTCCCACACCTGGTAAAGGCTTTGGGGAAGGCTGTTGAATTCCATAATTTTCATTGCCTCTGAATTTAGAAGAGAAAAACCCTGTGCAATTTTATTTATGAAGTGAGAATTATAGAAAGAAATGATGAGAGGAAGAAATATATGTGTTGAAATGTCTAATAGTTTGCTATTTGGTGTGACTTTTAAGGAATGCTCTTTTTGTTAAAACTGTTTTAGGGCTTGTCCTTATTGGTTGGGGAGCAGGTAAGAGTCCAGAAGTATTGTCCAGACAATGTTCTAGGATAGGGCAATGTTTTTCTAGACTATAAGTCAGTTTTGTGTGATTCTTGGTGCCAACACTGACTGCAGCAGAGTACATGCCCATTAGTGTGTATTAAGCTGAAGAAAGCATGTTCCTCCTCCTCTGAGCAAGCAGGAAAATGCTAAAAGAATTTTCTCAAGTTTCTCACTGCATCTGATTCTGTCATCTAAGAGGTAAAGTTAGTGCCGTCAATTTACTCAACATGGAAACTTACCACTTACAACTGGTGCTTTTCTTCACTCCAAGATGCCACAGTTAAAGCAATGTAGCACACACTGTAGTTGACAAAAGCCACATTATAACAGGTACTGTAAGCTAAGCTAGCAAAAGCTTTCCACAGAGCAGTCTGTATTCGGATGGAGACTTTCCTCCTAGCTATACCCTGAGGTACAGCATCATCATTCTGGAGTCCAACAAGCACTTTCACGGAATCCGGTGTGACTGAAGCACCATTGAAGTCTTGATATGGTTAATGTCTCCAGCATCTCCAGATTTCAAGTTCATGTTGTCTCTTTTCCTTCCATTTTATGACAATTGATTTTAGTAATACACACACACACACACACACACACACACACACACACACACTACCCTGAATCTAGGAGATGAGATTTAAGTTGCTAGTATTTTCCTTTATTACCTTGGTTATATAGCTACTCAGATATTTAAGTTGCATGTCCTACATTAAGTACTGAGATTATTTGTTAATGATGTCTGCTTTGTAGGCATTCTACTCTTGTGAGAGATGGAGCTTATACTTCTGGACCTTGTTCTCAATGTACCCTCAGTCCTCAACCACAACCACTGTGGACATTTGAAGGACTATGAAAACAATTACTCTCTTTTATATGCACCCAAGTTAACATCCAGACTGCCAACCTACCAAATGTGTAGTATTTCTTTAATTAGTATGTTGTCAGGTCAGACAGACAGCTATGACATTTAGACTTATTTTAAGACATACCTAGCAACCATCTTTCCTCATCAGAATGCTTTGCTTGTAAATAACTCTGATTTTGCTCCATAACAAAAGCAAATTTATTATTCTCTCAAAACTGTGAATCCCAAGAAATGAATAACAAATGTTTATAGAAGTTTATGGAGACTAGAATTAAATGGGTATAAAGAGAAAACAATACAGTAAACTTTATAATATGATAAATAAAAATTGTTTAGATTCTCTAAATTTAATGACATTAATGAGCATTTAGATGTGATGTGTATGTGTGCACATCTGAGGGTCTCCAATTAAACTTAATCTACATTTTCTCAGTATAAAATGAGATGTACACTGCCATCAAATTTTAAGATACCAAAGTAATAAAAATAAGTTATTCTGAAATATTCGAGAGGTCTTTTATTTTCACTAAATTAAAATTAGATTAGTATCTTGTGTATCTTAAGAATCCATGGTTCACACAATCTGTTCAAATAATACCAGAAAAGTGACAAAGGGATCTTCAATTCAACAACATAAGGTAAAAGAAGAAATTGCTCTCCAATAAGATACAAAATCGAATGGTAAATGGGAGTGAATTTTATCCATGAACTTTTGTGGCAAAGGCTATATTTACAATTATTTATTAGAAATTTCTAGTTGAAGCAATACAAAGTAAATGCCACTATTGTACCCATGAATATCTGAATGCCAGAGAAAGAAGAGTCATTTTCTTTAGGGCTGTATTCCTGGTAGACCTGCTGTACTCCAACAGGCAGTCCCACACCTCGGTGTATATTCACAGTATAAGCTGGAATTGATTGGTCATTTTTTTTTTTTAAAAAAGGATAATCTGAGAGGTACTGTAAAAAGAATAGTGAGTAAGTATGATCAAAATACATTATATGAAATTCTTAAGGAATTAACATATTGTAAAATATAATACAGTATTGCTTGTAACTGTTTTGTACAATTTAATAAATTTACTAAACTTATTCCTTAAAAATATTATTTTTAGATATCTTGCATGGGCATGGTTTCAAAAATTAGAACATAAATTGTTAATCTTAAGTGATCTTTTGCTAGTATTTTTATTTTAAAGAGGGAGAATTAATGAGCCATTTGAGCACATGATCGGACAACATGATTTTGCACAGGCAGAATGAACATTGTGTTCTTTTTTTTAGAGCACTGGGTTTTCGATACAGCCCTTCACAATGAACTGACATTTGGCAGTGAACAACCTTTTAAAGTTCAGGAACTGCATTAAAGAGAAAATTATAAAGGGCATCATTAGAATTTGGGGAGAAAACTGTTACTGAGCATTTCAATTACAGAGCTCCATGACTGGCAAGAAGAAATGATGGGCACCAATTAGTACTATTGACTGTGTCTTGCATGTATTCAACTTGCCTGAAAAAATGACTGTCCAGAGGAGCTCCACAAATTCTGTAAGATTCAAATATCTTACTTATCAGATTACCACAGCTTTTTCCCTGTGACCATGTCAAAGGGCTTTTGTTGGTACAAAAATTACAGACCCAAAGCATTTCCATTATTAGTCTGCCTGTAGCGCTGCTTAGCATTTCCTTCTCTGTTCTCTCAGCTGGAGACATACTCCATGTATTTAAATTTTATACAGTCATGAGAGACCAAGAAAATAAGAAGCAAGATCATTCCATAAAATGTGATCTTCCTAATTAGTCTGCTGAGACTTCAGGGTATGCATAAAGTTGTGGATGTGGCATTTCCCACGTTTTCTTTCCCATAAATTAATGTTTACTTGGTGTCTACAAAAGTTTTAAAGATCAGAAGAATGATGTTCAAAATTAGTAATAGTTATTGGTTTCTATTATAAAAAATTAACATGAATATATTTTTATTTCTAAGAATATTTGCATACAATATTTTGTATGCCTTGCTTTGTAAATTTCATTTCAATTTATTTTTATTCTAGAATCTTCAAATAATACATACTCCCAATTTCATCATTTTTGCTGATGTGTATGTAGTCTCTTCTATTACTGAGGATCATTTAAGCATGCTGGAATAAATAAACTCTAGGATACAAAGAAGTGTCGTAGAGGCCAAGATTGTTTCACTCACTAACAGAGATATATATAGCCTTGTAGATTTTAATAACAGTTTGCTGTCACATCTACTCATAAGAACTGATAAATTCATAATGGCTGACAGACAGGAATTGATTTATGAGTTTGTGGGACTGAAAGGAAACCAATGGAAATGTCCTTATTAAAAATCTACAATTTTTCACTCAGACCAGGTTGCCCTAATGAATGTGAGAATAGGTTTGATTTCATTCAGAATTAATTTATTTTGAAATTAAAATGAGCCTCACTTCCTGCCTCCAGGAGGTCTGCTGACATTTCTAGGGCTGCTTTGGTGAGTCTGTCTGATAAATAGGACACATGTAAATCTGTCTTTGTATGTATGTGTTACAGTCTCAAAGCACAATTGATAAAATGTGATGCTTTTGCCCAACACAAAGCATATTAGCTGCACAGACAAAGCCCGCAAACTTAGAAAGAATCCTTGTGCTAAGATGCAGGACAGGTTTAAAATCACAGCAAATCGTAATACTATTTTTGTTAAGGAACCTAGTCACAAGGAAATATTTGATACTCAACTTGTTAAAGACATTCCTCTCATGTAGAACTGTTCCCTATCTCAGAACCAGCCAGTTCTCCGTTCTTGTTTCCTATAATCAATTATTTTCTCGAATGAAGTGGAATCAAGCCTACATGTACCAGCACTGTTAGGATAAGATTTTTCACAATCACAACCCCTTAGGAGAATTTAAACTCAAGGAAGAGGTGAAGTTTGACATAAGTGCCCTCTTCAGTTGATTTTCACTTGGAAGATTAAATTTACACAATTAATTTGGGGCTATAAGTCCACTAAAGTGAAGTTCTCAAATGCACCACATAGGAGCCTCCAGCAACCTCAAATGTGGCACTTAGCATAAAGTCCTCACATGCCATTATGGTAGCTGGACTCCTATGCTACTTTTTCATTCCCTCCCAATATAGTGCCCATGAGACTTTTATAAGATCATCTACTTTAAATTCAGTCATATATGAGTCAGCAATCCTCTACGTTGATGGTTCTTTCAGCATAAAACATTTTATGTCTAGCTCATGGGATGACAGACCTTGTAGTGCCATTCAGGACAAGCCCTTATTCACTGGCTGCCAGAGACACCTAGAAACATCAGCTTCTTATTGTGTGAGGTCCTGTTTCCAGCATTATTTCTTTAAAAATGAGACAGAGATTAACATGTATGCTTCAGTGACTGCCCAGAAGTCTGGGGGCATCATGGATAGCCTAAAACAAAGTTTCTATATTGCTTGTCTAAACAAACAAATCTATACATAAAATTGTTTATGATCTACAGAATTACAATACTGTTTTCCAAAGCTAGATGTTCAGTTAAAATAACTTGAGATTTGTGGTACACTCTAAGGATAACACATAAAATACAGAGAGCTGAAATGAGAAGAGTCCTTTGGGATGAATGAGCTGACCTAGAAGTGGGATATGCCACAGGCATTCATAGGAATGGACATCATAGGCAAGGATTCTGTGCCCTTTTAGTGAACTGAAAAAAAGTTGCTTATAGTAAATCTTCTATATGAAGGAAAAGACAAGGCATTCAGTTTAAGAGCACAGGGATTACGTTTTATCAGTTCTTTAGTTTCAGTTTTTTAAGATAACTGTAACTGTGTTGTTTTAACTGTGGCACCGTGGCTGTGCCATAATCTATTGTTATTTCAGCCAGCAATTGCAACTCTGCAGTTACTGGCTGCTTCTCTAGCATCAGCCTGGCCACACAAGCTGCAGCCTGGTGGAAATTCTGTTCCTGCAGGCATTGGCCCCATCACTGCCACTAAAGCTTTAACTAAATCTCTATAGTTCTGTTTATGAGTAAAACTCGAGATTCCAAGGCTGGGGTGAAAACCTGTGAGTTCAGAGAGGCTGAGTAACAGCTAGCTTACCCTCTCTCCTTGCTGGCATCCCTAAAGCCCCAGTGCTTCTGCTTTGCCAAACCAGAAAAATCTGCACCACTCTAAACCCTACCCTTCTACTTCCTGTGTCTCTCTATTGCTCCCAGATGCCCTCTGAGGCTCTATGATTACTTTCTGTTAACTAGTTGTTAACTCAGCTTCCTGACCCTAGGTTAATTTTATTTAATTAATGAAAATGCAGACTAGGGTTTCACAGTATGAACAAATATTCCCCAGAATATTTTAATAAATAAACTAATTTAAAGGTAGTATTTAGCTGTTTAGGTATGTCTGAACACTTAAAAACAATAGTTATATGAGTGGTTGATTGCAAAACTATATTTGTAGAATAATGACCAGAAATTTTGACAGCCTGTGTGTGTGTGTGTGTGTGTGTGTGTGTGTGTGTGTTACTTGATATTAATCTTGCATTAGTCACTTTTCTGATGCTGTGACAAAACACCACACCGAAGGCAATTTATAGAAGAAAGGGTTTCTTTGGGTTTATGGATCTAGGAAGATAAGAGTCCTTCACGATGATGATGGGGAAGCATGGCAGCAGGCAGGCATGGTGGCTGGAACAGAAAGCTTAAAGCTTACATCTTCAATGAGAGAGAGAGAGAGAGAGAGAGAGAGAGAGAGAGAGAGAGAGAGAGAGAGAGAGAGAGAGAGAGAGAGAGAGAGAGAGAGAGAGAGAGAGAGAGAAAGAGAGAGAGAGAACTAGAAGTAGGATTAAGGGAAGGTCTTAATCCTACGAAGTCTACTTCCAGCAAGGCCATGCCTCCTAATCATCCCCAAACAGCATCATCACTTGTGGACCAAGTGTTTAAATGATTTAGACTATGGGAGACATTTCATTTAGACCATCACAAAACTCAAAATCCCGCCGGGCAGTGGTGGCGCACGCCTTTAATCCCAGCACTTGGGAGGCAGAGCCAGGTGGGTCTCTGTGAGTTCGAGGCCGGCCTGGGCTACCAAGTGAGTTCCAGGAAAGGTGGAAAGCTACACAGAGAAACCCTGTCTCGAAAAACCAAAAAAAAAAAAAAAGGAAAAAAAAAAACTCAAAATCCCTTTATACTAGTTAAAATTACATCCCTACCCTAGTAATCCTAAAATTCTCTTAGTCTGTCTTCTCATTGCCAAAAGACTCATATCCCTCTTAAATGCAAAATACCCTGTTTCTTTCTCAGTCTTACAAAAATCTTATTCTGCTACAGTGTCTAATATAGTCTAGCATGTCCTTACATAAATTAAGCCACATACCTAATTGATTGAGATTAAAATTTAATATACCTCTAGACATAATTCATCCTTGATCGCTATTTCTATTTACAAACATTTGAAACTAAAGATACAACTATGTCCTAATTATGTATTAAAAATAACCAAGCCATGTGGTGGTGGTGGTGGTGGTGGTGGTGGTGGTGGCGGCTGAGGCGGCGGTGGTGGCGCATGCCTTTAATCCCAGCACTCAGGAGGCAGAGGCAGGCAGATGTCTGTGAGTTTGAGGCCAGCCTAGGCTACAGAGTGAGTTCCAGGACAGGCACCAAAACTACATCGAGAAACCATGTCTCGAAATAAACCAAAATAATAATAATAATAATAGTCTATAATGATTGAACTATCATTAAAAAAAAAACAAAAAAAAAACAGTTACTGGAATTAAGGAATAAATGAATGTCAAAGGAAGTTACCAGGACAAAACAATTTTGAAACTCATTTGGGCAAATTTCAGTTTCCTTTTCAGGATCTAAAAGTATAGATTCTCCTTTCTTTTTTCTTTTCTTTCTTTTTTTTTTTTTTTTTTTTTTTTGGTTTTTCGAGACAGGGTTTCGCTGTAGCTTTGGAGCCTATCCTGGAACTTGCTCTGCAGAACTCACAGAGATCCTCCTGTCTCTGCCTCCCGAGTGCTAGGATTAAAGGCGTGTGCCATCACCACCCAGCAATTTTAGATTCTTCTTTCATTTTTTTTTTAACCCTCTAACTTGTGGGTGTTTGATTCTGTCATCTAGGTTGCCCAGCCTTAGTCACTAAGGTAGAAAGTATTGACTGCTGTGAGATAATGCTTTTGTACACGCGTTTAATAAAATGCTGATTCGCCAGTAACCAGGTAGGGAGAGCAGACTAAAGGAATTCTGGAAAAAGGAAGGCTGAAACAGGAGTCACAGCCAGACACAGAGGAAGCAAGATGACAAGGCAGAACTGAGAAAAGGTACTAAGCCATGTGGCTAAACATAAATAAGAATTATGGGTTAAATTAAGTGTAAGAGCTAGTCAGTAATAGGCCTGAGCTAATGGCCAAGCAGTTATACTTAATATTAAGCCTCTGTGTGATTATTTTATAAAAGGCTGTGGGACTGTGGGTCAAAGATTCATCCTGACCACAAGGCCTGCACAGACCCAAAGAAACTTCCAACTATATTTGGCTTACCAATGTGGGGCTCTCCAATTTCCATAAGGCCTAAAAGAGTTTAAAAAGGGCTTCTAAACATACAACAATGGAGCCAAAAACAGCTCTCTACTTCATGTCTCATGCAGGGTCAAGATATAGAGCCACCAAGGTACAGAGATACTGTGGTGTGCTGACTTGAGCTACAGTATGGTGAGTTCATGGCATATGGGCTTGAGTGCAGCATGGTGGATTCCTGCCACTGTGTCATCTCCAAGCTGTGCAGTGTGGTGCATGGTAGATTTAGCTTTTACTAGTATAGACAAAAAAAAAAAAAAAAGACATTTCTGGGCTACACGCTACTTTAATGGAGGCATGGACCCACTGCTTCTGAGAGTTGGTGGTATGCATGTCTCCCAGAGCTGGCAGTAAATGTACCACCACCATGTTGAAAAGCTGAGGTGGGCGGAGTCAACAATCAAGGCTGCTGCTTCTGTTCTAACCACTCTGCAGTTTAAAGCAATAGATTCAGATAAGATAAACCCTAAACAATTTATAGTGTGTGTGTAAAAATGTACATAGGCTTGGAAGAGAGAGGAAAAGGAATATAGAGAGTTATATAAGAAATAGATAGTTTTAAAAAATAAAGTCTTCAAACAGTCAGTAAAAGTAATATAAAAAATGAGTCACATAAAGATGGATATTACACAGAGAATCTGGATTGTGTTGCCTTTGGGATTTTTAACTGCAGAGAGACATTTGATTGTAAAAGCTGTTGAGTTAAGCCCATATATATATATCTAGCAGTCTCCTCTGTGAAGCAGGAACCTGAAGAACCATTTTGCCTTGCTTTGGCAAATTCAGTTTTTCTATGGGTCCTGTATGTCCAGGTGATACAACATTTTGTCAAGCAGTCCAGGCAAGAGCAGTTTCTTGCCCAAATGGCTATTTTTGCCAAGAAGAAGATAAACTCCATATTGAGTGTCTTCGATAATATATATATATTATCTAGACTTCAAAGTTTATGTCTAAGGATATGTTACTTTGGAAAAGAGGTTCTGCTTTTGTTTCCACAGAAGAAGAGAACCTGTGGATTGCTTCCAGGCTAATATGGTTTGATCAAGGAAGATCCCCTGAGTGGCCCAGATGATCCAACATCCCAAAACAGCTTCAAGGCACATGGCTCAGAGAATACAGTGTCACAGACTACTCCAGTCAGGACTTGACCATAATTCTTAATTTTCTCAGGATCCCCATAAGAACACAGCACTACTTATAAGCAGGAAGTAGCCTAGAACACTATGCCCACATTCCCAAAATATGGATTATGGATATTTGTCTTTGTTTAGGTTGTTGGTTACAAATTGTTATTGGTCTAGTCAATCTCCTTCTAAAAGAAGAAAGGTGGATATGACATAAACATATAGGATATTGATATGATAGGATAAAAGGGTGGATTGTTGCTGGGCGGTGGTGGCACACGCCTTTAATCCCAGTACTTGGGAGGCAGAGCCAGGTGGATCTCTGTGAGTTTGAGGCCAGCCTGGTCTATAGAGCAAGCTCCAGGGGGGAAAAAAAAGGGTGGATTGTTGAACCTACTTTTAAAGAGCAACTGTTTAAAATGTTTTACATTTTGGTATAGATTTTAGTTTACTGATACAAATTTAAAGTTAATTTTGTTATACTGTATGTATATTTCTACTCTTGTTTAAGGTATTCTGTTTGTGCAGCTCATTTAAATTGTAATGGATAATTAAGAAATACATGTTAATAAAAAGTCTTCTATGGTAGTCAAACTTAAAGTCATGTTAAGTATACATAGATATAATTCAATTAGGTATGCAATCTTCAAACACTTCAAAGACCTACAGAATATGGCATTTAAAATGTTTTAAAAACTTAGACTTTCTGGACAGTGAGACATGTCTGCTCCTGGAATCACCGATTTACTTCAAAAAGGAAGATAGGCATCGAAGACACTCAATATGGAGTTTATCTTCTTCTTGGCAAAAATAGCCATTTGGGCAAGAAACTGCTCTTGCCTGGACTGCTTGACAAAATGTTGTATCACCTGGACATACAGGACCCATAGAAAAACTGAATTTGCCAAAGCAAGGCAAAATGGTTCTTCAGGTTCCTGCTTCACAGAGGAGACTGCCAGATATCCTACAGACACAGGAGGAAGCAACTGAGAGACTCTAGGCCTGTAGGCTGAAGAATGGATGCCCAAATGTTACAGAGGAATTTGGGTGACTATCCAGGCAGCCAGCTGCCTCTGTCATTCCAGATTTTTGGAAGTTTCTTACAATGTTCTTCCTGTTTACTTAGGTAATATTATATCCTTCTGGAGTCTTTGATGTAGTTGAAGACTAGATAACTATAATTAATATTTTCTTTAATTTTGCCAAATACAAATAGACTAGATATTGTAACTGTATTTCTTGCTTGATAACTTCTATTACATGTAATTTTACTATGTTTAAGTTAAAACCTTTTTGTTTAGACAGAAAAGGGGAAATGCTATGGGATAACGCTTTTATACACTGGTTTAATAAAATGCTGATTGGCCAGTAGCCAGGCAGGAAGTATAGGCAGGGTGAGCAAACTAAAGGAATTCTGGGAAAAGGAAGGCTGAGTCAGGAGTTACCAGCCAGACAGAGAGGAAGCAAGATGACAAGGCAGAACTGAGAAAAGGTACCAAGTCATGTGGCTAAACATAAATAAGAATTATGGGTTAAATTAAGTGCAAGATCTAGTCAGTAATAAACCTGAGCTAATGGCCAAGCAGTTATACTTAATATTAAGCCTCTGTGTGATTATTTTATAAAAGGCTGTGGGACTGTGGGTGAGAAATTTGTCCTGACTGCAGGTAGGACACAGGAAATCTTCTGACTACAGTTGGCAGCTAAGGAATTTTATCAGCAGAGTGATTTCTCAGAGTAGTATTTGGGTGTGTAACAGCCTCTTTTGATTTTATTCTCACTTCTCAATCCAAAATAGAAGTACTTCTGCTGATAGAATTTTCTCAACCACATTGTGAATTGTCCTGTGGTTCATTCCTTATGCACATCTCTATACATATTTGTTGAAATGAGTGGGAGACACTCCGAGACTTTAAAAAGCTGATGTAATGTTTGAGATCTGTACTTTCCATTCTTAATAGTCAAAAGAGACTTTTGCATACTCATTCTCTGTTTCAAATGTTTATAACATTGCAAGTTCATACCCTAATTTTTAATACAGTGCTATTGTTGAAAGCAATATCTTAAATTTAAAATCTATTATATGGACAGACTAAAATTTTTCCAATTTTTAGTTATTTTTAGTTATAAAAATTATCAGTTATTGTTTATTAGGGAAGGGAAACACTGTGCATGCAGGCTTTGACTATTTCTTGGCTATGTGAAATATGGTGTTGTGTCTAATATTCCTGACACAGATTCCTCATGGACTTTTTGTGCTTATCACTATGGGGACATTTTTTCTTGATATTATACAGTGTGGACTAATTCATTCTGCCTGAGAATGAGCATTATATAGTGTCTGGCCAACTCTACTACTATATCTGTCTTCTTCACAGGATACTTGCTGAAAAACTAATCTTTGTTGATAATCCCCCCCTCAGTTTGTGTCTCTCCTGTTACTAGTCGCTTTGCTCTTAAACTCACTATCTTTGTTCTCTGTATTTCAAATCAAACCAAAAAACAGAATTTAGTGAGAGATAGATAGATTAGATAGATGGATGGATGGATAGATAGATAGATAGATAGATAGATAGAGAGAGAGAGAGAGAGAGAGATAGATAGATAGATAGACAGATAAATAGAGATAGAGTATCTTTTTAAAAGCTTGGCCATAATTAGAGAAAGAGGATTTTAGATTCTCCCCACCTCCCTGTTCATCAGTGTTACAATTTTACAGAAAAGATGAAACAAAGCCAGGAAACACATAATAGTGACATAGCTGTGAGATGTGCTGTCAGAATTTTGGGAAATCCTGTCCACACTTCTATAGGATATTTAACTGAATGTACACTTCTGCATATTTCAACATCCTTTGATGCTCTCCATATTGCCCAGTTCCAGGATGCATTCTCCACATTTGTAGGTATTAAGGCATCATACAATTTGTCCTAAAAGGTATTCATTTTCTATTACTGCAAAACAAATTACCATGAGCACTATGCTTTAAAACACCAAACACTTATTACCTCGTGCTTTTTTAGAGTCTGGCAGCTGGTTTGGCTTAGCTGTTATCTTTACAAGGCCCTACCATACTATCCCCATGGCTTGCTCTAGGCTATATTTCCCATTTGGACTTAAAGCACACTTCCAACCTTGGTAATTGTGGGTAGAGTTACTTTAATTTTTATCTTGTTTTTTCTTTCTTTCTTTCTTTCTTCCTTTTTATCTACAGACTTTTTTTTATATCTTACTGGATGCTATCCAAGAGCCATTCCCCCTAAGTAGAGATCCACACATCCCTTGCCAAATGTTACTTTTTAACTTAAAAAAAAAATGAATCCTCAACATTCAAATCAGACTTCATCTTTCTCTGATCTCTTGACTCAGACTTAAAGAGCCAATGACATTGCATCAAGCCCAGATATGTAAAATCTTTAACTTTGACTATGATTATATCTCTAAAATGAATACATTATTATCAAAAGATGAGAAATCTTCAGGGCTGACTAGCATATTTGCTAAAAGGCAGTTGAACTTGTATTTGAATCATTTCCATTCTCAAATACCCTCTTTGCTTTTATTGACTTCTGAATGCATCTTTTCCCACCTGAAACCATGACAACCATGAGCAATTAGAAAAATGGCTGTAATAACCTTGCCTCCTGCAACATGAAAGAAATTTGTTTTGTTCTGTAAAATTTAAATATATACTGTGGAATATAAGAAACCATCAAAAATATTCATCTTTTTCTTACTGATTTCCAAACATCTGGATCAAAATTTCTCTCTCAAGATGACCTCCCTTCATTAAAATATTGTTCAGTTGATATCCCTGTTAGAATGCTTTTTTTTGAAGGAAAATGGAGGAGTAAATCTAGGGGAGAGGGAAAGTGGGGGGAGAACTGGAAAGAGTAGAGGAAGGGGAAACTGAGCTTGGGATGTAATGTATGAGAGAAGAATAAAGGAAAATAAGTAAATTAATGGATTTATTATTTCTAAATACATAAATGCATTGTTTGTGAGTGTACTGTATGTCAGTTTTCAAAGTAGGTCATGCACAGATTTCTAGACCTCACACTCTGGTTTTGGAAACTGTCACTTTCAGATGTAAGCTGGGAATGTGTACATATGCTTAGCTTTTCAGTACTACCTATAGTGATGGTCTAAGAACCAGACTTTGGCATCAGCTGTATCAAGGAATTTACAGTAATTACCTTCAAATGTATATGGGGACATCTGCATACTGTTTTTGTTAGCTGCAATGGATTCCAGATGTTCAGGCTCATTGATATCCAGGTTGCATTTTGATTTGTCTAGAAATGGACTTACACACAGTTAGTGCCACAGTTAGTGCTAACCAAAGTTGAATTGTTTGCAAAACTCAATTTTTCAGCAGCTTCTCACAGTCAACACAATTCTGCACTAGCAAGCAGGACTTCCTCTCGACATATTTTGAGATGAATATCTTTGCCAACTGACTCATGAATTTTCTTTCTTACTTAGTCAGCTGACTAAATTCCATAAAATTTATTTCATAAACACATTACTTTTAAGATTTATTCTAAGTATAATATGCACAGGTAATCATGTTTAACTCATTATAAAATGAAAACCAAGGGTGATATAAATATCAGAACTCATCATAATAAACCAGTACCCAGTCAGTTTTATAAATCTACAGCTCTTTATTTTTTTAAAGACAGTATTTCTCTGTGTAGTTTTGGTGCCTGTCCTGGATCTCACTCTGTAGACCAGGATGGCCATGAACTCACAGAGATCAGCCTGCCTCTGCCTTCCAGGTGCTAGGATTAAAGGCATGTGCCACCACCACCAGGCTTCTACACCTCTTTAAAAAAGTATTTTATTGACTATTTAAGAATGTTATATAATTTCTTTTGATCATATTCATCCCAATTCCCCAACTCCTCCCCTCAACACTTTACAGATTCAGCCCCATCTTCCTACCCCTATAACTTTACATTCTTACAAAAACATTTTTAATAAGTAATGAAATTCGATTTGTGTTGTTCATATACTTATGGATGTGGGAGTCAGCCACTAAAGTATGGTTGATCCACCAGGAGCCATGTCCTTAAAAAAAACAAACTCTCCCTCTTCTAAAAGCTATCAACTATCCATAACTCCTTAGTTAGGAGCGGAGATTATGAATCTCTTCCCACTCCCTGCTTCAGTATGTATTGTTATAAATTTTGCAGGCAACTACAGTTGCTATGAATCCATGAGTACAGTGGTCCTGTCATGTAATGAAATGTCCAGTTCTTATGGATATTAATATCGCATATCCAAAGATAATACCATTATCTATGAATAAAGCATCATTAATCCTCATTATGGCAGCTCAAGCGCTAGCCTATGATATGAAAGAAATCAAAAATATGCAAAATCCTTGATCATCTTGCTAGACTTTAATGTGCTGGGTGCTAGATTACTCATCTGTATTTTAGCCACTGTACTCATGTCTTCATGCTGCTTGTGAATCCCTTCTCTGGGCAGTGCTGGGTCACCAAAATCTGAGTCAAGCAACTGATAAGAGAAATAAAACCAAGAGAATAATGACCCTCAATTTAGGATAGCTATAAAATCAGGGAGAAAGTTCATTTAGAATATAGCCAATAGCCCAATAGATATGGTGTCAGTTTTTATGGATCTAAAGAATGAGATGCTTAGGATATAGCGAAGGTTAAGTAGTGAGTAATTAAGGGAAGTGTTTTTAATAAACTTTAGAGTCTCTTCTAATTACTGAATGTGGAATGAACCTGAGTTCATAATAAAGTTTTTAACTCTTTACTTTTTTTTATGCTCTAGATATCCCTCTTGTATTTATTATACTAAAATGTAAACAAGTGGAATTTTTTTTTTCTGAATTTGTTTTTACAAAACATGTCTATTTCGAACATAAGCCATGATAGCACTGGTCAAGAACTATTTTATTTTTTTCCCTTAAAATAAAATCCAAATCCTGTTTTAGCGAATGTTACCTTTATATGGTACTTTTAGTTAAATTGGGATTTCTTTTCTATTTTGTAGTTTTATTTGGAAGCAAGTCCATATGGATTTTGTGTAATTTGAAAGGAAGCATTAAGTTTCAGATTTAGATTTTCTCCACGTTCTACCTCTCACCACAAAACTGGATGAGACAGAATAACTCTGATTCCGATCACAGACAGCTCCTAGTCGGAATCACAGAAATGTTTTCAATTGTCCTTCACCTGGTCTGTGCTCTCTGTTTCCAAATGTTCTGCTTTAATGGATACTCTTGTGACTTACATCTTCTTGCTCTTTTCTTTGAGTCATCTTTGAAACTTCAAGAAACCAAGTATTTCTTTCCTTTCATTTCAGATATGTTGAAAGCAGGTATGCTGGCTATTGTTTTAATTGCCTCTGTTCTTTTCTATAATCCAGCCTCTAATTATCTGTGAACACCCTATGAGTTAACACTACCTTCATATGAGTTTCTGAAAAAAATTCCAACTTATTCAATCTCAAACCTTGCCTTGGTGTTCCATTGATTGGCATTTTTTTTTTTGCTCTTTATTAAACAGATGTGTCCATCTCTGATACTTTCAGTTTAGCTCTAATAGAGGTATCAAATCCATATCTCTTTCTTTCTCTCTCTCTCTCTCCATGTGAAAGCTTAGAGAAATAACTTCAATAGCTGTAAATTGATTTTGGATGAAATCCAATCTTGACAAACTGTATTTTTAACCACAGAAATAACTAAAGCTTAAACCTAGGATAATTATGATGGCTTCTGTTTTCTCTTACATAATTTCTAGCCCAATTATGTATGTTGAGGCTCTTTCTCTATATTTCCTCCCCCATATTTGCCACCAGACTCATCTACTTTCAAGGTTTTGGGCTGTAACCAGTAAAACAGTTACAGTGTGATGATTAACAACATAGGGAATTAAAAAGTATAAAAATCCCAATTTATGAGTATTGTTTCAAGTAATATTTCTAAGTAAGAGGATTGTCATTAAGTAAAGAAAGTGGAGATGACTTTAAAATCTCATCAATCTAGTGCTTATTCCAATAGGTAAGAGACATTTTCATTATTTAATCCAAATTAACCTGATGCATTAGTTAACTGATTTTTTTTCCTGTGTGATTTCCTGCATACCAAAAAATTAGTAAGTGATTCTAAAGGCTTTTATAAAATTCGATGCTCAATAAAGCAAGATGTCAAACTGCATCTAACTTCATTGTATTCATAATCCTTTGCAAACCAAACTCAGGTTTCAAAGTGTGGATTTGTCTAAGATTAAACTGATTCCTATTTACACACATCACGTAATTCTGTCTCTTTCACCCCAAGGGCCAACTCAGAAAATTTTGATACATGAGTGAGCATGTTAATTTTAGGCAAACTAAATCTACAGATTTAACAAGTGAAAATAGTGAAATGTGGGGAAGAACTAAAATACAAGTTTCTAAGTACCTTATATTTTCAGGCAATCATGCCATGTCTGTTGAGAAGCTTGGTTTCAGACACAAAATGTTAAACAATTTCATTACATTTCCCCTCATGGGTTCTTAATTATATATATATTTTTTAAATGTGCTTAAGCTTATTAGGGCTTGCACTATTGTTCTATGATAATAAATCATTGCTACATTATAAATGATAAACTCATCTCCTTATTAAAAACTGCATAAATCTACTTTAAGAAGAAAATTTCTTCACCTGTGAAATAATAATGAACTGACTGTAGTGGATCAGTAAAAACCAGTTGAAGATTTTATAAGGGGCTGGACAGAAACAGAAGAAAATGGAGAATCTGAATAAAGTTCTGAATAAATGGCACAATATTGTGACTTTCTGTTATCTTTATAATCTATACTTTGAAAATACCCATTTATATAGGGAGAAAATTCCCTATGTATCAAAGAAAAGAAAAGATGAGTTCACAGTTCAAAAATCAGGATCCCATGTCTGAGTTTTGTGTGTTATATTTTGTTTGTCTCATTTCCTACCCCCAAGAAAACAAGAATGACTACATGAAAATATTCTGTGAGTAATGTACCTAATAATGAGATAATTATAAAATTATAAAAATAAGTATTGCTTTATTATAATTGTGAGGTGAAGCTAATAACAAATTGAGGAGACATTATGTTAGTGTACGCTTATCTAAGTAATAGCAATGTTGATTTTCGAGTGTATTGTTTAAGGAAAAAAAGAAACCCAAGCTCCATTGTTTCACAGGATAAAAGAAAAATGTTTCTGAGGTGCCACTGAAAACACCACAAAATACAATGGATGTGCCCTTTGTGGTTGTTTTAGGAGTGAGTGACAGAATCAATTTGTAAAGCTTTTAAAAGCACTTACCTATCCTTAGTACATCATGTCATGGGATATTTAATGCAAACACACAGGTTTAGAAAGCACAAGAAGCTTAGTTCTACACTCTGTCCATCATATTTTACATCATTTGGGATCTAATCCTTATGATAGTTCTAGATCTGCAGTCCTACATCTTTGGATAATGTGTTAACATACACAACAGTTGCCTTACCTACAGCTGTTATTCATTTCTAAAGAAACCATTGGCATTTCACTGCTTCATAAGATAAACTATTAGGGGACAGAAAATCAAAATCATTTTAAACATCAATTTCTTCTTTCTGGTTATTTATCCAATTCAATCCTAGGGACCAAAAGGAAAAAAAAATGAAAGAAAAAGACAGTAAAAGATATTTATCCTTCCTAACAGGGACAGCTCCTATAAAGTAAGTAGACTTGGAAATAGATTACATATTACAAGGCCAGTCTGATTAGTTCTACCTTATTAATTAGAGGTACTTTATATGGTTCAGAATAATCTTTTAAAGAGTCTGAGAGAAATCAAGATTCAATTTAAAACTCTCAGTAACAGAAAAAATTTGAGTTTGGCAGAATAAAAATGACTAATTCTGATTCAATATGTATATATTTGCATATTTTTACCAGAATTAGACTAGGTTTTTGGGCTCCAGATAAATAAGTAGATTGACAGATAATAGATGATACTTAGTTGTATAGAGATAGATTACATCTATTTAGATAGATTATATGTAGGAGGTAACAAGACCAGAGATGATAGATGATAGATAGACAGACAAACAAACAAATAGATAGATAGCTAAGGAATGACAGTGTGTAGACAAATAGATGATAATAAGTTGTCATTAGCCTGGTGGATCTCTGTTGAGTTTGAGGCTATCCTCATCAACATAGAAAGTTCCATCCATACCAGGGATGCATATTCAGACCCTGTCTCCAATAAACAAACAAACAAACAAACCATCAAACAAAAAAATGGAACAATAATACCAGAAAGTATAACAGAAAATTAATAAATCCATCAGTAGGGTATCTTATGCAGTAATTTTATAAGCAATGCTTTAGGCTCAAAAGATATTTTTTGTACCCCTAAATCCCGGAACATACCTGATCACTCTGGCTTTGATAACATGAGTGTTTCCTAAACACCATGCAGTTGGCATTGCACGGATTATCAAGTAATGGTCACCTCTACACTCAAAAACACAAAATACGTGGTATAAAAATAATTTTATTTAAACATTATCCAAAAAGTCTCTGGTAACTAATTGAATGTAGAAGTGGCATATAGGATCGCATCATAAATAATTAAATATTTGGGGATGAAATCAAACAAGATAACAATGTATTTTTTAAATGAAGACCTTAAAATACTGATGAATGAAATTAATGAGAAGATAAGAAAATGGAAAGTTACTTCATGTTCATTGATTTAACTTACTAATATTGTTAAATAGCTTATACTACCCAAAGATACAAAAATATGTAGGTGAAAGGCAAACCATATAAAATGTTAATAATGTTCCTCAGAAATAAACCTCATAAATCGTACATAATAGAATCCCCAAAACTACAAGCATTGCAAGTAGTCTAAACCAAGAAGAATGTGCTGGAAGCACCACACAGTCTGCTTTCAGCATATGCTACAAAACTATAATGAGCAAAACAAAATGGTTCTGGAATAAACATAGACATTCAGAAAAAAAGGAAAAGAAATAAAAGCCCACTTTGTTCTCCACAGATGTGAGGTTTGAGAACACAAAATTAATAGTGCTTTCAATAAAATGGTGTTGGGAAACCACATATGACCAGAATGAAATTAGAACTCTATTTCTATATAAACATATGCATGTGTGTGTATATATTTGTATATATGTATATTTAATAGCTGGAATGTTGGCATCAACCCTGAGTCACAGGACTTGGGAGGCAGGTGGATCTCTGTGAAATTGAGGCCAGCCTTTTCTGTATGGTGAGTCTCAGCCAGCCAGGGCTGCATAGTGGGACCCTGTCTCAAACAAAAACAAAACAGCAACCATAAGACCAGAAACTATGACAGCAAAACAAAAATAAAATATTTTTGATAATTTTTTGGGAAATGACTTTGTAATGTGACACCAAAACACAAAAATGGATTTAAAAAAACTGCAATCAGCAAAAATATTAGGGAAGAAGACAACAGAGTAAGAGGACACGCTTCCTATTACAACTGACACATAGAGGTTGGTATAATGAACAAATTTATTTATTCAAAGTGAGACTTGTTACATTCTGGTTGATGAGATGGCTTATCATTTAAAGGTCCTTGCCACTAAGACAGAATTCAATCCTAAGAATTCACACAGTGAAAAGGAGAGAATCAACTCCCACAAGTAGTCCTATGATCTCCAGTTGTGACAAATGAAACGTATTTCCCTTAGCCATAAGGGAAACATAAATTAAAACAACTTTGAAATATCATCTTATTCCACTCAGAATTGCTAAAATAAAAACAAACAAACAAAAGCCAGAACAAATGGTAATGTGGATGTTGGACAGGGAGCAGTTATACATGGCTGGTGGGTGTGCCAATGGCCACAGACACTAAAAGAATCAGTGTGGAGGTTCCTTTAAGAGCTCTTATTAGATCTGTGGCATGATACAGTTATAACTACCTTGGTCGTATATACACACAGGACCCTTTGTTCTACTACAGAGAGTCTGTTTCTTTCATGCTCTATTCACAATAGCTGGAAGTAGAGGCAGCCTAGATATTCATTAACAGAAAAATGGATAATGAAAATTTTGCTCATTTACTCAGTACAATATTATTCAGAAATTAAGAAAATGAAATTAGGAAATTCACAGGTATATAGATGGAACTGGAAATGACCACTTTGACTTAGAAAAACCCAGGTCCATACAGACAAGTATATCAGGTTTTGTCTCATTCATGGATATTACTTTTTAATCTCCAGATGTATGTATTTCATTTGGAATATGCAAAAAATATTTTTAACCTTGATGAATATGTTTTTAAAAACTGTGAATTTTTAAAAATTTATATGCATGTATGTGTATCAGTTTGAGTATATGTACACTGTTTGTCTGCAGAGGCTATAGAGACAGGCCGTTAAAGGCTGCTACGTGGATTCTAGGAACTGAACCCAGATCTCACAAGAGCAGTATATGTTCCTAACCACTGAACCACTCTACCATCCACAACAGAGACATTAGATACAAACATTACCTTCAAATATCTGTGAAAGCAAACGTGAAGACTTTCACACTTCCTTTCTTATTACTATTTTCATCTGTGTTTCATTAAACA
The DNA here is from genome assembly GCF_949786415.1 of Peromyscus eremicus. Classification (NCBI taxonomy): domain Eukaryota; kingdom Metazoa; phylum Chordata; class Mammalia; order Rodentia; family Cricetidae; genus Peromyscus; species Peromyscus eremicus. The sequence goes on along the minus strand of NC_081429.1, from coordinate 14,521,959 downwards.
TTCATGAAATTTCAACATTATTCATTACTGTATTCAATCTTTTTGTGAAAAGCTCAACAATCAAAACATATAGTTGCATCTAACAAGTATCTCTTTATTTATCCTTTTATAATAGTGGATACATATCAACACAAATATATATTTCTATACCAGATAACTGAAAACAAGGTTTTCTCATGTGCTTTACATGTCTGAACTTTCTTCAAGGAAGTTTTTTTTTTTTTTTTTTTTGGTTTTTTTGAGACAGGGTTTCGCTGAGTTGTTTTTTGGTGCCTGTCCTGGATCTCACTCTGTAGCCCAGGCTGGCCTCGAACTCACAGAGATCTTCCTGGCTCTGCCTCCCGAGTGCTGGGATTAAAGGCGTGCACCACCACCACCACCACCACCACCACCACCACCACCCAGCTCTTCAAGGAAGTTTTAGTATAAATAAAGGTTATGATGTATGTTACACTTGCTTCCTATTATAACTTTATTTTTTGTTTAGTTCAAATAGAAAAACATGTTAACCATGGCATTTACAAGAATATTTATTGTTGCACTACATTCATATTTATCTTACATTACCCACTTTTTTACTCTTCCACCTTTCTGGTCGTCCATTTCCTTCCCACAGTAAATTTCCCTTTTTCTTTCATATGTGCATATATGTATATTTGTGTATGTGTGCTCTGAACATGAAAAAATTCAGTATCTGTCTTTTTCATAATTTTTGTAATTCCCTATTCTCCTCCTTTGGCTCCTTTTAGACTCCTTCTTCCCTTTGCACAGATCCCCTCCATTTCTATTATTGTGTGTAGGTGGGATAGAGAGAGAAACTTTGTATGGAAAATATGATACTTGTCTGAGTCTGACATATGTTCTTAACACGATGATCTCCCAGCCTATCTCTATCCCCAAGAGTGACATTTGATTTTTCCAAATATCCGAATAAAACTTCATGGTATATATCTTTAAAATGTATATGTATTTTCTTTATCTCTTTTGATTGACTCATAGACATCTCCTTTATCTTACTGTAACAGGTAGGGTCACAATATGCAGTATCTTTGTAGTATGTACCTCAAACTATGTTCACTAAAATATTTTGCACAGTACCACTTAAAAACCCTTTTCCTGAGAAAGTTCATGTTTCACATTAACTGGAAACTCTTAAAATACTTTTGTGAGCTTGTGGTATTAACCAAAACACCATTTAAAGATATTTTGATGTAATATTTAACAATAAGGCTCTAATATAATAATTATAAATGTTGTGTTACATTTAAGTATGTATAGAATGTCTTTATTGACATTTAATAATTGACTGCCATGTGTAACTACAAAGTAAAATTAAAATTTTAAATTACATATATGATTTTATTAATGATCTCTATTTTAAGGTTGGAAGAAACAAAGATGGGTTGAAACTAAAAATGCCTAAAAACAAAATTAAATCTTATTTTAAAAAAATATTAAATACTTGAGCTGTTTTGGCAGTCCAATAGACCGAGAAATTGTGAGCTTCTTCTCTTGAAAAGTTCCAAATATAAAGTAGTTGATCCATTTCTCTAATTATTCCAATGGGAGTCCTGGTTAAATTATGGAAGCATAATATCACTACACTTCTCTTTGACAGTTCTAACAATAAAAGTAATCGTATTTGTTTAACAGAAAGTTGGATTGTGACATAACAAAGGAAGATGTGGGAAGATCTGTCATTTTCACCCTCACGGTTTTACATTATACTGACATCAAAACTTCATCAAACTAGAATGGGATCCTGGGGGATTCTGTGTATATTCTCATGGAACCCAAAACACTGCTACACTTCTTTCCTAGCATCTATCACACTGACTACCATCATTTTATGTCTATTAATCTGTTTCTCTAGTGCTGTGGGATGGTCTGTATGTCAAGTCTGTTGCTGATTGGTCAGTAAATAAATCACTGATTGGCCATTGGCTTGGCTAGGCAGGAAGTATAGGCGGGACAAGGAGAAGAATTCTGGGAAGTGGAAGGCTGAGAGGGAGACACTGCCAGCCGCCATCATGACAAGCCGCATGGGAAGATCCCGGTAAGCCACGAGCCATGTGGCAAGGTATAGATTAATGGAAATGGATTAATTTAAGATATAAGAACAGTTAGCAAGAAGCCTGCCACGGCCATACAGTTTGTAACTAATATAAGTCTCTGTGTTTACTTGATCGGGTCTGAGTGGCTGTGGGACTGGCGGGTGAGAGAGATTTGCCCTGACCTTGGACCAGGCAGGAAAACTCTAGCTACACTCTAGACTGGGTTATTCTCCAATCCTGGCACATGAACACATTATTTTTGTATTTTCAAGGTAAATAGTCTAGAGTCTTTAAAAGGGCAAAACCCAGTGTAAAAATTTACGCCTCCTTCACTTTTCCTATAAAAATGAAATCCTCAACAAATGGCAAATAACTGGAATGTAGAATTTGAATCTACATTTAAAACCCTGTATCAGCTCAACTGGGTATCACAAAAGCTCCAAATTTCTAACAGTCAATTTTACAAAGTCAAGATATGCTATTTTATTTGTTAAAATTACTCTTCTTCAATCTCTTGTATGTCAAGTTTACTAATCATTTACAGTCATCCTTGGCATTTTCTATTTACCACCCCCCCTTACAGTTGTGGAGAGTATACTTACACTTACAGCCAAATTGCAAAAAGAACAAAGAGTTCTTGTGTAGTCTTCTTTCCATGTTTTTTTTTTTATTATTTTCCTTTATGTTAATATTATACTTTGTGTCTTTTGAGCCATTTTTTAAAAGCATTCCTAAAGTCTGTATTTTATCCCAGTGTCCTCCATTTTTACCTAATGACATCCCACACTAGAGTCAGGATCTCTTCAGGACACCACATCACCTTTCATCCTCATGTCTCATTATTCTCTTGATTATGACTTTTTTATAGTTCTTCTTATGTGCAATAAACTTGACAGTCTCAAGGAGAACCAAACAGAATTTCCTTGCACATGTATGTCTCTGATTTGTTTTCTCATGCTTGAACTGGCAATACAAGTTTTCGAGGAGTTAGTTAACATATTGCTTAAGTATTCAGTGCCAATATCACTGTTCAGTGTTAGCAACCACCATGTGATGTAAGAAGCGTGTGTAATCATTCTCCACTGTCATTTGTACCCAAAGTTTCCACACTGTTATCTTTGGGAGGTAACACTCTGAGAATACCCCACTTGTAAAACAGGAAGTTGAGGCAAACATACAGCTGAGATTTTATGCATGTAGCTTTCTTGTCATTATATAGAAAACATTGTCTCTCAGTAGATGCCCTGGTGCTGTGGAATGTCATTCTGTATGCTGTGAATGTGTGTTTCTCTGATTGGTTGATAAAAGAAATACTGACTGGCCAGTATCCAGGCAGGAAGTATAGACAGGATAAGCAGATGAGGAGAATTCTGGGAACAGGAAGGCTGATTCAGGAGTCATCAGCCAGACACGGAGGATGCAGGATGACAAGGCAGAACTGAGAAAAGGTATCAAGCCATGTGGCTAAACATAAATAAGTATGGGTTAATTTAAGTGTAAGAGCTAGTCAGTAATAAGCCTGAGCTAAATGGCCAAGCAGTTATAAATAATATTAAGCTTCTGTATGATTATTTTATAAGCATGCCATGGGACTGTAGGGTCCTGACAGACCAAAGAAAACTTCCAGCTATATTTGGCACTCACCGTTTGGCAATGAGCCATATAAACCTAAGAAAGTTTAAAGATTCCAAATGTACAGAAATGGAGCCACATTGGGCTTCCTAGTCTCACAGTCTCATGCCAGCAGCAGCAGGAACTCATTTCCTGACATCTACCTGTGAGATGGAGCTGGCCACCAGTCACCATAAGCTAAGTGGCATGGCTTCTGATTCCTACCACAGTATACAGAGGCATCTCCAAGCTACACAGTGTGATGTGTGGTGGATTTAGCCTTTGTTAGTGCAGACAGAATAAAAAGGAGGTTTCTTAGCTACACACTGCTTTGAGGGAGGCATAGACCCACTGCTTCCAAGAGTTGGTGGTATGTGTGGCTCCCAGAGCAGTCAGTAAATGTATCACCACCATATGGGGAAGCTGACGTGGGTGGAGACAGCAGCCAAGGCTTCAGCTTCAGTACAAGCCATTGCGGTTTAAAGCAATAGATTCACAATAAGGCAGATTCAGATGGAAAAAGAATTTAAATGGTATATAGTGTATGTAAAAAATGTATGTAAATGGGCTGGAGAGATGACTCAGAGGTTAAGAGCACCACCATCTGCTCTTCCAGAAGTCATGAGTTCAATACCCAGCAACCATATGGTGGCTCACAACCACCTATAATGAGATCTGATGCCCTCTTCTGGCGTGCAGGAATGCTTGTAGGCAAAACACTCTATACGTAATAAATAAATAAATCATAAAAAAAGTCTTCGTGATATTATTTTTTAATGTACATAGGCTTAGAAGAGAGAAGAAAATGAATATAGACAATTATATAAAGAAATAGTTTAAAAAATTAAGTCTTTAAAGAGAAAGTAAAGGTAATATAAAAAATAAGCCATGTAAAGATAGATATTACACAGAGAATCTAGATTGTGTTGTCTTTGGGATGTTTAACTGCAGAAAGACATTTGATTGTAAAGGCTCCTCAGTTAAACCAATATGTATAGTTTAAAGGTATCTTGACTTCAAAATTTGGATCCAAGGATATGTTGCTTTGGAAAGGAGTCTCTGCTTTTTTTTTCCCACAGGAAGCAAGAGGCTATGGATTTGTTCCAGGTTAAGATGGATCAGATTTGATCAATCCAGACCTCCTAAACCTTAACAGATAGTATCTATCAACAAAGGTTATAGTCGTTCTTCCTAGGACTTGACCATTATCTTGAATTTTCTCAGGATCCCCATAAGACTACCAGTACCCACTATCAGCAGAAAGTAGCCTAGAAAACTATGCCCATGTTCCCTAAAATAGATTTTGGATGTTTGTCTTTGTTTAGATTGTTGGTTGCAATTTGTTATTGGTCATAGTCACTCTCTTTCTAAAAGAAAGGGGGATATGATATAGAAATGTAGGACATGGATATGATAGGGTGAAAGGGTAGATTATTAAATCTACTTTTAAAGAGCAGCAACTTATTTAAAATGTTTTACATGCTATACATTTTAGTCTATTACAAATTTAAAGTTAATTTTGTTTTACATATATATATACATACATATATATATACTCTCATTTAAGGTATTATGTTTATGTAACTCATTTAAATTGTAATGGGTAGTTAAGAAATGTAGATTAATAATTAATCTTCTATGATAGTCAAACTTATAGTCATGTTAGTTAAGTTCTCTAGTTATACATAGATATATTTCAATTAGATAGGTAATCTTCAAACACTTCAAAGACCTATAGAATATGGCATTTAAAATGTTTTAAGAACTTTGACTTTCTGGACATTGAGACATGTATGCTCCTGGTAACAACAATCTACTTTAGAGACGATAATGGACATTGAAGAAGCTCATTATGGAGTTTGCTTTCTTTGTGGCAAGAGTTAGCCACTGGGCAAAAAAGTGCCCTTGTGTCAACTGCTTGACAGTATGTTGCATTAAATGAACATGCAGGTCCCATAGAAAGGTGACCACTGAACTTTGCAAGGCAAGATGATTCTTCAAGTTCCTGCTTCATAGAGGAGACTGTCTGATATTCTATAGGACACACACACAGAAAACTCTAGGCCATAGCCTGAAGATGGATGCCCCAATGGTACAGAGGAAATTTGGGTGACTGCCCAGGCAGCCAGCTGTCTCTGTCATTCTAGATTTTTGGAATTTGCTTACAATATTCTTCCTGTTTACTTAGGTAATATTATATCCTTCTGAGGTCTTTGATGTAGTTGAAGATTAGATAGTTATAATTTTCCTTGGTTATGATAAAAGATAAATTAGATTTGAAACTTTAGACTCACAAATATAGGATAGATAGAATATTTTATTTAATTTTGCCAAATACAAATAGACCAGATATTATAACTGTAATTCTTGTTTGATAACTGTTCTACTATATGTAATATTACTATGTTAAAGTTAAAACCTTCCTTTTATATTAGACAGAAAAGGGGAAGTGCTGTGGAATGTCATTCTTTGTGCTGTGAATATGTGTTGCTCTGATTGGTTGATAAATAAAATACTGATTGTCCAGTAGCCAGGCAGGAAATATAGGTGGAGTGAGCAGACAAAGAGAATTCTAGGAAGAGAAAAGACAGAGTCAAAAGTCACCAGCCAGACACAGAGGAAGCAAGATGACAAGGCATAACTGAGAAAAGGTACCAAGCCATGTGGCTAAACATAGATAAGAATTATGGGTTAATTTAAGTGTAAGAGCTAGTCAGTAATAAGCCTGAGCTAATGGCCCAGCAGTTATAATTAACATAAGCCTCTGTGTGTTTACGAGTGGGAGAGATTTGTCCTGACCAATGGCTGGCTGGTATACAGGAAAACTTCCAAATATATTTATTGCCCAACATGGGACATTGAGCCATATACCCAGGACACAGGAAAACTTCCAGTTACAACCTGATCCTCTGGCTCTTACAATCATTCTGCCATCTTTTCTGCAAGGTGTCCTGATCCTCAGATGTATGGGGGGTACTGACAATGCAGATGGAGGAAATACTCCAAGGCGCTTACCCCAGATGATGAGCTGCAAGCAATTAATAGCTGTGAGAGAGGAAAAATCAGTCTTACCCAAGCATTGAGCTCCTTGATTGGTAATTCAATACTAAGTGATCAACACTAAATACACATATATACAAGCAACACCACTCAGCATGTTGTGTTTGTAATATACCTACACATGTAGATCTACATATATTAGATATATGTGTATATTTATTTATATACTTATATAAATATATATGTGACAATAATTAAATAAGAAGTCATGAATTTGAGATGGGGCAAGGAAGAATTGGTAGAGATAGAAGAAGACATAGAAACAATGCAAATATAATATTCATGTATAAAATTTTCAAAACTTATATAAAATAAAGAATGTAAGTTTATGGTCTATCTCCTTAAAAGCATTAGAGGTTTTAAAATAAAAAATAAAACTTTCTATATAATTTGTATTAATAATAATTTCAAGTTAAAAAAAAAGACTGACACTTGCCTTTATTAATCCTTTGGAAATTTGAACAGGGAACTTTTAGAGATTATACTATAAAGGTAAGTGTTTTCTCAATTGTTTTTGAATGGAATGAGCATGTGCATACATACATACATACATACACACACAGGAATGTGATATCACAAAGAGAAACACAATGGCATTGTAATAAGTACCCCTAAATAAGTGAAATTAAAGCTTGGTTAAAAAAATTAAAGTTCTTTAATAAAGCTTGTGACCATAAAGAGGCAAGAGTAAAAAAATAAATAACTTAGTAATATCACACAAAATGATATATGAGCAAAGAATGTCAATAGACAAATATAAATCATGGGAATTGTTAATGGCAGGAGAGGTGTTGTGCACGGGTAATATTAGCACTTAGGAAGTAGAGGGATGGGTAAAAAGACATTTCAAGGTCACCAAGGGCTATTTAGAGAAGATGAGATCAATAAGGGGTATTTGATTTTTTCCATATATACAAATATATGGACAAAATAAACCTAGTAGTCAAAAGTATAATAAATGAAATAAGAAACATAATAATTAAAATCAACAGAGAGAGACTGTGACTTAGATTACTTGAAATAGAGTCACAAGAGATCAAGAATAAAATGAAATAAGTAAAGCATATAAAATGTACAGGAATCTTAATTCAGAGGCTGGAAATATGATTCAGTGGTTAAGAGCACTGGCTCCTTTTCCACAGGAAGTGGTTTCGATTTTCAGAACCCATGTAGAAACTCACAACTATCTATAACTCCAGTTCCAAGGGACTGGACACCCTCTCTGGCTCCCACTGGTACTAGGCATTAAATTAGTTTAAAGAAACACATGCAAGCAAAATATCCATGCACATAAAATAAAACTAAAGTAAAAATTAATTCATAGCCAAGATATTTCAAGTAAATGTGTGAGAAAGAATCTGAACACTTAAGAAAATACTGACTGAGATAAACCAGTTTCTGAGGAAATATGTGAACACCCAACTACACAAAGCTAGACAGTTCAAACAAATCTTCACCAAAATATAACATGATCACACTGATGAAAAGTAAAGAAAAAGTGAATCTTGAAATAAAAGGGTTTTCTCTCCATAGAAAAATCTCCATAAAATTACCGTCAGATTTCTCAGAAGAAAACTTAGAAGCCAGGAGAGAGAAAGAAGAAATATCCACAAACCTGAAACAAAGACATCATTATTGGAAACCTGCCCATTAGAAATGAAGGAAAAATAAAAAGTTTTGCAAACAAATGAAAACTTATATATCCATCATTAGCCCTACTTTACAGAAAACTCTAAAAAAGTTCTTCATGATGAAATAAAAGACTTCAATCAACATAAAATATATGTATACATAGAACTATTCATACATATTTAAAGAAATCTAAAACTGCCATGATAGACTGCAAATCAATCATTTATTTCATATATAAAAGTAAAATTGAATCTGGAGTGGTTGCTGAGTGGCTAAGAGCACATGCAACTCTTGCAGAGGATCAGGTTTAGTTCATAGCACCTACATTGGGTAACTAACAACTGCTTGTGACTCGAACTCCAGGAGAATTCTGACACCTCTCGCCTTTGAAGGCATCTGAACTCACCTGCACATATGTATACAAAAAGACAGATATGTAGATGTCATTATAAAATAAATCTCTGTAAGTCTGAAATTTTTAAATAATAAAATAGTTATAGATGTGATAGCATTAATGGATTTGTAATGTGAACTTTATAAATTACAACATCAAATACAAAACTATGGTGGAAAGGAATAAGTTTAATTCTATATATGATTAAACTTCAATTTTTATAAGCTTAAAATATCCTATTTTGACTATATGACATTTGATGAAAGCTCATAGAAGCCAGGAAGTAAAGCTTATATTAGACACAAACAGCATGTCATGGCTCACATGTGCAAGACAGGGAGTACTAATGGGCATAATTTTCTCCTTCCAACACATGTAAGCCTAGGATCAAGATCAGACTGTCAGCCTTAGCGAGATCCATTGCCTGCTCAGCCATCTTGATGGCAGGGTAAAAGAGAGGAATCCAAGCCAGCTGTACAGAAAACTAAAAAATTTCCAAGTGAAGATGGTAATAGAAGATAGAAACAAAGGATCAAAACCAAACCAAACCAACTGAACAACAACAAACAAAAACCCAGAAATAATTACCAAGCTACCTCACTTACTAATAATTACTCAAAAAAGTAATAACACTAAAGACCCTTCAAAAAAGCCATATGCTGCTGTCATTGCTCAGCTCACATTTGGGTGGTCATGTGTGTAAGATTTTTTTTTTATGACTGTAGTTTCTCATATTTCTAGGAGACAGTAATACAGCAAAATCTCTGATCTGCTGGCTCTTAACAAACTTTCTGACCATTTTCTGCAATGTCTCCTGACCCTTAGATGTGGGAGTATTTTGTAGATGTATTCATTGGGATTGGGCTACACTATGCTTCATTTGATTGGTAGTGGTTTTATGTAATAGTCTCTGTCTGTTGCCAAGAGAAGGTTCCTTTAAGAGAGGTTAAGACTTCAATTATCTTTGTGTATAAAGACAAATATTTGTAAGTTATTATTAGGGATTATACTGGTTTAATAAATTAGTGGTTGTAGATTCTCCTCCAATATCCATGACTTCACTAATAATGGTCTAGCCAAGGCACATGAGGAAAATCCCATGATGTCTTAACCCTACACACAAAAAAATCTATAGACAATTGAGAAAAGCTGGGAATGGGACAGGTGGGCTCTCCTGGGAAGGAGCACACCAATTGGTTGTCCAGTGCCTTTACTAGCTCTGAAAATATATATACAAATAATATTATATCATCTAAATACACTATAGTCAGGAATATATATGTATACACTTATACACATGCAACAATATTGAATAATAATTTATTATTAATTAATTGAATGTATATTAAATAATAATTGAAAAAAAGAACTTGAATGAAAGCATGTAGAGGCATATGGGAGAGCTTGGAGGTAAAAGGGAAGGAAGAAATAATGTAATTATATTATAATCTCAAAAGTTAACCTTGGAATACTCAGCCCTCATTGGGATTTCTCTATCAACTCCCTCCTCTCAGAGCTCAGAGAATCCCATGGAAAAAGAGGCAGAAAGTGTAAAAGCCAGATGGGATGGAGGACACCAAGAAAGCGAGGTCTTCTAAATCAGCATAAATAGAGCTCATATGAGCTCACAGAGACTGAAGCAGCAAGCACTCCTGCACAAGTATTTTCCAGCTGTGAACTTTGGGAGTGAGTGTAATGACTAGTCTGGTAAGACATGCACACAGGCACAATAATTACTTTCTGATTGGATTTATGTCTCACTCCGAAGAAATGTGACACAAAACCAATGGCTGGATAAGTTCTAGGCCCTAGGTGGAATCTACTACTATTATTTTGCTACAGAAACATACAGAGCCAGTATTAAACCAAGTCCTAATGGCTTATCAATACCATAGATTAAAGTATCTCTCAGACCTCACCAGAGAAGCTTCTATTTGCAGAAGTTCATTATCAACACAGAAATCCACAACTGTCCAAGGCAAGGAGAATAAGAGATCGCAGATGGTTCAGCCTTAAGTGGAGTACATGTACCCCACCCACTTCTTTCAAGGACTCGGGATCATTACAGAAGAGGTGATGGAAAGAGTATAAGCGCCAGCGGCAGTAGATAACAACAAGAAAATAATGTCTTTGGGCAGTACCAGGGCACTTGTACATATAAACTCATAGAAGTTTTGACAGCATGCACAAGACCTGTCAATGTCAAGCCGGGTCATATCCATCATGGAAAGCCTAGCTGTGCATGAAGCTCCAACCCTTGCTGAGAAGTTATTGGTAATTGTTAGCTCTTGGGAGAAGAGGGGTCAGTTTTTCCCCTAGAGTTTAGCCCTTGATAAGTAGGCCATGTTCTAGTGGCAGGCCACACATCCAAAAATATTTGGGCACCACAAACTGGCCCTGATGGGATAAATGAAGGACATAAATTTAGATGGATAGGTGAAATGGGTGGACCTCAGAACTGTTGGGGGATGTGTTGAATATGATCAAAATTTTTAAAGAACTAATGAAAATATTATTTTAAAAAATCAAGACATAATAAATTTAAAAAGTAAATTCTATGCTCCATACAAGAGACTTCCATCAGTTTTTAAAACACAAGAATTAGTAAAGAGAAATAAAAATATTTCATGCAGAGAGAACCAAAATGGATTAGAGGTAGCATTATATCAGACAAATAAGCTTCAGCCTAAAATATACAAGAAGAGAAAAAGATCATTATGTAATGATGAAAATGTCTGTCAGGGATTTTTAAACAGTCTTAAATACACGCATGCATGTATATGTTATATGTACTGTATTGTAGCACCTAAGTATATAAAAGAAACCTTGACAGAACTGAAGTGATAAATATACCCAATAATAGGTCATCAGAGTAAGATACTAATCTACAGAATGTCAGAAATATTTGCAGACTACTTACATTAGAAATGCTTGATTTCTAAAACATATAAGGAATTCATTATTACTATATGGTAGAAAGGAATCGTAACACATAATAGGTGAATTTTAGAAATGGATAAAGATTTTAGTGTGTATTTCTATAACAGAATATAGAGAATAATTAGCAGGAATGTCTGACAAAAATGAAAAACTGTCATCACTCCAACTCAGGGTACTGAAAATCAAAATCCCAACAAAATATAGCCTCACACCTGTGATAACAACTATTATCAAATAGACAAAAGATAAGTGTCAGCAAGAACGTGGAGAAAGGGACTCCTCCTACACACCTGGTGGGAATGTAAAGCAGTATAGCTACTGGGCAAGTTTACACCCCATACTCTCCTTTCCCTTTCTAGGTGACATACTAAAATTATTCTCTTCTGAAACCTCTTGAGCCAGGTCCCCACAATTCAAATCACACTCAGCACTAATGTCTTTCATGTTCCTACTTAGGATGGCCCATGAAGCTCCACTTAAAGCCTTCAACTGTTTTTCTTACTCTATAGTCCCCAAATCCATGTTCCTGCAAAGAAAAACATGGAAACATGGTCAGACCTATCACAGCAATACCCCAGTTCCTGGTACCAACTTCTGTCTCAGTTAGGATTTCTCTTGCTGTGAAGAGACGCCATGGCTTTGGCTACTCTTATAAAGAAACACATTAATTGAAGCAGCTTATGGTTTCAGAGGTTTAGTCCATTGTCATCTTGGCAGGGGGAATGCAGGCAGACAGTGCTGGAGAAGGAGCTGAGAGTTCTACATCTTAATCCACAGGCAACTGATCCAACTGTGTGTCACACTGAGCAGAGCTTGAGCAAAGGAGACCTCAAAGCCCACCACCAGAGTGACAGACTTCTTCCAACAAGGCCATACCTTCTTTAACAAAGCCACACCTCCTAATACCAATATTGACACTTCCTATGGGGGTCATTTTCTTTCAAACCACGAGTGGTGTGGGTGTATGTGTGTGTGTGTGTGTGTGTGTGTGTGTGTGTGTGTGTGTGTGTGTGTGTGTATGTATGTGTGTGTGTGTTGCAGAGGGCCATGGGATTATACAGTGGGTGAAAACTAGTGTTTGACAATTCTACCCGCCAGAAGTATAGCTCCCTGATGGAGAGCCCCACCTGGTAAAGCTGTGGGTTCACTGTGTCTATCTGTAACTTTCTCAGGTGCCACTGTTATGCCTCCAAAATAAGAACAACTGTGGGGTGCTCTCCACAGCCTTTGGTAGTGTGTTTTATATCTCCAGGCACACACTTAGATGTGGGTTTCTCTTTAAGCTGTATAATTCTGATGTATAGAAATAATACCAGAATATTCTTCTTTACTGACACAGAAAAGTAACAGTATTTTCAGTTTCTAAAGACTGCCTTTTATATATTTTGCAAAGACCTTAGAACAAGTCCAAAACAGATTAAGCTTCCCAGAATATAAGCAAAGATTAGTTCCCAGGTGTTGTTTATTGCTAAATCAAGGCCAGGATATTTACATTGCTAAAGCTCCTTGAAGTAGCTCTCTTTCTGCATGTACCCTGACCACTAAGCAAAGCCAGTTGTTTGCTATCTGGGACCCCTCACCAACTTAGAGCTACATGCATGGGTCAATGTGACATTACTAGCTGAAGAGAAACTACCTGATTGATCCTGTGTTTTGAGAATGGGTAGGGCCCTGAAAATGTAACTTATGATTGTCCAGAGGGAGCAGCAGCGGCAGTGTGGAGAGAGATGGCTGTGTAGAGTTATGTGAAAGCTGCTATAGAATATGTGTGGGCTGTGTGTGCGTGTGTGCGTGCGTGCGTGTGTGTGTGTGTGTGTGTGTGTGTGTGTGTTTGTGTGTGTGTGTGTGTGGGCGCATGCGCGCTGAGTGAGAGATGAGGACAGTAGCAATGTAGAGGAGCAAGCTGTGCAGAATATGAGTGAAATGTGTGTGTGTGTGTGTGTGTGTGAGAGAGAGAGAGAGAGAGAGAGAGAGAGAGAGAGAGAGAGAGAGAACTTTGCTCAAGAATATAGTTAATCTAATGTGTAAGCAGTTAGATCCTTTTGGAACTTGCTATTAAGACTTATTAGTCAACCAAAGCAATATTTACTGTTAAGATGATCATTTCCACTACTAAGACAGCCTACTTTTCAGTATTCTATCATATGTGGCAAACTTTCTAGTTGAGAGCAGAGCCTTTTCCTTACCTTTCATTAACTTCATCTATTTCTTCTAATTCTTCTGGACTGTTCTCTCCTAACTATGAAGCAGTTTCTCAATGTTTTGTTAGAGGATGACTCTTTACAAGCCTCCTAGACATTGTTCTATACACCTCTTCACTCTGGCACTCTTGACAGGTTAACTGGACTTATTGTGATGTCTCAAATTTTCCACCTACATGCATTTATTATGCTGGCTCTGCTAATCGCTCCCTGGAAATTTCTTCCTAAACTGTGACCAAGAAATTCCTTGGAAGGAAGCAATCTCTGGCCACCCTTTATTTAGACAGCTTGTGTTCTTTTTGCTTTTCTTGGTTTACTGCCATTCATTGATGATTGCCATCTTAAAAATCATTGCATCCTGATTTCTTCTGTATGGATTACTTAAGATTTAGAATGAAGAGAAAAACAGTCCCTCATTACATTATCTGGGTCACATGAGGGAGATGAAGATCCTGTTCTTACATCATTTTACTTAAAAACAAAAGGAAAGTAAATGAGATGTAGGTAATGACCAAAATGTAATATAAATTATAATAGAGAGAATGAAACAATGTTTCTATAAAAGGAACAAAGAAATAGTGGTTATAGAAGGAGAATAAAAACAGATAGGTAAGAAAAACTTGAGAATTCAGGAGAAAATAGGAAGCCTATAGGGATAATCAATTATGCAAATTATCTGCTATACAGTAAAGTTAGATGATTAAATACCTTAGAGGGCCCTGGTGAAAATACATTTGGTAATTAAATGGAGGTAAATGTTTGCTTACAGTTGACAATATGCAAGATCTTTTCCCTAAACTAAAGATCTTTATTGCAAAACTCTCTGTGAACCAGAAACAGGGAGGTTAGTAGATTGGATAATGGTGTACAGAATGAATGTGTTGTTTCTGATATTTACAAAGTAAATCAAGCCATCAGTTATGTGTATCCTGGAGGAAATGGGTGGAATGCTGAAAATAGGAGTAGATAGGGTGCTTAATAGAACACATCCCCTCTAAACATGTACAGAGAGTGTGAGAGAGAAGGAACTGGTACAGACACAAAAACTTTATAGTCTCAAAAAAGAGAAATTCAGAATTTTGGCAAGTATAATTTAGTTTTTCTGAAAAACAAGAAGGTAGTTTGCCCTAGGGATGGTAAAGAAAATGGAAACAAATATATGAAGAAAATGACCAAATGTAGAAAGCAAGTTGGTGAAAACGTTGCTGGTTATCAAATCCTATGGATGGCTATGAAGACTACAAAGGTAAAACAAACTTGATGATATGTCTATTTTTCCTTCAATATTCCTCCTATAAAGAAGAGTCAGAAAAAAGAATCTCTAAATGGAATTGAAGTCAAGATTTTGCAAGCAGTCTGTGATGGTAGAGAAATGGATTGAAACTTATTAGGGTGGGTGCCTCCAGAGTAGAATGGAACAGGGTGAATGTGAAGACAAGAAGGTTTACTCAAGGGAAAAGGTACAGGGCTGTAAAGTACGATGGGCAGGAAGGAGGATGTGCAGACAACAGGAGGTTGGGAGAAATCCCAAGACAGATGTAATGGACTTGATAATGGTTGTCACAACTGAGACCTGCCAGTGATGTCTAGCTGCAGTGTTTGATATTAGGTGTGGGCTCACTCTGAGTTAGGGAAGGGTTGCTACATTCACCATGACAACCAAAGAACTTTAAGGATCTAAAAGAAGGATGAAGATTTAAGGTTCTGTTGTCGAACACATAAGAACATATAAGGAAATCAGGCCTGAGAGTGGTACAAAATAAGACAAAACAATATTCTGAGCATTTGAGGAGAAGCCATATGATCAAGCAGGAAAAATTCTTTCTTATCCATACCCTTGCTTCTACCTTGACATGGGACTGAAGGAATATCTTCTTTGAAGAAAAATGTAATAGAAACAGAATCCACAAGGTCGTTCCACCTAATTTCACTTGTTCTCTGTGTACTTAATTGTTTCAATTCCAAATTGTATTTTCTGACTTTGTCCTTGAGTACTGGGGAGTATGTTATTTAATTAAGTCACACTGAGAACCCTAATAGGCTATCTCCAGGAGCAGGAGGAAGAACATTTAGATCCATCAGTCAGGGAGAACAGTGGGCACAGCAGCAGGGTATCTCACTGCAGATAATAAGCACAAACTCCCTGTGTCTACGTCTAGAGAACAGTTCAAGTTCTGAGAACACATGTTGCTTCCAGCTGTACACAGATCACCAAAGATTACATCACAAAACCCTTATTACGCATCCCATCTTGCTCCTTCCGTCCTCTCTCTTTCTCACTTGGAACCCGAGAATATCAGATCAGTGGCAAAGGGTTCTGGCCACGGAACAGGTAGTCACTGTGGAATAATTTCCCTGGATTCTGTATTCATATGATGTTTTTGTTTTGTTTGTTTTTGTTTGATTATTTTGTTGTTGTTTTGCTTTTCTTTTGAGGATAAATCCCAGAGCATTCTGAATGATAGGCAAATCTTCTACCAATGAATGAGATGATATCCCCTGTCTTAGTCAGGGTGACTATTACTGTAATAAATCAACATGACCAAAAGCTATTTGGAGAGGAAAGGGTTTATTTGGCTTAATCCTCCATATCACTGTTCATCATTGAAGGAAGTCAGGACAGGAACTCAAACAGGGAAGGAACCTGGAGGCAGGAGCTGATGTAAAGGCCATGGAGGGGTGATGCTTACTGACTTGATTCTCAGAGAAAGCTCAGCCTGCTTTCTTATAGAACCCAGGACCACCTGCCCAGATGTAGCCCCATACACAATGGTCTAGGCCCTCCTAAATCGATCACTAATTATGACAATGTTTTATAGGCTTACCCACAGCCTGATCTTTTGGGATGTGTTTTCTCAACTAAAGTTCCCTTCTCTCAAGTGATTCTAGCCTGTGTCAAATTGAGATAACTAGCCAGTACATTTCCTATCTTCAAAATCTGAATAAGTTTAGCTTTGTGTTTTTCAAGTGAATGCTTTTTGTCTTTTCCTTCCTCTGCTCACCACAATTGCTACTTTGGTCTCCAGGTGGGGCACCCAAAGGGCAAAAAGTTGGGTTTCTTAATCTGTGGATTCTTAGAATGAAGTAGAGTGAGTAAGGCCTGGTGTATTTCATGACATCCCATTTGGAAAACACCATGTCTCTTTTCTAGGACAGTTGTTAGTCTCCACCATCACCTGTAACACAAATTCTAAAAGGTCTTTTAATTAAAAACCTGGGCAAAGCAGTGGTGTTGCACACCTTTAATCCCAGCACTTGGGAGGCAGAGCCAGGTGCATCTCTATGAGTTCAAGGCCAGCCTGGTCTACAGAGCAAGATCCAGGACAAGCACCAAAAACTACACAGAGAAACCCTGTCTCAAACAAACAAACAAACAAAATAAATAAATAAATACAAATAAAATAAATAAAAACCTGGAGCCAGATATTGGAGTAAATGCTGAAAGATCAGAAAGACCAAGGAACAAGCCACTTCCACGTCTTACCTCCAGGACTCCTTAGCCTTAAAAAGCTTTTAGTTCCTGTTTCCTCACACCTTATATAACTTTTTCTGCCCAGCCATCACTTCCTGTCTCAATCTTTCTAGTGCTGGGATTAAAGACATATTTGCTTCCCAAGCAAAGGCATGAGACCTCAAGTGCTAGGATTAAAGGTGTGTGATTCCCAATTACTGGGATTAAAGGTGTACACCACCACTGCCTGGCTCTGTTTCTTTCTTAGACTGAGTCAATCTCATGTATTTCAGGGCGGCTTTGAACTCACAGAGATCCAGATGGATCTCTGCTTCCCAAGTGCTAGGATTAAAGATGTCACTGCCTGGCCTCTATGTCTAATCTAGTAGCTTGTTCTGTTCTCTGATCTTCAGGAAAATTTTATTAGGATACACAACATATCACCACATACACCTGACCTAGGTATTTATCAATATCACCATTACTTTTAGGGACAGACATTAACACACTTTAGGGTTACAGGACTGCCTAGCTTGTGACTGGCTTTAACTTCTCTGCTATCAAGAATAATATAATGTGTCCATATGGTGGTTGACAGATACATAAGTTCGCTCCAAACCAAGGTATGTAATGGCCAAAGGTATTTCCAAACAAGAGAAACTGTCAAGTTAGAGAGCAAACCTAAAGCTTATATTTTAGGCTGAGAGAGATACAAAGGCTTACATTTTTGTACTAGCACCTGCTTTTTGCAATCCATTAAAGAAATGTGCATTGTCATTTGGCTTTGAGTCTCACAAATAAGTAACCTTCCCATTATACAGAGTTCTCTATACATTCATTAGCCCTATTTTGCTTAGGGTTTATCATGCATGTCTTTTTCCATAGGTAAATGACCTCTCTCATCCTGTGAATACAATGTTATGTAGTTATATGTCTGTTCCTACTAGTAACACTGTGTTAAAAACTGGAAATCACATGAGGTTGGAATACAAATCAAGTAATGTTAATACCCCAACTTTATTGGTTGTTTTAAAAGCTGATAGAATTAGTTCAAGGAAAGTTATTATTCATGAGCATCTACAGTTCTCCTTTCCTTATTCTGTTTTTTTTTATCTATTTTTTTTCTTTTCTTTTTTTATTTTGCAATACAATTCAGTTCTACATATCAGCCATGAATTCCCTTGTTCTCCCCCGTCCCGCCCCCCTAACCTTGCCCCCAGCCTACCCCCCATTCCCACCTCCTCCAGGGCAAACCCTCCCCCAGGGACTGAGATCAACCTGGTAGACTCAGTCCAGGCAGGCCCAGTCCCCTCCTCCCAGGCTGAAGCCAAGCCATCCTGCATAGGCCCCAGGTTTCAAACAGCCAACTCATGCAATGAGCACAAGACCCAGTCCCACTGCCTGGATGCCTCCCAAACAGATCAAGCCAATCAACTGTCTCACCCATTCAGAGGGCCTGATCCAGTTGGTGACCCCTCAGCCATTGGTTCATAGTTCATGTGTTTCCATTCGTTTGGCTATTTGTCCCTGTGCTTTATCCAACCTTGGTCTCAACAATTCTCGCTCATATAAAACCTCCTCATTCTTGCTAATTGGACTCCCAGAGATCCACCCAGGGCCTAGCCATGGATCTCTGCATCCAGATCCCTTAGTAGTTGGATGAGGTTTCTAGCTCGACAATTAGGGTGTTTGGCCATCCCATCACCAGAGTAGGTCAGTTCGGGCTGTATCTTGACCATTGCCAGCAGTCTGTTGTGGGGGTATCTTTGTGGATTTCTGTGGGCCTCTCTAGCACTTTGCTTCTTCCTATTCTCATGTGGTCTTCATTTACCATAGTCTCCTATTCCTTGTTCTCATTCTCTGTTGTTGATCCAGCTGGGATCTCCCGCTCCCCCAAGCTCTCTTTCCTTGAACCCTCGCCCTTCACTACCCCAACTCACGTCCAGGCTGTTCATGTAGATCTCATTCCATTTCTCTGTCATTGGGCTATCCCCGTGTCGTTCTTGGGGTCCTGTTTTTCAGGTAGCCTCCCTGGTGATGTGAGTAGCAGTTCAGTCATCCTTGTTCTACATCTAGTATCCTGCTATGAGTGAGTACATACCATGTTTGTCTTTCTGAGTCTGGGTTACCTCACTCAGGATGATTTTTTCTAGATACATCCTTGGGGTAACACTAACCAAGCAAGTGAAGGACCTATATGACAAAAACTTTAAGTCCCTGAAAAAAGAAATTGAAGGTGTCAGAAAATGGAAAGATCTCCCATGCTCATGGATACTAACATAGTAAAAATGGCAATCTTACCAAAAGCAATCTACAGATTCAATGCAATCCCCATCAAAATACCAACACAATCCTTCACAGTCCTGGAAAGAATAATACTCAACTTCATATGGAAAAACAAAAAAACCCAGGATAGCCAAAAGAATCCTGTACAATAACACAACCTCTGGAGGCATCACAATCCCTGACTTCAAGCTCTGCTATAGAGCTACAGTAATAAAAACAGCTTGGTACTGGCATAAAAACCGACATGTGGACCAATGGAATCAAATTGAAGACCCTGACATTAATCTGCACACCTATGAACATATCATTTTTGACAAAAAAGCCAAAAGTGCACAGTGGAAAAAAAAAAGCATCTTCAACAAATGGTGCTGGCATAACTGGATATCAACATGTAGAAGGCTGCAAATAGATCCATATCTATCACCGTGCAGAAAACTTGAGTCCAAGTGGATCAAGGACCTCAAAATAAATCTAGCTACTCTGAACCTGCTAGAAGAGAAAGTAGGAAGTAGTCTTGAATGCATTGGCATAGGAGATCACTTCCTAAGTATAACACCAATAGCACAGACACTGAGAGAAACAATCAATCAATGGGACCTCTTGAAACTGAGAAGCTTTTGTAGAGCAAAGGATATGGTCAACAAGGCAAAGCAACAGCCTACAGAATGGGAAAAGGTCTTCACCAACCCCACATCTCACAGAGGACTGATATCCAGAATATATAAGGAACTCAAGAAATTAGACATCAAAATGCCCAACAGTCCAATTAAGAAATGGGCTATAGAACTAAACAGAGAATTCTCAACAGAGGAAACTCAAATGGCTGAAAGACATTTAAGGAATTGCTCAACATCCCTAATCATCAGGGAAATGCAAATCAAAACAACTCTGAGATACCACCTTACGCCTGTCAGAATGGCTAAGATCAAAAACACTGAAGACACCTTATGCTGGAGAGGATGTGGAGCTAGGGGAACTCTCCTCCACTGCTGGTGGGAATGCAGGCTTGTACAACCACTTTGGAAATCAATGTGGCGCTTTCTTAGAAAATTGGGAATCCATCTCCCCCAAGATCCAGCTATACCACTCTTGGGCATATACCCAAGGAATGCTCGATCATACCACAGAGAGCTTGTTCAGCTATGTTCATATCAGCATTGTTTGTAATAGCCAGAACCTGGAAACAACCTAGATGCCCTTCAACTGAAGAATGGATAAACAAAATGTGGTACATATAGACAATGGAATACTACTCAGCAGAGAAAAACAATGACATCATGAGGTTTGCAAGCGAATGGATGGATCCTTATTCTAAGTTTTATTTCACCATTTCAGCTCAAGAACAATTGTAGATGACTGATTTCTTCACCTTCAACACTACTGGTGTTGAGGAAAAATTCCATGGGTATTGATTCTGTTTCTGGTTCTGTACTTTGAAACATGACCTAAAGTAATCATAATATCCACTTACTGCAGGATATGGCTGTTCCTGCTCTACATTAGAGAAAAAAATACTTTTAAAAAAAGCTATGTGATGTGTAGAATAGGGATTATGGTAATGCTTATATGAGGCAATAAAACAATCTGTAGATTGGCTAGGAATATGCACAGACTATCCTTGGTTTGGGAGTGGTAATGGGATGTTAAAGTCCCTTTAGTTGAGCATAATTTAAGAAGCAAAACTTACAATAATCTTTAAAATAATGCTTTGGCTACTTTAAACAAGAAGGTGCTTTGAGGTATACACATTCTACCTTTATTTGGTATCTCTATCTGACTGTCTGTCTGTCTATCATCTATCTATCTATTTTTCATCTATCTATCTATCTATCTATCTATCTATCTATCATCTATCATCCATATTTGAAAGTGATGAACCCATTTGAATTGAACACATCCATTCCACTGATGCTCTTGATACTGTGTATGAGTACAAAGGTACACATGTGTATTATTAAGTACAGAAAATCTACTTTATCATTAAATTTAAAGTAAATGGGGCTGAGAGTGAAGGTTGATGGTAGTGTGAATTCTGGTATGCATAAGATCCTCAATTCGATGTTCAGTCCTGCCCTTCTCACACCATCAAACACCTGAATAAAATATGCTATTCATTGGACTTTCATAACTTCATCTGTAAAAGTAAAATTTTAGTACTCCTGTATTATTTTAAATAACTTGTTTTGAAGTCTTGAATAAAATATTTGCCATCCCCCCAAAATCCTATCCATTAATTTTCAAAGAACTTAACTTTTTATCTAAGCCATTGAAAGCTACTGAACACAAAACTATTATAGAAAGAGATTTTCATTCAAAATACAGTTAAGAAATTGCATTTAAAAAATTTTATATGATATTCTTCACTATCACACATTTTGAGCAACTTTACCAAATAAGCATATTTCAAATAGTGAATAGTGAAGGTGAAGACACCTTCTTATCTTAATATTCTAGTACTGGAGTTAGAGATGCAACCAGATGCCTAGCAAAATAGAAAAAGAAACTGGCATGAATACACAATGGAGTATTATTCAGCCTAGGAAACTATGAAATCATGACATTTTAGCAAAATGTGTGGAGTTGGAGGATGTTACACTAAATGTAATAAACTACCTACAAGAAGGCAGGTCCCTCATTTTCTTTCTCATTTGTGCAAATTAAAATATAGAAAAGGAAAAAAAAAGTATTTTGACATCTAGGCTGCTGGAGATTTCAAAGAAAGGTAGGGGTAAACAGACGTTTTGATTGAATGAACTTATGATATATTAACATATAGAAATATTTTGCACTATACTGATCCCCATTAATACATAAAATTAGTATGTATTAAAAAACACCTAGAGGATTTATTTCTAACTTATTTATTTGCTGTACTTAAACAAAAGTCATTTCTAAAAACCAAAACAGTATAACCAGTCATTTTATTTTCAAGTGATCAAAACTGCCTATTGACTTAGCCAATAAACAGCTTTTTATGTTGTTTTGGCTTTGTAATATTCTCATTATATTCTTTGTGTTTTCTTGAGGGCCCTCAATATTTCAGGAAAATTATATGAACAATCCAAATAAGCTATCAAAAAGATAATCAAACAGAATAAAGAGATAAACTCTCATGAATGTAATGCAGGGCTGCATCATGTACTTTGGATGAATGTTCTTAGAATTTTACTGTTCATTCAGGACAGGGAGACTGTTTCTGAGTCAGTCAAAGCGGCAAACCATGTGAGGCAATGGCTGAAGCAGAGAGACCATTTAGATCAAGGAGATATTGTTTAAGAGGCAAAGGATAAAATATGTTGTTATGATGGCTTTTAGTTGCTTTCAGATCTATTGCCTTTGTGGGTTAGGAAATTCTGGAGGATGGCAACATAAACCCCAGATGCAGAAATTACACAGGACTGCTGCTATCATCTCTGATCCTTTTGTGAGGGGTATCTTTTCTTCTTTGATGCATTCCAGACCTAATTGTATTCCTTCATCTATGAATAATAAAAACAGGCCTAAGCACCAGAAATATAAGGCGGGGGGGGAGGGGCTGCTGTAAACAGATACTTCTGTTTCATGGCTGCTTGTTTTATTAACAAATTGTTCTATATTTTAATTCTGGGGATTTTGTGGGCAATCCTGAAAGTGTCATGGTCCTAAACATGTTAAGAGTAATAAAAATAAATGTGGAAAATGTTTCTTCTGTTGTAAACTAGAGATATTTGAGGATATTGAGTTTTTCCTCTGGAAAGAATGGCAAGGAAAGGTCGAAGGTTATGTTTGTATACACTGATGAAATTCAGAAATACAGCGTTTTAAATAATAAATAAAATCTAAAGATGATTTTGAAGGAGAACTTATCTTCAGAGAACAAAGCTCTGGCAGCCAGTTGATAAGGGAGCCTGGAAGTACAGAAGGACAGCTCACAGCAAAACATGCCAGCTCGGTACTCAGTGAAGGAGGGAAGGAAACAGATTTAGCTTCCATGACAGTGGATGTTAGTGATATGCTTGGAATGGTTCTGATTTTATGAAACTTACTAGAAATTAAGCCTTCATGTATCCTTCCAAAATCCCATAAAATTGTGTTAGAACTTCTCTTAAATTTTATATCTAATAACTTCTATAAAAAGATTTACCAATTAGCATCTTACTTGCAAAGTGAAAAACAATTATGTTTTAAAATAATAATATTTTAAAATTCTAGTTCTTGTAAGATGTAAAATTATTGTGTATATCCACAATAACATGGTTCTTTTTGTAACTGAGGCAAGCCAAAACAAAACCTATAATTCACAGACTAAAGGAATCATAAAGAACCGGATATGAAGCATTACTCGCTTCTCCAAAATTAATTTTCCTAAGTGTTCATTCCTTTGAGAAAAGCTAGATTCTGCTGTCTACAGAAAATTTTCAGCTTCATGCAAAGGCTATAATCTGTTTGTGATTATCCACTAGATATTTTATCCATAAAAATGTTTATGTTGTTATATGTAACAATAATTCATTTTTCCTGATGCAATCAATATACTATGTGATTATAACGACATTTTTTCATTTATGAGATTTAGATGTTTCAGTACATTTTATTTATTATAACAGATGCTAGTTTTCTGAATCGTAATTGTACATTCTTCCCAGTGCAGTTTTGATCGAATTTCTCTGAGTGAGGGAACTGAGAATTGAACTATTTGGTCATTGGTGCAAGAAAAGCTCACTTTTAGAAAACAGTCTCCCCTTGTCATCCTTACTGACTGGTTCAGTTTATGGTGCTGCCAGTACAAGTAACCTCAGATTTGCATATAATCTGTAAAATTCAGGACCTAGACTTAAAAATGCACTGTAACCACACCTCCTGGCTTTGTTAAATAGGACTTTGTGGCGGATGATGACGTCGTGCATATCCTCACATCTTTAGCAGCATTTGCATTGCTTTCCTGCAATGCACTTGGTTTTGCTGGCCGCTTTTCTTCCTGTTCGCTTGTCTATTGGTTATTCTGTAAGAGTTTGCACATATTTAAGAATGAACTGTCTGTGTGTATTATATTTGCTGTCAGTGTGTCTTCTGGCTGTTTTGTTTTCCTCTAAAATGTATACTTAGGAACAGTATTTCTTAATTTTCCCATAATCAAACTCATGGTTGTTTCCAAAGCATTTTCTTATTTAATAAATCAACAAATTCTCACTTTCTCATGCAGTAGCCATTCCTGTGTTCACCAGCTGCTGTGCCATCGGCCAAGAAGTGATATTCCTTAAAGGTGAAGGGGTTTTCACAATCCTCTGCCTTCCTCTTTTGGCCAATGTCTATGCCTGATTAACTACTATTTTACTAAATTTTACTAAATTGACCTTAATAAATTTTTCTTTCTTTTTTTACATTTTCTGGAGAGATTTTTGTGGATTCTTGATTCTCTGTACTTTTGTATGAAGTTTAGAAGCAGCTTAGTAATTGCAGAAGTTTATTTGCACTATTTTTAATCTAGATTTATGTAAACACTCAACATATTAAATATTCCTATGCCTAAACATTAAATATCTCTCCAATAGTAAGATCTTCTTGTAATAATTACTCTGTGTTATAATTTTATATAAATAAAGGGGGTTATAATTTAAGGTTTATAAAAATTCACAGTTAAGATGGTTACAATGACGGTAACTTCTAAAGTTTCAAGTTAGTAATTTTTTCTCCGTCAATTTTAATAATATAAAGTATATTTTCTCTATCCTTGTACAAATCATAAAAAGTATATTTTTGTATAAATTTGTGTTTTAAAATTTACTTATGTAACAAAAGATAACAACTAACTCTTATTTTTCTGAGACGTGAATCCTAACTTAGCTCAAACCGATTTGGAACTCACTATTCAGATGACCTCAGCCCCAAACTCTTCCTGTCTCCACTTCTGCCGACATGAGCAGCCGCAACACGCCTTTTTATTTTAACTCACTTGATATTTCAAATATCAGTAACGCTGTCATAAAGAATGTCATCAATGCTCTTAGCTTACATTTCAATGTAGTTTTACCATTACTACATATCATGCAGCTGTTTTGTTTTAACAAAAATATTAATCATTGAGACTCATCAAAGACTTCATTTCTACTTAGATCTACAATGAATATTGGATGCCAGTAATAGTTTCTTCATTGAATTCTCAAGATATAATTGAATTTGTTTTCTATTTTTCTTACAACCTTGTCCAGAGAACTTGCCTGTTGTTTTCATTTTTAGATGCTGAATTTCTCCAAACAGGTGAAGTTGGACAGTTAGTAAGAATACATAACTTAGGCTTATATATCTACAACAGTGGCTTCTTGGGAAGAAGTTGTCCTTCCATGTTATATCCCCCTAAATAATTTCCACTCTGACTGGGTGGTGGTGGCACACACTTTTAATCCCAGCACTCGGGAGGCAAAGCCAGGCAGATCTCTCTGAGTTCGAGGCCAGCCTTGGCTACAGAGTGAGTTCCAGGAAAGGCGAAAAGAATTTCCATTCTGTTCTGTGCATTAGAGTAGTAATTGTGCATTTTCTTTATCGTTTTTTAGTTAGCATATTTTATAAATCGTCAATGTGGAAAATTGTAATTTAGTAACATGGGCACTCCTTGCTTCAGATATCACTCTATTACCTCAATCATCAATGTCATTTGACACCATGTAACTACTGTTTGTCCAGCTAGAAAATTTAGAAAAGGGAAATTTGTGTCAAGTTACTTGGAAAACAGTAATGTTCAGAGTAAAGACGTTTAGAGGAAGGCTTGTTAACATTAGTGTGCCTTTCATAGGTGCGACCTTCTTCTCATGACGTAAATTCTTCCCTGCAGCCTGTACACCATTTATTCACTGAAAGGTCACAGTTTAAACTTCCACTGAGATGGCAATGAAGCCTCACGTGAGTCAAGTCTAGCTGGGAACCAGAGAAGCCACCTCATTGGTTAAGTCGGCTCAAGGTGACAAGCTGCCTGCCGGTGGACAAAACATTTAGAGACCAGGCGGAAAGCGCCGCATCCAATCTTGCATAGAATGTAAGAAGGAATTCAGAAGACAGTCTACTTACCCACAAAGAAATGTGTGTTCCCACACCCATGCTCCAATCCCCTGGGGGGAGAAGGAAGCCGCTTTCCATGAATCTTCAATGATTATAAAGTTTGTATGTGCTACGATGCAGTTTTCCACAGAGAACGATCTTTTTTTTTTTATTGCAAATGTATGTATTGTTGCATAAATTCCTCTTTAAGTTGATGTAGAAAAGATAACTTGGAAAAGCTATACCACATTTCTCTAATTTTATTTCCTAAAAGAGAACTGAAGAAATATTTTCTTTACTAAAGTTCATGTGTGGTGAGCACCTCTATCTCTCATACTCGCTGGGATAGGAATACATTTTGCAGATACAAAGCAAAGCATGATGTGAAGGGGATACAAAGGCTCGCTCTGTAGACAGTTTCAGTCCTTCCACGGCACTGCCTGTTCAGTTTTATGCTCTGATGAGCAATCCCTGTAATCATCCATTCATTTCTGGAGTTGTGTGGCCTCTAGTGGTGCACCAAAAAATCATGAAATGAGACTAATAGAAACATTCACAAGTCTGTCTCCACACACTGAAAATTCCAAAAGATACTGAATATTATTTTTACTTAAAAATCAAGATTCTGTTACTTTGATTTAATAAAATGCTCTGATTTTACAGTTTTAAATTCCATCCTCCTTGGTTCACAGTATCTATTATCTCAGCATGTATTTGTAGAAAATATACATGTTCATAATTGCTTAGTGTTTTCCTTGTTTTTTTTTTCTTTCAGAGGTCAATGTCAACATTTGAGTTTTTTAATTTACATCTTCATTTATTTTTTATTGTGTAAATGTTTTGCCTGCATTTATGTCCAGTTGTCATGTGCATACCTGATTCCCACGGAGGTCAGAAGAGAGCATCAGATCCCCTGGAACAGGAGTTACAGCTGTAAATCACTGTATGGGTGCTGGGAATTTAATGCGGGTCCTCTGCAAGAGCAGCTAGAGTTTTTAACCTCTGAGTCATGTCTCTACCCCTCAACATTTGAATCTTATAAGTTAATATCTTTTACAAATTACAGTTATTTTTCAAGACAGTACTATCGAGTTAAAAAAAAAGTTGCTCAGACTTATCTTAGGTATTTCATCTTTAAATGTAGTTTAAAATATATATTGTCTGGGTCAGTTAATTTTAATCCGCAAGTTGGAAACAGTTATAAGCTATAACAAGGCATCATAAATTACATATAAATGAATACCACTATATAATGATCAACATGAAAAACTGTCATTTGTTACTAGTACATATTTTCAGGATGTTCAAAGGCCTTAAATGACAGAGAATTAAGCATATGAGCCAAATTGCTAATGTATTGCTCAAGAATATTCAGAATCAGCTAGTTCTTATCCTCAAAGTATAATACCATTTCAATCCCATGTCATATATTAGTCACTTGCATCTATTCCCTAGTCCAAGAAAGGAAAAATCATATTGATTCTAAAAGGGAGTCCAACAAACAAGGAAAATGTACAACCTGCTACAATAGGCAGTTTTGTAATAGTGACTCTTGACATGTGGTACTAATATAATGCAGGGATTACTACCAGGACTGCAGGCTTTATATGTGACATTCTTTTATTTTCTTGGTTTAAAGTCTTATAGATAGCAAGCCTAAAAGCAAATACCAAAAGAAGATGGTAATATGTTCCACAGTAAAAGCATTTTCAAATTTATTACAAAGCATTTGTGTGCTGCTGGGATTATACACTAGACTACAGATTTCAAAGCTATTTCCTAATCCATCATGTTTACTGGCACAGTTGCCCTCGGGTTTTAATGAAGGAGTTTATAACTAGAGTTTAGAAGATAACGGCAATGCTTTTATTTAGTAAGAAACACACTTAGCAACTACAAACTAGGTGTCTAATGGTGCCCTTTGCAAGAGAAGATTTTAAGCTGTTCTAACCCAAATTTTACAGGACAGTGAAAGAAAATGAAGCATAGGAATTTGTGAGCTATGTACTGGCAGTTATTGGAAATGGGCTTTTGATTTAGCTGCCAACTGAGATTTCAAAAACAAAATAAAACCCTTTTGTGGCCATCAGTAACTATGACTTTCTAAATAAGAATAATGAATATTGTCTACATAAAGGATTCCCATGTTAGTTCATCCACAATCTTTCAGAGCCAGAATAGCATTATTTTAATAGAATTCTGATGGTTGAACATCTAATACTCGAAAGTCACTGTACACATACATAAAACCGTGTCATATAATACAGACAGAAACCCCATTTCATCATGAAATTGACAAGGCAAGGGTGAGAAAACCTTGAAGGCAGAGAGAAAGCCAACACAGCTGCCAGTCTCTCCAAATGCTAATAGTACCAGTTTTTAATACTAGGAGAAATTCACCCTGGTTTGTTTGCAGAAAATTTATGGGTCCATTGAGAGATGAGAAGGACACATTTCCAGTGAATATTTATTCATCATGTTTCAGTTTTCACAATACTGTAAGTATTTTAAAATCTACATAAAATACATAAACCACTGTAGTGTATGTTATATGTCATATACATATATGTGCACTAGGCAGCTTTAACATTGTTAACATTTTGTACTGTTTTAATTAGTATGGAACCGAAGAGAGAAGTTTATGTCTTTTTATAGAAAGTTTTAGAGTCATAGTTCTACATCACTGATAAATGAAACTAGACTGAGCATTTGCGTATTGGTAATGTATCTTCACAAAGGAGTAATAAGAATTCACTTAAAGGATGAAGCTAATTTTGTAAGTTAAACTTAAGTACCAACAATTTTGTTTATGACTCAATTGATACTAATAAACTTGTGTTTTCCATCCTTTTTCAGAGTTCTTTGTATATGCTTATATATGTAGATATGTATCTGTGTGCTTTGATAAACTAATTGTATACAAATAAACCCTAGTCAATATGTATACAAATAAAACCTAGTACATAAGCTTTCCAAGTTGGAGTAATATTTCTAACAACTTAGAAATCAGTTTGACGACTATTTTATATGAATTTCTCCATTACTTCAAAATAGTGTTATCACAAGAAGATCTGAATACCCTTGAAGAATACAATTATCACATGCTTTTCTCAACAATTGTGAAAAAATACCAAAAAGATGAAAGCGTCATCACAAAAGGTAAAATCTACCCTTGCAGTGTGAGAAATTCTAAGAGCAACTGTGGTTTTGGATACTATGCATAGTCTTGAAGTAAACATTTTCCCCCTACACCTTTCTCCTTTGACAAACTTCAGCTTGACTTCCTAAATAAGATTAATGCTTATGGTCGACACAGATTATTCCAATGTCAGTCAATGTGCTGCCCTGTCCTTGTTTACTAAAACAATATTGGTACTGGCAGGTAGAAAACATGTTTTCCAACACGGGCAGACAGTGAGTATGGCTTGGAATCTGAATCCAAATTAGGTTCCATATTAATTGCAAATGGTAAAAACCTTTGCTTTAGTTTTCTAATTAAGATTAATGATGGTGGATGGGGAGCTGATACCCAGACCCTGGCATTAGACAGCCGTCATTTTTCAACTGTGGCAAATACGCTATTCCTTTGAAGTTTCTTTTAGTTGAAAACAGAATTGGCAAGAGATGGCACTGACGGAGAGGACCAGGAGATACTCCAGAGCATTTCTTTAAACTGAGCCACAAATACACAGAAAAGTCTCAAGGAAAACTCAAACTTTGGCAGCACACACCCAGCCAAAATCTGGCCTCCAGAAAAACACGTGGAAAACAAGGGACTCCATGTTCTTAAACAAGATCCTATTAGAAGTTATAAATAACTGGTAAGAGTAAATGTCCCCAATTAAAGTGCTTCTGGATATCTGTTGATTAGGGGTGAGATGATTTACGCAGGGTGCACAGCCGGAGTACAGACACGCCATCTGGAATTACTAACCGAGAAGCTCATAAAATCATCGATGTATTGCATAACTTACTGTCAGGCCTCCGTGGAGTAGATAGCATCGGCTTCTAAAGCTTCGCATTTAGACCACTTTAGAACCTGCTTAAGACAGAATGTGCTCCATTCAGAACAGCCTCCTCTCTTGTTTTGTGTTATGTGTGCTCTGAAAAAGAATTCCTCGGGGCTAGATAAAGGTAAATCTGGAGAAAGAGTGACCAGTACCTCTCTTTCTTCACAGCTGCTTTGTCAGTTTTAGACAACCACAGAAATTACGCAGTGCATTTTCTTCCACAATCAGTAACACACGTCATGTCTGAAAATATAGACCACGCTGGAGAGATGATTGCTCAGTGCCCTTAGGATTTGAAGGTGGTGGTTAACTTTTTCTTTCTTTTTTTAAAACAATTATATGAACACAAGAGGGTTTTTGTGTGCCAAGACATATACGTTCTTTAAGCAAACAAAAGTGGAAAATTTTAGCACATTCGGCATTAATAAAAACTGAATTGAATTTTTCCAGTTCTGTTTATGAATGGCATTATTTATACAGCTGTGAACTGTATTGAGATGCAACAATGTGGCAGAAAATCTTTCATAGAATTATCCAGCTGACTTCTGTTATTTTTTTTAAGCCATGTTCATCATAAAATCAAATGCACCAATTTTTAAAATATTGATTCTTTTGGGAAATATTTAAACCTGTTTCTTTTATGACAATACCATTATTGGAATTGAGTTTGTACAGTTGCACTGGACTATATATAGACATCTTATATTAAATATTATACTTACCCTAAAGTGTGAAGATGTTCATATTATATATATATATATATATATATATATATATATATATATATATATATATGTGTGTGTGTGTGTGTGTGTGTGTGTGTGTCTTTTTTTTGAGACAGGGTTTCTCTGTGTAAATTGGCTGTTCTAGAACTCACTCTGTATACTAGGCTGGCCTCGAACTCAGAAATCTGCCGTCCTCTGATTACAGAGTGCTGAGATTAAAGGCATGCATTACCACTACCCAGAGGGGAATAATATTTTTAATATTAATTTATTTTATTTCATGTGTATGAATGTTTTACCTGAATTCAGAGATGTGTACCCTGTATATGTCTGGTACCTATGGGGGTCAGAAGTGAACACTAGATTCTCTGGAACTGAAGTTCTTCATGGTTGTGATTCACCATGTGGATGATGGAAATCAAACCCAGGTCTCATCTCTTCTCTTCTCTCTTCTCTCTTCTCTCTTCTCTGTCTCTCTCTCTCTCTGTCTCTCTCTCTCTCTCTCTCTCTGTCTCTCTCTCTCTCTCTGTCTCTCTGTCTCTCTCTCTCTTTCATATTTTATATTAATTCAAATATGCCAGAATCAAAATGAAGGGACAAGTATTATATATTGTTTCCTTTATATAGAATCTAGCCTTTAATTTAAAAAAAAAAACTCTAGAGTAGGGCAGAGGAGCTGCAAAGACTGGGTATAAATGCTAGCAAAGCACAAGACATACTGAATATGCAATAATTAAATATTATTTTCATTATTTAATTTACTTAAAATATTTTCCTATCCACATTCTTTGAAAGTTGAAAGAAAGTTTCAGAATTTTTTAAATTATTCCTTGAAATAGAAGATAGAGATAAATTCTTGACAGTTTTCAATTAGTTAATATTGAAATGATATTATTTAAATCAAATTTCTCTATGATCATTGCAATGCTAATTTTGATTCCACCATACATAATGAGCTTCTTCAGCACCTGAGAAGGCAAAATTGTAAACTAGATCACTGTGCAATCTTTGGAGGAGAAGCAGGGGAGAACATTGCTCAGATGACAACAGATGGCAGCACCCAGCCCTGCTTGGTATTCAACAAAATCCCTTTCCCCCTCTTTATCATAACCATCCACACACTTCTGATAAATTCGAACATTTATAAATTGCTGAGTAGTACTGAAGTTTCTGTGCATACATTTTAATGTTTTCACAGTTGATCAGCCATGCTGACCACTACAGACTTTCCTTTCTGTTACTTTTTTCTCATCTTTTACAGTGTCTTTCAAGATAGGCCTTTATCATGTTCCAAGCTAGCTGAGGTGTTCTGTGATATTTTGTTTCTTTATTCAAGGAAACTTAAGATCATACTCTGAATGTACTTTCAGACTAGCTTCCTAGCCATGATACAACAAACTGACACAAATGTATTTTCATAAACAAATCATCTTCACTGCATGGAAATATTCAACATTGGGCTTAGCAGCCTAAAAATTGGAGGCTGATTACAATTGCTTCTTTGATTTTGTTTGCTGTTGGAGAGACTCATCCTTAGCCATTTCCTGTTTGACATGTGGCTACTCCTACATGACCAAAGTCAGAATCATCACATTTTTATGACCCGGTTCTTTCTGTGAGTGGATTTCAGAACATTGTCTTTTCTATTAATGGTATGGGTGTGGGTGTGTGCACATGCGCATGTGCATGTCTATATCCATAATATATGTACATATGTATGGATGTATGCAAGTGTGTATATATATATGTGTGTGTGTGTGTGTGTGTGTGTGTGTGTGTGTGTGTGTGTACATATATATAGGTACATATACATGTTGAGTGACTGAGGAATATCTTCCACATTTAAATTCCTAATTAATCAATTTTTCCCTATTTTGCCAAGATAACAATGTCTACATCAAGTCATTTGCCATTAAGTAACATACCCAGAGGCTTTATCAATTATAGTATTGACATCTTTGAAGTGGATTCTTCTCCATGTTACCCTAACTTAGCAGCTTTTTGAGAATCTTGTTTTACTGATTTTTGGCTATCTTGTCCTCACAGCACTACAAAAGCAGGTGTTTAGACTTCCAAGAAGGACTTTGTAGACTGAAGTTTCTGGGTCCTGCCTGGTCCCATCCTGGCAGTAGCCATTTTTATAAAATAATTACTCAGAGTCTTAATATTAATTACAAACTGTTGGGTCTATGGCTCAGGCTTATTGCTAACTAGCTATTACATCTTAAATTAACCCATGTCTATTTACATATTGCCATGTGTCTCATGGCTTTACTTGTGTTCTATTACATCTTGGTCCCCTGGAGACTCACAGCTTCTCCCAGACTCTGCCTTTCTTCCCTCTGTATCTCTCTTGGATTTTCTGCCTGGCTATATTCTGTGTTGTCATAGGCCAAAACAGCTTCTTTATTAACCAATTGTAGCAACGTATATTCACAGTGTACAGAAAGACCATCCCACAGCAGGACTGGAAGTTATTTAAGAAGTATCAGTTGATAGAGACATTCATAACTCCAGTGACATAAGAAATGAACAATCTTGCTTTATCTTCAATACCCTCATTATTTTGCTTCCCACCAGTAGCTCAGTTGGTTGCGAATACACAAGTATTACCCCCTACCCAAAGATAATGGGATAAATAAAAAAACTAAAGTAGCTTTCTTTAATCCCAACATCTTTCTTACCGACGTCTGCGTGACTTCATGGCTTTATCTGATTTTTCCATATGTTCTGCCATATACACAGAATTTTATACCCATATTTTCTGAAATCTCTAATTTCTCTTAACCATGGTTTTAATGTTTTGCCTAATTGTTTGATTTTAAATGTAATATCTGAGTACTGACCTCCACACAGTATGTGGATTTGCTCTCTACTTGGGGCTCTCCAGAAAATCAAAAGCCTTCTTTTTATTTTTAGATGATGTTCTTATGAGGAAGCAGACAATACTCTCACATATGGTAACCTGAAGGAGAGTTTCACAAAGAGATTACTGGAAGACATCTCAGAACCAGTCAATGAGATGACCTAGGCCTAGAAAAAGTAGAGCTTGCCATCAGCAGAGTCAGTTATATAAGTTAGACAAAGGGTAAAAGATATTTGTGACTTACCATTTCTGTGTATGCACAACCATGAAAACAAAATGCTTGGCTAAGGAACATGGTCATTATTATGTTAAGAAAACCCTTCCTTCTGGTGGTGACCAGGTATATAACAGTCCACCTCATGCAAAGAAGCAGTTGCCAAGCATTGCAAAGGTTAGACCCACACACCCAGCATTCCTGACACTACAAATCACACATTCCTGGGCGGGGGGAGGATAATTCATTCTTCCCACAGAACCCTAGTGATTCCACACTCACATGTTTTGATTACTACTTGCTGTTGTTATGCACTTATATGCATTCTTAAACTTTATTCACCTTCTACTTCACTAGGGCACTCAGCAAGTAGTGTACCTATGTGATAAACCATGTGATTGACATTAAGAATATAGAGGAAGTGAAACTGTACATTTTACAATACAACTTCTCACTCCTACAACTATGTAAGATATTCTTTACCCCAATTATATCATTCCAAGACAAAACAATTTATGTGTATTTTTCTTGGGAAACTTCATTATCTCTAATGATATTTTGAGAAATATCTTTTCACTGCATTAAACTTGATGTCATAGATTTACAAATTTCAATATCCAGAATATTGCCTAGGCTTGTTATCTGAAGGTATGAATTAAAATTAATTGATTTAGTCATTGCCTGTCCCACAACTTAAATGGAAACATTATGCATAGAACTCTGACCATTTGGAAGATGTCAGTGACAGCCAGAATGGATACATTTTTGTCCCACTACGCCTGCCTTCACTTCTCCAGGAGCTGTATCATTTTGTTAGTCTTTAGTTCAGCACGAGGCAGCCTCTTTCAATCATGATACTATCACAGCTGGAGATTGCACGGCAGTGTTACATAGTGCTTTCTACCACTGTTCATTGTTTTTGTCAGCTCTTTACCTAAAGATAGTGACTTTTTCATGTTTTAGCTGCCTCCTGCTGTTACCTTTCCCATGAAGGCATAACCCAGGTGGATACAGCTGTCAACATCTTCAGTTCTTTCTGTTTATCTGGTCCGATCCCTTGATACAGTATCCATTGTGAACCAGCATGGAGGTGATTATTCCTCCTTGTTTTAATGCTCTTTCCTATAGTGATATACCAATCAGTGCATCTGTGATCAGCAAATATATATGGAAGCTAGTTCCATACAGAACATATGTTTGACTGATTTAGTAGCAATTATTGGAGTAAAATATGTTTTTCAAATACCCAGAAATCTAGCAATTCACAAAGAAAAATATTTAACTTTTCAGTTCAATGATACAATAAATAATATATAATTATATCCATGATGGATATAATTGGGAAATAACAAGATTCAAATTATTTGAAGTCAATAAATGTACAAAGTGAATGAAGGTTATTGCTTAATTCCTCCATAACCTGACAATAAGCCCCTATTACTGAATACACCAATTCCTTATGTCACTGAACACTGAAAAATCTAGCTGGTGCCCAACTTGAAACAATGCCAGTAACACTCAGATAGAAATACTGCCACCTACTCCTACAGTGACCT
This sequence comes from Peromyscus eremicus, assembly GCF_949786415.1. Taxonomy (NCBI): domain Eukaryota; kingdom Metazoa; phylum Chordata; class Mammalia; order Rodentia; family Cricetidae; genus Peromyscus; species Peromyscus eremicus. Next base: position 14,485,948 of record NC_081429.1, on the reverse strand, counting down.
GCCTTCAAGACAGACAGGTATTGTGGCTGGAGAATTTTTCTCCAGCTCCCGCCACCAAGTCCCGCCAGTCCCAGAGCCCATTTATAAAATAAACACACAGACTCTTACATTATTTAAACTGCTTGGCCATTAGCTCAGGCCTGTTATTGTCTAGCTCTTACTCTTATATTTAGCCCATTTCTATTAATCTTTATTTTGCCACATGGCTCATGGCTTACTGGTACCTTACATCTTCCTTGTCCTGATGGCGGCTGGCAATGTCTCCCTCTCCGCCTTCCACTTCCCAGAATTCTTTTCCTTGTCCCGCCTATACTTCCTGCCTAGCCAATGGCCAATCAGTGATTTATTTACTGACCAATCAGCAACACATTTGACATACAGACCATCCCACAGCACTTCCCCTTTTCTTTTCTTAAAAAGGAAGGTTTTAAGTTTAACATAGTAAAATTACATATAACAAAACAATTATCAAGCAAGAATTACAGTTACAATATTAAAGAAGAGATCCTATCTATCTTATATTTGTAAGTTTAAGGTTTTATATCTAACTTATCTTTTATTATAACTAAGGAAAATTGTAAGTATCTAGTCTTTAACCACATCAAAGACCTCAGAAGGATATACTACTACCTGAGAAATGGAGAAGGATATAAGCAACTTTTAGGAGTCTTGTAGGGTAGACAGAGACAGCTGGCAGCCTGGACAGTCATTCAAAGTTCTCTTGTAAAGAAAATTATCTAAAAAAAAAAAAAAAATTTTTTTTCCACATTAAAAAAAAAAATGAGTTTTCTGTGTACATTGGAAGAAAATTTGTTTGCACTTTTAGACAGTCTGACAATGGAACAGCTATATGAGAAGATTACTGTTGATCGAATTATGCATTTTATTACTATGTTTATCCTCATTTTACTATTTAAAAAGATAGTCAATTTAAGTGCCAGGATGACAGCTTTAGAAAAACCTATTAAACCTGTAAAAACTCAGACGGAAGAAACTAACAGTGAAGCTGCTTCAAGATTGGATCATAGGGTTACAGAAAGAAAGCCTGTTTTCACACAGTCACCCTTAGTTTGTCCAGTAACCGTACAGCAGTCGCCTGATCAAATGACTACACAAAATATTTGGGCTCCAATTGATATGATAGATTTACGAAGGTTTAAGGAGGCAATAGTATCTTATGGTATGCATTCCCCATATGTAAAGCAAATGTTAAACTCTTGGTCAACATATAATAGGATTGTACCACAGGACTGGCGGGAGCTGGCACAAGGTGTTCTTGAACCCAGTCAAAGGCTTCAGTGGCTAACTTGGTTCAAGGACGAAGCTAAAAACATAGAAAAGCAGTGGAGGGATAAAGGAATACAAGTCTGCCAGGATCAGCTTATTGGAGAAGGTCAATATGCTTCAGCACAAACACAATGTTTATATGATGTCCAAACCCTAATTTTATGTCGAACAGCAGCCTTGAATGCATGGGACAGAGTTGAGGAACCAGGAAAAAAAACTGAGTCAATTTCAAAGGTTGTACAAGGCCCAAAAGAATCTTTCACAGATTTTTTACAAAGACTGGCTTCAGCAGTAAAGAGAATGGTCCCGGATTCAGAAGCTAGTAAGATAATAATTGAATCTTTGGCCTTTGAGAATGCGAATGCAGCATGCAAAACAATAATCAGGCCGTTAAAGGCAAGATCTGCACCTTTGGAAGATTGGATTAGAGATACGGTTAATGTTGAAGCTCATGAGCATGATGATACATGGGTAGGAGAAGCAATTTCAAAAGGTTTGAGGAATGTTAGATGTTTTGGATGTGGAAAGCAAGGACATTTGAAAAGGGACTGTAAACAGGTCATTCCTAGAAACAATGTTTCTTCAAGGAACAATGGCAACAGAAAGCCCCTTCCTTCTGGAGTATGCAGAAGGTGTGGTAAGGGAAAACACTGGACCAACGAATGTAGATCAACAAGGGACAGACAGGGTAATCCTCTGCCTCAGTCTTCAGGAAACTCCCAGAGGGGCCTCATGCAGGCCCCAATAGCAAATCCAGTTCAAACCTTTCCTGCAGTCGTAGAGGAAAACCCTACCCAGAGCAATTAAATAACCAAATACCTATTGGAATAAGTCATGCTGGTCAGGATGATGAAACAGATAGAATAGAAAATTCAGGAGCAAATATAAAGAAAATTTTTTGGCAAACTTTTATTAATGAACAAAGACCAAAATTATAGATAAAAATAAATGGTGTTTTGTTGTCTGGTCTGGTAGACACAGGTGCGGACATTACCATAATTGCACCAGAATTTTGGCATCCAACTTGGCCTCTTCAGGAGGTAAATGTTCAACTGCTAGGAATTGGGACATTATCTCAGGTGAAACAGAGTGCAAGATGGCTCGAGTGTATAGGTCCAGAAGGACAGAGAGGAAAATTGAAACCATATGTAGCTAACATAGCTATGAACTTGTGGGGTCGAGACTTGTTGCAACAATGGAATACTCAGATTAACATCCCTCCAATCTCAGAAACAAATCATAAATTAGCACATGTTTCTGAGAGAAATATTAGAAGGCATTATTCTGAGTGGTCACCAGCCATCCATATTATACAAGAACAGGGCACAACAACTGATGATCTTCCAAAGACACCAACAGCTCTACCTTTAAAATGGTTAACAGACAAGCCTGTATGGGTCCAGCAATGGCCTTTAACAACAGAGAAACTCCAGGCTTTAGAAGAGCTGGTAGAAGAACAGTTAAATGCTCAGCATATTGAGGAATCAACCAGCCCTTGGAATTCTCCTGTATTTGTTATTAAAAAGAAATCTGGTAAATGGAGAATGGTAACAGACCTTAGAGCAATTAACAAAGTAATTCAGCCAATGGGCTCTCTACAATCTGGAATTCCTCTGCCTACTCTGTTACCAAAAGGATGGCCTCTCATAGTTATTGATTTAAAAGACTGTTTCTTTTCAATACCGTTACAAGAAAAAGACAGAGAAAGATTTGCTTTCACAGTGCCTACTTATAATAATTCTCAACCGGTTAAAAGATTTCAATGGAGGGTCCTCCCACAGGGAATGTTGAATAGCCCAACTCTGTGCCAATATTTTGTACAACAGCCATTGGAAGTGATACGTAAAAAATTTCCTAAATCTATAATTTATCATTATATGGATGATATTTTACTAGCTGACTCAAATGCAGATACTTTAGAAAGAATGTTTGAAGACGTAAAGAAAATTTTGCCTTGCTGGGGATTACAAATTGCTCCTGAAAAGATACAAAGAGGAGATTCTATTAATTATTTAGGATATAAAATAGAGCTACAAAAAATTAGACCCCAAAAGGTGCAAATTAGGAGAGATAGACTACAGACTCTTAATGACTTTCAAAGATTATTTGGAAATATTTCTCATCTACGAACTATTGTTGGGGTAAAAAATGATGAACTGCATAATTTGTTCAAAACCTTAGAAGGTGACAAGGACCTAAATAGTCCAAGAGAGTTATCACCTGAAGCTGAGAAAGAATTGGCCTTGGTAGAAAAGAAAGTACATGAAGGGCATATCGATCGTATTGATCCAAAGCTGGATTGCATTTTGGTTATTTTACCTTCTAGGCATTCTCCTACAGGAATATTAATGCAGAGGGAAGATATCATATTAGAGTGGATATTTTTACCAAATAAACCAAACAAAAAATTAAAAACTTATGTGGAAAAAATCTCTGACTTGATTTGGAAAGGAAAATTGAGACTTCGTCAATTAGCAGGAATAGACCCAGCAGAAATTGTCGTACCTTTAACTAAGGAGGACATTGAAAAATTATGGACAGAAAGTGAACCTTGGCAAAGAGCTTGCAGTAATTTTTTGGGAGAAATTAACAGCAAATATCCCAAAAGCGATAGAATTGATCTTATAAAGAGAGCTGATTGGATCTTGCCTCGAATTGTACGGGTAAAGCCCATATCTGGAGTTCGTACATTTTATACAGATGCCAACAAACAAGGAAAGGCAGGTTACAAATCAGAAAATTTAAGTAAAGTGGTTCAAAGTCCTTATAATTCAGTTCAAAAATCAGAATTATATGCTATTCTGTTGGTATTAATGGATTTTTCAGAACCTCTCAACATAGTAACTGACTCTCAGTATGCTGAAAGAGTAGTATTACATATTGAGACTGCAGAATTTATCCCTGATGCTTCAGAATTAACTTCATTATTTATTCAATTACAAGATACAATCAGGAAAAGGAGTCATCCTTTATATATAACTCACATTCGATCCCATACTGGTCTGCCAGGCCCTCTAGCACAAGGCAATGATGAAATTGATAAGTTATTAATAGGAAATGTGCTGGAGGCCTCAGAATGTCATAAAAAACATCATGTCAATAGTAAAGGTTTAAAAAAGGATTTTTCCATAACCTGGCAACAAGCCAAAGAAATAGTAAAGAAATGTCCTACTTGTTCCTTCTACAATCAAACACCATTACCAGCAGGATGTAACCCAAAGGGTACTCAAAGGAATGAAATCTGGCAGATGGACGTGTTTCACTTTGCAGAATTTGGAAAACTGAAATATGTACACCACACTATCGATACTTATTCAGGATTTCAGTGGGCAACTGCTTTGTGTTCTGAAAAAGCTGATTCTGTAATCACTCATTTGCTAGAAGTTATGGCCATCATGGGTATACCTGCACAAATCAAAACTGATAATGCTCCGTCATATGTCTCTGTTAAAATGAAACAGTTTTTTGCTTATTACAATATAAAGCATATTACAGGCATACCACATAATCCTACAGGTCAAGCAGTTATAGAAAGATCAAACAGAACTCTAAAGGATATGCTAAATAAACAGAAAGGGGCAACAAAAACCCCCAGAAATAGACTACATAATGCTCTATTAACTTTGAATTTTCTTAATGCCAATGAGAAAGGAACAACAGCTGCAGGGAGACATTGGATAATAGAAAAAACTACAGAATTAAATCAGCCTATATATTTTAAGGATGTGCTGACCTCAGAATGGAAACCAGGGTATGTGTTACATTGGGGACGAGGTTTTGCTTTTGTTTCTACAGGAGAAGATAAGTTGTGGGTACCATCAAAATTGATAAAGGTTCGATTTGAACAAGAGAAACCTCTTAATTAGAGGAGGTGATAGCTCATCAACCAACATGAACATCCAATTTAAACTAACTTATACCAGTAACACATGGTCTTTTCATTTAATCAGATAATAACTTGCCAAAAAGGAACATCCCCAAAATTAGTCTTGGGGAAAGGTTTTTGTTTTTGTCTTTTAGGAGAATGAAGGTTAAGGAATCTGAAGAACACTGGACAAATAAGACAACTGAAGAAAAGGGACAAATCATCTATCCCAGGAAGCAGAGTGAAATGGCGTATGGGTATATATTATCTAAAAAATTTTATGTCTTCCTAAATGTTTGTTTCTGCCTTTTTCTAAAGATTTAACACTATTGGTCTTCTAATAGTCCCAGTCCAATTAAAATTTAAAGCTGACTTTGGAGTTGGAGAATGGCTCTCTCCTTCTTTAAACTCAAGCATGTTGTTAAAAGGAAAATGCAAACTCCCTGTATCATGCCAGAATAAAAGAGCCATCTTCTGCTATGAGACAGGAGAAAAGCCAAATTAATTAAGGGACTATTCTATTACTAATCTCAACTCTTTGATTCTATTCTGATTCTTTAAACTTTTCTTAAAGTATAAATTTTATATCAAAACTTACAAGATTAATATATATAGATATATAGATATATATACATTTTAAACTTTGCTAAGATATGAATGGTCATATAGAGTACTGATTAATTCTAAAAAAAAGGCTTCAATTAGCTGCATATATATGTCTTTGTGTTCGAGTCTCTTATCAGTTTTCTGCAGGAATTCACGGCCAGGCCTAACACCAACTGAAGTCTCCAGGAAGAAGTTGGGGCCCCACAACAACAACAATTCCATGTGGACAATAATAACATCACTAAGCTGACAAACATCACCTACAGATCAGCTTTGAACTACAAGGTGCTCAGAGCAATTTTGAGATGACTAGCTGAGATGATCCAGTCTCAAAGACTACTTGAATAAGGACTTGAGATAAAACCTGAACTTTGGCATTATACACAGAATGGATAATGAAGGATATAGTTACCTTTCCTAGAATTTGACAATTAACCTAAAATTTTTCTTTCAGGATAAAGATAACTTCGCCCATACCCAGCAGGAAGCAATTTTAAGAATACGACGCCCACATTCCCAAAGAGGTGGTGTGGGGTGGGTGGTTTTTTGGTCTTTTTAATGGGTTTTGGGTCTGGGATAATTTTCATTGTTTAGGGGGGTTGGTTACAAGTTGTTGTCAAGGGTTAGGAAAAAGACTAAGCAGATTAGATTTAAGGTTCTTATTTAAAAAAAGAGAGAGAGAAAGAAAGAAGAAGAAAAAGACAATTACTAGTTTTAAATACTTTATATTGGATTGGATTGTTTTATATTGTATACAAACTATATATATATTGAAATTGATATTGTTAGAAAATGCTATATGTATATTTCTAATTGTACTTATATCGTTCATTTAACAATGCAATTTTCTGATCCTTGAATATTATTATTACCATTAGGATATAAAGAAATGATAGTTAGTAGTTAGACATTACAATAGAACTTGTAGTCATATTAGATATGTTTTAAAAATTGAGCAGATATATTTTAGATAGGTCATCTTCAAACCCTTCAGAGATCTACAGAATATGGCATTTAAAATGTTTTAATAACTTAGAAAATTTTTCTTTTTTGTTATGACTATGAGACATGTCGGCTCCTGGCAGTACCAATCTACTTCAGAGAAAATATGGGCATTGAAGAAACTGTGTATGGAGTTAGCTTTCATTGTGGCAAAAGTTAGCCACTGGACAACAAAGTATCCTCGAATCAACTGATGACAAAATGGACAGACAGGACATGAAACAAAGGACTACTGATTCTTGCCTAAACAAGCGTGGTTATGGCTTTATCAAAAGGCATCTTCTGAGGCCAGGACAATATGGCACCATCCCTGACGTGGCCTTCGCAACTCGGAAAAGGTACAGTGCCCTTTTCTTCGAAGGCAGCTGAACAGGCAGTGGGCCGATGGCTTCTGATGTGCTATGGAACAGCAGCTGAAACAGTTATTCTTGAAGAGTAACTAAGCTCACGCCTCTCAATAGTAGACTGGCATTTGATAGAGAGATGTGGAGAAGAACGGGATGCTGAGATGAAGCCATATGTACACAGCCAAGAAGAATGGAGAGCTGAACTAAAAAAACCATCAACATTTTCCAGAATTTAAAATCCTGAATCATGACATGACATTAGTGGAATTCAGGTGTTTCTGGTGCATGGACTGCTCTCACCCAATGTGAGGTTGAACTGTTGACCTTGTGTACATCCTACTTCACAAATGAGTCTGTCAGATATGCTAAGCCTATATAGGCTGAAGATGATGCCCCAGCATTGCGGAGAAACCTCAGGTGACTGTCCAGGCAGTTGACTGTTTCTGTCAACTCACAAATTTTTTGGAAGTTGCTTGCATGCACTTTCTGTTTTTATTTTTGTTAGCTAATATTATTTCCTTCTTGGGTCTCTGAGGGAGTTGAAGATTAGTTAGTTATAGTTGAAGATTAGTTAGTTATAGTTGAAGGTTAGTTAGTTGAAGATTAATTAGGATAGAAAGTGAATTAGATACATTTTGGACTTAACAAAATAGGATAATGAAATTATCATCTCTGAATTTGTCAAATACAAATGGACTGGACATTGTTTAGACATTTATTATTTGTATATATTGTATATAGTTATTGTACTTTTGTATATAGTTTTTCTTTTGTTAGTTATAACCTTTTTCTTTTTTTTCTTTTTATTAAAATAGAAAAGGGGAAATGTGGTGGTATTTTACTTGTACTGAAATGTGATTTTAATTGTATGTTAATAAATAAAGTTGCCTGGGGGTCAGAGTTATAGAGCCATAGCAAGTGCGCGGCGGTGGTGGCGCACGCCTTTAAGGACCTGGAGGGCGGTACATACAGGCAATGACAAGGCAGTCACGTGTTTAGTTTACAACCAATGAGAAGGCAGAACATCTAGAGTATTTAAAGACGTACACACAGGAAGTAGGCCTCTTTTTCGGAGAGCTCTCTTGGCTGAAGCAGGATAGCTGAAGCAGGAAGGGTAAGGCTCTTAGTTCTGACCTCTTGGCTTTCTTCTCTGAATCGGCTCTGTGTTTCTTATTTAATAAGATGGTTGGTTACATCTACAAGGTATAATAATAAAACAAATGTTATGGAAATAGCCAACCACTTCTTGAATTATGAGGCACACTCCATGATAGTGAACCCATGCCTGACAATGCTTGATAAGTACTTATTTTTGCCTGATGGAGTATTTGTTTGTTTTGACCTCAGTTTATGTTTTTGTTTTGTTCTATGGGTCTCTTTTTGAAAAATAGAAAGAGGGAGAGAACATAAAGTTGAGTAGGTAGGGAGGTGTAGAAGATCTGAGAAAAGTTGGGGAAAGAGATAGAATGTGGTCAAAATGAAGTGTATGGAAAAACTTTTTATATAAAAAATTAAAAGAGTGTATAATAATATCTTTACTGAGGAAAATAATGTTAGTTATAGGAGATTTCAGAAAAGGAATAATTTAGTAAGGTTGTGGCATACATCTCTAATCCCAGCATTTGGGAGGCAAAGGCAGGCAGATCTCTCAGTTTGAAGTCATCCTGGTCTACATAGTGAGCTCCAGGACAACCACAGAAACCCTATCTTGAAAAAACAATAATAATAATAATAATATAAATTACTTAATGGATATAGATGAGTTTATTATTATTAGGATACTGAGGATTACTGATAATAATCTGTACATATCTGGGGTTGATTCTTTATAAAATTACATAGAATGATATTCAAGGACTCCTGTTCTTTTCTCATCTCCTCTCTAAGGAGCAACGTACAAGTTGGGTTATTCTTCATGGTGAGTTTCTCATATGTCCTGTTGGCATACATTCCTTCTGTGCATAATTTATTATGAAATTTTTAATGAAGGAATGTTGAATTTTGTCATATCCTTTCTCTGTATTTTTTAAGATCATATAGTTGTATTCTTTGTTCTTTTAGTGTTATATTGCAAGCTCACTTATTTGTATATGTTGAGCCATCCTTATATCCCTGGCATAATTCTCATTTGATCATTACTATTGTTCAGCACAGGCTAGTTTTATTCAGAGAAATCAATATCTAGAAAGAAAATGCTTCTAAATTGAACATAAATAAGTTAAATTGTTATTGCATGCAGATGAATAATGTGCTATGTAGAAATTCAAGACTACAAAGATAGGAATAGTAAGTAAATTCAGGAAAAGTTGAAGAACACAAAGCCAAAAAATAAAACTCTGTAGCATTTCTGTATACAAGTAGTAAAACTGCTGGGGGAAAAACAAAAACAAAAGAAAACAAAACAAGGAATCAAAGCCAGACATGCCTTTGTAACCGTTAGGATATTAAGGATAGAAGATCTTGACTTTGAGAACAGCCTGGGCTACACTGATTTCTAGAGTAACCTAGGGCACATAAAGAGACCCTAACTAAATCTCAGACTCAGGCTGAAAACAGATAGAAAAGAAAGCTCACAGGAAACACACACACACACACACACACACACACACACACACACACACACAAATCTTATAAATTATTTATTCAAGAATATTAAAGATCTTAAGAAAGAATAAGTGAAAGGATACCCTATGTTCATGAATGGAAAAAAATGAATATTTTCATACTGTTGAATGAAACTTACATATTCAATGTGATTCTCATCAAAATTGTCATGATACTAATAGTTTAAGAGTTTAAAATAATCATAAAATTTGAATAGCAAAGCAATGTTGAAAATACTAGATGAAAACAAATTGGCTAAACTAAAATCAGAAACAAAAACATGTGCAAAAGAAAGAAAAAATTAACAAATGGTATGGTGACAGAACAGGAGGGGATATTTGCAAAAAAAAAAAAACTCTTCAATGAATAGACTACTAACCAAAATATATAAGAAACACTAAGCACTTGATGACAATAAAACAAATAATTTAATTAAAAGTAGGTAATTTTTTTTCAAATGCATTTCCAAAAGAGACAAAAGATCAACAGACATTTGAAAATGCTTAATACATGTAATATTCTCAGAGACATAAGTTGAATCACAAATATACGTCACCTCAAATCTACTTGATCTGTGACTATCAAAAGACAAAAGTAATATGTTAGTAAGGACTTGTAGAACTGATAAAGTTTATACATGGTTATTGTCACTATAAATTAGTGGAATCAATTTTAGACAATAGTGTAGAAGTCTCTTAAAAACTAATAAAAGAGTTGTACAATTGAGAAACTCTTTTTCTGGGCATAAACTTAAGTAGAAATCAATATGTGGGTATTTCTCCACTTCCATATTCACTAAAGCTTTACTTACAAACACCATAATACAGAAAACATATAAATGTGAATTAATGGATAAATAGATGTTTAACATTTTAGATGTGCACAGAAAAAAAAACTTTACAATTAAAAGGAAGAGAATCATGTTTCAAACAACAGCTACAATTGTAGAGGATACTATGTTAAGTGAAGTAAGCTTGGTTTAGAAAGAAAGACACAGAATGATCTTAATGCTATGAGGATCCTAAAAATGTTAAATTCATTGAAATAAAGACTAGAAAGAATAATAAGTCACTGGAAGAATGAAGGAGGAATGAGTTACTGTTACAAGCTTGTTAACTTATGGTATCCTTTTATACAGTAAGATGACTGTAGTTAACAATTTGTATTTCAAAACTGCCAGAAAAAAAATAATTGCAAATGGTGTCATCACAAAGAAAGTGTAGATTTTTAATACTATGGCAATTTAGAAGAATAAAAGTATTCTATTATTATTTAGTTCTCCCCTAGGACCTATAACTTATCAAGCACAGGTTTTTAATCCCTTTAACATGGCCTGGTATGGGCTCCATTAAAGAGTGGGGTATTAGATCAAATCAGAAAGTGATTGGTTACCCCAATAACATTAATGCCACTACTGCAGCAGTAGGCATATCTTGGCAGGCCAGTAATTGTTCTAATTTGCCTGTTTCACAACTGGTTGAGATTAATGACTACTATTCTTTTCCTACAGCTTGCATAGCATTTTCTAGCACTGTGAGGTCTACCAAGAGAAGCTTCCTAGTGAGTATTAATTTTTTTTCACTTGTTTGTGACTCAACTATCTACCATCATAGCATCTTAGCTATCAAATTCTGGAGGGTAGCCAAGAATTTTGGCAATAGCCTATAGTGCTTGGGAGTCTACGTCCCCATTGACCAAAAACTCAAAAAGAGATAACCTATTTCTGGCTCTAGGGTTTTTACTTATTAGCATGAGATATCTAGTTGGAATATTATATCTCCACTGTATCATGACTCTATTAGACTGCTTTTTTTATGTGTATGTGTATATGTATATATTTCCAGAAGCTTCTATAGGAGTAGTAGGTTTCCATATAAGTTTTTCAAAAGGTCTTTAGTGTAGTTATACTTCTCCATATACCTTCCTGTACCCTGACCGACATTTCTCACCCCAATTTAACCCATTATTTCCCTTTAATTCTTTATACCATTGTGCTTTATCATCCCTCCATTGATTGCCCATTCCCTCATGGTCCCTTACTAAATTGATGGCCTCTATGGGTAATCCAAATTGAATATTTGAAGATTAAAAGTTAACATAAAAAAATATGGAACTTTTGACAAATTTGCATTTCATTCTTGTGTAGGGGCCATGTTAATCTTTTCTATATTATTCCATTTTAATTTGCAATATACTAAAGTAATGAATCATTCAATAGTCCTTAAAATATTTTATTGGACACTATATGCCAGACCCTGGATGGTAAATCCAAGCAAAAGTGCAGGCTTTTTAAATGGTTCCTGTTCTCATACAGGATTTATAGTATATTAAGGGGGGGCAATATCAATACCTAATTATTCATATATGTGTGTAAATAAAAATGCATAAATACCTCAATTTAAAAGTAGCTCACAAGGAAACCAAATTATTAACAGAAGAAGAGGAAAAATTTATCTTAAGCAAGACCCATAAAAAAATTGTTAAAATAACTGCAACAACCATCAGCATGCATGTATAGCTATAACAAAATTACATAGCAATTTGTCATATATTATACATATGCATATATATCAATTATAGATGACATACATAATATACACATATATGAAATATGCTTAATATATGTGTGTGCCTATGAATAAACATGTGTGAGCAGTGAAGAAGTAATCAACCATGAGCAGATGTTAATAATGACTAAAGAGTAAAAAATATTACTGAAAAGGAAAATTCTGGTATTGGTGATATAACAAGCACAAGTTTTCAACTAATCTTTTCTTTTTCAATCTAAAACTCACTATCAAAGCCTATAATGAGTCCATCTGAGACATAAACCCTTATTTGAAATCCACTCAATTTTCTTTCTAGTCTGTTCTCAATCTTTTGTCTAGAAGAAACAGCTGAGATGAAGACAGACATTTTAATTCTCAAATTTCAAGTCATTTTGGAATAGATGCTACAGGTAAACCATCATGACTTAATTCCACTCTCTTTTCTCAATAACTTTCTAAGTTTAACGACTCCCACTGTGGTTATTCCATATTCAATTGACGTATGCACACTTTCTTTACCTCACCCACTTCTACTTTCCTGTACATCACTTATAATCCTTGGTATTATTTATGTGGTTTGCAGAAAAGTGCTATATAGTGACTTGGGATTGAAGAAAATTATTTAACATCTGTGATTCATTTTCCACTTCCCCATCTGTAAAACTTGATGTCATAATATTTATCCAATCCTGCACAGGAGTGATATAAGAATTTACTCATGTTGGTAAGGAACATTTAGATGCAAGGCACAGCAGAAGTATAAAATGCTGCTATTATTTTCTGACAGTCCAGTCAAGCTCTATAAATAATGTGGTCAGGCCCTGAGAACCATATTATTGTCTGTAATGGCTTGCAGGTGAGGCTTAGCCAGTAGACAAGGAACCCTCATTCCGGAGTCATGTCACTCAGGTTGTGTAAATGTCATCATGAACATTTTGTAAGAGCAGCCCTTTCAACTCCTTAACTAGGAAAATTAAGATTATACTTTTCCAACACCAAGGAAAATGAACTGTGGTAAGGGCATAGACTTCATTTTATAGAAAGATTTGATTAAGTGGCTTTTGAGGTTTCAGATTAAATGATTTTCTTGTATGCCGTCAGGAGAAAATAAAAAGAACAAATGTATATGAAAGTGACTCTTTCAAACAGGCACACACCGTGGGGTTGTAGCCAGTCAAGGACCTTGCTGAAAATGTACACGTCTATGGGGAAAATGAGAATCAGACTATCAGCCGTCAATATATTTCATGTGAAAGAAGAGTGTCCAGCCCCTGTGTTTATTCATCTTTACAATGCAGTCTGTTTTTTTAGATTTGTTTTGTTTTCAGTATTTTATACATAAATGATGTGTTTACATCATTTTGACCTCATCTGCTCTCCCTTCCAGCTCCTCCCATACCCACCATTCCTTCTCAAATTCATGATTTCTGCTTTTTTTTTTTTTTTCTTTTTGGTTTTTCGAGACAGGGTTTCTCTGTGTAGCTTTGCGCCTTTCCTGGAACTCACTTGGTAGCCCAGGCTGGCCTCGAACTCACAGAGATCCGCCTGCCTCTGCCTCCCGAGTGCTGGGATTAAAGGTGTGTGCCACCACCGCTGGGCTAGATTTCTGCTTTTTTAATTGTCATTGTTACACACATACATACCTACACAATTAAACTCAACTCATTTTACAATCCTCACCTCTTTTTTCTACACAAGTATCTTCCAGTTGGGAATGGCTAAAGCTAACCGAGAAGTATAATCATACAAATATTCAACCCAGATACTTCGTATGTGTGCTATTTGTCTTAAATACAAATTTCTTAATTCATCTCAACTATACTTGAGCTGAAGAAAACCTAAATGATTGAATTTGAACACTCTAGAAATTGTCAAGCTACACAATTTTCAGGGATTTAATTAATCTAAATACAAAAATGTTTCTGTCTTTTAGCATTACATTATCCAAAGAGAAGACTGGATTTTCAGACACTTATGAGAATTTTAAAATGAATCTATAACATACGGGGGAAAAGATGAACTTAAAAATGGTAGAGGAAGTAAAGTGTCACAAATGGATTCCTCACTTAGAATGATAAGTAGGAAGTTTAAAACAAAACACACAAACTCAGAACAGCATTTTAATTGATTTAGAAAACTATATTTCACTATGTTGAATGACATGGAAAATCAAGTACTTAACAGAGTTACAATACTGAATGTGTGGTTACATGTTGGGAGATCCAGCTGAGAAAGACCCCCTTCTGCAATTCCCTTTAGGTTCTAAGTTTTAGTGTGGGCAAATGTGGTGATATTTTATTTGTCCTCTAACAAATAAAGCTTGCCTGGGGATCAGAGGACAAAGCCAGCCACTATATTAAACCCAGATGTCAGGCAATGGTAGCACATACCTTTAATCCTAGCATTCAGGAGGCAGAGATTCATCTGGATCTCTGTGAGTTCGAGGCCATACTGGGAACAGAGCCAGGCATAGTGGCACATACCTTTAATCCCAGTGTTAGTTAACCATAGAGGTCTGGAGGTCTGTACAGACAGACAGGAAGTGATAGAGCTGGGTGGAAAAAGGAAGTGATGTAGATGGGCAGAGAGAGGAAGTAAGATGGCAAGGCACAGAAAGGTGTATAAGGCATGAGTATATAGGAAGTTGCTCTCTTGGGCTGAGGATTTCCTAGCGGTAAGAACTTGTGGCTGGCTCATTCTATTCCTCTGATCTTTCAGCTTTCACCCCAATATCTGGCTCCAGGATTTGTATTAATAAGACTATTTAGCAATTTGTGTTTCAGCCAAATACATTTTCATTAAAATATCAAGGGAGAATTGTATGAGGAGGGATTGGAGAAAAAAATAACTTTACAATGAAAACCTATCTTGGCACTTTTCTAATGTAGAAATGCATAAACTGTTCATCTCTATAGAGAAAGTAAGTTTAAATCTTCGCAAAATAAAAGAGAAAAAATCATCTGAAAATTCTATAACCCTGGTAGACTTTCAGAATTCAGATGGAACATGGCTGGAAGAACAAAAAGATACCCTAGGGAGTTTATGCTTAAATGTAAATGCTAAATAATTGTGATATGTTGAACTTCATAGAAAAGGTAAATTATAAAGAAAGGTAAAAGCATATTCATTGGCTACTGTGAGTTAAACAATGTAAGACAACATGAGAGACTATAAAGTTCAAATCATACCTCAACTTAGATATAGTCTCAGGGATGCTGTCTTCACAAACATCTTTGGTCATTTCACCTAACTCGAAAAATAAAATACAGAATTTCATGCTCTAGTTCTACCTCCTTTCTGTAGTTTAAAAAAAAAAAATCCTTTCCTAAGCACTCTTCTGTCCTAATCTTCACCCACTCACATTAACCCACTCTCCATGAATTCAGGGCCACCTGTGAGGAAACTGACAAAACTACGGCTTAGTAGCTTTAAGAGAGCAAGCGTAATTTTCCCCCTTCGCCGTATGTCTTGCAAGCATTTCCTTCACAGATAGACATTTTTGTTTTTTGTTTTGTTTGTTTATCTGTGTGGTTTTTTTTCTTTAGTAAATGAACTTCTCTGGCTTGCTTTTTCATTAAGCAGAAATGAGCTGAGTGTGGTCCTCACCACTTCATTCTCAATATTTGAAGCAGTGCAAATGGAAGTGTTCAACGGGGTTCAATAAATATTAGTTGACTGAGCACTCAACTATGGGGATAATACTTCTTTGTGACGTCTTAAACTTCCTAGAACTTATGACGTGATTAGCAGCCGCTGTCCCAGACACCTGTCATAGGGATGTCCTTGTTTTCCCCATAGAAGTGCAAAGATGCATACACAAGAAAGCCAAGTATAAAGGATGTGACTTATGAGTTCAGGTCATGACAACTTTCTCTGTATTATCTGAGTGAAGTGGTTACATCTGGTTCTTCATTGCTTAATTCTCTTTCTGGTAAAATTTTCCATTCCGATCATGTCATACGGTAGTTTATTAAAACATCAGGCCATTAATCAATTTGTCCATGAAATTACGCTTCATCAGTAGGTAAAAATCTAAATAAACTACAATGTTTTGTTACAATATCCATATACTTGATACGGAAAGAGATACTTAAAGAAATAGTGAAAATTTGTTATGTCATATTGAACATGGAAACACACTGAAATGTGTATTGAATGAATATCAAATGGTTTTTAAATATATAATTTCAATTCTGACTTAACTTTGCTAATGTTTAATCAACATTTATAAGTCAAACATGTATTACTAGATATGCATAATACAATTCATTTTTAAAATTAATCCTTTCCTTCATAAAATGTTCTTTAGTGTTATTTAATTACTTTCTTTCATTGTTTCTTTCCTATACTACTTCTTCTCCCATCGTTTCTTTCTCCCCTGTCTCTCTTTCTGTTTTCTTCCCTATCCTTCTCTTCCATTCTTACTTCTGAGCCTCTTTCTCCCCCTATTTAAGACGAAAGTTTCACTTTGTGGTCCAGACTGACTCTGAACTTCTCAATATAAGATGCTATTGCCATGGACCTCTATGTGGCTAAATTTGAATTCTAAGTGAACAAAAGCTTCAGAATTATCAAAGTGTGGAATTTCAGGTATATATCATTGTATTTGTTTATAATACTTAATTTTAAATGTAGTTTTAAAAATCATTTATAAAACTTTAAAGCTCCTGAAATCACATTGCAAGTTAATCATCATCATCTGTTAAAAATAAAATTAATTTATATAATGACATATATGTTTATATATAATCTATATATGAAATTATATAAATTTATATGATATAAAATTACATATGCATAATAAGAATTTTATTTCTTTGGTTAGTTTTTTATTTTTTAGTGGCTTTGAAGCTAGTTATCAGTGTAGCCCACTGAATCACAGGATGACTGGACAGGCAATAGCTTTTCTTCTTTAGAATGTTGAGGTAACAGATATTAACATAAACATATGAACTTACAGAGGTACAATCACCGGACATAAAACTGAAAAAAAAATATGAGCAAAAAAGTCTTGAAGATTTATGAATTTCATTTCTTTTACAAATTATACCAATACTAGTCATCAAACAGATGACTGATTTCCCAGTCAGTCACTAGGAAAAGATTTATAAGCTATGAACCAAGAACTACCATTGAGTCACAGAAACACACAATATAAAACTGCACTTCAATTTGTATGGAGACTTTCAGGGGAATGGATCATCATACCTCGGGACTACATCAGCACATATCAGTAGTGTTCACTGTATTTTCAGATACTTGGGCATGTGCTTATTACATTATCTGCCTGTGAAGTGGAAGTAGAGGCTTACATGGAGCCTTGAACCATATCATTATTGGAGACACTTTCTGCTTCATGAACAGAAAATTAATGTGAAGTGTTTCCAGTTCGCCAAGCAGGTAAGAGGTCATTTGAGTTTTCATGATTTTAGCTAGACATCATCTTTGTCTAGAGAATCAGAATTTGCACATGTGGATTCCCAGGCAAACATACATTAGAACATTTATTAAACTGAGCTGAGCATCATTCCCAAGTGCCCCTTTAAAAAAAAAGCTTTCAATTACACAAGAGGTCATCATCGGGTACATATAACATGGGGTATTAAATCATCACTGAACATCTTAAAGTCCTGATGACTTGAGGCCCGAGGCTATGCCCACCATGTCCTCATTAAACAAAGTTACAAATGACTTGTCTGACTACCTTCTCCTTGGCATACAAGCTCCATTTCCCTCTTCCCTCTCTTTCAGAGAGCTACAACAATTTCTGGAGATGCTGGTGGGATTGGTGAATCAAGGATGAACTCTCTCACTGGCAGCAAGGGAGTGGTAATGAAAAGCAAAGCCTGAAGCTTGCAAACATCAAAATATTTTAATAGTAAAATTACATAGATATCTACACCACATTTTAGCTTTAAAGAACTATGATGCAAAAACCGATTTTCCACTCCTTAGTGTCTCTTGGCTCCCACTTCCAGTGCCGCCACCACCACACATACATATTTTCGCTTCCAC
Organism: Peromyscus eremicus; assembly: GCF_949786415.1. NCBI lineage: Eukaryota > Metazoa > Chordata > Mammalia > Rodentia > Cricetidae > Peromyscus > Peromyscus eremicus. Next base: position 14,467,673 of record NC_081429.1, on the reverse strand, counting down.
TATTCCCCTACCCTTTCAGTAATATTTTCCTTGATCCTAATTCGCTTTTGTACCATGATCTCTTTCTGTGAAGAGAAAAAAAAATATTGTCTGATAAACTAACTCAGACAATCTTAACATTCTTAATATTACTATTATTTTATCTCCAAAATAATTCCAAAATAAATATTAATTTTCAATAAAATTCTTTTTTTGGGGGGGGGTTTCGAGACAGGGTTTCTCTGTGTAGCTTTGTGCCTTTGCTGGAACTCGCTTTGGAGACCAGGCTGGCCTCGAACTCACAGAGATCCACCTGCCTCTGCCTCCCGAGTGCTGGGATTAAAGGCGTGCGCCACCACCGCCCGGCCTTCAATAAAATTCTTAAACATTGATAATTTACTTCTCTTCAAATGGGGAGAGAAAGTGGGGAGTGGATATCACCAAGATATATTGCATGCACATATGAAATCCATGGAAACTCAAATAATAAAAAGATAAAAATACATCTTACTAAATGACCCTCATTTTGAGAACACAGAAAGACAAGTGATATATCCCTGAATTTAAAAGAAACAGTCACAACCCCCAGGAAATGTGAACTAACAGAATGTAGCATATTAACCCATCACGTGTCACCCATGGCAATGAAACAAGAACTCCAAGGTGGTGTTGTGGTGCTTTGGGGCTGAATTAGGCAGTATCTGGAAACATAACCTAAATGTGAAGACTGACTTGAACACTGAAGACATAAGAAAAGTGGATACAAATGTTTAGAGACCACAAACTGTTGAAAAACATTGACAGACAAGTGTAGAGAAGGGAAACTATGTATACAATAGAATCAGAGATTAGATGATGGAGGGTCTCCACGGGTTCAGTGACCATGATATTTTAGAAATGAAATGTATTCCTACTATTAATAATGTCTGATGACACTATTCCAGGAGAGACATGAACAAACCTCTACTCACTCAAGATATGGAACCAATGACAGACCAGAATACAGATATCATCAAAGTCCAAATTGGTGAACCAGTGATTTTGTTGTGGTTGCTTACAGGAATGTGGGTGGAGAATTTCTTAAATAGGAGAAGAAATGTCTGCAAGACAGCTGAATCACCAAAACTCCACCCCAGTATCAGTGACAGTTCTTGAAATCTAGAAACATGAAACATACTGTGGAACTTTTAGGCAGCTTTTGGTCTGAACCTCTTCCAAGTAGCTCAGCTGATCTTTGCTTCTTCTAGGTGGATACTCTGGTCTGATCTTCTTCTGGGAGGATCATCTTGTCTGAGACTGTCTCTCAGTAGTCTTTATAGCTTATGTAAGTTCGGGGAGGGAGAGACCTAGTGAATCTGCACTGTTTCAGGAACTTCCTGAAGTGGCTGTTTACTTTCTGAGCTTGAAACGCTTCCCTCCAGGGTCGAATATTCACCTGCCTTTGGATCATGCTGTGTCTTAAAAATCTTCACTCCAAAACAGAGGTTTATCTTGCATGAAATTTCTACACAACAAGTAGGCAAAAATGAAAATGTACTAAATGACTTGAGAACTGCTGTCATCCTAGTGATAGCACATGGTGGTATTGGGTTTTAACATAAAGACAATGAAGAGTCCATTAAGATTTCTTAGCAGAAAAAAAAAATAGAAACTTCTATGATACTCTGGATGTGCACTAGAGATTGGAAAGGAAGAGCTTATGGCAGTAGCCACATGAGATAGGAAGGTGGTTTGTTCGTAGGTTAAAAGACTAGAGATGGTGAGAAGGTCTGGTAAGAGAATGTAAAAAGATAACGTCAAGGCTGCTTCCAGTGACTGGATTCATGGTAGTGATTCAAACAGGAAGCAGATGAAAACCAGCTTTAGATTTGCATCACGGGTGGGAGGAGGATGCTTAGATCTGGTTCTATAGAGCTTAGGAAGCTGTGGAGAGAAGATAACATGTAAACCAAGTGATAATTTTTAAAGAAGTGTTTCGCCAATGAGAGTTCTGGGCTAGAGATAAGAATTTGGGAGTAATTTGCATATCAATAGTGATGGGAATCATGCACACAGATCATGCCTGAAAGTTTAAAGAGAAGAAGAAAGGCAAACTAATGAAGGCTTAAGGTCCTCTGACTTTAGAATGGTCAATACAACACTGTACAGGGGGGAAAAGAGTTGTCAGCAGAGCAAATGAATGTTATCAGAGGAGAGTGCCGTGGGAGCAGTGATGACGAGTGTCCCAGGTCAAGCAAGATGAGGATGGAAACTGTCATTTGACTTGACGTAGACAAATATGTGGATTCCCTGGTGTTTCCCCAGGTTATTACCCCACCTTCATAATTTGCTAGTTGTCTATCCTTGAGTAAATCACACAAACTCCCTTTTTTCTACCACTAATTCCTCATTTGTAAAATAGGAATAAGCATATTACCTTTCTCTGAGGACTGATTCGCTCACTAATTATCAGTATTCAGTGCAGGTATGTGGGGATCCCTGAGACCCTTGGAGAAGTCATATAAACCCAAAAGTACTTTCATTATAAAAAAGCAGTACTTCATTTGCCATTTAAACTATGTCAACTTGCTCAAACCAGGCTAGCATAACTAAAAATGTATTATCATAACTGTATTCTTCTCCTCAATCTATCTGTGACTTGAAGAAAAGCCAGTTTCTTTTAAGAATTGTAAGGGAAATAAGTGAAAAGCAAACACCACTCATTTCATCATATTTCATTTTCTTTAATATTATGTAACAAAATGTATGAATTCAGCCAAGAACTTCACCCTTCAGCAAACTAACATATTCTCAAAGGCTAGAGCATGGTGCTCCAAAATGTGCCACTCACAACAATGGGTCTTCAATTCAAAAAATACTGAAACAAATTTAAATGTAACAGTTTATGAAATATTTACTGACTTGATTTCACATTTCACATCAGAAATGACATAAGTGATGATGGAATTTCTTCACATGTTCCCTGGAAAGCAGGACACTGTAATAGATTGATTGAGAAGAAGATATGAGAGCCTCGCTATCATTTGCTAAGCTTGGCATCAAAGAGATTTGATGATATTTTTAATTAGTACAAATTCGTGCCTTCTTCATCCATATTTGGTTTGGGTTAACCAGTACCATACATTCTCCTTTATCTCATCCTCAAACCTTTAGGCCCCAGTGCCTCTCCTTTTTTTCATATCACATGTGTTTTAGTATTCTCTCTTACTATATTTGTACTTGAGTTTTAAGGTCATAGGTCACCACATAGCTTTGTCATACAAATTTCACTTTTATTAACTGTTCTGATGGTTCCTCCTTCACTATCATTCCACTATATGCTTGAAACTTCTTTTTTCTCATTATTCTTGTCTCTCCTCTCATTATACCTATATTCAATAACACCTGTCCCTTAATGTAACTCCTAACAATGGCTGATTTCTGTTTTCCCAGCTTCAGTGTTTATGTCCTCCAGGTAAAATATACAAAACAAAAGGTGTGAAGTTAAGACCCACATTTGAGAGATAACATGTGCTGTTTGTCTCTTTGGAACTGTGTAATCTCACTCAGCATGTTTGCTCAGTGGAAGATGGGACAGATCTCTAAACCTGCCTCTGTTCCAAAGCCCTGGAAGTATTGAAGAAGAGGGATAGAAAGAGCAGCATTAAGAGTCAGATGATTGAAGGACATGCTTAAAATACTCTCTTTGAGAAATCATGAGGCTGTTGATCATATCAACTCATAGAAGCATGTTGAACATATCAACTCATGAGTTGATCAACTCATATCAACTCATAGAAGATATATTCAACATATCAACGCATGTACAAGATCAAGCCAGTTGAAATTCCAGAATGAGTAGGGTAGGGTCTCCTGAGGTTTTCATTAAATCCTGAGGAGTAATTAGCAGTTGGTGGTTATCAGGGCAGGGAGAGTCACTATTCTTTGAGGCTTTGTTCATTTGTAGATTGTCTGAGGTCACTGGATAGCATTACATCCACATACATATGAGCAGTGCCAAGCTGGTTAAAAAGGAATACATTTTAAAAGCATATATAAGTTTGGGAAAGTTGTATTTTGTTAGGTTCTTGAGTATATGGAGGGATTGGGCAACAGATGATCAACATAATATATATGTGTGTGTGTGTGTGTGTGTGTGTATAATTTTTATATGATAAATAAAATAGAGTCTTAAAAAAAGATTTGAAGAAATAGTAGCCAATGACATTGTCTTCATTACATTGGCTTTGCGTTGGAAAATATTTCATTTTTTCTTTAAAATATGTTGATATGTAATAGTTTATCACATTGCTGCAAATAAATCAAATATATATTTTTCTTTTTTTGCTGAATAAAATATATTTTTAACTGCTTAACTTTATTTTCCAGTGTGAAAAAGATCATTGATAATAATTTTAAAATTTCAATATAAAAAGGCTACTAAGAAATTTTTGGTAATTTTGAGAAATTTTCAGAATGTAAAGGATATCTAAGCTTAGAAACAACTTAAAAATTGCTGCTTCATAATTAAGTGAATAATTGCTTTGTGTTCATGTACTTATAATTTAACAAATTGCAATAATTACGGATTTAAAATTGATTGAAACTACATGATGCGATAGAAGATAACTTAGATCACTAGATTAGATAGATGATAGACAGACAGATAGACAGACAGACAGACAGATAGGTGGCAATTGATTAAATTACCTAGTATTCTAGGAGAACATTGAGGACAGTAACCAAATTAACCTATGTATGCAAAAGATGGAACATTTTGAACAATATGAAAAGTCACCCAAAGAAAATGATTGTCAGTCTCCTGTAAACTTTAGTCCTAAATGAATTATTGATATTACTATGTTTCTATGATGCAAATATCCCCTGATGCCTTTTATAAAGACAAAAGTGGAGAAAACTAAAACAATGAAAGAAACAAAGGCTTGATAGGAGAGTGTCATAGAAACAGGAGCGCCTGTGAATATTTTACTAGGTAAGTTCACGCTTCCTAGAAGGAAATTCACTCTGAAAAGAGGAGCTCACATGGTTTATTATAAATAAATTATCCAAATCTGTTTTTCTCTGAGAGAAATTGGCTCCTCCTTGTCCCAACATGGTCCTTGAATGTGCTGACAGTTTGCAGCTATAAAGTAAGTCACAAAGACAAAAAGACTCGTTTTCATATGAATGGATGAGAGTTTCTTTTCACGCAAAAATTTCAGTGAGATATTCCAATGAAAATCTAAAGCGTATGAAAACAAAGTTAATCTTTCCATGTGAGTTACCTAAACAGAACACACTCAAGGGTTGTTAGCCCATGCTTATATATAGCAATCACCTACACAGACGATAGTGTTATAGATGTCTCTTTCTGTTCACGTTATTTCCCTTAATAATTCTTAGCACACCGTATACTGTTTCTCCAGTTTAACACAAAGATCTCTGGGTCTATGACTTATAGTTGGAGCTTAACAAAGCAATAAAATTGAACCCATGGAAAGAAACACTTATTTGTAACATTTCCACACTTCCCAGGACTGGAAATTGAAGTTCAGAACTGTTAAAATCTTGCTCAGAAATACAAAACTAACCAGAGAATTCTTTTCTTCTCACATTCTCATCATTTCCCCCCAGTTGTCCTGTAAAATGGAGGTTTGTTTTCTCAGAGCATGTTGAAGAACCACATCCACATGCGGCTGCACTCCTAATCTGGATACACAAGACCATAGACTTTCATACACAACTTCAAATCCGAATCAAGTTCCATGATCGTGCCTTGCCTTGCTTTCTTGAAGGTATATGTTCAAAGGAAAATAGTGTCACTCTAACCTGCTAGCTGTTATCACTCTTTTGAAATAAATGCACTATGGAGTTAAACAGAAGCTATAGTATAGTATTGCATAGCATAGCATAGCATAGCATAGCATGGCATGGCATGGCATGGCATGGCATGGCATGGCATAGCATAGCATAGCATAGCATAGCATAGTATAGTATAGTATAGTACAGTGTGATGACAAGTATGTCTACACATGTCAAGCAAAGTAAAAAGAGAGCAGCGAGTCTAGGTTGTTGGTTTTACAGAAGACTGATTATTAAAAAAAAAAAAGAATTATTTTACATTATCAACATAGTTACTTCCAATAGCACATAGTTAAAAACGTTGGCTTTTACCTTATCTTCTCTTTTATCAGCATATATTAACAGTGAAAAATAATGGGTTTCGTGGTAATAATTTTTAAATGGATAAAAATATGCTTGGATAATATTTATCTCAAGAAAGAAAGATAATACCAGAAGATGGAAAGACTTCCCATTTCTTGAACCAGTATGGTTAATAATTCGAAAATAGACACCCTTTAAAAAACTACATCTTCAACACAATCCCATCAAAATTCTAATGTTATTCTTCATAGAAATTGAAAAATAATATCAAAACTCATAAACACAAAAGATTCAGGATAGCCAGAACACTTCTGAACAATAAAAACACTGTTGGGAAAATTACCATACCTGATTTCGAGTTATATCATAGATCTACAGTAATTTAAGAAAAACAGCATGATACTGACATAAAGACAGACACAATGATCCATGGAGTGGAGTGGAGGACTCAGATAAAACCCCACACTCCAGTAGCCACGTGATTGTTACAAAGAGGCCAGAAGTTGCGCCTTGAAAAAAAAATAGCACCAGCATCAAATACTGGTTGTCTAACTGGATTGTTAAATGTAGAAAAATGAAACTAGATCCTTATTTCTCACCCTGCACAATAGTAAACTCCTGGTTGATCAATGATGTCAATATATGACTGGGTACATTGAATCTCTTAGAAGAGAAAGCAGAGAATATGCTTGAGCTTACATGTACAGGAAAGAATTTTCTGAACAAGCCTGCAGTAGCAAAGGCATTGAAACCAACAACTGACAGATGATATTTCATGAAACTGAAAAATCTTCTATACAGCAAAGGATACCAACATTATAGTAAAGATGCAACCTACAAAATGTGGGAAAGATCTTCACTGGCCATGTACCTAACCGAGTGATAGCATCTAGAATATCCAAAGAACTAAAAACAGCAACAAAACAAACAAACAAAAACTCAAATATTGGGGCATGTAAGTAAATGAACTTCTCAAAAGAAGAAATATAAACTCTGAGAAACATTTTTACATGTTTGATATGCATAGTCTTTAGGGAAATACAAATGAAAATAACTTGAATTTTGTCTTACTCAGTTAGAATGGCTAAGGCCAATAAAAACAAGTGACAGATGCTGGCATTGGTATCAGGAAAAGAACACATATTCACTGCTAATGGAAGTGCAAACTGGTGTGTCCATTATGGATTTCTGTGTGAAGGCTACTTAAAAATCTAGAACCTGGGTGGTGCTGGTGCATGCCTTTCATTCCAGCTCTTAGGAGGAAGAGGCAGGCAGATCTCTGAGTTTGAGGACAGCCTGGTCTAAAAAGTGAGTTCCAGGATAGCCAGGACTGTTACACAAAGAAACTCTGTCTCAAAAAACTAAAAACAAGAAATATGGAAATATATTTACTATACTGTATAACTTATACTCCTAGACAAAAGAGTCTTTATCCTATTACAGAAAGTCAATCAACAAACGAATAGATTTTATATACACAATGGAATATTATTCAGCTATAAAGAAAAATGAAATAATGAAATATTTAGGTGAATATATGGAGCTGGAAATAATGATTCTGAATGCAGTAACCCAAGCCCAGAAAGACAAAGTTTGTATTATGTTTTGTATATGTGGATGCTAGATTTGAATCTTTAGATATGTATTTCAACTGTAGTACTCATAGAAGATAGTACACTACTTAGAAGCCGTAAGGGAATTCCAAAAGAAGGATGACAGAACACACGTGCCATATGGGGAGCAGTAAAGGAATAAGAAAACAGCAAGGTTTAAAAGGGGTGTTGTTGGGAGAGCATGGTAGAGAAGTAAAAGAGAGACAGAGAGAGAGAGAGAGAGAGAGAGAGAGAGAGAGAGAGAGAGAGAGAGAGAGAACTAAAATTAAAGACTTGAAAATGTCAAATGGAAGCCAAGTACTATGGAAGCTTCTTAAGATGTGTGTGTGTGTGTGTGTGTGTGTGTGTGTGTGTGTGTGTGTGTGTGTATACCAACAATTGATGAAACAAGGAGGTCATGAAGTTGAAAAAGAGCTAAGAGGTGTATATGAGGGGTTGTAGGGAATAAAGACAAGTGGGAGAGAATATAAAGGGACAGTATGAACTTGAGAAAGAAGTATTGTGGGTGTTAAGGAGAGTTTTAAGATGGTAATGACAAATGAATATGAAAAAAAAACCATTGTATTAAGGTACAAAATTTTCAAAGAATAAATAAAAACTTACTTCAAAAAAAAAAAAAAGAATTACCTATGAGCCTCTAACAAGGCAATGAATATCTCCCAAGAGCAGGCTTGCTTCAGATACCTCTGGTTACTCTGTATTTTCTACCCTTCCACAGTTATGTTCTTATTTTAGCATCTGTATACTTGATCAATCCAATTTTGAAAGCATGTCAGCTAACATAATATTTATTGGTGGAAGTATTAAGTTAAAAGAGAGGTTTAACCTTACGCCTGTCAGAATGGCTAAGATCAAAAACACTGAAGACACCTTATGCTGGAGAGGATGTGGAGCTAGGGGAATTCTCCTCCACTGCTGGTGGGAATGCAAGCTTGTACAACCACTTTGGAAATCAATATGGAGATTTCTTAGAAAATTGGGAATCCATCTCCCCCAAGATCCAGCTATACCACTCTTGGGCATATACCCAAGGAATGCTCAACCACACCACAAGAGCACTTGTTCAGCTATGTTCAAATCAGCGTTGTTTGTAATAGCCAGAACATGGAAACAACCTAGATGCCCTTCAACTGAAGAATGGATAAATAAAATGTGGTACATATACACAATGGAATACTACTCAGTAGAGAAAAACAATGACATCATGAGATTTGCAGACAAATGGATGGATCTAGAAAAAATCATCCTGAGTGAGGTATCCCAGACTCAGAAAGACAAACATGGTATGTACTCACTCATAACAGGATACTAGATGTGGAACAAGGATGACTGGACTGCTACTCACATCACCAGGCAGGCTACCTGGAAAACAGGACCCCAAGAAAGACACAGGGATCACCCAATGACAGAGAAATGGAATGAGATCTACATGAACAGCCTGGACATGAGTGGGGGTAGTGAAGGGCGAGGGTCGAGGGAAAGAGAGCTTGGGTGAGTGGGAGATCCCAGCTGGATCAACAACAGAGAGGGAGAACAAGGAATAGGAGACCATGGTAAATGAAGACCACATGAGAATAGGAAGAAGCAAAGTGCTAGAGAGGCCCACAGAAATCCACAAAGATACCCCCACAACAGACTGCTGGCAATGGTCGAGAGACAGTCCGAACTGACCTACTCTGGTGATGGGATGGCCAAACACCCTAATTGTCGTGCTAGAAACCTCATCCAACTACTGAGGGATCTGGATGCAGAGATCCATGACTAGGCCCCAGGTGGATCTCTGGGAGTCCAATTAACGAGAATGAGGAGGGTTTATATGAGCGAGAATTGTTGAGACCAAGGTCGGATAAAGCACAGAGACAAATAGCCAAACAAACGGAAACACATGAAATATGAACCAATGGCTGAGGGGTCACCAACTGGATCAGGCCCTCTGAGTGGGTGAGACAGTTGATTGGCCTGATCTGTTTGGGAGGCATCCAGGCAGTGGCACCGGGTCCTGTGCTCACTGCATGAGTCGGCTGTTTGAAACCTGGGGCCTATGCAGGGTCCCTTGGCTCGGCCTGGGAGGAGGGGACTGGACCTACCTGGACTGAGTCCACCAGGTTGATCTCAGTCTGTGGGGAAGGCTTTGCCCTGGAGGAGATTGGAATGGGGGGCAGGCTGGGGGGAAGGTGAGGGGGGGAGGGGGGAGAACAAGGGAATCTGTGGCTGATATGTAGAACTGAATTGTATTGCAAAATAAAAATTAAAAAAAAAAAAAGAGAGAGGTTTATTTTGTGGGGTAACTTATAGTTTACAGGGCCCCGGAAAGGTATACTGCAGTCCGGTGCTGTTCTCTGGAGAACTCTGCTTAGTCTACCTCCAGCGTCCACGATCCAGGATCCAAGAGAGCTGGCACAGCTGGATCTCAGGTCTTAAGGGCTCCTCTCTCGGCCCTGCCTCATAGATGTGACAGTTACCAGGAGCCTCAGTGGGGGTAGTACTTCCAGGTCAAAGCTGGAACAGCTACCCACTACAGATAATAGTGATCCCACATGAAAAAAGTACACATCATATTTCACAATTTTGAAGAGCAAAATCGAATGTAGATACATTGTTGATAATTTTTCACAGATCATTTGTTTAAAGGATATTTTAATATGCTTAGGTAATACATAATTAAAGTTAATATTACCTAAAATTTGAAGGGAAGAAATGTTTCCAGACGCATTCTAGAAAATTAGTGCCATGGTACTGAAACTGCTTCAGGAAATGGCAGGCATTTGTGTACATATGTACACACACACACAATCACACACATACACACACACACACACACACACCTATGAGCACACACGAAATTGAAGAAGGAAAGTAAAGGAGGAAAACTGTAGGTAAATTTCTTTTTGTTGTTTTTAATTTGAGAGCAGAACTCACTGCTGATCTTTTAAATAAAAATAATCATTCATATATATATATATATATATATATATATATATATATATATATATATATATCACAAAGAATTTTTGCTTAGCTGTGTTTGTTACAGCCCACAGCAAATGCAAAAATTTCAATTGTTCCAAAATAGAACTATATTTTATTTATTTATTGTGATACTGAGGATTGAAACTAGCATTCCACACATGTTAACAATTGCTGTACCACTATGCTATAGAATCTTTCTGTCCTTTTTCACTTTTATTTTTGAGACAGGGCTTTGCTAAGGCACCTACATTAGCCTTGAAATCTCTCTCTAGCACAATCTGGCCTTGATTTTTAACATCATCCTGTCTCAGCCCCCCAATTTGCTGAGGTTACAGGCCTTTGTCACCTAACTCAGCAGAAGTGATTTTCCAAACACTCCATACACCAGATGTTAAAAGATAATCTAAGTATATATTACTAAAACATAGGTTATCCACTTTGCTTCTCTGAAAAAATTTCTGCATACCTTTTCTCATTTCCATTCAGTTGCTACCTTTGATTGATAGCACCCTTATTTGTCCTGTTCACCTTAAGCATGCATGTAGTTTGTTTTGGATAGTAAGTGTCACCTCTGAGCACAAGTTTTAAGAACTATGTCTAGAGACACAACACTAGGGCACATTTCCTGCCTAACATGAGCAAAATGTTAGGTTTAATCCACAGCACTAGAAAAAAACAGAGAACATGTGAGTTGTCTTGCCTCTTTTCCATTGGAGCCATCAGTGATTCTTATGGAGACTCAGACACCAATAAGTCTGGAAGTGAACATGTAGGAAAGAACAGTAGACTGACAATGATGGGCATATGCCACAAGGAAGAAATACGCTTTGTTGTAAACCAGGTAGATTTTCAAATTATTTTACTTCAGCATAATCTTGCCCATCCCATTAAATATAATAGTACATCGAAGGACTCATGTTAAATGACCTTTAATCTTTGAATTTTTTCTTTGCCATTCAAGAAAATTTAAATGGCATATGCTCATCATTGTACTCCTAAACTGGGTAATCAAGAAATCTAAAAGGAATTACACTCCTTCTAAAGAAATGTAAAATAATTCACCCAGTGAAATTACATTGAATTGGCTATGGCTTTATTGTGTGTGTTCATTATTCCCAAAAGCCATTTCTTATAGAGCAGCTACAAAATGTTTATAAAATAACTAGGTATGAAAATGAAATGCCAGCCATTCTTAGAGTCACATTGAACCAAAAGTCTAAGAATTATATAAAGGTCACAATCCGATAAATGCAGACAAGCCAGGAGGTTTAAATTTAGCATCAGACTTTTTGTCAGTGATTAAGTCCATTTGGGGAAGAAGAAGAAGAAGAAAATAAAAAAAACCCAAACTATCCAAAGTATAGCTTATGTATCTACTCTAGATAAAATACTCAATAGCATTTAAAACAGAAAAAAGTAAAAGTTTCTAATCAATAAGAAACATTTGAAGATCAAGAGTTAACTGACTGCATGTAGTTGCATATTTTTTCAAGGCGTTACCTTAGGTTTAACCAAAGATAAACCAGCTAGTGAGTAGATTATAAATAGTGTACAGATAGGAGACAGAGGGAGGAATTATTAATAGCCTACGTATAGGAGTCATAGAAAGACGGGAATTATCAATAGCAGATAAATAGGAGTCAAAGAGAAGGGTAATTATAAATAACAGAGAAGAGTTAGAGAGAGGGAGAGTTATCAATAACCACAGATAGCAGTCAGGTAGAGGGGTACTACATTTCTACCTTGACCGATTACATGCTACATGACTTTCAACAAATTCTGTTTCCTTATCAGTAAAATGGTAATAATGGCTACTCATGTAGTTGCTGTAATTTATTAAGTCAAATATGAAATGAAGCTGAAAAATGAATGCAATGCTACATGAACTCAGTTTATACTGGGTTATACACATAGTTTGAAGCATTCACAGAAGGAAACATTCATTCAGCACCTTCTCTGCCAAATTCTGTTCTCGGCACTTGAGATCTATGCATGAACAAAATGGTCAGAATTCATTCATGCGCTCAGTATACATTAGAAAGAAGAGAGTCAGAGCTAACAATTGAGTGGGGATGTAACTCAGTGGTAAAACATAGACCTAGTGCGCAATGAGTAACTGAATTCAATCCATGGTTTTGCAAAACAACAAACAAATATTCAGTGTGTTAGAGGGGACAGTGTAAGGAAAGAAACAGTACTGGAGAATAAAGAGTAGCATGTATTTTTCTCAGAAAACTAAAGAAGACGACTTTATAGGCTTTGTTAAGAAGTTGGTCACTGAATAACAATCTGAAAAGGTTCACATGTAGATAGAGTAATAAAGTATCTTCTAGAACAAGAACTCAATGCAGTATGTTACTTAGTGTTGATCAAAGGTGAACTATTTTCGATGCACGGTTAAAGAACATGTATTCATCCAGTGCCAGACTTTCTCCTTCTGAAGTTTGAGCTGCCAGTATCCTGCACAGGTCAGCAGATTCACTGCATGGCATCCTGGAGAGAGGAAATGATATGCTCAGTTAATCTTTAGTATATAATTTCCTTACCACAGAGAGAGAACGGAACCTAGTAAAAAGTCCAGAAAAACCCCCTCTGGAGCATGAGACTCCTTTAGAAGGATTCATGATGCCTGTTTATCTGAGATAATATATGAAGATGCAACAATTGTGCAGCCTATAAAGTGTCGAATCTTACCTCTCTGTCACAGTCTAAAAAATTCCCCTAAACAGCACACATGTAATAAAACTGAAAGTGTACATGGATTCTTCATGTCATCTGCTGCTCCTAGGTAGTATTTTGTTGTTTTTATTCACCAGTCATCACATTAAACTACAGTGTGTTTGTGGTACTGGGCACCAGTAGCTGACCTAGGTCCAAGGGAAGGACAAAAATCACGAAGCATATCATATCCCACTTTCTTAACACCTCCAGAGCCCTCTTAAGCCTCACACCTCTCTTGCTGCTGAAATAGCAACTACTTCCCTCCACCTCGTTCCATCCCTTTTATTGCTTGAAAAAATAAAATGTCTGAAGGTTTTGGAAAGCTCTGAGTAAGAGAAACCCATTGCCTGTACATGCATTCTTTCTTTCTTTATATGGGGCTCAAGGTAGCCACTGAGAAGGCTGTTGAGGTGGTATTTCAGAGACCGAAGGAACAGCAACGCAAAAAAGAAAACTGATTTGCCCCTTGGGGATCTAAGTCCTCTGCAATGCTCATTAAAACTTAACTTGGATTTTTAAAAGTATTAGAAAACCCTTTAGAAAAACATTTTCCAGTGTGACCTCATCCAACTGGATGTCCTGCTTGGTTAAGCTTACCAGAGAGGGAACGGAATTTTTCTACTGGATTGCAAATGATTGTATAGACAGAGGGGGAAGTTAAAAAGCCTTTACTTATGATAAAATTGGTTGAACAAGCGTTGAGGTTCCAAATCTCCCTAATTAAGCTCTGCAATGGTTTCTGCATTCTTTTTTGAAACCAGAGGGAATTCCCTTGAAATGAACAAATATTTCATATGGTTAAGTATTCATTAAAATGAGCAATGGGGAATGAACACAGTATCCAATATCAAGAGAAAAACTGTGCAATGGAAATGGGTAGATACATAAGACATTAATAATCTAGGATTCTGGCAGCCTGACCACATCGTCACCTGTTGTTCCTGTTTTGCTAATTATTCTTGCTGTAATTTACTCAGCTGTGCCAATGAGTCTGGAGTAGAAGGAGAACTAATCCAGGACTGAAGCCATTAAGGTAATGTTAGCTGTGCTTTTGTTACTCACAACCACTTGAGTAAAAGAAGACACACATTTTTATAAGAAATTTCAGAGAGTAAGGTTTATCTATTTTAAAAGCAAAAAAGTACTTAAATGCTTGTGCAACAGATATTTATACTATGTGAAGTACCATTTAGACTCTTCTCATCTTTTATTAATCCTATCATAGAATTCAGTAAAGATGCTGAATTGAAATTCTGAAGATTTATCTACTGATACTAATATATAGTTTCAACATTGATGTTTATTTCTCATTAAAGCAAGATTTGTCTGAAAGGAAATCTTATAGGCAATTTACTCTGAACAGAATTTTGTTTTCCTTCTCCTAATTTACATTAAAACATAAAATTATTTTATAAGATTCATATGGAAACATTCATTAAATAGTAAAGACAAATGGTGCAGGTAATAGAAAATAAAGATGATTGTAATGTGTATCCCTATTCACAAAAAGAATAGTAGTATATTCTTTTCATCTCATCATGGTTTTCAAGGACCAATCACCCAGAGCTGCCAATTAGAGCATTTGAAGCATCAAGGTTCTTTTTGCTACGTCCTATACTCTAGAACTCACTGTCTTATATCTTCTATTATTGAATTTTCTGTTTTCTACTTCCTCAAATCTGTTTCCAGAAATTTATTTAAAAGTCTGATTTAACTTAGTCAGGTGTGCCTTTGGGTGTGTGGTTTTGAGCAAAGTCTCAGAGGATGCAAATTTTGAAAGCTATTCACCACCAACAGCATACCACTTAATCATGCCTGCCATAACACCTCTGAAAAGCAAAAGTACATCTAGTCCCACTTTTCAAAAGAGATTGTCTGGCAATGGAGACCAGTGTCAAACAGTCCAATAGGAAATGCCTAAACTATGGAGAACTGTATTTTGGGTAATTTTCTCTTATTTTAATGACACAAAATGTTATCTCTAGGAAAAAATAATGGTTTAATTCTGTAGTAGGACAGGCCCATAGGGTCAAGGAAATTGGCTCAAACCAGTTGCCAAGGCATGCACATAATATACTCCTTAAGAGCCAACCTGAAGTCTGCCTGAGGGCCAAGCAACAGGAGCAGTCAGAGGTCCTGATTGTGCTCAGCCAATGAGGGTTGACCATGCAATGCCATCAGATTGGGACACAGTTTGGGTGCTAGGAGGAGGGTATGTAAGGCCTTCCCTGTTATTGAATAAAGTAGTCTGTTGTTCACCTTCAAATGACTCCCAGTGTCTGTGCTATTGACACTGCACCTTCTCACCCCCTCCCCTGAAGGAGCTGTTGGGATTCAGCAACACAATGCCTTAGATATTTTAACATGCACTTAATGAGAGCTGGCTTTAAAGGCATCCAACCTTTTCTTCCCCATTGTCTCAAATGTACACAGAACTAGGAAGAAATTTAATTTCAGTATATACAAACTTCTTGACAAAATTTAAAATGTGAGCATTATTTGTTTTACTCAGATATACGATACTGAGCTGTGTTAAGTCAGAAGGTGAATTAGGAATACACACTGACCCTGAAGACCTCACCATTATGCAGTCCTCTAATAGTTTACTATACAGATAATGTTGCCACTTGTCCTCTGAACAAAGACAGCAATTTTTGTGCTGGATTATTTTCAGAGACAATTTCTGGATGATGTCCATGGACAACTCAACCATGCTGAACCAGCAAGAAGATAGGGAGCATTTACTGGTGTCACTTCTAAGGAAAGTTACATGTAGAAATCAGAGAATACGTCCTGAATTGAGTATTGTATTAGAATATCAAGGCATAAAGAAAAACGAATGACTTCCAAACATAGAAAATAGTTCTAATTACTCCAAGCAGGGCAGTAGGAGTAGTAAAATAATTATTCATAGTTATTTGCAAGTCACCAAAAGAAAATAAGGAAAAGTTATGTTCCCAAAGGTAACATGATTGGCTAAATCAGGCAATGTCCACATCTAAATTTAGCTTTCTGTGTGGCTTGAGATAAATCAAGCTATCTCAAGTTATCTCATGAATTCAGTAGGCTCATAGTCAGTTATCGATTTGAAAATGCTCCAAATATCTTTGTTCCTAATTTTTACTATATATATACTATAAACTATTGTCATAAGTGATTTCTAAGCTTTTTATTAGGATACACGATACTCCTATGAAAAGTAGAGATTGTACATTTTGCTGTTTATGAAATGGTTCATAAAATTAGAACATAACATAATGGAACTACTGCCATACAATTCATCAGAGAAATATAAATACATACATGGAATGAACACTCTGTCATGTTTTATGTGATACTCATCTTCTGTATGGAGTAGTGCTTTCACATACTCCACAGACACATCAAAAAAGTCACCATATAAAATACTTGAAATCCATTATTACAATATATTGGTTCAACATAAGGCCATGCACACATGCATGCACATATGTGTACTGAAAACAAGTGGGCATTGCCATTACTCTCCTCACGGCCTTCAGATTTCTGATTCGATGGTCATTCTGGAAGTTCTACTTTGAAAGGAGAACCCGATTACAGAATCGCAGATCTGCCTTTTCAAGAGCTAAGCTAGGGATGGTGTCAGAGAAGAAATAATAAGTTAAAATGTGTTATTTGTAATTTTACTCAACACAAGAATAAGGGATGTGTACAATGAAGTGATGAATAGTGTAAATTAGACTTAAAAGGGGAAAACAGTAGCCTAGGTTACCATATTAGCCATAATTTTCCTGCTTGAATGTCTTCCTACTTGGAGAAGAGTGAGTAATGAAATATAAGCTCTCTGCTAACAGTCCGGAATATTGTTTCTATGTAGTTCAGCACTATCATTACCAGACACAATCCCCTCTGGGTACCAGGGCAGTCTGCTTACTGGCAGTTCTTCAATTACATATCTTAATTGGACATACAAGGGCATTGGAAGTTAGGATATAAAAGCAATGGGACATTTGGGAATAAAATCTCAAAATAACATTTTACCTAATTATTATCCATTTTTCATTCTGAAAGTTACATTTGGGATATTTTTCCATCACCATGCATGGTTTACTAAAATACACTTTAGAGTTGCCTGAAAGGCTCTTTTATCCTTGAAAATATCAATTCAGAGCATTTTATTTCCCTGGAGATAATTGATGCCAATCCAATGTCACACAGAGAACAATTCACTTCTTACACCAGGTCACAGGTGATTCTAAATGTCATAAGCTGATTTCCCCATTGATCAATTAGGTTTCTATACTTAACACATTTTAAAATTACATAGGCATAATGTTAACTTCCTTATGTAATTTACATAATGAAATAAATAATACTTTAAATTCTATTTATTCTTGATATTTAATTTCAATGGTATTTCATAACAGACTACAGCAAATGTTTTGTGGAAACATTTCTTACACAAAGGTCCCTCCATTTTTAAGAAATTCCTATTCCTGTACATGTGTCATTTCTAATGTTCATGACAGGACACCCTAAGTGGCCTCCAGATCTAATAAAATGCAAGTATTTAATACATATCACCTAATATAAAGAAACATTTAGAGGCTGGAGAATGTTTCACTCGGTGAAGTATCCACACAGTAACCATGATGATTTGAGTACACATCACAGAACACATGTTAAAGCTAGCCCTGCTGTGCATCTAAGTCCAGTAGACTCCTGGAGCTCACTGGCCAGCCAATCTTGGGGAAGATACTTCAGATCGTAAAAAAAAAATCTAAAATGTGTCAAAGCCTTGCCTTTGGAGCCTTTAGAGTGTAGGGAAGAAAAAAAACAAAATGTATAAATGGCATAAGCAATAATGGCATGGCTCACACATCTAGCTACAATATAGTCTCATTTTAAGTCTATTTTGAGCTGGAAATCTATATATGATTATGATTGATTCTTCCTTCATTTTTAATAATATTAGAGATGAAGCTAAAAGTTAACTAAATTGAACACCAAACTTTGGATAGATCCAGCCACTTCTCTAGGTAACAAAAAAAATCTTTTTTGTGGAAACCATAACTTTTATAATTTAAATTTTTTTTTAATTTAAAACCACCCTTTTATTAAGAATCAAAATTAATAGAAAATACCTTAGCATATGAGCACACATCAAGGGGAATAAAAGTCAAAGTCATTGCTTTAATGATTATTTTAAAATCCCCTTATCTATAAAGCACATCAAGCATACATTGAATATTGTAGAACTTAATGTATATTTTGGTTAAAAAAAAAAGAAACAAGAAGAGGTTTCCACTCCTGTGTCTTTCTAAATTTCTGAACATTAGTTAAATATTTAAAATGTAACAGGTAATTGCAGCTTTTCAGTGTTTTTCTAGATACGGAGACCATTCAGATCTTGTCACTTGTTGTCTAACAAAAGAAAAAGCCACAAAATCTGCAGTCATAATTGGTGTGAGGTGACCCAGCGGTCTGTCCTTGCCACTTTCCCCACTATCACTGGTGGCAGGATGCCGAGTCATTCCTCATAGCCGACTTTTGTCCGGGCACATGCTTCTATCAGACCCCCACTCCTCTCCCCTGCAGGCTGCTGAATGGAAAAATGCAAGTTGATAATTTCTACCACAGAGAAGAGGGATCTGTGGGGTGAAGATTGCACACCTCTCAAGTATACGGCTCGGTTATGAGCACTGGTAACTTTTACTGGTAAAACTGAAGAAAAGTGAGGTTGAAAGTACTCTGCTTAACTATTCTTAAGCATAATAAATGGGATTTAAATCTAACAGGTGAAGTGGTTTCCATAATGTCTGTCTGTCTGTCTGTCTGTCTGTCTCTGTCTCTGTCTCTGTCTCTGTCTCTCTCTCTCTCTGTCTCTGTGTGTGTGTGTGTGTGTGTGTGTGTGTGTATGAAAGATTATATAGATAGAAATAGAGATATATGGCTTTTCCCATAAATTCATAATGATCTTTTTTGTGTATGTAAATAGAAAAGGTAATCCTGAGAGAATATATATTACAGAATTTCGTGTTTTGTCTATGTGTGCTTATAGTATTTGTGTGTAGTGCATACATGTAGTATGCAGGTATATGCACCTGAGCACATACCAGACAAGGCATCAGATATCTTCCTCTGTCACATTCCATTTTATGTTGAAGAAAGCCTCTCTCACTGAACTAGACGCTCGCACTTTTGGATAGGCTGGGTGGCAAAGTCATCCTCAGGATCAAGCTGTGTCTACAGTCTACTTGTGCAAATGCTAGTGTTTCATGTGTGTGCAGCCACACTTGGGTTTTACATGGGTTCTTAGTAAAAATGAAAGCAGGTTCTAAAGCTGTAAAGCAAGCACTCTTAAACACTGAACCATCTCCCTAGCCCTGAGAATTTTGTATTTATGATAATTAATTATAAGAACAGCTATTGCTGTTCTTTTCAAAGAAAAATGCATCTATTATTTACTAGGATATGATTTTCCCAGAACTTACAGTTCTGTCTGCTTTAAGAAACTTAGCCATTTATTACTAAGAAAAGTCAACATTTTTGTTGTAGCTGATGATCTTTATATTCAGGAGTTCTACAATTACTCATGTTCATACCACATTTAAATTTTTTATAACTCAATGATTATTTTCAGTAGAAAATTTATTTTCCAGTATCTATAGAAAAACATCATACTATGCTTTGTGCCCTTTCTTTCTTTCTTTCTTTCTTTCTTTCTTTCTTTCTTTCTTTCTTTCTTTCTTTCTTTATTTTATTTTTGCAGAGCTGAGGACTGAACCCAGGACCTTGCACTTGCTAGGCAAGCGCTCTACCACTGCACTAAATCCCCAACCCATGCCTTTCATTTCAGTGTAATCAATTTGGTTCAAGATGAATATGGCCTCAGCAAAAAGTTGACTGGTCTAAGAACCAATGGAATGAATACACACTGAGAACATGGGCAGTGCATGCCACAAGGATGAAAACAGAGACAGCCAGGGTTCTGTATCCTAAACATATTCCAACTGTGTCCCGAAGTAGATACTTCAGGGTAGATCCTGGCTGTAATTTAGTCACTTCTGCTAAATGGGTGCCATTTACCATAAACCTGGTCATACTCAGCTCTGAAGCATTTCTGCAGTCTCTTTATTGTCCGTCAGGACCACCTGCTCTAGACGAATCTTCACAGTCACAATGGTGTTCTGTGAGTCTCACTGGGAAAGAAAATTGAGGGAGTTCAAATACAGGAAGAGGTTTTTGTAGCACAAATCTTGAGAATTTAAGATTTTTTCTTTCTATAGAGCAACAAATTTCATCATTTAAATATCAATCAAATTTTTATGTTCAGAAAATGACAGAATTTACTATTAATTACTATTTCTCTGTCTTGTTTTATTTTACTTTTAATCTCAGTAAATTTGTACAATAGAATATAGAGCAAATGTAGTAGAGTAGAATCAATCAGGGAATGTAGTTCATTTTCAAAATATGACTTTTTAAATTTCTTACACCCACAACTATCTGTCCTTTTCTACACTATACTAAAGAAAACATTGGACATATTATTTTCATTTTAAATATAAATAGAGAATGATATACACTTTTTATTTAAAATGGCTAAAATATAACTTTAATGTTTACAATGATTTCTTAGTATAAGCAAGCCTTTGGAAATGTTCAATAATCCTATCATGCTATACATGCTGAAATTTAAAATGATTACTTAAATAAAGACCTAATTATGACCCATGGATTGTTATTGAATGATACTTGCTTCTTAAATCTCTTTTATCATCCAGTCTTTCGTTCCTTTCGCATGAAAAATCCTCTTTCTTTGTAGTTACTTGTTGAAAACCTTCTGACTTCTTATATGTCAATCAATTTCCCAGAGTTTGGGTTTTGCTGAGAACAGTGTGGTGTGTGTGTGTGTGTGTGTGTGTGTGTGTGGAGGGGGGGGGGCGTGTATGCTTCTCTATCTTCTATATTTCCTGTGATTAGAAATTGGATCTAGAGTCTTGAGCAAATTTAGCTTTAATATTTCATTCTCAAATATACCACGTCGTTGTGAAGTATCTTCAATTGTAAAATTCCTCAACTTTGAACATGACTTACTTTTAGTAAAAAAGGCATTACTTTTGGAAACTAAATACATGGAATCTATTCCTGACTTTTCTTCCATCTGCAAGTGAGCCTTAGGCAAAATCACTAATAAATATCTTGCATTCTTAACCTATAAAATGTGGACAATAGACATGATCACTAAAGGTTCCTGTGGAGACTAATTGTAGAGACAGTACTTTTGATAGTTTATGCTTGGTGCATCTTGAACACTCTCGGTAGATATCAATGTTACAATATTACCAGATAGCTGAAAGAGATTATGAGGAGGAGAGTTATGTAGGAAAAAAAATGCAACGATTTTTATCCATAGGGCAGCTACACTGACAAGTCTGATAAAGATGGAGTTTCAATACCTAATAGAAGAGTTGAAATGTGAGTGCACTGAAAGGTTCAAATATATCAGGGACCAGGTAATGAAAGCCACAGCCTTTTGTCTGTAGGTCAGTGATTGAACACCCGCGGGTTAGCAGAGCTCAAAAGAAAACGTCCCTCACGAGCTCTGTGAAATATATTGTGTCTCTCTATGTACCGTTCTTGCTTAAAAACACACTCACTTTACATTTCACTCATTCCTAGAGATCCTTTGACAGCATCAAGTAAAACAGAATGGATCTCTCAGTTAGACAGAAAGACCAAAAACAACAAGAATGGGCTCATTCGCTGCCCTCACAAACAGCAGTTTCTAAGGGAAGTTTCTCTTCTATTAAAAACTCCTCCCATATTTTGTATAGTTTCTAAGGAATCAGATTTGTTTATTATGTTTAAAAAATTATCTTGAAAATGTCTACTAGCTAAGGACTTATATGTTAAATTATAAAATCTCTGTGCTTGGAAAATGGTAACAATTTCCTGTCAGATGAGCAAAGGAAATATTAGTCTAGGTACCTAGAGAAACTGCTTATTAGCAATAACTCTTAGATAATGGAATGGTATGCTTCTTAGGCTTTGTAAGTTTTAAAGGTAAATTGGAAAAATGTTCCATTCACTAGAGGAGTAAGTAAAATGTTCTTTTCATCTTCTTTTCATACAACATGGTGAGTATATTAGGAATGTACAATTCACCCACCCAAACTATGAGCAGGGGGTGTCAAATGTTAGATTCAGTCTGAGTTTCGCTGGAGAAAGTTCCACCTCCAGATCCCTGACCAAAAACTGAATAATACCAATATGGAAATTTGGAGCAAAGTCAATTGTTAAAGTCAGATTATGAGATTTTAACTGCCATCCTAAAACCACTTACCCAGCCATTCAACGTTATTTCCACTTGCCAGATTAACACCCAAGAGTCATTTTGACATTTAAAAAAAAAAATTCCCAATTATACATCCAACTGCTGATTTACAAAGCAAAAGCCAACCTGTGATTCAGGCTTTAAAACCCTGTTTGCCTTAGGGATAGATGGATGAAAGAAACTCTAGCTTTCTGCTAAGGGCTAATATTCCCACATTTCCATATCCCATTTATGGCAGGCAGGCTTTAGCAACTCAACTTAAGCAGTATCACTTTCTATAAGGTGCTTGAGTGGAGAAGCCATCAGGCTAGAATGGGATAATAAATGACAGAGACAGGAAGAGGTCACTGCAGGCAGCCTCCTGTGTCAGCTGCCAAAGGAAAATGGCTGTGAGAAGTGAACACATTTTTTTTTCTTCCGTGAGCGAAGGATGGGAATTTAATAGTAAAATAGTATATTGAGTAGACATATATTGTATATTGTCCTCTTGCTTATGCTCACTAAAATATCTTTGTTGTCCTTTGCATGGGGAAGGTTAACAGCTCAACCTAATTCTTTGTGCCAAGGAACGTTACTGGCTGCCATTTGGTTAAGGTCTAATGGGCCTGCCGGGAGTTGATAACTGAATGCTGTGCTCACTGGAGCACGCTGCTCCACAGAGGGTCTGGAAGAGAATGTTTGACTTGGAGAGAAAGGGCTGCCGCTCCAACTGCTTTTCCACCTGCAGAAACAGAGCCTTTGGGACAGTAGCACCACAGTTAGCAGGAGGCCAGACTCCATCACAGGGGATCCCAAGAACGAAAAAGGTGTTAAAGTAGCCAGCTCGCCTGTTTTGCCAAGGATTTTCAGGCCTTGCTGGTTTTGGCAAGGTTTTGAAATATCCCACTTCTCTCACCCTCGGCGTTTCCCTTTCCATTTCTTACGGATAGCTTTGGGAATTGGGATGGGTTTTAAGGGGTTGTGAGATTCACACCCCATGTTTCCCCACAGGCCTTCAGCCAGCACTTCCCTGCTGTGGGGAGGTGAGAGACCCAGCAGAACTAAGAGGATCAAGTTGCCTACCAGCACAATCACAATATACAGAGGGGAAACTCCAAAAGGCCCTAGTTGATTAAAGCACGTGGAAAATTAACACACACACACACACACACACACACACACACACTCACACACTCACACACGTATATTATCAATAGGGAACATTGCAGCTTTCATTCTGTAGATACTGAAAGCCCAGTTTGTACTTATACAGGAAGAATTGTCACAAACTCCTAATGAAGGCACCTCCCATGTTTCTTTTCTAAAATTGCCATGGAAAATCCTGAATCACTTGCACCAGACTGATGTACAACAGTGACAAGGTCGTTATCCCAAACCCATTTCAAACTGTTAGTTGTGATGGTACAAGTACACTCAACTTAAGTTTGTGTGCTTGTGTTTTGTTTCAAAAAAATCATTAACTGTCCAATTCAGTGACACTAATTACATTTACAAAGGGACCAAAGATGTCACTACCATTTCCTTTTGATTTTTTTCACCCACAGGCAAACAAACAAAGACAGTTTCAGAGCACAGCATTTTGCAATCATGACCCACACTTTGGGTTCCATATGGAAAAGGTATGAGTTCATTTAGAATAATTTTTGGATAGATAGATAGATAGATAGATAGATAGATAGATAGATAGATAGATAGATAAATAGATAGATAAGATATATAGATATATAGAAATATATATCACCAACAAATGAACACTAAACTTGTGATGTCCACAACAGTAGTTTTGATCAACTTCACTTAAGCATTTCTGTGTGCTGTACTTTCCCTGGTAAAGTGAGATCTAGGGCTTACATAACCATCCTAATCTTTGGACTAAATCTATAATTATATAAAATAAACAGTGGCTGAAAGCATATAACACATAGATGAATTATTAAGGCCAGAGAAATTAGTGTCAAAATCTAGAATTCTAGAACATTATTTTAACAAACATTTCTAAATTATTACTAAGAAGCCAATGTAAATACAATTTTAAGATGGCCTTAAGTAAGCACAGATAATATAGAGCTGAGAGTTCTTGTATAAAGTTCGCTCAACAACTGATCAAAATTGTCCTTTCTTTCAGAAAGCCAAACAAATATGAATTATAGATTTGCCAGTTTTAGACACAGCTAGCTTCTCATTCCACTCAATTCTTGTTCATTGATTAGTAAATCCAATCAATGGCAATGACAATTTGAGAAGTAAATCCCTCCATCAAATCTGAAATCTGGAGCATTGCATTCTTTGAAGTTCACCCTTCCCTTTCATCACTACACATTTCAGTGCTGTGTGGGGTAAATGCATCATTTATTTTAATCCTGCTGAAATGGATGGATGAGCCTAAATAACACTGCAAACCCTTTCCCACAGAATGCTGTAATTCACTTTGAAGTGATAGCACTTTTCGGATTAAGATGTATACACTTTGGTTCTTTGACTAGTTATCCTGTCTTTGTGTATTATATTAATAAGAATTTAAGACAAGATGAAGTCACAAATGCCTTCTAATATAAGTCGTAAGAGTCTCAAGCAAAATTCCAATAGAGCAGCCAACCAAGATGGATAACTATTTTGAAGGGAATAAAACTATCATTTAGTGACTACAGGCTTCAGTTTTCTCTTTAAGCACTTGAGTTAGAGTGACTCAATAAAAATCAGTCTTGAAAAATATTTTCATTTATTATCACATTGCCAGCATTCAAATGAAAGAAGTGTGAAGTACTATTGGAAAATAAATGAATAAACATTAAATTCTTAACATGGTGCTTACTGTGTTAAGCACTTAATTCATCCAACAGTTCATAACTTTTCATGATGGATATTCAAAATAGATATTGTCAAAAAGATATGTGTAAAATTCACTAGTTTAGGACTTAATACATTGTATGAATGTAATACATTATTCTGAAGAGATACTTAAACATAAACTCTATAGTACAATCTTTAGATATGAATTGTGGACTTATTTTACATGAAGATTGTCTTGTAATTATTTGCATTATAGAACAGGTTCAAAACAAGATACTGAGACAAAAAAATTCTCCTAAAGTATGAGTATATAAAAATAATCTAACTGCCTCAGAGCATTAATTGCCTTGTTTTACCTATACAGTAATTATTTATCATTTAATGATAAGACACAGCAAGAATTAAAGATCAATTAGGAACTACAAAAGTAAAATAAAAATGATATGTAAATATTTGGAAACTTAAAACACACATATTTCAACCACATGCTTTGAGTTTATTTATAGCATTATATTGATATCACATTGATGAGAAGTCTTTAAATTAACAGGTTTTGATTTCCTCTATTTGTAATGTGTCTAGAAGTTTTCTTCAAAAAATGTAAAGTACAAAAGTTGTATTAAAATACCCAAATTCCATTATAAAAATGTATTGATAACATTGTACATGTACCATCAACATACCTGGAATGCTATGTTCCCATTTTCTGTAAACTGAAGGAAACTACTTTAAGTATGTTTTGGATTATTTCAAAGGAATAGATGAGGGTCCACTTAAGATAGAAAAGTAAGAATTGGTCACTAACACCAATTAGGTGATCCGTGAAAACTGGTGTTTCACACCTCCCTTTGAAGGCTCTCATTGTATCCCACTAATAATCTTCTTCCAACTCCCCCTTTACTCATTTTAGGAAGTCAAATCCCACTTCGCTCATTTCTACTTAGTTGGGTCTGTTCTTATTCTCAACATTTTACAAGATCGCTACTTGCTTACACTTTGTTTGTTATGTCATAAATTTGTTGTTTGTTGTTGTTATTTTTATATTGCTATTGTGTGTGTACAAATTCATATGTGTATGTGTACATAAGTGTGTGTTTATCCAAGCAAAAACATGTTTTCTATAAGCTTTAATCATTTATTACTCTAAGTGATATTTCCTTCCTATAGTTTATATATTTCATAACAGATACCTGAAGTCTAGTCCCAAGCACGGTGTAGATGAAAAGGAAAGACTTCAGCTTATTACAAGAAACAGAGTTACGTACTGACATATTAAACTATTTGAACTTTCCTGAGAAATAAGTCAAGGTTCTGCAATGCTTTCCTCTTTCCAGGGAGACTAAGCTACTACTTCCAAGCTTTGCCTGGAAACAGAAACAGTTTGTAACCACCCATGAATTACCCAGATGATTCCAGGTATAGAAATGAAAGACACCGGGGGAAGCATCCAGGCCAGATAGTGTCACTCTGATTAATTTCACTTAGGAAATTAATATGTTAATAATGAATGGGGCCAGCTTTGGTAAGCATTGTTATTTATCAAAGTTGTTTGGCTTTCTAGCAAGAAAAACACAAAGTCATCAGTACGTGAGTTAGGTATTGAAATGGCAACTGTTGTAGAATGCGTTAAGATATGGAAGGGAAATATTGAAGACTCAGAGATGCCAGAACATATCTTTTCTATGCATTTTCAGATAGTAATTTTGAGTACATGAGCATCCTTTGGGATGGCAGCCCACATCTCTTTCTACTTAGAAGAGAGATCTGCTCCCATGCAGGCTGTCAGGCTGACACTTCATTAATATCATGGTGATATGATTCTAGTTTTAATTGTAGAACTTCTGGCAACATGATCCAGGTAGTGGATCAGTTTAATGGGCAAGTAGTCCTTCCAACTTCCTGGGATTTACTGTGGGAGTTTGTTTTGTGCCACTGTCACAAAACAAATGAGACTTGGTCATTTATAATGCAAATGTTTTATCTCCTGAGTTCTGGAGAGTGGGAAGTCTCAGATATTGGCCTATAGTCTAGTCAGAGGTTTCTTGCTCCATCATTCTTTGGCAGAGAAGAAAAGAGAAGACAAGAGAGAGCAGATTGCAGAATGAAAGGAGGTAGTGTCGTCTTTCCACTGTTGAGACAAAAATACCAAATGCAAATAATTTCAAATGGGAGAAAAATGATTTGGGTTCAAGATTTCAAATGTTTCAGCCAATGGTCTCGTGGTTCCATTGTTTTGGGTGCATAGTGAGGTAAAATATCATGGCTACAAGAGATTTTGCCAGAGAAGTTGAGGCTTCTACACCACAGAAGCCTGAGTGAAGGGAAAGAACATGGGGGTAAGGAGAAAGCTACTAATGGTAAGAGAGACAAGATCTTGTCTCCAACCTTAGTGACTCACTTCTTCCAACTAATCTTCACCTTCTAGAGTTTCCAGCCGACAGTAGTCGTTCAAATATGAGCCCACACATGAATGTACTGATGAAGTCAGATGCCACGTGTTCTAATAACTCTTCCAAAGCCTTTCAGATTGCAAATAAGCCTTTACTACATGGCCTTTTAGGAGTATTTTAGAACCAAACCATAAAGAAACCTGAATATGTTGTGATGAGAAATTGACTTTTATAATGATACTACTCCTTTAATAAGATCAGAATCCTCATGGACTGCTCACCTCCTTTAAGTCCTACCTCCTAACACTGCTTCTGTAGAGGTTAGGTTTCCAACACACTTTGTGTGACACACACATTTTATGGTATTCACAAAATAGAATTATCATTAACTGCTATAAAAAGAATGAGCAACAAATAATAGGATCAACTACTTTGGCTCAGTGGAGGATGGAGACTATATTGAGTCTGAGAGACAGACAGTGGGAAGGTTTGAAAATTTGGGAAATTGAAAATTCCCTTGGATTTAAATAGAGAGATATGTAGCATCAAATGTTAGAGTGGACACCCACATCATCAGAGAGCTTTGGGCAGTTAATGTTTACCTGGAGTAGGTGGGCAATGTTTTTCCTCCAGATTACACTATCTTCAAGTTGTGGTGTCTCTTACAATGCTGAATCAGTTCATGTTCATTGGAGTTTTTCTGTTCATCATCCATTCTTGCTCTTCTCAATTCAGTTAACAAACTAAAGCCAGTGAACTTCCTCAAGTTCAAGCCTAATCACACTGTTGCTTCCAAAACCTGAGAACAAAACCCATATTATTTACATATAACCTGGCCTCTCATCATCTCAGCTTATTCTATAAACTCCCCATATAACATTTTAAGTCCTTTTTTTATATATCAGCGCTGAATACCAGGGTATCTGATTTCAGCTCTGGGGCTAGTCCTCTTTTCCTCTGGGATGCCTTAGCTGATGTTTGAAAATAGACCTAGCTATTCTTCCTGGGAAGCCTCAGAGCACCCTAGAGCCCTTTGCAAACAATATTGAGATTTGCCACTATAGATTTGAATCCTCCAATAGAAAGTGCCTTGGGGGCAAGGACTACTTCTCCTTTACTTCCAGGCTTTGCAAGCAGCACAGCTGCTACTAAAGCTTCTCTGAACACAAAATTAGAATGAGGGTGGTAGTTTTCTCTGGGGACAGAACAACTATTGACTGTCAAGGAGAACAAGGGAAGCTCCGGCAGCTGAGAAATCTATATCTCGATCTAAATGGAAGTTACTCAGTGCATACATGTGTAAAAACGTACCAGTTGAACTCTTAAATGTGTTGTATTTTCTTGGCTTCACTGAAATATATTAAAGCTCAATGGCTTAAAACCAAAACTTAGTACAGAGGAGGTAAAACTGTATTATTAGAGATTAACATCAGAGGTCTGAGTGCATTGAGCTTGTTCTTGGAAACGAATAACAGCACACCCAAGAGATTTTCTAATTATCTTTATTTTATGTTAGTCTTGCAAATTTTATCAAGTTTTATGCACGATATACACAAATTTGTATTTATACTACAATTGAAACCATTGATAAACATATATACTGCCGGCCTTTCTGTTTCCAGTGTGAGAAAAAAATTCTCAAATCATATCCCTATTCTCACATCAGAATCAGCTAAATCATACAGAATCACTGTATGATCCATCTGTATATATGTTTGCAAGTAAAATTATATGCAATATACATGGAATCTATCATACATTTATTAGTAACTTTTATAAAAATGAAATACAAACTGCTACAACATAACTGTTCGAGGTGTTATTTTAACACATATCTTTTGAAAACAATTAGCTACAATTATTTTCAGTACGAGGTATTTTTTTTCTCACTTTCACAGATCTCGTTAGTCACAAAGGTCTTTACACATCCCTCTTGCCCAGATAAATATCCTCCTACAGGAAGGATTTAAAAAGAAAAAAAATATTTAAAGACTGCTATTGAAGACTCTCACAAAACATTCCTGATGCCTCACTAAAGGCATCTTCATCGAGTTCACCCAATTTTACTTGAAGAGTTTGTGAACAGTTTGTGTTTTATTTGGTGTACCCACTCATAATGAGAATTCAGAGTGTAGGTGGGTGTAGCATCCAGGAAGAGATCGAGCTCTGGGCTCCACGTTCCTGCCTGGTGCTTGGCTCTATGTCAGCTCACTAACTGAAATTCAGTGTGCCATACAAACAAAACCTATGTTTGAGACCACAAAGCAGAAACAGAGTTTAGGACCCAGAAACAAACTCTACTCCTTACGACTTGAGTCAATGACCTAAAGTGCATTTTAATGCAATAACATTTATCGCAAATTTGTAATTGTGTTTTAACGACATCTAAGTGTCAAGAAAACACTTTCAAATAAAAACGTGGGTTTTTTTTTCTTAAATTCTCTTTTCTAAGCATGAAAAGATTTCCTTTCCAAAGACATGCTTTAACAACTTAGAAGGTATTACATTTGGAGAGGGATTTAAGGGCAGACTTCCTCCACCAGCACTTTAGATCTAGAAACACATCACTCACTGGTGTCAATTTGTGACAGTTCAAATTGCCAAAGGTATTTGGTAAACTTTAATCTCTGTCAGAACTGTAAAGGTTACTGAAGAGCTTCAAAACAAATCAGTTATAACAGTGTTTAAAAAAATATGAGAGTGGGTATGCAAGGAGATGTGTGTGCAGGTATATTTGCCCTTAATGAACTCCTTAGATATACCAGTATTAAGTTCAGCAATTCACACTGGTAACCATAGCAGTAAAAACAACACCCAAATATACAGGCTGAGCATTGATTTGCCCTCAGTAATAGATTTCTAATTGTTCTAGCTTTCTGATATATGTACTTTAATGTTATTAGAAATTTAGGGGAGTCCTCTCAATGGAATCAGGGAAATTGGGGTCCCTTTATGGGGTTACAAATTGCATTATAAAATAATTTAGAATGGACTCTAACCAATGCTTGAGAACACTTTTATAAGCATTAAAAAAAAAATCCCTCAGGTCAGCTGGCCAGAGGGAGAGAAAGGGGAAAATAAGCCAACCTGGAAGTCAGCCTCACGGTGAATGGAAGACTTCAGAGAAAGAGTAAGGAAGCCAGAAGTACACCCAGCCAGACCAAAAGCATCCCTAGTTTCTTTCCAAAAGAGACAACAAAGGAAATGCAATAGTCATATCTTTCTGAGGTGTAAGGGCCCTAAGAAACCTAACAGTGGCTTTGGGAAGGCACAATTCTGGGAAGGAGGACTGCTTTATCTCAATAAAGTAGTGATTATCCTTCTATCTCTTGAGCTTGGCTTAAGATGGACCCATCTTCCTGAGCAGTGGTCCCTAGTCCAGATGACTGACCTGCCCGAGTAAATAATCTCATAAGAGAGGGAACATTGGCTTTTCTCCATCTAGAGACAGGTGTCTTTGCTGACACCTCCATCCCAAGTATAGTGGCACTTTTCACAGATGGCTGCTGACATGTTAGCCACTTTAGCCACAGTCCCAGTAAAAGAAACAGGATAAGAATGGGAATCCCATTTCCTTTGAGAGTATCTCCTTTGGGAGTATCTCCTGAAAACTGCATGCAGTATTTAATTCTCATTGATCTAATTTGATTGGACAGCATAACGGGAGGACTCTGGTGTCTGAATCTAACAACAAGGTAGTCAGCTAAAACTGGAGACTCCTCATAATAGGAAGAGGAGAATTTATATTTGGAGTAGAAAGATTGTGTTTTACTTTAGAAAACAATGAAACATTCCTCTAGCTACTTAGAAAATAAAACTATGAGGTGATCCAATTAAATAATTAAAATAAAAACCCCATAGTGCAAGCTCCATTAAATTTTCACTCTTCAACTGAATATTTTACTGACATTCTTAAATATAAATGAAGGAATGTTTGGCTATATCAAGGAACATCCAGAAACTTAACATTTTCTTTATAAAATGCAATAAAACAATGGCAATTATATTTTATGGGAGGAGTAGGAGAGAAGGGGGCTGATTAATGTTTTAAGAAAAAGAAAGTTAACTATAATACAAATAATTTCATCCCACTCCTGAATCAGAACTAACTCTCTCCATCAGGAGTTCTGATGTCAGATTTGAGAACCACTGATTTGAACATTCTATTTCTGGAAATGATTTCTTTTTAGTAATTACTAACAGTTTATGAAAAGATCTGCAATTTTATTTTTCCAAGTGTTCAAGTAATCTTAACTCATCAAAATGCTAAAATCTTTTATATCACAGTAGTCTGAGACTTACTCATGTAAATGGCCTGCCTGTTCCAGAACAGCTGGAAACTCTCAGCCAGTGCAGCTCTGCATCCCCAGCCCTACTCCAAGCCACTAAGAGGGAATCATTGCTCTTTGTCTAACTATAAACTAAACTCAGACAAGGCAGCCAGGGTTTAGCAGCAGTTCTCCTGTACTTGGTCAGATGCCAGGTTTTCTCAGATGAGTCCCATGTGGAAGATGTTCGTAGCATCCTAAAGAGACCGTGACAAGATTTATGGGACCTTAAAAAAATAGGAGCCCACTCCATTATCCAGTATATTTCTTGATATTTGTTTGGACATCCATTCATTTATTGAAAAAATATCTCAACAATAAGAAATTAAAGTGAGACATAGTATTAGGCACAAGTCACACAAATGTCAAAGGGAAGGGTGCCTGCCTTTCTAGCAAAAGAGATTGCTTATTAGAGCCTACTCTATGAAGACTGGGGATTGGTCTCCCAGGAATTCCTAGTCATTGTTCTTAAGTTTGAACTCCTCAGTTTCATGTGATTCCTTCCACTCAGACTTCCATAGGTCTACCCTCTGATGTACAGATCATTTAGGTAAGGTTGAATTTTATCTAGCATGCCCTGAATTCCACAGTGTTGCTATCTTCTGCTACTCCTCTTCATTAACTTTCAGGGACACATTGTTTTCTTCCCCAAGCTTGAAAAACAAGCAACAACAAAAACAAATTCCTGTCACTTTGCTTTTCAGTTTATTCACTGTGTTTGGGGGTTAAATTCCAATTTGGAAATAACCTTCTTTACAGTATTATAAAATGAATGTATCAATGTCTACTAAGAAAAAAAATCCTAATATGCCATACACCTGCTTACCAGTCTTTCATGGAGTAAGAAGTCACAATTCTTGGCAAATAGCCAAACAAAAGCAATCCCCTTTAAAAAAGACACTGTGATTGAATTGAAGGACTATGTCAGAGCATGATTGCAAAGTGATGATTTCAGGTTCTGGGTTCTAGAATCTTAATCACAATGTCGTCCTTTAAGCTCTCCTCTTAAGGACAATGTTGTCTGGTGTAGGTGTAAAAGCTGGCTGTAATCACTAACTTCCTAGTCAAAACTGACAACATGATTTTAATATTCTGAATTATATTTATTTTATGGCAAAAATCATGAAAGTAATGGTTAATCTTTAGTGTCCGTGAAGGTGTGATCAGATAATAAATATGAATCATAGAATAAGGACTTGTGATACAAGAAAGACTAGAATAAGTAGTTGCTTTTTAGATATAAGTAAATCCTATGCAGCTTTGGAATCATTCATCAAAATCAGATTTTAAAATAGATACTGGTTGTGTACACCTGTAATTCTGGCCCCTGAGAATAGCCTTTGTGGTAGTTTCAATGTAATTGTCCCCATAAACTCATAGGGAGAGGCATTTCTAGGAGGTGTGGCTTTGTTAGAGTAGGTATGGCCTTGTTGGAGGAAATGTGTCACTGAAGGGAATAGCCTTGAGGTTTCATATTTGCTTAAGCCATACCCAGTGTCTCAGTGTGCTTCCTGTTACCAGGGGTTCAAGATGTAGGACCCCCAGCTTCTTCTCTAGCACCATGTCTGACTGCATGCCACTGTGTAGCACCATGATGATAATGGACTAAATCTCTGAAAATGTAAGCCACCTCAGTTAAATGTTTTTCCATTGTAAGAGTTGCCATGGTCATGGTGTCCCTTCACAGCAATTAAAACCCTGAACATGACAGCCTTAATTCTGGGACAATCTGGAATACTTAATAAAACTGTTTAATAATAATAATAATAATAATAATAATAATAATAAGAAGAAGAAGAAGAAGAAGAAGAATTGAATTTAGGTTATTTAAAGTCATCCAGTATTATCATGTCATTCAACAAAATTTGGTACCAAACCACAATAGGTTCTTCTTCTTTTTTTTTTTTTTTTTTTTTTTTTTTGGTTTTTCGAGACAGGGTTTCTCTGTGCAGCTTTGCGCCTTTTCCTGGAACTCACTTGGTAGCCCAGGAGGTTCTTCTTACAAAGTGTTAGAGATTCAAAAGTGAGTTAAATATTTTAAGGTCAAGGAGTCAGAGATCTAGTGAAAAATTTGACATGTGTAAATTGTTGCTCCACAGTGACACAGTGCTGTATATGGTGATGTTCTTATCTTCATAGCACATCACATTCTGTTCTCAAATATACTGTTTCTCAATGGCTTCTCATGCTCCTGAAAGAATAGCCAATAAGCCCATAAACATGAATGGATGCACTATCCATAATAAAATCATTTAGACAAATAGTAAGTCAACATTGATCACAGAAATTTTAACTTTGGAATTTATTAATTTAATTTCATTTAGTTTTGGAACAGATATTTCTATATAAATTTAGTATTTTTTCTTGAAGTTAATGGGATGGTGAAAAGGTGGTAATAACAACTCAGAGGTTACCTGAAATGAGGTTACATAAATAAATACATATTATGTAATATCAAATCAATTTTTTTATTTTTATTTTTTTATTTTATAATTTAATTTAATTTTACATATCAGCCACAGATTCCCCTGTCCTTCTTCCTCCCACCCACCCCCCCACTCCCTCCATCCCGCCCCCCATTCCCATCTCCTCCAGGGCAAGGACTCCCCTGGGCATTCAGCTCAGCCTGGTAGATACAGTCAAGACAGGTCCAGTCCCCTCCTCCCTTCACCCAGGCTGAGCAAAGTGTCCCCACATAGGTAGAAAGTTGCAAAGTGATTTCTAAAGGACATGCAACAAATATTAAAAGATTTCTACATGTATAGACAATGGCAATTCTGTTAAACTTCATGTTTTTGTTGTTTCCTATTGAATGCACACATTAGAAGGGTGCTAGGTGAGCCCTAGTAGGGTAAAGGAAAATAATGAGAGTCCAGGCATATGGGCACTCAGACCCAAAGAGGCAGCAGGAGACGTTTCAGTGCCTGGTGTTGGAAGTCATACGCCAGAAGTCAAGATCAATAAATGTTATCATAAAGACTATAAATTACTATTTAAGTAGGTGTGATGGTGCACACCTGTAAGGAAGAAGAGGAAGAAGATCTGAAGTTTGAGACAAGCCTTGGCTACACAGCAGTTCAAGGACAGGTTTGTCTACCTGACACTCTCAAAAAGTAAAAAATAAAAAAATAAAAAAATAAAAAAAATAAGCAGTTTTATTTCCAAGTTGGGAAACTGTGATCTAGATTTTTGATAGTGAGAATGTCTAGTCAATGGGTTAATGGAATGACTAGAGTTTTTACCCAAAACTTGTGACATCACAGAAATGAATCTTATGTCTTCTTTTAAGGTATAGTTTGTCTTCATGTATAACAGGAAAAAAGAAATTAATATATCAACTACAAACACACAGACTTCATCTACAAGCAAAATAATAGATTTTCTAAAATCAAGCCTTAGTTTTTTAAATAAATATACAATTAAATACCTAAATTGCTTTCTTTATTTCCAGTGTTGCCTTAGATCATTTATTCTGAAATAGTTAGACATGTGATAAACAGATAAGAGGCCAAAATTGCTGGAATGTTTTAATTAAATGTGTTTTCTTATTTCCCACTATATACATAGAATTTCTACCACATTTATAAATCAATATCTTATTTACACAATTCTACTTTTTTATAGAATGGACATTTTGTGCACATTTTATACTCTCCTTTCTGCCAACTCTCTATGAGTTAATTCTCTGTATCTTACTTATATGTATATCACTGTAGACCAAAGTGAAATTATTTTTGAAACTGTTATTATAAAAATACAATTAGTATGATTATCCTCCCCAGTTTTGATAATATGTTTGTGGACTTAATTAACATTTATTTTATTCATGTGAAATATTATTCATTTTATAAAACTAGAGCTTTGGAAATCTTACACCCAAAGCTCACTCTGCTACTAGAACCACAAGGCCTGGCTCTAGGTCCACATGCTTGCCTACATTAAGAGAAAGTAATATAACACAAATGGAAAAACTTCTTTATTTACAATATTGGTCAAAGCTAGAGGGAGAGAAACTCCAACTCTACATTGACCATCACAATTCACAGAAAAATATAAAGGCCAGAAATACATGCGTGTGGATTTAGCTGTAGGTTCTGTGGTAGATCCTGGGAGATGGCTCTCCAAGTAAGAGAGCAGAGCTTCTGGGGTGGGCTGTTTTCACTCCAAACACAGTATTTCTGTTAAGGAGGAGAGGTTGAAAAAGAATTTTTAAGGCAGATCCTAACTCCTAGAACCCAACTCTAACATGAATGGCTGCTAATGACCAAATCTTCCCTCCGTTCTCAAATTTTCATTTGATTAAACTATGGTAATTTTGTTGTGGTTGTTTGTGTTTACTGTGCTTCATGGAATGGGTCTCTTCTTTCTGAATATTCATTTAGCCCAACACTTAAAAGTCCTGTAACAGCGACTTTCCACATAGATTTGTTAAGTTGTAGTGTTCTTTTAATAATCACATAGTTAATCCTTCAAAATAACGTTGTATACAATCTGATTTCATAGTGGGTTTTATTCTTCCTAGAGTAGAAAGCTTTCAAGTTGATTAGTGGAGTGCTGAATGCTTTATATTGACAGAGCCCTGCTGTTCAGCAATCTATATTTGCAGGCTGCCAGAATGAAAGCCAGGGTTGGATCGTCTTTGTTGTTCACAGTATTTTAAATTACAAATGATGTTGATTTTAATCATCTTTGGACTATTTGCTCCAAAGCTCAATGCTGTAGAAGTCAGCTTTCTGATTGCGTATACAATATGTTTTATTGGCCTTAGCCTTCCATGGCACTTTTCACCTTTAAAATACTTTGTAAACAGTGGCAAGTCAATCCTTACTAAGACAGAAAAAGAGAAAAACAAATCCAGATGTACTGAGAGGTATGTGTAAAGCAAGTCTTCAGATCTATAGATTACATTTCAAGACCAGGTATTTACTTAGCTATTTACTTTCAAACCGAAAGAGCACATTTCAGGAAATTACATTTTCTTGGAAAATAGTACAATTTAATCATCCAAAAGAAGAACCGTGAGTAGTCTAAAGTATTGTTAAATGGTATGTATAGTGTTTGACATTAACTGCAGATTTAAAAAAAATAGGCTGCGATACAAAAGGAAGAATTTGTAATTACTACCACTTGCAGGCTTAGACACTGAAAGCAGAAAGACAAGACTCATGAGGAAACCTCAATAAGTCAAACGGCAAGGAGAACAACCTTCTGTA
This sequence comes from Peromyscus eremicus, assembly GCF_949786415.1. Classification (NCBI taxonomy): domain Eukaryota; kingdom Metazoa; phylum Chordata; class Mammalia; order Rodentia; family Cricetidae; genus Peromyscus; species Peromyscus eremicus. The sequence continues at coordinate 14,430,206 of NC_081429.1, read as the reverse complement.
TCTGATGCACATCGAGCTGTGACCATAATTTAGAACCAGTTAGCTGTGCTGTAATTTACAAGAAGACTTATTTTCTGCAATTAAATAACAAAATGCCATATTAGCTCACTAAAAGAAAACACTTAAATGTTAAATAAAGCAAAGTTTTTTGTTTGGTTGGCTTGGTTTTTTTGTTTTTGGTGTTGGTGGTGTTAGTGATTTTTGTTTGTTTGTTTGTTTGTTCTTTGGTGTGTGTGTGTGTGTGTGTGTGTGTGTGTGTGTGTGTGTGTGTGTGTGTGAAGAATCATTCACAAATCAGGCAGTACTTTGTCCATGTTCGGAGAGGTCTACCACCAGTGTAGCAGGCAGTATTTACAATGATGAGAAAAGAAATGGCTTACGGAGCTGGTTTAATTGGTTACAGCTGGACATTGACCTCATGATGAGGCTTTGCCTTATATGGACATGGACTAATCAATTGTGATCCTATGAGGGGGTAAAGCTCAGCTGCTGGGACTAAGACTTAGCTAGGAGTTATATTAAGACAGTCTACTTGAGAGTACAATTTGCTTATATACTATGATATAGAGACGTCTTTAAATCCAATTTATTTTCATGATAGTTACAGTTAGTATCTGCATAGCCAGAGTTCAGATATTAATTAGGAAAATCTTTAAATTTACTGATTTACTGAAAATCAAGCTTCTAAAGACCTTGAAGGAGTTACATCAAGAGATGAGAATTTAAGATCAGAAACAAGATAAAATCATCAAGTATTACAATGTAAAAGTTCTGGATAAATCAAAGTCATATCCAATCTCACACTCCCCTCTTTTTTTACAGATTCATCATAAGATGTACTTCCCATAAACTGATGGGTTATTAAGTGTATCTGTGTGTCAGCGATCATTGACAGTGTCAGGACAAACTTGGAAAATAAGGAGTGGGTCTCTCCACCACGTGACAGTGGTGTAGAGTCTTTGGGATGGAGTTTCCATCTTTCTAAACTCTCAATGTCATCACCAGCTACTCAATCATGTTCAGATCTCATTTGAAACATTATTTGATTTTAAAGTTTGGATCTTTGCTCCTTGACATGTTGCAGAGAATGACACCACATTCAGAGGGAAAAAAATAGATTTAAAATTGTAATACTTCAGCCCAAAAATTCAATATTGCATTCTGTAAACCCTATGTGTTTCTATAGACTTATTCTATGAGCTCTACTTTCTTTTTTTTTTATAAATTTTAACTGATGGTATGCACACATCTGCACAGAAATTCATTCCTTCTCAGATGACAGTATCTTACCAGCTACTCAGTAAAGAAGCTACACAAATCTGTTAAATTTGGGAGTAAGATGAAAACAAGTGGTCATTTAGGATGGGGCTCCTGCATGAACACATGAAGAACTTTTGATTGAAAGAAAAAAAAAATCGAAGTGTCCTTCCCTTGGAGTTAAGTGTTCAGTTTTTCTACGATGTAAGACTTTCAGGCTGGCTACCTTATTAAATGGGATGTTCTTTGGAAGAACAATACCCTCAGCTACGGAACACTAGAGCTGCTAAGTGACACCATTTACTTCCCAAAGTCTACATATACTCGGTCTTATAATTATTTACAATACAAATGGAATTTTGAGCACTACTGCAGGCTACTTGCTTTAAAAGCATGACCATATCTTATAAAACTGGTGATAGTAATGGCAGTTCCTATTTTACAACTTCCACATATGGGAGAGTGATGAATGATTGGCATTGACATAATAAAATGTGAAACAGCAGGAAAATATTATGAAACCAGAAAGGTAGCCTATTTTAACAACTCACTGTCAGGATAATTTTCCTCACATCAAACCTAAAATCTCCATCAGCTGCTAAGTACATTTAGGGCCATTCTCAGATGTCCACGTTTGGGCTGATTTCCCCTTTCTTACAGTCAAGACTTTATAATTTCAGATTGCTCTTCAGGCACATTTATTGGTCTTTCCTTGCAAATATACCAGTATTTTAATACTTTTTCCATTCTTTTACAGTTCCTGATATTGAAGTATAGAAATATTAAGAAGCATGTTCAAGGTTACACAGCAAATTAAAAACCAGCAGAGAATGGACCATATAGCACCTGAGTTTCCAGGCAGCCATGTCACTAACTAGGCCAGAGAGACTCTCATGCTGCCACTAAGAAAGAGAAATAAGCCAAAACTAGAAAATAAAATTTTAAATATGAAATGAAGTATGAAAATATAAGTCTCTTTTTCCACAGACAGAAACCTCATAAAACACTTGCCATGAGATTTGAGTCTTACAGTCCGTTTCCTTCCTGTCTTCTCTTCATTCTTTCTCATTTACATCAAGACATAGAAGCCATTGGAAGTCAGATACTGTATCTGATAAGAAAGTGAGGCATGTTCTACTGAATAATGTCTGGGGGTCCATAAAAATAGACGTTTCAAAGGTATTTAGGAATTCGTCTCAAGTGTTTCCATCCTAGGTCTCTTTTCAATCAGCTGTTATGATGACTATCAGAAAGAAAGAAAAGGTAAAGGACTTGGAATCTGAGCTTTGACAGTTAGAGCAATAAATATGAGGATCGAGCACTTCTAAAATTACTAGACGAAAAGTCACACAATTTACAGTGGAAGTTTCTAGTAGCAAAGCTGAGATTTTGATGAGGTGGTGAAGCAACAGAGACCTTGGGACATCCTACAGAAGGTGTTTTAATACTTAGTATAATTTGAAAGCTTTCAGTATTCCGAGAATCCCTCGACCAGGCTTCATTTTTGAATTAGGTTCAGATCTGAGGTTTGTGGTAGAAAAAAACCATAAAAAATTCCCATTGAAAAACAATAATCTAATTTGACAATGGTGTCAAAAGTGTTTTCACAGAGAAATGTTATTTTAATCTGAGCTTTCAAAAGATGCTAATAGTTAGCTAGACTGAAGAGATTGGAGAGGAGCTTTTCAAAGAATTAGAAAGTAATACATGCAGAGACATTAAGAAGGTGTAGGGAAAGGGTTACAGTGAAGGGGAAAACAGCCTAAAACACCAGGGAAGACAAAGGTATCAGATAATCAGACAAATCCTAAGGCTGTAAGCAAGGATAGGACATGTCTAACCTTTAGAGAATGGTGAGTAATTTTTTTCACTTTATTCTATGGTCACAAGAAACCATGTTTTGCAAGTGAAGTAATGTTACACTATTTCCACTTAAAAAAAAAAATATCAGCCTTGAGAGAGAGAGAGAGAGAGAGAGAGAGAGAGAGAGAGAGAGAGAGAGAATGTTTGTGCATATATGTGTCTGTGTCTACAGGTGGACTGGCAGGCATTAAACGCCATCTACAAACATAGCATTCCTTTCATCAGGAAGATACAGCTATCAGGAGAGTCAAATAATTGAATGATAAGAAGTCCCTTGAGTTCCCATAAGTTCTGTAAATTTAGCCTCCAAATGAAATGAGCCAAATGGGACTTCTGAAACTCAAAATTGTGCTATCATCAGCGAAGCTGAATGAAAAGAAATTAGACATGGAAGTAATAGGCAGCCCACTTAAAATGGTATCTTTTATAGAAACATCATTATGGGATAACTAAAAGAAGGAAATTATTTGAATGTGCATTTTTAAAAACACAGTTCAACAAAAACATGATTCTAGCAAAAGTACAAAAAATTCTGAAATGGTTGGATGACTATACCCAGAATGTAATATTCAAAGCTCAGTAAAAGAAGACAAAATTCTAAAATATGAAGCACTATATAGTGTAGTGTTTAGATGAAATTCAAAACTAAACTATTTAAATTCAGTAGTTAAAAGTTTACCAAAATTCTTCATTATTTTATTCCACATCTTTATAGTTACCTCTTAGTATAATTTGTAATATGTACAAGTTATAATATGCATAAATATATACCAAATACTTACTTACAAGTAACTGATAATTCCTTTAGCTCAGTTCATAGGATAGCTTTTTATTTAATTTTTTAGAGTTTTATTTATCAATATTTTAACTTAATAGAAAATATGTCAAAATAGTTCATTCACTTTAATATACTATATTTTGACATTTACTAGACCTAAGTTAAATGTCTCTGTTTTGGAGAAGACATTTCAAGACATAAAATGGAAAATCCACCGTTTCCTGTGATAAAGTGATTTGTATTTATGAATTTGAAATTGTTTTCCATAGAAATATAAATTCAAGCAAGAGATGGTAACAACTTTGTGTTAAGGTCACTTTATGCCAATACAATGATCATAAATTATTTCTGATGGCATCTAAATTTAGTCCAAAATTTTTCATAATTATATTGATTTATACATGAATCAAATCAGGAATGGCTATTAATAAAAAACAGACTGAACGCCGGCAGTGGTAGCGCATGCCTTTAATCCCAGCACTCAGGAGGCAGAGCCAGGTGGATCTCTCTGAGTTCGAGGCCAGCCTAGTCTACAGAGCAAGTTTCAGGAAAGGCTCCAAAGTTACACAGGGAAATCCTGTCTCAAACAAACAAACAAACAAACAAACAAATAAATAAATAAATAAAAACTGAACAATATTCATGTCCAGAGATATATTCTGACCATCAAAATAGTCCTAAAAATTTCCAATTATAACAACTCTAATTAGACACTTAAAATGCTTAATTTGACAGTTTAAAAAATACCATTTTAATCTTAGTATAAGTGAAACAAATTTGCCAGTACCTATTGCTTCTCTTATGTACTCTAAGCAAAAACACTGTGGTTTAAGACTGGGATGCTATGGAAATAAAATGTATAAATAGCATTGCATAAACACAGCAGATTGAGACATATACCATTAATTTTCTATACATAAAATCTCGGAAAATACTCCTCCTGATGTCAAGATTTGGTCTAGGCATTTTAATTTTACCTCTGCCCTCTCTTCTTCATGTCTGTGGGTTGTATTTATAGGTAAGGACAATAAAGTATCTTGCAGTAAAAGTGCTTTAGTTTCAGTCATTAGATTCCTACAGTGCATCTAATAAGGTTTCTGTGTTCCTATCTATCTTCATTCATGCAGATTATTCTATGTTATGTCATTCTTAAGTGGGGAGAAATGAGTAACACTCAATCAATGGATCTTGGCTGGTGCATTCAAAGAAAGAAATTCACAGAACACAGAAAGATAATTGTCAGAAGAAAGTTTCTTCATAGGATTATAGTCAAGAGCTTCAGAGAAAGATGGCAGAGCTCCTGCACATGAGGAATGAGACCCCAGAAATGGAGTACTATCATGGATCCCCACCTTAGGGTAGGTGAGCTTTACTAGTTTGAGGCACAACAGGAACAGTAAGTTGGTTTGCCTGTTGGTGAGTCAACAAGGTATTCACTGTCTCCCAGTTTTGATTACACCCTTGAGTACTCTTTCCAGGCAAAGGTGCTCACTTGGATGAAGAGATAACAAAGCAGATCTTATTCTGGAATGTCTGCCTTTAGCAAGGCCTGTAGCTGGAGAGTTTCTCTCCAGGTCCCGCAAAGGCCCTGCAGTCCTGCAGTCCACTTATAAAATAATCACTCAGATGCTTATATTACTTATAAACTGCATGGCTGTGGCAGGCTCCTTGTTATCTACTTCTTCTATCTTAAATTAACCCATTTCTATTAACCTATGCCTTGCCACGTGGCCCGTTGCTTCCCGGTACTTTACATCCTCATCTCAGTGGCTGGCAGCATCTCTGCCTCAGCCTTCCACTTCCCAGACTTTTCCTCTCTCTTTGTCCCGCCTATACTTCCTGCCTGGCTATTGGCCAATCAGCATTTTATTTATCAATCAATCATCCACAGCAAAGGACAGAACAAACAACAAGAACATTCAAGATTCCAGCCATGGGCAGTCACAACAGCTCTCTGTAGGATCCCTCTCCTAGAGCTACCTGACCCAAATCTGTCCCCTATTCTCATGAATTCGTTTCTGAACCATCAGTCAAGATCACCTTTGTCTAAAATGCCTTTATCCTTCCTGTATCCACGGACCATTCTCTCCTAACAGCCCATTACACTCTGAAGAACTGAAGAGGTAGGTAGGTCTGTAGTCCTGCCACCTGTGAGCACCTTCGTTGCTTTTCATGCTGCTCAGGCACCCAGAAACAGTGCTGAAGGTTTCTAAGACATTCACTATTTAAAGTTTGCATTCTAGTGTCATGTTTGGTACATACCTAAACAGTATCCTGAAAATTATGGGGAAATAGGTTCAAGGAATACCACCTACCCTACAGGGCTTCTAGTGCAGTCCCCTTGAGGCTTAAACTCAGAGATATGCTTTGAAGATTTTTTTTCTTTCTCACTATCCAACACACAGATTTCTCTCAATCTCCCTTTGCCATTTGTTTAAAAAAAAAAAAATAGTGTCAAGAGAAACAAATTCCATTCATGTAATCGGTAAGGAAGCTAATCTTTCGAATTTGTTTTTTCAAGACAAAAATAATTACTTATCACATTCAGTGCAGCAGCAGAGATACAAAGTCAGTCATTAATGGGATCACCCCTAACTCTCCGCAGGGGACTGCAGAGATTTGGCAGGGCTAGGAGTGGGCCATTTAAAACAGACCTGTTCCCCTGCGCTTTTTCAGGTCTTCAAACACCGTGTATTAGCCACGTTATTCACTGCTGTGGCCAGAAAATGGTGACTAAACAATTCATGGGAAGGTATACTTTTTCATATGTTTAAGAAGGAATATAGTCTACCATGGGAGGGGGGGTCATAGCACTAGGATCAGAGACAGTTAATCACTGTGCTACTCCAGTCAAGAAGCAGAAAGGGAACAGAGAGGGAGACCAGTCTGTAAAATTGAAAGTCCACCCACTGCCATACACTTCTTGGAGCCAGGCTTCACTTTCAAAGGTTCCACAAACTTACCAAACCACTAGGCGGGTACCAAGGGCTCAAACAAGTGAGCTTACAGGGGACACTTCAGATTCAATCCGCAACACATCAATAGCATAGGTACAAGTAAACCGCACATTTTGTGAATTACAGAGAGTTCTTTGAAATTCTTGCTTTTTTATGTACTAATATAACAGAGCCAGAGATCTGTCCATTCCTTCTGTTACTGGAGAACCACATTGGAAGACCCTGGAGTTTGGCTTCCTCTGCTTATCCCTAACTAAACCTCTTCGCAGCCACCTCCCTAGGTTCTGATGTTGCTTGTGCTATGAAGAAAAGGAAGAGGAGTTGAAGAGGAGTCTAAGTTTCCTTGACACAACATTGCTTGATCATCTTCCTAAAAAAAAAAAAAAAAAAAAAAAAAAACAAAAACAAAAAAAAAAACAGTGAATCACAATATTCCTTCCTTTACAAGTCCACTTTACATAGGAAACAATAATTATTTTTTCTGATTTTTTTTTCTGGATGTGTAGGATATAAATAGGAGCCATAATTGTTGGCTATCAATATGAATTGACTATTTGAATATACAAAATCTAGAATTAATGTGTTTTACCTCCTATTTTCTATGTTCAAATCTATTCCAGAAAAAAAAAAAAAAGAAATGGAAGGTTTAACTGTTTGAACAAAGTTTCATTTGAAGAAGGAAGTGGTTAGGATAGACAGACAGACAGAAGGAAATTCCAAAATTCTATTTCATGACATAATTACTTTCCTCATCACTCTCTATGGGTATCACGTTAATCCACTCAGAAATCACAACAGAAATTGCATACTGTACTCAAATTTATTAGTTCTTTTACTTCCTTTTGTTTTCTAGCTTTGAAAATTACATGCAATCAATAATTTGGATTTAGGAAATAGCATGAAACAGGTTGGGGAATATTAGAGTACACTAGCAACTCTGTTTTTCTTTTAACCCACAATTGATAAAAATGCATGATGGAGCCATGCCAAGCAGAATTCCTGTTAAAATACAGCAGAGTTAAGATCACATCAAGCTGATGGTTAATGTAAGATTGTTTCACATTAAAATCTGATATATTAAAAAATAATATAATATTCTAAGCATCCAGAGAGAAAAGACCCTCATTCATCTAAAAGGCAATGCCAAAATCAGGTGAAAAAGACACTCAAAAGTGTTGCAAAACTCTCTCTCTATGACTGACTATAAGAAAAGCTGTTTTTCTCCAATTTCATCATGAAGAAAAAGTCATGCCATTTTCCATTTTCATCTCCTGCTTTCCTCCCACCTCTGTCATAAATCGGTGGCTCTAACCATCCCGTGCTTTGATTCCTTCAAACTGGCACTGGCATCCTCTGCACCACTGAGTGATCGTCCCATTGGTCCCCTTCATCACTTGGTAGAAGCATAAGGCAATGACAGAGAGAGAGGGCTCTGGTACCTAAGCCAACAGGTGCTTCAAACAGCGTCAAAAGTCACAGCTGATTCATCCTTTGCTACACTAGACCTTTATCAATTGTGTAGATAAAATGTAAAGCCACAGGGAAAGATGGATCGGGGCTTTGGTTCTAGTAATAATGAATAATGAGTAATAAAAATAAGAGACAGTAAATGTAGAAGTTTTTTGGTGCACTTAGTTTCTCACATAACTTATTTGCTCACCAATTGACAAACTTGAAAAAGAACAGAGAGATTGGAATGACCCTGGATAGATTCACCTCTTTCACATGATAGAATAAAACCCATCAGGCAATGTAAGTTTTGAGATGGAAGTAGTCAAACGTGCCACTGAACCACATAAGAACCACAGAATAGATGTGATATATTTTATATCTTCCATCAGATGGATTGAAAAGGATTAATCTATTATCTTTAAAATACATAATAAATTTTTCATGTCACATTAGAATAAGCCAAAAGCTCATGCCAAGACTCTGTTTTGTTTATTTCCTAGTGGACATATTTAAAACCAAAAGAATTTTCCATCACTTTTATTCTCTCTTTATCCCTCTTCTTTTCACAATGTATGACTTTAAAGGACAGTATATCTTAAGCCAAAGGTGTTATTTGTTTTTATTCATTTGTTTGAGTTGATATAACAGTCTCTTCTCTGTATTTTTACCTTTTTAAAAAAATTAGGTTATAATTGAATTATCATTTCCTTCCCTTCCTTCAAATGTTCCTATGTACCACCCCCATCCCCTTTCCTTCAAATTTTTTGTCTCAATTTCTATGATTGTTGTTGTTGTGTGTGTAAATAAGGGATAAGGGGAGAAGATTCAAAGGAGGTGTCAACCTTACACAATGAACTACAGACAACTAATGGCTGCTGAGAGCAGAAGAAGACATAGTCTCCTCAGGGAAGAGTGCATCAAATGGTTGTTCAAAGCTTACTTTTTCTAATCATTCTTGCAGCTGAAATAAGAGACCTGACCCCAAAAATGTAAACACTTAATTGTGTAGTTAGAAAATAAAGGAGTAGTAGATAGATAGAGATCAGGGCTTTGTTTTAAAGATGGGTCTGTAAAGTAATAAAAACGAAGCATAATAAATTTAGAAGTTTGTCCTGAGCTTAGTTTCCCATATAGCTTATTTATTCATTGATTGCTAATCTTGAAAAGTTTACAGTACATTCTCTAATGTATCAGTTGTTATAGTCGTCTAAAAATATCAATAGTTTTTATTTTTTAGAAAAATGTAAATTATTCAGAGATCTCTATTTTTTATTTTTAATAACAAATACACTCGTTTGAACCTGTTTAAGACTGACCCAGTTTCATACTCTTTCCCATTGTATTTAAGGTTTGTTTTCCTTTTAATCAAAGAAATCAACAGATCTTCCAGGACTACGTTGTTAAATTTCCCTCTCTATCTTATGTTTGTTTTAATTTTTTAATTTTGTTTTTCTTTTTACCTTATGTCACACACCCACATGGACACAGTTATTTAAAAAAATGTTTACACCAAAATATGACAAAATTAGACAGTAATACAAATACTTAAAGTATATTTTTGAGAGATTTTAAAGTCCCATAATAATTTCACTTTATTCAGGAAAAAGTTAGAAACAGGAAAAAAATTTCATTTATTTTTTTTTTTTCATTCCTGTGGGGTCTCCCTTTTCCTCCTGGTCTGTTGACCACCAGGCTACAAGGACAAAGGGAGCAGACAGGGTTTGGCAGGCTGTGAGTAAGACTGAAAGACCCCTCCAGGAGTCAGCTTCAGTGAGACAGCTCAACTTTATTCCAGAGTGAGGGAAGTACATAGGACAGGGACAGCACTGGGGCATCACCTAACAGTGTGCTCATAGTGTGCTTCGTTTGCATTTGGCAGCAGGGTCCCCTCATACAGATGGTAGCACAATACTTAATTATCATATGGGTGAATGGGCAGCACAGGGAGAGCATTTGCAGGCAATTGTGTCAATGGTCATACTTAAGTCAGGCCTCCAAGCTCAAGGGACAGCTTCCAAGTAAGGTCAAGCAGAGAGTAGGAAGCCCCTGCTGGGGGAAGAGAGTTTTGCATTTTTTCAAGGAGCTCAGAGAGCAACAGGGTCTTCCAATACACTTCTATTCATACATACAAAACGTTACTTGGAAATGCCTATACCATGTGGTGTAAGTTCGGTTTGGTTTTGTTTCTGATTCTGATGGTTAATTTATCCCAAGGTTTTTGGTGACATTAATTAATGTTCTCAATTTCTGGGGATGCTATCGAGTTCACTGCGAGCTTTAGGCACCATAATTTTATTTTCATGTCCAGACATGTGAGGCTTTCTTATAAGAATAGCTAACTTCCATCACAAGAGAAAAGTATTAAAATCTAATTTAGCAGACTTGATAATTCTCCCCAGTTTTAGCTTGGGTGTTTTATATTCCGTCTGTACACCTCATGGCTATGTAACAATTCAATTACCCGAATTCTTCATCCAGAAAGTGACTTCTGGTAATTCTTAATCTGTTTGATTTACTACCCTCCCCCCTCCACATACACCTCCTAGTTTAATACGTGCCAGTTGGTGTTAACTGAGGTAAAAATCTTGAAATGACCCTGGCATTGTGCCAGTTGGTGGGTTAAGAAATGGAAACTTTAATAAAGTACACAATAAAACAAAGAACATGATTAGGAGTGACATTTCTTGTCACAGGGGCATTTCTTCACTTAAACATACAAAATAAAACAAGCTCAGTGCACCTGAAAGGAGGATAGAGATGATACAAATTGAAAGATGAAAAGGCACAGGGTAAGTGTAAAGTAGCAAGTCAAGAGCCTGATGTGAGCTACCAAGAGAAGTGGTTCTAAGAGCCTCGGAAGGGAAAAATCCTCAATTAGCAGGTCAAGTAGGCAAGCAGTGGGTCATGAAATAAGAAAGTGAAACAGAGGCAACTTAGGGGAAGATAAAAAGGACAAAGTTTGAAGTCCACAGAGCCTCTGGAAATTCTTAGAGACTTTGGAAAATCACAATGATAAGAAAACTAGAAGGAAAAAAAATCTTTATTTACCTTTCTGTAAACAAAAATAACATGATAAAGTCTGTGCATGTGGACACAACTATCAGGGTTTTGTTTTTTCTAAAACAAGCTGCTTTTCTGATTGGGTACAGGTTCATTTCTGCTTATTTTTTGTAGTAGCCTTTTTCTGTCTTAAAGAATATTTTATATCTCTGTGTATCTCTGTATATAAAAGGTTTGGCACTAAAATTTCTAATAAAGGAAACAAAAAACAGGCTGAAAGGGAAATCCTAAAAACTTAATGGTAAATTGAAAAAGTCTGACAAACTGAATGAATCCCAAATAATAAATGTATTAGAGGTAACCAAGTGTCTGATGAGTAAATTTAGATAAATACATATTTGAAGAAAAGATCTAAAATAAATTTCCTCACCATTATTGATATTGAATCAAACAATGAGTTTCTTCTGAAAGCATATCTCCTTGGGGAATCTACAAGCTAGATGATGGAGAGATATAGAATTACATTTTTGAAAGGTGAAGGAAGTAGGTTATCAAAACATAAAAAGTTATCTAGTTTGGGAGGGAGCAGGTGAGGGACATGGAGAGAAGAGGAGGGAAATGGAGTGACTATGATCATATCATTTTGTATTATTCTCAAGAATAAAGACAAGTATTTAAAATTTAAAGATGAAAACATTCTTATCTATCATATCATTTACCTTTATTCTGTGAACATGGGAATTATGCTGGTTTAATAAAGTGTTGGTTAGAGTTTCTCCTCCTAGATCCATTCATTAACTCTGGTTATTTGGCTAGGATTTCAATACTATGAGATCTCAATGCTATGCAAAGAATTACAGGTAATTAAGTGTAGCAGGCTTTTTCTTTAGGTACCAACCAGCTCCCAAATCATGACACAGACTTTTTATTAGTTATAAATGCTCAGCTTAGCTTAGGCTTGTTTCTGGCTAGCACTTTTAACTTAAATTAACCTGTTTCTCTTTTGCCTTGAAGCCTTTTACCTTTCTTTCCTTCTGTGCATCTTATTTTCACTGCTTCCTCCAGTGTCTGTCTGGATGGCAGTTGCCTGGTTCCTAGCCCCAGGCATGTCCCTCTTTTTCTCCCTCATTATCTTCTCTCATTCCTCTTCTCTCCAGCCTAGATTCTTCCTCCTCTTTATTCTCTTTGGGCCGCAGTCCTGCCTATCCCTCTCCTCCCTAGCTATTGGCTGTTCAGCTCTTTATTAGATCAATCAGGTGCCGCAGGCAGGCAAGGTTAAATAATGCAATACATCTTTACATAATTAAACACATATCCTTACATCATCAAACAAATGCAGCATAAACAAATGTAAACACCTATACACATTTAAAGTAATATTCTGCAGCATAAACAAATGTAAAACATCTTTACATAGTAGTAAAAGTACTATTCCACAACAACTAATCATTCTGGAGAGTGGAAGAAATAGTTGTCTGCAAGAAAGAGCACACCAACTGAATATCCAATACTAAACAGTCAGCCCTGAAAACAAGAAAAAATGTAACATTATACAGACTGGACAGGTTATACTTAGGAATATCTGTGTGTGTGTGTGTGTGTGTGTGTGTGTGTGTGTGTGTGTGTGTGTGTATGTGTGTGTGTATAAATAAAAATATTAAATATATGATAGATAGACTGAGATACAGACAGAAAAATCACCAGAGAAAGTTAACAACAACAACAAAAAAACCTGAACTAATAATTGTCCAATCCTTGTCATGTTGTTTTCATTGTAGCTAAAAAATCTCAAACAGAAAAAGATACTCCAGCTATTCCCTTTATGTTTAGCTTTCAATTAGAATTATGTAAAGTATTTTTACTTATCAATAAAAAATAAATACAAAAAAGGTTCTAGACATAGGAATGGGAATTCTGAGTAATAAAATTTAAAAGATAATCAGCATTACTAGTAATCAAGGAATAGAAATTATAAAGTCTTAGCTAATGTTGATTATGTCTGTATTGGCAATAGTGGAGACAATGGTTACTTCCTTGTTCAGAGGAGTGGAAAATAAGAAAGGATTATCTACTTCAAAAGAGCATGGTACTGCACCATCAACTTTGTCTCTAGCAGCACTTCTGAAAGGCTCACTGTATACATTTATAAATACATACATCAACAAAACAGTAAATGAGACCCTCATATGCAAGAATAGCAAAAACATGTAAATTCTCAATGATGGGACATCGTAAATACAATTATACATAGAAAGTTATGAGATTATTTTTAAGTGAAAATAAAGTATGTGAAAATAACTTCAGTATTTTGGGGCACTGCTGAAGGTCAAACGTAGGGCCTGCTACATGCTAGACAAGCACTCTACTAAACAAGCTACACCCCCTAAGATATATTTTAAGCAAAAAAAAAAAAAACTAGCTCTAAATACATAAATAATCCATATTGTTACATAATCAGAGAAACAACAGATGGCTAGAAACTATGTACCCTTTATATTTAATTGCACATACTTCTGGAGTTTTGAATAATACATAGAATATTTCTGAATTTATAAACAATAAAATGTGATTCTTTTATGAATCTTCTTTTTCCCCAAGAATTCTGGGAGTTGAATATACCTAATTGCCTTTTTTGTTAAATCAAAAATTATGAAAGGTGATATTATCTAATATGTTGAGAGAAACATATTTGAAGAATTAAATTTTGTTCTTACACTATATAGGCTTGTTTTAAGATTCCCTTAAAATGAAAAATAACAAGTCTACATCCAAACTCCCATATGTCTGGCATGATTTCTCTTTTCCATGATCATTTCTATTTGACTCAACTTCTGAAGTTACTTTCAATTCAAAGAAATCTGTAAGTACCAAATCACAAATAGCCCTGCATTTGTATGTAGCTGTACCTATGTAGTTACTCTGAAGTGACTGGGGAAAGAGGAAAATCCATTCATCATTTTGTTTCTTCACTAAAACTCTCTGAGAGGTTTCACTATAATCTAAAGGCTCAGTTGTTTCAGAAAAGCTTCTGAGGTCAAAAAAGGGCCTGAGAGCCTGAAAGCCAAAGCCTTCAGTTTTAAACATGAAAGAATGATCCACAGCCATACTACGCTGAATTTGTACATCTTATCTGATCTCAGAAGCTAAGCAGGGTCAGGTCTGGTTAGTACTTGGGTGGGAGAAAATGAAGATTAGCCTGCAGCTTGTCATGAGACTTGTTTTGTCTGCTCGAGATGATTATAATAAACAGAAAATGAAGTAGATTATTTCAGAAATATAAGGCCTACATGAATCATTCAACATCTGTTTTTGACTTAAAATTGCTTATGTCAAATTTGTTAAGTAACTGTGATATAAGTGCGAATGAGATAGAATAAATGATAGTCAGCCAGTTAGATAAATGAATACAAACACACACACACACACACACACACACACACACACACACACACACACACACAAGAAAGATAATGTTCAAGTTTATAAATTATACTCCACAAAAAATTAATCATTTTATTTGTTTACCAAACGTTGGCCCTGCACTTTTCATAGAAAACAACCTGACTAATAAGTATCCTACTGCTTGGCAGGTAATATGGTAGAATAATTTGATGGTGGAATATGAATGTTTACTTTACAAAGTGACGGCTCATCAGAGAGAATGAAATAACAGAAGGAAAAGAGTATGGGAAGACGGTGAGAAACTGGTTTAGATTGAAGGTTATAACAGCTGTGCAAATAAAGAAAATAGTGCAATCAAGAGTTCACATCCTCCTGGTGGATCAGAGAAAAGGCTTCATGCAAATAGCTGTGATGTCTAAGCTCTTGCAGAAAAGAATGGAGGGGGAACAATGCCAGCAAGGAGCGACAAAGTATGAAGGCTCTTCAGTCACAGTTCTTCCAGCAAATACAGACCAGGGATCCAGTGATTCATATCATAAAAATAACTCAGGAATTAAGGCTCTTTTGTTTTGTTTTGCACAACAAAGAACTATAACATTTCATGTATAACTGAATAAAAGTTCTTAAGGGTGATGGTTACTATTGTATCCTGGTTATTTGGAAGTTTAGCGGCATAATACACTTTTATCAAAGCTGTCTTTGATTAAGATTTGAGAACATATATGTATATGTGGGATCCTTTGGCTCCTGGAGGGCACTAAAGCAAAAGGGAGAAAAGGAGAGAAGAGAGGGAGGGGGATGGGGGAAGGAGAGCAAAAAATAAATGGGAACAATGAGCTGAAAATGGAATAGAAATGGAGCAGTGAGCAAATCCTCAAATTAAAGAGTCACTTATTAATTCCTTGAGGAGCATGCCTGACATACGCAGAGTTCTGAAGAATGCTCTTCCAAGTGAACCTCTAACTTTAAATGATAGACACAAATAAAAACTTGTTCAACTGTAGACATCCAGACTGCACCTCAGAAAACTTGAATATTGAAAAGTATCTCGGGAGATTTTCCTGCAGCTGGCATCTGCTAGATTATATGTGAAGCACAGCTTTACACTCTGCTTTTATATTAAAAAAAAGAATGTTAATTTTTTCCTAAGTAGCAATTTAGCAATTATATTTTCCTGGGTATTAAGAAAAAACTTGGCTTAGACTTGTATTATTATATAATGTGATAATAGTTATATAGCTCACTGAAAGAAATATTAGATCCTAATAAATATTTGTCTAGTATACAAAGGTTAAAAACAGACTTGCCTTCTGAAATCCCTGAGACTCAAATTTTGTAGCTTAGAATAAAATATGTCTACTTAAAACTGACTAATATTTTTATGGAATTTAACATTTAAAACCAATCCTTCTCTTATCCTAAATGAAAACAAGCGAATGAAATATGTGTGGACAATATTTGCAGTGTTGCTTATATCTTCTATTTTGAGAGGCATTGTTCTAACATCCTCAGCCTTCTTTGTTGATAGTGAAAGTTGATAAAGTAGCTAGCTCCCTTCATTGTAGGAAGGCATTAAAAGTGAATGGGAAAAGCAAAGTCTTCCTGGGTTACTTTAATAACAGTACTTCTCAAAGTTAAGCCATCTGATCTGATTGCCAACTTCAGAACGCTGTTAGATTACTCAAGAACATTCTAATATATCAAGAGAAAGACACATTTTTGCATCAGGAGATGAATGTTTGAAACTTCGTTCTATGTTCTATGAACTCCCTTTTCTTTTGACTGTATCCCCTATATTAGCTCTATTACCTACTCTGAGGAAGATCTCCATTCCCTAACAATTCACATCAGCTTAGGTCTTAGCTGTGTTTCATTCACCATAGTCTGAGATCCCTAAACCTGAAGGCATTTGTCTTACTGATAATCTCATATTTACTCACAGAGTTTTTCCAAACTCCCTATATGTTGGAAAGTCTTAAAATTGTGGGAGGAAAATAAGGAAAAGGAAAAATAATTTATTCAGAAAAAAACTAACAAAAAAAAAAAAAACTCACCATGGCCAATGAGATTGCTCAGTGGTTAGAGGTTAGTTAAACTAGACCCCCTGAGTTAGATCTCTGAGACTTACAACTTACAGGGTGGAAGAGGAGGAGCAACAAGTTGTCCTATGACTTCCATAGTCACAGCACAAGTACAAACACACACACACACACACACACACACACACACACACACACACACACACACCAAGCATTTAGGTGGGGGGTAACAGAGGAGAATAAATGAATAAAAGGTGGCTGGAGCTATAAGAAATGATCCAGTGGTTCAGAGCGTCAGGTGACTCACAAATGGCTATAACTCCAGATCTATGGCCTCCTGACTTTCTAAGGTACCTACTCACCTGTAGCATACACATGCACGCACAAATAGAACCACACACATAAATAAAAATTTTAAAATAATAATAAATAAGCTTTTAAGAAAGCGACCTTGGAAGGAAAAATATTTCTTAAATGTGAAAATGAAAAAGGCACACTGTTTCTTTGCTAATAGCCTACAGAGAGATAATGGAAGTAGAGACTAGACGTCTGAAAAATTAATGCAATGATCAAAAGAATGTTTCCAATAAGGAGAGCAAAAGCAGAGGACTTAGGTCCTCTTATCCATGTTTTTGGCATAAAGGAAGGGGCACTTGAATCTATTCATCTAAGAAACATTAGCCTTTTCAATATTAGCTACATTTCTAGATTGATTGGAGATCTATCTCATATTTGACGCAATGTGATCTATTGTATTGATTTACTTGCTACTTTTACTTCATGCTAAATATGAAAGCGTGAAATAAAATGTTATATTATATTATATATATGGTATAAGATTAACAAATTGCCATCAGCCTTCAAAAGTGTTTGTGTTGTTAGGGTGTTTGTGAGAGTCCCCACAGTGGGAGTGGGCATACCTCTGACACTTTGCCTACTCCTGGGACCCTTTTTCTCCTCATGAGTTACCTCACCCAGCCTTGATATGAGGGTTGTGCCAAGTCTTATTGCATCTTGTTATGTCAAGTTCAGTTGATACCACTGGGAGGCTTGCTCTTTTGTGAAAGGAAAAGAAAAAGCAGTGGATCTGGGAGAGAGAAGGTAGGGAGCTGAGAGGAGGGAGGGAGGGGAAGCTGTGGTCAGGATGTATTATATGAGAAAAGAATAAATAAAAATTAAAATATATATATATATAACCAATTGTCATCAGACTTCAAAGGCATTATCAAGATTACCCAGCAAATAAACCTACATTCATAGCCTTGAAGGGCAAGCCTCTACTATGGTATCATTTTAAAGGGTATTGGCAATTTTCAATTACAAGTATGTGGGGGAACTGGTGTTCACATGTGCACAGATTTCCACAAAGGTCAGAAGATGGCTTTGGATTACACGGAGCTGGAGTTCCAAGAAGTTGTTAACCACTTGTATTGGGTTCAGGGAAATGAACTCTGGTTCTCTGTAAGAGTAGAATGTCCTCTAAATGGCTAAGCCATCTTTCTAGTCTCAGTATTTTTTATTGGAAATGAACTTACATTTAACATTCAAAAAGAAAACCAGATACACATAGAAAAATTGCAAGTAAATGCAGATAATATTAGCATTTTCCCCATGTAGTAATACAGTGATTTGGAAAACAAATGCTTAGTTGGATCATATTGCATCTGAAGTGTGTTCATTTTGAAAAACTGATTTAAATTGGAATTTTAATCTCAGAAGTGACTTGACCCTTCCACTTGTGTCTCAGCATTCCTGTCTTTTTTTTTTTTTGCTATTTCTACTGTATATCATGAATTAAAATCATATGTATAATCTAAATTTATGTTATCAATATAATTTGCTTATTTATTAAGGAATGCTGAATACAGGATGATTACCTGGTCACGGGAATTCAAAGCCAGCCCAGAAAGACAGCAAAATCTCATTTGAGAAGAAAAGCAAAGCACAACAAAATTACAAAAGGCAGGAAAATAGGGAATGTGAATGGAAAAGGGAGTTAATATAAATGTGAACGCACACACACACACACACACACATATATCTATATCTATATCTATATCTATATATATAGCTATATATAGATATACATATACATATATATATATATATATATATATTGTTTTTCCAGACAAGGTTTCTCTGTGTAGTTTTGGTGCCTATCTTGGATCTTGCTCTCTAGACCAGGCTGGCCTCAAACTCACAAAGATCCGCCAGGCTCTGCCTCTCGAGTGCTGGGATTAAAGGCATGCGCCACTGGCGCCCGGCTTGTGGACTAATATTAACAAAATCCCTTGTACACACACATTAAGTCACCATAGTGCAACACCTTCTTTTGTACAAATGATACTCCTAATAGAGATACAAATGTGACTTACAGACATAAATATTTCATCAATTTAATGGGATGCGTCCATTTCCTTTGTGAATAAACATCCATATTGTACTTTAATTATAGGCTTAGCTGTGATTTTACACAAAACACATAGTATGTACATACATACATATATACATACATATGTAAAAACACATAGGTATATACATGACATATTCCTATCTGTTATCAATATCTTCTTCTAATCCCCTTAACAAATGAAATACTCTACTGAAATCATTGCCTCACACCCTTTGTGGACCTCTTGAAATCTAAGATATACAGCAGCACAAGGCACTAATTTTTTTTTGAAACGTTACTTTCATTTGATTTATTCCTGAGCTATGTACAGGTGGAATCATACAATATGCATTGTTTGGGTATCAGTGTTTAATTGTAGCTGTATTTTGCTTGTATTGCTACTTCATGTCCATGTTATTGCTTTTACTGTGATTCACATATTCTATCTTTGATTGGTATGTGTATTGTTTCCATCTTATGAACACTCTGATGACATGAATATATATATATATATATATATATATATATATATATATATATATTTAAAGTGCAGAAGAAATTTACTTATTTTTAATTAAGAAATTTTTTACTTATTTTACATACCAACCACAGATCCTCCTCTCTTCCCTTCTCCCTACCCCACAGCCTTCTCCTCCAACCCACTCCCCATTTCTTCCTCAGACAACCTAAGGAAGTTAGATGCACCCACAAAAACACAGGCAATAGCTGATTCCCCATAAGATATTGATTTAAACCCCATGGACTCAGTGTGTAGAGACGATGATGAAATCGATAAATTTTGGCGTCCAGATAATGTATGGAAACCCTTGGCTGGGACTTGCTGAATGTACAAGGATGTCTGAGCATAATTTTCATTTAATTCCAAGTGAGTAAAGAATACTGGAAAAATACTTTTTATTTGCTTCTCATAATGCAAAACTTTTATGAGAATTTGCTCCCACAAATTACATGAGTTCTTCAGTATAATCTAAACATCTAAAATTAATTCTGGAAAAATCCATCTCACATACATATCCAGGAACCCAACTTCAGTAGGATGAATTAGCTGTAGCTAGGATTTATCACAGATTTATATAGTTTATTTTTAGATGAAATGTTGCTAGAATATTAATTTACAAAGTTTTATTTTTAGTATACTACTTTTTTCAGTTTTTTTTTATTCTTGTCAACTATAGATTTGACACAGAAAATATTCAACAATGTAATGCTTGTGATTGACAATGGATTACTGGGAAAAGAACAGATGCCAAGATGGCACAATATGCTTACTAGATGTGGGTCATGTCTTTGGACCCGAGCATTTTAGACTGCAATCGATTATATGATTCACAACATACAAGAGATAATAATATAACCACTGACAGAATGTTCCTTCTCTTCCATCCTTGATTTCTCATCCAGGCTCACAGCGTCTGAACTCATCTCTGACATCCCCTACTTCAGCTCCCATATTTAATAATCAACTCTTGTAGCCCCAGTGTCATGTATCGCTCAAGTCAGTTTCTTCCTTCTATTCTCATTGCACCTACCATATTTCAGATCTGCTTTGCCACAGTCTGCTCTGTCACAACACAGGCTTTGTGCTGATCAATCCTGAAAATGCCATCGGGTTAATCTTCATAAAATACAATTCTGGACATGTCACTCACCTGCTAAAACATTTCAACAGCTCTCCACTGCCTAGCTAACAAAGTCAATAATTCTTAGTGTACAAATCAGTGTACCTATGTTTTGGTTATGGGTGATACTTTACTTCTTGTTAGGTAGTGGGATCATTTTTTACCCTTGTGTATATAAAAAAAAATGGGCATAGAGATTTATACATAAGAGTGTGCATTACTTTCTATAAATCTATCTGTGACCCAGTCACCCTTTCTCAGCTCCATCTTATATTCAATAATCAAAAGAACATCTTATTATTTATAATCTCCTTTGCACTGTAACAATTCCCTCAAAAACCTATAGTGGCTTTCCATAAGTAACAGAGAATGCATGCCAAATGTAACAATCATTGTGTTTCTATATGATCAAAGATAGAGGATAGTCTATCAGTTACTTTTATAGAGTATAACATGTTTGAGGTCAAAAATTAAATCTAATCCATGGTCCTCCTCAATCTGCTTTTATTTCCAACTATAATTCTTCAGTGATAGGAATGGTAGGAGGTCGACAAGCATGTTTTGGAAATGTTAAGATCAAAACAGTGGGAAAAAAATACAAGTTAGAAACAAAGGATATCCACTGGTGCTTCCAAAGACCACATTTGCCTTAACTGATTCTTTTGTTTTCCTGTGAGTTGATTCTACTGCTACATTAAAAGCCCCCATGCTCTGGGGTTGTTTGTCAATGCTGTCTGTGTGCAGAGAGTGATTAGAGACGAGTCTCCACATGGGTAATTTAAACAGAAGATCACTTATCAGAGCACTTGTGTTCAACTCAAAACTAAAAATACTATTGGGGCCCTATAAATGTTAACCAGCAAGAGGAATAACGATAATGAACACTTCTCAGCACATGTGCTTCTGAGTACACACACTTGAAGTTTTTCCAATTATGGTTCAAGAACATTTCAGCCCTTTTTATTCAGGACTATTATTCAGACTTCTCTGGAAATGTTTTATTCAGGTTGCACATCTCTTCTCTACAATCCTTGATTTAGAATTCAGCTCTCTAGTAATGAGGGGAAATTGGGTTCTAAAAGAAAACACACACACATACACACACATACACACACAACATTTTCTTAAGTGATGAATGCTATAGGTATGCATTGTCTTAATCTCAGGCACAAAAAAAAGCAAAACAAGAAACCTTGAAACAGTCTGCTAAACTGTTAAAATGCTTTAGCTTTGAAAACAAAGAGAAATGGCAAATTACAGTACAACTGGATTCCCTTTTGAAATATCTATGATTGTATTTGTAATGTTACAGCTTAAAGATATGAATGACATCTATAAAAGGGCTGAGAGCAGTCTGGCAGTTTTCTCTCAGCAAATGTACAGCCTTACTAGACACAGATTGTGTCTTGCTTTGTGTGGTGGGCTTATTCTGATGAAAAAAGATAAAGGTATTAGCTCTGTAGGCTGGCTGTGTTCAACCTCCCTCTCTGAGCTGTTGTTTATTCTCCTATTTATAACTAAGGACAGGTCGGACAGCTTTGAGGGACTGTCATGAATTCTGAGAAAGAAAGTTTGCTCTCTCTCTCTCTCTCTGTGTGTGTGTGTGTGTGTGTGTGTGTGTGTGTGTGTGTGTATGAGCGCGTGCACAGTGGCGGTGACAGAGTCGGGGGAAATGGATGTCTGTGCTTTTGTATGTGGAAGCCAGAGGTCCACCCCTGTTTTTGCCCCTCCCAAAGGACATCTACCCTGTATTTTGATGTAGTTTCTCACCTGGACCTGGGATTTGATTAGGGTGGGCCAGCTGGCCAGGGAGCTCTAGGCATTCTCCTTTCTCCACCTCTCTAACACTAGCATCACTAATCTACATCACCACACCCAGATTTTACAGGAGTCGAATTCAAGTCCTTCTGCTTACACAGCACTTTATCTACTGATCTATCTCCTTAGCCCCCTTCCCCCAAAAAACTTAAAAATCAAACCAAAACAAAACAAAACATAAAAACTCTGCTTCTCCCATCTCAAAGAGTGGTGTCAACTCATTGTGAAACTTCCCTATTTCTACCTATGAAGCAGGCAATTTCACTTTCAGCCCTTTCTATCAACTGAAGACAAGCATAGTTCTATCTGGTGATACTTAGAAAAATTAAAATTAAAATAGCCAGTCCTGGGGTACTTGAGTATTTTGAGGTCTCTGCTGAAGAAAGAAAGAAGTCACATGTGAATGAGTGCTTGCTAATACAGAACTGGAAGTACCCAGCAACTGTGGAAGAGATAACCATCTCACTGGGGAAATTGGCCCCTCTGAAGATGACTTCCAAGGAAATGGGTATGCAATGAGAGTGCCCTGGTTTTAAATGACCATGATGACAAGAACTGCTTAAGTCAAACTGTTCTGAGCAACCCGTGCTTACATTGGATCTCCCAACTTAGTGGTGTCAACAAAACTAATGACTGAGGCAGATGAGGTGGCATCCTTCCTGCAGGGATTAAGATTCTGTAAGCAAGCCAAAACTAAGTGCTGTACACCTGCCACATCTGAGCAAAGAGAGTCTAATTCTGAAGATGCTTATCTAAACTTTCTGGTCTTAAAATCACAGATGGATGAGCTCAGAAAATTGTCAGGTATTTGTAGATTAAAGAAAACACACCAAGCATCCATGTCCATGTGTCTGTTCTAAATGTCTTACCCATACAGGTTTCAAAATTGCATTTGCTCTAACACCTTCATGAGTGACCAGATAAGATCAGTGACATTTATTAACTACTGTGAGATTAAATGAAACAATAACTTCATTTTAAAAAACTGGCTTAAAATGTATTCCTGATGCCAATATACTAAATTTTAGTGGGTTAAATTTAATAATATTTATATAAACTCTGGCGAGTAAGATAAAAACTTAACTGGAAAATTACTGTAAAATTTTAACACACATACTTAAGCCAGTTTACAAATATTGTCTTTTCTTTAATTTTTGCTTCTACATGAATAGACTATAGTTAAGTCTTTACTAAAAAATACCTTCTCATATCAGTAATTCAAAAATGTTCTGTTCCTTTCAAGGTGGTATGTTATACATTAAACAGTGTAAAATAATATAACTGATCCATGTCGCCAAACAGCTATTCTATGAGTATAAACAACATGTTTAGGGAAACAAAAAAATATATAAACAAATATCAGAAACATCAAAAATATATGAAGTGATGCCGGGCGGTGGTGGCGCACGCCTTTAATCCCAGCACTCGGGAGGCAGAGCCAGGCGGATCTCTGTGAGTTCGAGGCCAGCCTGGGCTACCAAGTGAGTTCCAGGAAAGGCGCAAATCTATACAGAGAAACCCTGTCTCAAAAAACCAAAAAAAAAAAATATATATATATATATATATATATATATGAAGTGAAAATATTTTATATTAAAAGTTTTGCTTCAAAAATCAAAAGCATCATTAAGATGCACCTAGGTAGAAAAACAAAAGGATTTCAATACAGGAAAAGCAAAAGTATCTTAGGAAAGATGGAATAGTTTAGTTAATAATAAAATAGTCATATGGCTGCTGCTGTAGCTCAGTGATCCAGGACACGTCTTACATCTGAAAATCCCTAGGTTGAGTATCCAAAACCACACACACACACACACACACACACACACACACACACTCTACACAAATAGATGTAACACAATAAAGCTAATCTGTAGATTGCTTAGAGGCTCAAATTGCTGAAACAAGATATATTGGGAGGAAAGAGTTAATTACCTGTTTTGGAAGCGATGCTATACTCTATACTTTGCATAAAATTAAATAAAATATCCTGTTTCTCCCATTGTTAATCCACTTTGGAGTTAATCTCCTCACACATATATCAGTCTAGCTGCATCAGCAGAATTCACCAAAGACTCAAATAGTCCTAAGCATATGTATGAGGGTATATTCTCTACATTCTACAGGTAACAGCTGTAACAATGTAGCCAACCCTTTTTGTTTTATCAAAAATGAGAAAACCTATACATCATTTTCTAAAATACATGCTTTCATACAAAAATTTATGATAATATTGGCTACCAGTGATGTTTTAGTTGCTCATCAAAGCAAAAAAGTACATTTTGCCTATATTTTCCTCTGGTATTCTAAATTATGTTTTATATTTTAATCATAAACTGATTGATGTGTTACAAAGAGCCAAACTTACCTTTTACAAGGTCATTCTCCTCCCTTAATATTACTAATTGATGAATCTTTTTTTTCAAGGACTCATTTGAAAATAGCAAACTATTTTTTCACTAGAATTTTGCTGCTATGTTTTGTATGAAATCAAAGTATACATGCCCTTCTGTGTCATATGGATCAAATTTCTGTCATATTGAGAGTCTCTTCTTGTCAACTAAAACATCATAAATGTATCTGATTTGACTCATATAAATGTCCAATTAGGTTTTTTTTTTTTTACATTTACCCACTTAGCCCCTACACACTTGTAATAAACATCATGAGTGACATATAGGCTTAAACAAACCAGCTTGTGCAGCTCAGAAGTAGCTATAGGATGTACAAGCCAGAGTATAAAGGGACTGGGAAGAAAGAACATGGATCAGCTATAGGCACATGACAGAAAGCTGTCTAAGAATATTGATGCTGAAACAAGCAAACAAAGAAAATATGAGTTAGGCAAAAAAACAAGAGAATAAAAATTTCTAATGAAGCTAATAACTTATGCAAGTAGCCTAAAATGAAACACTGTATTTGTGTTTGAATAAATAAAAAAGTAATTAAGGAAGGCCAGAAAAGAGAATTTAAGTGGAAGGATGGGAAGAGATCAAGATCTCCTGATATAAAGAATGAAGCTTTCAAAGTAAGCAGAGATGAGGTAGTGAAGGCTGTTTAGATTCTACCTAGAGAGCATGGAAGAACATCTGAACTTCTAAGCTAGAAATCTACATAGGTTTCCTCTTTGGAAAGCAAACCTTAAGTACACTGTGTAGAATGCATAAGACAAAGGCAAGTTCAGACTCACAGAACCTACTTTATGCTAAAATTGTTATGCGTTGGCTTCTAAATAAACATTTAAGTATTACACAACTTCCCTCTTACTAAACATTGATTACCTCACGACTTGTCCGGAACAGTGTCTTAATTGCTATACTTAATAATTACACTTGGTAATCTAACTTGTTTACTATCAGAAGTTTAACAGGCCAAGAATTGATTAAATTGGGTAACTTCTCTCTTGGATAGAAGCAATATCCTTCAACGGAATGCTAACTACCTCTGAGAATTACATTTAACTCAGACTTTCATTGCCATAGGCAGAAGTAATTGATTTTAGGCTGGGTGAACTGGTTCTTAATACACATGCCCACGGGGAGAATGTCATTTTAATAAGAAGCTTCTGGGAACCACATTCTACTTTATAAAGAAGCTTTTCCCTTTGTCTTCATAAGCAAAAACTGAGAAGTCCCTGTTTGCCCATAAGTTCACATTGAAATAAGTGATATAATACTGAGTTGGCAGTCTGGAAAGAGACTCTTTGCCAGTTCAGCTACCTACTTACAAACAAACAAAAAAAAATCTATAATTTTCTAAAAATTCTAAACCTGTGTTTAACAACCCAATCCTTCAGCAGTCATCAGAAGTCTCCCCTTGATTTCATAAAACCTACTTGTGCTATTGGTACCCAAAATAAAGAAACTCAAATTAGTGAAAATTGTGGAAGGGACAGACCAAAACAAATAGTATTACCTCAAATAGTATGACCTCAGTAATAAAGACAAAAATGACATGAAATAGACGGTAAAATGTGAATTACTAGTCATCTATGAAGCCATATTTTGATGATTCATCACCCTACCTGTCACTGCTCAAGGTGGTCATCTGAGTTGAAGGGAAAATTATGTAAACACATACTTATGCCTATTTATCTTTATGAAATATCTTTGTTAGAAAACGTTAGCATATAACTTTCATATTTATCAGTTAATAAAGCATATTGTACATAAATGTTTACATATTTAGGCTTAAACTTCATATGTGATTATGTCAATACAACTTATTATCCATTGTTCTCACAGTGTATAATCTAGTTCATAAAACTCCACATATAGCCTACTTAATTTTAAAAATATTTGCTTGAGGACTGGTAAGATGCCTCACCAGATAAACAAACATATTTGCCATCAAGCTTAGTGACCTGCCTTTAACTCCTGAAACCCCATAATGAAAAGGGGGTCCTCTGAATTCCACATGAAAGTCATAGCAGACCTATACACACATGCATACACATAATGACTGAATAAATAAATGAATGAACTAACTAAAATGATTTTTAAAAAAACATTTGTTTGTAACTTTTCAAGTCTTCCTCTTTAAAAATATTTTCACCAATTTTAAGTTTTACAAACCCATTGGCAGCAAACCTGGCTTATTTACATGATACTTAGGAAAATTCTTAATAGTTTATTTATTAATGTTTTCTTTACTGCTAATAGAAAAATAGGTCTTGTGTACACATTTCATAGTTTTCAAAAATCACAACCGTGGATGGAGAGATGGTTCAACCACTAAGAACGCTGGCTGTTCTCAGATCCCATATGGAATTTTACAACCATCCGTAATTCCAGTTTCCATGTGATCCCATGGTCTCTTCCAATCTTTGAGTGCAACAGGCACACAAATAGTACACAGACATGCATGCAGGAAAAAAACACATATACATACAAAATTACATTTATAATACGTATTACTACTTTAACATCCTATTGACCAAATGTAAGTAAAGGTAACTAAGACATTGGAAAGAAGAATGAGACTGAAATGTGAGTCTGTGTATGCAGACAGAAACAGAGACTTAAAAACAAAACCATGAGCTGCAGTTTTGCTTAGTTGGGCCATAGAAGCATATTCTTAGGATCAAATGCATGACCGGTAGACATCCTGAGGGTGGCTTGTAGAGCAATCACATCGTCACAAGAAGGTTTAGTCTTCTGTCAAACAAAGAAATTACTTCCTGCTCTATCACATATTTATGTTATGTGCTAAGGGATGGTGTTTGGAAATGCTCTTCTAACCACAGTCTTGCTGAAATATTCATAAATATAATCAAGATGTGAAGTCAGTTCAGGTATTTCAAACCATGTTGTCTGAATCCTAGGTAATAATTAAGTTCACTAGCACACAACAGGAAGAAGTAATCTTTCTGTTTGTGGTAATTAATTTTATGCGTCAGCAAAGCTAAACTAAAGGGAGCCTGGGATATGTTTAAACTTTATTCTGGATGTTTCTGTTAAGAGTGGTATTATAGATGCTATTAACATTTAAATTGGTAGACTTAGTAAAATATATTGTCCTCCATAAAGTGAGCGAGCCCTATACAATTAATTGAAGTTCCGAATAAAACAAATAAAAATAGTCTTGGCCCCAAGTAAAAGAATTGCCTTAGAATGGGGGCATTTACTTTCTGCTTTGTTCATATTTTAATTCAATCAGCTACTCTTCAAGGATGTTGAGTCAACAGACTTTCAGCCTGGAACTCAGACATTGACCCTCTTATGTATCAAGCTTTCAGATAGAGAAAAAAACAACATAAGTACCTGTGGGTAACCCCTGGTTGACTCACTTTCCAGATCATGGCATTTAACAGCCTCAATATCTGTGAAGCCAGTTCTTTGTAGCAGCTGACTGTCTGTCTATTTGTCTGTCTGTCTGTCTGTCTAACACACATGCATATTTATATTATAATTATTTTTGTTCCTCTGAAAACCCTGAGTAACACTCTGTTATACAAGGAAACTAAAGACACCTTCATTTTAACATGAGGAGGCCTAGGCCAGCTCGGCTTCGTGGGTTATGAAAAGATAGAAACAACATAAAACCGCAGTTATCTCCCAGCACAGCATGATGGCTTTGATAACACCTGCACATTTTTTTTTTTATAAAATACTCAGTTTAAAAGATAATTATTATGTAGGCAGCCAAAAGTTAAGTCAATCTCATATACAATTGTATTTTCAATTTTCTCGTCACTAAATGATTTACTTTCATGTGCTTCTAATCTTGCAAGTGCACTTTAATAGAGCAGTGCAGTGCCGTGCTCAAGAGACAGCATAGCCAACAATTGTGCCACAACACAAAATCAATGGCTGCTCCGCACACAGGCTCTTTGAATTTCCATCACACATGGTATACAGCCCTTGGTGCAGCGGATAATCCAATTGTAAACACTGACTCACTGTTAACAACTTTAGGAAATAGGATTAGCAATTTCTAATTTCAAAGTAAACCTATTTCATTTTTGTCCTCCAGATCAAAACAATGTGTTCAGAGAGTTAGCTTCTCAGCTCTCTGAGCTTCCCAGAAACAAAAGTTGTTGGAAACCAAACTCTTTGCTGTGCTGGTGCCACTACAGGGAAGCATCTAGTACACGTTCCTAGTAGCTTTTCACTAGTTTGATTTTAAAAGTGCAATAATATCAGACTGATATTCAACTGAATAAATTTTAAATTGCAAGTTTAACTGAACATTCAAAACTAAAAACATTGCGAGAAGTACCTTCTACTAGAAAGAATCTGGAAAGAAATATGTTTATTGATTGCTAGAAAGCTCTGTGTCCAAAACAAAGGTTTTAGGTAAAAATTTTAGGAAAACTGATAGATTTAGAACACAGTTAAACACAATCAACAATTTATAACATTGTGAGTTATTCATTTTCTGAAACCTACTTCCCTCTGCCTTTTCTGATTTCTACTACCAGACCAGTGACCAGATCAAACTGTTCGTCTTTACACAGAACTGTAGATGCTCTCCACTTTCTGTTCCCTGTAGGAGGAAGTGTTGGGCTACCTTTCTCTGCCAGTGACATTCATCCCAGGGTCTTTGCAAATCTTATGCTGGAATTCCATCCCTGAGATTACTGGATTGGTTCAAGCTAGAGTCTTCTAATGTGTATTTTTAAGTCATTTTTTATATTTAGTTGTTGTAGTTATAGCTGGGAGACATTGGAATACAATAACAAATATTTATTTCGAAAGAATTCCTAAGTTATGTAATTAGAATTTCAAACCAGATTGTTTATTGTTCAAGTTTGTAAAAATAAAACTGAACTGAATGGAAATGCTACATCAGATCAATCTAAAGTTTGATAAATTTAGTGGTCAAGAAACCAACTTGAATAGAAAAGTTTATATAGAAAGAGTTTTTATGACTTATGATAAGTAACAGAAACTAGATTCAGGAGATAATTCCAGCAATCTCTTCAAGACAGATACAATTGTGTATATTTTCTTATCTCCTAAAGATTAAAAAGCTATGTTCTTCTGTGAGAAGTTTAGTATGTGTCTAAACAAAGAAGTTACATCAAGTATATCAAACTGAGATACATGATTGAATACACCCCCATTTTCAAGACACTGTTGATCATTAACAAGTTTACCAAATCATTTTGATAGGAGTATGCACCAACACTAGAATGAAGACCATTTGGTTCCCTTAATTTGTGGTAAAAAGCAGTTAAATATCAGACATCTATGTCCAAAGACAGATTAATATGCTTAACCTTATAAACTCATAAAACATTATTATTAATCTTTAGTTGCATTTTGGAGGTAGCCATTAGAATTAATTTATATTTTATATTAATTCTATCAGCTATACCTAGTAGGTATTAGGCAAAGAGTTATTAGAAAAGACATAGTCTTTGTATGAAACAATAAAACCTCACATTTTAATTAGTAATCAAGAAACGTACTCAAGTGAAATATACATGTAATGCTGCATAATTAGTGTTAGTATATAATAAAAAGTGTGAATAGAACACAACAACTCAACAATTATTCATTGTTTGTTAAGAGTGGGCTTCATAAAGTCAGAAATCCTTTGGAAAGATTAAGTAAGATTCTTTTTTTTTTTTTTTTTTTTTTTTTTCGAGACAGGGTTTCTCTGTGTAGCTTTGCGCCTCTCCTGGAACTCACTTGGTAGCCCAGGCTGGCCTCAAACTCACAGAGATCCGCCTGGCTCTGCCTCCCGAGTGCTGGGATTAAAGGCGTGCGCCACCACCGCCCAGCTAAGTAAGATTCTTGATGCAAAGAGGAAAGAGTTACATTACAAGAAGAGGGAGAATTATACCTAATACCACAAGTAGCTCAGAAATATGTTAACATACAACAGTAATGGAAACTGATCATAGGAATGATATAGGAAAGAGGAAACAGAATATAGCTGTGGACTGTTTAATGTCAAAAATTAATCTAGGCTCTATCTTGAATGTAATGAATAATAATTTAAACATTTAAAAAATATTAAACAGAGGAATCCAAAGAGGCTAAACAGAAGACAGAAATATTAATTAAACCAAAAAGCTATTACAATAGTATAGTAAGTAAGGACAAGAAACAGAGACAGGGCTATCTGAATTTAGAGCAAACAGAATTCATTGATGAGACATTTGGGAATTAAAGAATTTACTAAACCATATGAATGAGGATAGCTGGTGTAATTCAGTCTGACTTCCAGTTTGGAGCTTATTACACAGGGAAAATAGAAGTGCCTTCGACTAAGAATAAAATGCAACAATTAAGTAAAGGCCTGAGTTCAGTCCTTTACAGTGGAATTTCAGATTCCCCTGGAAAGTCTGTAGTGAAGAGGAGGGACATCATAGCACAATGAATCTCAGCAGTCATGAAGATGAGACAGGGGGCTTGCTGCAAGTTCAGGCCAGTGAAGGCTACGTAGCAAGACTCTGACTCAAAATGTCGATAGCTCTGCTAATAATATTAATAGATGATGGGCGCTGTCTCACAACTGGTGGACACAACCTACAATGTGCTGAGTGATCTTCGTGCTTGAGGTATGTGCTTGTTCTAACTACACAGCTCCCAAACATGTGGCTACCAGACTCTCCTCTCATGCAGAGAAGACCATAGCACAGTAATAATGGGGTCTCAAGACATAGCACAGATTTCACACTTTTTAAAAAATAAATACAGGTGTTAAAAGTTTCATTATGACATTTCATACATTATGCAACATGACATAGTCACTGTCCACCAATAGGAGAGTTTGTTTTTTCTACCTTCTGCCCTTGGTACCCTTCTACCAATCCTATACATATTCCTAAACATATTCCTCTATTTCATGATTATCTTTTTAGACATAGATGGCTCATTTGAAAGAAAACAAGCAATGTGTGTCTTTCTGAGACTAGCTTATATCAATTATGTGATAGTTTGAATGAAAAGGATCCCCATAAGTTCAAATATTCGAACTTTTGTTTCCCAGTTGGTGGACTGTTTTGGTAGGATTCAGAGGTGTAATTCCTGGAGGAAGTGTGAAACTGGAAGTAGATTTTAAAGTTTCAAAAGCCCATGCCTGGCCCCAGTCTCTGGCTCTGTGACTGCTGTCGGTGGGTAGAATGCAAGCTCTTAACCACTTCAGAGCCATGCTGGCCTGTCTGCTGCCATGATCCATGTCATATGGTCATGAACTCATCTTCTTAAAGTAAGCAAGACTCCAGGGAAATTCATTCTTTCACAAATTGCCTTGGCTGTGGTGTCTCTGCGAAGTCACAACAGTGACTACGATGTCTTAAGAGGGAAGAGGGGGATCTTTGATTGATGTGTAAAATGAATGAAAATTTTTTTTTAATTAAAAAAAAAGGATATCTGGTCCCATACATTCTTCTGGCCAATGAATGATCTTTCTGCTACTTTGTGGGGGAAAAATATATATGCTTATACATAGTGTATACATTAATATAGTTGTTATCTTAAGATAGAATCAGAAAAATACATAATCACAGGATGTAGATAAGTATATAAAAGTATATACCACAAAAAAGTATATACCACATGGAGTCTAAGAAAGCTCAGAAAAATAAAAAGACAGTTTGCATAACATGTGTGAAGCTAGACACTCAACCGCAGCCCCCTCCTTCAAAAAAAAAAGAAAGAAGAAGAAAAGGCATTTAAATGAGAAAATAATTACATCTGCAATGAATTCGCAGTCAGAAATTATTATCTATGAAATGTAAATAGCTTATCAATTTATTTTGCAGGGTATAAGATACAATAGATTTTTCAGGTATGCATTGCAAGAATTGAGGTAAAGGATATTCTCTCAAAAACTTTCATTCTTAATATAGTAAATGATGAAATATAATTTGTGGAAGAAATGTGTATAAACATTTGTGTATGTGCAATGAAATCCTGTTTTAGTCCCTCTGTCTTCAGTATCTTCAACAGCATTGTCTCTATGTTTTTACCTAAACCTGAAATATAAGTACTTATAAGGCCTAATTTTCAACCTGGGTTATATATTTATTATTAGTTACATGCACACAGCAAAGGGAAGATTAGAAAGAGCACAGATAAATATGTATATAAATGAATATAACCATGCCATTGGCCACAACATTGATTTTATATATATATGTGTGTGTGTGTGTGTGTATTTATATATGTGTATGTGTGTGTACATAAATAAATGATTATACTATATACATATATAAGATTATATCATACTTATATCTGTAAGATTGTATTTGTATATTGTTTTGTCATATATATGCACATATGTGTAATATTGAAACAGTCTCAGGAATTATGTTTTAGAGGAAATAGGTATGAAAATTGTTGAAAGAAGTCTAAAGAATCATTGAAATCATAAAATCTATCACTATGACACACTGAAGCATCTAAAAACATGGGGTGGTCAAGTCACTGAGGAAATGGAGGTAATGAAGTCATAGCAATGTGGCTGGTATATTTAAAGAAGAGAAAACAACAATTCCTATCTAAAAGAAGGGAAGCCATCTAAAATAGATACAGATAATCTTGGAAATGAAAGGCTAAGAAATCAAGTTGACTGTAGATGTATCTCAGAGGTAAAGTACTTCATGTCACAAATGGGACCCTGTGTTGACACACCAAGACCACAAGAAAGAAAGGGAGATAAGGAAGGAGGGAGAGAAGGAAGGGAGAATAAAGAGAAAAGGAGAATAGGAAGGATAGAAAGTAAATAGAGGAAGAAAGAATGAAGGAAAGGAAAAAGGAGAGAAGGAGAGAGAAAATGACGAAAGG
This sequence comes from Peromyscus eremicus, assembly GCF_949786415.1. Classification (NCBI taxonomy): domain Eukaryota; kingdom Metazoa; phylum Chordata; class Mammalia; order Rodentia; family Cricetidae; genus Peromyscus; species Peromyscus eremicus. The sequence goes on along the minus strand of NC_081429.1, from coordinate 14,396,365 downwards.
AAGGAATGAGAGAGAGGAGAAAGAAGGAAGAAAAGAAGGAAAGAAAGAAAGAAAGAAAGAAAGAAAGAAAGAAAGAAAGAAAGAAAGAAAGAAAGAAAGAAAGAAAGAAAGAAAAAGAAAGGGAGGGAGGGAGGGAGGGAGGGAGGGAGGGAGGGAGGGAGGGAGGGAGGGAAGAAGAGGGAAAGAAAACCTGAGAGTCCTTGGCTGTTTTCTCTATGAAGTCAAACTCAGGGAATCAAAAATAGAACAGATCAAATATTTTGAGCATATTGTGGTAGCCTAGAATATCATCATATGGAAAAGTTAATACTGATTAAATGCTTTAAAGATATCCAAGCAGATTTAAGTGCTCAACTGAAACGGGAAGTTATGACCTCCTGTCTCGTCTCCTGTAAGAGGCGTGGATTCTCACAGCAATGGTTAGGGCACTGGATATGGAGAAAAGATAATACAGATGAAAACTGATCCAGAAAATTCAGCAATATAAAAAAGACACAGAATAAATACTTTGGGGATAATGGACAAAGGAGCTAACATTATGTTTTATGGTTTCAAAATCCAATGCAGAAGACGAAGAAGTCAAGATAGAGAAATAGAACACAAAAGCAATCAAATAACAAAAAGTTATTGAACTTGATGTATGGACAGAGCTCATAAAATGAGTTGAAGGCAGCATCATATTCAGCTAATAAATCACTGCAGGTATTATAAAAAAAGGAATAATTGTGTTTAGCATTCTCATAATTCTCATAGCTACTACCATGACAAGCTAATGTTCAATAAATATGTGCTTAATTAAAATTATTTTCAGATCAGTATTTCCTCCATTTCATTTTACTTATAATAACAATGAGATAATATTAAAATACATTTTAAAGTGATAAAATTTGCTTCATTTTTAATTATTGCAAATACTTTTGATTTCTAAGTTTTTATAAATGAGATTTTCAATATTTATTGTGTGTTAATTTGCAAAATAATGGGCTTGGTATGACATTTTTGTACATGTATCTTATATATTTGATATGTTCACACATCCAATACCATTTCCCTTCCACTTCCCTGCTACTTTCCCCCCTTCATATCCAAATTTCTACTACTCATTTTCACTTTAATCTCCTTTTTTCTACAGATGTTTTTTATTTTATTCCCATACTGCCTATTTTAGATAAAAGAGTGAATACTTATTTTTTTCTGTTTTATCTGCTATACTATCTTTCAAATTTTTTAAATTTTTTGATATTATAATTACATCATTTCTCTCTCCCTCTCCTCCATCTAAATCAGTGGTTCTCAACCTTCCTAATGCTATGATACTTTAATATAGTTCCTAATGTTGTAGTGACCCGTAAACACAAAAATATTTTATTGCTAATTCATAATTGTAATTTTGCTACTGTTAAGAATCACAATGTAAATATCTGACATGCAGGATATCTGATATGTGACTCTCCAAGAGGGTCGCAATCTGAAGGTTAAGAACCACTGATCTAAATCATTTAACCCTTCTTGTACTCTTTAAAATTCATGACCTCCTTTTTTATAAATTATATTCCTAAATACACAAATACAACGTGCTTAGCCTGTATAATGTTACTCATATGTTCATTCTTCAAGGCTAATTAGTTGTTATTGGATAAACAATAGGTGTGCTTTTCCCTGGATAAGACCATTTCTCTTGCTCTTAGCATTCTTTCTTTGCTTGTAGTTCTTTGTGTGGAGTTGAGGCTAAGCAGTCTTTCCCCATGTACATTAACATGTCTGTTGTTGTCCTTGTTTAGCTCACATTTAGCAGTCCTGTTGGTGACACTTTACTATTGTAATCTCTGACATTACTAGGGGATAAATTCTCACAGCAAACTCCCCATTCTTTGGCTCTTATAATCTTTCTACCCCCTCTTCTGTCATGATTCCTGAGCCTTAAATGCAGGAGTTGAATTGCAGACACAGCCCTTTGGGACAGAGCTCCACAAAACTACATTTTGATTGGTTGTGGCTTTCTGCTGCTTGCAAGGAGAACTCAGGTGATGAAGAGTGAGGATTACACTTATTTGTAGGTATAAGGATAAATTATTTAGAATGTAGTTAGAGGTTCTATTGTTTAGTAAAGTAGCAGTTAGAGGTTCTCCTCCAAGATGCATGATTTCTCCAAGCCTGAGTAGTTGACTAAGTAGGTTCCCAGTACCAAAATGAGAACATTCTACTATGTGAGGCACATGGTGTGGGGCAGGGAGGAAGGAGGAAGAAGGGTAAAATAACAGTGAGGATATTTTGATAAAGTCATAAGGAAATATACTATTAACTACTTACATAAAATACCTATAACACACATAAGTTGGTATATATGTATGAATTAATGAAAATTTATGAAATTTTCCGATTTTAGCAGACAGCAATCCTTGCAAAAAATATCTAACAAAAATCCCAACACCAAGCAGGATATGATATTTTTACATTGTAGGTCAGACTCCCAAGGTATTTCAGGCTATTATTCTTGCACTTGGTCTCTTCTTAGTGATGGGAGGTAATTCTCTATTGTTGAATATACCATTATACTTCAGGGACAAGGCCCAGAGACTCCTGAACTAGAACTGACTAGAATTTCTCTTTACTAAGGGCTAGCTTTCAGGGTACCAGAAACAGCGATGCAAACTTCCAATGGAGAGAAGCAACTAACAATCCTACCCAGCTATGATACCTATGACTATAATCATGACCAGAATGGCATGATAACCCTAAGGGTGCACTAATGGTAAGCATGCCTTAGCTTTAACCAATAGTTTTCTAATTGGCCTTAAGAACTGCTCAATAGAATTGAAATCACACATGGTACTGTGCTACATTTTAATATAATATTTTATTAATCCTTTGAAAATTTCACTGAATATACTTCGATCATATATACACCATCGCCTCCTAACTCCTCTCAGATCTACACCTTCATTCCCTACCTCTGAATCATGTCCTCTCTCTTTTTCCTTTGTCAATAACCTACAGGGTCCAATATACGACCTACCTCATAGGTGGTAATGCATGCCTGGCACTATAAATCTGGCCAAGAACCCAAAACTGGTAAGCTCACAAGCTCCAGGAATGAACCTACTGCTATTATTCTAGTAAGTGAATAGAGAATCAAACTGTACTACAAAGTTAAATCTCTACACACACAGATTAGTACAGCTTTCATGTCTCACCAGAGAAGTTTCTTTGTGAAGTGGACAACAGCTAACAACTGATCCAAGTGCAGAGAATATATGTCAGTGGTATGTTCAGCCACACATGGGACACTACTATCACCCTCCACCCAAGACTCAAGGAACACCTCACAGAGTAGGTAGAAACATTATAAAAGGAGGGGGTAGGGATCAGTGTCTGAATGAAATCGTATCTTCTAGAGAAGAAAGAACCACTGATTTCATAAATTAACAGCAACTATGGCTGCATGCACAAGACCTACACAAGATCAAGTTAGTAAAAAAAAAATCCATCACAGAATGGAAAGGAGTTCATGAGCACCCCCAATCAAATGAAGAGCTATTGACAGTTGATTACTTAGGAAAAAAAGGCAGTTGTCATAAAGGATGTGGCCCCTCCATGTAAACAATGCTCCAATGGGTGGCCCCCAGAGCAAAAATTTTTAAGTATTTTTAGAATTTAAAGATTTAACATACTGTGATTTGTGTTGTGATATAGGGCCTCCCTTATATAGACAGAGTATAAAAGCCAAATCCCAAATAGCAAATAACTCAAAAGCAAAGGTGAGCTTTTAAACCTTCAATTTCAAACTGAAACTCAAAGGCTGTGATTCAAATACCAGGTCTGGGCCAGGGAGATTTAAAAAGTAGATGAGGCATTCTGTTCATGCTTACTGCATGCAAATGCACACTGTTACAATTGCAGCTATTGAGCACAGCATATTGTACTGGATTTCATTGGAGGTTCTTTTGTATAGTGGTTGGCTGAGTTTTTGCAGAAAAATAGATTGCTTACCAGAATTTGACTTGTGCCAATGAAAGAAGCTGACGTTAGAGGGCAAATGTCTGTAACAATATTTATTATTCTCATTTTAGGATTGGAAAAAAAAAAGACATAGGGATCCCTTAGTCCAAGCAAATCAAAGGACACCATGAAAATACAAGGGTCCTGAAAATGGTTATGAAAATTTGTCCAGGACAATACACACAGCATTGTAGTCAAGACCTCTGCCTGGTGACCAAACTCACTCTTCTATTGCAATGAAAAACATCACTGGGATATTAATATTTAAAAGAACCCCTTAGCTCATTTATGTGTTCACACCAAAGACAGTGAGTAAAATGTGAAATGGTCACCGTTTAATTGGAATCAATTATTTTTCATCTACTCTTCACAGTTATACTGTGAGCTATAAATCCTTCTTATTTTTCTTTTGTTCTCTCTCTCTCTCTCTCTCTCTCTCTCTCTCTCTCTCTCTCTCTCTCTCTCTCTCTCTCTCTCTCTCTGCAAATGAGTAACACAGATTTTTGAAATAGGCACTTACACACATGTACCCACCACACAAATGCAGAAAGAGACTGAGAAGAGCATCAAAGAAGGAAAAAGGTGCATAAATTCTACAATTCAAAACGGAAGTTTTTCCCCCTTCAGATAATTAGAAACAGAATCTATTTGCCTACCTTGTTTTTTTTTTTTTTTTCAATCCTTGATGTGTTCGACTAAAATGGTAATTAGCTGTGTTTCCATTTGGTTTGAGACATACTGTATATCATGTGTAGTGCAGCCACAGTCTCAGGGGGAAAATGAATAATCAGGAGAATATTTTTCAATGTCTCTTCTCTGTAAAGATTTACTGAGTTGTCTGTAATGTGTACTGACAGCGTCTGCATTAAAATTAGAAGAAAGTAGACATCAATATTGTCAAACTAAAGAAAAATCATTTTCCTTTCATTTTCATTCTACTAAAATAAATCAAGTCCATATCTTTTAATATTTTATTAGGATTGCTCATTTCTGAAGGTCAAGAACAAGAGGACATTTCAAAGTTTAAAAAAGATTCCCAAAAGGTGGCAACTAATTGATAGTCTCTAGACGCCAACAAGGTTCAGACTAGAAGCTGAGCAGCCATATTAATTGACTTGGTCAAATTGCTGGCATTACTTCCTATTTGTGTGGAATGTCAATGTATCCTGAATGAGTTATGTATTTGCAAACAGCACAAGCCTATCTAGATACTCAAATAAAAATAAAATTCATTGGAGGATATTAAAGACGTGCAAAAGAAAGATGCTGGTTATGGTGAACCAAAATTGGAAACAGCAAGAGCCGTGGCTAGAAACATACTCTAGGCAGGAAAATCCACTGAAATAAGAGAATCTCAGCTAATGCTGTATCCTGTTTCATTTCATTAGAGACAACTGTAGAGGAAGCCTCTCTTTGGAGAACCCTAGGTTTCACAGGGATGCCTTGGCATTGTTTTGAGTAATGGAATTGGTATCTTTTCTAGTACCTTAATCAAAATACAGTATGATGAGATTCATCCTACCTCCTAGGAACTGTGCTCAAGAGGAGAGCAGTCAGTTTGCATGAGAAAATCAGACTATTCATATGAAATAAATATGGGATGGGCAAAATAGAAGAAAAGTTGTTTTCAAGGCTTTTTATTTGAGGAAGAAAACAAAATACAATTACTCTTAGTGCAAGGCTTTCAAACAAATACGGATGTTACATATAATAATGTAGTGGGTAGCCATTCTGGCTTTGACCTGGAAGTGCCACCCCCCCATTGAGGCTTAGACAACTGTCATGCCTACAAGGTGGAGCTGAGAGAGTACCCCTGAACACCTGAGAGCTGGAGAATACCGCTGGACTGCACTTAACCTTTCCCAGACCCTGTTAACTATCCCTTCACTTGTAAGTTACCCCCCAAAATAAACCTCCCTTTTAACTACGAGGAGTTGTCTTAATATTTAAACCAATATAATAATGCTTTCTTTATTTAAATGTCCCTAAATCTGGACAACATATGGTACACTGAAATTCCAGAACAAAAATTCCTTTCAAGTGACAGTGTTTATGAATTTATATTTACTTCCTGGAGAATTTAATACTCTATTGTGGACATGTATTTGTTTTTCTTTCTAAAACCATTGATTAGTCCTCACAATTAAGATCTAGTTAGTTACAAAAGTTAGCTGTAGAGTTAGAATCAGTGCTGTCTTCAAGAAGAGAAAAAGAAGAACTGATTTTAGAAATGTTACAACACGTGCCTCATTAGTAAACAAATCCTGCAAAGCATTCTCATCTGTATAAACACCTGAGAGAAATTAGCACTTGGTTTTCCTAATCTCACAAACAAAAGCATTGAATACTGATACCATGCAATTGTAGTAGTTTCACATCTATGAGTTCTTAAAGCATTATCTTGAACAAAAATAAATCAGATTCTGATTCAAATGGCTCCAATTGTATATAATAAACAATACTAAGAATTGGACAATACTATAAATTCCACCTGCACAAACCCAAGCTAACCAAAATTTCAGTATTGTAGAGGAAGTTGCTCAGAAAGTGCCAGTGTTAGCTGAGGAGGTATTGGCAATTGATGCTGAAGGGAGAAGAAGTCAGTCTCTTCAAGGACTCGGCTCCTGAAAGCTGCTCTTGCTCCAGTAGATTGTTCCAAACCATGCACACACAGGCAATGCTAAACGGACTCAGTGGGTTCAAAAAACAAAACAACAACAAAAAATATAAGACAGAGAGTCCATGAATTTAGGGAAGCTAGGAAAGCTAACTGGAGGTTTGAGGACAGAGGTAGATTTGAGAAAAGCTTATTGTATGCTTTACAATTCACAAAAATTTGAATAGATCTTGGAGAAGAAGAAGGAGGAAGAGGAGGAGGAGAAGAAGAAGGAGGAGGAGGAGGAGGAGGAGGAGAAGAAGGAGAAGGAGAAAAAGGAGGAGGAGGAGGAGTTCACGACAAGACTATGTCAGATAAATCCATGATTTTGTATGATGAATATACACCAATGCAACAAAGGAATCAAGTTGGAGGAAACCAGAAGAAACAGGAAAGAAAGAGTGCACCCTTCCTAACAATGATAGCACAAATTTCTGTAAGTTCGGTTTACAATGAGGAGAAAGGGTTTTAAATAAACTATTATAATACAGTATGTTTATGTAGAGAATCATTTTATTTTATGTTATAGAAACACAAACGTGCACACATAAGTACATATATGCATGGTGTTGTGTCTTTTGGAATTATAAGAAATTTTATGGATCAGCAATATTAATTATGAAATATTAACAGCAACTGTTAAATGCAACAATATTATTTTGATAAGAAGATTATTCTTAAATAAATATATTACGCACACATCAGATATGGTGAAAGTTGAACAGGAAACTTCTGGGTTGCCTGATACTTTCATTAAAAAGATAATTTTATTAATGCTGTTGTTATTTGACTTGAATTTGGTTGTGATATTTCTGCTTGTCTTATGTTCCCAAATGTTTTACTAGGATAGTAACCATTTTTGGATGTAGGCAAAGGTCAGAGACATGTTCATTATATGATCTTGGAATTTCTCTCTGCAGTTGAATACTAGTATAATATTATCATTTCATGCTTCTATGACCTTTGAATTTGGTGTCCTTTAATATCCATTCTGTCATTCATTTCCAATCATTCTATGAGCTAAGGATGTGTTGCCTCAAAGTGTCACCTACAAAGAAGCAGCCACTCTTCCAAGTACAATGGCAGTGTAAGCTGTACCATTAGAGTGACAGTTGTTCTAGTCCCTTAAAATTACTTGTTTTAATATGATGTCCTTAATTATTAAGTTTACTCCAGTGAAAATGCAACAAATCACATGGAAATAAATTCAAGATCAGGATTTATTTCTTCACTTGGTCTTTTCTTTTTTAATTATTTGAGAATTTTATATGGCGTATGATGAATCATGATTATACTCAACCCTATTTTTCCATTACAATTGCTTTGGATATTGTCCCACTTGTTCACCTCCCAATTGCATTATTTTTTATTCTCCTCTTCCTCCTCCTCCTCCTCCTTCTCCTCCTCCTCCTCCTCTTCTCTCCTCCTCACACTATCCTGGTAGTGGTGCCCATATGTACGTGGATGTGAGACAATCCACTTGAGCACGTGTAACCTGACAGTGGCAACGTTTCAAAGGATGATCTTCTATCCCTAGCAGCCATCACCTGCCAATAGCTCCTCAGTGAGGAGTGGGGCCTCATGAGTTTCTCCCCATCTGTTCTTAGAACTTCCTGACTTGGTCTAGTCAGTTAGCTACGTCTGCTATAAGTTTATAAATGTAAAAGACATATTGTATCTAGAAGACAGCATTCCACATCCTTCCTCCCCATCCTTTCATACCTAGAGTCTTTCTGGCTCTTTAAGTATGTCCCCTGAGCTTTAGGGGTTTATGAAATATCCCATTTAAGCCTGAACATTCACAGTCACTTTTGTCAGCACTTTGAACAGTTGTGTGCTTCGGCACTGACCGCTGCCCACTACAGTAAGAAATTTCTCTGGCCAAGTTTGAGAGCAGCCCAGGCCCACACACATAAACATAAATATTTAAAAGGCAGTGTTGGGGCATAATAATTTAGCAAAGAGACAATAACTTCTACCCTAGGACCAGAGACCAGGTGTACAGTAACAGCCATGAGTTTCCCCCTGTGGAGCAGAACTCAAATCCACTCAAAAAGTAAGTTACCCCTGATAAGTTTTAGGCCTCCTGCAGGCTGGTGGGTCTCTACATAGCTTTTTCTTTTTCCTTCCCCTCTGCAGAATGCTGAATGCCATTGAAAGAGGGAGGAAACCTTAAATACAGGCTTACAGCACAATGGGAGAACCCCAGAGGGCAGAAGTTCACTACTGATGTTTACAATCTTGCATCTAAGCTGTTAATGCCCAATATGCAGGATACACAAACAAGGAACTTCCCTTAAGCATTCAGGAGGGTGGAAACTGGCAGGGAATTAGCATAGGGAGGACCTCTGGTCAAGGTCGGCAAGCAAGGCAACAGCTACCCAAATGGGGGGCCAGGGCCCTACAGGTCCTCCCTTTTTACTGAAAAATGAGCCTCTGACTTAGGTTGCGTGAGACATCAGTAGGTCACCTTACCCATCATGGAGACACCTGCCCAGACCACACAAGTGCTCTGTTTTAGGTTGGTGAGCGCCCCCCCAAGCATTACCCGTCTCTGAATACTCATTATCATACAGACTCAACCATGTGAGCTGCAGAGTTAACTGCTGCCAAAGATCTCAAAGTGGCGCTGAGCTTGCAATCTGTGCAACACAGAAAAAAACAACAGAAGTCCTAACCCACCCATAGCCAGTAGGCTAAAGGCAATTGAGCCATTCCCTTCCTTAAAGAGCCTTACTGCAAACTGGAGTCCTTGTAAGGTGGTATCCCAAAAGCAAGTGGAACTTGAGTTTTATAAATTTCAAAGCCAATTGAAATGTATATAACTACTGAATTAAATTTATCATGCCCAATAGAATGAAAGAGTAATTAACTGTGGTAGCTACTTTTGCTGCCAGGGTCTCCATTGTGCTAGCTGTAGTAACCAATTATGAAGTAGCAATCCCAGAAACAGCAGCAGCAGTGGCCACCACTGCTATAACAGCAACAAGGCAGCATCGATGTCAAGTTCTCTTCTGGAGCATAAGCATTAATGTAAGCCTAGGAACTGTAGCCATGTGGTTGGATTCTTCAGAAGGTAATGTATGGTAACTGCTCTTTCAAGTATGTTTGAGAACGTGTCACCCAGACACCTTGGAGATTAAGGATAACCCTGAAGGTCACTGACCTCCATTTGTTAACAATAGCATGCCAGCTAAGCCTTTTCCTTTTGCAACCCTCTTCAAGCTGGTGTAGTACCTACTTTTCAGGAGTGGCTCTGTGCAACATTTATTGGCCTGAAATTCATCTAGCCTCCTTTGAAGATACCTGTAAAATTTGTGAGCCTGAATGTAGCCATTATTGAGACCATTAGTTCTGCTCCTTGTGTGCTGTCTGTTTTTTTCTTTATGGTTCTTAGTTGTTCTTTTGCAGAGCTGCCAGCTTAAGTCATGCTGGGATCAAGAAATATGAGCCTTGGTGGATCGTGTTGCTGGAGTTGTGTCCATGCCAGTGGATGCTCACACGCTCTACATAGCTTTTTCAAACACCCTTCTTTTTGGTTTACTCTCTTTCATACCTCCAGGTTTACCTCATTCCCTCCTGTGCCTTCCTGGTTTAGCCCTTCCACCCACAGTGTTCAAAAATCAAAATGCTTTGCTTTCGAGAAGGGATCCCAGAATGTTTCTCAGGCTAGAATCAAACTTTTGGGCTTGAGGAATCCTCCAGCATTAGATGCCTTGTAGTCTCACTTCTAGGACTATATGGGTATAAAACACCCAGTTAAGACTTCCTATGTTCCAAACATCCTCCAATAAGTCCAATGTTCATCTACAGTTAAGAGTAACTGCAGTAAGGGGATGAAAAAAAAAAATGACTCTGTGGATAAAGGGCTTATCATCTAAGTGTGAGGACCTGAGTCACGGTGTTGAGAACCCATGGAAAATCTGGGTGCAGCAGCCTACCTCTATTACCCCAGTTCAGGGATAGCAGAAACAGGAGGAACATGGGAACTTGTAGGCCATACAGACTAACCAAAAGGTGAGCTCCAGAGTCAAAGAGAGAACCTGTCTCAAAAAACAAGGTAGAGAGAAATAGAGGAAAGTGCTCACCTTTGACCTCTTATCATAAATATACACACAAGCAAGACAACAACAGACATGCACACACACATACATATAAAACACATACACATATGTATTTTGAAAATGAATAATTAAGCTAAATTTTGAACTACTGAATGTGAAAGAAGTTTTTCTTTGTTTACTTAGAACTTGTTATTGGTCCAAACACAACCCATAATAGGCATGTGGAGAATCTGTACGTGAGCTGGAGGCAGTAGACAAGCTGCCATTACCTCACCCTAAAAGTAGGTTTGGCTACAGGGATAAGAGGCCATTATGATCCTACTTCTGGAAGCAAGCTGCTCTCTGCAATCATGCATAAATCTAATAATAAAGGGGGAACACTTCCTGCTGTGAGGATCTTAGCTCATGGTTAAGTCATTCTAACAGAAGAAGCTTCTGATGCCACAAATTAAATTTTCTACCATGAAAAGGGGGCGCTGAATTTAAGTGTGAAATGATGGCTATTAGTATATTACCATGTTTTGATTTTTAATGTAGAACTATTTTATCTTTTTATTGTTGCTGTTTATATTAATCATCCTTCTTTCTTTTTTAAAACGACATTAATTCTGTCTTCCTTAATACAGTTTCTTCAAATGAAGTGATCTTATTACTATAAAGGACTATTTTAATCCACATAATTCAAATAAGTATGGGAGACAGGCAGGAAGCATTTGGTTTACTGAGCAATGAATCACTAAAGTGAACTAAAAGAAAAAAAAAAAAAAAACATAGCGCTGCCTCAAAGACAGGCTAGTCATGATAAGTGCTACCTAAAAAGGTGCCTCCGAGTCATAATTTTCTATGGAGCTGAACTTTTTCAGAAACTATTTCAGAAAATATTATTCCTATAGGAAGCCATCTCTACTCTCCTTTCTTTTCCTTTTATAGAACAGAAATAATCACCTTTAGTAACAGAAGCACCACATCCAGTGTCAACTTCAATACCTAACACTAAAAACAAACAAACAAACATCACCTCATTCTCTGAGGAAGAAGAAAGTACTGTGGAGCCATGAGCAGTGATGCAGCCACTTCTGCATTCTGATTCCTAGCACTAACAATGTCTTGGGGACAATAGGAAGAGGGCAAGGATTCGCTGAAAAACTCAGTGATTTGAAAGTATAGCATCTAGTTCTCAATGCTGTCTGTGGATAATGAGGATGCAGACAGCTCTTACCATACAGAGAGCATTATCTCTTTCTCTCAAAAGCCTAGACTTAAGAGAACCCTGAGCAGCATCTCTGTTTTCAGAAGGTGGCTTTCACACACAGCCTCCAACCTTGGGAGTGACACTCTCTGCTCTTCCACCCTTTGAAAGAGACTACACACAGAAGTGGGGTTTCCATTCAGCTAGTCAATGATGGTGCAGAAACAAAGACATCACAAGAGCATCCAGTTATAGAAGAATTTGTTGTCTAGTATTGTTTTTAATGAAATATACAAGTAAGTTTCTTCTTGTCAAAGTCTCAGGAGTCTAAAAATGCATTCCCCTAAACTTTTTTTATAACTTAGAATAAAAGGTCTCATGACAGGCATCCTAGAATCTGATCTTGTGTCTTTATATATATATATTTCTGGATATAAGACCACTCACTGAGAAATACACCTTGGTTAGCATGCCTTTAATACTGCTATTAATATCTCAGAAAATCCACAGCCTCCTACTTATTCTCCTTCATTGTTTGCACCTGATGTCAACTTAGTCTGAATGATTTGTATAAAACATGTAATTTAGTAGGCTCCTCAAGAAGTAATGTGGAATGTATAAACCCGGCCTGCCTAATTTCGAGTGAAATACAAGAGAGAAATGCATATTAATACAAAGTGACTATAAATCAAAAGCGATTTCATTTTCTAAGGTAGTGTAAAAGCCAACCCTGTTAGAAACCATAATTCTGCTGTCATAATCTCTTAGATATATTGCTGACCTTCCTGGTAAGTTCCTGCCACATAGAAGTGAATGGATCAAGAAGAATAACATTAAATGACAAGGCATACTTGTGAGCTAGACATTTGATGGTAATTTAGCTCACTTGAGCAAGTGCTTAACCACAAGTCACACTTTCCTAGTACAAATCCCTCTTGCTATATACGTGCACACATTGACATAAAGGGCGTTCGCTGTGCAGAATATACAAAGAAATTCATTGTGTATTCCATGTCTGTGTTTACACATTTTTCCCAATCAATATTGAACTTGATGCTCCAGCGTTTTCAAGGAACAGTTGAAAGATTTTTGTGTTGTAATTCATAATGCCACATTGTCTGATTAACTTAAGAATGTATATTTTCTCTTGGTGTTTTACATTTATTATTAATAAATAGTAGTAGGTAACATGATTGCTTGGCTGCCTACTTCTCCAAAATGAATTATTCTATTAAAGTTGTGACTTTCAATGTTAAGCCTGAGGTAAGAAATGGGCTTGAATCTGAAATTATGTTTACACAGTGCTTTCAGTACAAGGGAACAGATCAACTCCCTTTGGAAAGAGGGTTGGAGAACAAGCTGCTTTTGCAACATGTGGGAATTTCCAAAGCAATAGTAAATGAATAGTATTTGTTAAACTCTATTGCAGTTGACTACTAGGTTTCCAATAAAGAGCTGATATTTCTGTAGTTAAGCATTATTTTATTATAAAAGGTATAAGAAGTATTTCATCATTACTAAATTTTACATGTATATATACATATATATATACATATATATATATATATACATACATACACATACATACATGCATGCAGGCAAAACACTCATACACATAAAACAATAAAATAAATATTTAAAAATTAAAAGAAGAAATTCTTACTGCAAAGTTTTTAAAGTATCAGTTATATATATATACATGTGTGTGTGTGTGTGTGTGTGTGTGTGTGTGTGTGGAGTGTCTTACCTGCATGTATGTATGTATACTATGTGCATACCTGATGCTTGTGGAGGTCAGAAGAGGGCATCAGATTCCCTTGGACTGGAGTTATAAACAGTTGTTAGACACTATGTTGGTGTTACAATTGAACAGGTCTTCTGCAAGAGCAAAAAGGACTTTTAACCACTGAGCCAATTCTCTAGCCCATGATTTCTTATTGTGATAGCACATTGAGAAGGAACATGAAGGCAGAGTACTTAAATTTCCCTGAGCCTCAAACAATTATCTCAGTACCCTTATATAAAAGAGTAAATTCATATTCCACTCTCAGGGTATTCTGTCAGTTACTCTCTACTGATGGCTGTGTTCTCACAGAGTTAAGAAGAAAAACACTCATTTCAAAGTTGATGCTGTATGTTGTGGGGTGTGTGTGTGTGTGTGTGTGTGTGTGCATGTGCATGTGTATGTGTATGTGTGTGTGTGTGGGGGGGGTTTCCATAGCATGTGTGTAGAGATCAGAGGACAACTTGTAAGAATCAGTTCTCTCCGTCCATCTCATACATTCTAGTGAAGAAACTGAAATCATCAGCTTTAATGACAAGAACCTTTACTCACTGAACAATCCCACCAGCTCAGCAAAATCATTTTATGAATTATTTCTATTGTCTATTCCAAAGACTGAAAATATGAAGTTCATGGATTCATTTGTAACCCCACTCATAGTTTTGTAGCTGAATTAATCAGTATCTCCATTTTTTTCTTACAAGTTTAGCATGGTATATGACTGAAAGCTACACAAAACGCAATATATTAAAGAATTATTTTAAATTATTTTGAAGTTAACAAATTGATATTAAATAAATACTTTAAACTTTTATTCACATGAACATGTCACTTTTATATACAATGTACTTTTAAATGATGCATAGTTTGTTTCCTAGTCTCACCATGCATATGGCAGAACCAGGATTTCAGGCATACTAGCAGATATAGAAAAATCATAAACTTGGGTGGATAGGGAAGTGGAGAGAAACTAAGAGGACCTGGAAAAAGGGAAGAACATGATCAAAATATAGTGTATAATATATTAATAATTTAAATATTTTACATTTGATTTAAAAATAAAAATTAAGCCCTAATTGGTTAGGCATAAAAAATTTAGTAACATATTCCACATATCCCTTACACTGGATAAAAGCGTGTTTATCATAATGTGTGCTCTTACTGAATTCCCTGTTTTCACAATTAATGGAAAATTTAAGACCATCACCAACACGAAAGAAAATATGAAGTAACTATTTGTGGTGCTCTCAAGACACTTTGAAAACATCATTTTGCTAGAGCTATTTAAAATATTTGAAAAATAATAATGGGAAATAAAAACAATAAGAAGTTTTTTAGAAAATTCCTAGCTCAGTATAATTTTTTTAAAAAGGCATTTATATGTGACTAAAAAAACTATAAAGTAACTCCTAGATCACCATGTGTCTATTGACAAGCCAGGTGGTTTTACAGAACAACTCACCTCTCAAGTGGCTCCATATTCTGAATGACTTCAATCTTTGACACTTGCTGTGGATATCGCTCTGTATGCTGTGAATGTGTTGCTCTGATTTGGTTGAGAAATAAAACGCTGATTAGCCAGTAGCCAGGCAAGAAGTATAGAATAGGAGGGATAAGCAGAGAGGAGAATTCTGGGAACAGGAAGGCTGAGTAAGGAGACGCCAGTCCGACGTCCAGGTAACAGCATGTAACGGCATACAGGTAAAGCCATGGAACACATAGTAACACATAGATTAACAGAAATGGGCTGAGTTTAAGTGTAAGAGCTAGTCAGTGGTAGGCCTGAGCTAAATGGCCAAGTAGTTTTAATTAATGTAAACCTCTTTGTGTTTACTTAGGTCTGAGTGGCTGTGGGACTGAGGGGTTGCAGGGCGCAGGCAGAACCTGAGAAACTTCAGCTACAGACACTCCATGTCAAATATGCCTCTGTGTTCATGAAGGCAGGATAAAAGCATGCTTAACATCTTCATGTGAGCCATCAAATGCTCTGACATGACACTAACAGTTATTACCACTACAATGCATTGTCATAACTAGTCACACACACCTACTCAACTTTAGACATGTGAGAAAGTATAATGTACACTCTCCTCCTCGCAGGCCCCATGTGGACTAACAAGAATAGACTGGATGACCATTTGCTGTCCCCACCATACAATAGAACACTTTAGATTTAAAAAAAAAAAAAAATGACACATCACACTTCTCTGACAATGAGATAATGAAGCCTTTTTCTTTTGAAAATCCTTTTATAAACTTACTGAGTACCCTAAAAGATTTTAGTTTATGTTTTGTTTCTATTTTAATATTTATTAAATCTAGAGATTTTGATGACATAGCTCAGTGGTAAAGCATTCTTCTTGCATGCAGGAGGTCCTGAGTACAGTCCAACACTGTGAAGTATATATTGCCATATATGAAATTAAACTCATGAATATTTAGTGGAGATAGGGAGATGATTCAGTGGATAAAGAATGTACCACATAAGCATGGGGACGAGACTTTGGAAATGGCTTGTCTGTAGTTCCACGGATCTGCATACAGATACAAAGGATCCTGGGGAAAGCTGCCTAACTAAACCAGCTGAATCAGTGAGCTCTGGGCTCAGCAAGAGATCCTGCCTTTGTAAGTGAAATGAACAGTGATAGAAGAAGAAAACGCACAGCAATCTCTAACTTAATATGCATGTGCACACATTTGTACATATGACTGCACACATGTGCACATACGTGTAAACACAAACATTTGCAAAAATAAAGTATTTCATGAATTCCCATAAGAGCAAGATATCCATCATGAATTCAAACAAGTAATTGGCTTTTAAACAAACAAAAATACTCATTTTAAAATGAAACGGTAAATAATTAAAGAAGTAGAATCACCTCTCTTTTTTAAAATAGGAATTTCTTTTCTTTAGTGTCCTCCGAGTATACGAAAGATGTGTATATTCACAGATCGGCTTCCACATACAGCAAGTGGTGATAACACTTCAGAGTGAGATTCCTGTGTTGTGTACTTGTGAGAAAATGATGTGATAAAGCCAAATAACATTATAGTATTTTATACAAGTAATTTTAGACTCCAAACTACTAGTGAGTTCTTTGGTTTTTATTACTCATTTGGTCCATATCAAATATGACATGAGAATGTTCCTTCCTAATTTCCTTTTAAATAAAATATTAAAATCAAGACTGCGAAGATGGCTCAACTGGAGAAGGTCCTTTCCTCCATGTCTGATGAGCTGAGGACCTGAGTTTGACCTTTAAATCACACATGGTCAAAAGGAGACATCACTCTCCAAGTTGTCCTCTGAGCTCCACACAGGCATTCTAGTGTGTGCATGGGAACACATGCGCGCGCGCGCGCACACACACACACACACACACCCTAAATATATTTAAAATTTAAAAATCAGCAAATGGTTACCAATTAACTGTTGCGCACACACACAAAAATCTCCTAGAGTAAGTGATATTCTGCATTAAGTCTGATAAAATGGCTGGATGTTGATAAGATCTCAAGGGATGCTCAGCTTTGTCTTCTCCATTCGCCAGCTCATTCAACCATGGTGATAATTCAATTAACCATAGTGGATAATTCTTAGCTATTTAAGTAAGAGATTTTTGTTTTGTTTTATTTGGGATTTTTTGCATACTTCCTTGTTTTACATCTGAATAAGCAGTTACTAAACATCTATTAGTTACTAAATACACACTACGATCTTGTTTGACATTTGCTAATCATCATCAACATTCTAATTTGTTGCCCCTCCTTGGACAGAGAGGGGCAATGTTGGATACAAAAAGTTAGGATTGTGACACAAAAGAACACAGCTTCCTTTTCCCTGGGTCCAAAAGCTATATTTCTAAAGAGATGTGACACAACTCAGTGAGTATAAAGTCCAAAACTGATCAGATTATCTGCAGACAAAACTGTATGTGTGTGCATACAAGAGAAAAAGACAACAAGAATATGAAAGATACGAGAGAGAGAGACAGACAGAGACAGAGACAGAGACAGAGAGAGACAGACAGACAGAGACAGAGAGAGTATGGGAGAGAGAGACAGAGAGAGAGAAAGGGAGAGAGGGGATTTCCTCTTGTTCTTTGATACAGTCATTATCTCGAAGTATGTTAAAAAAAAATAAAGCTAGGAGATTTTCTCCGGCCCTTTCATTCTGTATTTTCATAGCTTTCTAGTGAGATTTCTGGGATCTGGAAACTATTTTCAGTTACCTATCAAGTAGAATATCTCCTTGCTTCTTCCCTCCTTTTGGAGAATGCTCTTAAGAATATCATTGTTTAAGTCCTCAGGACTTAGGGGTCAGGTAGCAAGGTAATCAACCAGCCAAAAGGGGACTGTAGCTCACCAACCCACCCACTAGACTTCAGAGTCTGCTTCTACCTTCTTCACCACTGTCCACCCAGCAGGAAATTCTCTGAACTACAGGGGATGGGGGCTTAGAAGGGAGCTTGTGTTAGCTTGGAAAGAAAGTGAGGAGGATGGCACAAAATAAGATAACAGAGATGAACTCAAGCAACACTCAGAAACATGACGATCAATATACTCTTCATTTACTAATTTTGGCCAGCAGCTCCAAGTCATTCTTTACAGCAGCTCAGTTCTTTCCTGGCATCACCAGTGTCCTTTGTCTTGATAGTGACATCCTTCCACCTTATCTTGGGCATAGTGTGCTATATCCTCATGATACACATGATGCCAGGCAAAAAGGAGAAGGCATTCCTGGCTTGTCACTGAGAGCGTTCGTTGCTCAAGTATAGCAACTAGCATGAGAGGGATGAAACATTCCCTCAAAGTTTGGAGATAATGTCTTTAATGCTATTCATGAGGACCCTACTTCTGTGATGTGATCCTTAAAGGACACATCTCTCAATCCTACCACATTGATTATCTGGTTTCAACATGTGAACTTTGAGACACAGTCACACCACAGCTCTCTTCTTATACGTCTTTGTAGCTCCAAGACAAGACTCCCACCTTTATGGGCTCTCTTAAACAACACATAAAATTATATCTCCAGATTTAGTACATTAATGTTTATTAGAGAATCAACATAGGAGTTTTGGGAGAATACAATTCAGTACATAGCAATATCCTTTATCAAATAATGATGAAATAATGTCTTCTAAAAGTTGACATAATTTTTTTTCTGTTCTCACCATAATTATGTGAGAATTTAAATGGAAAGATTTTTATACACACTTAGTGCCCCATAAACACTCACTAATTCATTTTATCTCCATCTCAACTACCTACATATGTGTCTGGAATGTGTTCTTTACATTCTGTGATTTTCAATCTTTTGAAATCATGAGGATTTGATGGGTGTAAATATAAAACACAGTTAATTCTCTCACATTCATTTTAGTAATAACTATATGACCTGCATCAAGTTTCATCCCTGCTCTGAATTTCACCATCCTTGTTGGCAAAGATGGAAGTATCACATCCTCTCCTAGCTTATCTGAAGAGAAAAACGACTATTTCACTCATTCCCTTCATCTGCCAAATGGATGTTAAAATCTTGGCCTTATTGAGAGTTGTAGTACTGGTGAAGGATAAAGAATTTATCAACACAATGACTCACCAGGTACCCTGGAGCACGATGCTGAACTAAGAAAGTCACTGACATGGAGAAATCTTAGAAGAGGAAACAAGCCACTAAAAGTTACAGACCTGAGCTTGTCTCCAGATTACTCTATCTTCATAATTGTCTCATACTGTCAGCCTCAGCATGCACTTTACCACATTGCAGAAAACTCTTGGATAAAAGTGTAAGCACTAAAGATCTCACTCCACACCACGTGGAATATTATTTAAGGACAATCAGATGGGGCAAATCCCACTTAACCTGTGTCTCAAAGTTCTAAAGTGCTCCTCAAGGAGATGCATGAGCAAGATCTCCCCTAAACATCTGCCCAATCCCTACACAAAGGCAGGCATATCCCACCTAAGTCTACAGTGAATGGTGGGACATTGATTCAAGGGGTTTGTGTTCAAATCCTCAGTATTCATTGATTAACTTCATGGAGAATTTGCCTTGGCTCTGACATTAATTAATTATTCCTTAGACTTGTTTTCTTCAACCACATGACATTTTAACATTATAAGGTACAAGTCATGATCTAACTGACCAATGTATCATCAAATCTCATGATATGTGTGAATATTTATCATTGTCACAACATGCCTCATGGAAGTACTGATCAATAATTAATAGTCAGTCACCAACAGAAATTCACAACAAATTCTGAAGCATGAATGGTTTCCTAAAAGAAAAAGTAAAATATACTGGGAAATATATGTGGTGACTACTCACTTTCATTATTTACAAAGTAGAAGTGAATTGGATGTTCCAAGTGTTAGTCAAGAACTAAGATATTAACAATCATATAAAATATTTTTGGAAACTTGAGAACATAAAATTTTGTTGTCACTGTGTCAAAGCATTGTTGCTTATGGAGAAACGGTTTTACATAATGGGATAAAACTTGAATTTTGAGCTATATAAATGTTTATTGCTTTCTCTCAAATTATTTCCAAGCAAACTATTTATCTTCTTAATACTTTCAGACACATTAAAGGAAGTAGAAAAAAGTCAACCATAGAACATTTGAATTCTAAAGTTCAGACTCGACATGTATGGGATTTGCATGATAATCTTTAGGTATTTTTGGAATGACCTGGTTGTTCTAATTCTACTTTTTTTTCACACTTAAAATTCTCAAAATTAATTACCAAGTGTTCTGGGAATACAATATATTGGGATAAGGAAAGACTAACTACAATATCTAAAACTATCCTCTAGTCTTTGCTAAAAGCAACCATGTCCTTCAAATTTTCCTTCAAGGAAGACTTTAAGTTCATGTACTAATTGACAACACACACCATCTCAGATAACTTTACTATGCATTGAGATATCACATCTTACCCCTCACTGCTTATATATAAGAAGTAAATTCACTTTCTGTAACTTATTATAGGACAAGAATGGGGATTTTTGTCTTAGTGAGCTCAGAAAGAGGAGTAGCCAGAGAATAGTCAATTAGTTTGGCTGAGTTACTAAGTCTAAAACAATGTCCTTAGACTTAGGTAAGGAAAGAAAATATATAAACGTCTAAACTCAAGATTCAAAGGATTACAACTTTGAATTCCAAAAGAAAAGGGTAATGTTTTGACCAGACTTCACTTTTGTAGTCTTCAGCATTCCTAGGGACAAGCTACTCAAACTTTGTGAATCTCAGTGTCTTCATCCATGTGGAGACCTGACCTAAATAGTTAAGGTAACTTAAAGCATATGGTCAGCTTTAGGAATGCAAAGTTAATAGTTAGCCATGTCTTCTTTTTGACTAGATTATATGATTAACATAGACCTGTGGTCTAAATTACACAAGTGGATAATTTTAAAATATACCTTCTGAAACATTTACTTTGGAATGTTCTCTTTTATACTTTTCATTGAAATCCGTATAAAGTTGGACTCTTCAAACAAAGGGGACTTTAGGAAGGGAATCAAAGTCTGACCTTCGCTTTGTCGGCTGGATGATTTCGACAGAAGTAAAGAGACTTTTACTTCTTATTTCAAAAGTGCTAACCATAAGATTTAGAAGCGTGTTTTTCGAAAGGAAACTTGACATAAGGTTTAACCAGCTTCACAAATTAAGTTCTTGATAAAACTCTTAAGTTCATGCAATACCAATATAATAATAACACTCTCAACTATAATATCATTTATTATACACAGGAACAATGAAATGGAGTATCTTAATCAGCCTGGTGCTGGGTTGGATAAGTACCGTGTGCTATTGAAGATAATTTAAGACTGAAAGGAAAGATTAGTCATGCAGAGAATTATGCAAGGACATTGAAATACTTTAGAGAGGTTGAATTAGTAAGACCTACAGCTTCCCTGAGCAACAGGAAAAAGATTCAGAGGAATGAAAGAGGAAGGTACACCTATATGAAGCTGGATTTAAAAAAAAAAAAAAAAAGGCGCAAAAAGAACATGATACGTGAAGACAAAACCTGCATGACAAAGGGTAATCTACATTAGTAGGTCCTCAAAATGTTCAAAGGGGGACTCGCGTGATAGATAGCATGTTAGATAAAGTGCTTCTGTACAAACATAAAGACCTGAGTTCAGATTCACAAAATCCACGTTTAAAAGAAAAAAAAAAAAAAAAAAAAGCCTAGTAAGGTAGTGGGGCCTGTAATCCCAGGGTACAGTGGGGTGGGGGATGGGGTGAGGGGTGGGGTGACAGGATTTATACAGCCAAGCTAGCAGAATCAATGAGCTCAGATGGAAAGTGTGCAAGGTTCCTTCCATGAACCTATGGTCTCCACATGCACATGCATATAACACCCACAGACTAACAGACACGCAATCATCAGTACACATACTACACACAAATAAAACCATCCAACACACAAAATCATTCAAAAGAAGAAGTGTGGGGTCCTGCCCCACCGGGAACTTGGGTCACCTGTGAAGAGGTGGCCTGGAACTGAGGAAAGGTAAGTGCACACTGCTTGCCCATTCCCCAGCCTCCCTCTTACCAGGAGATAATCAGAGGCAGATGGGAGTCAAGTCAAGCAAGAACTCATTTATTGTTAGGCAATAAGCCTCTTTTATAGCAGAAAACCTCAGAACCCTAGGAGGGGGTGAAGGAACCAACCAATCACTTTAAAGGTCACCCTATTCACAAATTGTTTGTGTACTGACATCATCTCCTGTTTTTAGTATCTTATCTTAGCATAAATAACTTGAGCTAACTTTTTTCCTCACCTTTTATATCTAATCTCCATACAAACAACCAAGCTAACTTCCTCTTAGCCATCTTTTGTATCTATTCTCTGCATAAACAGCTTAAACTAACTTTCTCTGTCACCATTTGTATCTACTCTCTTCCTACACAGCTTAAAGCTTAAGCTCTATTTATCTAACTTCCTCTCAGCACCCTCTTTGCAGCCCATGTATGCCCCAAAAACAAGCTTATTCACTAGGCAAATCATGAAACACACCTAACATCTTTAAATCTGTGGAAATCAATCAAAACTTGTAGGTGAAAAATAACAGGAAGTTTTCTTTTAGAAAAATAAAGTAGGTTTGAATATCCCTCTGTACATAAACTTTGTATAATACATGGGACATTCTCTGTCTTACTTTACTACATATGCACAGTTATATTCATATCCCTACTGTAATGACATCCCTTAGAACAGGTTTGCTTAGCTAAAATATCTCTAAGTCTACATTCACAAATAGAAGAATTGTTCTCCCAAATCTCTGGCTAGAAGTATTTTATGCTATTTTCATGCTTTATGTCCATATCACTCAACATTTCACTATCTGTATTTGTAAGAACAAAAATTATTCCTGTAATTTTTGAGTCTTAAACCTATGAAAGCCTGTATAAATTCATTGCATTTTGACAATACAGGTTCCACTCCCCACCCCCCGAAAAAAAAATAAGCTGCTTGGGTAGTGGTGAGCAGGTATGATTTTGCTCCATGTTTGATTTAAATCAAATCATTTCTGACATAGTTCAAATCCTTAGGAACCTGTCGATGGCCAATTCAAACAAATAAATACTCAAATAAAAAGTAAAGTGAAGTCCTGCTGTCACATATTTCGCTTAATAGTTGCTTTGCCAATGGATCCAAAGAGAGTGTTTGAAAGGACAGTATGTATTTTCCTGTGATGTCAAAATGTCAATTCAAAACCCATCTGTTTTAGGAGAAAAAAAATAATACTTTGTCATAATTCTGCACTACCAGCCAGCATTCTTCCTGGCACCCAGAGGAGACTGCAAAAATCCTCTATTGTCCTAGTACAATGTTAGTTATTATTTATAAGGCTTTGTGAAAAAACAGTTGTCTGACATTCATATAGGTTTTTTTTAAAAGGAGCATTTCCCTTTTCCAACAGTTTTTAAAATATAGCCAAGCAACTAAAGGTATGGTTATTTACCTTGATATTGAATTATTTTTCTAAAGACTGTCATTTTACAGAAAGATCTTAAATATTGATAAGGTTTGGTTGGTTCCACAGCTCCCATGCCAAAAAGCAAGAGAAAATAAGAAATAAACTAAAATTTTTCTCCTACTGTGCTGCAAATATATTTTATTCAAACCTGGTGCGATGCCCCTTGAGTCTGCATCCCAAGGAATTTTAAGATTGGAAGCATATCAAAGCTAAGATTGCCAAATTAGTATCAATTTAGTGCAATTTAAAGTTGTGTAATCTTGTATCAGAAAGTGTAAGTGGAGATGCTCTTATATACCTGTGACATTTCTAGCTGTCTTTGCTGCTCGGCTTTTGTAGGTATACCAAACATCTTTTTAAAAATATCATGTGGCTACCCTACAGAAATCACTCAGTAGTCTACTGGAGAGTGATACTTTTCAATGGGCTAACTGAGGCGATAGGTTTCATTTTAACAAATGAAAATGGAGTGGTTTCAGGTATAGCATTGTATATGAGATGTGTTGAAAGTATGCTTCTTTTTTAAAAGAGGTTAGACAAATAAAAACATGTAATATATTTGAAGAATGCTAAAACAGGAGGGAATAGGCTAATGACCTCTCAAACTACACAATGTTCTTGAACTTACTTTGAATATCCTCAAATCTGGGAGATTTCTTCCCATCCTCTCCCCAAGGCATAATAAAATATCTTGCCATTATAGGTAAGTATCTCTAGAAAGGTCAACCTCATCAGACCCTAAACCATTACACATAAAGTAAAAGATCAGATCATTCATTCATTTTCATGCTCCTTCCTAAGTTATTAATTGATTCCCATGTACCCAGACTATGCTAAGCACTGGAGCATCATCAATGAATAAAACAGGCATGGGTTTTGGATGCTGCAGCCTACATCCAAGGAAAGAAGACCTGTAATGTATATGCTTATTCACAGACTTCAATTTTAATCGTTATTTGTGTGCTAAATAAGTGGTACATGGTGCAAAGGAAGCAGGTAGTAAGGAAACCACTTTGACCTACTTTATTTTTGGAAGGGAACATATTCTAGACAGAACACTATTTTAAAGGCCTTGAAGTAGGAAAGACAGGTCAAACAAAGAGACTATATGGTTGGAATAAAGAGAGTAGAGTAAAAACAGTACTGAAGAGCTATGTGAAACTATATCAGGTGGGACCTCAGGTCATATTAAGGAGAAAAGCCTTCATCTGAAAAGCAAGGATATTCAAATGTTATAATATTCAAGCAGTATAATAATATTGTTATAATATTCAAACTTTTTAAGAAAGGAAAAGTTGTGATATGATCTCCACCTTTACTGTGGCTTTTTGATTCTAAAATTCTATAAGAATGTATTTTTTCTATTATTTAAAATTGACGTAAACAGAGTAACAATAATAATCTTACTATCCAAATTATTAAATGACATAGATATACAATGAAGATTGATAAACTATACCTTTATTGCTACATTGTTAAATCTGATTTAGCTTATTGGCCTGAATTTTTCTATGGAAGATGATGGCAGTATAATTTTGTGTTGGCAATTTGTGTTACCCTAAATCACTTCTACTTTAAATTTTAATCTATTGAGGAGAACTCATCAGTACAAATTGAGCTTTATGATTCTTCCAACAACTTTATTCCAATCTAGTAGTCTGTCCTTCCTTCTTAGATGTAACTTGTATTCTAAAAAACTATTTGCATCATGGATCACATGGCTCAGGACCCTTTCATTTGGCATGTTGTGTATAAATCATCTGCTTAACTGTCTTCATAAGTGTTCTACTTTGCACATGATTGTGGTGGTTTTGTGTTTCCCAAAATATTGTGCACCCTAATAAACTTATCTGGGGTCAAAGAACAGAACAGCCACTAGATACAGAGGCTAGAAAATGGTGGCACTCACACCTTTATTCCTAGCATTCCAGAGGCAGAAATCCCTCTGGATCTCTGTGAGTTAAAGGCCACAATGGAAACAGCCAGGCATGGTGACACACACCTTTAATCCCAAGAAGTGAGCCTTTAATCCCAGGAAGTGAGAGCAGAAAGCAGAAAGGTATTTAAGGTGTGAAGACCAGAAACTAGAAGATTTTAGCTGGTTAAGCTTTCAGGCTTTGGAGCAGCAGTTCAGCTGAGATTCAGAGGTTTCCAGTCTGAGGAAACAGGATCGGCTGAGGAACTGGCAAGGTGAGGTAGCTGTGGTTTGTTCTGCTTCTCTGATCTTTCAGCATTCACACCAATACCTGGCCTCAGGTTTGATTTCATTAATAAGAACCTTTTAAGATTCCTGCTACACATGATGGGGTGAGTCTTCCTCTAACCCAGGTCATGCCTGCCCCTGTTATTCATCCAAAGCCAGGGTTCTCTTATAGAATTTCTTTGCCATTTTTAAGAAACCAATATTTTGAGCAAGATTCATAGGACCAGTGTTTGATATATGCTCTTCCTTTATTGAACTTTTGATGTGTATTTGTTTACCTAAAGAGGCTTGAATTCTTAAAATATTGCACTCTGTGAAAGAGGGCGCAGGCCTTTTCTGCTTTCAGATTCCCAGAAATGCCTCAATGTTTTTATTTATTCCCCCCCGTCCAACTCTACCTTCCCACCACATGGACCATGAATCTAGGCTGCCTCTGAGTTCCAGTCCCATTTTCTCTGATCTTCCAACTGCCCATCAGGTCTGGCTGCATTTGAATGGCATACTGCTTTGCTTTTGTGTAACTCACATGGTCTTCCAGTCTACAGCTTATTGTGTGCACTGTGCTCTGTATCCTCTGGGTTCCACTCTATATTCAGAGCCTATCTTTTGGAATTCAAACAAAACTGTTCTCTCTGAATAAATTCTATTTATCACCACTCAAAAAAGCTTTGACTTTCAGACACTGTCTTTGCCATGGATTCATAAAAGTCTACCCTAGAGATCAGAAGCCAAGAATTTTCACTCTTTGTTCCCTTTACATTATTCTATGGGCTCCCTTCAGTGGGGCAATACACCTTCGCCTCTCAAACTGATACTATTAGCAGGGAGGCTCCAGGATACAAAGAAAAACTATGTCAAAAATAAACAATATCTGACATGTTTTCAAATTTTTGACAGTAAATAAGAAGTGAGATGTTGAAATGAAATATTAGTATATCTAACCTCCTGTGTCAATTTGGAAGGGCAGGAAAAAAAGATTCCTTTCCATTTGCTTTACTGTCTAGAACACCTACTGTTCCAAATACATAATCCCCAAAATTAAGTTCCCCTATTGTCATGGCTTAATAAATTGACATGGATTAATAAATGTGGAATGACTCTTTGCTGTAAAGATGACTGGCATGGATTATAAAATTAACCCTTAAAAGTTCACATAAGACAATTCAAATTATTTCATCAAAGGTCCTGGAACTCAGAGCAACCAGATTTCGACAACAAAGACATGCTTTGCCAGTATTTAAGTTACTTCCACTAATATATATGCAATGTTAAAATGTCTTCTTAGGTGTCACCACTTAAAGTCTTGGGCAAGAACCACAGGCAGACTGAGAGCTTGTTGGAGACTCGGCATTACAAAGCCTTCTTCAGATCTGATGAACCAGAGTCTTCACAAAGTTTGAGAGACACCAACCTAGGTAGGGTATTTCTTTGATACCTGAAGTATGGAATATTTTTATTAATTAATGTAAATAATTAGTAGTTAATAGTAGGCTGTATTTATATAGTAGGCTGTATTTATATGTCATTTAATGCTGAAAGGGTTACTCTAACAATCATAGCATTTAGTGATTAAAGAGCAAAACAAGGGATAAATGAAACTGTATTCTCTGTTCTAATTGTATTTCACCCATACTGACATGAAACAAGCCCATGACATGGCAGTCTCTCTCATTTACTAAGATTCATTAAGTCTGCTGTCTCTATTGCCCCACTGTGGCAGAAATAAAGTGATCCTTAAATGTGTTACTGAGAAGATTCTTCACGGTTTCTCAATATGTGATGTCCATCTACATGCACGTGAATCTCTGTGTGCCTGTGATTATAAAGCTGTCAATAAAATTAAAGACTATACAAGAATATAAAAAGAAGCATTGAAGAAATTACTGTTTTCAAGATTTTTAATGTGTTGAATGTAACTCATAATATACTGGTGCTTATGATTAATGCTAATTATTTTCATTTGCTCCATCAATCACCTGATACACTATGGCCTGTGTGTTTTCCAGTCCTCAACATGAAATTTTTCTGTGATTTTTCCCCCAAATCCTTTCCCTATGTACATATGCATGGTCATGTCCCCAGAACCAAAGTGAAACTCAGTGAAAAGCGATCACTCGATAATTTCTTGTGCCAGGTATGGTCTTAGCTCCAGCTGAGGCTTATAAATGTTTATTGATAATGATGCCTTATACACCTGCCATGATTTGCTATGAATTACTTAGATTGCCTTTTGGAATTGTGTATGTTCTCTGAATAAAACCAAGGTTCATTTTAATTCTTCAATCCTGACATATCTATCTTGAGTAAGTTCATAGAAACTGCTCTAAAATACCAAATTTTGACACATTAATATGACATTCCTCTTTCAGATGTCTAATCCTATCTAATAAAATGATTTAGTATTAATGAATTGTGAATATTGTACCTCAAAGTCATTCTTAATCACCTCTTAGGCAAAGACAATGTCTTGTTCCAAGCCATCTTAACATCTATCTTTGCTCTTACAGCCAGTGGCACATAACAGCAAGACAGATATTGGGATTGGAAATACAAGGAAAAGAGTTCCCCCATCATCACTACTAGCCTTTTCACAAAACTTACTAATCCTGAAGGAATTACCTGATGGTTATTCATGATTTATCATGCACCAAGTACTATGTCATGTCTTTACAATTCATTATCTCACTTAGTTTTAAAATGCCCTATGAGGGAAGTCCTACTGTCATCATTATTCATATTTTACAGATGAAAAAAGAGCACCTAGAAATCAAATATCTAAGAAGAATTAAATCCAGGACTGAAAGCCAAGTTGTCCTGTTAGAATGCTTCTCCTTAAGTCTTTCATTACAGTGAAATTTGCCTGATGTAGTTCTCAGAAGTTGACTATCCTATACTTATGTAATTAGCACTGTTAAGGTGACTCTAACCAACATTCATCATCCTAAAAATATAAAAATACAATGCACATTTAGCCATAAATAGAAACTTAAATGGAGCTGTCTCTGAGTCATAGTTACTGCACATGAAGTAACACACAATTCACACACTTGATACAAAATACAAAAAAAAAGAATGAAATTATATCATGTGTTTGAAAATGGATACAACTGAAGATAATCATACTTCACAGATATGGAAGACGAATATCACACTTCTCCTCATTCCTGTGTCCTAAAACACACATATACTCACAAACTCTCTCTCTCTCTCTCTCTCTCTCTCTCTCTCTCTCTCTCTCTCTCACACACACACACACACACACACACACACACTGACTCTCTCTCTCACACACATTCATACATACACCCAAACAAAGAAAGAAAAAGAATGCTAAGAAAACAAGCAGGAGAAGGAAAGGAAAAAGGAATGGGATGAAAGAGAAGGAATGGGGTCAGTGAATATGGTAAAAAAAAAAATATTTGCTATACTTGAAATTATCTGGATGAATCCCAATTCATGTACAATGAAAGTATTGCAATAAAATTTTAATAAAGTATAAATAAGATGAGAGTTACTTCATCATTCCCTTGAAAAATATCTGACATCATAGATCTAATGCAAATAACCAAATAGAGAATAAAGTGATGATCTACATTCCACACATAGGACAAATGCATTGCACATTGCAATTTCTAGTTACACATGGGACTTTACCCAATGAAGACACACAAACAGAAGACAGATTTTGAAAGAGGGTATCCTTGGGACTCACTGAATACAAAAGTCCACTTCAAGAATTTGTTCATTTTACGCACATAGACATCATGATGGACTGAGAGCTTATTAACTATCATCAAAAATGTCCTTTTGGAATTATCTTCCTTTGCCTGCTTCCAAGGGAAATTATTCGTGGGTTTCTTCAGGGCAATGGTTATCAACCAAGTTCCCAGGCTCATCTTCAAATGTTCTGAACCAAATTTACTGTAATAATGATAACTGCTCCTTCAGCATCCTGGTCTTTTTAAACTGCTGTACATCTTTTCATCTATTTCCATTTCCCTTAGGTAGAGTGCAGGCTAAGAAATCATCAGGCCTATTTTTCAATAATATATATCATCAGAAACAATTTTGATAATCATATTATTAGTGTGCATAACCCCTTCCTTCAGAACTCTGCTAAAAGGCTCACCTAAATATCCTGCCTCATTCAGATGCTCTATTTATATCTGGAAATGTCAAAATTCTAAGAGAACCATATGACTCTTGCTTGGTATAAAGGAATATGGTTCTTTTGTAGCAAGGAAAAAATAATTAATAAAATCTAAACACCTGCTTAAAGTTGATCTTCAAGATTATTTAAAAATGTTCATTAGCTAATTCGGGTGAAACAGATTTGTATTCTGGCTCAGGAATAGATTTTTAGCACATAATTATTTAGGAGAGTATAATAAATGTATTGCTTTTGATAATGAACATTTAGATAAAAGTGGTATTCTCAAGATAAGTATTCCACTGAGGTGAGTTCTGATTTTCATATATGAACTTTCATTTCAGTTCAGAATTGTGTAAAGAACGAATGTGATGGCTTTTCCAAGTAGATGAATCCCTCAAAAACACACTCTGCAGCAATTCTCAAGTGTCCCCAGTCGCTTTTCTAATACCTTATATTAGTAGAACTAGAAATCACAACCTTGCAAGAAATTCCTGAGCATTAAGATGCAAAGGATAAGAAGATATAATTCTCATGCTTCAGCATTTAATATTATCTCCATTATCTCTAAGTAGAACAAGGATGATTGACCTTGAACTAAGGAATGCTGGGAAGAGAACACAATGCTGAGAAGAGAACACCAATATGTTGTCTAGGGCCAAATGGTCAGCCCTGAAAATATTCATACAAGTATCATTTTTCAGAATGAGCAGGTTATATTTAGGAATATATGCATGTACACGATAACAATTCGTGAAAAAAATGTAACCCATAAATTTGAAGAAGAGGAGGGATAGGTATATGGGAGGGCTTGAGTTGAGGAAAGGGAATGGAGAAATGTAATAATAATCTCAAAAAAGAAGGGTCACATGCAGAGTATTGTATTTATCTGCTCTTTTTTTCCCATCTAAGTTTAAGAGACTCAAAATATTATAGAGGATTCTTTGAGGGCTCTGAAGTACAGAGTATTCATGCTTTACAAGCTCAATACTTAAGACAACACCACTTCTCCATACCTTCAATGTCAGAACTCCTGAAAGATAAATCTTTGTCCCAGAACCTCAGGCAGATGGAGATGTTAAAGAACCAAAATAAGTGGAATGCTAAGAAAGAAAAAGTTTGATCATACAACCAACTTGACTGGAAGAGAGGAAGAAAAAAACAAATGCATTCACATAAACTGAACAACTCTTGGTGGCTTAACTACAACATATTGTATACAATTTGTCAAATGGGTGGTCTGATGGACCCAGTAAATAATTTAGGACTCTAGAATGGATACTACAGAGAAATGGCATAACTAATAATTATTATTATTAATTAATTATTAATTAATTAATACCTTTGTATTTAATATTTTTATTCGGTGTGTCTTTTTTAAGTATTTCTTCAAGACATTTTTTTTTGGTACACCATGAGCAAAATTTGGATTAAACATTTAATTCTTTTTGCTATATGTCACACACAGAAAAAAAAATGCAAAATGGAGAGTATAGAGAATTATCACAAAGGAAATCACACCAACGTAAGAAACCACATAAATTTAACTTTTAAATTATATTTATTTATGTATTTATTTGCTTGTGGGTGAAGGGAGGCATACTTGCCATGGCCTATGTGTGGAGGAAGGAGGACATCTTGCATTATTGGGTTCTCTCCTTCTGCCATGTTCATCTAAGGTATCAAACTCAAGTTAACAGACTATGTTCAAGTACTTTCCCCACCAAAAATAAAACACCAGACATCTTTTACCTTGTTTCTTTTCATTGTTGTTAACATACCTTCCCATCAAAGGTATTGATAAAGTTACTTAGAAAAGTGAAATGTGCTAACTTGTCCCACTCAATGTTTCATTAATAAAGATATGGCTGCTATTTAAATTCATTTCATGGGATACCATGAACCATCAATGGCCCACTTAAGTCACAGAAGAATTCTTGGTGCACTCACATCATGATAAAACAAATAAGGTTTTCAGTGCTTTGGTGTATTTCAGTTTTTCCTTTTTATTAGGTCATAAATTTAGCATAGGAAATAATCAATTTGGTCACAGAATTTTTATACGTAATTTGTTTTTTTGTTTATTTTTGAGGTTATAATTTAATTAAAGCATTTCTCCTTTCCATATCTTCCCACTAAACCCTTATACATACCTTTCCTTACTCTCCTTAAAATTTATGGCCTTTTTTTTCAATTACTAATTGTTCTTGTATGCAGTTTTTTCCCTAAATATAACCTGTTTGGTCTGTATAATGTTGCTTGTGTGTATGTTTTCAGGGCTGACCATTTGGAACTGGATAACCAATTTGTAATCTTCCTTGAAGAAGACTTCCTCTACCACTCCAAACTTTTCTCATTTGCCTACATTTTTTGTCTAGGGTTGAAGCCTTATGTGTTTTTCTCTATCCAGTCTGGCATGTTCATTGGTGTCAATTAGAAGTATATAGATGAACACCAAAACAGGGAATTTAAATTAACAATCATAAACCTCATCAAAGAATTTCAGGTCTTTAATGAAAATATATTTTGTTTTTATCTGTCATCTTCCTGCTTAATCCTTCTTTATCCATCTATCTCTCTCTTGATGCAAACACATGCAGCAGATATATAAATACACACATGCACACATACAGACATACACACACAGACACATGCACACATAGACACATACACCCACATGCACATGCAGACACACACACACACACACACACACACACACACACACACACACATGTACACACATAAATAGAAAAAAAGGAAGGGAAGTAAAAAGGAAGAAAGAAGAGAGGGGAACAGAGGAGAAGTTAAGATATGAGAGACACCTTGAAGAATATCAGTCTTTTATTTAAAATAGACATTAGAAAATAATTATCCAGCACTGCTGAATCATATGCCATTCCTTAATATAACTGAGGTAAAATGTCATTACAATCTTTTAGCCACCATATATTAAGTGAACACTCAGAAACATTGGTTTAGGTACTGTGAATAAAGAGCTCTTGTGAGGTTACTTGCATGTGAGATAAACGATAAAACACAATGAATAATATATAACATGCATGTCATTACTGTGTATCACCTTGAAGAAAGGGTAATACATTATTTTACAATGCAAATCATGATGATAATCATAGTCAGTTCCTAAGGAGATTAGGTTTATTTGGGCTCATCATTTTAAAGGCTAAATGCATGATTGGTTGGCTCATTTCTTTTGGGCCTGTGTTTAGATTATGCATCATGGTGAGAGTATGTAGCAGAGATATCCTGCACATCCTAGAGGCTGAGAAGCAAGGGGAAATGGAGACAGAAAAGCTATATGTTCCTACCACCTCCTTTGGGGGCACATTCCCAATTACTTAAGACCTCCCATTAAGTTCCATCTCTTACGCGTTCTACCACCTCCTGATAGTGCCAAGCAGCTACCAAGCCAATTAACACACTGGTCTTGGAGGAACCCCCTCAATCCAAACACAAAAGAAGGATAGAGAAAAAGATGAAAAGGAGGCAGTTTTACAGGGGAGGAGTCAGACAGGTTCTCTTTGAAAGTAAAAATTTTGCTTTGAAACATAGAAACGTAAATGAAGAATTAAGCAGAGTAGGACAAAGCCTGGGGAAGAGCACTTCAAGCTGAGGAGAAACAATGAAGAGACTGAGTCATGTGACTGTGTTTATCATTTTGAAGAACTGCCAGGAAAGTGGTACAACTGGGACGGAGATCATAAGCAGAACAACAGCGCAGGTGTGAGTTATGCAGAGTCAGACTCTCCGGGCATTTTATGCCAGTTTAAAGAGTTTGGAATTCAGACTTTAGTGTGCTCGGAAATCACTAGTTTCTAACAAACGCCAAATAACATTTCTTGACCCTTCACTCTAGTTCCAGTGAATTTAGTAGAATAACAAGAATGACAGTTCAGGATCCAAGAAGAATCAGGAAGCCATTCCGGAAATGGGGTTCTGATATAGTGTTACTAGAGCAGTGTGCGGTAAGGGACAAGAGAGGCTATATAACGAATAAAGAGCTGCATAAATTTCAGGTAGGAGGAAAAGGAAAACCCAAGAATGACTCTAAAATTATACTAATGAACAAAAAGGAAAGTAGAAAAACAAAACAAGGAGTAGCAATGAGAGTTCAATAAGAGCATGTTCAATTAAAAGCCAGTTGGATATCAAAGTAGAGGTATTGTGAGTAGCAACTTTCCTGAAAAGATGGAGCCGGGAGAAATATCCAAATCAAGAGGTGGCATGTGCTAACCACAGACCTAACAAAATCTCGTGAAGGTTGACTGGAGGATCCAGAGACCTTTCCCATTATAGGCCATCAGTCTGTGGTGACAGTGTACTGAAACTGGAAGCCTTAGGCTGCCTAAGTAAATCAGATTTTTTTTTCTTTTTTAATCTGTAGTTAAACAACAACTTCATAGATGGATCAAGTATCACATTTTGGCTCTGACCAAAAGGGAAACTTTTACTTTTTTATTTATTCTAAGTGTTCCTCAAAATGAAATAATCTCTCCAATAAGAAACTTGACATTGGAGGAAGTCAGCCCTTTCTATGTAGTTGCTGGGACCATTACCATAACTGATCAACTACCAGATAAATTCAGTGTATCTTTGGACATTTAAACTAAGGAAACTGATAAGAATATTAGTTGTGATAGTTTGAATGTAGTTGGCCCCCATTATCTCAGGGAGTGGCACTATTAGGAGTTGCGACTCTGTTGGAGTGAATACGGCCTTGTTGTAGGAAGTGCGTCACTGTGGGGGGCGGGCTCTGAGGTTTTCTATGTTAAAGCCACTCCCAATGTCACAGTCAACTTCCTGTTACCAACAAGATGTAGGACTCTCAGCTGTTCCTCCAGCACCATGCCTGCCTGCATGCTGCCATGCTACCCGCCATGATAATGGACTGAACCTCTGAAACTGTAAATGTTTTCTTTATAAGAGTTGCCATGGTCATGGTGTATTTTCAAAGCAATGGAGACCCTAAGACAGTAGCCTAACAACAAATTTGGACTGCTCTTTCTAGTTTTTAAAAAGCATCTGAAACAAAAAATGTAAAGCACAAAAGAAAGCAGGAAGAAACAATTTTTAAGTATAAATAAGACACAAAAAAAAGCAAAGGGGGGAGGAGGAAGAGGAGGAGGAGGAGGAGGAGGAGGAGGAAGAATAGGAGGAAATCAGAGCCACAAATCCTCCTCCTATTCCTTAAATTAACTGTTCTAGCTATTTCTTAAACCACCAGGATCACAACGTTTAAAATGGGAATAAACTTTCAGTAGTCTGTTTAGCTTGGGTTGTTCAGACACTTGATTAAAAGGATTTATGCATCTCCATTTACCTATGGAAATGAAGGGCAATGAAACTTTAAGACCATGTGTTGTCTCACTGACTTCCAGTACAACGTTCTTAAACCAGGTACTATTCCTAAGTTTTATGTGTGTAAAAAACTGTGAAAGAATGCTCAAGGGATCCATCCCAGAGCTCCCTGGAACCCAATGGTTTATGTGGGGAAAGCTTTGTCAATCTGTTCTGAAATCTGAAGAGAAAGGACCACAGAATTTTTGTCCTTGTCATTTAAGGCAGTATCCTCAAATGTCATTTTCAAGGAAGTTGTAACAAAACTGTGGAAAAATGTTTTCTCAATTCATCTTCTACTAAAGCACAATTAGCATTTCCTAATCATAGATTTTGAATAAATACTCCAAACAATAGGAAACCATTTCAATTAATACAGTGCTAATTCCCCTTTGAAGGAATGAGTAGGGCATTATAAGGTTGACTGTCTTTGCTATTCACCTGCACTTTGCCTCAATGTTTGGCAGATGCAGGAAGAATAATGGAGGATTATGTTTATCCTTTCTGTTGACATCTGGCAAAGGCCCCAGGCAAAAGTCAGCAGCCGTTAATTCAAATAAATATAGTTCTTTTGATAGTACAATTGAACACCTTTCATTTTAAAATGTGAATCTTCTCATATCCATCATGTTCTCATGATATCTAAGAATTGCCACGTAGTAAACATATTAGAAATATGTTAACATAACAAATAACATTATAAATATTTCCTCCATTTCAAATAAAAATGTAGTTATGAAATAGTAATACTTTATCAATCTAACTTTGATTTCATTCCCACATACCAGAAACACCTGCCATAACTTCCACGGGTGTCTTGATGCTTACATTGAATATTCTAAATATTGAAATATATTGTTCATTAAGTATCTTATTTTTTTTTTATTCAGAAAAATCTGAATTGGTTTCTTGTCAAACATACAGCACCGGTGAAGTGTTACACAGGACAGCTGAAACCAACGGAGGGTTTTTTATTATGGTGACGATTTAATTGTGTATTTGTTAGCTTGGGGAAGCAGTGTTCCATCTTACCTGGGACCAGTGATTTAAAGCTCCCATCACCTGAAAGGGCAAAATGTTCTGACCACCAAGCCTGTCAGAAACAAATCCAGCTTGCTTTTAGCAAAGTTCTTGTGACTCAACTCCCTGTTATGTGACTAAGAAGAAAGAGAGAGGGAGGCAGAGATGAGGAAGGAAGGAGGGGATAATTACCAAGGCAACTGCTTAGTAATTATTTCCATGGTTAATTTTCATAGTACTATGACAAACAGTATTTTAAGGACCTAAGACCCCACAT
Organism: Peromyscus eremicus; assembly: GCF_949786415.1. Taxonomy (NCBI): domain Eukaryota; kingdom Metazoa; phylum Chordata; class Mammalia; order Rodentia; family Cricetidae; genus Peromyscus; species Peromyscus eremicus. The sequence goes on along the minus strand of NC_081429.1, from coordinate 14,359,663 downwards.
TTTAGTCATTTGCAAATAAAAATAAAATAGTTTGGTCTTTTCCCTGCAAAATAAAATGGCCAAACATAAACTACTTACACTGTGTGAATGTTTCTAAGAATCTTGATTATTTGGATTATAAGGCTATAAAGCAAGTAGCCAAGCACTCTCAACATACTCCTGAGGCATCTACAGACATACTTAACCATCCATTGCCCAAGAATCCAAGCGAAGCTCTTATTAGTAATTCTTTTTACACAGAATGTGTCCTTCAATACTGTCACTAAGTTCCTAACCATCACAACTGACAACACTATCTACATCTCTCTATAAGTATGAGAAAGTTGATTGTTTGGGTGCAAATATTGATTAATCCTGCATGCCTTTACTTAACTATGATATAGTCTAATTACTTTGTTTAAAAAAAATCCTGGAATGTTTTGAAATAGATGTAAAGGCAAATGACTCAATGTATTTTCTTCTCATTGTTTTTGTCTCAGCAATGTGCCTTTTTACTTTATAGTAGTGGGAGGGAGAAAAAGAGAAGAGAAAAATATAATATCAAAACAAAGATTTAAATAAAGCATTACTACTCAATAGTTCAATGGTCTGCCATTTCACATCAGAAGTCATATTTTCCAAAAACAGAGATTATAAGGTCTTGGAAATAAAAAAGCAATGCCATTTTATACTCATGGTTTGACACTGATTCTGTTGAGCTTGTATTATTTCTGAGCCTTACTGTGAGGAGTCCTCTGATTACCTAAAAGGTGCTAATCAACCTAAGCCATCAGACAACCTAGTCTTGGGCAATGGAATTCTGTCCAACTAGATATTAAAGACACTGAATCTAGCATGGGATAAAAGGAAAAAGAAATAGAATCTGACTTTCAAGTAGAAGAAAATAATAAAATGTGGATGCAATGCTTCATTTGTGAAGTTCGAGTGAGTAAAAATAAATGTAATGTACTAGTTTTGAAAGAAATTCCTGTTGGGAAGGATGATATTTGATTTCAGTCTTCTGTAAATTCACACTAAAGTATTGAAAGACAGTTTCTTCATAAGAAGTTGTCAAAGGTAGTTTAACACATTATCTTTAATTATTATTCATTATCCTAGCTCCATAACAATTGTGGACATTATAGCTCCTGCCATATTTAAAATAATCACATCTGACAGAGGACTGATATCCAGAATATATAAGGAACTCAAGAAATTAGATATCAAAATGCCCAACAGTCCAATTAAGAAATGGGCTATAGAACTAAACAGAGAATTCTCAACAGAGGAAACTCAAATGGCTGAAAGACATTTAAGGAATTGCTCAACATCCCTAATCTTCAGGGAAATGCAAATCAAAACAACTCTGAGATACCACCTTATGCCTGTCAGAATGGCTAAGATCAAAAACACTGAAGACACCTTATGCTGGAGAGGATGTGGAGCTAGGGGAACTCTCCTCCACTGCTGGTGGGAATGCAAGCTTGTACAACCACTTTGGAAATCAATATGGCGCTTTCTTAGAAAATTGGGAATCCATCTCCCCCAAGATCCAGCTATACCACTCTTGGGCATATACCCAAGGAATGCTCAACCACACCACAAGAGCACTTGTTCAGCTATGTTCATATCAGCATTGTTTGTAATAGCCAGAACATGGAAACAACCTAGATACCCTTCAACTGAAGAATGGATAAACAAAATGTGGTACATATACACAATGGAATACTACTCAGTAGAGAAAAACAATGACATCATGAGGTTTGCAGACAAATGGATGGACCTAGAAAAAATCATCCTGAGTGAGGTATCCCAGACTCAGAAAGACAAACATGGTATGTACTCACTCATAACAGGATACTAGATGTGGAACAAGGATGACTGGACTGCTACTCACATCACCAGGCAGGCTACCTGGAAAACAGGACCCCAAGCAAGGCACAGGGATCGCCCAATGACAGAGAAATGGAATGAGATCTACATGAACAGCCTGGACATGAGTGGGGGTAGTGAAGGGCGAGGGTCGAGGGAAAGAGAGCTTGGGTGAGTGGGAGATCCCAGCTGGATCAACAACAGAGAGGGAGAACAAGGAATAGGAGACCATGGTAAATGAAGACCACATGAGAATAGGAAGAAACAAAGTGCTAGAGAGGCCCACAGAAATCCACAAAGATACCCCCACAACAGACTGCTGGCAATGGTCGAGAGACAGTCCGAATTGACCTACTCTGGTGATGAGATGGCCAAACACCCTAATTTTCGTGCTAGAAACCTCATCCAACCACTGAGGGATCTGGATGCAGAGATCCAATGCTAGGCCCCAGGTGGATCTCTGGGAGTCCAATTAGCGAGAATGAGGAGGGTTTATATGAGAGAGAATTGTTGAGACCAAGGTCCGATAAAGCACAGAGACAAATAGCCAAACAAACGGAAACACATGAAATATGAACCAATGGCTGAGGGGTCACCAACTGGATCAGGCCCTCTAAGTGGGTGAGACAGTTGATTGGCCTGATCTGTTTGGGAGGCATCCAGGCAGTGGCACTGGGTCCTGTGCTCATTGCATGAGTCGGCTGTTTGAAACCTGGGGCCTTTGCAAGGTCGCTTGGCTCGGCCTGGGAGGAGGGGACTGGACCTACCTGGACTGAGTCCACCAGGTTGATCTCAGTCTGTGGGGAAGGCTTTGCCCTGGAGGAGATTGGAATGGGGGGCGGGCTGGGGGGAAGGTGAGGGGGGCGGGAGGGGGAGAACAAGGGAATCTGTGCCTGTATGTAGAACTTAATTGTATTGCAAAATAAAAATTAAAATAAAATAAAATAATCACAATATCCATTTTGAAATAAAAGACACTTCTTTGTTTATTATAGTCTAGGAAAATTTTTCTAGAGTATTTGAGCAGCATGGCTTTAGGTTTCTATTTAGTTATGATGATAGAGGAGGTTGTATTTAGTTCCCAGTGGAAAGGGCCATGTCAGGATCAGAAGAAGGATCCTTCCATCCTGCCTCAGATCCAGGATTACATTAGCAAAGGCACATTCCCGTAAAACATTCTGTTTTCTAATAAAATTAAAATATATACTTTATATATTATATATATATATATGTAGTATATATAATATATATTAGTCATGTAAAAGCTATATCTAGTTTGCAGGTGTCTTTAACAAAATGTTTGTTTTAAAGAGGGCAAATATGATTATGGAGAAGGTATAATATCCATGAACACACAAAAGAAAATGCGAGAAAGAAGAAAACCTATGTATACAGATACTTCCTAAAGTACCCACTTTCATTCACACAGAAAAATCTGACACTTGTTTCTTAAAAGATATGATATTAAAACTATTAAGTCTGATTAAATTCAAGTCCCATTTCTGACCACTGTTTTATGACAAGTTACTTATCATTTCCTATGCTTCAATCATGTATATACATGCCCTGCTTCCTTCATGAATTGTTTTAATAATGAGAATTGCAAATAAATGTGAAACTAATTACAATAATACTCAGTTTATATGCAGGGCTACATAGAAATATTAGCTGTGATTATCATCAGCATGTACAGCAAGTTAATTACACACCATATATTAATAACTGGGAGATCAGGATGAGAAACACATTTTGCAAATAAAATGTTATATTTGTCATTGCCTAATGTAAAAAAAAAAATGTGTGTGAACTCAAATTCATTATGATACACTTATATCATTACGCTTACATCTTATATGGATGTTCTTCACCAGTTTGAACAACTTTATATTTTTCTCACAATTCTCCCTCCAATGAGCTCTGAAAAAGGAAGTAAACTGTGAATAAATAATCATTATTATCGAACTGGAGACTTTATTTAAGCAGGTATGATTATAGAAACAGCTATGACAAGTAAACCACCTCACGGCTGGATGAGCAGCCGCCCCACTGAGCTCAACAGCTACATCTGCAGAAGGAAAGCGAATAGAGTGTGCAAGGAGTGACAGAAAAGATGCCTCACTGGTGCACACCCCGAGCATTGGGAAACATCCCTTTTGGAAATATATCTAAATAGAGAATCTAATGTCCGTGCATACACATGTGCAACAGGTAGCATGCATGCTTCCCTAATGTGGCTCTAAAGAGGCATCAGGTTTTAAAGTTAGAAAGCAGACTCATAAAATTATAAGCAGGCATTTCAAATTTCTGCTTCAAAAGCGCAACTTTAGGAGTTTGCTTTATGTTCAGATATTTTTCATTATTTTCCATTAAAAAACAAACTTCATACAACATATTTTGATCATGTCCCTAGCCTTAATTCTTCCCACCACCCTGCCCAGCCAACTTTATGTTCTTTCTCTCTTTTTCTCTAATCTAAAGCAATGTAAACAAGCAAAACAAGAAACCCACAAAAACAGAAATCAAAATACACAATCAAAAGAAAGATCAAACAAAAAAAATGCCCAAACAAAGCAAAATGAGATAAAGAAAGTCTATTAAAAAATAACACTGAGTTCATTTTGTGTTGGCTGGCTATTCCTTCATCACAGACACTTGCGCATACTGGTTAGTTAGAGTATCTCTGTTCAGCTCTTCTCAATATGCTTCATTACCAAAACCTATATCTGAGGAATCATAGAAAGATAACTTTTTTTTCCTAAACATGGTTTGTCAAGCATTTTGGAATTTATATTTAAACTAAAACTTCATCTATTATATATATATATATATATATATATATATATATATATAAAATGTTAAATTTATATATAATAGTGTGTATATATACATACGTACATACAGATATTAACTTAATATATATGTACTATATATAATATACATTAGTCATATAAAAGCTATAGAGGGAAATTAAGGTATTAAATTATTTTATTGACTAAGTCAGAAATTTATGAACCCATAATTGATTATTTCCTTAGCTATAAGATCAATGCCATTTCCCAATTTCCTAATAGATGTTAAACACACCAATGTGGTAGAAAGCTAGTATTTTTCATTTTTCTTTCTTTTTTTTACATTTATTAATTTACTGGGTGGGAGGAGTACATGTACAATAACATGCACATGGATGTCAACTGTCAGTTATAGGAATTGATTCTCTCCCTCTACACTGGAACGTCTCTAGGATGAAGTCAGGTGAATAAGCTTGCCTGCAAGAGCCCTTACTCATGGAATCATCTTGTCAACTCTTTCGTTTTTCTTAATATTTCTTATTAATATTCAAAATTTAACATTTTCAGTAATAATTAAACACCAAGATGTACACGTTCACTCTATCTTAATACTGGTTAATTTAACCCAAACAGATATGCCCTATGCTGAGAACCTCCTTGATATCATGGAGAAATTACCCCCAAAAGCACAATGATAAATGTATAACCATCTTATTTCTACACTGGGAAATTAAATCAGCTGCCAAACTCAGATGTTCAAGTACAGCATCGTTAAACCTTAAAAGCACGTGAGATGAAAGAAGTCAGTTACAAAAGTGAGAGTGTCTTTCTCATTATTTGAAATACCCACAAGCCTATGCAAACCCAGTAACACAGCCTTGGGGCAGAGCTGCTGGGGAGAGTTTCTGGAAAATAAGAGGGAATCATAATAAATAGGAATAGTTTTCATTTTATGCCATTCTAAAACTAGTTCCAGATGTGGTTGATCAAGTCTGTGAATACACTAAAAAATACACAATTAAAATTTATCTATTCAGCACAAAGATAATATCACAACAAACCTAACTTTAAATTTTTCATATTTTATTTATTTGTTGGTGCTGTTGATTAAGCCCAGCTTTGTACATATTAGATAAGACCCATCTGTTGCAGAATACTTTTTTACTCTATGTGAAGAAGTGTCACAGTGATTGGCTTAATAAAGAACTGAATGACCAATAGTGAGTGGGACTCTTGAGGACAGAGAGGACCCAGGGAAGAAGAAAGACAGGGTCACCAGCCAGATGCAGAGAAAGCAGCATGAGCGGTATGGAGAGATGAGGTAAGGAGCCACACCAAGGAACATAGAATAAAATAAATAGGTTAGTTTAAGTTACAAGTGCTAGTTGGACAAGCTTAAGATAAGGCCAAGCTTTCATAATTAATAATAAGTCTCCATGTCATTATTTTGGAGCTGGCAGTACAGAGATAGACTTGCTACACCCACAAATAAAGCAAATTCTAAATAGGACTGATACTTACTTGTTCTTAATAATATTTTATTAATTGTTGAGGAATTCATACAATGTCTTTTGATCATATTTACGGACCCCCATGCCTCCTATATCCGTCCCCTCTATCCTTATTTCCATACCCACCCAAATTTGCATTTTCCCTTTTTCTTTTTCCTTCCCCATTAAGTCCACTTTGCTTTGATCAACAACTCTTTTTTTATTTAAAAATTTGTTTTATGAACTATAAGTTAGTGTGGCTTATTAAAATACATATTTTTGTAAGTATAGTTGATGTGTCAGTTGCTTGTCTTGTTTCTATGATTAAAGAAACAAGGGCAGAAGCACTACTGTTTGGTTCATAGTTCAAGGGTGCAGTTCATAACATCAGGGAAGTAACTGAAGGAGCAGTCACATTGTGACAAGGAAGAGAAAAGAGTGATGGCCAACTACTCTTAAGAGTAGGGTTTCCCCTTGAACATGGTTGACCATCAGAGTCATGTCATTAGAGAAAGCTGACCCTCCGTCTCCTGTCTCAGCTCTTCAGCGAATAGTAAGGTCTGTGCCACCTCTCCACTTCAGTTCTTGAATTTTTCTGGCAAGTCTTCTGTATGCTTTCACAATGTGGAGCTGCTTTGTTGTGCATCCTCCACTTCTGGCACTTACAAGGCAGAGATGTAGATAGTGTTGTAGATTGTGATGGTCAATGATTTAATGGCAGTGTGAAGGAAACATTCCATGGGGTAGGAATTTCTAATATGAGGCTTCTCTTGGAGTCTTAGACAACACATGCTTAAGTATGCCCTTGGTTGTTTCAGGAGTATGCTAATAGCCCACAGCTATTTGCTTTACATTAAAACATTGTAATTAGTCCAATTGATCAATACTCTTAGCAACCACTCACACTTTGCAAACAGTATGTGTTTGACCATTTTTTAGGGAAAGACCAAACTATTATATTTTTACTACAAATGACTAAAATGCAGGTTCTCAGATCCTTAAAATACTGTTAGTATTAGCTCTATGAAAATGTAACTACTGAAATACAACTACGTAGTTCCTGTAGTAATTGTGTCACCCTTTACTCCTCCTCACAAGATGTAGAAATAAAGTCAATAATTAATTGAAATCCACATACTTATTTTACATTAGGTAAAAACAAATCTAAAATCTTATTTGTAAATTGTATCTTTATCCTTATTTCCAAGTTAGTTCCAATATCTAGTGGGTTAAATAACTTGCAATATATGCTGCTGATAATCAAATCTACTATTCCTATATAGGTCTGAATATAAGCTGAGTATTATTATTATTAAAATTTAGGAAGTTGGATGTGTGTGTGAGAAAGAGAGAGAGAGAGAGAGAGAGAGAGAGAGAGAGAGAGAGAGAGAGAGAAAGCCCCCTTGGTTGTTACAAATCAATGGTCATAAATGAGATTTTAATTTAATCAAAGTTAAGGCATTTTCTTTAATGTTCCTTCTTCTAAATTAAAATGTCACAGCTTGTTCTGTTGGAATGAAAGTACATGCTTTAGGAAGTAGCCTGTGCATAGATCTACCTTGTTCACACACACATGTTTGCATGAGAGTGTGTGTGTGTGTGTGTGTGTGTGTGTGTGTGTGTGTGTGTGCGTGTGATATGTTTAATGTACATTACTGTTAACAGAGTCAGAAATGGGGTCCATTTTATGAAACAGTCTATCAGAAGAGTAACAAGGGGCCATGTTTTGGTTTTTCAAGCAAGGGGGAGACAAAACACAGTGGTACAGGTATACAGAGTTAAAGGAGATTAATGTAATAGGAAGATGTAAATTGGGATGGGGTGTTGGGAGTGCACTACATACAGGAGAAGGGAATAAAAAGGAAGATAACTGACAATCTGTCTTTTGAAGAATTCACATGGAAACTTGCTGTTGTAGATGCTTTCTAGATGTGTACATATGAATATATAGGGATAATTTTAATGGGGTTATGTAGCAGGAATCTTAAAATGTCTTATTAATAAAAATCAAACCTGAGCCAAGTATTGGAGTGAACACTGGAAGATCAGAGAGACAGAACAAGCCACAGCTAACCTCACCTGGCCAACTTCTCAGCTGATCCTGTTTCCTCAGACTGAGTCTTTTGAGTCCTCATCCAGAATGAATCTCAGCTGAACTGTAGCTCCAAAGCCTAAAAGCTTAACTAGCCAAATGCTTTGCCAGCCAAATGCTTCTAGTTTCTGGTCCTCATGCCTTATATACCTTTCTGCTTTCTACTACCACTTCCTGGGATTAAAGGCTCACTTCTTGGGATTAAAGGCGTGTGTCACCATGCCTGGCCTTTTCCAATGTGGCCTTGAACTCACAGAGATCCAGAGGGATTTCTACCTCTGGAGTGCTAGGGTTAAAGGCATGTGCTACCACTGCCTATCCTATGTTTAATATTGTGGCTGTTATGTCTCTCACCCCAGATAAGTCTATTAGGGTGCACAACATTCGGGGAACACAATACCATCTCAGGGTTACCCTACAATAGAAGGACAATACCCAAATAGGCACCACACATTAGCAAATGAAAACCCCACTACCAGGAATGCCTCTTTGGGAGTTATTAGGCAATGGCATCCTAGAGAGCCTAAAGTATTATAGGTTATTGCTAGTACTCTTGTTATCAAACTTGATGATAAAGCCCTATTAAGACACCACATACTGGAGTCACAGATCATGGAGACAGCAAGCTGGTGCTCCCCTGAAAGATTTATCTCATACTGGCTAGATTTCATGGTGATGGGTGGGGAAATAATACTATTAGAGAGAGAAATGAAACATCAGACTCACACATCTATACACCTGAAAGCTACAGTAAGGACTGGCCTCACAGGATGTATCCACTCGTAAAAAATGGTGACACAGATGCCATTGGAGTAGCCAACCACTGTCTGATTGAATCTAAGAACTGTCACTTTAAGATTAATTGTTCATTTTTTAAATAATAATGGCAAATGTAAGCAACATTTCGGTGTTTTTAGCGTGTTGACCCTCTCTTTAGAGGGTGTTCATTCATGCTCTACAATCCTAACCAAGTCTTTTCCCATTTAAAGATTATGCTGAAGGACAAAAAGGCTTGCTAACTGTTACATAGCCAACGCTAGAATCTATATTCACTTCTGTCACCAAGCTTGCTAATTCTAGTAAGGTTTCCTGATAACTTGATTAAACATATGTTTTATTTAAATATGCAGTGATCATTCTTTTCCTAATATATATATAAAATTTATAAATATATAGCTATGTATATTTTCTAATAGATATGTCTTGGTTTTTAATTGTTTTATTTCAGTATACATTTTAGCTACTTTATTACTGGTCTATGTCGTTTCAAAATGGAATTTTCTCACTCTAAGTTTGGTAGTCAAAGAGGATGAGACTGTATTGCTTAAGAGAACACACATTTTGCTTGTAGGATATAAAGGATTCAAGCTGTACTGAGCTGGGAGGACCCTGTCCCCACTGGATAACTTTCATAGTGCTAGAATGGGAGTAACAGCTACTGGGAGAGAAAAGACAACAGTTTATGGAGGTGTGAACCTTATATTCGCAGTGAGCAGTTAGGCTCACTGTGTGCACATTACTGAAGATTGGTATGACTATTGTGGTCATAATGAATTTGTCCTCACTAGTATTATCTAGCTGTGGACCATGTAAACCACATATCATTCACCTGAGAGTCAATATGTGTACAGAGTTGCAATAGAGGCATGATTTTAATGGAAATAACCAACCTCTTCCTGGCTATATTTATCCACTGAAAGACAGGATCTATTTTTCACCCTGAGTCATCCACCTTAGTTTCTACTTTCTACACTATTTTTTGTGAAAAATGCAGATGTTCTTTCTCCTTTATCTATTCTATACTTTGTATTTGATCACCTAACTTTTCTTATTTCCCTCTAACGTACTTCTCGAACATTCTTCTTCAGCAGGTTTTTAACATGCATCTTAATTTTAATCTAAAGTGTATCATGAATTTCCCTAGGATGTTGAATATGAACTGTAACTGTACCCAACACTTAGAAATAATATAACTGAGATATAAAGATCATTGAGAAAGGTATCATGATTAGTCAATGTTAGGAGTAAACCCAGGCTAGCTCCTATTTGACACCTACTATTGATCCCAACTTAAATTGATTAAAACATTAGAAGTCAATCTCATATTTCAAACCAGAAAAGTTAAATGCAACACCCTAGACTTTAAAGTCTATTGCAATAACTGCCTTCAAAAATAACATTTCTTTAAATCTGTAAAATCTACTCACAATTAAATGTATTTTTAATGTTGATTGAAAGATTGACTAATAATAGTATATTTTGATACATTTTCTCAGGTAGAAGACATGTCCTTCTCCATTCCCACCATATTACATTGCCTACAAGCTAGCACTGATCTGCTTTACAGTTTACATATACTCTGTAACTTCTACTAAAACAATTTTCCTTAAGTTCTTAATCCACAGTTGATTTTTATTTCCTCCATCAATGAGTCTGAGCAAGTTATTTGAAATTCCTCCAGCACAAAGTAAGACATAGTCTGAGCAGAAGAGCCAAATTATTGCTGTGGGTGGAAGTCAAATGCCTCCAACATGAGAAGATAAAGACAGATCTGTTGGTTGACTCTCTTCCTGAAATGGAAAACCTGTCTGGCAGAATACTGAGCACAGAGGAAAAATACTAGCAGCATCTAGTGGCATACCTGAGTAACTGTCCCTGGACCCTACATTATGTAGTAGAGTGAGACCCTGCATGTGATGAACTATTGATGGGATTTAATGGATTTCTAATTTTCAAGAGAATAACAATAGGTATAAAGACAACTCTTCAAGGCATCAAGGAATTTGCCATGTGAAAGTATCTTCAGGAACAAGAAGCAGAACATTTCTAAATAATACTTCATTGAATTGTTCTACTAGTTTGCAGTTAGAACAAATCAACCATGTGTAGATGAACTTTTTATGTACTGAACTTTTTTTTTTGTAGAGGAATGGATACATAGATGGACAGACAGAGCATAGATAGATACAGGATTAAAGTAGTCAAGAATTAAATTAGACAGAGGAACACAGGGCATGCTTCCATCCATTAAGAACAAATATGGTTATGAGGCTGACTTGGATTCTATGTCTATATCAACAACTAACATTTTTTTCGTATTAGTAAGAAGTTTTATTTTGCATATACAGATGTAAGAAATATCCTTAATACCATAGAAGCAATGTAATGTAATATTTCATTTAACACATGTACCTGTGTTAGTGCCCGGGCAATATGGAGCTTATCCTAAGAGCAGCTCACCTCTGGCATTCATTTCATTCTTCAAATAACTGAACATTGATTCTTCTCTTTCTTTCTTAGGATGTCTGGAATGGCTGGTCTTTTTAGCATCTCTGGCAAGATTTGGGTGAGTACTTTTAAACAATTATTATAATTGAAGATAGATTTTTGTTGTTGTTGTTGGTTTTTTCGAGACAGGGTTTCTCTGTGTAGCTTTGTGCCTTTCCTGGAACTCACTCTGTAGCCCAGGCTGGCCTCGAATTCACAGAGATCCGCCTGGCTCTGCCTCCCAAGTGCTGGGATTGAAGGCGTGCACCACCACCGCCTGGCGAAGATAGATTTTTGTTTGTTTATTTGTTTATTTAACTTAATTTTACAAATCAGCCACGGATTCCCTTGTTCTCCCCCCCCTCCCGCCCCCCTTACCTTCTCCCCAGCCCACCCCCCCATTCCCATCTTCTCCAAGGCAAAGACTCCCCTGAGGATTGAGTTCAACTTGGTAGATTCAGTCCAGGCAGGTCCAGTCCCCTCCTCCCAGGCTGAGCCAAGTGTCCCTTTATATGCCCCAGGTTCCAAACTGCCAGCTCATGCACTGAAGACAGGTCACAGTCCCACTGCCTAGATGCCTCCCAAACAGATCAAGCTAATCAACTGTCTCACTTATCCAGCCTGATCCAGTTGGGGACTCCTCAGCTATTGGTTCATAGTTCATGTGCTTCCATTCGTTTGGCTATTTATCCCTCTGCTTTATCCAACCTTGGTCTCAACAATTCTCGCTCATACAAACCCTCTTCTTTCTCATCAATTGGACTCCTGGAGCTCTACCTGGGGCCTGGCATTGGATCTCTGCATCCAGTCCCCTCAGTCATTGGATGAGGTTTCTAGCACGACAATTAGGGTGTTTGGCCATCCTATCACCAGAGTAGGTCATTTCGGGCTTTCTCTCGACGATTGCCAGTAGTCTGTTGTGGAGGTATCTTTGTGGATTTCTGTGGACTTCTCTAGCACTTTGCTTCTTCCTATTTCATGTGGTCTTCATTTATCATGGTCTCTTATTCCTTGTTCTCCCTCTCTGTTCTTGATCCAGCTGGGATCTCCAGCTCCCCTAAGCTCTCTTTCCCTCAACTCTTGCCCTTCATTACCCCCACTCAGGTCCAGGTTGTTCACGTAGATCTCATCCATTTCTCTGTCATTGGGCGATCCTTGTGTCTTTCTTGGGGTCCTGTTTTCTAGGTAGCCTCCCTGGAGTTGTGAGTAGCAGTCTAGTCATCCTTTATTTTACATCTAGTATCCTCCTATGAGTGAGTACATACCATGTTTGTCTTTCTGAGTCTGGGTTACCTCACTCAGGATGATTTTTTTCTAGATCCATCCATTTGCCTCCAAACCTCATGATGTCATTGTTTTTCTCTACTGAGTAGTATTCCATTGTGTATATATACCACATTTTATTTATCCATTCTTCAGTTGAAGGGTATCTAGGTTGCTTCCAGGTTCTGGCTATTACAAACAATGCTGACATGAACATAGCTGAGCAAGTGCACTTGTGGTATGATTGAGCATTCCTTGGGTATATGCCCAAGAGTAGTATAGCTGGATCTTGGGGGAGATTGATTCCCAATTTTCTAAGAAAGCGCCATATTGATTTCCAAAGTGGTTGTACAAGCTTGCATTCCCACCAGCAGTGGAGGAGAGTTCCCCTAGCTCCACATCCTCTCCAGCATAAGCTGTCTTCAGTGTTTTTGATCTTAGCCATTCTGACATGTATAAGGTGGTATCTCAGAGTCATTTTGATTTGCATTTCCCTGATGACTAGGGATGTTGAGCAATTCCTTAAATGTCTTTCAGCCATTTGAGTTTCCTCTGTTGAGAATTCTCTGTTTAGTTCTATAGCCCATTTCTTATTTGGACTGTTGGGCATTTTGATGTCTAATTTCTTGAGTTTTTTATATATTCTGGATATCAGTCCTCTGTCAGATGTGGGGTTGGTGAAGATCTTTTCCCATTCTGTAGGCTGTCGCTTTGCCTTGTTGACTGTATCCTTTGCTCTACAAAAGCTTCTCAGTTTCAAGAGGTCCCATTGATTGATTGTTTCTTTCAGTGTCTGTGCTACTGGTGTACTATTTAGGAAGTGATCTCCTATGCCAATGCATTCAAGACTACTTCCTACTTTCTCTTCTAGCAGGTTCAGAGTAGCTGGATTTATGTTGAGGTCTTTGATCCACTTGGACTTAAGTTTTGTGCACAGTGACAGATATGGATCTATTTGCAGCCTTCTACACGTTGATATCCAGTTATGCCAGCACCATTTTTTGAAGATGCTTTCTTTTTTTCCATTGTATAGTTTTGGCTTCTTTGTCAAAAATTATATGTTCATAGGTGTGTGGATTAATGTCAGGGTCTTCAATTCGATTCCATTGGTCCACATGTCAGTTTTTATGCCAGTACCAAGCTGTTTTTATTACTGTAGCTCTATAGTAGAGCTTGAAGTCAGGGATCGTGATGCCTCCAGAGGTTGTTTTATTGTACAGGATTCTTTTGGCTATCCTGGGTTTTTTGTTTTCCCATATGAAGTTGAGTATTATTCTTTCCAGGTCTGTGAAGAATTGTATTGGTATTTTGATGGGGATTGCATTGAATCTGTAGATTGCTTTTGGTAAGATTGCCATTTTTACTATGTTGATCCTGCCTATCCATGAGCATGGGAGATCTTTCCATTTTCTGAAATCTTCTTCAATTTCTTTTTTCAGGGACTTAAAGTTCTTGTCATATAGGTCCTTCACTTGCTTGGTTAGTGTTACCCCAAGGTATTTTATATCATTTGTGGCTATTGTAAAGGGTGATGTATCTCTGATTTCCTTCTCAGCCTGTTTGTCAATTGTATATAGGAGGGCTACTGATTTTTTTGAGTTGATCTTGTATCCTGATATGTTGCTGAAGGTGTTTATAAGCTGTATTAGTTCCTTGGTGGAATCTTTGGGGTCACTCAAGTATACTATCATGTCATCTGCAAATAGGGAAAGCTTGACTTCTTCCTTTCCAATTTGTATCTCCTTATGTTTTCTTATTGCTCTGGCTAGAACTTCAAGTACTATATTGAATAAGTATGGGGGAGAGCGGACAGCCTTGCCTCGTTCCTGATTTTAGTGAAATCGCTTTGAGTTTCTCTCCATTTAATTTGATGTTGGCTGTTGGCTTGCTGTACATTGCCTTTATTATGTTTAGGTATGTTCCCTGTAATCCTGATGGCTCCATGACCTTTATCTTGAGGGGGTGTTGGATTTTGTCAAATGCCTTTTCTGCATCTAGTGAGATGATCATGTGGTCTTTTTCTTTGAGTTTATTTATATGGTGTATTGCATTGACTGACTTTGTTATGTTGAACCACCCTTGCATCCCTGGGATGAAGCCTACTTTATCATGGTGGATAATTGTTTTGATGTGTTCTTGGTGTCTGTTTGCCAGTATTTTATTGAGTATTTTTGCATCAATGTTCATGAGGGAGATCGGTCTGTAGTTCGCTTTCTTTGTTGTATCCTTGTTTGGTTTAGGAATCAGGGTAATTGTAGCCTCATAGAAGGAGTTTGGTAATGTTCCTTCTGTTTCTATTGTGTGGAACAATTTAAAGAGTATTGGTATTAACTTGTCTTTGAAGATCTGGTAGAATCTGCACTGAAACCATCTGGTCCTGGGCTTTTTTTGGTTGGGAGACTTTTAATGACTGATTCTATTTCCTTAGGGGTTATTGGACTATTTAAATAGTTTATCTGGTCTTGATTTAACTTAGGTATGTGGTACCTATCCAGAAAATTATCCATTTCTTTTAGATTTTCCAGTTTTGTGGAGTAGAGGTTTTTGAAGTATGACCTGATGATTCTCTGGATTTCCTCATTGTCTGATGTTATGTCTCCCTTTTCATTTCTGATTTTGTTCATTTGGATGTTCTGTCTCTGCCTTTTGGAACAACTAACATTTTAAATCCCTCACTGAAGGAGCAGTCTCCATACTGCAATTTTAAGCAGAAGGAGATAATTTTACTATTTACTATTTACCTATCTGCTCAGGCCATTTACCCTTATCTACGGTGACCTAAATATTTCTAAGGAATTGCTAAGCAAATCATTTGCATTAATAAGTCTATTGAGCAGGCAACTCTTGACAATCCTGCCAAATGTGTGGGCAGTATAAAACATAACTACTCTTTTATTTCCACAGAATGTGCATTCAACAAATTTGTCAAAAAAAGTTTTATATTTTAAGATTTAAAGGCATAGGAATATCTAGGGAACAAAGTGTCTAATCTAATTGAAAAAAAAAACCCTCAATTTGTTAAAGTCTCCTTTAAAGATAAAAAGGAAATGGTTGCCTGAATTTTCATTCACATTATTGCCTGCAACATAGAGCTAGCTAAATCTTACCTCTAATTTCTGTACTAGAATTTACCTTTGCGGCCAGTGAGATGGATAAAGGCATCTACCTGCCAACCTGAGTTTGATATCTGGAACCCACATGGTAGGAAGAGAAAACTCACTCCTGAAAGTTGTCCTCTGATCAACACAGGGCACTGTGGTGGCAGATGTCCTCCTTCCCCAAGCATACAACAAATAAAACAAAATGGCTTTTTAAATACAATTTTTAAAAGAGAAGAATTTAGGTGTTCTGAATGAGAATCAGTCCCTTTCTGAATTTAGCATGGTTGCAAGCTTATCCTGAAAGTCTTGAGAAGGCAGTTCTTTTTATTCACAACTCACTTCTTTTCTTAATTAGTAGTTTCAATGTCATTTTCTCTCTTTTAGAGCAGGCTGTGTAGCTAAATGGTGTTTTTTTGACATCCCTGCCCTGGGGACAGATTCAAAACAGAGGCAAAAGACAATAGAGATTGACTACATACTTCTTGGACCCAATGGAGGCAAATGCTGGTAATTACAGGAATTCTGCAGCACTTTATCTCTTGGCATCTGCACTCAGAGCGACAATGAAATAATCATGGACAAACATGATGTGCAGGGTGTTTATGGAGCAGCATGTTTTATTAACACTGAGTACTGCAGAGAGTTAAGCATCACTTGCTAATTTTAAAATTTCTATGAACTGTGGCAATTAAGCCTAATAATTATTTAAAGACTACAGTCATGATGAGTCCACTTTGTCCTGCATTTTAAACCAAAACAAAGTAAGTAGGATGCTCAAACTCAGTTTCTGTGGGGTGCTTGTCACGTGGAAATTTTGTCCATTCCTACCAGGTATGATTTGAAACTAGAAAATTTCCTAACGTATTATTCTCAAAGTAAAGGACGCTTCAGTTCACATTTTGCTTCCTTGCTACCGTTACGCTTCTTTCTGCTGTTGTGGCCACTGTTGGTTGGAGGTCTTTTGTTACGAGGTGTACGTGCTATAGAGCATCGCTGAACACCCTGTGTGGCCACCAGAAAACAGTAGGTCTAATTGAAGAAAATGTTGAACATATTAACTGTTTCTTAAAGAACAGTCACTTTTCCCATTATAGATTCTTCTAAATAACAACCTAAAAGAGCCATTTATTGTTTTAGGGCTTTAATGGAAAGCAATTTTCTAAAAAGAGGCTTATTAGAACCCCAGGCAGAGTACAACAATGTCTTCCACTGTGTTAGCCCCATGTTAACGAATACAGACTGAAAATCAAAACAGCCAGAACTCACAGCACTAGATTGGAAACATGAACAGACAAGAGAGGGGAATTAGTAATCATCAGTAAAGATCTATGTGAAGGAAAATTTTAATGTATTAATTTAAGCTTGATTTCCAATGCGGAGGTGAAGACTTAATTAATAAGCATGGCCTTTACTTTCATTGCTGCATATTCCTGTCCATTTTTTTTTTATAATTTACTTTCATGTCTTAAGTCATTTTAAAAGATAAGTCTGAATATTTACTTTGCAGACTGAGAATAAAGTATGCTGAGTATCAACTCTTTAAGCATAAACTGGGAAATACCAAGCTTCATTTATCTCTTACTTTTCTCAGCGAGCCAGTTATTATTGCATTTATACTGGAAAAATATGTTTGGAAAATAGAGAGAATGTTGCTGATAATTATTTGTGCACCAGATTTGTGTTATCAATAATGAAACACAATTGCCCCACAGTATTCCATAGCAAGAGACTACATGGGATAAAGAATATATTCTATAAATGCAATTTATCTGAAACACGGAAGAAAGTGCTACTACAGAAGAACACAGAAAGAAAACTATTCTAGTAGCTTATTTTTAATGACAGTCTTTTTTATTTTATTTGTTTCTATGTAACCAAACCTTTCTTTCAATGTCTAGAACCTCCCTCCTTCACACACACATACACATTTCTGTTGTATAATATATAATCAGGCATGTATGTACAAATAGACAGACAGACAGACACTATGCCATATAGTTTTATCTCAGTTGACACAGCTGGAGTCATCTGAGATGAGAGAACTTTAGTTGAGAAAATATTTTTATATGCTCCAGCTATAAGGCATTTTCTTAACTAGTGATTGATGGGGGAACATCCAGTCCATTGTGCGTGGTGCCATCCCTGGGATGGTGGTCATGGGTTCTATAAGAAAGCAGGATGGGCAAGCCATGGGGAGCAAGCCAGTAAGTAGCACCCCTCCATGGCCTCTGTATAAGATTCTGCATCCTGGTTCTGGCCCTGTTTGAGTTCCTGTCCTGACTTCCTTCAGTGATATACTGTTCTGTAGATGTGTAAACCAAGTAAACCCTTTCCTTTCCAACTTGCTTTAGTCATGGTGTTTCACCACAGCAGTAGTAACCCTAGCTAGGGCAGATACCCAATTAACAATACTGAGAGAAGGAAGTATTTATTTCCAGTGGAAAAACGTAAAGCTGAGTGTGGGAACACGCTAGAATTAGATTTCTTGTAAATATGTAATGAAATTCCTCTTGGTTTGTTAAAGAACTGTTCCAAATACCTCCCTCACTATTTCTGAAGCTAAACTTGATTTAACCGTGTCAAAGTAGAAGGAAAATATGGAGAGAAGTGGGAAGCATGTGAAAGACCCATAGACTTGTTCTCATGCTTCTGCAAACCACGTAAACTGCCATCAACAAATGAAAAGAGAAAGTCTGTGATAATAGGCAAATCATCAAACTAGGTTGGGATAGATAGACCTGTTCTCTAGCAAGGCAGATTCCAAATTTGATTACTACATACTTAAATAACTTTGCCACCCAGTCCACTCAGTTATCTTGTTCACAGCATAGTTTAAAATAAAAATCCACCTTTTCTTCAATTCAGTTGCCTCATGTATTATAGATTGCAGACAGATTATAATACTGAGAAGAATCTTGAAGGTCAACTTGACTGAATCAATCAAGAGAGATACTCTGAGTAGATATTTCCAGGAAATATTAAGCAAAGGGTGGACCTTCTCCAGAGTGTGTGGTCCCTTCTCATGGTAGCACAGACATGAAGAGGTCAGAGGAAAAAGCTGTGATTCATGCTTGCCAGACTTCTCTCCTTGCAGGAAATGCATTTATCTCTTCCCTGTCATTCTCCAGCTTCTTCAGATTTCAGTGTGAACTGAACATGAGTGATTATCACCATGTCTGCACAGTATCAGTACTGGTTTGGGACTGGTGAAGCATCCAGCTCTAAGTACCAATAAGCTACTGGGTTCTCAGCCACTCTAGCATGCAGATGGCTATTGTTGGACTATGTATTCCCCATTACATAAGCTAATCCAATAAATACCTTTTACCATACATCTTTTGATGACTTCTGTTCCCCTAGAAATCTGTGACTAGTACAAGTAGAACTAACTTCCTTGAGGTTTTACTTTAGGAAACAGAACCTTGGGTTATAGACTTAGAGAACTTCTGAGATAAAATGATGCATGACAGACAATAATAACAAATAATAAGAAGACAGGCACATTGCAAAATCCCAGGCATCAGATTTTAACTAAAGCACTAAAAGACATGAGGACTTGCAGTGTACTGAGATGTAAGTCTTCATGTTTTAAAATGAATTCCTATTTCTATAAAAATTTAAGTGATGAATAGTATAGTAATTAACTGTCAACAGCACAGTTTTGAAGCATTGATCAAATAAACAAAAATTAGCAAATTTCATTTTAATATCAGTAAATGGCATAGAAATGAAAGTTTCACAACATTCATTTGGTTTTGGTTACACATTATGACATGTTTACTGAAAATATTTGATAGATGACCATTGTTTTATTTTGTTTCATAAAATTTCAGAGACTTATTGTATCTTCTTCTAAATATTCTGGTCACTATTAATTTAACCCAGATTATTTCAAATGTAAATAGCTCACTATAACTAAATATTCATTTGTAAGACCTTCATAAAGTTATACTTGAGTATCACTTGGATAATTAATTTGAGCTCATTACATAACCACAAAAATCTCTTCAAAACAAACAAGCTCCTATGATTGATTTCTTTTTGTTTGTATGTTTCTTTGACATGGAGTCTCATATACCCCAGGCTGGCTTTGACTTGGCTAGGTAGTTGAGATTCCCCTTGATCTCCTGGTCCATCTGCTACAACATTTCAATTATTGGAAGTACAAGTGTGAAGTGATATTTCTAGTGAATTTTATATTCTTAAGAAAACATGTGCAAATATTATGGTTTGGAGATTGCCAGCTTGGTGCCTTTGGTGTGAAACAAACAATGCAGTAGTTCTTTAGAGCAACACTGACATACCTTTGGCAAATGTCATCAGCCTAGGACGGCAGAGCTTTATTTCTCATAAATAATCTTAGAAGTTGAGCGCAAAGGTCACTATCATGAGAGCTACCTTCTGTGTAGTGCGTTAGGAGTCCAGGATCCATGTGACTTGCAGCTCGTCTGTACCTTGGGGCTTTCTGGACATCTGCATCCAGCAGGTGGAAAAGTCATCTCTATCTGAAAGAATGTCTTAGAAATGAAAAGCATGATCCTCACAGTTCCATTTGTGTGGTCATATTTAAATGCAAAGGAGGTACAAAAATTTACTTTATGTCTGATAGCCACATTCCAGAGACATGACTGACTACGGTCACTTGTAGGTAACATGATATTTTCTGAGCACTCAATTACCTTGGTTGCAGTGTATAGCACTTTACAGACCATTGTTTTAGTTTCTGCATTTTATTTAACTATTACCAATCAAAGATTAACTGTAACCAATACCGCTCTTATATCTTTTGTGCTATAAACCATCCTTTTCTCTCATTTCAAATTAGGACAGTAAGAACACAGGTAGTGAGGACTGTGGAGGCTCACAAAGGTTTCCTAGTGAGATCTGAGCTGCAGAGCTGCATTAGAGGATTTCTTGACAATGTGCATGGCTACTAGGTGATTGGAAGGGTCTACTCCTGGCTGAGTTAGGGGGAGGTCTTTTGCTCCACCCCTTGGCATTCCTATAAATAGTCCTTTAGAAGAAACAGAAGGGGCCAGTGGCCAAGGATCCAGGCCCTCCCAAGCTATCCTGTGTTTCTGTCTCTCTCTCTCTCTCTCTCTCCCCCTATATTTCTATTTAAATATTTCTCACTTCTCCCTCCTTAAGAGTACCCTAGGGTAAAACTGGGAGCAGGACTTCCACAGACAACCACATAGGATAATAAGATAAAATAAAGTCACTTCTTGGAGTTAATATGTTAATAATCAAATATCAGAGAATTGTGGTTGAGGGAAGGCTTACTGCTCCTATGTTTCCTGTTGCAGAGGCATCTTCCCTTTAACCTTTTGGGAGAACTCGGAAGATTGTTTGTGTTCTGTGGAATGGTTTTTCTACTTATAACATAAAGGACTATCAGGTCATTGGTTTCTAGCCCCTCTACCACAAAAGACAATGTTATAAAAATGAAATTTGAGATTAGAGTTTAATAAAAGACTGCATTGATTTAACAATGTCCTGAATGATCATGTCACAGGTATAATTTAATTTTTTCTTTTTTCAGTACTAAAAAAATTTAGAGAATTTATTACCAGGTTTGTACTACCTCTACAACTATTACTACTGCAACTTGAGTTAAATTGGCCATTCACTGAGTATGGACTGTCCTATATTCCATACATTCTGAGTGGTTGTGTTGGTGGGAGGGGGTGTTGCATGTGCATGTGTACCTGTCTCAACCTCAAACCTAGAGAAGAATCAGGACCCTAAGACACAAAACCCAAACCAACTTTTAAATAAGAGATGCTAGTGGCTGTGCTGTTCAAGCCTCAGAAGCCACTGCAAGAAGCTACTGTATATGATGCATCCTAATTAGGTCATTCTATTGCATCTGTGCATCTGTGAACTCAGACCAAACAGTGAAAAATCATCATTTCCTACTATTCCACCAAATGTCCTCCTTCAGCTTCAATTCCCCATGTCTCGGTTTCCTTACTGGAAAAGTGAAATTTATATAGCTTACTCAGAGCTCCCTAAATGTCTTAAGTACCAATTAAGCCATTGCACCAAAGCCATAAAATACCCAAACTTCTGAGAACTAACCATATGGACATAAGGTAATGAAGTCAATTCAATTATCCATGGTAAGAGATGACATGGAAAAGTAAGACTAAATTAAATCTACAGGTATCCCAAACCACATTTTCCATTCACCTACACTCTTAACTAGCACTGCTAATAAGCTGCAGTGCAGATAGATTTTAATTTTATCACTTTCCCTCTCCACCCACTACTCTTGTGTGGTTTAAGTGCTAATGGGCAGTCAACCACCCTTTAAAATACAAGAAAAGCAGAGGCTGGACCATGCAATCAATAGACTGGATAATTAGCCCCTGAGTAATTGAGAGTTAACTGTCTCATATTAACTTCACCCCATTACTCCCAGAGTATGAACAAGCCAGAGCAAGATGGACATGATATGAGAGAGCTGGAACAAAAAGGAGAAAAGAAACAGAACTCTGTGCCTTAGGGTTATGGCGTGATGCTAATACTGATGACTTGAAACCAGGTGACCGTGGCAGCTTAGCAAGGCAGTAGGCAATTCAAAACATGACAAGATGGTCTGTAAGGGCTGTAAAAGAGTTGTTTCCCCCCAGCACCAAATTACTTCTCTCCCTCTCTTTTTTTTTCCCCCTACAACAAAGATTCACTCTAGGCATTGGCTGGGTTCCCAAAAGATTGGGTAATTAAGCAGGTATGATTTCCAAGGAGAAATAAATATTTTTCAGTTACTAGACACTGTCACTGGGCTTTGATTCAAATGTGCATAATTTTTGAACAGGAAACATAATGAAAGGAATGTTTCACAAATTAATATAAAGCCCAAAGGCATACCTGGCATTCTTTTACATGAAGTCATTGTCTTTCATAAGCCAGGAATGTCAGCTGAGTGCCAGTCTTGGAAAATGCTTTTCTCTTTGTAGTATCAACACTTGTTTAAAGACAAAAAAAAAGCCCTGAAACCACACACACACACACACACACACACACACACACACACACACACACACAAACTGGACCCAGCAAGTTGTATTTTGCATACATGTACATCACAATCATATGTATGTGACAATAATATTAAAGAAAAATGAGTCTATAAACCCAAAAGTTGGGAGAGTTTGGAGAGAGGAGTAACTGGAAGGTTGGGGAAGGAAAGTGAGGGGGCAAGTAACATAATTCTATTTCAGTTAAAGTAGTTTTTAAACTGTTAAGAGAAAGAGAAATTAAACTTAAATAAAAGAAGTATAAAATATGACAGTTTTTTTTCTAGGTCTGAAGATCTGTTACTTTTCTTAAAAAACATATTTATTATATAATTTCCCCGTTTCCTTTCTTCCCTCTTAAAGGTCCCATATATCCCTTCTTGCTCTCTTCCCAATTCATGAACTCTTTTTTTCATGTATTGTTATTACATACATACATATATGTATAACAATGTAACAATATATGTACATATGTATATATGCATATATATCCATTGTTAATATTTAGATAAAATCTGCTTTTTGAATAACTTTCCTTTTTAATATGACTGACAAGAAGAAAGTAAAGGAAGGAAGGATTTATTCAGGCTCAGCATTTAAGGAGACCTGACCATTATGGTCCGGAAATGACCATGGGTAACCGTGAGCATGAAACAGCTTTCTAAGACCTGCAGACCAGAAAGCACAGTTCAGGCAGAATCGGTGCTAGACAATAACTCACAAACTCCATCCCTGTGCCCCAAACTGGTCATCTTGGCCACATGTCCAAAAGATAGCACACCCAAAATGGCTTGAGAAGCTAAGGAATCATCTCCAAGCATAATTTTAATTATGCCAATAAATTTTAATGACAATTCCGGGTGTCAGAAAGTTACCGAAGTTATCATCAACTTAGAAGATTAAACAAACTTGTTCCTTGTTAACGGTAATTGGTTGAGAGCACCCATTCTAGACTTTTTTTTTATTAGTTGTACCAATATCAAAGGAGAGGGTAATTAGTGAACAATTGTATGAAAAGTATGGTTACTAACTTAATTTTTTTTTAAATTTTTATTTTGCAATACAATTAAGTTCTACATACAGGCACAGATTCCCTTGTTCTCCCCCCTCCCGCCCCCCTCACCTTCCCCCCAGCCCGCCCCCCATTCCAATCTCCTCCAGGGCAAAGCCTTCCCCACAGACTGAGATCAACCTGGTGGACTCAGTCCAGGTAGGTCCAGTCCCCTCCTCCCAGGCCGAGCCAAGTGACCCTGCAAAGGCCCCAGGTTTCAAACAGCCGACTCATGCAATGAGCACAGGACCCAGTGCCACTGCCTGGATGCCTCCCAAACAGATCAGGCCAATCAACTGTCTCACCCACTCAGAGGGCCTGATCCAGTTTTATAAGCTTAACCTCAGAAATGTGAAATAATGGTATAAGCATAATGTAAAATCCTATGTTATCATGTATCAGAATCTTTATAAAAAATGTATATTGAGAGTTACTTAATTTGAATAGTGGTAAATTTACTGATATAATTTACTTATTCTAATAAACTTCCATATTCTTTGAACCAATTTTTATCTTTATTATGATTTTATGCTAATTTGAGTTTATACTGTGTTTAATATTTACCGTACTCGAATAAAAATATTAGCAATAAATTGTCACTAAGCACAGTGAATACATGCTATCTATAAATAGCAATGTATGTATAATAAATGAAAAACGGTATAGTATTTGCACATAACCAATTTAAAATAACAATAATAATTTCAAACTTTTTCAAGCAGCCATATCCATGTATAATATCACAGATAGCAACCTTGGAAATCAGTAATTTGGTAATGAAAAGCTGGGGAAAAAAATGGAGACAAAGGCTGTGTTAGTGTCAGCTTACTACCTTTCAGTTCCAAACGCATATAAAAAATGGACAGGGCCCTTTATATACTCTTTTCCTCCTTTTTTTTTTTTTTTTTTTTTTTTGGTAGGTAATGCTAGTTTTGCCAAGAGAGCACGGGGGAAAAAATCACTTGAGTCAAAGATGTCCTCTCTGTATTCCAGTGTGCTCCCGGGGACACCTGTGGGGACAGCTTCTCCAGCATCACACCTCTGCAGTACAGGAAGCTGCCTCTGTACCAGGTGCCCACAGCATCCCTAGTCACCCATCTCATGCAGTTTATAGTTGAAGGTCTCTGGAGTGACCATTTATAGTGAGCACCTTTCTCTACTACTCTCCGAGTGGGTCCTAGAAAGTTGAAAAGGACCTGTTTTGAGAGAATTCTGCCAGCACAGAACTACAATGACTTCTCTGCCATTCAGTGAGTCACGGCTGTACCCTCTTGGTAAGGTCTGCACCTCTTCTTTAGAGTGGCAAATCTTTCATGAGTTGCTGTCTAATTTCCAACACAATGTGTTACCCTTTGCACTTTAGCCTCTGAATCTTTTTTATTCCCTAGACAATACCTCATCCGTGTAGTCCTCTGTCAGCAACTTACTATCTTTCCATGTTCTTACCACTCGGCAGATTTTGTCTTTAAAATGAACTCTGGCTGATACAAACTATGAATCAACTACTATGATTCTCCATGGTTTTAACAATTGAAGATACACACACACACACACACACACATATGTAGATAACCATTTGAGATATATATATATATATATATATATATATATATAATTTGAGAAAAAATGCTATGAAAATTTTCAATGTGCTAGAGTTAAATGTATATGCTTTTCAAGGTATTTGCCATTTACATGGATTTTTCTAATTTTGTGATAATTTTAAATTATTCCTCATCTTCAAGAAGTCAGTCCTTTTGTATGACTTTCCTACATAAATGCATACATTTCCTAAAATATGCTCAGATTTGTGCCAGTCAAAAAAACTCTCAACAAGTTTTTAAACTGGAATTTTTTTGTTTAAATGACACCAGATTGCAAATATACACTTAATTATCACAAATATTAAGCCACACTGCCCCCCAATTATCAAATGTTTAAAATTTTCTGAATTGAAATGAAGCACTATTTTATTTTCAAAGCAATAACACTCTTTAATGCATCCCTACCATGACTTGCTTCATGCTTATCCTGTCTACTCAGTCAAGTAGCTTTTCCTTTGCATGGAAAAAGACCCACAAGGGGAATAAACTGCTAGTCAGAACGGATCAGCATCCAGCTTGCAGACCACTGTGAATATTTATAAAGCATTTGTGCATTATTAGCTGAGTTTTTTTTCTCAAAGTATTCTTCAGTTTAACCTGTGACCAGAATAAAATATCTGACAGTTGAAAAATTTGAAAAAATATGTATATAAATTTCTGTAGAAAGCAATAACTAACGTATCATAAGTAAAACCCAATGTTTGTTATAGAATCATAGAAAAGTACGTGTGTGTGTGTGTGTGTGTGTGTGTGTGAATGTGCATGCATGCATGCTTATACTAGCATAGGTATGACTGGATGTTTCAAACTTATTTTTAGTTCTCTTCTTATATATAGTTCTGTGATTCATGTCTCATTTTAGCCTTTTAGGGAAAAGCTAGGAAGGGCTATCCCCTGCACATTCATTCTCTTGATGCATGACAAATAGAAGCTGAGTTAAGTTATTTCGCTAAGTCAAAGCAGCTCACCCCAGAGGAATCAAGAAATACAGATAAGCAAAAGAGTAAATCAGATCCATAGTTCCTCAAACTTCAGAAAGTCAATTTTAATTGTCTTCTTGAGTATACAGGAATATATTTTCATATTCATATGCAAATCATATTCCTTAGACTATTTTACTAAATACCCAATATATGTTCCTACTGATTCTCTAATCAAAAACATTTATTTCTGCAATGTGCTTCATTTCACTAACATCACATTTAATATTGCACAAAATAAATTAAAATTAAGTGGCTACAAGTCGAACATGAAATGCAAAAGGAGAAACAAAGGGGCCTGAGAAAAACTTAGAATCAGGAATATTAATTTTCTATCAATATTTTGTGTTAACCAAACTGCTTCTGACTCAGTCCTCCTTATCCTTTTCTTCAAGGAAAATCAGTGCTATTTATCCTTAGGACCATTACAGTGGAACCAAGATTGCATGAAGTATGTCTGGATATATCAAATATTGCAACCACCCTAAAGGATTCACAGGCTGAAACAGGTCATAGTAAACATCAAAGTTGACCTAGCTGCCTCCCTCTTAATGGATTCCATATCTCATTTTAATGTCCAAACAGAAGAAGTTCACAAAATAGCTTCAAAGTCAGCTGCAAAAGGGCACTTCCTCAACTACCTTTCTTCTATGGAGACAACGCATAACGAACTTCACAAAGCAAGAACTTGCATACACAGTGGGTATGTGTATCTGATGTTTTATATATAAATATATGCATGTGTGTATGTGTAACATATATATATGTGTGTGTATGTATGTATACACGAGTTATGATATACAAAATATATAATAAAATATGTATATAAATTTCTGTAGAAAGCAATAACTAACGTATCATAAGTAAAACCCAATGTTTGTTATAGAATCATAGAAAAGTACCTCTACAACTATGAAACCACAGCATAAACTTCTGTTCTGCCGAGACATCTAAAAAGATTAGATTTTTGTCACTATTATGTAAGAATAATATTCATTTCTACATTATTCCTACTAGAAATGATGAAAAATTTGCTAGCATGCCGCTCTTTCTTTTCAATGCTAAGCAAGTAGTTTGTGGAAATTGTAACTAGATTTAATGAGTATCTCTAAAACTTTTTTTTTTTTTTTTTTGGTTTTTCAAGACCGGGTTTCTCTGTGTAGCTTTGGAGCCTGTCCTGGAACTCACTCTATAGACCAGGCTGGCCTCGAACTCACAGAGATCCGCCTGCCTCTGCCTCTGCCTCCTGAATGCTGGGATTAAAGATGTGTGCCACCACCGCCTGGCACTCTAAAATGTTTTGCTGACTTCACTAAAATGAATCCCCTGTCAAAATTAATTCATGAACTTACAAGTGAACTTAACTTTAAAACTTTAGCCAGGAATAAAAATAATGATCTTTAAATGTTTTCCTCTCATGAGAAATTTTCAAAGATATAGTTAAAGGATTACAAAATATGAAATAATTTCCATTCTATATTTTAGTATAATTGCAGCCTATTACTTCTGCTCATATTTCCAATATGTGAAGTTGACCAAGGGCCAGCAATATGGGTCAAAGCACCCGCTGCCAACCAAGCCTAACAACATGACTGCCATCCCCAAAACCCAGAATGTATAAGGAGAGAGATAGAGCTGACCCCTACATCTTGTTCTCTGACCACCACATGTGTGCTCTGGTGTGTGCACCCCACATTCCACTAAATATGTAAATAAATGAAAGCAAAATTTTACATTCAAATTCATAACTTGTTTTCATTACTTTTTATTGCATGCATATATGCATAGATATATATTTACTAAATATAAACTGCTCAGTCCATCTAATGCTACTTGTATGTATGTTTTCAGGGCTGGCCATTTGGCACTGGACACCCGCTTGGTGTGAACTTCCCTGGGGAAGACCCCTCTCCCATTCCCAGTTTTCCTCCATTACCTGTAATGCCTTGTGTAGGGTTGCAACATAGTGGGATTTTCCTCCACCCATTTTGGCATATCCATTGGTGATGTCCTTGTTGAGCTCATATTGGTGAGATTTTATAGGTGTAGCTTCTGATATTACACAGTAACACACCAAACTCCTTGATCCTCTGGCGCTTACATTTCCCTTCCTCTCCTGCAATGTTCCCTAAGCCTTAGGGACTGGAGTGTTTTGTAGATGTATCTATTGGAACTGGGCTTCCCAATCCATATTTTATTTACTGGAGGTAGAAAGGAGGAACATGGCAGTAGAAAGGAGAGAGGTAGCTAAAATAACAATAAGGATGACTGAAAAAGCTACAATGAATCATAATATTAACAATATACCTAAGGGAAATTTCTATAATACGTGCAATTCTGACTATAAATATACATATACAGCTTTAATGATTTTTTTCTGAGTGGACAGTGCTCTCTCCAAGAGCCAAAGACAACCTAACAAATACCCCAATTACCAGACGTGAGAAGCTATTTTTGAGGTTTTTTTTGCCAGAGCGGTCTAAGAGGCACAGGAAACATGCAACCTATTGCTGTTGCCCTTGGTTTTCCTCAGAAGTGGAAGGTAAGGTCCTCTTGCTAAAGCCACCATGCACTTTAGAAACAAGGTCCAAAGATTACTGAGCTAGAACTGACGTGAATGCCCCCTCCCCTGAGGACTAGCTCCCATGGTACCAGAAGGAGCCATGTAAGCTTCTGAAGAAAGGAGACAACCAACAGTCCTATCCAGCTATGATGTCTATGAACCACATCAATGACCAACATGGAAAGACAACCCTAAGTGTGAAGTAACAACACACATACCTTGGCAGTAGCTGACAGCTCTCTAATTCCACTTAAGATCCACTCAACAACATGGAAATCATGCCTGATACTGCAAACCCAGCTAACTACTCAATAAAGTCACGGTTATTGTAGGAGAATTTTCAACCACTAATTTGGTAAACTAGCATAATCCTTAAGAATCTATAAACATGTGTCCACAGGTGAGTATAGTCTTCACTCCTCATCCAGGAAACTTTATCAACAAATGGGGACTACTTCAGAGAGTTCAGTTCTTTAGAGATAAATATTGAAAATTTCCAGGATAAAATTTAATAAGTTTGTATAAAACTCAGAATTTCAGACTAAACTAAGAGCGATGACTAATTAATGATATTATAATATTATGGTAGAGTATCTCTCATGACAACCTTCCCATGACATAAATTTTCCAGGCATGCTTGAAAAAATGAAGTTAGTATAAATTATCTTTCTATATCTTGATTCTATCCAAATTCCAAATGAGAAATTTGAAAATCATGGAAACATCAGAAATGGGAAATTTTATTTCTTCTTTGGCGATTAAATGTCTACTTCCACTAAAACCTATGGATCCTATCTGTTAAGAAGCTAGAATAATATCATGAGAAGATAACATTGATATGAAAATTTCAAATAGAAGGCTACTAAGAGAGAGCAAACTGTAAACTACTTGTTAGCAATAAGTAAATTGTGGTTTAAACAAATTATGACTGTACTTGTGAATTTCTGCATCTAAATTATTAAACAAAGTATGGCCAGGATATGGTATCACATGCCTTTAATCCCAGCACCAGGAGGCAGAGGCAGGTGGATTTTTGTGAGTTCGAGGCCAGCATAGTCTATAGAATGAGTTCCAGAACAGTCGGGTATACACAGAGAAACCCCATCTTGAAATACATTAATATATATTAAACAAAGTTAACAATAGAGGCCACCATTCACTCAATTATGAATAATGAAAATCTTAAAACATGTGAGTAAATATAAAAATTGGGCAATTAATTTAAATCACTGATGTATAAACTAATCTACTGCAGAATCCATTCAAAGTTTAAAAGTATGTGCAAAATACAATATAATGTAAGGATGGGTTTTATAATGGCAAGAAAGACAATCTATTTGTTATCTTATAAATACACATACAAAATAGCCAAGTCACAATAAAGCCTGTCAATGGTAAATGCATAGATGATACATCCAAATACTGCTGGATAGTCTATTTCCTCATATGAAGTAATTTAATTCTCTCTCTGTGTGTGTGTCTCTGTCTCTCTCTCTCTCTCTCTGTCTTACACACACACACACACACACACACACACACACACACACACACACACAAACTGTTGAAGACAGGGAGCAACAACAACATCAGTTCTAAAAAGTAGAGACAATATTTTAACAGGATCCTCAAATTTTAATGTCCAGTTAAGAAAAGTTGGATGTCACACTGCAGTGTGTTTAGGAAATTTATATCTGATCATGTAGTGGCCTGTGAGTTTACCATCACAGCCTCTCTGAGAAACATTCTAGACTTTTCCCAGCTCTGAAGGCTGACTTCCCATGATACATTTTGAAGTGAACCATGGATGACAGTTTTATTACAAATATGTTGCACTTGTAATTGTTGCGTGAAAGAAAGTGATTGAAAAAATTTGCCGAGTTATAAAATCGGACTTCAGTTCTGCAGAGAATGGTAAAAAAAATGTTAGTTTTAAAAGTAATATCCTAGGAGATGTATATATCAAGACAAAAAATCAAATTTGATTTATTATTTACTTTGGGTATAGCTCTTTCTGATCTGGAAAAAAAGAAATACGTGAATGTATTCCACTTTACCTAAGTGGTGACAATTCGCTACACTTAGGTTTTTCTTTCAAACCTTCACTGTCTGAGGTGTACGAATGGCTTGCAGGGTTCCAGATGTTGCTGTTTTACTGTCTCCTACTGCACTGTACAAATGCCAGTCTGACCACCTCGCCTTTGGGGATTTTCACAAAGCGGTTTCTTTAAAGGTTACAGGTGATGTTATGTCTTTTAAGAATGTCAGCTCTCTTGACACTCCATGATGTCAATACAGTTGATAGTAATATTTGAGGTAAACATGTTTAACCTGAGAAGAGATTTTTCTCATTACTATTACTATGTTTGCTCATTGTTTCATAGACTAGTTTTGTTTTTTTTTAAAAGAAATTCTATACTAAATGTTTTACATATCATTCATCTTCAGTTTCTTCATTAGTTTACTCCCATCTTTTAAAGTTAAAACTATTTAGACCTACAACAAGAGATACTGTGTTTAGAATCAAGACTTTGTCCTTTCTGGGATTGAAAGACACCTCCTTAGAAATCACACCCCAATCCTCCGCAAAAGGAGAAAAAGTATAAAAATGCTGAAACTCACTCATGGTTGGAGGGATTATATCTTGTACATTTTAGATATTTTTACAATATTTTAACTTGACAAACACAGAATTTTCATTTTAATGCATACTTATCAACTCAAAAATGAAGTGTATTAAGCCTTAGCTTCATCAGATGAACTAAATAATGAACTTTTTAATTAAAAGAAGCATAGAATATAAATTTAGACTGTAATAAAACAAAATCCCAAAGAAAGCATACATTTTATTTAGTCCTTGTTTAATTTTGGTTTATTTTCAATGGCAGACCAACAACCTGCACTGAATCCAAAAGTATTCTAAATTACATATTATACATGTGTTAAAATTATTTTCCTCAGACCTCTACTATTAAAACTAATACTAATAATAGTAAAAATATGTGATCTCATCATTCAGTGATAATTATTTTTTCTTATCATAAGAACAAAATAAATTGTTATCTTTGATTTTTTTAACAAAACCTGAAAGGCCATTTTGATATCATTAAATGCCCATTAAATTTTATCTTAAGTACTCTGG
Organism: Peromyscus eremicus; assembly: GCF_949786415.1. NCBI lineage: Eukaryota > Metazoa > Chordata > Mammalia > Rodentia > Cricetidae > Peromyscus > Peromyscus eremicus. The sequence goes on along the minus strand of NC_081429.1, from coordinate 14,327,454 downwards.
TGAGAAGATAGTGAATTACCATTATGTAAGGTGGTGAAAGAGAAAAGTCAGAATAATAAAGGATAGACTTTATACCAAAAGAAGAGAAGAACATCCCATAAGGGCATGATAAGGCAGCTAAAAATTACAGAGACCAAGAGGGTGAATCAATAAAGATGATGTCACTGATAGCTGCTGACCCTACACCCAGCAGCTGCAGAATGCACATTCTTCCCAGAAGTCTAAGGAAATGTCTCAAAAACTTAAATAAAAGAATATAAATTTATATTTATTTTTTAATTTTTTATTAATAAATTTTCTATTCATTTTACATACCAATCACAGAGCCCCCTTCCCTCCTCCCGCCCCTCTAGACTTCTCCCCCAACCCACCCACTCTCATTCCCTCCTATAAGATGGTAAGTCCTGCCATGGGGAGTCAGCAGAGCCTGGTACATTCAGTAAAGACAGGTCCAAGCCCCTCCCACTGGTTAACTTGTAAAGAACATACCAGAATAATGAATAAAAATGACTGGCAACTAACTTTTTCATTTAAAAAAAAATATAAATTTAGAGACCTCAAAGTCACCTCAGTGTCTTAGAACAATAAGAATGAGTCAATCTTTAAATAAGTACATGGAAAGAATACTAAAGGTCAAGACAAATATTAATGAAACAAAGAATTAAGCCTTTGTTAAAATAAGCAATGTGAAATCCCTTAGCCAAACCAACCAAAGAAAAAAGAAAATAGTTAATAAAATTACGGTGTTCATAGCTAGGAGTATTGCAACATGAAACCTTGAGGATCATTAGGGAATACTTTAAAAACATATTCCAAAACAAATGAAAAATCTATATTTTGGTATATATATATATATATATATATATATATATATATATATATATATATATGGTTTGTATATATGTATGGTATATGGTATATATACTTTTAGATATGTAGGAACAATCAAAATTAAGAAGATAAAAACACAAACAGATTTATAATAACTAACAAGACTGAAGCCCTAAGTAAATATCATCCAGAATGAGACACTGCAAAATTCTACCAGACATGTAAAGAAAAATCTAATGTCAATGTTTTTCAAACTATTATATACAATAGACTGAGAAGGAATACAAGAAGACTCATTTTCAATTGGTATCAGAATTACCCAGATGCCAAAATCAAGTAAGGAAACACACACACACACACACACACACACACACACACACACACACACACCCCGATAGACCAATTTTGCTGATAAATATTGATAAAAGCACACATTTCTGACTGAGTACAAGAATACATTAAGATCACACATTAGGAATGACGTTATTTTACCTTAAGGACTCAAGAATGCTTCAACATACACAAATCAATAAACACTTTGCAGCACATAGATAGACTTAATCATGTTACTCACAAAATATGTCAAAAAAGGCTTTTGGCAATATATCCATATTCTTCCAAGAAATAGCCCCAAAAAAACTAAGAAAGAAACCAGGAAAGAGATTTGGAAGTTTTTTGAATCAAATTAAATTGAAAACACTTATCAGAAATCTCAGCATATGGGCTGGAGAGATGGCTCAGCGGTTAAGAGCACTGGCTGCTCTTCCTGAGGTCCTGAGTTCAATTCCCAGCAACCACATGGTGGCTCACAACCACTTGTAATGAGATCTGGTGCCCTCTTCTGGCCTGCAGACAGAACACTCTATACATAACAAATCTAAAAAGAAAAACCAAAACACCTTGTTTAAAAAAAAAAAAAAAAGAAAGAAAGAAATCTCAGCATACCATAAATGCATTTCCATGTATGACTTGTAGCCAATATTGTTCCAATTATAAACATTTTACACATTTTTAAAATGTATGTTTATTATTTTATGTGTATGGTTGTTTTCCTAGATATATATCTGTGTACTACATACAAGCCTACTGCCCACTGAGGCCAGAAAAGGACATCAGATCCCTTGGGAGTGGAGTTACAGAATATTGTGAGCTGCCATGTAAATACTGGGAATCGACCAAACCTGGATTTTTTTTGGAAGAAGAACCAGTGTGCTTAACTGCTGAGCCATCTCTACAGCCCCCGAAAGCACTCTTTAAAATCTAGAATGAAACAAAAGTCAATATTCTCTTCACTCTTATTAAATCTAGTGTTTGGTCTTAGCTAAAGCAATCAGAAGGGAGAAAAGAATGAAAGAGTTGTGAATAAGAAAGGAATAAGTGCTGGACAGCTTGGTGGTCCATGCCTTTAATCCCAGCACTCAGGAAGCAGGGGCAGGTGGATCTCTATGAGTTTGAGGCCAGCCTGGTCTACGGAGAGAGATCCAAGACTACTAAAACTACAAAGAGAAACCCTTTCTCAAAAAAGAAAAAAAATTCTCCCATTCTCATGGCCTGAAAAAATTAGTATTGTAAAGGTAACTATGTAACCAAATGTGATCTATAAATACAAAGTAACACCCAGAAAATTCCAATGACATTTTTCACGTAACTAAAAAAAATTCTATAATTCATGTAGAAACACAAAGAATTATGTGTGACCAAAGCAATGTGGAACCCAAAAGTAAACGATGGAAGTGTTATAATAATGGATCTTAAATTATACCACAGATCTATAGTAATAGAACAAAATGGTATGGCTTTAAAGCAAAAACAGAAATATGGACCAATGAAAAGGGTAGAAGATCTGCTTAAAAAGTCAAAGAGCTACAATTAACTAATTTCTAACAAATATCAAAAAACACACATTGGAGAAAAAAGATTCATTATCATATGGTGCTAGAAAAATAGATATCCATATGTAGAAAAAGGGACCTACATTCCTAGCTCCTCCCTACTTCTAATAATCAGGTATAGCGGGTCAAAGAACTTAATATAAGACCTGAAGCACAGAACATGACAGAGGTAAACACTTTGGTATACAGGTATACACAAGGACTATCTGAAAGTCTCTAACAGTTCGGGAAATAATTTCAAGAATTTGCATAGGGGGTTACATAAAATTACACTTCTGCTTAGGTAAAGGACACAATCAACCAAGTGTAGAGCCAGTTTACAGAGTGGGGGGAAAATCTTTGCTAGCTATGTATCATAATATCTAAAATCTTTAAAGAACTCTGAAAAGTAAACACCAAAAATCATCATCAACTCAAAAGTTGGGGAAACGATGAATAGAGAAAAGTTTAAAAACACACAAATGGACAATAAATACATGGGAAATTCTTCTCAAAATCCTTCACCATTAGAGAAATGTAATTCAAAACTGCACTGAAATTCATCTCATTCCAAATCAGGATAGTGATCATGAGAGGTTAAGCATTTGTCTGGTTAAGCTTTTAGGTTTTGAGCAGCACAGTTCAGCTGAGACCCATTCTGGATGAGGACTCAGAAGCCTCCAGTCTGAGGAAACAAGATCAGCTGAGGATCCTGCGAGGTGAGGTATCTGTGGCTTGTTGTGGTTCTCTGATCTTGCAGTTCACCCCAATACCTGGCTCAAGTATGATTTTATTAATAACAACTTCTAAGATTCCTGCTACAGAAACAGAAGTGGAAATGAATGCTGGTGAGGATGTTGGGAAAATGAAACCTTGTTAACTGGGGTTGGGATTTTAAACTACTGCAGATGCTGGAGATCAGAATAGTAATTCCTCAGAAATCTAAAGTAAAACAACCATGTGACCCGCTCATGTTACTCTTGGTCGTATATCCACAGGACTAAATTTGCATACTTACCTTCTTGTACACTACTTTATTGCAGCACTGCTCATAATAGAAAGATATGAAAACAAGCCAAATTCCCACCAAAAGATTGTTGACTACATAATCCATCATGTATACATAAGAGTTCTATCCAGCTGCAAAGAATAATTATATAATCTCATTGCAGGAAAATTCATGCAAGGGAAGTCCAAAGTGTTAAGCAAAGTAAGTCAGCCTCAAAAAGACAAATACCTGTTTTCTCTCATTTACAGACTCTAGATATGAGAAATAAACTAATGGACGCTTGATATTAACATAGAAAGATGAATGAGACTAAAGGAAAGGGAGCAAAAAGTCAAACGCAAAAAGAAAAACTAAATTTTGGACTTTCTGTTTGTTAAATCTAGATATGCAAATGACATATGTACAGGAGAAGAACTGAGATTGACAAAGTAAAATGGGAAACCAAAGCAGACAAGAAAGCCAAATATAAGCAAGGTACATACAAAGGTATAAAAAGTCATCCTGGAACATTATTTTATACCGTAACTAAAAACCTAATAAATGAAAATGAAATGGCATATTTGGGGAAAAGAATGTACACAGCTTAATATAAAAATTATACAAGTACACAGGAAAAATACATGAAGTAAAGCTGGTTACATATCTGTGTACCTGTGTTGTACTGTGTGTGGTATATTAATAAATTAACATAAAAAGGCAATCCTACAAGAAGATTAACCAGGGGAAAGTTGCAGGCAATAAAATAACATACCACAATTTTAAAGTTGCATAGGACCTCAAGTGAAAAACAGACAAAATTTCAGCTTGTAATTTGGATATGAACACATAAGCTCATTTTCTAATTACTTATACATTAATAAGTAAAAGTAATTTTTTTTTGTTATCCAACACTACTATGGAGTGGTCACTTCAACCCCACCTGATATTCCATCCCATTGAACCTACCATTCCCCTTCGTGCTGAAGAATTATTAATGAATTTTTAAAGTATTTCAAAATAAATTCAAAAGAACTATAATTTACCTCTGCTAATGGGCAAAGTTTGAGAATCATGAATTGCCTTTACTTACATAATATCATAATTTAGTATTGGAATACTCTCAGAACACATCCCCAACAAACCATGACCTTTTACCAATAAATTTTGCATAGACATCTCTGCTAACCTCTAAATGCTGTAGGATATGACAAGCATGTGTCATCCTGTCGTCTGACGTTCTACCAGCAACTGTAATCAACCATCAGTATATAGTATTCTCTGAATCTGCATATTTCCAAATAGGGATTTTCTTTTATTATTTTTTTTCATTTATGATTGCCAGGACTCCAAATTCTTTGATTTTTTTTTTTTGCATATTTTGAAACAATGTTGCCATGAAGCCTTAGCCACCATAGGATTCACTGTGTATACCAAGCTGCCCGTGGACTTCCAACCTTCAGCAGTCTGCCTCTTGATCCCTGAAATTATTGGCATGAGCCAACATGCACGACTCTCAGGATCTGTCCTTATTGAAGCATATTGTAGCATAGCTTCCACCCATGTGACTCAAATCTAAACTGGTTTGCAAGTGTTCTTATTCATCCACTTCCAGTGCCTCCAGTTAGAGCTCATGACTCAGGGAGGAAGGAAGAAAACAGAGAAGGAAGAGGAAGTGAAGGAGCATATGTAGATGGTGGTTATGAAAGTAAAATTAACTTGGGTGAATGCCAGGGTCTTTTCGGTAGTAATATAAAATTTACTACTTAATTCATCTTTATTTTGCAGTCAGTCATTTAATTCAACCAGAGGTCCATTTCCAACATTGTAAAGATAGGTTTGGATACTCCTTCTCCTCTATGGCGTCCATATCCATCTCTAAAAAAAGGATAAATATCTAAGGGGAGTTTACAGTCATTCTTTTGTGGCATTCACTTATTCTTTGATTTTTGTAGCAAATGCAAGCTATTTTGATAGAATGGGGGCAGAATGGAGTGTTAGGTTAGTGGGCAGGATGGAGTCAGTCTCCTGGTATGTTAAGGTTAGTGCTTAGCTATAGAATTTGGATAAGTTGCTGAATTCAATCTGTGCCTTGATTTTCTCATCTATTACAGAAATAATATTGCTTTTCTCATGAGACTGAGGATTTTGGGTCTATATACGATAAAATACTTAAGCCTTTAAGATGTCCTCAAGAAATATCACTCATGATGATCTTCATTTTTCAGAGTTCGGAGGACATAAGTAACAATCTTAAAGCACACAGCAATTAAAGATAAAATGAATTGTCTGTCTCTGTCCCATGCTACTACTCACCACACCAGATTATTATCTGAATAGTAGCACTGTTTCAGTGATAAAGTCACTGGAAGCAAAATCATCACGGTATTTGTATTTATTACTAGTTTGTGTTTCTGACAAGCTAGCTCTTAAACATCTTAAAATAGGAATTTGGCTCCTTTGGTAATTCTATGAATGTTACTGTTTTTTAAAATGCATGCTAATGTAAAAAATGTGTCTTTTAACACTAACCCCTCTGATAAGTGTTTGTTTTATATTTATAAGTCTTGGGCAAGTGGTGTATCAAAACTTAGAGAACCGCTCTTTATTTTAGAATGTATATACTACATCATTGTTTGATGTTTCACACATTTACAGTTAGTTGTCATCATTTTCACTTTCCAACACATTTCAGGACTATTGTCTTTATTTATTTTGTCTCATTTGTTAGTAAAGTACATATTAAGTACAAAGGTATTTATGCATTCCTATGACTATGTTGGAATTTTAGCATTGTTTATATTCGTATACATCACTATATTGCAAGGTGCTTTTTTTTATATTTGTTGCATCCTAGCAAGGTACATTTCAAAGACATGAAACTAATTCACACGCTTATCAACAGTACATGAGAGTAAATGCTTCCCTCTTCCTGTGGACATTTTTTTAATTACCTAATTTAAGGGAAGATTTAAAGTATGTCTTCAACTACATGGTACTGGTTTGTTTCTTATTACTTCTGACTTAGTTGCTTTTCTAATGCTGTGATAAGACACCATGATGAAGGCAACTTATAGAAGAAAAGGTTTATTTGGGACATGAAGAAAAGGTTTATTTGGGACATACAATTTCAGAATAGTAGTATCCATGACCATCACAGCAGGGAACATGGAAGCAGACAGGCATAGCACTGGAGAAGTAACTCAAAGCTTACATCTTGAGACACACATTATATTCCAGAAAAAATAAATTGACATTTTTTATAACATTAAAATATTCAGATATATTGGGATTGCCTAATTTGAAAAATATGTATTAATCCATGTAAATAACGAGATGAGCAAAAATATTGCAAAATTGGCAGACATTGACTATGTTCTATAAAACAATAACAAAAAATTGTAATTACAGTCGTGGATATTTTGTGGATATTTTTACTGATATCTGAGGTTTATTTTCCATGAAGTTAGTAAACATTTCGTGAATAATATGGCTCTGTTTTAGGCATCAGATATTTGTCAAAGATCAAGATAAGCAAGTCCTTTTTCTTGTTTACTTATATTTAAGTAACATAAGTATAACAAATAAATTCATAAATGCATGATTTATTCTACTTAGAATGTTTTAATTTAAATAAATGAAAAAGAGAAGAAGGCTACTTTAATTTTATCTTAAACAGAACTTTTATGACTGGTTACACTTTTATGGCAGAGAATGACACAAGTAAAAGCAATCAGTGGGGTTCCAAGTAAAAACTGGAAGATAAAACTCTTTATGCTATGTCTACATTTAAATTATCCACTTGAAGAGTCCATGCCTTTGGCAATGAAACCAAAGAGGCAGAGGAGTACAGGCTGCTTTTGGCAATCAATCATTGCACCTAAAAAAATTCCTCCCCTAAAGATGATATGTGCACCCTATCATTTTCCACAAACGATTGGAAGCACTGATTTCTAATCATCTCTCTCATATTCTGTGGGGAGACAAAAGGAATTAAATTTTGTACCCAATGAAAGTTAATCAGGAGTGGAAAGGGTAGAAAACAACCAGATGGACTGCTTTTCCATAACTGGCTAATTCAAAGAATTCCCCCATCATTCAGTGAAATTGTTTTCAGACTTATCACTCAGACCTGCAAGTCTTCATTGCATAGTAAAGAAATGAAAGTTGAGTGTGATTTCCTGAAAGTCAGAGATGAGGCAAGACAACTTGGGTATTTATGAGTCTCTTACACTGTCATGCTTGAAACTCCAGAATGCTAAGCAGACTCCTGATTCACTAGAGAGATATTCCCAGTCATCTCAGGTTTGTTTGTAACAACATACAAAGAAGATACATAGCTCATAGATCAGCATGTCATAAACCAGAGACAGCTCACTGCCAAGGGCAAAGTTAGAACTACGAAGGAAGAAAATACATTTACGACGCAGCACCCTTTCACTGAAATCCAAATGAGAAGTGAGTGACACAATTAGGATGGCTAATGTATAGTTCAGTAAATTTCACATAAAAAACAAACAAACTGAATTCTACTGTTGTTAATTAGAAATTAGTAACAAAACAAGACTAAAACATTCAGGGTAAAACCACCTCCCAGAGGGATCCAACTGAGATGATCTGGCAAATTAATGATGAATTGTCCAAGGACCTATGCAAACAGCAACAGAAAACATTTTTTTTTTAATTTTATATGTACCAGTGGGAGGTAATAAATTTGTAAATATCAATGAGATGAACTTGTTTCACAAAATTTTATTGTAGTCGAAATAGAAACCTGAAAAAAATGAAAGGCCACAGATGACAAAATTGAATTGTGAAATAAATTACAGAATTCGTCAAACGTTTACCAGAAAATTATCCACCTTCTAAGGAACAGATAATTAACATGATACATACAAGACCAGAGATATAGGAAAGAATCATACTGGATGGAAATATCTGGGGATTAACTTATACAATACCCCATACAAATCAGATCTTCTAACTCAAATATGTCACAAAAGAATATCTGCCATTAAGATTTTTGCAGAAAGAAAACTTGGCGTTTTCCATAGTTATTACCCATTCCCTTCTATTTTGGAAGGATATTTAACCAAAGGAGTTGTGGGAGGATAAATTTTTCATGTCATTTTTTCAAGAGTCTCTGTCCTTGCTCTTTGAAATTTTAGAGTGTATCCCAACAGCATTAAGTTTCTCATTCTAACATAAAGATCTTTATTTAACTAAATGGAACCTGGGGTCTTTGGATACTTCAAAGCCTATCTTCAGTAACACACCTTCTCCAATAAGACCACATTTCCTAATATTTCCTATACAGTCCAAAAACTGGAGAGCAAAAACTCAAATATAAGAGTTATATTTGGGTTATTCTTATTCAAACAATATTCCACTCCCTGGCCATTCCTAGTTAGCTCTCTGTCTCTGTCTAATTCTTATAGGTAATTAGCTACAGATCAAGTGCCATGCCTGCCTGATTGTTGCTATACTTCCTGTCATGGTCATGGACTTGAATCCTCTGGAACCATAAGCTTCCAATTTAATTCATTCTTTTATAAGTTTTCTTCAACATGTTGTTTGTGACAGCAATAGAAAGGAAAACAGAAGTTGGTACCAGGAGTGGGATATTGATGTTACAAGCCTGACCATGTGGATTTTTGAAACACTATGGAAGATACAGGGGTATCTTTTACTAGGAAAGTGGTTTACCATTGCAAAGGGGCTTAAAAGGAAATTCTAGTAAGAGCTTGGAAGACAATAGTACCATTCTTGTGATAGTTTGGCAAATTGGTGCTTCTTGACTGATTGCCCTCACTCTCACTGGAAGTTAGTTTCCTGTTCCTGAGTCTCTCCTTCGTTGGTGTTAGAACCCACTTCTTCAGGATTCTTACATAGACTGAAAACTGGCAGCTCTCTAGGAATTCCCAGGAACTCTAGCACCTGATGGGGACTGATGAGACATCCACTCTCATGGATTTAACAACCACTGGACCATTGGCTCATCCATTAGGAGACAACCACTGTTGGACTACTGAGACCACAGCCTATTTTATATATATATATAATTATTATATAAAGTTCTGTTCCTTTAGAGAATCTTCAATAAAGGACCATGGGATTATATGCAACAATTATTCATAATATATATTTTAATAAATTTGTGACATCGTTATAGTCTCTCAAAGCAGTTATAACTAGAAACAGTGGTTTTAAGGAAGGAGACATACCTGCATCATTATTGTCTCATAATCTGGAATTATCAATACTATTTAATTTTTTTCTAAATATTCTAGTAAATGCAGGTGCAAAATAAAAATAAAAATATATCAGCCAGAAGCTAAGGAAATGGCTTGGCAGTTAAGAGCACTTGAATTTCTTCCTGAGAACTGAGTTCAATTCCCAGTACACATATGGTAGTTGGCACCTGTCTGTAACTACAGAGCAAGGGATACAATGTCCCTTTTTGATGACACCAGACACTGGGTATACACAGGATGGATAAACATATGTGCAAGCAAAATTCAAACTCATAAAATAAAAATTATGTATAACATTATTTATATGATTTTATTTTCTATTTTATAATATAATTTTATTTTATGTGTTACATTTTATGTGTTTTTTATATATGTGTGTGTATGTACACAGGCATACATATATATATATATCAGATATATACATATATATACATATATATATCTGATATAAATCTCAGAATGAAAAAAAGAATTTCATTGTCATAATTCTATATTGATAAAACCCCACAAAATCTATGATTGTACTTTTTAATTAGTAATTTAATTAAGTGGAGGAGTCTCTCAGAAGAAACAATTGATAGAAGCATATAATTAAAACTCACCGTGGTGGTCAATATTGATTGCCAACTTGGTAGGATCTAAAATGACCTAGAAGACAAGCCTCTGTGCTTGCCTCTGAGGGGTTATAAAGATTAAGTTAATTGATATAGGAAGTCCCACTTTAATTATGGGGTCACCATTTCATGGTTGTGGCAGGGGCTGAAGAAAGAAAGACTATGGTGATTGTGTAAATAGTAAAACATGAACTTGTGCTGCAGTGAATGGCAACTATGTGAAAGCTGGAGATCTGCTAAGGGCAAACATCTTAACAGCTGATGCTTGCTTGTGCACTTCATCCCCACTTCCGTGACGTCACCTCTTTCATCAAAGAAGCACCATCTCACACGAATCCCTATTTTATTGGTCATCCTCAATGGTGCATCACCTGCCATTTAGCCACCAGACTCCTTGCTTTATTAACTATCTCAAATAACGAATGCCTTTCCTCTGTTGGAAAACATGCACAACAGTTTGGCCTACACAGCTTCAGAGACTAAAACACAACTGTGGTTCTGCCACTTGTACACTCCAAAGGTGTTAACACACACACAAAAAAAAAGATGTTCAATAAATATTCTCTTAAAGGTGTGTGTGTGTGTGTGTGTGTGTGTGTGTGTGTGTGTGTGTTATTTGCACGTAGAAACACAGTATCTATAGTAATCCACTTGTGGGTAATACGTGCAAAAACCATAGGCCACTAAATTTCTATGATTGAATGAAGTTTCAAAAACTCTGTTCAACTCAGATCTAAAAGAACTACTGATCTAGGCCCTTTGAGAAGTGAAACTTTTCGACAATACAAAGTAGGAAATTGTGATCACTAAGCCAGAGTTACCACTGTGATGTTCCCTGTGTATAGCTTATTCAGAGACCTACAAAAAAGAACACAAAGTAAGCTGAGGGCCTCTGAAGCTCCTACCCCATGCTTCTTCAAGGCTGCAAACCTGTGAGCTATTCTTGTAGTGGCCTTTGATATAAAATACTGAAAACATTGGATTATCCTAAGAATACCATTTTAAAAGGAGGAATTTCTAGGATTGCTTTTTTTTTTCTACTGCTGACCCAGAAAGACCCAACAGTCCATGGGTAAGCAGACTGAAAGAGTGACCAGACCATCAGAGGCTCCTCAGATACAATCAAGAACTTTGAGACATGTTCCACAGCAGGGATAAAGCAATCATAGTATTCATAAGGCAAGAATCAGATAGGGAAGGCCATCTATGTATGGATGGGAAATTCCAGTGTTGATTCACTATTCCAGCTTTCCTGGTCTATCTCCTCCCCCCTGATGAACAGGGCTAGAATTATTTTCCACCACCAAACTGATAAGTGCACATAAAAACAAATAACTTTCTGGGAATGTAATTTCTAAAATGTATATATTTTGACCAAAGATATGACCTACATTAGCTCAAATAACAGGGCTGTGGGTAATGCTATTTCTTAGTCACTACTCCCAAAACTTTACTAATTTAATCTTAGTCACAATAACTTTCTTGGATTTCTTATTCTAATTCACTTTGCATTATGTCCACAATGCTCTTAATCACCAAGTCCCAGCTCATACCATAATACATCACCCAACACACATCTCAGAGACTTTTCCATAATAGTCTCTGGAAGCTGAGAGAGACTGTGCAATCCTTTCTGTCCACCCTGGGGACATGACCAGCAGACTGTTTCTCCACAACTCTGCAGACCCCCAGGTTACTTGAATAGTTTTTCAACTCAGCCCACATTGTCTATTCTGTGTCTACAGTTTATATGGAGAATTTAGGATACATAACCGTACATGAACACCCAGCGCCAACTTGAATCTATTTCCTCTGTCTATTTTAACCAGGTATGTTTCTTGCCTGGACACTCTCACTGCTTTCCTTCTGCCACCACAGGTGGTTGCTCTCCTGGAGTTTGATCTCCCTCGCTGACTAAAGTACAGGATTTATTTCTGCAGTGGGAGGAAAGGATTTAATTGGTGAATAGCAGTCACTTTTGCTCTCTTACACTCAGTGAATTTACAAGCTATTTCAGTATTTCAAAAAATAGAGCTTCAGGCAGGAGCAGCATTTGAATCTGAACATCAACCATCTATCTATCCAGAGTACTCAGAGCCCGGTGAAGTTCAGTTGTTATTTAGAAAGCTTAATGGGCACCACGGGACCCTAACACATTGGCTGTCTCACATATATAAGTAGTCTGTCAGCTTTCTAAAGAACAAAGACCCAATCCTGCAAATCTCCAGTTACCTATCAAGGTCTGTTTCTATTTCTTAAGTTTTGTGTATCCAACATTAAATTTTAAAGATATTTTCTCTACCAAAATTACAAATACACTGTTGACATTTAAAAAAATCTGGCAAGTTTTCTCAGAAATATGAGAATTGAGTTAAAGGGCAATACTATTAAAAGAAAAATGATATTGCAAACCAAGATTCAAGGAATAAACAGCTCCCACACTGCAATAAAGAGACAGCCTCCTAGTGGATGAAATGGTTCAAGCCCCATACAAGTTCTATGTCCATCACATCTTGGGTTCCCTTTATCTGTGTGCTGGAGATCTCAACAGCGCTTTGTGCTGAACTTTGGGAAAGTCAGTTGTAAACATTAACAAGATGAGCCAATACAAAGTCATATCTACTGAATATGGCACATGTTTTGCTGACAGAGTAAGAGGACACTCACACTGAAACTTTAATAGGGCTTGCTGAATGTTGTGATTATGACATGTGCCACATAGAACAGGAAACACCAAGTCTTTGAGACTGAAGGTTCTCCTGCCCATAGCTCATTCTCACATTCATCTGTTCCTTCCTCATGTGTAACTCACAAATAATAATAAACTTTAAATTTGGTACAAAGAATAATCCAGAGACAGAGTATACCTCAATGATTACTAGTTAGATGATTGTTTACACTTCTTTTTCTTTTTTCTTATTGTTTTGAGATAAGTTCTCACTATGTTGGCCTGAAATTCACTATGCAGATCAGGCTAGCCCTGATCTTCCTGCCACAGTCTTGCCACTGTTGAAATCACAGAAACAAACCATTACTGGGCTAATTTGTAACATTTTAATTAAAACTTTGCTCCGAAATATTCTTCTGTTGGGGTCAAAACCTATGATAAAACTGAATACATCCTATTTGCTATTTCAGCACCAATAGAAACAGAATTAAGAATATATAGCAATGCTAGGAAAGTCATTTTTTTGGTGATAATGCTTATTTTGATTGATTCAGTATTTTTCTTTTTTATGTGTATAATCTTAGAATAAACCAGTAAGGTGATTTTATTTTATGCATGACATTCTGGTTATTTTTACAGAAAAGAATTTATAAATGACTAATAATTAAGTACATGGATTTAGCTACAAAAGATGTGCAACCTGTTATGGGAAGACAGAAGAGAGAGTTGTGCTTCATTTTAAAAGGAAGGGGAGATATTTGGGAAATCTTTGTATGTTCAATATACAGTAGGATGTTGTGCAATGTGTGATAAGTAGATAAGGACAGTCTTAACTGCAATAGGACCAGGAGAAAATATGAAGCATATAGCGCCTACTGATTATCTGTGTCATTATGATGTGGTTTGGGATTAGAAAAAAAAAACGTCTGGGAGGACTTTGGAAAAAGTGGGAAGCTCAATTTTACAATATGGAAACAAAGACAGAACTGATTCACTTTGGTGCATAAATTCATGAAGCAACAATACAAGTACAGAGGAGATATCCAGTAAATCAGAGCCATTATTATTATTATTATTATTATTATTATTATTATTATTATTAAATATAGAAATAAGATATTTCTAGTGAAAAACAAATGAAGACTATTATTATTCACACAAATTTTATAATAAGCAAGAATACGTTTGACATATTCTAGACACCAGTAAAATATTTTAATACATTGAGAGATGTAAATGTCTCCATAGTGAGAGATTCTGAAATTAGGAGAAATATCAGGATACTGGAAAAATGCAAAATTCTAACCACTTTACAATTATGAGTTAGGATCATCCATATGTTCAGGCTATTTCATTTGGCTATAATTCTTCTCTTCACACATACAGATTATCAACCAAATAATAAAGGAATTTCCTCAGTATGTCAAATTTCTTGGACGGCTGCCTCTTACTTGGCTATGTTTGTTTTCATTTTTCATTCTTGTATTCTTCTGTTCTTATCTTTTTATTACTAGAAACATAGATTTTTTTTTTAGCTAAATCTTGGAGAAACAACACAGGATACATCATTGATGTCATTGGGCCATGGAAAAAGGAATGAAGATAAGAAAAATGTGTCATAAATGATCCATTTTGAGTTGCTTAGTTTTAAGTGCACTCATAGTACTCTTGTTCATCTCTTTGGAAAGACCAGAATGTCCATAATCAAAGCAAGAACTTCATTTCTATTTTATACTTCAACTTTTATACTTCAACACAAAATCTATGTACATGTTTAATATTAAAAAAAGAAATTCACTAGAAACTGTAGGAGTACATTATTTACTTTTATGAATGGCATCATTTCACATGAATTATTACTATGCTAAAGTCCAGTAAGTTAAGTAAGATTAAAGTGTACAAATTAATTGCAGTAAATAATAGAGGTATGTTTAATGTATAGCTAATATAAGCCATCATCATTAAAATCTACAGAAGTTACTTATCATTATTCCTTAAAGTACAGATTCTGCCATATTCCAGAAACATGATTATTCTAGAAACATAAAATTGCATGCTGTAGTACTCTCTGGCATCAGTTCCATAAAATATAAATTTAGGGGTTGACAAAAAACATACAAATTTATTGCAATATTCATAAGGATAGAAAACAAATGTTTCCAATAAGTGATGCAGTCCATTAAATGAAAACACTGATTTGATTCCTTGATAAAACTAGCATATGTGTATTTGTGTACTTTAAAGAGGCTTACTTGAAAAGATAAAAATGGATATTTGATGGAGAATAAAGCAAACAATAAGAAGCGAATGTGAAGGGTTGCAAAATAGACCGGCATTTGAAGAGAGAAGAGAAAAGGTTCTGTTCACAGAAAATCATTGACCCTTTCCCATCCCTACACATGCTCTGATTAGCTCAATAGCAGTCTTTATCTCATCCGAAGCCTTCAGCCTTGAAAAAGCACTCATCTCTATGCAAAGCAATTAAGAAAAACGTGTGTGCTGCACAAGGTAGATGCTCAATAATGATGTTTTGACCATCCAGAACAACATGAAAAGGAGATAGGTATTAATGAGCCCCATATGCTGGAAGTAGCACACAGCTTAGAAATAAAAAGGCATTGTGAGAAAGGGCTTAATTTTATCTCTGAAGGCCACAGAGTCCTTCACAATGGTTTCCTTTCTGGAGATCATTTGCTGAATTTAGATAGTTCTCCTAAGCTTTCTTAGCATCTGCTGAATCAGGTCAGCCAAAAGAAATCAACTTTAGCCTGATTTGAAATTCTAATTGTTTCTACGTGGGTCATTATTTCTGTAGAAATTATTGCAAGAGCACATACTTATTTAATTATCTCTATTTAATGTTGCTTGTTGCTATTAAGCATAGGAGCAATGCTGGAACTTACCAAACAAAAGGTTTAAACTTTAAACTATTTCAAGCCATTGAATATAAAGCTAAAGTAACAGAGTCACAAAGCAAGGCTTAATGCTGTATTTATGTTTAAGAGTCCAGTCTTAAAGTTTGATTTAATATTACATTTCAATTTACTCACTGTACCTGATTGCATTGCTCACAAGTAGCCTGGTGAGAGTTCATATGCTCCTTCCTATTCACTTTCCAAGAACTGGCTTCTATTTTACCCCCTGGAGCAAGAATTTGTGACCACCCTGACAAATGAAAAGGATTCAACTTCTGTAGCCAGATATAATATAATAACTCCATTTCTAATGGAGCAATCTTCAGAGGCCTTGTATAAGATGCGCAGCTGCCCTGAAGCCACCACGCTGTCAAGATCTGTCTGTCTGTCTGTCTGTCTCTCAGAGAGAGAGAGACAGAGACAGAGACAGAGACAGACAGAGACAAAGAACAGAGACAGAGAGACAGACACAGGGGAGGGGTGTTTGGGAAAGTCTACCCATTTCAGGCCCTGGTTGCAGGTCTTCTGGCTGAGGTCATACAGTTGAGAAGCTGACCGACAATGCCTTCAAACAAAGTTTCTACATCACAGACTCTGTGCCATTAATAAGTGACTTGTTTTGCACAAGTGGGTTTGAATATAGCTTATTTTATAATCACAGTAAAAAGAATGCCCACATACAAGAAACAGAGAAACAGATAATGAACCCAAGCATATTGTCACCCCGTGTGACTCCCTTATTTATAACTGTCTTTAGGTGTACTGCTACCATGTCTATATTGATATTAGAGTCCTTAATAAACTAATAAACTCATGTGCGGTCAATTCACAAATATAATAGACATGGCCATTAACTTTAATTCTAGGTGATGAAAATGTCACACTATAACATCAAAAGAGAAATGACATCAAGACTAAGTAATATAAAAAGGCTAAGACTATTTATTTATTTATTTATTTATTCATTCATTTATTATTGTGTTAGGTATCAAACTCCAGCCTCAGGCAAGCAGAATAAAACCTTCTTTGAGCTTACTCTCCTCCCTGTAAGGAAAGTGACTTTCAAATACCAAGATAAAGCACTTCTTTCACTTTCTTTCTCACAAAACTTAAAACAGTTCATGAAAGTTCTATCAACACTTAGGATATGCTCATAAAGATCTAATTAAAAAGCCAGGAGGTGAAGGGTAAGTCTTAAGAACTTGAAATTGTTAAAAATCAATAAGAAATAAACTACACTTGCTCTTGACGATCTCTGAAAATTTATAAAACACTTCCAAATTTTCTTTGTTTATTCCCAGTGCTCAAAAAAAAATACAAGTTTTTTTTGTATAATTATGTTTCCCTATGAATAGTAATGGATTTACACCTCCCAACACACACAGGGTATCTAGTCTTGTGAATTATTACAGGGCCGAAGCAATAACTTATAAACATGAAATCACAATAAACAGAAACTAGCCCTAATTACACACAGAGCAAAATGATACCCTAGTAATTGTACAAAGAAGATACGTGGCAATGCTTTATTACTAATTTGATCAGAAAATGAAGAAAAATAATAACATGTTGATAAATTTGACTGACATGGAATTACCTTGTTTCTTTCTTGCCACCTCTGCCCAAGCTCTCCTCACAGTCAAGCTCCAGAGGACACACCTCCCAGGTAAGGTGCCAATCAAACAAGAACAACTGCATATGTTTGACATGCTGGAAACAGAGAGTGCTCAGCACATAGACAAAGTGGGATCAAGATGTATGAATTTAAAAACAACCTCTATCTACCTATTTATAAAAAGATGTTTGACCAAAATCTGGGAACAAAGACAACGATGTTTCTTTCCAGAATAAGAAGTGTTCATAGCATTACAAGAAAGCTCCTTCTGTGACTTCCTGGGCTCTTGACAGATTCATTTTCACTCTTTCCCAGATGTAACTTTACAAGTAGGAAGTGCCCTGCGTCATACTGGATCTGCTGAGTGGGCCCTTCTGCTTGTAAGAAGGCCACCTACTGTACTTCCGAAGTGCAATCAGTGTCTCTTCCCATATGGTAATAGTATCGTCATCACTCTACTACCCGAATACCATCAAAAAAACAAACTCAAACACTGCTCAAAGCCCTCTCTTGCCTACAGAAAAGTATGCTGATTGGAACTCAATTGGCTTAATCTTTTCAGTGTTTGATCTTAAGGGTCTTTATTTGGCTCCGACACTTCCATTAGGAAAGATACTTAATTGTACATTCTCTCCTTGCATTAAGCAACTTGTTGGACTTGAATGTCACTAAGTCGATGTAAATGTATTTCTGTTTTCAAGATGCTATAAAGTTATAAAATATCCAATGCAATCTCCTAAAACTGTCTAACCCTTGATATTTTAAAATTAAACAATGGGTTCTATGTACATTTTTAATCCCCCTGACTTTGAATACATGCATTTGATTCTTTCCTAACTGTACATCAAATATGAATCTAATGTCTATGTGCTCAAAGAACAGATTGCAGAATTTCTGAATCTCTTATACAGGATGTTGCTTTTGTTCACAATAAGAAACCTTGTGTCCTCAGAGAAACATAAATATCTTAGGTGACTTGTCAATTCTTTGAATAATTGTATCTGCTGTAAAACCATAGTGACTATGACAGTAGGGACAAGTTATCCAAGGATTAAAATGAAGTGGCTACCTTGGGTATCATTTATAAATGTACTTTCTTCAATAAAACTTTAAAATTATAGGAGTGCTACAATTTATTTTTGAAAATTTCTTTATTAAACATTTTTTGTTCTTTCTTTAATATTATTGACTTATTTATACATATATTTTGACATATTTTGATACCATCAAAAACTATAAAAGGTCTA
Organism: Peromyscus eremicus; assembly: GCF_949786415.1. Lineage (NCBI taxonomy): Eukaryota > Metazoa > Chordata > Mammalia > Rodentia > Cricetidae > Peromyscus > Peromyscus eremicus. The sequence goes on along the minus strand of NC_081429.1, from coordinate 14,308,454 downwards.
ATATCTTTAAGAAGAAGAAAATTGAATACCATTTTTCCTTTTATAGGTAAGTGCTTCTGAAAACTCTTCCAGTGAAATTCATTAATAATTTGCTCCAAATTGTAACTTGGTTAACAAAATTAGAAACTATAGTGTTTTTATATAATGAAGTTTTCCTTGTGGTCATGACTCAGATATCTGACAAAATAGTTTGTGTAAAATCCTCTGGTATTACACCAGGGAGTTTTGACCCTTCAGTGTGTGGAGGATCCTCACTAAGTTCCTCCTAACTACACCCTTTTCTTCCCTCTCATTTCTCACAAGTATAGGGCCTCTGACAGTTGTCTCTGGAGTAGTTTCTAACTACTTGATATTGCATGAATATCAAGCATTATGAATAGAGAAACAAGAAAGTATTGGTAAGTCAAGCCTTGTCATTTCCCTTGTGAGAACACTCTGAAGGAGTCTCATTATTTGCAGATTAGCATTCCGACATTACAATCATCCCTAAGCCCTGTTTATTACTCCTGAGATCTTCTTTGATCACAGCTTTGTCTACACACTACCTTCTTCTCATGCTTTGAACTAAGCCAAAGTTAAAGCTTTCTTCTGCTTCTCTAACAGCCATAAATATGCACTGCTCTGCCAACACACACTGGGAGAACAGTGTCCTCAGTTCGGCTACACCCTAGCTGAGTGGTGTTGACTAATTTACTTAACATCTATGCAATATGGGAAAAATAGTAGAAGCTACATCACAAAGATCCTATAAAGATTAAATGATTAAAACTAACAAAAGATGTCTGCCTGTGACATATTCTGAGTGTTTTATCTGTTGTGTCCCACATCTGTAAATATACATATACACACTTGTATAATCCTCTCTGTAGGAAATGTTATTTTACTTCCTAATTTTCAGTACAAATGTCTACTGCCTGGAGCAGGCTTTACTAAACTTTATATCCAAAGTAGCAAATGGACTCACCCTAAAAGGTTGTATCTCACTAGTTACTTTATAGTTCTTCCTCATTATTTCATTCTCATATTTCATTTTCATCTTCCCCTTCCTCATTAGGAAGTCAACTATATGCAGGTAGAAACTTTGCTTCTTTTGAATCTTTTGTTCTTGACATAAAACTTGATAAATACTGGGCAATTGTCTAGCTATGTCTTTAACACATTAGTTAGTACCTTTGGGAAACCTGAATTCCAATCTCATTATTTAGGACACCATTTAATTTCTCAGCATTTCAATTAGTTTTTCTATTATTGGAAATAATTATGGTCGCTCTTCCTCAGCCTTGGTGTGAAACACAATTTGAATAATTTATGGGAAAGCGATGCAAAAGTACAAATATTACCCAAAGAGGAGTCATTGATTTAAAGAACAAGATAACAAAGTACAGTAATTACATGACTTACAATAAAGCCTGCCCACATATCCCTTCAAATTCTGACTATAAGACACAATCTTCCTGTGTATCTGATTCTTCCTTGCAAGAGGGTAGAAATACCATTTATAACTTACTTCATTATTTTACAAAAAGTATAAAAGTCAAGTAACCCAGTCCAACAGCCTTCTCATTCTCCTCAGCTTGAGTAAATGTTAGACTGAAGTGTCTAAAATAATCCTGAGCTCTCTTTTCTTAGAACATTGTCTTCAGACAATTTGGGATATAGACTCTTTTTCCATTGCTTTGAGATATAAATTTTCTCATCTCTTGGCCTCTTGTCAATGTTATATCAATGGAATTGCCTTTTATTCTGGGACATAGACACTATCCCCTTGCTGGGAATCATGAAATCTCTATATCCTCACCTCTGAGGAAGGGGAAAAGGCTAATTTGATAAGTGACAGTTAGCAAGTGAAGATATAATAATCATATCAACCATCATTTTCTAGTACTCTTACACTAGCTCAACTTAGAGCTTACAGTAGTTTCATGATTTATTTCAGTAGAGTTCTATTCAGTCTTCCTAAACTGCAGTGGTCTTGAGTGAAGCCTTCCTTACCTTCTTATCTTACATAGTACATTTCTGTGACAAATTTCAATAATTTAAACAATGATGTAGGTTATATGTTGACTAAGCTAATCAGAAATTCTACCAGTATACATTTAGATCAAACTAGCCCTTGTTAGTAAATAGTCTCCTCTGCTTCTATTGCCTCTCGTATTTTGTCTTTCCAGCATCCAGAATATCTGGAGGAAATTTACCTTAGTTTTCCCCTATAATTGAGGTTTATGTAGATTTGAGGAGAATAATTCCTTGCCTAATTTTCACAACCTTTACAATGGTTGGAATTCTTACCATTCCAATTCTTATCACTTCTGAATCTCAGTCTCTACTTCAGTGAAATGAATGAGTTGCATTAGTCGCCTTACAGTTCTGATATTTGATGAACCTGAAATGCTATTTATTATATCTTAATATTACTCTCAAAGGTCATATGGTTGCTGGTAAGGAGAAGGAAGATATGGATATGACCATTCTCCCCAGAAGATGCACTAGCAACTTTACCCAGAAGTTTTTGAAGTTTTGAAAGTATGAATTATTTCCCTTACTTGTCTACCATCACGTCTGTACAGACATTGCATTTACCCAAAAATCTACTTAAACTTCCCTGGGCTAAATGTGGCTCTCTATGACATGTGGTGAGACCAATTTTAGATATCTGATGTCAAGATTAAATCAACAGGAAATTACGACATTGCTTTAAATTCCTGTAGTTATTTTAGTTTTTAGTTTTGTTGCACTTTTTAAGAGTCATCAGTCCTTTTGAAAATATCACATGATTAAGAAAATTCATTCTGAGCAAATTTAAATTTATTGATCCACTGTCTTTGATATACACGGGTCCCTCCAGTCATCAAATTCCTGTGCTCAGAATATTCATCAGTTCTGAACTAGTCAAGAGTCTACTTTCATTAGGTACATTTGGAGTCACATGGGTAGACAAAGAGTTACCTATAAAAATCATGGAAAAGTCTTACAATAAATCCAGTTTAGGTTTGACTTCGAGGCTGATTTTTATTTAATATTGTGTCTATTTTGTTTTTGCTTGTTTATTTTGTTTTGTTTGCTGGTTGATTGTTTTGGGGGCAGTGTTTTGTTTTGTTTTGTTTTTGTGACAGGGCTTCTCTGCCTATCCCTGGCTGTCCTGGAACTTCCTTTGTAGACAAGACTGGCCTCGAACTCAGAGAGCCACCTGCCTCTGTCTCCCAAGTGCTGGTATTAAAGGCATACGCTCCCAATCACCTGGCTTCATGTATGATTTTGTTATTGCCCCATACAGATGTGTCACTGTTTAAGATCCTGATTATTGGGGTTTTTTTTAAATGATTGAATATGATGAAACTCCCAAAACAGATAGAAATTCAAGTTTTATTCGGTATGAATTTACTTGAAAATCATAAGAATTTTCTTTCTTGTTCCTTAAAGATTGAACAGTACAGGTAAAAGCCAATGAAAGGCCCCAGTGTTTCACTGGCTTTTCCATTTTGATACCATTTGATAGTGACTGTCTTCATGAGGCCATATACAGATAGCAGACAGATATCTGCCAAACATTTATTTTAGAAGCAAACATTATGCATCATTTTTTTCTGAAAACTAAGGGAATGTAAGAAGGTTAAAGAAACATACCAAAAGATTCCAAACACTATAAAATGTGGCATTGAGCTATTGTATACAACCATATCCATAGAGTCAAAAAATGATTGTTTATTCCTTTTTCCATCAATTATCTTAAAAAACTTGTAATAATCAAAATATTTTACAAAATAATATAATCATCTTTTCTCATACAATGAGAGTTAAAAAAAAATGACTAATAAAGTATTGCCTTCTTTACCCACCCACCTCCCCCATAATAGCCTTTCCAGGGAGAAATGTTTTCATTTTGTAGCTAAAGAAAGTAAGAATTGGAACATGTAAGAAGTACCTATCCAAAATTACGCAATAGAAATGTTAGAACCACAATTTGAAACTGTTGTTATTTAAAATGCAACCTTACGTTACCCCCTTACCACATTGTCTTTGCCATTAAGATGATGTAGTATCCGGCAATGGTAAAATACAGTCAATCTGGTTAATACAGGTACCTGGTTCTATCAGCCTCATTAAATGTATTATAATATCAATATTATGGAAAGGAGAAAGAGACAGAGAAGAGAAAGAGAAAGAGGGTCTTACTGAGTCTTTGTAAGTAGAGGACCCCAATAATGCTACTCTTTAATGATAGACAAGCATCCCTTTCATTCTTATTTTCTACCATTACCTTTTCAAATGACTTAGGTACCAAAATTGTATTTCTAGTACCCTCATTCTCATGAAGACTTCTGGAATAATTAACCACTTGCAATGCTTGTTTAACCCCCACTCCTTGATTTATTAACAGATACTTCTAATAGATTTGATTTCAAAAGGCAGAAGAAGATATAATTATCTCTTTTCTAAATGACAGTAACCTAACAGTTTATGAAGGAATGGCTCTTTCTACACCACAGTTTTCATTTTCCAGAAAGCAGGCAACAAAATCTTTGGGAAACTTAAATTAGTTCTTATATTCCTCAAAATCTATAGGACCTGAGTTCATTTGGTCACTACTCTGTCTTCATGAGCATCTCAGGTCCTATCTCCAAACACATAGCCACATTGACTCAAACAAGCTGAGATTTATAAGCAAATAACAAGTTCAAACTTTCGTTATTGCCATGAAGACCTGCGTACTCTCCCCAAGAGCATTCCTCTGAAACCTCTTTTTCCCATGGGTGCACAGGGAGGCAAACAGACCCTCCACAAGCAAATACTTCTCTCCTCCCTAAATCTCATTCTATGGTTTTAGAGTGTTTGTTCATGACATTTTATACTTTCAAGAACTATCTTCTGTTTTTAATATGATGCTTCTTATCTGCTAGAACATAAGCTATTCAGGTATCTGAAACTCAGCTGGATGTGGTGTTGCACATCTGCCATCCCAAAAGAAGAGTTAAAGGCAGGAAGGACTGCAAGTCCAAAAACTGTCTGGTCTGACTCAAAAGAAAAGCAGTTAAAAATTGATGATTCTGACTTTTGAAAACAAATAATTATCTATGTATATTTAATAAATTTGTTGTACAATCTAGAACTCTATTTTTATAAACAAAAATAAACATACAACACTGACTGACAGACTCTCAGAAGTCACTTATTAAGAAGAGGACACATGCTAAAGGCTTGTCTTTGGGAATATAGCAAAAGATAAACTTGTGGCTTCAATATAAAGTGAGACCGAGAAGAGATCAGAAAGACAGTGGGCAGTAGAGCACTGACCAGCAGATCATAGCACCATCAAGATAGGTTAAGAAAACTCAGCCTGTATTGTTTGGGAGTCTATTGGATCACACTCGCCATTGACTCTTAGTTAACTTTCCAGAACCTGATTATGGCCCATTGCTCAAAATACCACAAACTTGAGACAGAATATGGAAAAATCAAACTTATACTTGCCTAGAGGTTTCATTCCTACTGGCTAGCTTTCATTGCCCTGGAGAGTGTTATGCACAGTTTGAAGGAGAAAAATAATCACCAATCATAACCAGCTGTGCACCCTTAGAGCTATTGACTTGCCATGCCCACTGGATCAATAATGGCATGAATGTCAGGGGAGCAACCAATCACTTTATGACTGGAATTACATTTTGCTCTATAAGATGAAACCCATTCCTGACACCATTATCAAGCCAAGAACCTATGGCTAGGAAGGTTATTGGCTCTTTGTGATAATCTACTATGGTTGTTTTGCTAAAGAGATATTATATTAAACTGACTTTTAGTGACATTGTTATAACCATGAATCAGTTCATCTCTCACCTTTCATCTGAGAAGCTTCTACTTTCAGTAGATAGTGATCAACACAGATACCAACTGTTATTTACCAGGCACAAGAGTGGACCACAAGATACAACAAAATCCACATAACGAGTTTAATTAAGCAGGGATAGGAAAGATGGGTGAAAGAGTGGGCCGGCCGGAGAGAAATGTGCAGAAGAGGGAAGGGAGTGGGTGGAGTCTACTTTTTCGGATCACCTCTGAATGCTTATAAGGGCTTATGTAGCCACTCCATACATCTACTCGCAGATTATGTAGGAAATGAGGCCCTGGAGTGACTAAACATTTTGCCTGAATGCTGACAGTGCATACGCTGCCATAGGACTCCAGAAGCAGCTAAGGTGTTGGGAATGATAACACCAAGGACTGGCCAAAGCACCAGAAAGAAGAGACCGAAGGGTGCTCAGCCATAAATAGAACATATATGCCACACACCCCTCTTCCCAAGGTTCAGGAGTGCATAGAAGGGACGGAAAGAGTGCAAGAGCTAAAAGAGATAAATGACTACAAAAAAAACAGTGTCTTGTAAGCACAGTAGGACACCTCAATATATGAACTCACAGTGGTTGTAATAGCACACACAAAACCTGTGCAAGCTCAAGCTAGATGAAATCCCATTATGGAAAGGAGAATTGACCACAAAAATCTAGTCCCTAGTCATGGAACAATTGGAAGTTTTTAGCTGCTGATAGAAGGATAGACAGTTTTCTCTAAGAGTATAAATGGCTCCTGGTAAGTCAACCATGTTCCAATTGAAGACCAAACATCCAAGAACACATACATAGTCTACCACAAATTGGTCTAGGTGGGGAAAAAAATGGATACTCAGTTGGGTTTAAAAGAAATTGGAAGAGTTTAGGTCCTATTGCCCTTCCCTAGCAGACCCACCTGAAATCTGGAGAGCTAGTGACAGTTGAAAGCTACTAAAAGAGGGAGTGTCAGGTGTTTTTGTTGATGGTGGGTTTACTTGTGTGTGTGTGTGTGTGTGTGTGTGTGTGTGTGTGTGTGTGTATTTTATGTTTAAGGGTGTAGCTCCTGATAGGTAGACCATGCTCTAGTAGAAGGTCCAACCCATACCCATATGCACAATCTGAACTCAGTAGATTAGTGATGTGTGTGTGTGTGTGTGTGTGTGTGTGTGTGTGTGTGTGTGTGAAGGGAGAAGAAAGAGGACATGAAGTTAGGAGGGGGTTGAGAGTAGGCTTGTATATGAGAAGAATTAGGGGGAAATTCTGGTCAAGATGCTCAAAGATAACATTGTACATGTTTACCTCATTTACTGTGGCTATGTACTCAGAAATGGTGAAGGTAGATCATATACTGGTTCTACTTGCATTTTTTTTCCATGAAATAGTTTTCCATAATGGCTACACAAATGTCATTCCTGACAATGTGCTAGGGATCCATTTGCAAGTCTCAAAAGCATTTATTACTTTTTCTTACAGTATCTATTCTGACTATGATGAGATAGGGTCACAAAGTAATTTTGATTTAGCCTTGGATTATCTTTTACGATGGCTAACAATGTCAATGTCATTGGAATTTTGATGGGGATTGCATTGAACCTTCACATCACTTTTGAACGTGTAGTGATTTTAGAACCTCCTAGTGCCTTCCGTTTCTTTCCTTAGTATTGTAATTTTCATTGTGTAGCCCTTTCACCCCCCTTGCAGCTTTCTTTCTCAGGTGTTGTTTTACAGTGTTTGGGGGTAGTTGTTTTCCTTATTTTGCTGTTGGTCTGGTTTGGTTTGTTTGGGTTGGAGTTTGTTTGTTTGTTGTGTCAGGGTCCCTCTACATAGCCCTACGCATCCTGGAACTCATTGTGTAGATCAGTCTGGCCTCTAACTCACAGAGATCTGCCTGCCTCTCCCTCCTGAGTGTTGGGATTAGGGTCTGTGCCACCATCCCTGAATCTAGGGTATTTTTTAATGGAATTGTTTTCCTAGTTTCCTTCTGAAAGAGTTCACTGTGATTGTATAGTGAAGTCCCTCATTTTTGTTCATTGGTCTCTATAGCCTACTATTTAACTGAATTTATCATTTCTAAGAGTCTCTTGACTACGGGTGTGTCATATGTAGATTTTAATATTTTATATATATGACTCTTCTACCAGTAATTTATCAATAGTTTTTTGTATATTTTATTACTTCAGGTGTTTGAGTGTTCTGCCTGCATTTATGTCTGTGCACCTCTTGGGTGCCTGGTACCCACAGAGCCCAGAAGAGTATATCAGACACCATGAGACTGGAGTTAAATGGTTGTGAACCACCATGTCAGTGTGGGGACTGAACTCAGGTCCTCTTGAAGAAGAGCCCTTAAAGGCTGAGCATTGCTCCAGCCTCTTATCCACAGTTGTTGTTTTTAACGTAACAATGCTGAATTGTATCAACTGTCTCTTCTGCGTTTTCTGAAATGATCTCTTGACTTCTTTCTTCATTTTCTTTATGTGCCATATTGCATGCATTGATCTGAATATTTTTAAGCTTCATTGTATCCCTGGAGTAAAACAAGTTGGTCACTGTGTATAATCACTTTAATGCCCTGCTTTTAGAATAAGGCATCTAGACAAGCATAACGGTGACTGCCTATACCCTCAGCTAATCGGGATGCTGATGTCTACAGATCACAATTTTGTGTTCACCTGCCAAAATAATGAAACTCTGTCTCACAAAAAGATAGTTTTCCTTCTCAGACTGTAATGTATCTTTTTGTTGTTTTAATAGAATTTTAGGCAAGCATTTTTTCAATTTTGATGAAATCCATTTTTTAATATATTGTGATTTTTTTTGTCACATCTAAGGACCATTGACTTAGCTCTATATCCAGACTATTCTATACCATTTTTCTAATTTTTTTATTTTATGAAATATAGTTCATGTTGTGGATGTACCTCACTGGTAGACTATGTGCTTTGTTATCAAGTCCCTCGATTCCCCCTGTTCCTCAAACATAAACAATGACAACAAATATAATAATATTTACTGTTTCATCTGTTTAGTTTTATATTTTATTCTACAGTTTATTTTAAATTAATCTCTGCATTAGATGGGAAGTAAGTTGAGATTTAATTTGGGGGGTTAATTTTAAAGTCCAATTAACCTAGAACATTTTTTCAGAAGGCTATATTCTTACATCTAATAGTCAAAAGTCAGTGTTATCACTTCGTTGGTTTTATTTTGGTGACTTCATTGTTTTACCCATATATATATGATCTTGATTATGAAGTAGCTATATAAAAATTCTTAAACTCGAACAGACCAACTGTTATCTTCTTTACCATTATCCTTTATCTTGAAAATTCTTCAACTTCTTCTCCTCCTCCTCCTCCTCCTCCTCCTCCTCCTCCTCTTCCTCCTCCATTTCCCTCTTCTTATTTGACTATTCAGGTCTAGACAGATGGCTTAGCACTTGAGAGCGCACACTTCTCTTGTAGAGGACCCAAGTTAGATTCAAAGCACCCATTTTGAACTACTCATCACCATCTATAACTTCAGCTCCAAGGGATCCGATGCACCTAACCTCCATGGGCACTCCCACACACATAATGCACATAAACCAACACAGAGATACATATTTAAAAAATGAAAATCTTTGAAACTTAGTTTTCAATACCTTTGCTTTTTCATATAGATTTTAACACATTTTTGTTTATATCTCTAAAAGTAATGAGATATCAGGAATTGTATTAAAACTTTGTGGACACTTTTGGAAAATTGATTGTTCTACTATGCCCTATTTTCACCCATGTGCCTGATGTATTTTTCATTTATTTAGATGTTTACAATAACTTGTATCAGCATTTTGTATAATTTCCCCTACAACTTCTTATGTGATGTTTTGTCAGATTTATATCTAAGTAAAATTTAACCAGTGTATCTTTATGAATTACAGATGGTACCATTTATAGAAGTTTTTTTTGTTTGCTTTAGTATTCATAGGTTCAATGTTGGAACTAAAAATACAATTGAATTTGGATTTTTCTTATACATTGAGTTTTTGGTAAAGTTATTGGTTTTCAGAGGTCTTTTGACTAATTTCTTGGTACTTCTGCACAGACAGCTGTGAAAGACCCCGCTTATAGCAGGCTTTTACTTAATATAAGAAACGCCATTCTGCGAGGCAAGTACCAGAAAAACAGGGCGTCCTTGGCCTAACTGCAAAATGTACGTTTAGATAAATCACTTGGCATAAACCGTAATCAGCCAGCTGCAAAAGCCTGGGACCAAGGAAACACCCACCCTGACCACCCGCCCTGGGAGAGAAACCGTTGAGTCAAAATAAGATATCTCTGGTTGGCCACTTGGCCTTGGGGAATAAACAGTTGGGCTGGGAAAGCACCCCCAAGGCCAAGTCAGCCACACACATCAAATTTCCGAAAATTAAAAATATGTCCCCAAGTTCACCCTGGCCTTCTTTGAATCAACCAATGGGAACCCTGTAACTATGCTTCTCGCTTCTGTAACCGTGCCTCTGCCCCTGGGATCCTATAAAAAGTCCCCTTTACCCAAGGAGAGTGTGCAAGTCCTCCGAGAGACTTTGTCGCCCCAGGTACCTGAGTGTCTGAATAAACCCTCTTGCTGCTTGCATCTGATCCGTGGTTTCGGTGTGTTCCTTGGACTTGGGGTCTCTCCTGAGGGAAGATCTCCTCAGGGGGTCTTTCAGCTGTATTAACTACCAATAGGACAGTTGAGTGAGTTTCTGTATTTCTGCCCTGAATACTTTTTTTTTTTTATTTTACCTACTGGATCATATTGATTATACTTCAATGTGTGTTAAAAGAAAAGTGACAGAATTTTTAGTCTTATTTGTGGTTGAAAAAATATGGTCTCAGGCTTGTTCCATGAACATGATTTTAGAGCTAAGAGTTTGTGTGTTCTGTTTTTGTCTGGATCACTGAGATTTTTTGTAAGACTATAACTTTGTCAAGTTTTTTTTTTTTTTTAAATTAAGATCAAGTGACTTCTGTTTTCACAGAATATGCAGTGAGTTATATTAATTGATTTTTTCAGACATTGAGTCAGTTTCATCTTTGGAAATAATGGCCCTCAATCATGATCCTTTTTATGGATTTCTGAATTCTATGTCCTAATATTTTGTCTATATTCACAAAGGGATTTTTGCTTTGGATTTAATTTAGTTTCTGTATGCCAGGTTCTTGATACTAGACCCTAGTATTATTGGCTTGAGACTTACTGTTTTTTACTCAACATAAGCATTTAATGTCATACATTTTTCATACAAAAGTACTTCAGCCAACATGAAAATTTGTTTCCTTTATTTTAATTTTTGCCCAATGTAACTTTTAAAATTTCTTTTGTGATTATTTGGAAGTTCATTGCTCGGAGTATCAGTATTTGAAAGAATGCAGTTTGAGGAGGTGCAGCTAAAGGTCTATTCTATACCATTATATGGAAACATTCCTGTGAAACCCAGGATGGTGAATACTATACTGATATTGACACATATCAGTGGTGTCTGGACATGGAAAAGCTTCATAAGATAAAACAGTGTAGATAATCATTTTATTTTATAATTTAGTACTTTGGTATTTGAAGTGTAGTTATGGATGGTCTTAATACGTTTAATTTTTGATGTTTGTTTCTGCTCAGAAAGGTTGTCTTTGTACATGTGCTAGGAGTGCTTGAAACAATGTGTATTCTGCTATTATTAAAGGTAGTGTTTAACAAGTGTTGACTAGATTATTGTTGATAGATGGTGATATTCACTTCGTTCACATTCTTGAAATTTTTCTGTCTAGCTGGTCATACAAGAGTTCACATGAATTAAATGATACATTTTCCTTAAAGCAGGTAAGGTGAGCTTATTTTTTAATGTTTTTTTTCTAACATGTTTTTATTAATTATTTGGGAATTTCATACAATGCACCGGGATCACTTCCCATTCCTCCTAGATCCAGCCTCCCCCACTTTTGCCCCTCCCCAACTACCCCTACAGAAAACACCAAGTCTACTTTGTGTTGCCCATACAGACACAGGAGCATATCAAACTCCCAGTGGACAGTCCCTTAAAGAAAACAGTCCTTTCCCACCCTGACCCCAGCCAGAAGCAATCAGTTGTGAAGAGCTACACTTCATTATCTTTATCATAGTTTTTAAGAACTTCCTTCAATAGCTTCCTGCCTGGACTGGTTTTGTTTTGTTTTGTGAAGGGTGGGGGAGGGGCGGGGAGGAGGTTGTCACAGAGTCCATCCATGTCACTCTGAGTCTGCAGTCATGATCTAAATGCAAAAGAAGCTTCCCTGCCCACAGCAGCCAGATCATAGACTTCTGCATGGTTTCTGGTGGCAGCACAAATCGTGAACTTCAACATGATTCCCGGCTTACTTTATAAGGTATAGTTTAGCTAAATATATCAATATAGGATCATCTTGAATTTAAGGCAATCTCTACATTCAAAGTCTCTCTGTGCTTTTCTTTTATAAAGGCATCTATCATTGAAAAAGGAACATATAAGAGGCTGAAGAACATCTCTTAAATAAGACCAAGAGAGGGGTTGAGAAGGAAAAATAAAGAGAAAATTAAGAAAATGAAAATGATAAGCTGACTTCAGAGAAGAGATACAATTCTTGCAGTGGCAAAGCCACACAGCTGCAGAACACTCTCTGGAAGGCCTGACAGGGGCAGGCTATGGGAAGATAAAGCTGAACTCATTTGGCAAATGAATAAACTATCACAACCCCATTGTTCAGCTGCGCCAGCCTGGAAATGCATGCAAAGCATGGGGTTAGTATTCACAATTTTATTCTGAAGTTTTATTTCTTAAATTGTCATTAAATTTTAAATAAACTGAAACATGAGCATTTCTAGAGTAACCATGGAACTGCCCCCCGACTGAGTGCAAAGCTGTACCCCTCATGCCAAGCACTTTCACACCGAATTCTAGTCAATGTTTCTCGCCTGGCCTTTTATTTAGTTTGCATGTCTTCTGTAAGAGATGCTTAACATCACTGAAAAGAACTGTTTCCAAGCATCTTATTAAAGCTATGGGATGTGTGATTTCCAGGCAAGTACAATTGACAAGACAAAAACATGTACAGAGGAGGGAGGCAAGATGTAATGCTAGAGAGGTTGAAGATCTGTGCCAGTACTTCTCTTTCCCATAGGCAACATCTAGTCATCTAGTTGTGGAAACAGCAGAAACTGAAACCTTGTCATATCCAGATTCATCAAAATTAAAATTAGATTTAGAATTAAAAAAAAAAAAAACACAAAACAGGGGAGTGTGGTGGTGTATGCCTGTAATCCCAGTATTTGGTAAAGTATGAGTATTAGAAATTTAAGGTCAACTCAAGTATATGGCAAGTTCCAGCTCAGGTTACATGAGAAATGTATAAAGTAATAATAATAATAATACATAAAATAGTTTTTTCTTTTCAATAAGTAAACTAGATGTTTGTCATTTTACTCTTCAAAATATAATCCAGCAAAAGTAGCACATCTTATTGTCTACAGTAAGAAAATGTAATGTGGGTTTTGTTTGTCTGTTTAGTTGGTTGGTTAGTTTTTTGTTGCTGTTGATACAGGTTCTCACTCTGCAGCACTGTCTGGTCCTATACTCTCTATGGTTCAAAATGTTATTTTAATTATGAATGCTTGTAAATTTGACTTAGCAGAAGAAAAACTGTACTAATCTGAATTATAAGACAAGGAAATAAAATAACTACACCAGAATGAACATTATGCATTTAGATTATACAAATAATATACGCACAGGAGCCAGCTAAGAACACCCATCAACAGATGAAAGATAAAAATCTCAATGTAGCACTGTTTACATTAGTTTGAATTTTGGAACAACCTAAATATTTATTTAGAGGGGAAAAGTTTAAGAAACTATAGTACATCTACATGTCATGCTAGAGTAAAGGCATAAGCAAAGTTGATCTTTTTTTAAATGGTACTAGAGATTGAAACTAATTGAACCATTTGTGGTATGTAATCAGTCTACCATTTAACTGTATCTCACTCTGGATAAGCAAAATTTTTATGAACTAATATGAAATAGATTTTACGTATGTATGTATAATATTATACTATTTATTTAAGATTATAAGAGGCATATACATTTAGAAACTTATGTATGTATGTGATAACTGTGTGAATAATTTAATAAAGGGTCAGCTTTGTTTTCTCCTTGGAGAATCAGAAGGCTGGAAAAGAGTGCTATAAGAGAAACTGCTACAGACTACAATGTAAAGTTTTTCTATTCTTGAGCTATATAAGTGATTATTTATTGAATAGTGTATTAAATCTTAAATTTTAGAAATAGCTACTATATTGCTAGTGTGTTAAAATTTGATAAATATCTTTGTTACGTCCCATTGTAAATCATTAATTTAGAGCTGAATACATAATATATCACACTTTTGTAAGATCAGTAAAAACTTCATGAGATGAACATGATCATATTCTGTTAACCCAGATGAGCCCTACCACTGAAGGTTATTTAACAAAACTGAGTGTATTTTGGAGGAAGTATGTAGTTGGTTGCTTTTGCTCTTGGGCAAGGGGGCTGCCACCCAGCTTCCAAATAAATCACACAGGGAGGCTTATTCTTAATTATGAATGCCTGGCCTTAGCTTGGCTTGTTTCTTGTCAGCTTTTCTTAACTTAAAATTATCCTGTCTACCTTTGGCCTAGGGATTTTATCTTTCTCTATTCCTGTATACCTTTTCTTTACTTCTTGCTCAGTATCTGGCTGTGTAGTTGGGTGCCTGGGTGGCTGTCCCCTAAAGTCCTCCTCCTTCCTCTTCATCCTTCTTCCCAGATTTCTCCTCCTATTTATTCTCTCTGCCTGCCAGCCCTGTCTATCCTTTCTCCTACCTTGCCATTGGCCATTCAGCTCTTTATTAGACCATCAAGTGTTTTAGACACACACAGTAACACAGCTTCACAGAGTTAAACAAATGCAACATAAACAAAAGTAACATACCTTAAAATAATATTCCCCAACAGAAGTAGGTCAATAAGGATGTGATATGACAAGCTGGGCAGCGGTGACACATGCCTTTAATCCCAGCACTTGGGAGGCAGAGCCAGGAGGATATCTGTGAGTTTGAGGCCACCCTGGTCTACAGAGCAAGATCCAGGACAGGCACCAAAACTACACAGAGAAACCCTGTCTCAAAACAACAAAACAAAACAAAACAAAAGCTGTGACATAACATGGAAAACATGCACATGCTGACAAGACTAAATGTAATCTGTCTATTTTTAAGTAATATTTTCTCAATTTTCTCCATTGGGTAAAGCACAGAAATGTTATTCTAGGTAGAGTTTCGTAAGCTATTGGCTAGTTTATAAGTTAAAATATTGATTTATATAGTCTAATCCAGCCAGATCTGGGTAGATTAAAGAACTAAAGATAGAACATCTGGGAAAGCATCATTATTTCAAAAAAGGACCTTTTCAAACTATCACCTTTCTTCCTTCCATCAACAGGAAGAAGAGAAATGAAGGATATATGAGAGGATTTGGTGGGAAGAAATGACAAGGAAAATGTAATTAAAATACAGTTTCAAAACTAGCCACTGAGTTATTAAACATGGAAAAGTAATAACCTAGTAAAGTGAAGAGGCTTGGAGAATGTTAGCTCACATTTAGATATTCAATTATATTATTTCCAAGCACTGGGCATAGTAAACATAGGTGTTGACCTATGTGTATCAAAAACATAGGTAATTTGGGAAAATCTATAATCTAATGGCCAGTTTTATTATTCAGGACTGCAATAATCTGACATTATTTAACTTCTTAAAAAACAGGTTCTTAAGTAGGGATAAAAAGAAGCCACTATGCCCAGGGTAAAGCAACACACAGTAATTAATATGATAAATATAATTATATAGTAAAACTAAGCTTATTCCCTTAGTTATTTTTATCTAATTCCATCTAGTCCCTCTTCCATTAGAGTTTGTTGAGGATAGGAGGCAGACATCAAAGTATTTTAAGTTTAAATTGTGCAGTTATTCACAACTGTATACAAGTCTGAGAAGAGCGACATTAGGCTCTGGTAGCAATTGTTTTTATGTACTTAGCAAACCAAAGTAGATCAATAAGACTACAAGAGTAGAAGCAGGAGATTAAAACCATGGTATTTATTGATCGTTCACTACCTGACCACTTTTTTATGTTGCATCGTCACAATGAACTTCAATTATTTTTTAATTCTTAAGTAAACATTAACACAAATAATTTGCCAAAATTTGCACAAGCTCAAAAAAGGAAGTATCGATTAAAAACCAATAAAGAGGGGACTGCTTTAGGCAAATTATTATAAATGTTTTGCTAAAACAAGGAGGGTGGTTCACAAGTACAACTAAAAATGGAAGGCTGAGAATAAATATGTCTTTTCATTAAACTTGTCCCTTGGGTATTTTAAATAATCTTAATAAATAAATGGTAAAATGGCCTACAGAGAAAAATCAGATCATACGATCAATAATTAAAAACAAATTTATATGAACATGTGGAAAGCTTAAAAATAAGTACTACTCCCAAAGTCTTTGCATCCCAAAAGTGTAGATATTTGCTCTCATCTAAATAAATACAAAAGTAAATCAGTCAATAGATAAGTTTCTTGAAGAAAATTGTTATTGTATTTTGTAGCCTCAGATTGTGTAACAACAACAAAACATGCTAACCTTTTTCATAATTTAATATTTTTTCAATTGTGAAATGGACATGTGTAAAGTAAGTAAACCCTGAAAAAATGCATGATACTGGGTTTGGTGGCAATTGATTCCCAGCACTTGAGAGGTAAAGGCAGGTAGATTTCTGAGTTTACGTCCAGCCTGGTCTACAGAGAGAATTCCAGGACAGCCAGTGCTACACAGAAAAATTGTCTTGAAAAAATAAAGGAAACAAACAAAAAGGGAGAAAGAAAAGAAGAAACAATGCATACCCAAAAAAGTGAAAGACAAAGCAACTTTAGTTCATCATAATAGAAAATTACAAGCTTTTCAAATATTAAACAATACAGATATAAAGCATTGTGATTCCAGAAACATATTTTGGTCTCAAATAATACTTAATTTAAAATTTCTTCTATGCAACAAAACAATGTAGAATAAAAGCTATTTTGAAGTTCACAAAGAAAAGAAAATAATAGAAATAAAGCTTCCCTTGAAAGTGATTAAATGGCTAAAAATGAATCTGGCTCATTTACCACCAGTAATGGTTTGAAGTAAAGATGAAGTTTCAGTTTATGTTAAATTGGATGGTATTTCCCATTTCAGTAAAGGAACAGAAGCTCGACAAATGAAGCTAGTAAAAAGAAATATGGGTGGAAAACAAAATTAGATTTAGTTTAGGAAAATTTGAATTAGTATTATATATTATCAAAAATATAAATCATTAGTGGAAAATGTTGGAATGAAATGTCAAGTTGAACCAGTGGAATTAGATAAAAAATTGAAAAAGTAATAAAATATGCCTAAGCAGAGTCAGATTCTGATAGACTTGATGGAGAGATTCTGTAAAACGCAGCATTATATGACTTGATCTTTTATGTCATTATCTTAGAGTTGTGCCACCACGGTGTGAGTGTGGTTAATCTTTCAACATGGGTTTTTAATACAATCCAGACAAACTGTAAGCACAAGATGTATACGGAGCTGGTACATCATAACATGGCATTCTGTTCTACAGTAAAACATGGTTTTCATAGTAGGTAACTTCTTTTATTTGTGATTTCATTTTAATTATTATAATTATTTTTCTTGTTTGATAATATAATATAAATACATTTCCCTCTTATCCTTTCGTCTTCCAACCCTTCCCATATACTGCTTTCTCTCAAATTTGGGTCCTACTTTTTTTTATTTGTTGTTACACAGATGCACTTTTTCCTAAATACATAAGTACAACCTGCTAAATCCATATGTTATCTCTATGTAGATCTCAGAGCTGCCCACCTGGTAATAGGTACTAATCGATGGACTCTTCCTGGAGAAGATCATTTCTTCCACTATCAGTATGTCCCAGTTGCTTAAGTTCTTTCTCCTGGCTGAGACCCACAAGCTTCCCCCCTTCAATTTCAGTGAATCCATTGGTATTATCATCATTGCTCATGTCTTGTTTAGCCAGCCATGTTAAGGAAATGTCATGCATGTGGCCTTTCTGATGTTTCTAGGAGACACAGTCTCACAGCAAACTCCTTAATCCTCTGGCTCTTAAAATCTTTCTGGTTCCCTTTTTTGAAATGATCTCTGAACATTAGAGCATTAGTAATAGGAGTTGTATTGTAAACGAATCCATGGAACTAGGCTCCAAACCTCTGTGTTTGGTTTACTTGTGGATTTCTGTAAAGGTTTCACATTACAAGATGTTTCTTTGAAGAAGAGTAAGAATTACATTTATCTGTTGGTAGAAGGATAAAGATTTACTAACAATGTGTTGAGAACTCTGCTGGTTTAGTAAAGTGGCAGTTGTAGGTTGTCCTCCAAGATCCATGTAAAAGATTATTAAAAAGTAAAAAAGTTATAAAAGCAGAAGTAAAACCTAGAATATCACAATGTGTGGTACAACACATACATAAACTAGCAATTCTTTTTTAATATCACTATCAAGCATTATGTACAATAGGTAGATGTGCATCCTGCTGTTCTCTATGATTAGAAGTATGGTAGGTGTGTTCATACCAGTATCATTGCAAATATGTGAAGAGTGTTGCACAAGGCCATTACAATGACTGCAGTGTCACTAGAAAACAAAAATTTTCAGCTGCATTGTGGGATCATTGCCGTAAACTCAATCCATCACTGCCTGAAATATTTTATATGGTGCATGACTGTAGTTTCAATTTATTGTCCTGTTTTGGGGAAAAATATAAGAACAGTTCTCAACATGCAATGGTTCCATTTTTCATTTCTTGTTTTTACAGTGGTGGATCATTATTTCTGGGATAGAGATGTGTAATATGCTACTGTACTGTGATGCTGGGAACCAAAAGCAAGGCAAAGCTCCCAGTCAGCCATACCATCAGGAAAGCAAACAGTGGGAACTCTATGATGTACCTTTGTGCTTGCTATATTGTTCAATAGGTTAGATGTATTGCATATATTTCCAACTTAATAATGCTTTCAAAATACAATGGATTCATCAGGTGCAATCTCATTTTAACTTTAAAAAAATATTTTAGTCAAATTATTTATTATGTGCATTCACATTATTCATCATTGTTGTTCTGAAACTGAATTGTGCTTTCATACATATGTCTACTCATAAGCCCATGTATCAAAGTTTATAAATTGGATTTTAGCTAAGGAAATGGATAATATGTCACAAAGAAATAAAAGATATAACAAAAGTAGAAAGAAAAGAGAAAATGTAGCATGCTTTTCCAAAGGTCCTTTGTGAATACTAAAAAGGAAAACAAAACAGTAGCTAGACTGAATGTTCCCTTTCTCTTCTACCTCCCCTCTCATCTAAGGATCAGCCAGGAGTATCACTGAGAATCTCCACCTGAATTTTCATGACCCAATATCAAGTGAATATAATCAAGATAGAAAGATAGGCCCCGTAACAGAGCTGATAGATGTGCAACAGGTTTCGCATATTGTTGTCAAAGTTAATTTTTACAGCACTTAAAATACTAAACTATAAAAAGACCGCTGAGAGGGAGAGGGAGAGGGAGAGGGGAGGGGGAGGGGGAGAGAGAGGGGGAGAGGAGGGAAAGGGAGAGGGAGAGGGAGAGAGAAGAAAGTGTACCAAGTCCCAAGATCAAGCAATTGATAGACCTCTCACTCTCTCTTACACACACACACACACACACACACACACACACACACACACACACACACACACACACTATTAAGGACAAATTTTTCCATTTCCTAACCTTTCTAACCTTTCAAGCACTCTGCCTGTTGTCATTACTACTCTCAACACTTAAAACAGAAGTGTATCCTTTCAGTGGAGGTGGTAGGTAAATGAAGCCGAGGAAGAACAATAAAGAGGTGGGATTGGAAGCAGAAGAGGAAAAGAGTTAATGATAAGAAAGATCCTCCTTATCTTTTCTTATTCTCTGATTAAAAAAAAAAAAAAAAGATCCCTTCTTCTGAGGAACAAGGCAAACTCACCTGTAGAGAATTAATACACAGGAGTGAGTTCAAGACTCCTGGCTTACACAGGAAACCCTCTTTTTTCAGATACATTCTGTCATGAAGGATTTCCCAGAGAGTAACCTTGTTTGTGTGAGTAAAATTTAGATAGAAAACCAAGGCAGAGAACTTTTAAGGACAAAAGCCAGTGCATTTCTAGAGAACAATGGAAATAGCACAGAAAACACATCATTTCAGGGATTTCTTGGGAACTTCACAATTTCATTGATTAACCAATGAGTCTTCCTCATTTTTTGTTTATTTATTAGATGTCACACCAAACAAGGGGTCTTTAGTAACTGAATTATTGAATAAATTCATGTCTAATTAGCTATAATAATTTAAAGGAACTGAAAAGAACTATTTCACCAATTATTTCTAAACTCCTGGTATTCTGACTTACATTTTAAATTATTGTCCTTGGTTACCTTGATCGAACAGTGGCTCTCCTTGGGGGATGATATTTTCTCCTTAGTATCCCTGTCATTTCCTATTCCAATAGACTGCTTGGGACTCACTTTATGGAGCTAGTTTCTAGTACGAACTATAATAGATTAAGTGCTAAGTTTTCTAAATATTACATTAATATTTTATATTTAAACAATGAGTTTGCCATTGAGCAGTAGAACTGAATAACCTTCTCCTATGGCAGGAACAAAGCAATACTATAGCATAAATTGTGTGAATAGGTGTTTGCGGATATGGTGAACATTAGTGCAGTACCCTCAGCAGCCAGAAGAGGGTGTCTGATTTCTTGGAACTGGAGTTAAATAGGTGGTTGTGATCACCTGACTGACGTGGGTTCTGGGAATTAAACAGAGATTCTCTATAAAAGCAATACCCACTCTTGAGCTCTGATCCATCCACCCAACCCCATGTATGAAGTCAAATTCACGAATATTAGTAATCATCACTCTCTAAAGGGTTACACCTCCTATTTGTGTACCTTGTCTGTGTTATATAATCATGTGGACATTCTCTTGTCTGTGAGCACCTATGTGTGGCCATGTTCATGGAGAGGTCATAGGTCAACATTCAGTTTTTCCTCTATTGCTCTCTTAGGTTTTGAGAAACAGTCCCTCAATTAGTTGCTCACCCACTGTATATGACTCACTGGCCAGTGCACTCCAGAGAGCCTTTGTCTCCATCTCCCCAGTTTTGAGGATTACGGGTGTGAATCACCACCCCCAGTTTTTCAAATGGGGGCTGAGACCCAAGGTCAAACTCACGCTTGGATGCCAGGCACGTTAATGACAGAACCATTTCCCCTGTCCCTAATTTTCAGCTTAGGTTTTTTTTTTTCTTCTTTTCCCAGAAGACAGACAATGTCATTTAAAAATAAATTATCATAAGGATCCAATGAATGAAAATGTGAAAATGTTGAGGTTAAAATTAAATGTTGAGGTTTAAAGTTTTATAAATGTAAAGAAATAGGCTTGGTCTCTCACTTCTACATCTTCCTTAAAAGGTCATGAACTGCAGCTGAGGCAATCTCATTGCCAGTGAGCATTTTAATCTTCATGCAGGTGACATTATGGTGATGTCTTTCATTTTTAAAACTCTGCTTTCTTTTTAGTTTCTCAACTATTGTTTATTTAGTGTTGATCCCATAGACATTAGAAGGACCACTGACCATAAATTATGACCAAACCAAAGCAAACTTTATTCTGTGAGCATCAGAGCCTGTCTGGAAGCTGTCTCCCCTAGGTCAATGTTTAAGAGAGCATTTCAGAGTCAGTTTCTATAGCTCTTTTTGTAGGGCAAAACTAAAGTGTGGGGGACTTTGCAAGCAAGCATGACTACAGAATCAAAACCAAGAAGTTAAGGAGACCTCCCAGGAATATCTGTTGTATTATAACCATTTTGTGGCTATGGGGGGGGGGGGTGGCGGGGAGTGCAGCCCAATTCTGAGAAACAGAAATTTAAGTTTTACAGTGAACAGAAATCTAACTGAACTAGAATATTATTTTTAAAAAAGCTCCTGATTGAAAAATGGAATCAGGCTGATTTCTCATTAGCACTATGTCCAGGGATGTTCCAGATAAAGGAGAAATATCAACAAATCAATCAACTTCCCTAATGACGTTTGTATTCCAGTTGAGGGAAGTCAACAAGTAAATGTATTGATAAGTTTCTAACTTAGTCAAATGAAATATGCTTTGGAAGAAATAAAAGGAAACTAACTTGGTATGCACTATAGGAATTTGCTGAAGAGCCTCCAGTGGCCATCTCAGGAGAATATGAAATTTACCTGGAGTATGGGGAAAGAATCTATCCAACAAAGCTAAGGTAGAAACATGACAAACAGTGCTAGCAGAAAAGCCCACAATGTTATTTCAAAACAACCTACTAGGTGCTGTGACACACACCTGTAACCTCAGACCTTGGGGTACTGACCCTGGGGCACCTGGATTCCAAGACTACATCTAGGCTACATAGACTTTATCTCTAAAAACTAAATATTAAGAAAAAGAAAGAAAGAAAATAAATAAATAAAGGTGAGCAAGACGGATAAAGCTAAACGAAGGGGTACTTAAACAGGGATTTAGTGAGAGGTAAGAAATCTCTATGAAAAGAATAAGAATGCAAACCAGAAGACCTGAGATTAAGTATGATTCTCTAGTAAGAAGAAAAGCTAAAATAAGATGCTCAAAGGCAATGTTAAACTTTGCCATTTACCTTCTAACCCTAACTCTAATAACTCTAATCATAGGAGCTTCTGTGACTTAATACGAGGTTTTCAGAAACCTTAAATCAAACATCTTTCTTCTAATAATGAAATCACAATGAATAATAGAGTATGGCAAAGAAGATGATTAGATATGCAAGCTATCTAAATAAGAACTTTGGATCTCATAAAGTTTTATAGTTCTGGTCTCTGGGTTTCTCAGAGAAAAGTTTACTACGTTAGTAAGTGAGCGTGTTTCCCTAAACTGATGAACAGGGAAAAAATTTTGAGAGATTGTGAAATAACCATTTAAGTTGAATAATGGAATAATAATGGATCGATAGGAAGAGAGTAACAAAGCCTTTATAACATTTCTTCTTAGTGGTCAAAAATACTATGTAGCCTGGTAAGTCATGCATGCCTTTAGTCCTAGCACTCAAAAGAGAACAGAGACAGATCTGAGGCCAGTCTGGTCCACACAGCAAGTTTCAGACCAATCAAGGATATAGGGTGAAATCTCAAGAAACAAAACAGTAAAACTCAGATTGTAAAAACTATGTTCTATAAAATATTAATATATTCATATTCTATGTCTTCCTATTCCCTTATATTAATTATGAAGACACTCCCTTTAATGCTTTAGACAATTCTTAAGATAGTTACCTACCTATCATCTTTCTCAACCTTAGAGCAAACAAACAGAAAGTAAATTAAACAGAAAAAAAATTGTTAGCTCATAAAACCAGGATCTCTGATCTCCAAAATATGATCATATTCTATCACATGTTATACAATGTACTCTGTGTTCATTGCAAAAATACAGATTTCCAACTGTATATATCTGCATTCTGATATTGAACAAAATTAGTCTAATTTCTTGGGTCAGTACTCTATAGGTGGCTGTTTTGATTAAAATATATTGTTTAATAAAAAGTCCTTAAAACTTTGTCATTATGGTATGAACATTTGACCATTTTGACATTTTAGCTATGGGAATATTTTTTTAGGAATTTTGCTTTTTTTCAATTCTAGACATTGAAGCAGCCATCCAAATATATCCCCAGGTCAACTTCCACCAAGAAAAACAACTGCTCCAGGCAGTGCTTCAAACTATGATGAACCAAGGCAATTTTACTTTTGTTGACCTTTGCTCCAGGTCATTGTAATTTAATGCGTAGTAATCCTATTTAAAAATATGTTGCAAGCAATAAAGTGCCTGCTGGGAGAAAGTGGCTATGCATGAACAGATCAATATGCATTGTGTGCTTTCAACCATTCAACAATCGATTCACCCTTGTTATGAGAAAATAAATGCCAAAGTCCCCAGAGTTAATTTCTGAAGAGAGCTTTTTACAAGGCAACCAGATTATTAAAAGTTTCCAGGGGTTATCTTTTCTTTGTTTATGTGGTCCTGAAATCTGTGCTGCATCTCACAGTATCCCATTCAGAAACTGTAAGAGATCCTAAAAGCAAATTCCAGCAGGAAGATTGGATGCATTTCCTTCTATCACCAAAGAGCTGAAGGCTTATTTAGACTAAAGCATTTTACAGACTCAACTCTTTTCTCTCCCCTTTAGTCTTACTTTTAGGTACACCAGCTGCATTTAATAAGCTATCAAATGAGGCTTTCAGCAAGCTCATCTATAAGATGTCGGATCTTCTACTTCATGCGTTATTCAGTAATTTTCAATTTCTCAAATTTGTGCATTAAAAGAAGATAATGTATTCTTTAGACTAGTCAAAATTTTCTAAAGTCTTTCTTGTACGCTAAGGGCTTTCAACATTCCCTTGTTACCATAGAAATGGGTTTATGAAGGACTGAATCTATGCAGCATAATCACAAACATTAAATTGGCATATAAAAGCACGGCAGCCTAGCATCTCTACTGTCTATGCTAATGATTTTCTTGCTTTTATATCTCACCAGGCTGTAATTCATTCAAAGAGCCTCAAACAGTGTCTTTCATTGAACTGGATTTCAGGGGACTGCCTTATACTGTGCCATTTTTCTGTTAGCTAGCAGGGCTCTCAGCTCACCATATTGTCACATCAGTGGGTTTCTGGGACTCCAAAAGTCAAATGAGAAAACTATGCATATCAGAGCACCAAATGTAATGCACTAGTCTGATTTGACTTCAATTAATAAGATGCTAGTGATAAATGATATTCATTTCCTTGGATCCTAATCCCATTGTTGTTAACACAATTGACTACAAGTCAACTCAAATGAAAAAATATACATACTTGGTCATGTAGGTTACTAAATTTAATAGCATGAGGTATTAAAGAATTTCAAATGACTTGAAATTTACAAAGATGAACATGTTTAGAATTTTATCTATTTTCTAACAACCCACTCTGCAGTAAAACAGTGCAAACTAGTCATCTAGGTATCATTTAAAAAACTTGCATTTGTTCATCTGCTATAAAGTTCAATAGAAATTTCCAACCATTCTATTAAAGAACTCAAAACTTTGTTTATAGCTCCTTCTAGATTAAGAAAGCAGATGTTCCATTCTGCCAACTACCCAAACTGAAGTTAACTAGATTCTTTCCTATAACTAAAACTATCAAAGAATCTAAAGGCAATTCTTTCTTTTACTCATGTGTGTTCCTTATTTCATCTGTGTGTAGAACCAACATTGTTCAGCAAATTTTCACCTGATTGTGGAAAACATGTTCCTTTTGAGATGGGCCAGTGGTGTTATATTTATTTTTACAAAGGTCAAATTACTTCCAGGACCCACATATAAAACATTCATTTCAACATGCACTGCCATTTTTTTTTTTCAAAATAATCGTGTGACTGTTTTCCCTACAGATATTTTTGTTGTTGTTGCTATTTTTAATTTGGGGGTTGAAAAGTAGAGTCAAAATATTATACTTTGTGAGAAAACCTGTCTCAAAAAACCAAAAAAAAAAAAAATTATACTTTGTTTATTTGGCATAAAGCTTAGGATGACAAACACTGTCTCTTATTATGTTTGAACCTAGTGGTTGTAGTGCAAATTCTAACTGGTATTTTAATAAAAATCTGGAGCTAGAATATTGGGGTAAATGGTGAAAGATCAGAAAGACAAAGGAACAAGCCACAGCCACCACCTCTTACCTCACCAACTCCTCAGCCTGAAAAAACCTTTCAGTTCCTGTCTCCTCATGCCTTATATACTTTTCTCTGCCCAGCTATCACTTCCTGTCTCAACCTTCCTAATGCTTGGATTAAAGGCATGTGAACTCCAGGTACTGGGATTAAAGGTGTGTGCCACCACTGCCTGGCTCTGGTTTCTCTCCTAGACTGAGTCAATCTCACGTAGTCCAGAGTGGCTTTGA
Organism: Peromyscus eremicus; assembly: GCF_949786415.1. Lineage (NCBI taxonomy): Eukaryota > Metazoa > Chordata > Mammalia > Rodentia > Cricetidae > Peromyscus > Peromyscus eremicus. The sequence goes on along the minus strand of NC_081429.1, from coordinate 14,282,484 downwards.
ACTCACAGAGATCCTGCCTCCTGAGTGCTAGGATTAAAGATGTGTGCCACCACTGCCTGGCCTCTGTGTTTACTCTAGTGGCTTGTTCTGTCCTTGATCTTCAGGTAACTTTTATTAGAGTACACAATATATCACCACAAGGGTTACTAAATCCATTCTCGGGTATCTTAGTTACTCTTCTATTGCTGTGAAGCAACACTGTGTCCAAGGCAAAATAATAAACCATTTCATTGCAGGGCTTGCATACAGTTATAAAAGGTTAATCCGTGACCATACTTATGGGAAGCAGACAAGCATGGGACAAGAGAAATAGCCAAAAGTTTACATCATGATTCTTAGGCAGCAGAGTGTGGAATTGGGCCTGATGTGGGCTTTTGAAACCTCAAAGCCCATATCCAGTAATACATCTCTTCCATACTTTCTCTAACAAGGCCCCACCTCCTAATCCTTCCCAAGAAGATCTATCAACTGGGGACCAAAGCATTCAAACATATGAGCCTATCCGGTTCATTCTGCTGCAAACCACCACATCAGGTATGAGTTGTATAATATATATCCAGCAAGAGAAATCTCTCACTGCTCAGCCATAGCATTATTTCAGGAAGAGCACATCATCCACATTAGACCAATTATGGCCACAGAGCTCCAAACTAGCAAATGGGCTATCTATCACCCAAAGATTGGTTTTGAGATGATACAAGTTGGACGCTTCTGAAGGAATTAGTGAACATAGTAGAATATAGATAACTAAAGGGTGGGAGAAAGGAGAGCCGTCCTGAGTTTTCAAGATTATGATCCCAGGCCCTATGTGAGTGAGGTGAGCCAACTTTCATGGGCAATGAAAAAATACATAAATTTCAAACTGAAAGACCATGTCACAATAGGGATGTATTTCAAAGCATCATGTAGTTTAAGGTAAATACATGCAACATAGTTTGTGAATTTAGAGGGAAAAATGTCCAAAAAATTATATTTTCTTAAAACTTGCTTGATAGAAAACACTACATTTGAGCACATGATACAGAGATGAAATATTAATACTGTGTTAGTTACTTTTTGTTCCTGTGATAAAACACCATGGCCAAGGCAACTTATAGAAGGAAGAGATTATTGGGGCTATGGCTCCAGAGAGATATGAGTCTATCATGGCCAAGAGCCCTGGCAGCAGGAGTAGGAAGCTGAGAGATCACCAGACTATGAAATCTCAAAACCTACCCCCCAGTGACATATGTCCTCCAGCAAGACTACACCACTTTCCCAAATAGTGCAACCACTTGGCAACAGTGTTTAAATACTGAGCTTAGTAGGGAACATTCTCATTCAAATCACCACAGCATTCAGTTATACAATATTGAAAAGAAGTAGATCTAGCTTGGCAGTAGAGCATGGGCCCTTGGTTGAATCTCAAGCAAAACCTTGAACATTGTTCAAGCAAAACCAGAGAAGAACATTGTACCAATAGTTTTTTCTTTTAGTTTTCAATCAACTCCTTTTTGTATTCTAAATGCTAACACTTTAACTATCAGTTACAAAAAGCATAGTCTGTCTGACTATGATATATATAGATTTATCATTTCTTGATGGTCCACCAAGATCTCTATGTGATACTTAGGGGAAAAGTCATATCTCCAGTTTCTAAGGGGATTACTCACAAGTAGGAGATAAAGTAAATAAATAAGAGAATAGAATAAATAGCATTCTGCTCATGGTTAATTGCTTCAAAATATTTTAACTGGAATAAAGCAAAATGAAAAAAATCAGATTTTTTTAAACAGCCAGTAAAGTAAATTCTCTATAAATTTTACCCCATTGGGAAGTCATGATCATACAGTAAGGATTAAATAAAAGTGAGCTTTATTTTATTATTACATCTACTCCTGTGAATTTCTTAGATCACACATTGATTTCTCTTCAAGCAATCTTACATCTAGGGTCATGTTCATGACTCATATTTTTATCAGTAGCCAAAGTATAATCAACATAAGTTAAGGTCACAACTTGAATTAATATCAAAATCTCTGTTTAAGTGTATAACAAAATGCCAACATTAGCATGAAGCAAGAAAGGCCACAACTTTCTACGCACGTGAAATATATCCCTCTATACCCACATACCGGGAAGCTTGCAAAATATCCCTTTAAAAATGTCTCTCAGATCATAAATTTCTAAACAATACAGGAGAACTTTTATAACCCTGCTATTGTCCTTTAGCTTTTTAAATCTACGAACCATGAGTACAGTTTCATTTCTTCCTCTAAAAATTGTTGGAAATACATGTGTATCTCACATTATCTGTTTACAATAATGGGATGAATATAATTTATCACTTAAGAGCTTATAGATTCCAATAGATCTACCTCACTTTTCAAATATAGGCAAACTGAGTTCTCTGACAGTGTTCATAAAGAGAATAATATCTGACTTCCTTAAATTGAGAAAATGAAATAAAACATAGTTCACATAAAGGATACCTCTCTCTTAATACATAATTTTAGGGCACAGTAAAAATTGCACCAAATAGATGTAGCATAGTCAGATAAGCTGTAGGAGTACAGTGACCTCTGTAGTTATGATGAACAATACATTTTTAATATAAACATACTACCAAGTATTCATGGTTTGTGATTTTTATATATAAGTTTCAATTTAATTAAGAATATGATATGTTTATCTGTTGATTCTGACAAAGCTTGAATTGGATAAGGTTTATTCCACACCACTGTGGGAATCAACAACTTCTTCTGCAAAGATAGCTACACAAATCCATGGGAAATATAGCTTCTTTTCAGACCACCATAACAGGTAGTCCTTTAGAAATCAGTTTAAATCTGCATGAAGAGAACAATATAAATACAGGTAGCCTGAAGTCAAAGGCCAGTGGAATTTGTAAAACATGTGCAAAGATTAAGGAATTCAAGAAATACATGAAATGAAGATTCCTGCCTTGCTGTCAAAAGTGGGGGGGGGGGGGGTGTTGCAGTTTTACAATAGATGGCCTAGAATAGTGCTTCAGGTCATTCATTTTGAAGATCATTTATTCATTCCAAAGACTTATGAAATGCTGCATAAATGCATGTACACACAATTTGCAAATACACAAACCTTCCAAGAGATTCAGGGGCCTGAAAAAATTTTGGTTGTAATTCTTTGTCATACACATTGAAAATATACTCCCCAAGCCACACAACTTTTGGGCAGTTTATGGGGCCACTGGCAGTGGGACCAGGATTTATTCCTAGTGCATGAACTGACTTTTTGGAACCCACTCCCTATGGAGGGATACCTTGCTCAGCCTTGACACAGGGAGGAGGGTCTTGGTCCTGCCTCAACTTAATCTACTAGACTTTGTTGATTCCCCGTGGGAGGCCTTACCCTCTCTGAGGAGTGGATTGGGGGTGGGGTGGGAGGAAGATGGGTGTGAGCAGGAGGAGGGCAGGGAGGGGAAACTGTGGTTAGTATGTAAAATGGAAAAAACTCTTAAATAAAAAATTAATAAAAATATACAAAAATATTTTAAAAAAAAGAAAATATACTCCCAAAATATTGAAGTCTTCTTTAAAAAAATACAGGCACACTTATATGTACATGTTTTCAGGACTGACCTCTTAATATTGGGTAGAAAATTCATGTAGTGCTCCCTAGAAAAGACTATTTCTCCCATTCTCATCATTCTTTAATTGCCTGTAGTTCTTTGTATAGGATTGAGGTATCATGACTTTTGCCCATCAAGATTAATTTGTCTATTGTTGTTGTCCTTGTTCAATTTGTGTTTAGGGAGTCATAATGGTGAGATTTGCTAGGTATAACTTCTGACATTCGTAAGAGAAATCACAACAAATTCTTTATTCCTCTAGGTCCTACAGTCAACTCCCCACCACCACCTCTTCAATATTCCCTAAGCCTTGGGTACAAGTGTTGTGTTGTAGATGTATTAGCTGTAATTGGGATCCACAACTCTGCATTTTGGTTGGTTGTGATTCATTATGCAGACTGAGTGGGTTGTATTTATGTATTTAAATATATATATATATATATATATATATATATATATATATATATGAAAAATTCAAATAGTTATCTACACACAAATGGAAACTTGGTATGCTTGATGAACAATATGGAACTAAAAGAAAGTTATTCAATAAAATACAATCATACAATTGGCTTTAATGTGAAAAATTATCATAACAAATTGTACACAAGAATAAAGTAATTTATAAAACTGATAAAAAAATCACCCTAAAATAGTTGGAGAAAAACAGAAATTAATAAAAAAAAAAAGAGTCCATAAGTTTGAAAGAGAGCAAGGAGGGATATGGGGAGTATGTAGAAGGATCAAAAGGAATGAGGAAATGATGTAAGTATGTTATAGTCTTAAAAAATAAAAGAAATATCAGTCCTCTGTCAGATGTGGGGTTGGTGAAGATCTTTTCCCATTCTGTAGGCTGTCGCTTTGCCTTGTTGACCATATCCTTTGCTCTACAAAAGCTTCTCAGTTTCAAGAGGTCCCATTGATTGATTGTTTCTCTCAGTGTCTGTGCTACTGATGTTATATTTAGGAATCCAGAATATATAAAGAACTCAAGAAATTAGACATCAAAATGCCCAACAGTCCAATTAAGAAATGGGCTATAGAACTAAACAGAGAATTCTCAACAGAGAAAACTCAAATGGCTGAAAGACATTTAAGGAATTCCTCAACATTTCTAATTATCAGGGAAATGCAAATCAAAACAACTCTGAGATACCACCTTACGCCTAATTATCAGGGAAATGCAAATCAAAACAACTCTGAGATACCACCTTACCCCTGTCAGAATGGCTAAGATAAAAAACACTGAAGATACCTTATGTTGGAGAGGATGTGGAGCTAGGGGAACTCTCCTCCACTGCTGGTGGGAATGCAAGCTTGTACAACCACTTTGGAAATCAATATGGCACTTTCTTAGAAAACTGGGAATCAATCTCCCCCAAGATCCTACTATACCACTCTTGGGCATATACCCAAAGAATGCTCAATCATACCACAAGAGCACTTGTTCATCTATGTTCATATCAGCATTGTTTGTAATAGCCAGAACATGGAAACAACCTAGATGACCTTCAACTGAAAAATGGATAAACAAAATGTGGTACATATACACAATGGAATACTACTCAGCAGAGAAAAACAATGACATCATGAGGTTTGCAAGCAAATGAATGGATCTAGAAGAAATCATCCAGAGTGAGGTAACCCAGACTCAGAAAGACAAACATGGTATGTACTCACTCATAGGAGGATACTAGATGTGGAACAAGAATGACTGGACTGCTACTCACATCACCAGGGAGGCTACCTGGAAAATAGGACCCCAAGAAAGACACGGGGATCACCCAGTGACGGAGAAATGGAAGAGATCTACATGAACAACATGGATGTGATTGGGGGTAATGAAGGGCAAGGATAGAGAGAAAGAGAGCTTAGGAGAGTGGGAGATCCCAGCTGGATCAACAACAGAGAGGGAGAACAAGGAATAAAAGACCATGAAAAATGAAGACCACATGAGAATAGGAAGAAGTAAAGTGCTAGAGAGGCCCACAGAAATACACAAAAATGCCCCCACAACAGACTGCTGGCAATGGTCGAACTGACCTTCTCTGGTGATAGGATGACCAAACACCCTAATTGTCGTGCTAGAAACCCCATCCAATGACTGAGGGAACTGGATGCAGAGTTCCACAGCCAGGCCCCAGGTGGAGCTCCAGGAGTCCAATTGGCGAGAAAGAGGAGGGTTTGTATGAGTGAGAATTGTTGAGACCAAGGTTGGATAAAGCAGAGGGACAAATAGCCAAATGAATGGAAACACATGAACTATGAACCAATAGCTGAGGAGTCCCCAACTGAATCAGGCCCTCTGGATAAGTGAGACAGTTGATTAGCTTGATCTGTTTGGGAAGCATTCAGTCAGTGGGACCGGGTCCTGTACTCAGTGCATGAGCTGGCTGTTTGAAACTTGGGGCCTATACAGGGACACTTGACTCAGCCTGGGAGGAGGGGACTGGACCTGCCTGGACTGAATCTACCAGGTTGAACTCAATCCTCAGGGGAGTCTTTGCCCTGGAGGAGATGGGAATGGGGGGTGGGCTGTGGGGAAGGCGGGTGGGGGGGAGGGGGGAGAACAAGAGAATCCGTGGCTGATATGTAGAATTAAATTAAATTATAAAATTTTAAAAAAGAAAAAAAAATAAAAGAAATAATAAAACAAGAGACACACTAACCACATATCACTTAATGTCTGCAATATGTTCTGAGAAAAGTATCTTTTAGACAGTTTTATCACTGTTCAAACATCAATGTGTATATTCAAATAAACCTTGGTGGTAGAAACTATTACACAATACTCCATGAATTGTTGCCATCCTTTAAGCCTGTTAATGAACTGATTATGATACATAATTATATATATGTATATATACACATACATATATACTTACATATATGTAAATATATGTAATGTACATATACTTATATATATATATGTATGTGTGTATATATGTATAAAGAAAATATATAGCATAAATACGTGGTGACCAGACTCTTTCTGGTCCATTATGATTATATGAGATGCCCATTACACATGCAGTTCACGGATAGCCAAAACCTTGTTATGCAGTACAGGACAATACCTAACAACCTTGTAGTTTTTCAGTGTCTCTTTTAAGAACTATTTTATATAACAAATTATAAAACATTCACCTCTAATCTCAGATTGAACTTCCGTTTTGTTTTAGATCAGTTTTATAAGTTACATAATTTTTTCTTGGGTATATCATAGTAACTTTTCACATTGAAGTCAATTGTGTGAATGTAATTTATTAGATATCCTCCTTTTACTGCCGTACTGCCTATCAAACATATTAAGTTTCTACCTATGTGGAAACAGATCTCTGAATTTTTCTTTTATCACCCAACCTTCTTATATTTATCACTGTATTTGCTTGCTAAATTATTATTGAAACATTACTTCTCATATGATTTTTAAGTCAGTTTGCAAATTTATGCAGAAAATGCAATCCTTTGGATTTGTGATTGGGACTGCACTGAAGATATAAAGTGATTTGAAGGGAAATTGTCATTGTTATAAAATTCACACTCTCATCAATAAACATGCCACATTTCTCCTTCTGTTCACATTTTATTTTGTACCTTACTTATACTTTTCTTCTATATTCAAAAGTTGACAATACATCCAGCAATTCTAGGACTCTCGAAGCTTCAACACATATTTTTTCAGGTTCTATCCAGAGGATTATATTATGTACAAAAATAAAATTACTTTTGTCTCTTTCAGTTCCTAAAGCTACAATTACTTGTGATGACTTCATAGGCTATAATATCATTTGCTGTTCGAATCTTAGATGGTCTTTTAATAAAAAACCCAGAGTCAGATATCAGGGTAAAAGCTGAAAGATCAGAGAAGCAGAATAGCCAGCAACTAGTTCTTACCTCTACAAAATCCTCAGCCTAAAAAGAGTGAGCTCCTGTTTCTTCATGTCATTTATATCTCTGCCCTGCCAGATTACTTCCTGGGATTAAAGGCATGTGGGCTTCCTAAGCAAAGACATGAGATCTCAAGTGCTAGAATTAAAAGTGTGTGCCACCACTGCCTGACCTCTATGTCTAATCTAGTGGCTGGCTCTGTCCTCTGATCCTCAGGCAAGTTTATTAGAGTACACAATGAATGTATCACCACAATCATTGAATAATGGACATAATGTAGCAATAACTACTGTGTCCCAGCTACACTGAAAAACTATTAAGGAATTACCTTATGTCTCATTTCTCATATTTCTAATGATTTTCTCCTCTATAGCACTGCTGCTGTTTCCACTTTCACAAAGGGACAGAGATTAGGAGAAAGAATTGAGCATGTGATACTCTCTTCTAGCCTCTCCTTCCTTCATTTTCTCCCTTTGGAATCCTAGAGTCTATGGTCCTCCATATAATTTTCATATTGATATGGGCAGAGGGAAGGGCCCTTAAGCAGCAAGATCAACACAAGAGGAAAGAATTAGGAGCCACTGAGCAATATAGTCTGATCATTCCTTCCTCAATTCCTACCAGATCCTTCCCACCTCTCCATCCACCCATATCCATACCCCCTCTTTCTCTCTCCTTAGAAAGCAGACATCTCAAATGATAATAAGAAAATAAAAAATAAAGACAAACAAACCAGAATAGAACAGAAAAAAGAGCCAAAAAGAAAAAGTACATGACACAGAGATACACATTCACACAGAGAGATATTCCATTAAAAACATGAAATCAGAAACCATAATATATAAGCAAAAGACCTATAAGATTTTTTTTAATGCCCAGATGAAGCATGAAGTGAAGAAAAAAAAAAAAAAAAACCTCCAAAAATTCCACTGAGGTTATTTCCTGTTGGTCATCATGAGGTCTGACCTTAAGAGTGGTTTGTATACCCAGCCAGACTCCATTGGGGAAAACTATTTTTTCCTTGCCAGTGGTTATAGCTAATATAAGTTGGCAATAGCTTCTGTATTAGGGACAAGGGCTTGGGTCCCCTTTTCTCAGCACTGAGACCACATGTTTAGATCTGTGCAAACTCTTTGTACGCCACCACTGTCTTTGAGAGTTCATATATCCATTGGACCTGTTGTGCTTAAAAGCTCTTACTTCCTTTGTGTTTTCCATCTCTGTTGGCTCTTAAAATCTTTCTGCCTCTTTTTCCATAAGGGATCCCTGAGCTCTAAGTCCTGAGCTCTGAGGTGAGAGGTTTAATTTAAATAATATTTGTAAGAACCTTTATCAGTAATAAAACTATTTTTGTTGTTTTGTTTCTTGTTTATTTAAAAAACAGAAATAGGTTTCATTCTTCCAAAGTAACATTGTATCACTTACTATTAGTCATTTACAGCTATTTTTTAAAGATTTATTTATTATCTTATGTGCACCACATTCATGCCTGGAACCTATAGAAACCAGAAGAGGGTATTAGATCCCCTTGAAGTGGAGTTATAGATGGTCATGAGCTGCCCTGTGGATTCAAGGCACTGAACCTAGCTCCTCTAGAAGAGCAACCATTGCTCTTAAACATGGAACCATCTCTCCAGGCACTATGAATAATTATTTAAATATGTTCTTAAAAGAACATATTTAATTTCTTTAAAAGATTACCAATCTGTTTTCTTTATGACTTCTGAAATTTTGTCCAGAACAAATATTAGATTCATTTTTAGACAATTGTTTACATCTATGTAGGTACTCATTTGCTTTTCCAACATGCTGTTAGTGTAGGAAATCATAATGATATACTGAATGATTCTTTTATGTCTGGTATTAAAAGCCCAAGTGTAGATGAGAACTATCCTTGTTTTTCTATCTGAAAAAAAATTATTTCTTTAATATAGAAGTGTATAGTTCTTTAAACTTCAGAATTAAATTAGTTATACTTTGAGGATGATAGTTTTTCTTTTTTTATTAATTTTTTTCATTAATTTTACATCCCACCCCCAGCTTCTTCTCCCCCTCCTACCATTCCTTCTCCCCTACTTCCCCTCTGCCTCTCTTCAACAATCCACCGCTCCTCCACCTTTATTCAGAAAGGGGCAGGCCTCCTATATGTGCCAACAAAGCATGACATATCAAGTTGAGGTAGTATTAAGCTCCTCTCCTTGTAGTAAGGCTGGGCAAAACAACCCAGCATTAGGAACAGGTTCCCAAAAGCATTTAAGCATTAGGGACAGGCTCCACTTCCACAGCCAGGAATCCCACAAGTGGACCAAGCCACACCACCTTCACACATATGCAGAGAGCCTAGGCCAGTCCCATACAGGCTCCCTAGCCATGGGTCCATAGTCTGTGAGCTCCCATGAACAGGCCAATTGCTTCTGTGGGCTCCTTTGTAATAACCCTGACACCCACCCCCATGCTCATACATTCCTTCCTCTCTCTCCTCAACAAGGATTCCCCTGGCTTGGTGCAGTGCTTGGCTGTGGATCTCTCCATCTGTTTCCATCAGTAACTGAATAAAGGCTCTCCGATCACAATTGGGGTAGTTACCAATCTGATTACAGGAGATGGCCAGTGCAAGCTACCTATCCACTATTTCTAGGAGTCTTAGCTGGGGTCATACTTGCAGATTCTTGGGAGTTTCTACCTGACCTCAAAATGCTGCCCCTAATGAGTCATCTCTTTCATTATTCTCCCTCTCCACCTGATCCCTCATGCTCCCATCCTCACCCACCCCTAGTCTACCCAGGAGATCTCTTCCCCTTCCCAAGGAAATTCATGCATCCCACTTTGCACCTTCCTTGTTACCTAGTCTCTCTGGTGCTACAGATTATAGCATGGCTATCCTTTACTTCACAGCTAACATCTACTTATGAGTAAAAATATACTATGTTTGTCTTTCAGGGTCTGGGTTACCTCACTCAGGATGATTATTTTCTAGTTCATTCCTTTTCCCTTCAAATTTCCTAATGTCATTGTTTTTAACATCTGAGTAATACTCCATTGTGTATATGTACCATATTTTTTATTCATTCTCTGGTTAAGAGACATCTAGGTTGTTTCCATGTTCTGGCTATTATAAAAAACGCTGCTATGAACATAGTTGAGCATGTGTCCTCATGGTAAGATTGAGCATTCCTTGAATATATGCCCAAGAGTGGTATAGCTGGGTCTTGAGATAGATTAATTCCCAATTTTCTGAGAAACTGCCGTATTGATTTCCAAAGTAGCTGTACAAGTTTGCACTCCCACCAGCAGTAAAGGAGTATTCCCTTGCTCCACATCCTCTCCAACATAAGCTGTCATCAGTGTTTTTGATCTTAGCCATCCTGACAGGTGTAAGATGGGAATCTCAGAGTTATTTTGATTTGCATTTCTCTGATGGCTAAAGCTGTTGAACAATTCTTTAAGTGTATCTCAGCCCTTTGAGATTCTTCTGTTGAGAATTCTCTGTTTAAATCTATACCCCATTTTTAATTGGATTACTTGATTTTTTAATGTCTAGTTTCTTGAGTTATTTATATATTTCGAAGATCAGCCCTCTGTCAGATGTGAGGTTGATGAAGATCTTTTCCCATTCTGTAGGCTGGCAGTTTGTCTTATTGAGTGTCCTTTGCCTTATAGAAGCTTTTCAATTACATGAGGTCCCAATTATTAATTGTTGATCTTAGTGCCTGTGCTACTGGTATTCTATTTAGGAAGCTGTCTCCTGTACCAACACGTTCACGGCTATTTCCCACTTTCTCTTCTATCAGGTTCAGTGTAACTGGATTTATATTGAGTTCTTTGATCAGCTTGGACTTGAGTTTTGTGCAGGGTGATTGATATGGATCTATTTGCATTCTTCTATGTGACATCCAATTATGCCTGCACCATTTGTTGAAGATGTTTTCTTTTTTCTAATATATAATTTTGGCTTCTTTGTCAAAAATCAGGTGTTCTTAGGTATGTGGATTTACATCAGGGTCTTTGATTTGATTCCATTTATCCACCTGTCTGTTTTTATGCCAGTACCATGCTGTTTTTATTACTATAGCTCGGTAGGAGAGCTTGAAATCAGAGATGGTGGTACCTCTAGAAGTTCCTTTATTTATAGGATTGTTTTAGCTATCCTGGATTTTTTTTTTTTTTTTACATATGAAGTTGAGTATTGTTCTTTCAATGTCTGTAAAGAATTGTGTTGGAATTTTGATGAGGATTGCACTGAATCTGTAGATTGCTTTTGAGAAGATGGCCATTTTTTACTATGTTAATCCTACTGATCCTTGAGCATGGGAGATCATTCCATCTTCTGATATCATCTCCAATTTCTTTCTTCAAAGACTTGAAGTTCTTGTCATACATATCTTTCACTTGTTTGGTTAGAGTTATCCCAACATATTTGTGGCTAATGTGAAGGGTATTGTTTCCCTGATTTCTTTCTCGGCCCATTTATCATTTATTTATAGGAGGGCTAGTGATATTTTTTAGTTAATCTTGTGTTCAGACACATTGCTGAAGGTGTTTATCAGCTGTAGGAGTTCCCTGGTAAAATTTTTGGGGTCACTTATGTATACTATCATATCATCTGCAAATAGTGAAAGTTTGACTTCTTCCTTTCCAATTTGTATCCTCTTGATCTCCTGTGGTTGTCTTATCACTCTAGCTAGAATTTTGAGTACTATAATCAATATAGTACTCAAAGAAGGTAATTTTTTAGGCGAATGTTATTTTTCTTCTAAAGTAATATAGAATTGGGCCTTTCATAATATGTAAATATTTTTTAAAATCTTATTATTTCATTTGTTGCCCCCAATTTTATTATTTCTTGAAAAAATTGTCATATTTATTTATATGTATATTTCATTCAAAATATACTTATAACCAGAAGTTGGAGACTCATGCCTGTAATACCAACTACTCCAGAGATGAAGGCAAAAAAATAAGTTCAAGGCCAACACCATCCACACTGACAATTGGAAGCCAAGCAGAGTAACGTAGGTAGACCTTATCACAAAACATCCTCAAACACATACATATTTCGGTGATAGTATGTATGAGGCACAAGGTTCAATATCCAATATGGCAGGAACAAAAGGGACATGTTTATTTGTTAACATGCTTGCTTATTTTATGATAGGGTTTTATGTATCCTAGGCTGGCCTTATACTGTGTTAGTCAGAAATAACCTAGAAATTATAATCCTTCTGCCGCCACATTTGAAGTACTCAGTTTATGGCTATGTGCCACCAGGCCTAGTATTAAACAGAATTATTTTATACTTAAATTTTATTTTCTTTTTGCCTTTTCACAATTGTAGGTACTGTTTTTACTTCAAAGCATACACTTTGGTTATCTCATTTTTAAAACCTGGTTGATTATTTTCTGTTTTATTAAATCTTGAAAATGCATAATTCTTCAGCAAAGGAAAGACCCTAGATTTGCATCGACTTAAGTTGATAACTGATAATTCCTTCGAGTCATGCTATACTATTTAATGCAATTCAAATTCCAATGGGATATCTTTGTAGAATAAAATTTACATATAGACTTAGATTAGAATAGTAAATTTTTAAATAGCAATAAGTTTTCATTCAAATGATGACAGAGACACTAGTTTGTCCCAAACACAAATGTCTAACAAGCAAAGGTACTAAATCCAAAGTTAGTCAATAAAATAGGAAACAAGTAATTATTTATTTAGAATAAAAAATATATATCACTTGACCAAAACAACTTTTCCTGTGTCTTCATTTAGAAATAGTTTATTAATATGACTGAAGCATGCATCAGACCTCATTATGTTCATTCATAGAGTCATATTCCTTTTCTAAATTCAAGGATTTAGAACTTTAAGCTTTGAAAATAATTCCCCATGGGGCCTGAACTTGTAAGACATCTTTTATGTCCCCAAATATACCTCCGTTTATGATATATTGAGTTAACCATAATGAATATGAAATTATTTTATAATAAAAACACCAAAGCATTGTACATACAAGCTAAAACCCTTTGTTTATTTGTGTGATTATTTCTGATCCTTTCCTTTCATAAATAAAATTGTTTCATTCCAAATGATATTTATGTTAATATTTTAGTCCATATTGTGGGGATATAAGTAACCTCATTTGCCAAAGATAACCTTGAAATACTACAAACCCGTGAATAGGTTACTTTGCATATGACAGGAAGTTTAAAGATGTGAGTTAAGTATTTTGAGAGGAAAAACTATTGCAGATGTTCCTGCTTGGTCCAGTACAATCAGAAGATTTGTAAAGGGGAAAGAGTAAGAGAGTAGTTAGAGAATCCGGTGCCTGTGGTGTGACACCTTGCACAACCTTGATGCAGTGGGAAGGGGCTTGGACCTGCCTAGGCTCAGTGAGCTGGGCTCTGCTGACTCCTATGGGAGACCTCAATTTGGGGAATGTGGGGATGCGGGGTGGCTTGGGAAAGAGGGCTGGGGGTGGGAGGAGGGGGGCTCTGTGGATAGCATGAGGAGTGAGTAGAAAATTTCTTAATAAAGAAAAATAAAAGAAAAGAAAAAAAAGAAAAGATATGATGATAGAGAGGGAGATGGAGAAAGAGAAAGAGACACTGCCATGCTAGCGTTGAAGATGGAAATGTAGACTGACAGCTCTGGAAACTTGAAAGGGTAAGACATAGATTCTTCCCTGAAGTCTTCAGGGGGAAAAAAAGATGAAGCCCTGACATCATTTCAGTCTTAGGACTTCTGACATTCAGAATAATAAAAAAACACATTTTTGTTGTTTAAATCCAATAAATGCCTCCTAATTGGTTACAGCTGTGATTCGGTGACACTATCACACATGCAAGTATTGCTTAATATCTTCATGTCCTTTCACTCACATTCATTACAACAGTGCATTAGTCTGTTGGCTAGATAGACATGAAATTCAACATCTATCATCTTGTTCTCCCTCATATTTCTTCCATAATGATGGCTCACAGATACCGTGTGTCAAAGCAGTAGATGCTCCTTCACACTAATTTGGTCACTATTTCATTCATTTGATCCATTCACCTTTCACACCACTACTTCAGTTTCATGGCAAGGGAAAGAGAAGGTTTGGTAGGCAGAGATTCACTCAGCCAGTTTCCTTTCAAGTGCGGCTTAGCCAGGGTGGGAAAGACAGAGGGGCAAGCTCATGCAAACCTACTTTTCTCCACCTGCAAGAAGTTCTTTTTAAACTGTAGAAAAATTGTAATTTTCCCATTTAATATGTGTTTTAAAGTCACCCTCTTGCTCTTCAGAAAACCTACTATAATCTGATAAATGGGTTTAATTTTTAGAAAATGAGGCATTTGGCAGGTAACCTTTTATTTCTTCCTTCCCTCAGACAAAGAAACAGAATTTGCTACTTTCTTTGGTTCAAAAGAAAAGAGAAAATAAATATGGAATATAAATTATTTCTCATATCTACTGGCCCATTGGGCATTATTCATTAAGGTTGAAGTAGTAATCAGCAGGCTTTCTAGACTTAATTTCTTGGTTAATATAGAAGAAATAAAACTTAGAGAAAATATCAAAAGTGTATTTGCCTCGGGAACATCATCTTCTAGGATAACACTTCTTCATATCACGCTGCAGGTACAGTTACTGGACAGAGCTGGCTACTAAAACACATAGTTGTGCTAAACATTTGCCAATACAATTCTTTAATGACACCACTGTTAATAAAATGAAAAAATTAGCTTCATTTCAACAATTTTAAATGTGTACAAACAGGATCAAAGCCCAGAATGCTACTCTAAATTATTTACAAAGTATTTAGACTCTGAGGTCCCTAAGAGGAGGACTTTGTGGAAGTACACTGAAGGTATCTTGGAAGCCAGTATGATGATTGTACTTTCCATGAGAGAACCTTTGTTCTACTGGATAAATCACTACATTCCCAACACACCCCCACGCCTCTCTCTGTTCTCAGCATCCGTGTCCCATGTACAATGCACGCATTCTAGATGTACAGTTCATATGTAACAAAATAATAGTCATTACCATTATATATGACATACTGTGTTCTTTTATTTTATGCTAATTTTAAAAATAATGGAGTTTCATCATGCCACTTTCATTCATATGTTTAATATGCCCTATATTAGGATGGTGTGTGTGTGTGTGTGTGTGTGTGTGTGTGTGTGTGTGTGTGTGTGTAGAACACTGGGGTCTACATAATCTTCTTAACCTATTTTCTCGTAAGCTTTATAAGTGGACTGGTGTATAGAGTACGTCCTCATATTAGGGTGCACACACCCATGGGTGGTCATGTGAAAGTCAGAGGAGAACTTTGGTGACATCATCTATTGCTTTCCAATTTACTCCCTCAAGGTAGTATCTCTCTCTGAACTGGAAGCTCACTGTTTCTGCTAGATTCATTGGTCACAGAGACCCCAGAACCTTCTCATCTCTGTCCTCTAATGCTAGTATTCCAGTGATGCACAGAAATACATATACAAGACTTTTTATCTGGATGCTGGGGATTGAAATTCAGGTCTTCATGCTTTCAAAGCAAGTCCTTGGGTTCATTAAACTATCTCCCTAACTCTTTTGGCATGGTATTAGGTATGAAGAATACTAGGAACAAAAGACATTAAGATACTCTATCACATAAGCCTTGCATTCCATTGTAAGAGAGGTAGCAAAATTTTCAAAGTTATAAAACATAGGGCTATAGCATGATTGTTGTGTCTCCCTTCAAACAAAACCATGTGTTGAACTAACAACCCACATGGTAACAGTATTAGAACATAAACGTTTAGGAGATTAGACTGTGAGGACCCTGCCCTAATGGGATTAATATTCATTCAAAAAGGACCAGAGTCTTAGATTTCTCCTCCTGCCACATGAAAACACATGAAAGCTCTGCATGTGAGCCTACAAGTAGACCCTTGACAGACATTAAATATTCTGGTACATGGCACCTTGGTCTTTGAGCTACCAACTTTGGAAACATTGGAAAACAGATTCTTATATACAAGTTATCCAGTATACAGGGCTTTGTTAAAGGAGCTTGAATGGACTAAAACTCTGTGATAAGTAAATGAATTAAAGATAATAAAATAGTGATGCAGAGCAGTTGAGCATTGAAAGACA
Source organism: Peromyscus eremicus (assembly GCF_949786415.1). Classification (NCBI taxonomy): domain Eukaryota; kingdom Metazoa; phylum Chordata; class Mammalia; order Rodentia; family Cricetidae; genus Peromyscus; species Peromyscus eremicus. Next base: position 14,265,874 of record NC_081429.1, on the reverse strand, counting down.
CATCATATAAAGGGGCTATATACAGTCTTTCTGAGAAAATAATACAACCTAAAATTCATTTTTTAAAAAAAAATTATCTCTTACGAAAATTACCTAGTTCAGTATTCCAAAAAGAGTAGAAATAAAATAGATATGAGCTCAGGATATATCAAATTTAGACTTTTTCTCCTGACAAATCTGCTTGCTTTTCCATTAATAAGTGTTGTTAAACATCTTTTTTCCAAATGCCTTCTATCTTAATGTTGACTCAGACATTATTTAAAGGTCATAAGAGTCATTGGATTTGAAAATTTGAAGAAGCACAGTAGTATGATCTCATCTATGTATTTATGAGATCTCTGATAGCTGTTTATAGCTGTTTAGAGAATGAATTAGGAGAAGAGGACACAAAACAGAAAATAATAAAATAACCATTAGGCATCACTGCATGGCAGCTGAGGTCAATTATCTGTAAATATTTTGTGTAGAACAAATAGTGCTTAACAATGTAGTGGATACAAGGCATTATAGTGAGTTGATTTGTGTAATTGCTAGATTTTAGACAAAATAACTTGAGTCCTATTGTAGAGGGAGCAAGCAGTCTATTACACTATGCACTTCAAAATGTTTTTCTCCATTTGAGCTACCATTAATTGTAACAGATGGGAATTTTTCTATGATGTCTTAATTATTCAAATAAATATTAAATAAATAATTATTTAAATAAATTAATTATTTAAATAAAATACTAGTAGTTAGCTTGCTTTTAGATAGCCCACAAGTCAAATGTTTGTATTCAAAACAAACATTCCTATAGCCCCTTGTGGAACATCACTGAAAGGGATACTAATTGCTTGGTAACACTAGCCAACTTTTAGAGATACTTCAGTGTGTAAAACTTTTGATAGATAGTTTGGTTAGTAAAATTGTAGAGTTTTCTAATTCATACTCTGCCCATCACTCCATATCTATGCTCTTTAACACCAAATATAGTTTCCAAGGCAAACAAACACTTTCCTAGCTTTAAGCTAATTCTTGTCCTCTAAAGGATCCCAAAACAATATGGAGAAATAGTATTCACAAGTATACAGGCATATATGTTTACAGTAGGGCAATTTATTTGATAAATAAAATTCCTTCAGAGAATGTCCCATTAATTGTGTCAGGTTATATATATATATATATATATATATATATATATGTTTTCTCTCTTCTGAACATCCTTTAAAATGAGAATGACAAGATGATAGCTTTGATGGAAAATAAAGCTTAAATGATAAAATGAGAATTGGTAACAGACACCAACAGCTGGTAGGGGAAGGAAAAGAGATGAGTAAGTTGTAACATACCTGACTGTTGAAAGAGAAGCTAGATCTCACAGTGAGGCAGCCAGTTACCATCATCAGATGATGAGGGTGCCATTTAGAGAGCCCAAAGGATTTAGTGAGAAGTGGTCTGAAGCAAAAAGTATGTTCCAGAATGCTACACCCTTAATGCCAGACACTTACCTCAGACCGCTAGATGACTGCTTCTTCTTCAAAGAAATGGAAGGCTTCATTCATCAAAATTAACACGAGTTAGAAAACAGGGCTAGTGGATAGAAGACCACCAAGAAGAATAAAGTAGAAACTCACTTACCGAACAATGTTCATGGACTTCTCTCTCAGCTTGACTTTTATTGCGTCAGCAGCAAATATCAGTTAGAAGAATAAATTCATCTCAAAAGAAAATGGCCAATAGAGGAAAATAAGACAGATATGAGCCCCACAATGATACTGCCAGTTCTCTTTTTGTGTACTTTTTAAAATCATACTTTACAAGACATAACCATCATAGTTTCCAACCAAATTCTTAGTCCATACTCCTACATTTGAATGACTTCTGTGAAGAAAGATGATCTGGGGAAGCCCAGCAATGTGAGAAAGAAAAGAGATAGAAAAAGTTTGGCAGAAGCAGGTATACTGAAAGGCAGTAAAACACATATATACAATAATCAAAACTCTGATATAACTAATAGGATTATTGAAAAAGCAGATATGTTCCTGTCCACCCCTCCATGTCTACTTTTTATTTATTTATTTATTTATTTTGGTTTTTCGAGACATGGTTTCTCTGTGTAGCTTTGCGCCTCTCCTGGAACTCACTTGGTAGCCCAGGCTGGCCTCGAACTCACAGAGATTCGCCTGGCTCTGCCTCCCGAGTGCTGGGATTAAAGGCGTGCGCCACCACCGCCTGGCTATGTCTACTTTTTAAAAACAAAACCATGTTAGGTTTCTTGAGAAGTAAAAGTAGTTATTTCATTTTTAAAATTAGATATTTTTACTACAGTCTTCAAAATAGAAATAACATATAAACAAATAACATTCTATGTTATTGACATAGAATAAATAAATATAAATTTCAATTAAAAGCTTACAAGGTTTAGTTGAGTCAAGCTTGTATAAAGAGCACTTTTTCAAAAGTGAAGAGAGTGAGGAAATAGGAAGAAGGGATAAGGAAATTAAAGGTCAGTGTAAAAGCTTCTGGTATGAAAAATTATAAGAAATAGTTCCTAAGACTGATGTTTAGTTACTGTGCTTCAGCAGCTTTTTGTTGTCATTATTGTTGTGAGAAAATACCATAACCAAAATCAACTTAAGGAAGAATGAGTTTATTTTGCCTTGTGTTTCCAGAAGGGTGGGTGGAAGTCATCACTTTGGGGAAGGTTTGACAGAAGCCAATCAATGCCTAGAAGTAGGAGCAGAAGCAAGCTGATCACATCTTCATCCACACACAGGAAGGGGAGCATCAGAACAGGAAGTAGGACAAGGCTATAAAGTTTCAAAGCTTGTCCGCAGTGATGTACTTACTCCAGCAAGGCTCTCCTTCCTAAAGGGTGAATAACCTCCCCATGCAGTGCCACTAACTAGGCACCAAATGTTCATATACGTGATCCTACAAGGGACATTTTTCATTCCCTGCATTGGAAAGGACTATGAAAGCATGAACTATGTGGGATGGTCTTTTCGTATGCTGTGAACATGTGTTGCTACCATTGGTTAATAAAGAAGCTACTTTGGTAAGATGGGTTATAGTGGCTGTGGTACCACAGGAAAACTTCCTGGTACACTATACTGAATACATGAAAATATATTAGAAAAAAACAATAATATGTTTACAAAATGGATAATCTACATCTTGACAGAGTGACTAACAACCATAGGTGTGGGACATGCTTAAAAATTCTAACAAGTCAGGCGGTGGTGGCGCACGCCTTTAATCCCAGTACTTGGGAGGCAGAGCGAGGCGGATCTCTGTGAGTTTGAGGCCATCCTGGGCTACAGAGCAAGATCCAGGACAGGAACCAAAACTGCACAGAGAAACCCTGTCTGGAAAAGACAAAACAAAGTTCTAACAAAAGCTGGGTATGGTGGGATATGTCTTTAAATCAGGTCCTTGGGAAGCAGAGGTAGGAAAATCTCTGAGAGTTCAAGGTCAGCCTGTTCTACAAAGCAAATTCAGGCCAGCCAGGGCTATATAATAGGACCTTGTCTCCAAACAAAACAAAACAAAAAAATGAAAATTCTGAGGAAAATACTAAACTTCAAACTATAATTTTATAATTAGCTAAACCATGCAAAAAGTATAAAAAGACAATAAAAACATGGTTAAGCAAGCTAGATTGTCATTTTTACATGGTCTTATGGAATCTACTAGAAAAATCTGACAATGAATTGAGATGGAATGAATAAAGAGAAAGTATGAAATATGGAAAACAGAAAACAAATCACAAAGAGACATAGAAGGAATGTTTGGTTTTAAAGTAAAGACTCAGGACAACAGTGTACTTCAGACATGGAAAATAACTCATGCCATTTGGAACAAGAGTGCAGTGTGCACAAGGGATCAAAGGGCTTGTATTGTACAGCCAGGTTAGTGTGGATCAGGGCAGACAGTCACCCATCTCCAAGTTTGTATGGATGCACAGACTGGAACAGGGCTATCCAAGACATCTTATGCATACAGTGAAGCTAGGAAGGCTGCCTCAGATGCTTTCTGATTTTAAAAAATGTAGCTCAATCACTGAGAAATGCATAATGGTATTCCTTTAGGATGTAGGACTTGGATGGAGGCCATGAAAAAATGCTGCCATTCCAGTCGCTGTCTTAAATAAGCAGATATTAGTATTACTGAGATAAAAATTAAAAACACATCTTGAAAATGTGAGAGTCAGACATTAAATTCCATTGTTCCTGCTTTGATTGCAGATTGTAAGGACATTATTTCAATCTATTGATACTGCTTTAATGCTGGGATCTGGGACGTGATTAAAATTTGATCAGTAGAGATTCGTGATGAGGAAGTTATTTTTCCCAAATCCTAAAAGCATCTTTTTTTGTCTTTGACAATTTCTTTTAGAAAATAAAATCAAAAATAAATAGGACTGATTACAGTCTATTAAGAACAGATGGATAATGTTCCCATCAGGAAGTGGACCAAATGGACATCTTTTTTTTCCCTCCTCCCTTTTCACACTCATCATCTGCACTAGATATAAGAACAGGCAAATATACATATTCATACTGTAGAGACGGACAACTTTTCTAGACTACAGGTTCAAAATCAAAAGGACGGTTTTATTGTCCTTCCAGGGACAATATACAAATGACAAAGCAATCCTCACAATTCTTAATGAGATCCCAAGGCAGTCATGATGGTCTCGAAGGTGAAATAATTGAATAGCCGAATTTAAACTAACTTTTTTTTTCTTTTTTAGAACCTTCTGGTTGTTTTTAAAGAAAAAGCGTGGCATGTAAAATACCGGACAACAGAAAAATAATGCATTTTCACATTTTTTTGGAACATCAAGATTTATTATCAGGAGTTCAGAATTGATTAATGATATCACAGTGAATACCAAAGGGAGCAAAGAGATTTGTCACTTATTATGAAGTGTAGTCACATTTGTTTCAGTTTCTTGCTGTGGGTCTACAAAACCAGAGTCATTACTTTCTGAATGAAATATTACATGCCAGATATTAATAATAGGGCATCTGGTGATCCCCAGCTCCCTGGATTATCATCTATGCATAAGATTTGGGGAGTGCATTGAGTGAATTGTTTATGGCTTCAGAATATTTGAAGTGGTAGCATTGCCCAGGGCAAGACACTGTCCCCTCAGGCCACAACTTCAATGTATAACTGGGAAAGTCCCTCAGCCCTAACTTGAATCCCTCTCTATCCAATAATTATTTTGTTCCCTGTTCTCAGTAGGCCAAGGGGTTATTTTGTTATGAATATACGTTCATTTCTGTCTTCCATGTGACTTATTTTGGATGCATAAAACCATATACTTAAATTACTTCAATTAATTTCACTTAGCAGAATGCTTTCCTCTCCATTCAAGGGCATAAACTTAAACAGTCACAACTAACAGCACATCATGACCACTCCTACTATGGAGGTTTAAGTTTATTTTACAAGAACTTTAAATGAAGAGATCTGAGTAAGGGATGTGACTCCTTCCAACCCATGCACTCTCAAATAAGATTTAATTTAAACTTTCTGGAGGGTTCAACTATTTCTAGTCTCTGTCTTAGTTGACTTTATAGACATATGTGTAGCTGGAGAGCTTTCTCTGGGTCCCGCCAAGCCACAGCAGTCCAACAGCCCATTTATAAAATAAACACACAGACACTTATATTATTTACAAACTGTATGGCTATGGCGGGCTTCTTGCTAATCGTTCTTATATCTTAAATTAACCCATTTCTATAAATTTATACCTTGCCACATGGCTCGTGGCTTACCAGTATCTTCACATGTTGCTTCTCATGCGGCGGCTGACAGTGTCTCCTCCACTCAGCCTTCCACGTCCCAGAATTGTCCTCTCTCCTTGTCCTGCCTATACTTCCTGCCTGGCCACTGGCCAATCAGTGTTTTATTTATTAACATATTTGCCATACAGAACATCTCACAGCACTTCCCCTTTTCTTTTTTAGAAAGAGATGGCATTTATAATCAACCTGTTTTAAATAAAAATATTGGTTTTCCTCTGTCCCACACCAGAGGGCTCTTCTAATTTGGGACACAAGAATCTCTTAACCTTTTTTTTTTTTTTTTTTTTTTGCAATATGCCTGGGTTTAGAGGGGGAGTGAGCCAATTCCATCTCTAACGCCAGCTTGGTATATTTGGGAATTTGGGTGTAGCATCTCTTACTACTTCCTGCTGGAGGGGGGCGCTGTATCTTATGGAAACACAAAGAAAATTTTATGATTATGTAGTCCATGATAGTGTATCGTCTGAGCCAGTTTTCTTTTCTTTTTTTTTTTTTGTTTTTGTTTTTGTTTTTCGAGACAGGGTTTCTCTGTGTAGCTTTGTGCCTTTCCTGGAACTCACTTGGTAGCCCAGGCTGGCCTCGAACTCACAGAGATCCGCCTGGCTCTGCCTCCCAAGTGCTGGGATTAAAGGCGTGTGCCACCACCACCCGGCCCTGAGCCAGTTTTCTTGAAACGGTTCTGGATGTTGGATCGTCTGGGCCATGGTGTCATCAGAGACCTTTCAGGAGGTCTTGGCTGGTGAAACCTGATGTATCTTAATCTGGAACAAATCCATAGCCTCTGGCTTTCTGTGAAAATAAAAGCAGAGCCTCCTTTCCAAAGCAACATATCCTTACATCCAAATTTTGAAGTCAAGGTACCTTTAAAATATATGTTTTAGCATAACTCAACAGCTTTTGCAATCAAATGTTTTTCTTCAGTTACAAATATCAAAGAGAACATAATCCAGATTCTCTGTGTGATAGCCATCTTTACATGGCTTATTTTTTATATTACCTTGAGCCTATTGCTTTAAACTGCAGCATTCTAAGACTGAAATGGCGCTGTGGCTGCTGGCTCTGCCCACTTCAGCTTCCCAACATGGTGGTGGTACATTTTCCGCTACCTCTGGGAGCTATCGTGGGTCTATGCTTCTATCCAAGCAGCGTGTAGCCAGAAACCACTTTTTGTTTTGTACTAGCAAAGGCTAAATCCACCACACAGCTTAATATGCCACTTGCTGAGGCCTCATTCCCGTCATACTGCAGGTCAAGCATGCATGCCAGGAACCCGCCATAGTAGCTCAAAAATGCAGGCTGCTGATAACTTCAGAGAGACAACTAGGAACTGTTTTTAGCTCCGTTTTAGAATCTTTTTTCTCAGGTTTTATGTGGAAACTCTTGCCAACATGTTGGGTGCCATTTGTAGCTGGAGAGCTTTCTCTGGGTCTGGCCAAGCCCCAGCAGTCCAACAGCCCACTTATAAAATAAACACACAGATGCTTATATTATTCACAAACTGTATGGCCGTGGCAGGCTTCTTGCTAATTGTTCTTATATCTTAAATTAACCCATTTCTATAAATCTATACCTTGCCACATGGCTCGTGGCTTACCGGAATCTTCACATGCTGCTTGTCATGGTGGTAGTTGGCATTCAACACTCAGCCTTCCACTTCCCAGAATTCTCCTCTCTCCTTGTCCCGCCTATACTTCCTGCCTAGCTACTGGCCAATCAGTGTTTTATTTATTAACATATTTGCCATACAGAACATCCCACAGCACATATGATAGATTATCTGTCTTATTCCTATTATTTTAAATCTTTCTCTCATAAACACACAGAAAACCAATAATATGATTCCTGGAAATCTCACATCAAAATGATTATTTTCCAGCCCTACTAAATTAAATTTCAAGACCCTTAACACACTGACTTTATGACCTAAGTAAGAAATAGAAGAGAAAATCATGTGGCTAAGTTGTCACTTTTTTGACTAAAATCTTAAACCAAATATCTAAGTCTAAGAGCAAAAAATTATCAGCCACAAATAAACACGAAGAAAACAAAACTTAAAATCTTTAACTACACGTGGTAAGAAGTAAAATTACATAATATGTATTTAGGAAATAACCAATGAGGTAATGAAATACTCACTCATTAGTTAAAACCAGAAACACTATCAAAATGGTGTCACTGTTATAGCGTTGAATATTTGTTATTGCAGGTACCAAGGCCTAGAGATTGTCCAGGATCTTAGTCATCTTATTAAAGCTCCATCCCTACAAGAGCTAGAGCTCTGATGCTGTCAGAGTGTGTGACAGGACGTGTGACAAATAATAACATTCAACTAGAGCCTCTGAGACCTTACTGACCTTATATCCATTTAGTCCTAGAGAATTGCTTATGCTGGGGAAAATCTGCTATTGCCAGCTTCCATACCCAGCTGTTAACATGGTAGATTAGTTGGACCATCTTCACCCCAGACTGTCGGATACTTGGCAATGGAATGTGACTTAGTACTTTGTCCTTTTCCATGTAGATTTTGTCTATGGAGTAGGAAACACACATATTCACATGTGTGTACATAAACACACACACACACACACACACACACACACACACACAATTTTATCTTTTTAAATCAATTCTATCTTATTTTATCTTTATTTTATTTTTTCTCAGTCAACTGAGAATAGAATGTGGAGAGAAGTGCTCAAGACTGGACATTTTCCAGTGCAAACTACCTATCTCTTTTGGAGTTGTGGGGAAGTAGATGAAAGGAGATATGTCACATACTAGCTTATGTTTTCCCACAAAAGAATCATGGCACCAAAATAGAAGAGATGAAGATCTCACTAGATAGGATGTGAAGATCACAGAGAATTTCAGAAGGAAGAAAAACATGCCTGTAGATGAAATTCTAAATGGTCTTATTAAATAAGAAACACAGAGCCAAACACAGAGTTAAAGCCTAAGAGATCAGAGCAAGAGCCAAGACTCCCTTTAGCTTACCACTCACTGTCATCCTTCCCCTGAGAGACCTTATTCCTGTGTGTCTTGAGTTTTATTGCTTTCCTGTTCTGCCTTCTCATTGGCTCTAAGCCCAGCCATATGACTTCCTCCTCACTGCCTGTCTATACAGACCTCCTGGTCTCTATGGTTGGTATTGGGTTTAAAGACTCAAGGGTCACCACACTTGCCTGTGTCCTTAACCACACAGAGACTCTGCCTACCATGTGATTGGATTAAGGGCGTGGGCTACCACCACCTGACTGCTGTCCCTGGCTTGCCATGACCTCTGATCTCCAGGCAAACTTTATTTATTAACATACAAATAAAATCACATTTCAGCACAATTAAAATATCACCACACATGCCCCCAAAAAACAATTTACAAAAAGCAAGGTGAGGGCAAGTATTACATTTAATCTGGTCCTACCTACCATCTCATCGTTCAGACACTGTCAGAATTCTCTATCTGCAGCAGTTTACCATCTTCCTAACAACCTCCCAAAAATCTGAAGATTCTGAAACAGAAATATGATGCACTTAAGATTAATGAAATGTACAGAAACAGAGACAGTAAATTTAGAATGATTTAGAGGAAAGGAAAGCAGCTTAAAGAAGAACAAAAAGGGAATTCATTCATGTCCAAGGATCCTCTTCTCTGAAGATTCTGGTTTCTCAGTTAAAATACCAATGAGATACAAATGTGATCCCCTTGTTATGTCATTCTATGTATTTATTAAATATCTAGTATTTGGAAGCACTTGAATATGTAGATGTGATAGCACATACTCTTTCCCATCAAAGAGCTAAGATTCTAAGAGCAACAGTGTTTCATTTTTCCAAGTTCTAGGGATGTTAGGATAGTGCCAAGGTCAAAGACTTCTATAACGTGAAGGGAGTTCCCTGCTGGGGTGATCACAAAAGGTGGGTGAACTAGGATACTTTAGGATTTCTACAGGATAGAGTAAATTAATAGGTAGGTGGGAAGCTGATAGAATCCCAAACAGTTCAATTCAAAGCATAAAATCTATGATGTGATCAGCAAGGAATCAGAAGTCAGATGTAGCTATATTATCAGAAGTGTAGGGAGAAATGAGGAACAATACCCCCTTCAGAAGCAACATTTGCCTTTGGCAAACTTCTATCTCCCAAAATATATACATTACAATTCATAACAATAGCAAAATTACAGTTATGAAGTAGGGGGGGCACCACAATATGGGGAATGGTGTTAAAGGATCACAGCATTAGGAAGGTTGAGAACCACTGGTCTAGAGTAAGGGACTTCACCTGACCAAAAAGAAACTCAGTACTCACTGTGGGAATTGTAGGTTCTAAGTTAAAATAAGCAACGGAAGATAAATACTTGAAGAGAGCATTGTAATAAACAAGTATTGTGTCATTCAGTACAATCATTTGCCAGATAATTTGGAAATCAAGAAGTCAAAAAAAATAAAAATAATTTTTTATATGGGCAACCTCCTCCGAGGACTAATCACTACAGTTCTACAGAGAAGTTTTACTTCCTCCTGCATCAAAATTTCTTTGAACTTAAATTTCCAATCAGCTACCACAAAGGCCAATCTGATGGAGGCATATTCCCAGTTAAGTTTCTCTATGTCAAGGTAACCACCAAAATTAGGGAGGTGAATTTGGTATGATTTTAAGAATGCTAACAAAACATTTACTTACTACCTCTGAGAAAAAGTATTCTAATTAGCTGATGTAAACTCTTCTTCTTTTCAAATTAGTTGAAGTTTGGGGGTTAAGATGAAGCTGATTTAACAACTGAATGTGTGGGTCAACTTGAGGTCCTTCTATGCAAAAACTTCTTTTCCCTTTTGGTGCTACCAATGCCAATCTTAATCATTCCCTGCCCACTACATATATTTCCTGGCACACACTCATTTGCCAGGATTATTTTATGTGTAAGTTAATGACATTGGTTTTCACTATAATGGAAAAAGAGCCTTGAAAATAAGCAGGGCTGGCTTAATTGTTTTTGCATTTGTCACAGATGCTTGAGAATTTTAACACCAGATCATGGCAGCTTCCCAAAATAACTTTTCCCAATCATTTTAGCTGATGTAAAGGCTAAGAAGATATTTTTAATATATCTAACTGTAATTGCTATTTTAATAAGATGAAGAGATTAGTTTGTATAGAGAAGAAGATATGGTAGAACAACAATCAGAAAAGTAGGTGAAACTGTGATTGCTACCTTGCATGCCCAGCTGTGAAGCTCAGAGATTATCCTGGTTTAAGCATTACAGGCATAATCTGAAGCAATGTTTTCATTTGTGACTCTGATAATAGGGTATAATACCATCAATAAGATGTAATGTGACAATTACCTACTTGTAAGAAGAGTCTGATGATAAAAAAATAAAAACAGCCGGGTGGTGGTGGCGCCCGCCTTTAATCCCAGCACTCGGGAGGCAGAGGCAGGCGGATCTCTGTGAGTTCGAGGCCAGCCTGGTCTACAGAGCGAGTTCCAGGAAAGGCGCAAAGCTACACAGAGAAACCCTGTGTCAAAAAAAAACAAAACAAAACAAAAAACAAAAACAAAAACAACACCAACAACAAAAACAAAAACAACAACAAGACACAACATTTGGGTGGTACAAATAAGAAACAGAGAATGTTGACACCAGGGTGACAAACAGTTCTCATCTACAGATTTGAAAAGATAATTTCAGGATATTCAAAACCTTAAAGCTACCTCAACAATGGCTTAATATCAGAGTATACGATTATGAAGAGAGAATGGTATATGATTATGAAGAGAGAATGGTTTCCGATTCTAAACTCAAAATTTTGTAAACAGTGAAAGGAACATGAGAGGTGAAATAATTTGCAAATTAGAGGAGAAAGGTCTAGAGATAGAAGGAATGGCAGTGCTCTACCTCATGAAAACGGTGAGTGAACTAAGGGTTTGAGGCAGAAATGAATTGGAGCCACCCACTGAAAGAAGGAAAGGCATATCTCCACTGCACACAGACAGGAAATAGGAAGAAAGATAAGAACGAAGGTTGGATTTATGGTTAAAGAAGATCAGCACTGCTGTGACAAACTTGATGGCCTCTATCATTTTTTAAAAGGAAGTGAGATTATGGCAAAGATGAGGATTAGGGAACGAGATTAAAGATTTGAAGGAATTTTAATATTAAAAATCAAACTATACCTAGAAATTTAATGGATGGACAAAGGGATTTGGGAACAAATTAAAGTACATATTAGCTACAACTCCAGGTTGAAGGTACAAAGCCATCACATTGTTGGGATTACATGAAGGTAAGTGAAAAAAATTCTGAAAAAGCAAGGATGTAAATACAGTCAGCAGGAGGAAGAAAGGAAGACAGAGAGGACATGGGCTCTTAGAGGTCTCTGTGAGAACAGAATCTGCAGTGAGCATGGGCCCATCTGACATGGGGGACCAAATGAAATACAGAGGACAACAGTACTTCAATGTCAAAGGTGTGGCCACCTTTCTTGTCCATAACCTTCCCAGAGCTTTATAAACATTTAAAACTTAGTGAAATGGTAAGGGAATTTTACAGAAAGATACAGAAATATCTGCCATCATTTGATATTTCATTGTTTTGTTTTTAGAACATTAGTAGGAAGGCCTAAAGTCATGAAGGCAGGAGATATACCTGATATTACCATCAAAACAGCAGCAAGTGATTAACAGCCATCATCAAAATTAACTATGCTTGGAAGGGAAGATTAATCAGTTCACTTCCTCTCCTTGCCTAATCTATTCTATGACATAAATCAGGACTGGTGGAAATTATTCATTTTCTCAGAACTCTAGAATGCCATTGGACTAGGGTTGGTTTATAGGGTGTGTTAGCTAAGGTCGGTTTGTAGACTGAGATTTTTTTGTCCAACCCAATTCCGCAACCACTTCCCAAATAATTGACTCAGAGGCTTAATATTACTTATAAATAAATGCTTGGCCAGTAACTCAGGCTTATTACTAACAAGCGCTTACACTTAAATTAACCAATAATTTTTACCTATGTTTAGTCACATGACATGGTACCTTTTCTCAATACAGCATTCTTATCTTCCTTACTCTCCATCTGGCTGGTGATTCCCTACTCGACCCTTCCTCTCCTCAGAATTCTCCTAGTCTAGTTGCCCCATCTATACTTCCTGACTGGTTACTGGCCAACCAGTGCTTTATTAAGCCAATTCAGGTGACAAATCTTTACAGTGTACAAGAGCATTATCCCATAGCATGGGTTTATTCAGCAAATACATTTTGATGCTTACTAAGTGCTTGGACATCATTCTTGAGAAACCAAATATGTCTTGATGACAAAACTCTTTATATAGAGATCATCAAATGGTGTCTTAACACTTGTCTTCAGAAGAAGAAACACCAGGAAGGCATCAGCAAAAGAGTAGATTCAGCAAAGGATTGCTGTGTAGGAGTCACAAGCAACACAGAATCCAGTAGTATCCTCAAATATGTAAGTTTTATTTCCACAGTTTCAATGGGACATAGACAACTACTATCCAAAAATATTAAATAGTTTACAAAATAAATAATTCATATATTCTAAATAACATATATTATACTATACTATTATGATTGATCCATTTTACTATTAGTCATTAATGCTAATATTTTACTATGCTTCCTTAGTAAACTAAAGTGTGAGGTATGATGAGACATGTCTATAATCCTAGCACTTGGAAGGTGGAGGGAGGAGGCTGAGGAAATCAAGATCATCTTTCCCTACATAGTGATTGTTAGACCAATTTGTACCACATGACACTGCATTGCTTTAAAAAGTTAACTAACCAAATAAACCTATAAACCTTATTGTGATTGTGCACAGAAAAAAATCATAATGCATGTACTATTCTATACTTTCCTTCAGGAAAGTAGTATTCCATGCATTCCTTCGGGAATGTATAAGGAATCTTTGATATATATCCCCCATGAAAAAGTAGGTAAAGGCCACCACAGGTAAGAAAGAAGGAGCTACAAGTCAAATAGTACATCAAACACAGAAACCTACTTGGAAAGAGAAACATGGAGGAGAGTGAGACAAGAAGGAGAGACAGAGACAGAGACAGAGAGAGCAAGACATATGTACATAGAGACAGGCAGACAGACAGAAATTAAGGGAGTCTGAATATATATCCACATTTTAGTATGTTGTTGTTATTGTATTTGATTGTTTATTGTTTTATTTACTTTGCTTGGTTGCTTATTTTGGGCTTAGGTTTTGAGGCCAAGTCTTGCTTTTTAGTCCAGGTTGTCCTCCTATTTTTCATACTCTCAATCCTTAGCCTCCCAGGTTCTGGGATTATAAGCATGTACCTCAATATCCAGCTATTTAGACTTTATAAAACTTGTAATAGACTAAAAAGTAGATTAAATTCCCTTGTGCCAATACTTTTTAAAGAAATATTTTACTTTTCTTGATTAAACTTAGCAAAGGAATTGGTAGCTTCAGACATGGTTAGAAACAGAGGCTCAAGGCAAATATTTGGTACGTCATCATTTCCTGCCCTTTGACACAGTTTTTGTTTGCTATAGCTGTATTTTAAACAAGACACCTCAATATTTCAGGCTTTAGGACTTCCAATATTGCCTCCTTCTAAGAGAAAGCAGTCCTCTGAAATTAAGCAAAAAGATCTGCATAACAGTTCCTACCAAAGTTCCATAACAGTCAACTTCTGTATCTGCTTTCTTTCTGTACCAGTTTCTGAACAGCAGCCAGAGGTTAAGTATCACTATGAGCTTTACCCCACATCCTAGGCTAGAGTTGGGGTAACGTCATCTGGACAATATGGATGAAGAGAGAAGGGTGGTTCCCAAGGCAAAGTACACGGGCTATCATCAGGTTCTAAATTAGTCTTCTCCTGCCAAGTTTCAGGAGGAAGAAGTAGAATCTGAGGAAAATGAAAAATCTTTGTGATAATAAGCATGGGTACAAAACTAAGGGGAGCATGGATTGAATGATATTAACAACTATGACACTATATATATGTACATATACATATATATGTATATGTATGTATATATATAGTAATATATAGTTGCACTGTATATATCTATAGCAGACATATGTGTGTCTATAGTAAAAGTATAATTTTTATTACTTCTTTATAAATGTCCAGTCTACACAATATGATATTTTCTAGTCCAATTTTATATAAAACAATAAAAATCTTATCTGTTTGAGAATTTTATGGATGCATATAGTACATTTTAATCAAACTCACACCCTTTTACTACACTACAATTCCTCCCCCTTCTACCCTCCCACAACATCTTCCCTCCCAACTTCATGTGACCTTTTTTCTTTCCAATCCACTGAGTGAATATAGTGCTACCAGTATGTGCATGACAGCAGGACCATCTGTTGGAGCATGGGTAAACTCTCAGGGGCCACATACCTGAAGAAACTGACTCTTCCCCTGTTTAGCAGCTAAGGGTGGGACTCACCTTCTTTATCTGTGCTGGTGTCTTTTTTTGGCTGGTATGATCTTGTGTAGGTCTTGTTCCTGTAGTCACGGCTGCTGTGAGTTCATGTGAACAAGAGCACTATCATAACCAGCAAATACTGATTCAGCACCAACATCCATTGTCTCTGGCTCATAGAATCTTTCTACCCCGTTCTCTGAAGTGATCCCTCAGTCTTGTGGGATGTAATACAGCTGCCTCATTTAGCGCTAGGCACTCTACCATCTCTTATTCTCTGCACTTCGACCACTGTAGGTCTCTGTAATAATTGCCAACTATTCCAAAAAGAAAATTCTCTCATGTTCTCATCCCCCAGCTTGGACCTGCCTCAACTGAATATACCGAGCTCTGTTGACTCCCCATGGGAGGCCTTGCCTTGGAGGAGGTGGGAATGGGGGGTGGGTTGGGGAGTAAGGCTGGGGGGTGGGAGGAGGGAAGAGAGGGGAATCTGTGGTTGGTATGTAAAATGAATAGAAAATTCTTAATCATAAAAAAGAAAAATATTACAAGCTGTAAGATGAAATAAACCTCCTCCCTCTTCAAAAAAGAAAATTCTTTGATGAGGGTTGGCAGATGTAATTCTCTATAGGCATAAAAATAAGATCTTAGGAGCCAGTTTATTATTATTTCCATTTATCAGAAAACAATATTACATATTCCCTTAGGGCCTATGACATTACCTGCCACAAATATTTGACCTAATTAATGGTATCGAGTTTCATTTTGTGGAGCAGGTCATAAATCCAATCAGAAGGAGTTTGGTTACTCCTATAACATTCATGCCACTATTCAATCACTGAGTTCATCTTGCCAGTTTTTACATAGCTCATAAGTTTCACAGCTGGGTAACCTGTAGGATGCAGATCCTTATGCCCTTGCTCTAGGAAGTGTATCACTGGGGGAGGGCTTTGAAAATATATAGCCCTGTTGCATTTCAAATCTCTCTCTCTCTCTCTCTCTCTCTCTCTCTCTCTCTCTCTCTCTCTCTCTCTCTCCCTCCCTCCCCCTCTCCCTCTCCCTCTCCCTTTCCCTCTCCCTCTTCCTCTTCCTCTCCCTCAACAGTCCACCTGAAGAAGCAGACTCATCCATGCATTCTACCACAGCAACAAAGGTAACTAATACATCTATGACAGCCACAGAGTCTGGGGAGAAAAGTTGTTTTTGCCTTCTCTGTCCTCTGAGATAGGGTCTACATTGGCTGACTCATAAACTTTCTAGTGTTGATTTTTATTCTACTTCATCTACATGAATACATTTGTTACCCTTTTAGGAGAATTTTACCTTTGAACAATTTGAAAATCTTTGCTAGCTCCAAATAACTTCTAATCACAGCCTCCTGTGGCACTTTTGGGGCAGCAGCCTTTCTCTCTGGTATTACAGATGCCATCTCCTACTTCTGCTGATATGACTACAGCCCACAGTAAACACACAAATCATTTCAACTTAACCTTGAGAAATCTGTTGCTAGGCCTTGTTGAGTTGACTGTCGCGTGCACTTGCATTGAGGTATAAAAAAAATGAATGATTCTTAGCAAGCACACTCTCTTCTGAACCGAAGAATCCTGAGCACAGTTTAATGTCTTCTTGATGATTCACCACAGAACATGAAATTCTTCAATGATCATAAAAATAGCCGTGTCTGTGCATACCCTACCATTGCCTGTTTTAACTATTGTGTTAACTACTGTCTGTGAATTCACTCTGTTCTTCCAGTGTATCATTTAGAAAATGGGGGAAATGATAATATGCATCCTACAAATTTACTATGAGGATCAAGTAAGAAAATACAGTCATGACTCAAGAGAAACATAGAAAGCAAAGCGAAGCGGAGCATATGGCAGCCACTCAGGAAAACTGATGTTAATGACTCCTGGTATTATCAGGTGCATCATCTTCATCATTGCTCAGAGTTATGCCGTGCTGTCACGGGATACACAGAAGCATCTCAGGCTGTCTCCTCCTTCACATGCAAACTGCAGCGGGATTTCAAGTTTCCTGAGCCCAACCTTTTGCCTTCTCTTTTCTTCCTACCTAAAGTAGATTAACACTTGATCTGTGTCCATCACAAAGTGACCCAATACACCTGTGTGTGCAGATGCATCACTGAATAGAAAAATTGATAAACGTTTCTGAAAAGAGAGATCAAATTGTTTTCTCCATGGAGTTATCCTTAGCTAAGCAAAAAGCAACAACAAAATTTTCTCACTCATATTAATCCATTTGTATCAACAAGAGAAGTATTAAGTTCTTTTTAACCAAGTAAAGTAAGGACAATGCCACAGAGAACCAAGCTCAGTTAATGGTTGTTCTTTTGGTTGCTATTTTGGTCTTGAATCTTAAAATGCACAAATTAATTGTGGAGTTTAAGGAGTTTTCAGCTCTTTCAATCATATGTTCTTTTATATCTTTGAATTGGCTTCCATCTCCCAAGTATCACTAACTCACACACACACACAAACACACAAATACACACATACACCTTAGTAAGATATTCATGACAGAAAAAAACTAGCAATATCTATTTTCATTGTTCACATCTCTTTCCAGTGTATCATACAGATGATAATTTTAGGTGTTATCTCATAAAATCCTATATTCATTTAAGATGAACACTTCCTATTTAAATAACTTGATATTTTATGGGTATTTATTAATTTTTCTTCCCCTTTTAATTACCCAGTAAAATTCTAATTTGCACGTGTCATAACTTATAAAATTAAGAAAAGTCACAATGATGAGAAATCTTCTTAGTACCATAAGATAAGAAGGAAAATGAAAAACATTACTCACATGGATTTTTTTCAGGTAAATAAAGAGAGTAAGCTCTTTTTGACACACTTAACTAAAATCTCATTTCAGAAATAACGTGCTTTTATACAATTTGTAAAATATATACTGTCGACAATTTTATGCCAGATGCTGATCAAACCTATTTACTCCATGAGTTATGGGAAACTTTCAGGCCAGTTATTGGAAACAAGCATACTTGTCTATATTAAATTAACCAACCATATTTCATAGCTTTCTAAGAGGTGTATTGAAACAAACCTGGGCTGCCTCTTTTCCTTTTGGGGAGTCATAGGAAGAAAAGGATTACTTAGCTTATACTTCCGTATAAAAATCCATCATTGAGAGAATGCTAGGCAGAAACCTGAATGCATAAACCATGGAAGATTGCTACTTGCTGGCTCACTCACCAGGTCATGCATTTGTTCAATTTATTTTCTACTATCCAGAATCACCATCCTGAGCAATGGTGCCATCTATACTGGCACCTTTTTCTAAATGAATATTTACCTCATCTATAAAACCATACATATTAATAGAGTACCATATAATATTTCCTGCATGTATGCATTGGTATGATATTCAAAGCAAGTAAAATATGTATCTATTTCAACAGTTTTCTCTTCAAAATTATTTTAATTCTTTAATTTACAGTACATTAATTGTACTCTACTGTTCAAATGAACTCTGGAACTATTTGCTCCTACCTAACTGTAATTTAGACCCCATTGATCAACCTCCCTGATCTCTCTATTTCTTGTGTCAAGTCACGATCAATCCATTCTTAGCTTCCATGAAAGTAATTAAATAAATTATTTGAGACTCAACATCTGAGTAACATTTTACAGCAAATATAGATTAGATAGATAGATAGATGATAGATAGATAGATAGATAGATAGATAGATAGATAGATAGATAAATGTTTGAGGTTAAGTGGATACTATATAACCAAACTAAGATAGAGATTTCTCTATATTTGTGCAATTTTATAGGGTTTTATTTTCCATTTTATTAAACATAGGAAAGAAATGTTACCTTAATTTCTAAAAATAAATAACAAAAATAATCATAAACAGTAAGAAAATATCAGTTTCAAAGGGGAAGAGTACCTCTACAGGAAAGAAGCAGACATTCAGAACCCATGAAACAGCTGGGAATGAAGCCCTAATTTGTTGCAACTATAAAGAGGAAAATAGAATGTAAGAAATGAAGAATCATTGAAAACCTGAACAAGAAGCAGGTAGAAGCCCCCTTTTTAACCCTAAACTCTCCTCTTTCTGCAGTCTAGAAATTCTAACAAGGAGGGAAATGAGAATCTGTGGACTTTGAACACAGGAACACAGGAGCATGATGTTAACATCCCACTCCCAGCCGGGGCTCACCTAGCTCTGAAGCCCAGACACCAGAGGCCAGATTTCCACTCATGAGCCTTGTCTTGGGAGTCTGTACATTGAATAATGAAAGACTTACAGACATCCATACCAGAAGTTTCCTGAGGGAACCATCCTCCCAAGCCCATCCAGAGTAAGGTACATGGAACATAACCTCATACCTATGTTTAGAGTTTCCACCCAGCATCTTGGTGTCTAATAGATATGTCTAGTAGGTCTTAGGAAGAAAAATATAATTATATGCATGAAATCAATTTAAACAAAGTAGACCTCACCAAGTAATAAAAATTTTTAAATTGATGGTGGAAGGATATGTGTATGGAGTGGGGTTATAGGAAGAGTAGGCAACTCTATAATTCATACTCAAATAATAGAAGTTCTAGAGAGGAAAAATATTGAATCTAGGTGTGGTGGTGCACCGCTTTAATCCCAGCACTCAGGAGGCAGAGGCGTGTAGATCTCTGTAAGTTTGAGAGAGCCTAGTCTACAAAGCAAGTTCCAGGACAGCCAGGGCTATTACATAGAGAACCTCTGTCATGAAAAATCAAAAAATATTTTTGAAGAAATATTTTTATTTTTCTGGTATTGAAGAACATAAATTTTTAGTTGAATGGGACTCCGAATGCTTGGTGATGATGAACCAAGCCACAGTGGGAGCTCAGAAAACATGAGAGAAAGAGGATTTCTGGATTCATAGGAAGTGGAAAACAATATAAATAATAAGGTAGAAATCTAAGGAGCTTCAGACAGCTATAAGTAAATGAGAAGCAATTTTAGCAGGACAATACCTTCACAATTTCCAGGACCATTTCTTTTGAACCCTGAATTCCAAGCCCTTTGAGGTAGTTAGGAGTGCTGTTCACTGAATAGTAAGTATTCTTAGCTAGCTTTCCCCCTTTACTTTTGAAGGAAAATAACAGGTATACCATATGTACAAAATAACTGAAATCTAAGTACAGAGAAAGTAAGTTCAACTCCATACTCACTGCAGCACTATTAGCAATGGCTAAGAAATAGAAAGAACCTAAATCCTTCATCGAGAGATGATGGACACATGCATGCACATATATGGACCCACAGGCACATACACACAGGGGCATGTATGCATGTATATTTAAACACAAACAATGTAATAACATTTGTCCTTGGAAAAAGAAAGAAATTCTACCACTTGCAAGAACATAAATGAACCTGGAGGACACATGCTGAATAATATAAACTAAGTCTATATTATCTTAATTATATGAAGATTCTAAGAACTCCAACTCATATAAACAGAAAGCAGAACAGGGGATACCAAGACTGGGTGACTAGGAAAATGAAGAAATGTTGGTTAAGTGTTACAAAGTTGCAGTTGTAAAACAACAGTTTGCGGTGCTAAGGTGTAGTATGGGGGGGGACAATGGCTGTGGGATACGTGACAGTCACTACCCACTTTTACATGTGCAAGTCAAAATCATATTATGCATCTTTTATGTAGTAACTGTCTTCTAAATTTCTAAAGGCATTTTGGATGGCTGATTTCTGAATAGCGTTTAGCGTATCATGCTTAATATTTATCTACATTAACATCATTACAGAATTTTAGAGGACAGACAAAGGAATAGATATCAAAGGAATAGGTCTGAGCACTTTTTCTGAATGGACCAAGCTATGCAAGAATGGGACTAATGGAAAAAAAAGGAGGAACAGAAGAGCAACTGTACAATAGCTTAGCAATCACAATCATCAATTTAAATGCCTCATGGCAAACAGATGGAACCTTCCTTTGGGGTTCATAAAACTTAAAATTAAAATTGTATATTCTTAGCAAGTAACATATTTCACTTCTTGTTTAACTTGGCCAAATAAAAGACATTTTTTTGTCAGAGTCAAACATGACAAAATCTATCACTCAGTATTTTTTGTTGCATTTTGCAAGACTGGGTGTTTTTGCATGGGATCATGCTACATCCATTACTTAGAGCCTGAACAGGTGAGCTAGTAATCATGCATGTTGTCCAAACATGCTATTACATGAGGCTCCTGATGACAGACGGCATGTCTGTTGAGACATGTGACAACCCTAGACCACTGACTGACATGGGAAGACACCAGTAAAACCCAGACTTGCTCAGTGCCTTCCCCTCACCCCAAGGTTTCCTCAGTATCTTTATGGCATCGTTTCTCCAGTTTTTACTGTGTTACTTCTTGGTGTCCATTCAATAGACGAGCGGACTCTCAACTTTTCCACTAGCTTTTGTCTCCTGTTAAGTGTTACCTCCATTACCATGAACACTCTAGTTTCTAACCCTAGAATTTCACGTTTGATGGGATGTTCCTTACACAGCTGTATCCAACTTGTTCTTAAGCCACTGAAGCCTCTTCAACTTTCTTGGTGTTCTTTCTATTCTCTGAAACCAAAGCTTTGAGCTCTGTGTCCTGCTAGAGTTTTAGGAATGACAGTCTTGAGAATAGAAAAGGGTATGTTCAAGGTACAGATGAAATTGTGACGAGACTGAGAGAATTGAGAGGTAAAAATGAGGAAAAGAGAATAGCTATAGGCCATAACTATGAATTTTAAAAGTTAGGGGATAACTGGAATATTTAATAATGCCCTTTCTCTATGTTGATCTCAGAAAGGACTTTCATATACACCTAAAATGGCTACATTTTCCTACTATGTTTTGCATTTATTAAACTTATTAAATAGATGACCTGTATATTCATTGGAAGTCATGTGATTTCTGCCTGCAAGGAAAGTTTTTGACCTTGCAAGAATTAAAACTTTAATATGAGTTTATTTTGTCCTCTAGCAGGGAAAAGGACACATTACCACAACAGACCTCTTGAGTCTCATTTTCAAACTAATGCATTCTAAAATGCATTCAATTTCTAACAAAGAGCAAAGGATAAACAATTAAGCATTACATGTAACAGAACTCTTACCCACCTGCCAACAATTAAACCCAGTAATTAAAAATTGTAAGAGAGTACACATAAGCATATCCGAAGCAACAGTCATAGCACGGTCAAAGGGGGATATCTTTCCTGATAAGTTCCTCTCTCTTTTCCCAGGTTACTTTGCTTGACACTGAACAGACGCAAGACTCTGTCAACTCTTTCACTTTCTTTAAAAAAGAAGTAAATCCCATCCTGCATTTCATGGGAAGACTATTATATACAGATGAATGTATTTTGTTATTTAGTTTAATAAATGTGGTGCTCTGAGCAGATGTTAAAGCTTGAAGCTGTCCAGAGAAAGGGCCAGCTCAGGTAGCAATAATGCAGGCTTCCTGCCTGCTGGGTTTTCTTCCTTTGTCTTCGGAAGCACTACTTTCACAGGTTAGAAGACATTGTGGTATTTATAACCATTCAAGTTCTCACCGAGGGCTGGAGCTGACAAATGGGGTGCTAATTAGAACCAGAAGGGGTGGAGGTGATGATGGTGGATCTATGACACAGGCATCTGGCCAGTAAAGGAACTAAGAGCAACAGCACATTTACAGAAGCACTGTGGATAGAGCCATGCCCCAAATAAAGGGCAAATGTGAAGACTGGTTCAAAAAGATGGATTTTTCTCAAGCACCAGAATGCCTGGCTTTTCCATTGCTATGGTCTCACGTGATCTTTCCAATGTACCAGCTACTCATGACACCATGACCCAAGAGAATTTCCCTAAAGGACACCTGTGAGCATGGTCTACTACACAGAGAAGCAAGTCACTACTTGGCCAGATTAAAACTCTGTCCTCTAAGAATAATCATCCATAAAATAAAATTCAAGTTAAACAATAATCAAAATACTGTTCCACAAATTAGAAAACAGGACAATAGAAATGTATCACACAAAAATGTTATGCTTTGATCAACAGTAAATTCTTTGCACAGTTTTATTGTCTAGATTTTATAAGCCTCAATTTAATAAAAATAAATCTTAATTTATGAAAATGCCGAGCACATTTGCATTAACTTCAGTGACATGGGGTTGATGGTCGTAACAATAAAAAGAAAATATACGATAAAGAGGAAAGATAACTTTGGAATTAACAAATCTATATAATATATTATAAACAGAATGTTTAAATTATCTCCCCAAAAATCCAACTATAGTGTGATTTTTTTAATCACAATCCAATGAAGTAAAAAATAAAACAGTTCAATGGCTTGTCAAAATCATTGTGGAAATGCAACACAGATATAGTTCTTCAGATGTCCTCTAAGGGCAGAGCTCTCCCCCATGTCCTCTAACCAAAGCCTCAAGAATGTAGAAAGTCCCCATTATACTTTATTCTCCTTAACTTGAGCTGTCATGTCCTATCTAGAATTCTTGCTATAGCTAGCAAGATTTGTTTAATATGACCTGGGTATTATATCAGTTTCTAATCTGTGTTTTTAGTAAAAAGAAATTTGAAAAACCAAATTCTGTTATTTTCTTCAGTCAAACTTTCAGCTAAGTGATGATTATCAAGCTCAAGAGAGAATTAAAATTACCTAAAGAGATTGTTGAAATTTTTCACCTCTATCCTTCACCTCATCTTGGAACTCTCTGAGTATGGGATGCAACTTTGACACCCAAATGCTTCTGAGCCTTATGTATGTCCTGATGTGCATTTACTACTAAAGCTATCCAGTGAATGACCAATAGAGGAAGCTGTTAAAGATTCCATTCCTTTCTACCATGTTTCAAAAAAACAAACACAGTTTATGCAAGAAAAGTTGTAGAACTTCTGAACAATAATGCTCACCAATACACTGAAGAGATATTCAAGCTGGGGAACTCAACTGGACTGGTCTACATATATTGAAGCAAAATTTCTTGGTGAAATCTGGTCAATTCTATCTTCTTCTGCTTTCATAGTTTAGATGGATGTTTTATTACATTCTATGGAACAGAAGATTCCAAAGTTTATCATTAAGTAGCCATGATGTTCATGTGAAGAAAGGGCAACAAAGATTACATGAATTCAAATAATTAAAGTAAATACTTTTCCAGAAACTCATCAACAATTCACAGTCCTAAAAAGCCAAGGAACTGAATGTCTTCACTAGTAGTTTAATTTACAATAGAGAATTAATTGTGAGACTTGTTAGAATCCTCTTCTTAATCCAAATATTTACATATTGATTCACTTGTTGTGTGCAGTGTAAACAACTATAGCAATGTATCATGAGAAAAATGTAGAAATTTTCCAATGCATATTACTGGACATATGCAATAAGTGTTGTCAGGGTGACTAAGAAGCAGTCATCTGAGACATGACTCAACAGAGAACAAGGTTGAAAAGAGAAAACAAAAGGCAAATCTTCAGTAAAACAGAAGTGAGCTGGAACACATGACCTATGACTCTGCCATGATTAAGTGGTTTACTGTCATTAACCAGCTGACCTTATAGGGGCATAGAGAAATCAATTAAGCCATTTGGTCTGACCCCAAGGAAATATGGACAAATTCTCTGAAAAATGGGTTGCATAAAAATGATTGCTTAATGCATAATTGGTTTAAAACTTCACTCCCAAAGAGGGGTCTCTTTTTTGATATCATGATAATCATGAGATCAAGGTTGATGGCCTTATGTCAACATCAGAAAAAAAGGTATTTTTGACAGATAATATGTCATTTTTTCCTCTGAGATTGCTGAATAATAACATCACCACAAGAAATGTCAGCTGATAAACAGTGTGCATACAATTTCCTAACTTTGTCATCATGGTCACATGGAATGTCACTAATTATAAGTCCCTTTTACAAATGAGGAGACCAAAACTAAGACTGCATTTATCAAGTGCACAAAACTCATAAGTGGACTGAGGCTAGACTGTGAAGCCATTCGTACAGAGCTGAAGAAAGTACAGATGAAATGTGCATGTATATATTAACTCCAGGGGATGAATGTGCTAGAGATATTAATCTCAACTTACCAAGTAGGAAAATGGAAAATTCAGAGAGTTTAACAAAAACAAAGACTTTTTTTCTTCTTACAAATTAAAAATGTATTTTCCAAGTAAGACAAAGTAAGTATCAAGGTTTGTATTGTTGTCTAGCATAACAGTAAAACAAAATATTAGTGAAAAAAAAGAGGCCATGAATTTGAAATAGTTCATTTACTTTTAGCATTGAATAATAGTCCACTGTCTAGATGGGCTGTGATTTATTATTTGTCCTTCACCTACTGAAAACCACCTTGGTTACTTCCAAGTTTGTGAAAAGAACTACTATAAATAATGGTGTGCACATGCATTTTCAATTGACTTGGGTAAATAACAAAATGTGCGACTGCTAAATTATCTGGGTAGATTTAGAAATTGTCAAGTAGTTTTCCAAAGCAACTATACCATCAGCCATAAATGAAAGGTCTTATTGCTCTCCACATAGACTTGCATGTGATAGTGTCAGTGATTTAGATGTAGGTCATTTGGTTAGATATACAGTGCCACATTATTGTTTTGTTTAAACTTGCAATCTCTAATAGCATACAATGTGGAACATCTTTTCATAACAGAAACATCCTAGGGATGGCCATCTATGAAGGGTCTTGTGCAGGCAATACCAAAAGAGAGTTAATAGCATCTTCGTAATGATATTGAACAAGTTTCTCTACCTTCCTTTATTGGAAAAGTAAAAAATTGTTATGGTACTCCGGTAAGTACCACATTGAAGAGAGATGGGTTGTCTTCCACTTGCTCACACCCTTCTCATTACATTATGCTGTTCAATCATTACTGAATTCGAAGTGATCTTTAAACAGAGGTATCCTGAATATTCACCCCAAAAGAATCCTTCTTTGCATCTTGTATCTTTGCCTTACATTTCTACTAATAACTCTTTAGGAGTTTTCTCATAAAATATATTTAAGAAAATATTTCTAGCAACCAAAAATGCTTGATTTCCTTCTTAAACATTAATCATGTTAAGGTATATTTAGAAATATATTAATACATAAGGGCACTTCATATGCAATTTTTTGTAGTATAAGTGTAGAAAGCTATTGTATTGATAATATATATGTATATATACATATATATGTATCACTTAATGGCAGGAAGACTTCTGAGGAAACTGTTGTTAAGCAAAACTGTTCTTATGCAAACATGGCTTGTGATTGCATAGACTAATATAGCCAGAAGCTCACTAGGAGTTATAATCTCATGAGACTCTCATTGCTGGAAACTGTCATGACTGCCCACTAGGAAGAAAACAGCACAGGAGGTAAGGACTTGTAAAAGAACTCTGGGCAGAAACAAACTTTGAAACTTTGCTTTATAACCTTCTAAAGTAGATAAAGTCTGATGTAAAAGGAAAAAATCCTTTAGCGTAGCGTTGCTCACATTCATTCTACTCAAGTCTCTCATGCCCTCCGTGGATGAGTGGTTCTGATGATCCTTTAGTCTCTGGGTAATGATGCCAGAGAGGTGCCTGTATCTGGAATTGTGCGCATTTCCACCCAAGTACTTCTAAAGGACCTTTTCACATAAACACTTTCTCAAGAACTTTAAAATATTTTAATGAATTTTCATTAAATTTTGTCTGCCTTGAAATGGTCTTATTTTTCATAAAGTATGCTAATTTTTCCTCCCCAAATTAAGTCACCCAATTAAGTGGTTAAAGGTGTGTTTGTAATAAGATTTCTAGGTAAAAAACATTATAATAAATTATTTTTTATTTTCTTCCATCCTCAACATCAAAAACAAAGATAGGATAGTTCTTCCTGGTCCACAAACATCTTCAGCACCATATTGTTCTATGGCATGACAAAGAAAATGTAATAACCATAGAGGTTACAAATATAGATGTTCCCCCAAATATGTTTGAACACAAAAATATAAAATGTAACTATCAAAAATGCTTTCCAACATTTGAAATACTTATAGAACAATTCTGATTTTCATTCATAATCATGACTATATCTCCCTAGACATAAATTACAACTGAAAGATGAACCAAATCATTGTTAGTAAGACAAAACATACTGACAAAAAGATAAAACTGATCCAAAAATAAATGTCCAAAGAATCAATACCTCCAAAATTAGTAGATATTTTCACCCCTTCCTTTCTGTTTTTGGAGGTTTTTTTTTTTATCTTTTTTGAGAACTTTGAACACAGCACTTACTCTATACCTCTCCCATCCCAAATGTATCATTCCTCCATTGCCCATCACAAATTCACAGTTTTTCTTTAATTATCCATAATTATATATCTATACACACACACATATGTATATGTGCACACACACACACACACACACACACACACACACACACACACACATATTCTACTGGGTCCATTTAATATTGCTCATTTATCCCTGTGTCAGGGGTAACCACTTGGAACTAGATATCCTATGTGAAAGCTCATTACTGGAAGAAGATACTTCTCCACCTTTCAGCATCCTTTGACCGCCTTTTTTTTTTTTTTTTTTTTGGTTTTTCGAGACAGGGTTTCTCTGTGTAGTTTTGCACCTTTCCTGGAACTCACTCTGTAGCCCAGGCTGGCCTTGAACTCACAGAGATCTGCCTGGCTCTGTCTCCCGAGTGCTGGGATTAAAGGTGTGCGCCACCAGCACCCAGCCCACTTGTAGCTCTTGATCTAGGGCAGTGATTCTCACACTTCCTAATGCAGTGACCCTTTAATATAGTCACCTCATGTTGTGATGGTTCCAACCATAAATTATTTTCATTGCTACTTCATAACTATAATTTTGCTACTGTTATGAATTGTAACATAAATATTTTTAGAGCTAGAGGTTTGCCAAAGGGGTCATGACCCACAGTTGAGAACCACTGATCTAGGGGGTGGTGCTGTGGGATAATGCTTTTGTACATTGGTTTGATAAAATGCTGATTGGCCAGTAGCCAGACAGAAAGTATAGGCAGGATAAGAGACAAGGAGAATTTTGGGAAGAGGAAGGCTAAGTCAGGAGACCCAGCCTACTGTCCTGGGAGCAGCATGTAATGGCACACAGGTAAAGACACAGAACATGTGGTGACATATAGATTAACAGAAATGGGCTGAGTTTAAGTGTAAGAGCTAGTCAGTGGTAGGCCTGAGCTAATAGCCAAGCAGTTTTAATTAATATAAGCTTCTGAGTGATTATTTTATAACTGGCTGCAGGGTCCCTGGGGCTGGGCAGGACCGGAGAAAACTTCAGGTACAGGAGTGGGACCTTGTGAAATTTCCTCTGTCCATGATGGCATGTCAAGTGTATTGTCATTATGCTAGACTAGTTCAGGAAACCATATTTTGAAATTTCATGGGTGCATTTTTCCTGTATGCCTAGGCTGTATCCCTAGCCACTGATATCACAGTCCTCTAGTTCATAAAATCTGTCCACCATCTTTTCTGTGATGGTGCCTTTGTCTAAACTATAGGTACTCAAGTGAAGATCTCTATCAGTTGGGGTTGGGATCCTCACAGACCCTTAGTCTCTACATTTTGGCCAGTTGTATGTCTTGAAATAATTTCTATCTGTTGTTAAAAAGAGGCATCTTTGATGAGGAATGAGAGCTACTCTTTCCTGTATGCATAAAGGGAAGTTTAGAGCACCATTAAGAATTATAATGGTTTAGGAAAATGGCAGCAGGGTCCCCTTTCAGATCTATGACCACTCCAGCCAGGGGTAATCAGCTAAGGTTACAGTATCAAGAATGAATTCTCTCCTATTGAGTGGACCTTAAGTCCAATTAGTCAACTCTTGTTTACCCTGAGATGAAGGTGTGACTACTGCATCATTATGAATATCATGCCAGTTCAGTCATTCTTGTGATTTGTAGACTTTACAACTGGGCTGGACAGATTTCTCCCTACCCTGGTCAGCCTGCATAGCATCTCCTGATATATGAGGGCCAGTCCTCAGGGAGGAGGTTCTGTGCCAGTTCTAGCTCAATTCCTCCAAGCTCTGTGTCTGAATTATGCTGTGTCTATAGCAATATAGGTCTACATTCAAATTCTGGAAGGCAACCAAGGTCAACAGCAATAGCCCATAATGTTTGGAAAGACTCATAGTCCACAAACAACAACCTGAGGCAAGTTTTCCCATAACTTGGGTTGTTATAACAGTCCAAGGCTCTTGAAGCAGGCATTGTCACCCCATGTGGCACAGTTCCATATATAGAGAATAGCATAAAATAATAGAACAGAATAGGGTTCTATAGGTATACATTGTAGTATCATTGCATCTACAGGACAACTGCTTTCCCCTACCCCAATCAAAAACATAGTTTCAGTACTGAGTGGGTGACCAAATTTGACTTTAATCCTGTATTGTGTCATATTCTGTTCATTGCTTCACTAAACATCAGAAAAATTATTCCTAAATCAAGATTAGCACATTCTTTCTGGGATTAAATGTTAATTAAATAAACAAATGCATTAGGTACAGCATGTTCTTATTATATAATAGATAAATTAACTTAGAAACAGTACCTCTAATTTTGTTTTGTATTTTCTTGCTTGTTGATTCTTCTAATACCCAACTGTTAATCTTCAAAGATATACTTACCATGGTAAGACATTGAAAATATTTTCCCAAAGAAATTTTTAACAAGAAATCTGGAAAGGAGGACGTGGTACTTGTGCCAGATTGCTGATGCAAGAAGGAAGAGGGGACAAGGTTAATACGGAGCCAAGGGACCTCAGAGGCAGGTGTGAGAGGCAAAAGAGCAGCAGCAAAGTTCACTGGGAGGAAACTGATGGATGTGGAGGACAACTAAGAAAGGAGACGGGCAGCAAGGGGAAGCAGACAGTAAGAAGCTCTCCTGCTGGGAGGCAGCTGCAGAAAACATCTGTAGACACATCTCCATCAGCACCAGGAGTTAGGGTCCCTTCCCCAAAGGCATACAAAAGAAGCTTAGCTACCTGCGGTATTTCGTTGAAGGGCATGCACAATGCTCCCTGAACCAGTCGTAATTATTTTATGACAACTCCAGTTCTGCTCTCCCAGTGGATAACATATGTCAAAGCAGCATTTAGTATTGATTGAAACAAAGGGAAATCCTTTAATTCATCTCTCTTCCCACGATGTCATGCCTGCCTTATTTCACCCTCATTTGTCTGAAGGAAAAGAGGGGCAAAAAAGCATTTCCTTTCAAGGAGAGATAAGACACAGCTCTGATCCATTCATCATGTAACTGTTTTTGCCTGGTTTTACTTCCAAGGTAAGAAAAATCCTGTCAACACTGCCCTGTCACACTGTCATTGAATGCAACAGTAGGTATGACAGAGGTACTAGCAGCTGGAAGAGTGCAGTGTCTAAAGTGGCAGTATTCATGACGGGGCTGGCCACCTGGAAGACTGCACATGTCATTAGAAGATGGCTGTGGGAAGCATCAGCCTTCCCGCTTTCTCCCTTGCACATCCTATGCCCCTGTGTTCCACATTATCCCATTTACAGCTCATCCAAGGCTAATGTAGCAGAAAAGAGACATGGGGAAATCAGAGTGAGAAATCTTGCAAATGGAGAGAAAATTCTTTATTCTGACAAGTAGAGTTCATAGTTTTGAAAAAGAAAAATATAGTATAGATTTCTAGACACACATTACTTACCTCTTGCCATTTAACTCATTCAATCAGCTGAATAGCAGCCCTCATGGAGGGAGTGTATTTTGTGGGTCAATCACAGGCATATTTGTGTGGATGGACTACTGTACAGAGCCAGGGTCTCCAGGTCAATGATGAGCCAAATTCTGTTGATGGTCTGATGGTGCCACTCCCAGAGCTACTGCTTCTGAGTGCTGGTGCTTTTGAAGTGTGGCCAGCTGAAAGAAGCAAGCAACCACACAAAATATAATGGAGCCCATAAGAGGCCAGAGCATAAAATGCACAGACACAATTACCTGATTGTTAGGTGTTCCATTCAATTTCAGAAGTCTACTTTATCTTCACAATGACTTGCTGAGCTGTGTTGGAAAGTCATTAAACTTTCTATGCTACTGAGTCTTTCAATTTATAAAATAAGTTAATAAAAGCAATTTGATATAGAATAGTGTTCCACATAAGCAGGTGTCCTTGAAATCATTCACTTTAAGAGATCAAATAGATTAGCTTCCTATTGACAGCCTCACATGCCAGCACAGAAAGTATCTATCTATGAAGGACAACAACCAAATGCCTAGGACATTCATAAAACCCAAATTTGGTATTGGTAGGTATCTGAGAAGACCCCTTCTCTGTTCTCGCTCAGGAAAATTAGCATTTTTTTAATTAGAATCAAGAAGTCCAACCTTTCAGATAAACAAATAGTACAGTTCTTTGTATATTTAGAAGAGAATATTCATGAAGGAGAATCCACCATTACCAAGAATCAAACAAATAATTGAGATCTGAGCTAGCTTGACAGCTTGAGTTTGATCTCCTAGATGACATCACAGGAGAGAGAAATTACTCCCACAAGTTGTATTCTGACCTCCACATTCAAGCCATGGCACATGTATGTCCCCAACATACACAAATACATACACACACACACACACACACACACACACACACACACACACACACACTTCAAAAGCATACTATTTCTCTAATAATTTTTGACTCATCATCTGGGAAAGAAAATATCAGAAGAAAAAAATTTAACAAATAACCACCCTAGAAAAACAATCTAGGCAAGGGCATGAAGAACATTTTACGGAACACAACTTTAAATCTCACATACTTCTAGTCTTCCTTATCTTTAGGAAAGGACGTATAAAAAAAAAAATCCATGTAGAAACCTACTACTTTATAAGTTAACCAGAAAATGCAATTAAATTAAAAGGTATTTGAACGGTAGTATCCTGTGTGGTTATATAGTTCTCCTCCCAGAAGCTATAAGCTCTAAACACAAATCCCAATGGCAGGTACAGAGTACCTTCTTGTTAGTTATTGGCCAGAGAGACAACAGAAGCTTCCATAACAGTACAAGCTCTTATCAATACTCTTGACTGCCCACTGAAGGTGGATGGTAAAACTCTGTTGCTGAAGACACCACATATTTTGGATTAGCGACTGAGCTGAAGCTTCCTTCCTGCTGTCTGGCTATAGTGCCAGAAAGTGCTATCAGTTGTCTTACCGAGTCAGGGACATTTCATGCTTTAAGAGACCTGCACAAACGATAAACCCACTGGTACAACAGTGATACGGCTGTTTTGGAAATAACCAGCCACTCACTGATTGGACTTGGGCTCCTCTCCATGAGAAATAATACATACATGGTAGTATAATTGTTGTCAAGTGCTTATGACTTTGAAATTCACAGACCCTAGGGGACAAGGCAACCTACCATTGTTATTTGGTTAAATTATCATGTAGTTAAAACAGCCTTTTAAATATATGTGTTTATACCCATAGCCTAGTGCCACTCTCAGCTTTGCTCAGAGGGGCGTGTTTTTGTGGTAGGTGAAAGTTAATAAAGAGATTTGCAATTAGTCAAAGTGCTGAGAGAAGGTGACCCTTCAGTGCTCTGTTCTGGATTGGATATCAACATCACCTGACCTGAGTTCCAGGGGCCAGCAAGGAAGGAGTAGTAGAATGATTCTAAGAGCTGGAGGCTAGGGCAAGTGCTGTGAGACACTGTCTATATGACTGCAGTCTTGAACACATAAGAGCTAGGATGACCTGCACAGACCTATACCAAACAGGAGAGAAAGAACTGAAAGCAAAAGGAGGAATAGTTTGTGCACAATATTTTGGGGAACACAGTATCACCACAGGTTTGGATGGAGAAGAGGTCAGTAGGGTTGGGAGGGAGAGAGGAGGGGGTTACAGAGGATGACCATGATCAAATACACTATATTTATGCATGAAATTTTCAAAAATAGGAAAGTAGGAACAAGGAAAACAAATATCTTGCCTGCATAAATATCATCACACAATTAGTCTGAGTTGAAGATGATGACCGCTACCAGAAGCAAATGCCACTCTCCAGGACTTTAGTTGTTTCTAGCTTGGCTGAACACAAGGAGAGAGTGCTGGCATGAGCAGAGGCATAGCAAGTTATATCTGTGTTTGTGTATGTGCATGAGACTTTTCTAAAATACGTCGATACGTGGTCCATACTCCTGTGCAGTGAAGTTCATGGAGTGAAGGTCCATTAGCACACATATTCGCCCGTGTGAAATAAGATCTATCACTTCAGTTAGGTCATACATTTCTTGAAAGGAAAGACTGACAGCTTTTTACCTCTTATTCCCAACAAATGGTGAAGGAACAAAAGATAATGATTTAGGGCCCACTCTGTGAAAGCACCTTGCCTCTTGCTGTGGTTGGCTTTTTACTCACTCTGCTTTTCTGCCTGACTTTGAAAGCATGAGCCACCACCTGTGCCCCTCATTGCCTGTTTTTAAAATGAGCTACCTAATTATAGGGTTTTAAATTTTTACATTTTCCCATCAAGCCTGCTGTTGCTTATATTTGTCAAAATTGAATGCCTGCCCTTTGAAAGGTCATTTCTAAGGCGTAAGCCTGTTTGTTTGTGTGATTACAGCAAATCTCACCAAAGCATGGTGTTCAACAACAGCCACGCTTTTCTCTGCCCTGTGCAATAAATAAGGAAGCTAAAAGCCACTATTTCTTTTTAGCTGTGAAGATCAACCTTTAAATACATCTATAGTGTATGGCTTGCCTTTTTCATATTTTCAAGCAGTTAATATGACACCAAAAGTCTACAAAAGTACCCATTTTCAACTGGCTTTTTTGAAAGTTAAGAATATTATTACATATGGAATACAAAAATAAAACAGTAAATTTTCCTAGTTGATTCAGTGAAGTTTGTCTTCCAGTCACAATTTTCCTTTTTTTATAGATTTAAGAACTAAATAATCATTTGTTTATTTTTGCTGCAATATATTAATATATTATTCAATAGAAAAATATAATCTTTTAAGAAGACTTGGTGACAGTCTAAAATATTATCAAATATATGCCATCTGAATAAAAACAAAAAGAGAAATTAAAAACTTGTGAAGTTCTAAAAAGGAGCTTTACCAGGAATGGGTGGGTATTAGTTACAACAGACGCATGTTGAATTTGACCAGATGTTTCTGGGGAGCCATTGCATAAAGGGATATTCCTCAGCTACCATTTCTCATTCTAGAGATACCATCACATTCCTCATAACAGTAATGAATTCATGGGGGTCATAGAACCAAATATTGGTATTGATTTTGGGTATTGATAACCATGATCTAAGGGAATCATGTACCATAACTTGAAGAAGTGAAGAAAGAACCCAGCAAGACTCACTGATATACAGCATAAAAACAAACAAACAAAAAACTCACCAACTTTGTGAACTATTATTAAAGTTAATAAAAAATGTCAGCAATCACAGCAGTAAAGTTTGCACATTGTGTGCCTGTTAAACACATTGTGACATATACTTAAGCAGAACTCCCTTATGATGATGGTCAGATATCTAATTCAGAGTTGTGTTCTGTAGTTGGTAGAGTTGTTGCATGACTTTTCCTGTGAATATATGAAAAATAAAATGCCTTGTCACCCTAGATAGATTACAAACAAAAGACCAAAGAAACAATTCACCCAAATCTAATTTGGTGAGACAATTTGTTTATTAGGATTACTTACAGGATCCTAGATGAGAAGTTAGTCACAGAAGTATGGGTGACTCAAAGAAAGTTGCATCACCAAAGAGTCCACTCAGCATTAGTTAGGACCCACAGAAGCCACATGCCTGGAGCTCCCTGCACAAGCTTAAACAATTTCCTCCTCTAAGCAACTGTTTGCTGCTCAACTGTTTGTCACAGAGGTGCCCTAGGAACCATGTAACTTTGGGAGCCACCAGGGCATGACATGTTTTATAGACTTGTTGAGCCTTTTAGATTTGTTAACTTCCTACCCTTATTAGCTTACATCCAACAATCGTCTTAAAAATAATTACACTACTTGTTTTGATACCTTAGAAACTGCAGGTATACAATTGTATTCTTTCTTATAGTTATATTGAAAAAGTAAAGCCTAAAGGCTGGATATAGGAATTAACATTAGATTTGGTTTGCACAAACAGAGGGCTAATGTTTTGCTAAATGTGTAATGTCCCGTGTCCAGTGATTATTTTTACAAGTTTTTTTATTAATGGGATACAGTGCTGACCATTTGAGTATGGAAACAGGACAAACTTATGTTTAAAACTATACATTGTCTCTCTCGGGAAACATAACTTAGCAACTTGCAATCAATACTTTGTAGTTAAATTTTTCATTGGGCAGCCAGCTCACAAATAATGACACTGAGACATTATTATTTACAAAAGCTCAGCCTTATCTTAGGCTTGTTCCACTAGCTCTTATAACTTAAATTAACCTGCTTTTATTAATCTACATTTTACCATGTGTCTTTTTATCTTTCTTTCATTCTGTATGTCTGACTCCCTCCATGTTTCATTGGCTTCTCTGCTGCACCTTGATTATCTTCTCCTACTTCTTCTCTCTGCCTTGATGTCTGCCCCCCCCATACCTCCTTCTTAGCTATTGGTCAATCAGCTCTTTATTAAACCAATCACAGCAATATCTCTTCACACAGTATACAAATATCCCACTATAATACCTCTATTTTATCAGCTTCAAAACAGTAATTATATCTTGGAGATGACTACAAGTAGTTGCTGAGTAAGAAATTTCATCCGTCCATAAGCAACCTTTCATGCTTGTGTAAAGTCTAACATCAGAAATACTTCTCATGATCTGAGTTCTGCAGATTATTTTCTTAATTTTGCTAGTGATATGTACAATGCTGCAATGAAGCAAGAGGAAGCTTCATTTTCATTGACACTATCACTGAAACCATCCATTATTTACAAATTCCTACCACCTGTATGCCTTTGCCTGGAAACATGTATTTTAGGAGGAGAAAGTCAACATGCAGTCAGTAAATACATGTATATCATAAAGAAAATCCAGCAGCCACTTCAAAATGTATTTCTAGCAAACTAATATATTTTGAAACTACAGCAACTGGCATTATCTCAAAAAAGATTACATACACAAGATCCACATAACATCAAAGTAGTCAAAATTCTAACAGGGGTTGGAGAGTAACAGCTACTATCACCTCTATCACAGGAACAGCTGATAACTGCTGAGGGAGGGAGAGTCACTCTCCTTTGCAGATGCAGCCACTGGTTGATTACTCATACTGCTACTGCTAGAACACAGTTGGTCTGTAGTTCAGAACTATACAACAGCTTTATGAAATAATTTATCTTTTCTTAGTAACCCATCAGATGCCTACACAAACTACATAAACAGAATGGTTGGTAGACAAGTCAGCATGGGATCTGGGAGTTCAGACAAAATCTTTATGCTTGAGATGTTTGAGAAAGCATGGGAGATGAGCGTAGTTAGACAGGGATTGGGTCTCACGGCCAAAAATTCATGGCATCATGAGCCAAATCCAACAAGAGAAAAAAAATGCCTCAGTGTTCTGGGTATCCTTTATGGATTGATGCATTTCTTTATTTCCAATTGGTAATTTTTACCTTACGCAGATGGGGCAAGAGACTATACATGAGTGTCAATATTAGTGGGTGGGGTACAAATGGTTGGGCAAAGTAAAGGGAATATTCTGATAGGCGCTTTACCTCTGATCATTGTAGCCACTTTTCAATATAGTGTTCACTTTAAAATACTACAGAGATAAAAATAAGTATTACTTAAAAATTAGTTCTGTAGTTTAAAAAAAAATATTGAATTAAGCCCCCCTCTTAGATCAAAAAATGAAGAAAAATTTGAACAATTTAGTGAGATGCTAACTACAAAGATACATGGCTAGTGTATCTTTGGTGCCTAGAAGGGTGAAAATAACATGACAGAATGCCTTCCACTATGTTCTGGTGCTGTCTTAACTTGATTAATTGCCAACTGCACACCTATATATGACGATTTATACAGCTACAAACAGACACCATTGCTTCTCCTCTGTAACATGCACATGCTCAGAATTTTGCCTCCTTGTGTCTGATTTGTAAAGATCCTCAATCTAATTATTTCTTCTCCTGGCATTTTTCAATTTTAGGGTCCCTTATTAACCATGATTTCTGTTTTTAATCCAAATTCCCAATACAGATTCTATCTCTGACTTCAAGTTCCTGCCCATAACTGGTAT
Source organism: Peromyscus eremicus (assembly GCF_949786415.1). Lineage (NCBI taxonomy): Eukaryota > Metazoa > Chordata > Mammalia > Rodentia > Cricetidae > Peromyscus > Peromyscus eremicus. Next base: position 14,228,338 of record NC_081429.1, on the reverse strand, counting down.
TTAATATACTAGTAGTACTCTCCTTGGTTCCCCCAACTGAATCAAGAGACCAGAGTTCCACTTGTCAATGGCTTTGCATAGAGAATATTGAATTGAGAAGGATTTTTTTTTTTTTGCAGCAGGACTGATTTCATAAGAAAGAAAACAATGAGGACCTAAAGAGAGGGCTCAGAGGTTAAGAGCACTGGCTGCTCTTGCAGAACCCTGTAGCTAGAAGTTTTTCTGTGTCCCAGCCTGCCAGCGATTGGGACAAATCTCTCCCACTAGCATCCCCCAAGTAAACACAAAGAGGCTTATATTAATTATAACTGCTTAGACATTAGCTCAGGTTTATTGCTGACTAGCTCTTATACTTAAATTAACCCATAATTCCTATCTATGTTTAGCCATGTGGCTTGGTACCTTTTCTTAGTTCTGCCTTGACATCTTGCTTGCTCTGTGTCTGGCTGGCGACTCCTGATGCAGCCCTCCGTCTTTCCAGAATTCTCCTCATATGTTCACCCCACCTATATTTCCTGCCTGGCTACTGGTCAATCAGCTTTTTATTAAACCAGTGTACAAAAGCGTTATCCCACAGCAGAACCCAACATGATGGCTCACAACACTCTATAACTCCACTCTCACAGGATCTGACACTCTTCTGGCCACCATTGGCACTGAATGCACGTGCTACACAAACATACATTCAGACAAAAATTCATAAATATAAAATAAAAATAAATAGCCTCTAAAAAATGAATAGATTATACTCAACATATACCACTGATGAAAATGAAACTAAGTCTGTATTTTAGGTAATTTAACAGAAGAAGAGACTTATGACATAGCATCAAAATAAGAAAAAAGCTGTGACAACAACCACTAGGAAAACATATTGATTTGATCCTAATAATAGTCAACATTAGTGATACTTAAGCATATCACGCTAAACCTTAATTTAAGAAGCAAATTATAAAATCAATAAGGCATGTAGGCACAGTTAATGAGTCCTAGCATGTTTTATATCTTAACAGAAGAAACTTAAGTTTCTGAAACCACAGCAATATAGGATCCCTATATCATATTCGAATAACCAGAGAAATCAGTTGTCAAAAAATAGAAGTAATGTACTGTATAAAATGAATTTCAAAAAACACTTCATTTTCATTCCATGTTGAAAGAGTGGTTGAAAGAAACAAAAATAAATCAACTCCTTAGCTATGTGAAAAATCAATTTTTAACAAGCCTAAATGCTCTGGTTTGAAACTGTCAGCTGAGGAATTCTGCGTCAGAATTTTTAACTTGGATTTAATTATGCTCAAAATTTTCCATCCATACTGATTCTAGGCCCTCTAAAAAATCCTTAACCATGACTACAACCAAAATTGACTTTTAAATACTCTTTTAAATCGTCCAGCTTCAAATGGGTCATTTTGGAGCCATGTTTCACTTCTAACATTATTTTGCATCAGTGATCATTAAGCACCTATCAGGTAAGGCAAAGGAGATCAAAGCCTTCTTGAGTAGATGTGAACTTCAAGTTCAGTGAAGACTGGACTGCTCAATTTCTGCAGTCCAGCACCCAAGCTCAACTTTTGGATCACTGCACTTCACTTTTCTTTCGAAGGAAGTTTAGACACACCTGTTAGATACTGAATTCTGTGTATGCATTCAACAACAAACGTCAATTTTCCTTAACATATATTTGTTCTGACATAGAAAATTGACTCTATATATAATTTGGCATAGTCAACCAAGAGACTAAAAAAGGATTACACAGAAATCAAAATGAAATAATCAAAATGTCTTTGTCATGTGCTTAGAAAATCTGTGGCCTAGAAAACAATACTTATCTTCTTGTATATGGTAATGTGATACCTTTGGTTGTTAGTGATATTTATTTGATATCACTATAATGGGTTATAGCATATCACCATCACCATATCCGGTTTATAAAACTTTGATTAGTTTAGTGAGCTATTTTTAACTACAACTAGAAATATTCCATGGGTGGCATGATCAGTCCCACTTATCAGGATTCATATACATACTGTAGCATTTATGACTCATTTTAAAAATTCAAATGTTGAGGGATAAATAAATCAAATGTCACATTAGCATTCAAAAATCAAGAAATTTCACAGAAAAATTCAGAATTTTTCATTTATTTATTAAAACCACAGTACTGAGATTGAATTTTCAAATGGAACAATCAATAGAAGCCTTTTTAAACCAATTCTACCTTCTTCAGGTGTCCTGCAGTATTAACTGTTCCCTAATGTTTACTCCAAGGATAAACAACAGGACTCATGTTTCTGTGACACTGTAACCTACCTAATAATCAATACCTACTAACCACACATAGGAGCTCCATTAATTCAACTCTTCAGTGACATCTATTATAGTTAACAACATCCATTAGGAATGTTCATAGCAAATAAAATTAATACCTAACTAGAATTAATTTAAGATGTGCAATTATTTGTTATCTTTTATGTCAAGAAGTTTTGAACTGCAGGTTCTTAGGTGGCCTCATTTAAGAACTCATCAGTACATCATCACTTGAGCTCCCAGAGTTCTCAGCCTCCTGTTTAGTCATCCAAGCATATTGCCATGACTTCTTCTAATACCTTTTCTCATTATTTAAATTGTACAGCATTATTTCTAGTGTCAGAAAAGTCTGACCAAAGTTCACAGTAAAGAATCTTCCTTTCCATGTATCCTATTATCATTGTGCAAATATTTCCCCAAATATGTCAAGTGAAATTCCTCTCACAGTTCATGTTCACACCAGGGAGGCCAGAACCCAGAAAACACATCACATTTTCTTTATTCCAGGTTCTCCAGAAAAGAAGAAAATCAGCAAGGTGTATGTAGTTGTATGAAGAAAGAAATTTAGTTTATTAAATGGCTTACAGGATTAAGGAGTCTGCTAAATCCAAAGTCTAGAGGGAGGGTTAGCATGCTAGATACCAAAGTAGAGCTAACACTTTTGCTCAAGTCCCAAAATCATCTTCCAGCAGGATGCCTTTTGCAGAGGTCAGTCCTCTGGTCTAACCAGGTCTTCAACTAATTGGAAAAACTCCACCTTTCTTATAGGGAATGATGTGCTTCATACAAATTCCAGACTCCGAAATGTTGATCTCACCCAAAACATTCTTAGAAAAATCTAGTGTAATGTCTCAGTTAATCCAGGGATCATGGCCCAGCCCTGTAGACACATAAATTTCACCATCACACTTCAGAAAAATGTGACCATGGAGAATAAAGAGTGGGAATAGAGGAATAATTACTTCAGACTGAAAGTGACCCACTTAAAAGACACACTGGTTAATTATATTGCGTAAATTCACAGGTTCAATGGGACTGATCAACTTGAAAGAAAATTCAGACTCTTAAACAACATTCAAATGAATGAGATGAATAGTGAAATGAGCCTCTACAAAAAGAGCTAAGCCACATGACCACCTCAGAAGCCAATGTGATTTCAAGCATAGCTATTTGGACCTTCTTATATGAAGGTTGACTCATTGTCCATTTCATAAAATCATTCTTACATGACAAAAATGAAATGGTATCATCTTATTTCATCATAAGAACCACAGAATACCAGTAGCTATCATAATAACAGTACTTCAGAGACAACAGAGCACAGCCATTGAAAGTTCAGGTTCAGATACATCCACTTTCCTTCACATTTCATAATTTAATTTCTCTTTCTCTCTGAGAGAAATGTCATTTTGCATATATGTCTCCTTTTCATTCTCCATTCTTCAGTTTGCTGAACAAGAAAGCTTATGCTATTTCCTTGCTGTGACTTGTCCATCAATAAACATAGATATGAAAGTACCTCTGTAGTAGGAAACAGAGTCCTTTGGGCATATGCTCATGAGTAGTACTGTGGTATCTCCATTTTTAATTTTTTGAGGATCATCCAATTCTATTTCCATTGTGGTTGTATTTGTTTACGCTTTCACTAGCATTGGATGATTGTTCCTCTTTTACCAAAGCCTCACCAACATTTGTTGCCGTATGTTTTCTTGTACAGCCACTGTGACCATGGTAGTATATTCAGTGAGGTGCCCCAGTCTCAGAAAGACAAGTACCAGTGGCTTTTGGGGATCTGTAACACGAATCGTAAAAGGTCTTATTAATAAAAACAAACCAGGAGCCAGGTATTGGAGTGAACGCTGAAAGATCAAAGAAACAGAACAGGCCAAAGCTAATCTCACCTTGCCAGCTTCTCAGCTGATCCTGTTTCCTCAGATTGAAAGTCTCTGAGTCCTCATCTGAATGCATCTCAGCTGAACTGCTGCTAAAAGCTAAAAGCTAAAAGACCTCTAGTTCCTGGTCCTCACGCCTTATATACCTTTCTGCTTCCTGACATCACTTCCTGGGATTAAAGGTGTGTATCACCATGCCTGGAAGTTTCCAGTGTGGCTTTGAATTCACAGAGATCCAGATGAATCCCTACCTCCAGAAGGCTAGGATTAAAGGTGTGTGTGCCACCATTTCTGACCTCTATGTCTATCTAGTGGCTATTCTGTTCTCTGATAAGTTTATTAGAGTGCACACTATATTGGGAAACACAATATCACCACAGGGATCCTAATTTTTAATGTTTATGTATACACAAATAAGGGCTTGTGAGAGTGGATACAGAGCATGACCCTAGATAACAGACTGTGAGGTATAAACAAGAAATGTTTGAGAGAGTGTGAAGAGAGGCAAAACGTCATCGTCACATGTGACATGGAGATGGAAATGAGGCTATGTGGTGAGAGACCACAAGAGAGGGTGGAGGGTAGGGAAGAAACTGAAGAGAAACAAAACTTGTCTGAAAATGTCATGAAGCCTAATTCATAATTTAATGAAGCTTTAAATTTTTATTTCTCCTTTTTTTTTATTATGTATAGACCCTAAACCTTGAACAGGGTCAAGACTTGTCGTAACAACTTCTTCTACCACTACTACTACTACTACGACGACGACGACGACGACGATGATGACGACGACAATGACGAAGATGATGCTGATGGTGGTGATGATGATGATGACAATGATGACCACCACCACTTCTTCTGAGAGTTCTGATCACATAAGAATGATATTGTCCTTTTTCCTTGGTCACTAGGATGCTAAAGTTAAAAGTCTGAGTCAGGCTTGATGGCACATGCCTTTAATTTCAGCACTCAGGAGCAGAAGGATGTCTTTGAGTCCAGGGCCAGCCTAGTCGGCAAAACAGCTATAGGCTAGCCAGAGATACACAGTGAGACAGTCTCAAAGCAACCAAAACCAAACCAAAAGCCCACGAAGTCTGATGTGGGTTTTGTAATGACAGGAGTCCAAAAAGCCTATGTATCTGCCGTGGAAATATCTCCTGTCCAATCTTCCTCATAAAGAGATATTTGCTGTCACCATTGATTTATATCATCTTATCTAGTTGTTAAATGTGTCACTGTAAATTCTATAAACACTTTGTGGATAGAGACATGGAATCAATGATTAAGGAGATTATGTTAAAATCAGAGTGACTCCTCCTTGGAAAGCTGAGAATTCCCAAAGCTGTTTAAACTTTTCTAGTTTTCTATTTGTTTTTCAGATATCCCAGAGGTGAAAACAGGCTCCCACTCTTCACCTTGATGCCACTACTGATCTCTCTAATTCTAGAAAAAGCTTTTCATCTCATTTTCTATACAAAGAGAGAACAACTTTCATTTAACCAACAGAAATTCCCCTTTTCATGTAACTTGTTAAGACACCCTTCTAACACCTAGACTAAGAAACTTAATGTGGTAAATACAACCCCATCAGAAACCAGAATTAGGAAGAAAAGTGTTTCATCTAGTAATATGCATCCTATAAATGGATGCATGATCCAAAGCAGTGCAAAAAAAGAAAAAAAATGATACTATTTAGGCAAAGCATTACTTCACACTGACTTTCATAATACACAAAACATTTTAGAATATTTTCCTTAATTTTTGTAAATATTAGTATATGACTTTAGAAAGCACTTGTGTGTCAACTTCTTGAAGAATATTCTTAACTCATGTTCTCCATGGTTTTTTCCCTAATCACAGTAATAAAATACAAGAATAATTAATATGTTTGCAGTTCCCTATAATTTTTCTGTCAGCTCCTTTCATCGGCTTCTGTTTTCTGGTGAATAATTTCATGCAATGAGAAAATGAGCAAAAATAAAAGATATGAATTCATTTTTTTTTCTCTCACCTTCCTAAAAACATTTCTAAAATGTTCTGGTATCTACTAATTGGTGTGTGCATGTGTTTCTGTGTATGTGTGTGCATAAGTTTCTCTGTGTGTTTGTTTTGTGTGTGTTTGTGTGTGTGTGTGTGTGTGTGTGTGTGTGTGTGTGTGTGTGTGGTTGTGAAAGTCAGATAAATTCTTCCATATCTTGCCATCTTAGTTTTTTGAGACAGCATCTCTCTATATACCTGGGGATCACCAATCAGCAAGTCTGGCTGCCCAGCAAGCTGGGATGGTCCTAGCTTTGCCTTCCATCCCCAGGACCACAGGACTGGATGGACTGTAGAGCTTTTTAACATGGTTTTGAGAATAAAACTCAGGTTCTTATGCTTGCCTGGCAACCATTTTACCCACTGAGCCACATTCTCATTCTACTAGCTTTTACTACTTTTAGGTGATACTCCTTGACAGTCAGTGCTACAGGCATGCTTGATATTGGTGATTACAAATTTCTCTGAAACTATTATTCAGTTGTATGGATTATTTTACCTCACATTACACATAGGCTAACTGAAAAGGATTAAACCTTTCTTGTCTTTGTAAGGACAATAACTTAATGGTTCAATAGCCCAGTTCCCACTGCCATATCTTCTCAGTGTAGTATAAACACCCTGATTTATATGGGGCAGAGCTAGTACAACAAGCAGCCAGATGCATGAACTAGTCTTCACAGTATCCCTGTGATTTTAAGATGGAAGAATTATGAGCAACCTGAATCTAGGTGCCTTTTAAGGAAGAAAAAGGACACCACAAGGCAGCCTCAGAGTGCCAAAGCCAGTGTATATGAAGGAGGAGTATTCCACAATATACCATATCAGGTATTCCTGCCTCAAAAGTTAATCTCACTGACTGCACTTTACATAGGACTATTTGTCAGAAAATTGCTTTCTGCTCATTATAACTCTCATACTCAGGAAAAAGGAATTGGCCACACCAGTAATATAAATACATTGTAGGTGCTTCCCTCCCTCTTTGTGATTAATTCTACCAGCGGTACAAATTTGCATGAATGAATGTCAGTGTGTTTTCTGCCCTGAACATTTCCTGCTGGCTTCAGTTCAGCCTTGCTGACATTTATTACAAACAATAGCTAAATATTCCTGATTTAATAGCTGCACTGGCCCCACATCTGAAGGTGATGTCTGTAATAAAAGCAGACAGGACGTGCTTATAACAAATACTAATCAGATTGTGTTTGCACGTGTAATGGATAAGCCTCAGACACACACCCATACACACACACACACACACACACACACACACACACACACACACACGCTGGTTACTTTAAATGCTGCTGCTAAAAGTCATAGTTCAGGAACATATTGGCTGCTTTATTTCCTTTTCATTTCTCTCCTTCCTCCATCTCCTTTAAGTAACCAAGGCCTCTGTGCACAATCAAGATTGAATATTATCCTCCTTTTTATCTGGAAAAATAGGACACTAAACACAGAAGACTAGCTGTGTCCTTTTATTCATCTTTTGTTGCTCCTTATAAACAAAGGGCATTGTCCCCTGATAAATTCCATTTTCTGCCTCTTATTCAAAGGTAGTTTACACACAAGCTCCGGCGATTCTCACACAATGAAGTGACTGGCAAAGATACAAATAACTTCCAAAGTTCTTTCAACCTGTTGACCCAGATGTCCCTTCTGAAAGATATAAACTAGCCTTCCACACCTCTTACAATTGATAAAGGAGACTGTAAAACCCAATCACAAAAAGAAGACACACTGTGCCTACTAAAGGCAAGCTTTAAAAGCCGGTGGGAATAAAAGGTGTCCCTCTCTTTATCCTACACAAACTGCACAAGCCTGTACATGGAAACTGAAGGTCAAATTAGCATTGTCTTCACCCTGACATTTAAACATGTAGGAATTTCACTCCTGTGGCATTCATTGTGAATATCTTCATGAAAATACAACTTCTCTTATTTTCCCATTTTTCCACTTTCCATTCCAGATCAAATTGTGCAGAAAATCATACTTAGAGGTGATTATAGTCACTAGGATTTTCACTTAAATTCTATTGAAATGCATTATCTGAAAAGCATTCATCTCTGTGCATATAATTTATATGGCAGTGGCTACAGAAGTCTCCATCACAATGTGCTTTAAGGTCGTCTACAGTGCCAACGCGGCCAACTCTCACTTGAAGTCTAAATATTCTGGACTCAGGCAGAGATGGGAAGCAGAGTATCTTTTTTATACTTTAATTTCCTATTCTTTGAAAATTTCATCCATGTATGCAATGTATTCTGATTATGTCCATTGCCGGCAGCTTCCCCACTCCAAGTGCCCCTGGGACCCTCCCCCCAAAAAACATACCTCCCAGCTCTTTGTCCTTTCTTTTATGACCAACTCCATGTCCATTTATCTGGAATCATTTGAGATGCTATAGCTTGACTTCCTCCACATCCCTATTCTCCTCAGGAATTCATGAGGACAAAGAGCAGAGAATATGAATTCTGGTCCAACTGGTTCTTCTAAAACTCTGCCTTTGGGGCTCTGCTCTTACCATCTAAGCAGCTAGACATCACCACCAGTGTGATTAGAATGGGTGCTTCCCATTTGGAAATGGCAGAGTTAACAACAAGAACAATCCTATTGCCTTGATATTCAGAGAGAAGTTTCAACTGTTCACTTTATTCCACTAGTTGATATGGTCTTCCATTTGGAATTTGTATCACCATTATTATATTCAAAAGATGTAGAAAATTAGGCAAAACATATTTCACAAATAACAACCAGATAAGGTGTATTCCTACTATGGCCTATTGGTGCCCTTCCTGTCACTTGTTACTTCATGGAAATAACAAACATTCCTCCCTACACTACTGTTATTACACCAGATGAACTAGAGACCATGTCTCACTCATCCTTATACTATGGACTATATATTGCAGATTCTTACCCTTCACTGGAAAAATGCTTTTATACATATTAAACTAATGTTTATTATCCAGAATCATTTAGTTCAATTCTTAGAAAAAATTTTATATCATGAAACAATATGTCTTTGCATTGATATGTTAACACTAGAAAGCAATAGATGTCTTCAATTTCATAGGCGTTATACAAAAACTGAAGAGAAAAAAATGGAATGGAGACTTCACTATACTTTACATAGCCAAAAATGTATGACTGATAATTAAATGTTTCATGAGAAATGTACAGATCATCAGAAACTCAAACATAGACTCACCTGCAAAGGGGCACATGCAAAGCAATGCTGTGACAATATTGGAGGGATGCTTTCACATTTTAAATGACCATATCAGTCATTTATTGGCTCGGAACCCAATAAACTATCCATTGCACAATAGAACCGGATTAAAGCTCATTTTGATCTAATGTCTTTAGCTGAGAATTGATCAAAAAAAAATCAAATTCTCTGTCTTTCCAAGCATCATCAGCTATATGGTCCCAAAGGTAACAGGAAGGTCTGTGACAGAGAGAAAATAGCCACGTTTCAGGCTTGGTATTTATAGACAAGGTCAGGGCTGTAGTTGGAGTTTTTTACTCTTTGGGGGTATGCCATCCAGCTCACAAATAAATACATGGACACTTATTCTTATTTGTGTATGTTCGGCCTTGGCTTGGCTTGTTTCTATCTAGCATTTCTAACTTAAATTATCCCGTTTCTCTTTAACTATGGTTTGCCTTTGGGCTTTTGTCTTTATTTTAAATATCTTTCTTTCCTTCTTACTTCATGGCTGGCACATTGGCTGGTGGCTGGCCCCTGGTGTCTTCCAGTCCTCCTTTTCTTGCTCCTCCCTCTTGTCTAGATTTCTCCTACTTTTTCTGTCTGCATGCCAGCCTCGCTATTGTCCGTTCAGCTCTTTATTAGACCAATCCACTGTTTTAGGCAGGCAAAGTAGCACAGCTTTACATAGTTAAGCAAATGCAACATAAAAGAATGCAACACATCTTTGCATCATTAAATATCCCACAGCATAAATGAAGGTAACACTTCTTAAGCTAATATTCAACACGGGGTTCTAGAAAAAATTCTAAGGAGCTGATAATAATTCAATTTAGAATTAATACCAAAGTAATTACATGGAGGCAATTTTTAAAGTGTTTCTTGAAGGGAGGGAGGAAGAAAACTGCACACAGGAAGCAGAGAGCAAAATTAATAGATGAGTAGAAAAGAAGAATAGCATTGCCATTAGATGAAAGAAAGGTGTGAAGGAAAATCTGAGCACAGCTCCATCTCCACTCTCAATGTTCTCTTACTTTGCCGTATTGTACATAGCTCCTGATCTAGAATATACATGGCATTTACAGCCTCCGATGCATCCATTACTTCCCTCCAATGTGTTCAGGAAAGCACAAGTTTGTACCTTTGCAAGTCCACATAACTTTTGAGACATAGCTTACCTTTCTATTGGGCCATTAGCCAGATCCAAACTCCTCACAATATGATGTATTTGAAAATCACTGCAGATCTCGATAGACTGCAGATTCTGATTCAGTCTCTGGAACTGGGGTGATATTCTGCATCTAGGAAGCATTTATGCTTCATACTGGTTCCTTAGCTACACTTCAGAAGAGAAAATCTAAACAATACATCAAACATAATTTGACCTAAAGAACAGACAGGTTTAAAAACTACTGCCTAATGCTGACACACTGTTTCCACAAAACTCAAATTTTGGTGTAATTTAAATATACTGCGTGTAATAACACTTTATATTCCCTCAGACCTCAGAATGTCATTATATTCCTTACCAACATGAAAGAAACATTTTAACCACTTCTTTTCTATATTTATCTCTTTCCTTTGTTTACTATATTCCTCTTAATGGGTTCGAAATGAGAAATGTTCACTCCATAGATTTTAATTACCTAAAATCCCCATTTCCTTATTGATTACCCAAAAGCAAAGTAGCTTTTTATGTTAACATTTCAAAATGTCCAATTTAATTTATGAATACAATATTTTTAGCTCAGTGTGTACAGATAATGCATACTGCTTTCTCTTGTCTTATGAAAAGACCATTTTTATTACCCTAACAGAAATATGCCTCACATAGAGGCATATTATGAAAGTCCAGGAGCAAAACTGCCCACAATTTCTTGGAAGTGTCTGCAGCATCTACAAAACAATTGCACCTGCAGTAGGTAAAACATCCCCTCAACTGGTAAGAAAATTAGGTTTGACATCACAGCATGATTGAATTGCTTGGGCAATATCCCATAATAGTATAATTCCATTCATACCTTTGAAAGCAAAAGCATAATCTCTGGCTTTTTACATGCCAACTGAACATAGCCATTGGACTTGGAGATATCTCCCTAAGAGCAAGGGTGCTTTGCTGGTGAAGTCATTCTGAGACATTCGAATCCAGAGCTTCCATTATTCCAGACATGGTGTCTATTTTGAGAAGCTCCAAGGTCACAAAATACACCACAGCTTAATTGCAGTCACTTCCCTGATGCCTTCAGCAACTGTTTGCTCCTTTTTACACATTCTGGGCTTTGAAATTCACACAGCAACTTTCCTACCCCCGCCCCATCCCAATCAGAAGGCTTTCAAGGCAGCCATTCTGCAAAACACAAAATCAGGGAGAAAAGCAGCTAAATCAAACTCAAATAAAAAGCAGTGATAGAACGCTTCAACAAAGTCCACACAAGGAATCAAGCTTGCTTTTAAACAAAAATATTGACATAGCAATTTAAAATAAATACCAGCTTCATATGCTGAACACTTTATTATTGGCTCACAGGACGGCAAATGCAAGGAACACATTCTTCTCTGAAACATTGCCAAAGGCAAACCTCTTCAAAGCCAAACATTGTGACATGCTCTCAAGTAGCTTGCCATCATGTTGATTGTTGCATTTGGTATAACATAACGCCTGCATGTTCATTAAGCCTACATTTTTGCAATTAAGGTACATATGGTTAGCTTCTACAAATGTCTGAGAGCCAGGTGGAACAAGTCAATCGCTCTGGTGACATTGAGCACTTCTATAACAATGCTGAATTCTAGCTTAGGATTTTGTAGTCTGCCTATTATACAGGAAAACAGAATTGCCAATATGTCCTTTTGTGTAAAACTGCAAAAGCTCAGAAGATCTTAGCAAACACTGGCTATGTCACGGCTCAGGGACGTAAAGCAGATGTCTACAATTATCCTGTTTAAAAGTTTCATTGTTTAAGAAAAAAACCTTCAAATACAACACTGCTGCTGCCCATAATTGTGCATTAATTGGCTTCATTCAGCTCTGAAGGTCTAACAGAGAAGTGCCCTCTGTTTTGCTGTCACCAAGGCTCACTTTATGATGAAATGTTGAGTAGGTCATTGTTCTTTCACTGCCTCTTCATCTTTAGGTAAAGTGCCAATATACATATGTCAAGGAGATTCCATGCTGATAATTAATATCCCCCTTCCCGAGCATCTAAAAAGCAGACATTATCAATGGGTTTCATCATTAGCTGTAACAGGTACCACCAGGCTCTCAGGGGCAGACACAGAATGAAGACGCTGACCTGAAGGCAAAGTGCTAAGTTTCAGTTCATTGGAAACTTGAAATTCTGCGCACTTGGACAAATGAAATGTTAGGTGTCAAGTAGCTAAACAAAATACGGCTTTTACAAATAAATCCCAGCAAGGCTGTAGTTGCGTGACCTTGCCCAATCTACCTCTCTGGGTAGAGCACAGTATAACTCTCATCGCGATGGCAGGACGCGCTAATTAGCTGAAAGCTATATCTCGGGTGAAAGGGCAATGGGGAAGCAAAACAAAGATTGCTTCAAAATTGTTCTCCCTGTGTTTTCTGGACAGAGGTTCAGAAAGATTGCTTAAAGTGCACAAGCTCTTTTTGATATTTCTGACAGTTAAAGTACCCTAAATTGGAATGTGCTCCTGTATAACAGGATAAAGGAGAAAACAATTGCTGGAGAATGTTGATGGTTAGGAGAGTGGTTCCTCTGGCAACTATAAATACCTGTGGAGTTTGTTGAAGTTTGCCTTTAAAACTTTGAAAACATTTCATGCACACCTTGTGAAAAGTCTTACTGCTCAGGGGTTAGTTACCAAGCCTTCCACGTCTAACCACCCGCAGCTCAGCACCAGTGTTCACAGGACCTGTGTGGAGGTCAGGGGACAATTCTGTTGAGCTGGTTATCTCCTTTAACCATCATGAGTTCTGGGATCAAACTCAGTTGTCCAGGCTTCACAGAAAGTTCCTTTACATACTCAGCTGTCACACTTGTCCAGATTTGGGTTTTGATTATTTCAATTAACCTGAGGGGCCCTTCACTCAGAAATATCCATCTCTAAGAGTAAATAATCAATAAAAAGCAAGTTAAATGTTTCAGTAAGTCTAAGTACAAAGAAAAATGATGGTCCTAGACACTGGGTATTTTGTAGTTGCCAAAAACATCTCAATTGTTAAATGGAGTCCCTCTAATATGAGATATTAAAAATGTTAAAGTTTTGGAAATCTAGGAAAATGCTTAAAATAGTATCCAAAGTAAAACAACTAAGATACCAGAGTAATTAATACTAGAACCTCATAATAGATGTACTAATTTCAATCCTTTAAACTAAATCTCAAGGAGGAACCTACTAGTGTAAAAAACTGTACAGAGCCTTGAATGAAAAAAAAGATGAATGAATTCTGTCAGTGCGAGATGACTGCTTTATCAAAAGAACAAGCAACCAAACAGCACTTGAGCCCATGAGCTACAAACATGCCATAATTACCCTGATTTTAGTAAACATAAAGAGGTGGGTACGAAAAAAATCATTTAATCAATCAAAAGTCTAAAAGGAAATAGACTAAGTGAAAAAACTCTCAAACTATTCCAGACTACAATCAAACAATGTAGTCAGGGTGTGAAAGCAACCAAATGCTTGGCAGATTCAATAGGCAACTTAACTTCCAGCCAGGTATTGGGCTGACTACAAACTCTGTTTAGAAGGTGAAGTCTAGCTTATCTCTCTTCATTTGCTCTAGAATACTAAGAGTGATACCAAAAAAGAAAAATAGCAAAAAAAAAATGAATGACAATGATAATTACAAATATCCCATAAAAGATAAAGTAAAACGGAAGAGAGAAAGAGAGTGAGCACGGTATCACACACCTAGACTGGAATCCTAGCACCTGGGAGGCAGGTATGTGAATTCATGTCCAAACTGGGCCACTAAGCAAGATGAAGGGTCAAGGAATTAATGAAAAGATTTAACTGGTGTTTTAAAACATCATCCTTCTAAGATTAACAAAAGATCATTTGATTAAATTAAAGATCATAAAATCAAAGAAAATGAGTCCAAATCATCTAACCATTACAAATAACTCCAGAACTATACATGGGATACTGTCTTTTGAAGTATATTCAAAGTCCTATTTAAATTATTTCCATTTGAAGAGTGTAAATACTTAGGTGACAAATTCAGAGAGGCTTAAAAATGTGTAAGAAAAATGCCAAACCTACTTTAACAGTTATGTGAAAGGCATAAGTTTATATTTCTTTCCTGGGTTTATTTATATTATAGATACTAAAGGTGCTTCAAAAATAATGCCAGTAGTTTGCAAAACTGCATCATACTTTCCTGCAAGAACATGTGTCAACACACCAAGGACATGTATTTGAAAAGTTCCTTTACATAGTATATTTTAGGTAGAAAGCAAGAAATCATTATTCTAAGAAATGCAAATTGGAGCACATTGTATTCCCATATGCTAACTTTCTGTTTAAAGTTGAATTATTTGTAAATATCTCTCTATATCCCCTAATGTCACATTCTTACATTTCTTTTTTTTTTTTTTTTCAGAGCTGAGGACCGAACTCAGGGCCTTGCACTTGCTAGGCAAGCACTCTACCACTGAGCTAAATTCCCAACCCTGTAACATTCTTACATTTCTAACTTAGAAAGCATCAAGCTCTCTAAGAAGTGAGATGACAATCTAGATCATCCAGTTTCTGCCATCCAACTCTAAACGTGTCAGCTGTTACTTTGGAAAAAAAATCGGTAGTTAAAACATTTAATTTCCTCGATGTGAAAATATTTCCTATAGATATTTTAGGACACAAAGCCAATGAAGAAAACTATGAGACTATTTTAAGTTAAATTAAAGCTTGATTTCTGCAATATCTATTGATTGCTTCTGTGTCAGGGTTTGTGTACACATGTATGGTATCACCACTGTTTCTGCAAGCTGCCTGTACATTCTGATTATCATGCACTTGATTAGCATGCAATGCAAAATATTGTGATATGCAAGTCCCAGCACCCTTAGAAGAAATAGTGTCCAAGCCTTCAGATTCTCCAAAAGAATATGCTAAAAAGAATATATATCAACATCTTTCATATAAATATTATCATGTTTTGCAAAGGCTATATTTAATATAATAGACATTTACAGTCACAGAATTTTAAAACTGAAATATAACAAAATATAACACAAACTGGTGACATTTGTCTTTCCTAAGCCCAAAGAAAACAGCACCTGTCTGTTTCATGTCTCCTTGCTTCTGAGAGTCAGAGTGGCCTCAAATGCTCATTCATATAGCAATCTAGGCTGCTATTGTTATAAAGAAAAGTATTTGTTAACTTTATACCAGTCCAGTAGCCTTAATACACAAATATAGAAACTGAACTAATAAGTTGGTGAATAATTCTCCACTTTGCTGTTCTAAAAGTTTTAGAGTAATATTAGGATTAAAACTTAATTTAGGATTAAAACTATATCTTGTATCAAAAAAATTCTATCCAAAGAAATAAGACAGGAGGTTTGAAATTAGAATATTTTAATTAAAAACCTCATTACTTGATTTTCATCACATTGCAGCTGCTGATTTTCATATACATAATGTGTGGTTATTTTTTCTCCTGCCTCTCTTTGTAAGACAGAAATACTTTGCAAGAAAAAAAAAGTCCCTCTTTTTTTTTTTTATACACATTATTGATGGAGTTACAGCTCATGACAACACTAAACACTCCCAACCTAAAAATAACTTCTCCTACCAAACACACTTCAGGTTTATTTCCTACTGGCCAAAGCTATTCTGGGGCACCCCGTTTCCACATGAGAATTTCTCATTTGTTATTCTGATGCCTGGGGAACTGAGCACATGTTTTCATTGTGCAGAGTGCAAATTCCTCTCCAAAGACTTTAGCTTGATTTCAACCAACCGGCCTCTGGCCTCCAAACTGAATTGAGGTCCTACACGTTTCTCTCTCTCCCTTGCAATTATACCATCCAAACATGATACAAAACCAGCTTCTAAAACTTTTAATCCAGGTAAAAAGTCATTTATGTTCATCCCTGTCAGTTACCCACCCAGTAAACAAACTCAGCACCTTTTATGTGGCAGGTGCTGTTTGAGGTGCTTCGATTAATGAGTCAAGTAAAAAGGCTGACATCGGAAAGTTACATTCTCATTTTAGTTTTTACAAATAAATACACAGTGTGTCAGATATTGATTAGAGCTGAGGATATGGATAAAGGGGCCAGTCATACAAGGATTGTTCGTGGGGTACTTGCTTTTCTGTATTGACTTTGCAATGAAGACATTTAAAAAAAAATAAATACAGTATAGTGTAGTGCTAGATAGTGTGTTCAAAATGTGACAGGGAAGCAGTACCCATGAAACCCAAACCATAAGGTTGCCCAAACAAGGCCTTCTCATGACATCACCAGCTGACATGCCAATATGGTTCAGAGTTTCAGGGTTATCCAAATGAAGGAGGGTCAGACGGGGGTGCAAGTTTCTTTCCTTGGTTTCTAGGTCAAATGTTGACAACTGAGAGTCCTTTGTAGGAGAAGGCTAGAATCAGAAACCTTAAGAAAAGAGGAAGGAGCTGTTTAAATAAAGGCAGAGTCTCTAGGTGAAGAATTCCTTGGTGTGGACATAATAATTAAATAATGAGACTGAGAACAATGATTGGAAGTTAAATTACAAACAAATGCAAAGGCAATGGGGGTTTGGGATCAAGAAGGGATTGTGGTTGTGATGTAGAACAAGATAAAGAGGCATCCTAGAAATCAGTTTAAACGTGTTTGAGAAATAAGAACGTGCTTGCTCCGGTGAAATGATACTAAGCTTGAGTGAGAAAGACTAAGAATTGATGACCCAACGTGTTCCCATAAAAGACTGTTTCAAGGATGTCACTGGGTTGGAAGATAAATGGGGAAAGACAGTCGATGACACATATAGAGGAACTCTCTCTAGGAGAGTTACTTTAAAGCAGAGCAAATAAATGTACAGGGAATTTTAAAGTATTTTATTTTGTTTGTAAGATGAGGCAATCCTGGAAACAATCTACCAAAAGCAGAAAATGAAGGAAGAGAGAAATATCCAGCATAATGTCCTTGAATAGGCCAGAGGGTGTGGAGTCTTGACACTAAAGAGTGGGTAATGGTGGGAAAGGGATATATATGCTTGTATCTAAGAACCCATTGCCTCCACAGTGACTGAAGAAGAGAACTTATATCAGTAGATGCAAGAGACTAATAGATGTGGTGATGGGAAGACCAAAATGTCTCTCCTGCTTTTCTTCTACTTTGTGAAATAGGAAACAAAGAGAAGGAAGAGTTGTGGAAGGTTGTGGGGGAAAGGGAAAGAAAAGAAAAGGACTAAAGCCTCCCTGTTCTCTGTGTACTGAACACCTGAATTGACCTCTGTCCTTGCCTGTGTTAATAGACAAGTGTGGAGAACTACCCACGCTGTTAATTATCCACACCACTGCTCCCTTACATAATCTAGAGGTGACGACTGTATGTTCTGGAAAACTTGGCAAAGGGCTGTCTTACTAGTTTCACCTTGAAAATAGTTTTCAGACATTGTTCAGTCCACAAATACTTTTCTCCCTTGTCATCCCTGCTCTCTCTTTATTGCAGTTACATCGTTTTAGCACTCTCTCTGATTGCAGTTTAGTCAAAAGCATCCCCCAAAGCCAGCACAAAGCTCCTTGCAGACAAAGTCACTTGAAAATCCAGAAAGGAAATGCTTCTCTGACTGTAGGCCTCTTGCCTCACTCCCTTTCATCTCCTGTTTATCTGTTTCATCCCTTAGTCACTATTTTTGTGTTGTGGTCTCATAACTACGCTATTCCTGTACACACAGGACAAACGTTGAGAAAATGCAAGTGAATCGCAAGATAAAACATTCAGCAATGACACAATTCATTGTTGCTTTCATCGTATTAATGTTAGGGCATCAATACAATGCAATTCACACCATGGCTTCTTCTAATTCCCAAACAAAGCAATATGTGTTCAAATGGGGAAGCAAAGTGAAAACAGCAGGGGTGAGGAACACTTGTATGTACCTGATATCTTACTCTCCAATGGTCAAAATGTCTACCCTAACAAGAGGAAGCTTATATAATCAGTTGGCCATAGGAATAGAGCATATTCGAGTAGCAAGTCATATTTTGTATAAATCAACATAGTTCCCCCCACAGAAAATAATGAAAAAGAAAGAAGAAATTAGCTCCAAATAATCTGCTCAGTTTAGCAACATCCTGGAAGCTAGGAGTAGAGGAACTTAGGCAAGAAAAGAGTCTTTTCCCGAGCTTAGGAGGAGCCTTACATATCTGTGACTTATTTGCATTCTATACTGTAACTCATCAGAGTGAACTCCTACAACAGGTAGAAAGTAAAAACAGCCAATTTGCCAGCTTCCTTGTGAGCTACTTGTGTAAAGAAGTCAAAGTTCAGGCTGCGAGAAGAAGGCAGAGTCTCTCAAGACAAAGTTATGAATATATATGCAAAGCCTAGCAGAAAAAAAAAAAAGATGTTTGCTTTTTGTTTTCTAAACTGGAAGGGATTCGTTTATTGTATGTACTGAAGGAGTCTTGTGACCCTAAAGTCACAGATGCCTGAGAATAAAGGGCCCCACACTGAAGGCACCAATATGCCAAGGGAAAAGATGACCCCTGATCACTAAGAACTATGTGTCTGACTGAAATTTTTCATCCTGAGCTTGAGACATGAAACTAGTAACCCCCAAGGGCAGAATTTCCTAGAGACCACTTCTTCCTGTGGAAACAACCAACTTTCCCAAAGGACTGTCCTGAATTCATTTATGCATGCAATTCCTTTCTTATAGACTCTAATTTTAATGTTTCATGTCAGTTTAGTATTCTTCATCCAGAATACTGTATTCCAGAGTCTATGATATATTTTAACAAATACTATGTATTTTTGAGTTTCCCCTGGCTTCTTAAATATTTTGGTTGTTTTTATTAGAATATGTTTACTGATTCTTTGAGAATTTCAAACAATGTATTTTTATTATATTCATCCCCTATTGCTTCCCCTAATCTCCATCCACTCCCATGTTCCAGGAGAAAAGAGTTTGAAGCCAAGACCGGCAGGGAAATATGTAAGCTGTATCAGAACAAAGCTTTTATCCTTGGTTGTGACATAATGTAAAGTGATTTGACATGAGAAGAATCTCAGTTTTGTGTTTATAGCTGCTAAAATGGGTATGTGGTAACACAGTAGGAGAACAGACATTTCAATACAGGCAATGGGAAGGGAAGTAGTAATCAGCACACATAATGAACTTCAACAAATCCATAGGAGAAAAAACAGAAAAAATATTCAATCATATATGGGCAAGCACATGAGCAAAAAGAGGATATGTGACAAGAAATTATGAAAACTATCATTCTGTAGTTGGGCATACTAGCCTGCACTAATTATCACCATACTCAGCAGTCAGAAGTAGGAGGAACAATGACAGAGGTCAACAGAGTATACATAAGCTATCCAGGGCTGTAACACGAGAAACATGCCCCCCCAGAAAAAAAAAATACAAAAAGGGAGAAGAGAAATTTGTTGTTGTTGTTGTTGTTTTTGAGACAGGGTTTCTCTGTGTAGCGTTGGAGCCTTTCCTGGAACTCACTCTGTAGATCAGGCTGGCCTCGAACTCACAGAGATCCACCTGCCTCTGCCTCCCAAGTGCTGGGATTAAAGGCATATGCCACCACCTCCCGGCAGAAAATTTTAT
This sequence comes from Peromyscus eremicus, assembly GCF_949786415.1. Lineage (NCBI taxonomy): Eukaryota > Metazoa > Chordata > Mammalia > Rodentia > Cricetidae > Peromyscus > Peromyscus eremicus. Next base: position 14,208,112 of record NC_081429.1, on the reverse strand, counting down.
TTTGAGAATACAAATAAAAATTATAAGCGGTCATCATGAAATACCCACCAGACTAGTATTTAAAAGATGATGTTTTTTAAAGTTAGAAAGAAGATAAAATAACTAAAATTTAGCACACTGTTTCCTGAATGTAAATTATATAATTACTTAGGGAAAACTAAGCTTGAGTAAAATTGTTCTTAAATATAGATACATGCATTTATGAAAACACAATTTTACTGCGTAATACTTTATATGGATTAAAACTATATAAGCTACTTGAATGGTAGCCAAATGCACAATTTATAAATAAAAGGTACATTCATACAATGAGCAATAAACAGTGGAAATAGCCTATGCTCATATACTCAAATATTCTTGACCTCTCGAATATGTTGAATGAAGGAAGCCAGGTGCAAGGTCACATACTACATCATCCCATGTCAAAGAAACTCAGAAACAGGAGCCACTAATCTGTGCCATGGAAAGCCAAGTGAGGGCTTAATCTAGGTAGAAAGTTATAGAGATTGGAGGATGAGCAGGACTCACAGAAAACTATTATGGCTTTCTTCCCCAATCAATGAAGATATAATAATGAAAAGTACATTTTGGGTTTTGGTTGCACTTCACAATTTAGCTATGCTTATTATTTTTAATTCAAGATTCCTTTGCTTCCCTCGATATAATTGAGAGATAGCTGTATTACAGAGTCCAGATATGCACTCTTGTCTGTTCCAAGTTATCAAATAGTTCATATTTCTTACAAGATAACACAGCATTCCAACTCAACAGTTTATTCTTTGCAGCCTTGTTTTCAGACACACATACAGTAAATGTTCAATACATTGTAGAATACTTGCTACTTGCTACTCATGCCACATTGTATCCTGCTTTCAAATCTTTACTTTTCACTTAGTTATCTAGAAAACACTGTCTACTCACCCTCATAAATCCCTACTAAGCCTACATCATCCAGTTTTAATATTATCTACTGTCAAAAAGTTTTAACATTTCTGTAAAAATAAAAAGTTGCTCTTTTATTTCTGTTTCTACTGATTCACAAATATTTCAAGTTTATATATGTAGTTACCTTTATTTATATAATAGCATCTAATAAGTTTATGATGGGAGAATGTCATTGTGTACACTGTGAAAACATGTTGCTCTTATTGGTTGATAAATGAAACTATTTGGCCTATGGCAAGGCAACTTAGAGGCAGGTGGGAAATTCAAAGAGAGAGACAAGAAGAAGTCAGGGAGAGACACTAGCAAGCTGCCCAAGGAGCAACATGTAATGGGACGCAGGTAAAGCCACAGAACATGTGACAATGCATAGATTAATCGTTATAGGCTAATTTAAGATATAAGAGTTAGCTAGCAAAAAGCTTGAGCCATGGCCATGCAGTTATAATTAATATAAGCCTCTGTGTGTGGGGGATGCCAGTGGGGGAGATTTGTCCTGACCACCAGCAGGCCAGGACACAGGAAATCTTCTGACTACAATTTTATAATTCTTTTGTGGAGATTTCTTATACTAAACCTTAAATACATGGTGAGTAGCAGTTTTTCCTAAGATTTAAATGGTCTATCTTGGGGGAAAGATTGTTAAGACACAGGATGTCAAAGGGAGAGTGAAACAAGAGGATATTCTCAGCGAAAAGATCATTAAGACAAAAGTTGTTTTAAAAAAAAAGGGGGGTGAAACAACTGGATATTTTAAGAGGAGCTGTGTGGTAGTTTGAATGTATTTGGCCCCCATAAGCTCACAGGAAGTGGCACTATTAGGAGGTGTAACTTTGTTGGAATGCAAATGTTGGCCTTGTTGGGGTAAATTTGTCACTGTGGGGGTGGGCTTTGAGGTTTCCTATACTCAGAACACCACCCAGTGAGTCAGTCAACTTCCTGTTTCCTGCAAGCCAAGATGTAACCAGCATCACATCTGCCTGCAAACTGCTGTGCTCCCAGACATGATCATAATGGACTAAACCCCTGAAACTCTAAGTGAACCACCCCAATTAAATGTTTTCTTTATAAGAGTTGCCATGATCATGGTGTCTCTTTACTGTAATAAAAACCATAACTCAGACAAGGGAAAATCTTGCATTCTAATTCAGGAAGTCTCTGAAACCAACCAGATTCACTAGGTGCCTTCTTTTTCTCAAATACTTAAACTCTAAGGACTGCTGAGAGATACTTAGCCAAATGGTGCTGCCGTGGAGAAGACCAGCGGAACTGCCAGAAAGACGATCAGGCTGACTAAGCTACCTAGAAAGACCATTCTCTTACCTACTGTTTTACCTGCAGGTTGTGCAGTGCACTCTCCATTTCTATATCTTGTGAGCTGACACTCATAATGTTGCATTTTTGGTGATGTAGCTGTCTTCTTATTCATTTCTGCTTCTGTAAGTAAGCCCCCCTACACCCATATTCCCAAAAGAAATAAAAATAATTGATTCAACAAGTTGGACAATGGTAGTACTCTTACTTTGGTCTGTTGTCAACTCCCTATCTTGGTGAATAGATGTTTATTCAAGTTTCCTGAGAAATAATGTCATACAATACTGAGTATAAGATTTTCTTTATCAATTTTTCTGTATGATACAGAGTCTAAGACTGTGAAAACCCAATAACACCACCAAAATATGGTGTACAAGTTGCTTCTCAGCATTTATGGATACTCTAAACAGTGACACTTTGCTCACTACAGAAGTTTCTGGGGATATTGCCCTTGGATATCTAGCATATCATATACTCTAGATTTTTATGCTGCAATTACAATGGAAAGTATTAACCACTCCCTCCAGTGTCATGTTGTCAGGTTTCAACATTTTTTCTTGGATATGATAAACTAAAACTGATCTAAGTTTAATGTTCAGCTGTCACCCACATATTCTACACAGTCTCCCAACGACCTACCTAACTTCAACAAATTATGTTAGAAAAAAGCAGAATAGTCATAGCAGTGATGCTATACAAAATTCTAAGGATGCCATAGAATATTTAACCATTCTAAGGAGAAAATGTGAAGAAATATATAACCCTCTCCAACCAAGAAAATAGTGAGCACAGTGTTTACACATTTGTATACATCATCCAACCACCAGATTAATAAATGGAAAAGTAGGCAATATGTTTGCAATCTGAGAATGGTCTTTTGAAATACATGAAAACTAAAACCTAGGGTTATAAGAACCTCACATAAGAAAACAGCAGACAAAGTGAAACTAATTAAAATATTTATCTAGTCATGCACATGCAGAGAGGTGCAGAGAGCATTAGGCTTGGAGTCAGATATACCTAAATTTAATCTAGCTTCAGCACTTATTAGTAGTTTGAGTGACCTTGGAAAAGTTTTACCTGCAAAAGAAGATAATTATATACCTCATGCAGTTTTCATGAGAAATAAAAGAGATGATGCATTTAAAGTTTCAGTGTACAGCCCAGCATAGACAGAGTTCTTAATAGATATTAAGTGTTAATAGTTCAGTATTTTCCTGATAAATGTCACATTGGAATTTTACTGTTTGAATACATTTTTGTGAAATTCTATCATTGTCAGTATATTCAAGAGTTTCTGGATCTCTCGGCATTTTTAAAATTATAGGTTTCCTTCATTCATGGTCAAACTCACATACAAGATCGCAATCCAATCTTCATCCATTATGTTGAGGAAAATTATTTTCCCAAAGTGATCCACCTTTAATCCAGTCATAAAGAGTTAGCCATTCTCAATTTTAATTGACAAATCTAATTACTGTGATGAGTTTATTTATAGTCACTATTCAATATCTATTGATAGTTTCTTGACCTTGAAGAATATCATCCAATTAACATGGCAATATGTGTTAATGGATTTTTAAATTACTTCACACTGGATAAAAGGTGAAAGGAAAAAGGGAAATTCATTTCCACAGAGAAGAATCACAAAATTTATGAGAATCAGCCTTATATATCAGTCGCTGGATATGCAACATAAGGATATACTTTGCATTTATTCCATATTAGGAAATTCTGTTATTTATGTGGTAGTGTATTTTTGGAGTATTTTCAGGGAAAGTATTTCATTTCAAGCAACAAAATGTCTTCCCAAATCTGTGTTTGAGGATATGTGTTTGCTTCTACAAAATGTGTACTATTATTATTAATTATTATTATTATTATTCAGTCTTTCAGAATAAAAAGCATGAAGCTGATTAGTGGACTACAAATCATCAACTCTTGAAAACACATGCATAAAAATACCTATTGCTATAAAAATGAAGATAATGATAGAAGTGATATTTGCACACTGGGAAGGAAGTCTTGACATCCAGTTTCCCAGTCACACTATGGGAATATGTTTAGACACATAGTGAGAATCACAGATTATCAAATTCGTAAGGATTCCAGATATTACAAACCTCATTTTTAGAAAAAAAAAAAACTGAGAAACTAAATTAAGATGTATCGTGGTAACCTTGATAGATGGATCCCTGTTATCTGTTTTGCTTTTCTATATCTTCTCAATTCCCATTACACCATAAGCTTCTCGTTCCCCATTATGTGATAAGCTTCTCAGTTCTCATTATATCATAAGCTTCTCCAAGATGGTCCCTTACCTTTGGATGTACTCTACACTAAATTATTCCCCCACTAAAAAAATGTTTGTTGACATTCCAATCCTTAACATCTTAAACATGACTGTCTTTAGAAATGAGATCTTGGGCAGGGTAAATAAGCTGAAATCACTTAAATAGGTAGTCTCAAATCCAATGTGACTGATGTTTTTTTTACCAAAGGATGAATAGATACCAGAGTGTGGGTGCTCAGAAGAAAGTCCATTGCAGCACATACTAATAAGGCAGCTACCTCAAAGCCAAGAAGAATGGCATCCTCAAGATGGCCAAGCCAGGTGATGTGTATTTTGACTCACACCTTTCAGAACTGTGAAAAATAAACTTACGTTGTTTAATCCTCTCAGTCTTCAGCATTTTCCATGATAACCTGGTAAAAAGGCACACTCTTTGTACCTCCAGCACCTGCTTCTGAAAATGGCACACAGTAGGTGCTCAATTTACAAAGGAAGGAAAGGATGATTAAAGGGAATGGGGGGAAAGGAAAAGAGTTCCCCTAGATAATGAATTATTGGCTGCAGCACAAAATTTCCAAATATTTATGTCCTTTCCACTGCAACCAATGCTATACATCTCAGTTCTAAAACTGTTGGTACTTGTTTTCACGTGTGCCTTGTGTATCCCTTCAAACTTTCATGTTTATTTATTATTATGCACCTGCAGGACAGTAATTTTATTGGGCACAGGTCCTATATCTACACATTTGAAATCAGCAGTTATATTTGAAGAGAGAAAAATAGACTCAACACCTGTGAAGTCTCTATTTTGCTTCCAGGGTTTTAAAGACATATTTTATGCATTGAAGTATCTTGCTCGTGCTAAATCACAGAGATTTGCATGCTTACTACAGATTACTTTGTTCTGGTATCTGATCTTTTAAAGGTAGGAATAGGGAAGAATGGGAGGGGGTCTTAAATATTTGCTTCTTGTTAGAATCTGAATGGAATATTCTTCCAGGCCAGAATACATGAGAAAGGGGAAATTGCCTCTAGAGCCTAGAAAGCAGTCATTTACCTAGCATAAAATAAATTGCAATGGATTATTGGATTGGAAACTACCTCAGGTAAAATGAAGTGTAGCAAACAGATGCTCAGTGAGGCTCATTGGACATGAAGATGATGCAGTCAAGTGCACTCAAGCACAGTTCCAAAACTGTTCTTTATTATTCTGAAAGATGCCTGTTTAATAACCTATTCAAAAAGCTATCCTTTAATACTTTATCTCCGCCCCCATCTGGAGGAAGGTTTGGGAGAGGCAGCACTCAGAGCTAATAAAAATGGATGAAAACAGACGACTTTGCTAGAGACCAAACTTTAGGCCAAGAAACTTCAAAAGCTGGATCATTAAATGGCTGGAAGTCAGAGATGTGATTATCTATCTCTACGCATCAATGGCCTCTCCTTCAGTCTTCAACGTGCCTGCAATCCATTGGATGCCCAGTGTGTCTTCCTGAAGGAAACCTAGCTCTCTAATATTGCTACCTGTATCTTTTGATATAAATGTGACCTAGCAATTTAATTAATTTAATTATTGTTGGAGAAATGGAAACCTTTTGTTTCATCCTGTCTCCTAAAGCTATGAAACAATGTAAAGGGAAAAGCGTTTTCTCTCTCTCTCTCTCTCTCTCTCTCTCTCTCTCTCTCTCTCTCTCTCTCTCTCTCTCTCTCTCTGTGTGTGTGTGTGTGTACGTGTGTGTGTCCGTCTGTCTGTGCACATACGTATGTGAGTGTGTCAATCATGAGTGTGTTATTGTATATATATAAACATGTATAAGCATTGTATGGTTGTGTATGTATCAGTGTATCTGTGTTTGTGAAACAAGACAGAGAGAAAAGAGAGGCAATGATCACCATTTCTGTATAAACATCAATGCATTTAAGCATGCTATAGAGTTCAACCTCAGAATTCCCCAAAACATCACAAGTCAAATCTTGAATTTCGCTAACACTGTTGATAAATCTGCATTTTTTACAATTGACCACTGGGTTTTTTTTTAGTTCAATTCAAATTCCTGCTTATATAAAAATAAGCCTGGTTTTCACTTCTGGAAATTGATCTAAAAATTTTAAATATATAGCCACCACCCTAAACAACATGCAGGAAATTTCATATATGGTCAACATCTTAGGAACAGATTAATCTCAGGCCATAATTTCTTCCATCTCTGAAATGCGCCTTTTTTTTTTTTTTATCACGTAGTGCCTTTTGCCCTCTCATTTCTACCTAATACTGTAGAAAAATGTAGTGCATGTGCTAGAAGGCAGACTTAATGGCTGAATTTTCTCTACTTTTTACTAGCTCCCTAGCCTTAGGCATGCTGTCCGACTCCCCCAGGTTTCAGTTTCCTTCTTCATACAATACACATAATAGAATCACCATGGAGCTAAAGGAAAGCCTACTGTTAATCACTTATAGTTATTTGTGTCTTGGAATGATAGCTTAATACAAACTACCGATGATTATTAAACCTCACACTCTTATTATAATTTGATATGCTTCTCTGACATCTCCTCCCCCACTAAATTGCATATGACTTAAAGGTATCTCTTTGTGCACTATAATATTTTAATAGTCACTTTCTAGAGAAAAAAATGGTTGGTTATTTCCTTTTAAAAGAACTCAAAGTGCATTTAAAAATCATAAAGAGATATTTAAAGAAATTGACTAGAAATCCAGGCCATGCCCTTGCTTGTCCTTGGCTCATTCTATATATTTAAATCACTGTAAGGCCAGAGCATTGCACGGGTCTATGCCAATTTGTTCTATGATCAGTTATAATGAGTGTTTTCCAAATCCCAGATGTATAATTTCCTCTCTGATTTATTCTATCCAGTCTGCAGTACAACGGACAGGAACTATTCATGTCCTTTTCTTTTCTCCTTTTAAAGACTAAGAGAGAGTTAGGGTTAGATGGAACAGTGGGTACATGTAGGGCAGCCTTGTGTGGATGGAGCCCCTGGGTTTTTCTCACTTGCCTTTACTTAGATTTACAGAGGTTACATCACAAAAACCTGACAGGGTGCTTGTAAAAATGGAGCCATTATTATCCCCATTCTTTTCTTCCCCTACAGCCCTTGTTCTCTTTGAAAATAAAGAGTAGGTTCTAGAAAGGGAGTATCACAAAATAGAACCCCCATATTTCACAGCTTGAAATTCAGAATTCTGAGACAGATAACACAAATAGAGTTTCACATGACAGACTAGCATAATGACTGCACCTTAGAACTTTGGTAGGCAGGCTCTAAGCATAGGAAGTTAAAGGCATGTCCAAATCCAATCTAAACTTCTCTTCTACAAATTTATTGAAAATGTTAAACAGAAATCATCAGTCATTGACCAATCAAAAATTATCCTCTATGAAAATAAGTTGGATGTAGCTTAAATGGACTGTGATCAAGGAGGAAAAAAAGTATATGGCTGTTTAAATTTTCAGATATCAATGCCAAGGCTTTTCAGAGAATATTTTTAAATGTAAAAACAATAATAGAATCTGGGCCATTTTCTTGTGTAGGACAAATGGGTTATATGCAGTTTTATGTGAGCGTGTTTAGGGACAGGTGAGAAAATGTGGGAATGATGGAATTAATAAGGAACCTGAGGCTTTGTAAGAAGCCAAGTAAATACTGAAAGGTTAATGAGAAATTATGTAAATCATGCAGAGAAACCTCTCTTGAAATTTTGACTTGAGTAACAATCAAGTTCAAGGGAAGTGTTGTATAAAATTATATCACTCTCTTAAGTTCTTAAAATAAATATTCACTGCCTAGTCACCATGGGCAGTGGGCACGACTTGAGAGAGAACATTGCACATGATATGCTGTGTCTACACTAGAATAAATATGAAATCGGGTATATGTACATGTGTCTTAGGAGTTCATAAGAAAATATTATTATATATAATATTTTGTAAAATATAACCTATGCAAGAATTAACTAGTTCTTTGGTAAAATATGAAGACTTCAAGCCCAGAAAATATGCTTTTAGGATAGAAGAAACTTTGGTTATAGTGATTAAATGGCTGTAGGTTTGAATGGGGGATTTACTATAGGCATATAAGGGAGATGTCAGATAATATAGGAAAAACTTTAACAAGAAACAGTTGGCTGTGTACCTAGGTTTAATGCCCCAATCAGGCAACCAACCTGACTGAGAAAGACTCCAATGCTGCTACCTCAAGGCAGTGAGACTAAGGTTCTTCTAGTACTGCTAGCTCAGAAACTAGGGTGCTGGTGTTGGCAACACTCTTCTGACTACCCTGCAGTCCAACCTTTCTTTAGCTGCTCATGGAGACAGAGACAAATCCTCAAGTATCGACACTGTGGTCAGAGCATCAGACTGGGTGCCACCTAGTCCCTGTGTCCATAACCTAGTGACAAGGGGCACTAGGAAAGTGAGTTTCTAATATTTCTGCTTTGGGTAAGGGGAAGTAAATATGACCTATCCAAGGCTCGTAAGGCAAAAGGAATTTCCACACTTGAAAACTAGGTTCAGACACTGACCATGAAAGAAGAATGCCAGGCATTGAGACAACATTGTGCAGCAGAAAGAATAAGGAATTTGGTGATACTCTTGAACATCTCCACCTCCTCAGCCTTTTACTATGTATGTGGCATGTTCTCTTAAATGTAGATCCTAAATTTCTTAAATAATAGAAACAATATCTACAGTGTGATTTATGAAAAGGAAATAAATCTATGAATATGTTTAGATGTTTTAAATATATGAATTTTGTAGAAGATAGTATGTACTCAAAAAGGATAGCTATTGTTTATAATGATTAGCTTACATCTTGTATCTCCTAGTTTGCACCTATGATAGACATTTCATTTATGATAAAATACTTATGCATTGTTTTAACAAACTAAAGAGGATAAGAAAAACACCTCATAAAGCTTATTTATAAAAAAAATGGATATATTCAATGGTAACATAGGGAAGCCAAATGCAGAAGGATTTTCTCGTTTCTCTACCAACTGCCTAGCATTAGTAGTTTTCAAGGAAATCAAAATTTTTTAAGCAAATAAACTATAGAGTATGGTGGGAGCAAGAAGTTTCTATGTAGACTGCATAAAAGGAAAGCGGTAGTGATAACAGGTGTGGGTGGTCCATACTTTCCCCATAGGATTTCCAAAGTTAGAGAGCTATAGAGCATACCCTCAAGTACACGTCCCATCTCCAGTATTGTAGGAGAAAGCCTGCATTTAGGGACTAGCTACACTGAGCAGTATATGCCACCAATTAGAAGAAGAGGCAATTCCCTTACATATAAGCATCCAAGTTCCACACAAATAACATACAGTCTCTCACAGGAGAAATCAGGCTGTGCCTATACCTCAGGCTTCGATTTAGTACACACAACTAAAAGAGAAGGCAAGCCCTCTCAACTGGAAGTAGACATTGACCATACCAAATATTGAGTGTAACACTCCCCAAATTGTCTTTAAGTACTAAGGTATTTGTTGATGAACATATTTCTTGTATTCTCAGCCTTATCAGCAAGTAGAACAGAAAATAATATTAATTAGGCATTAGAAAGAAACTGAATGCTACATGTTTACATGTTGCGGAGTCCTTTATAGTTATTTCACATTGGTATGGTTTAAACCAGAGGTAGGAGGGTGGTAGATAATTGAGAAAATAGAATGAAAACCTGTAGGTACTCAGCTGTCATTGAGTTTAGCCAGCCTCTAATACAATATGTTGTTTTTGGTACTCTCAATTACAATTTTTAAAAATAAGGAAGTGTTTTCATTTGTGATGAATCAACCCACATGTGTGAGGCCATTTGAAGCAGAATGTTGTTTAAGGTGTGTTACTTTTGTTTATGTTACATTTGTTTAACTCTGTGAAGCTGTGTTACTGTGCCTGTCTAAAACACCTGCAGGTCTAATAAAGAACTGGCCAATAGCAAGGCAGGAGAAAGGGTAGGCGGGGCTGGCAGAGAGGATATACAGAAGGAGAAATCTGGGAGAAGGGAGAGAAAAGAGTTGGAGTGAGGAGATCTAGCAGCCAGAGAAGGAGGATGATGCCAGGGGCCAGTTACCCAGCTACACAGCAAGCCTTGGAGTAAGAATAAGATTTACAGAAGTAAGAGAATGGGAAAAATCAGAGGCAAAAGGTAGTCAGGATAATTTAAGTTAAGGAAAGCTGGCTAGAAACTAAGCCAAGCTAAGGCCAGGCATTCATAATTAAGAGTAAGCTTCCGTGTGTGATTTATTTGGGAGCTCGGTGGTGTGCCCCCCCCCCCAAAAAAGAGTAAAAAAACTCCCAACAAAAGTCATTTCTAGGGAAGTCCTTAAGAGATTATTATACCAGAACATTGCATCTACTACAGCACAATCATTATAAACATTTAAGCCAAATTCTTTGTTGATTTTGAGCTGAGTAATTTAAACCCTGACAGGCAGTTTTCATTTCAAAACACTGCTAATAATAATCACTAGCTTTAATAATAGCGATAATCTTCATTATCCAATGTGTCTTTCTTGTAAGTAGCTTAAAACAACTTCACATTAACTATGCTGTTTATTCCCAGGCATCTCTGTGAAGATGTGAAAAGAACAGGAAGTGTATTGATTGTGCTGTAGAGAAAGATTCAGTGAGGTTAAGTATTAGTTCAAGGTCACAAAGCTGGCCTGTGGCAGATCCATGATAGATACCACTAAGGGTAACTAAATAAACTGGAGTTGAACTCAACCTACCTATAACAAATGTGATTAAGGGCCCCATCTCTGAGGCAGAGGGCCTGCACCTCCTTACCACAGTCATGAAGTGTTTGCCCTGAGAGACCTCAATCTCTCTTTCTAAAAGTGCCTTCAATCAGCAAGTCAGACCTGTGTCATTTACTTTCTTCAAGTTGTGGCCTTTCAGGTCTGCATAGAACTTGATGTTTGGCCAAGACAATCGACAGTTCTGCTTGCTGAGATTCTGAACACAAGGAGTTGCCTAGCAGTGCATTATTTACTCATTCAAACATAAATACTGTTTTATGACAATATTAAAGACTACAAAGTTTCCTTGGTGTGTGATAATTACACCTTTATGTTATCATAATGAAAAATATCTGAAGTTGGCATCCATTTTAGTTAGGGTTTCTACTGTTATGATTAAACATCATGACCAAACACAACTTGGGGCAGAAAGGATTCATTTCATCTTACATCTTACAGTGTTCCATAATCCAGGAAAATCAGGAGAGGAACTCAGATTGTAAGCAGGAAACTGTGGGCAGGAGCTGATGCAAAGAAAATGGAGGGGTGCTGCTTACCAGGTTGTTCCTGGTGGCTTGCTCAGTCTCCTTTCTTATAAACCTGGGACCACCAGACTGGGAATAAGTTTAAGCTACTTACAAGAAAGACACATTGGATAATGAAGCAATATTTACCGGTAAAGTACCAGTCTCACATTCTAACATATTCAATGGAAAGTATACTTTATCTCTTTTTAAATTTTCCCTGTACATTTCTCATAAAGATCTGGGCCTACCCACATCAATAATCAATAAAATATCCCACAAAACAATCTTGTGCGGGCAACTTCTCAATTGATACCTCCCATATAATATTAGTTTGTGTCAAGTTGACATAAAATTAGCCAGCACAGCATCTTATCACTTACTATCTACTACCTTGATTGCCCTTTTTATTTGACTGCACTCATCTTGATATATCTACGTGCACATAGCATTTCTGGTACTTGCTTTAACCTAATACTGTTTCTTGAGTCTGTTACCAAAAATCTCCATCACATTCCTTTGTTCTCATGATTTACCAACTGAATTGCTTCACTTCTTGACTCTTATTTTTTAATTATATTAGTATAACTTCTTTAATAAGATTGCAGTTATGTTGGTTATCAAATGAATCTTCTAAAACAGTATAGATTTTTGGAGGATACATACATATCAGCAATAAACCAAGTACATTAAGAAGTTAATAAAATGGTGTTTCCTCCTATTAGCATGGATCCAGGAATCATTTTACTATACCTTTATTTACTAAAAGAACAAATTGCTTTTAAATCTATGCTAGAAATCACAATGGCTTTTTATCTGTGATGACACTTCCCAATTTTTCCTGAGAATTGATCAGGCAGCTCACTGAAAGCACCTGTCCTTCCTCTGCATGGATGTCAGTGTAGGTAAAGAACTGAAGTCTATGAAGCTGCATTTCCTGCTGACGAGGGACTGGGACAATGACATGTAACATAATTAGTTATGACAACAGGGAATTGCTCCATCTGAAGTGACATGATCAGCTAAGTCATACTTAGCAATATTTACCGGTAAAGTACCAGTCTCACATTCTAACATATTCAATGGAGAGTATACTTTATCTCTTTTTAAATTTTCCCTGTACATTTCTTCAACCTGTACGTCTTAATAATTCGACAAGAGGTCATGAACTTGAAAGAGAGCAAGCAAGGGTATATGGAAGGGTTTGGAGAGAGGAAAGGGAAGAGGAAAATGATGTGATTATATTATAATCTCAATTTTTTTAATATATTTTTTAAAGAATTAGACAAGAGAAAGCAGCATCTGTAGAAGACTAATAATGGTCCATTTTCAGTTTTAGTTCATCTTTTATTCACTGAATATCAATTTTTGTATTAGAATGGAAGGGTCAAAAATACCCACACTGCTTCTCATAGAGGACTTTAAGAATAAAATAAAATAATGGCAAAGATGCTTACTATGCCATAAAGAACCACTCAAACACTTAGCAGACAGAGCAGTGATTCTTTTTTACTGTACTCTAACTGGGAGTGCATTTATGCTCTTCTTTCAAGGAGTGAACAGCACTTTTCAAGCCCTAATAAATGTCAAGGTTATAAAGGTACAATACCATCTGTAAAGTTCAGCTTAAAGGTAAACAGGGCAGCTGATTAGCATATGCAAGAACTTCCAAGTTAATTTTAACCTAATAAATATCCTGATATACTCTACCATACCAAAGACCAGATGCTTTGAATTCATATCATTCTCATCTATTTCTGGTGAGTGCTGCAAGCTTACTCTCTCTGCATGCAGTCCTTTATGGTAGCACTACCATTAGCCATAGAGTCCATTTGGTATACAGGCTACTTTTCAATTCAGACATTCTCAATTCACATTCCTTCTCCATGTCTATTGGTTCTGTGACATTGAACAAAGGATAAAAGTTCACGATGCCTCAGTTTCTTGAATTGTCAGATAAAGAATGATTACTTTTTAAGGATATTATGCTGATTAAATGAAATGGACAGAAACATTTATTAAGTATTTTATTTATAGTAATATGACTCAAATGTTTGCTATTATATGGTAATGATGATAATCATCATAGCTAATAATTATACATTATTAGAACATGCTTGTGCATGAGTAACTTTCAAAATCATATTACTATCACATGACATATCATAAAAACATCAGCATTCTGGAATAAGAAAGACATTTCCATGTAACAAAATATGAATAGAACAAAATTTAATTGCCACTTTGCTTTCAACATGCATGTGGGCTACAGTAAATTCCAACATTTTTCCTTTTAGTTAGTACATATCACTATCTAGTGTGGCAGAATTCTCACACTTCAATCCTTTAAAGGAGAATTTTGAGGTACTGTACTAGAAAGAAATGAAGTTTAGGAAAGTAAGAAGCCAAAAACATTATAATATGACAATGCATAGGACAGTTTGAGCACAATGCTACCTTCTAATTTCCAAGTAACAGTCAACAATTCATTCAACATACTTTTTCATATTTTTTCATATTGCACAGGCTTTAACTAACACAAAATCATGGTGTTTCCCTTACACATTCTTAGGTGCAATCATACACCTTGATGAAAATACTTTAAAAAATTGTCTGGAGATGATTATTCTATTTGTCCTTTAGGAAATAAAAGGAACAATTTAATGCCCAGATCTAATGCACATTTCTAAAAATAGCCTTTGGTGAGCCAATCTTTTCCCCGGTCCCTTATTCTACACCTAATATCTGTGGTCATATGGCTTGTTGGTTCCTTGCTGAACACTTAGCAGCTAACGTCCACATATCAACAAATATATACCATATTTATCTTTTGGGGTCTGGGTTTCCTCAATTGGAATGATTTGTTTCCTAGTTCCATCCGTTTACTTGACAATTTCACGCTTTCATTTCTTAAACAGCTGAATAATATTCCATTGTGTAAATGTACCACATTTTCTTTTCCAGTCATCCACTGATAGACATCTAGTCTGTTTCCATCCAATATCTGGTTATTATGTATAGAGCATCAATGAACATAGTTGAGCAAGTGTCTCTAGAGGGATGTAGAGTTCTTTGGGTATATGAGGTAAATCAATTCCCATCTTTCTGCAAAACTGCCATACTTTTTTCCACAGTGTCTGTACAAGTTTGCACTCCTACCAGCAATGGACAAGTGTTCTCCTTACTCCACACCCTTGAGCTGTCATTTGTTTTATTGATCTTCTGATGGGTGTAAGATGAAATCTCAAAGTAGTTTTGATTTGCATTTCTCTGATGACTAAGGATGTTAAGCATTTCTTAAATAGTCATGGATGGATGGGGTGCTGGAATGGGAGGACCACACAGGGAGGGAGAGGGAACAAGACAGGGAGGGAGAAATATGAGGGACAACTAAAACCAAGAACCATTAGAGGGATCGCATGGAAACCTAATACAACAGAAGTTTCCTAAAATGTATGCATATATGAAGGTGATCTAAATGGAATCACCAAATCACAGAGGAGATGGAGCTCTTTGTTGTTGTTGTTGTTCTATTCAAGTTTATTTGGTTTTATTTTATCTTATTTTTTCCTTTTTCTTTTTTATTTTTTTTATTTTTATTTATTTATTTATTTTTTTTTTTTTTTGGTTTTTCGAGACAGGGTTTCTCTGTATAGCTTTGCGCCTTTCCTGGGACTCACTTTGTAGCCCAGGCTGGCCTCGAACTCACAGAGATCTGCCTGCCTCTGCCTCCCAAGTGCTGGGATTAAAGGCGTGCGCCACCACCACCTGGCTCCTTTTTCTTTTTTAGATGCCTGCTCCTTTTCTACTGAGAGAAAGCAAGAAAGGATTTGGATTTGGGTGGATGGGGAGATGGGAAAGATCTTGGAGGAGTTGGGGGAGGGGAGCTGTAATCATAACATACTGTATGAATAAATCTATATTCAATTAAAAATATCCTTGGGTGCTTACAATTAGTATAGACACACACACACACACACACACACACACACACACACACACACACACACGAAGTTATGTGAGGCATAGTTTAGCTGGTCTGAACTCAAGTTGCTAGAATATTATTTCCTCTTTAATTAGGGAACTTTCCACTTTTAGTTTCTAACTGTGACACTCGTCTATCCCAAGAAAACTTCCACTGTCACTGAGTTGGCTTTTTTTTCATTCTTGAATTCTTGGCTTCAACGTTCCTTCTACTAGCCAAGCTTCCCAGACTCCATATGTCGAGATGTCTTACCATTGCCAAATACCTCCATGATACCTTGCATTCTGCCTATGCTGTGTTTGTAACTGTACCCAGCCCTATGTCCTCACTGGGAAATAAGTCTGATAAAGCCATAACATGATCTTAGCATTCTAACAATGCTTCATATGGTTCTTCATAGATTTTTGTAAAATGCTGTTTTTTTTAAATGTTATCCAATGATGACTATCTTTCCAATTTGCAGCTAAAAAAGTATAGCTTTGTGTTTGTAAATAATTTCTCTTTCAAATATCTAGTAGTTTGTGCCCTAGACTATGGTCATAAGATTTTATATTTTTCAAGGCTCACAACAAGACTCGTTGAGCATATTCTTAAAATCAGAAAGCAGAGTAGCTTCATTTCTCTATTTGCCAAGGAAGTATGCCCTCAGGATTCTCTTGTGCAACTCACCCAGTTTTGTATTGTCAGATACCAAGGGAGCCACTTGTGAAAAGGAGGGAGTAAGAAACAGACAACAAAACATGGCTTCTGATCTCAAACTTCATAAACAAAAAGACAGTTAATCCCTCTCGTATTCTAATTGCCAAGGCCTTGGTTGTCTAGGGTGGTTTCTAATATATCCTCCTGATCCTTATAAGATAGGAATTTAGTACTTACCAGTCCAAATATGGCAGGCACTGTCACTTCTCTGGGATGGCCCTATTTCTAAGTGTTTGTGAGCAAACCTCATTGGAAATATGTAAATTTAAGATTTAGTTTAATGTAAACAAATTTTTTAATGGACCAGAAAGACGGCTCAGTAGATAAGGGCATTTGCTGCCAAGGCTGATGACCTGAGTTCTGTCCCCAAAACTCAAATGATAGAAGAAAATAACTGACTCCTGAAAATTGTATTTCATGCCATTAGTGTAGAAATGTAAATGAGTATGTCAGAAAAGATGTATCCACTTGAAGTCCTCTGTCAATCAGGATAATAAATAATTATGTTTGGAAAGAAGTGAAGGAGGAAGAAGGAAACAATAGCCCCAAATAGTTAGGAAACTTGTAAACAAAGACAAGGATAGAACACCCAGGAAGGAGAACTTGACCTAAAACAGACAACAGAACTGGAGGGGACAATGTCTACTTTAAATTGTTATAATATTCTAAGAAATAATCTTGATCTTTAAGTAACACACTCTAAATTCATTCATTGACCAATGTACTACATTCTGGACACTAGAGTTTTTAAGTAGAAACCAGCACACATACTAGGGAGACAGTGTATATAAATGTCCAGAATACACAAAAGCACACTCAAAGTATAGAGGTGGCCCAGAGGATTTAAGGACCAAAGTTTTACAGATATTGCTAAAACTCTCTCTCTCTTTGGACCCCTTCCTCCCCTCTCATACTTACCTTCCTGTTTTCTATACATGCACTTCTTAAAATAGTTAAATATATAAATCCATAACCAACTTATCATGATTAGCATAATAATCATAATCTCTATTTCCATCCATTTTCCTGAAAATGCCTTAACTTCATTTAAATTTACAGTTCAATGAGGTTCTATCATTCCAGTGTGTCATGTTTCTTTAACCATCATTGAGAGACATCTAGGCTGGTTCTATTTGTTGCCTGTGATAGTAAATATGAAGCAATAAATGTGGATGTACAAGTACCCCTGTGGTATGTCAGCTTAGAATCCTTAGTAATATACCCCCCAAAGTGGCTAGAGATGGTAGTATATGCCTGTAATTCCAGCACTTGGGAGGTAGAAACAGGAAAACAAGAAGTTCAAGGTCATTCTCAGTTTCAGAGAGAGTTCTGGGATAATGTGGTTTACAGCAGATCCTATCTGGAAATATAAATATGCAGTAGAATTGTAGCTGGATTATATGATAGTTCTATTTGCAGTTTTTTGAAAAGCCTCCATATTGATGTCGATAGTGGCTGCTTCCATTTTCAGTCTCACAGATAACATATAAGGGCTCCTCTCTCCCCACATCCTCAATAGCATGCTTAAATCAGATTATAAATATTTATTTCCTCAGGCATTTACCATTCCTTTATGGTGGAAACTTTCAAAATACTTGGCCTAGCTTTCTGAAATGCATAGCACATTATTGTTAACAATAATTACCATATTTACAAGAGTACTCCAGAATTTCTAGCTCCTGTGTAACCATATTTTATCATCAACCAATATTTTTCCTGCACACACACTACATTCTTACAGTACTTTTAATATTTATTTTTACTTTTTTTAACGCGTCTGTCTGTCCATATGCCATGTATATGTAGATGCCTGAGGAGGCAGGAATAAAACGTCACAACCCATGGAGCTGTAGATACAAGCAGTTGTGAGCCACCTGACATGGATGGTGGGACCTGAACTTGTAGCCTCTGGAAGAGCAGTAAGCACTCTTAACTGCTGAACCATCTTTCCAGCTGCTTATAACACTTTTGTAGTGTCAAGCCTTAACATGTAAGTTTTTCAGACATTTTGAGCTGCTCTTTGAAACTGCTGAGAAACAGAGGTCTGATTTCATCCTCCATGTGTATAATCCTAATTTTCCTAAAACCATTCATTGAAAATACAATAAGAAAAGCTTTTCTGAAAGAAGCGAAATGTGATCAACTGAAAAACAAAACCTCTCACCAAATGAAGAAGCTTATAGGAATTTTTCTAGAAGAAACAGAGGTGGAAAGGGCTCTTCTAGTGACTTCCACATGTGTAGAGAAGTGCTATACAGGCAAGGAAGATACTATATTTTCAAAAGATATAAAATTTCTGAAGTCCTTAAAATGGCTAACAGGTAAGAGCACTAGCTGTTCTTCCATAGGACTTTCATGTGGGTTTGTCTCCAAGCACCCACATGGCAGCCCATGTCTGTCTCTAACTCTAGTTCCAGGGGATCCTAGACCCTTTTCTAGCCTCACAACGCATGAAGCATGCAAGTGATGTACAGACATATACATGCAGGCAAAATACTCACATACATAAAATAAATATTTTTAACCAAAAAATTCTTGGTATTTCTTCACTATCTTCAGGTGCCTAATCCATATCAGTTCCTCCTTCTCTACCCTCATCAAGTACTTTATGAGAACTCAGTGTTCTGTGAAAGTTTATCCTTTTCAGGGGCAACCCTTTTCATATTTCAATAGATTCAGAAGGTATCATCTTGTAAAAGGGAACCATGCTTCCCTGTTACTCATTCACCAGTACAACCCTGCCAAATCACACACCCAGAGCATTGTGAAAACAACCACAGAGCAATGCTGCTGAGGTCCTCAAATCTTCTGTGGACTTTATGGAAATTGTTATTGACATTTTTTTACAGCTCTCTCTAAATAAATCTCTAAGCGATTCAGACTTGAACCTAAGAGGATTGTGAACATGTGGTGGATGACAGGTTGAACATGCAGTGTGTGCACTTCTCTGGTTGGCTTGCTTATTACAACAAACTCATCTTTCCTTTTCCTCAAATTACTCTAAAAAGTCCCCCAATGCATAGAAAAGGAATACAGTGACCTACTAGCTAGCTTTTTACATAAATTATATCATGTTTGCACCTAACTTAGAATCTCTACAGTCTGATAAAATTGTAAACAGAAGCATAGTAAAATGGCTTAGCAATTCATCATATTTAGAATACGAAATAATTGAGGACTGCCTTTTGGGGGTTTAGGAGGAACCTAGTGCCAGGGAAACTCTCAAGAATCCACAAGGATGACTCCAGTTAAGACTGGAGTGGAGAGGGTATCTGAACTGGCCTTCGTGATGGGGGAACCCACAGAGACAACTGACCTGAGCTAGTGTGAGCTCAAGGATTCTGGACTGACAGCTAAGGAGCCTGAATGGGATTGACCTAGGCCCTCTGCATGTGGGTGACAGTTGTGTAGCTTGGTCTGTTTGTGGGGCCCCTCACAGTGGGATCTAGACCTGTATCTGGCACATGAGTTGGCATTTTGGAACCTATTTGCCATGCTAGGATGCCTGCTCCTGAGCCTTGATGCAGGGGGAGGAACTTGGTCCTGCCTCAACTTGATATGCAATACTTTTTTTGACTCCCATGGCATGCTTGCCCCTTTGTGAATGGAGGAGTAGAAGTGGGAGGGGGTAGGAGAAAGGTCAGGGGAGGGAATGGGAAGGAAGGAGGGAGGGGAAACTGAGGTTGGTATGTAACACAAATGAAAAGTTTTAATAAAAAATAAAAATTTAACAAAAAAGAAATAATTGAGGTCTGAGTTAAAGAATGGGAAAGGGAAGCAGCAGCAGGAATTGAATCATTTCATTAAAAATGACATATTGCTAGACCAGAGAGACTCCATTCAGCAACCAATGGGAGCAGATGTAGAGTCCCACAGCCAAACAGTGGGCAGACCTTAGGGAGTCCTGCAGAGGAGGTGTTGAAGAGGGTGTTAGAATTGGAGGACGCAGAGGGGACAGGGAAACCACTGGAACAAGGCCCACAGAAGCAAATGACTGAGACTTGGGAGCTCACAGAGATCAGGGAACCTGTGGGGATCTGACTTAGAGCCTCTACATGTATGTTATGGCTGAGTAGCTTGGTGTTCTTGTGGGACTCCTAGCAGTGGGAGCCGAGGCTGTCTCTGGCTCTTTTGCCTGCATGTGGGAACCTTTTCCTCCCACTGGGTGGCCTTCATATAATAGTATGTGCCTGGTATTATTGTAGCATATTATGCCATGTTTGGTTGATGTCACTGGGAGGCCTGCTCTTTTCTGAGGGGAAACAGAGTAGTGGAGTGGATCTGAGGAGAGGGGGAGGTGCTAGGGAGAGACTGGGGGAGGGAAGAGAAAAATGGAGGTTGGGATGTAATATATTTGGGAAGAGTAAAAAATAAATCTAAAGCAGTTTAAAAATTGGTGCTTTGATCTATGTATATGCCATAGGAATATTCAATCAAGCTAATTAGTATATCTATCACTTCACCAACATATTTGGTGATGAGGTGCTAAGTTATTTTAACAGTTTCGTAATATGTAGTACATTATTAATTGTGGTTCAAAACTGCCAAAGAACTAATAAAATATTGAAAATTTTAGACTCTGGAGAAAAGCATAAACATGGAGGTTTTGCTCTAGAGACAGAAGTTTAGTGGACCCAGTCAAAGAGGAAAGATATCTGTAATACTTTGAGAGAAAAAAATGGTAGAAGGGTCTAGAACTAAAAGTTACCAAATTTGATAAACTTTTCTGAAGTATATTAAATGATTGGATAATAAATATATAAACAGATGTTTAGATTCACTAGTCATCAGGCATACACAAAGTAAAACCACAGAATGATAGCAGAAGTAAAAGTTATAAATAAACATTTATGTATGAGTTAAAATTTGGTGCTTTGGGGCTAGAGAGATAACTCAGAGGTTAAGAGTATTTGTTACTATTGCAGAGGACATGGTTCTGGTTCCCAGCACCCACATGGTGGCTTATAAGAGTCTATAACCCCTAAGGATAGTTATCATCAAGAAAGAGTTAAATGTGTTCAGGATGCAGATAAATTGGAATCTACCCTGACTGCTGGTGACCATGAATGAGAGCTCAGTTTTAGAAATCAGCAGTTGAGCTGTTTCTCAGAGACTCAAACAGAAATACCAGTCTTGGGTATCTCCCCTAAAGAACTGAAAAACTGTGACTTCAAAAAGTCCTTCACATTATGGTTCATAGCACTACAATGCACAGTGGTCAAAGGATGAAAATACAAATGTCCATCGTAGCATATGATAGGTGGATACACAAATGTGGTCATATGTACACACAGCTGAGTGTGACTCAGCCACATAAAGAAGTGAAGCCCTGCTACAAATTACAAGGATTGAGTTAAAAACACACCATGTTAAGTGAGGAAGACCAGGTAATTATTTCACAGGTCTATGTACATGACATATTCAGAGCTGGTTAATCCATAGATAGACATAAAACATGCTAGTGGTTGCTGGGAGCTGGGAAAGGGTGTGGCTGCTTAATGGGAATAGGGTGCCTGTTTTAGCATCGATGAAAATATTCTGAAGTTAGACAGATTTGAGGCTGCAGAATTTTTTGATTATACCAAACACCAATGAATTAAATGGAAAAATACATGAACAGTGTTATGTGAATTTAATTTAAAAGTTTACTAGAAATTTAAAGTGTTTCTCTTCTTAATCTTTGAGGATGACTTTAATGTGTTGAATAAAACTTGCATTGCTCATGAATCTCAAAACCCTCACATATGTCTTGAAGACAAGAAAAAGCAATGTATACTTATAAAAATAATGCATGATTCAGAGGATAGCTGGATACTGAGAGACTAAAATTAACCAAAAGAAGAGACTCTCTTGCTAACAAAGACTTCCAACAAAATCTGCATCAATAATGATAACATCCATTCAATTTCTCTCAGGATAAAATAAAAGTCTTCTAACACAAAATATGGTACAGAAAGCAGCCCTTCTGATTTAATCTGATTCTTTAAATAGAACACTGAACTTAATTGTTGTGGGATATTTTGATCACACTCTGACATTCTTGAGACTGTCAAATAAAGTTATACCTTGAATCAGGGGCAGGGCCAGTGACTAGCTGACAGGAATCAGAGTAGAGAAGCAGAAGTTTGGATAGAGAAGATGCACAGGAAGGAAAGGCTGGAGACTGGAGTTTGAGCTTCCTCTTGGTTCTGGGAACAGTAGAAGAGACGTGTCTGAGTTTGATTTTCAGTGGATGTAATTCATAGTGTCTTTATCAATTTTTAAGAAAACTTACTTTATCTTCTAAAGATAATATATGAGGATATAATGTACAAAAACTCAAAAATAAAATTCCATTTCACATGTATAGTTGAATCAATTTCTTTTATACAATTGAAATATTTCTATATATGTTAGTATAACATATTTCCTAAAGCATCTCCAAATGAATGACGGGTTTTTTTTAACAGTCATGACCCTTTTTTAAAAACCTTTTTAATTTTTTTGTGGTTATAATGTAATTATACAATTTCTCCCTTCCCTTTTCTCCTTCCAAACCCTCCCATGTACTCCCAGCCTAGGCTCTCTTTCAAATCATGCCTTTTTTTTCTTTATTGTTGTTACATACATATATGTGTTAAGAGTTTATTGTCCATAACTGTTGAATACAATTTTTCCATCTATCATGCTGTGATTATTTATATATGAACTATGCATATATTAAAGTACTTGCACAACTGTGGTGATATTTTGTTTGTGCTCTAACAAATAAAGCTTGCTTGGAGATCAGAGTGTGGAGCTAGCCACTAGAGGCCAGGCAGTGGTGGCATACACCTTAAATCCCAGAACTTAGGAGGAGGAAACAGGAAGTGATATGGATGGGTGGAAAGAGGAAGTGATATGGATGGGTGGAAAGAGGAAGTGATATGGATGGGTGGAAAGAGGAAGGATAAGGTGGGGTTGACACAGGAGCTTGGCCCTTTTCAGTCTGAGGATTCCTAAAGGTAAGAAGTCTTTCTAGTGGCTGGTTGCTCTGCTTCTCTGATTTTTCAGCCTTCACCCTGATATCTGAGTCTGAGATTTTATTATTAAGACCAATTAGAATTTGTGCTACACGCAAGTAAATAAAAGTATACAGTTTAGGTGAGTTTCCTTAAGTATATATATTTTAAACACATTATAAAAATCATTGACATTTTATATAATCAGATAATGAATATCATGGACAGATTGAACCTAGAAAAAATATGAATATTTATCATTTAATGCTGTGAAAATATGCTTTGAACCTATGTATAAAACAAAGATAGATTTAGGATAAAACATAATATGTCCTCTTGTTGAGTTAGAAGTTCAAAGGTTTGTGTCCCTTAACATACATTTCTTAACATGTCCTGTGACTATGGTCCTAGTTTCTAATTCAAAATCAAAGTGTCAAGAGAAAGTCTATTCTTAAGCATCTCTCCCAAAACACAAAGTAATACAAAATAGAAAACAAATCAACACTAGATATTAAAGAACTAGTGTTAGAAAAACACTTACTTCTGAATTTGATTCCTTTATAAATATAAATTTCTGAATTTGATTTGTCTTAATATCTTTTCCATCTCTTTCAACCTCTAAACCCCTATTGTAACCTCTGACCACTTACATTAGCTAAAAATAAAATCATGACATTTATAATGCATTAATAATGGTATTAGATGGTGTTTGTTATAAAATGAGACAGAATTAGTTTCCATTGTCTACTGCAGAAGTAATAAACAAATTTAAAAAGTCACAAATGAAGTGGGCTAAAACAACAGAATTGCTTCCTTTCTTATTCAGAAACTGAGGTGCAGTGGGACTTCATTTCCTACATGCTCTCTCTCATCATGCTTAGCTTCAGGAAGTGACATTACTCCTTGATTTATGCAAACACCACTCCAGTCTCTGTAGCTCTAGTCAGGCTGTTTCCTGTTCTTTTTCTGTCTGTTTTATGTGTCTCTTGTCATTAGATTTAACACCTATCTGGCAAACTGAGGCTAGTCTCCATAACTCAAAATACTTAATTAACTTACTGTTTTAGAGACCTTTTTTATCCAAATAAGACAATATTCACAAATTCATGGGTTTGGGGTAAACATAATTTGAGAATCCTTTAACCAATAACATTGTATAATAAGCAACAGCAAAAAAGTTGACAGAAAATATATACACATTTGTGGAAATACAGCTAGTGTTGATAGCATTAAAATATACTAAACTGTGACTGTGTATCAGGAAGGAGAATCCATTTTTATGTTGCTCAGAACCCATTTTTAGTAATACAAAATTATAAATAAAAAGTAGATGTGAAAATGAGTACAGATGCTTACTTTCATGCAAGAATTAACATCAAACTGTGAACCAGAACTTTTAGAGCCCTCTGTTTCATGCAAGAAGATGGTACATGCTCAGGTCTGTCTCAATGAAAGTCAAATATGGCAGTGGCCCATATGAAGAAGGACCAAAGAACTAGTCAATGCATTGATACACAAACATAAACATCTAAAATTTTATTTTTAAAAGATGCTTTAATTACCTGAAAGGGTCATTTAAATTACATTGAGACACCTAATTACAAAGTCCAATAAGATAATACCAATGTTACTTCAAAGTCACAGCTTTGGGAAATTTGAATCGCATAAGTCATTGTGTATACGATGCTGTAATTAGCTGTGACTCCTGCTACAGAAGTAACTAAAATGAGTAATTGCTAACAAATGATCACAGACAATGTTCAGACACAACCACATACGTATGCTCTAAATATGCTCTAGTTTCATGGAACAATCAGGATGCATGGTATCAAATAAGAAAATGCTCACTCTTGTACAATCTTTTAATCTACTTTAAAAAAATAGGTAAACATGTACTATAAGCATGGTCACACTGTGTGAGGAAGAAGAGCAAAATATCCATTTAAACTACTGCTTATCGAGAGCCTACTTCAGCATGTAAGGTGCATAATACATCGCCTAAGAATAAACCAGTAATCCGCTTTATGTTTAAAAAAAGGGAATGGCATTCTAAGATACAGCTGCATAGACTGTATGATGAATATTCAACATGAGAAACTGGCAAATTTATCTTCACTCCATCATTAAGCATTTTTGTGACAAGCTGGATATTCATCCCATTAGGGGTCCTTTTTGTGTGTGTTCTTTTTGTCTAACGCTTGCACATGCCCTTTCCTGACATCCTGAAAGACTAGGCTTTTCTTT
The DNA here is from genome assembly GCF_949786415.1 of Peromyscus eremicus. Lineage (NCBI taxonomy): Eukaryota > Metazoa > Chordata > Mammalia > Rodentia > Cricetidae > Peromyscus > Peromyscus eremicus. The sequence continues at coordinate 14,182,377 of NC_081429.1, read as the reverse complement.
TCTTCTCCCCTCCAAATTTCTGATTACTCATATTGTTAGGAACTGGAACTCAGAGAACAGAATTCTTTTCAAAGACATAAAAGCAAAACCTTGCCCAAAACTTTTATTCCATAACCAAAAGCTTATCTAATATCTTCTCCTTCAGCCACACACAAAAAAATGGGTATAAAATATTAATATTTATTGGAAAATATATATATATAAACTACTTCTACTCATGAAGAACTCTTCCTTCTTTATTCTTTCACATTGTTTCTGATTCAGAAAAGCTGAATCTTTATTTCATAAGAGGCTACTTGCAATATTTCATCTTCAAAAATTAAATAATCATTGTTTTGTGTGTATGTATGTGTGTGTTACTAGGAACTGAATATAGGTATCCATGATCTGGGCAAGTGTGATACTACACTCTAGCCTTTAATTTTTTATGTCATATATTTTTCTTTTGATATAGCCTTGATATGCTACACAAGATGACCTCAAACTTGAGATCCTCCTGCTTCAGCCTCCCAAATATCTGGGAGGGTCCTGTCTTGTTTAGGGTTTCCATTCCTTTTATAACACATCATAACCAAATGGGGGGCAAAGGTTTATTTCAGCTTATAGTTCTACAGAACACCCTATCACTGAAGAAAGTCAGGGTAGGAACTCAGACAGGGCTGGGGCTTGATGGTAAGAAGAGCTGATGGGTGTGTATTGCTTACTGGCTTGCTCACTCAGTGTTTCCTCAGTCTGCTATTCTACACTATCTAGGATCACCTGCCCAGAGGTGGTGTCGCTCACAATGAGCTGGGCCCTCCCACACCAATAATCAATCTAGAAAATGCCCAGCAGACCTGCCTACAGAGCAATCTTTTGGGGGCATTTTATCAATTAAGATGTCTGCTTCCCACAGATCCATAGCTTGTATTGAGCTGACCAAAACATGTGTTAACATGCCCAACTTAAATTATTCTTGACACACATTTCTCATTGCTCCATACAGGATGAAACATTTGACAGAGGAGATCCCATTCAGGTTTTTTTGATAACTCACTATAACAATGTTCACCTAATAGCTTATTGAATCCATTCTCTAAATTTCATGCTGGTTATGAGCTATATGATAGCACAGGAATATAACAGGACCAAACGTGACTCTCAGGAATCTCCTGAAGCTTGCTATGAAAGGTAACTTGAATTTTGACACACCTGTGTACTTCTTCTTTTCCAAATAACTAACAATAAAGTTTCCACTTATAAAAATTCCACAAGAGAGTAAATCAATATTGTAATGCTCATTAGTCTATTATATATTCAATAACCTCCTTGTGTATCTCACCATCCCAGAGTTCGTGACTACATGTCAATAGGTTAACACAATTTCAATATTTATAAGCCGAAGGATTAAAATCCAACAGTTAACAATAATTGTCCTTTCATTCTCACTAGCATCTCAATTATCATCCTACCAAGAGATATCCTCAGGACTTCTGCAGTCTAACTATTTTCAGAACTCTAATTTAAATCTGCATTAGAGTTAGAACTGCCAAATGCTTCAGTTGAGCTATTACTTCACTCCCTTGATATATTTTCTCTACAAAAATGCCTTGTTTGCTGCATGACAGTATGTAAACAGCTAAGCTCAACATTATACTTGCATGGTGATCATACAAAAGTTAAACAGGAAATAGCATTGCTTACAAATACAAATATCAGTGACTGGTAAATAAGATAGATAAATAGCAGAAATCAGTGCTTGTCTGAAGAAAGATGAGCAAGAAATGGTACATATTTACCATAAGAACTCAGCAGCAAAGCATAGCCTGCTTCACTTAACACCAAACGGAACTTGCTTGCTTTGTTAACTTAAATGCAGTGGTCTAAGCAAAAGGTTCTTCATATGACACCAATTCCTGTTAGCATCACACAAGCACAAAAATGACTTATATGAAAATCTTTTTATACAGAAAGAGCATGACAGACACATTTCTATGTTTATGTCTAATCAGATTTCTTCGCAGGATAATTTTACAGGATCAAACACAAGGCTATCCTCATGGAAAGGACAGATTTCTCCTTTAAAAATTGTTTCTTTGGAGCCATTAAAAGTAGTGCATACTTTTAATCCCAGCGCTTGGGAACAGAGATAAGCGGATATCTGTTAGTTCAAGGCTATCCTGGTCTGTATAGTGAGTTCAAGGACAGCCAAGGCTACATGGAGAAACCTTGTCTTGAAAAAAAAATCTGCTGGTTTGATATGTAAGTTCAATTAAAAATTCCACACTAACCATAGAATGGAAAGATGAAAGATGTCTAACTGGCTGCTTTGTTATTTAAGGATCAAAATTATCTTACACTTGATATCAATGTGACTCATGCTTCTATTATACAGATCTGTAATTAAGGTTTTACTGACTAGTCACATAAATGAGTCCCCGAATCCTAGCATGTGTGTTCATGTCCAAAGCAGGAATTCTTCCTGTTGGAAAGTAATTTTAATTGTTCGATGATAAGATGCTGCGATGATGCAAACCCACCCTCACCAAAGAGCTGCCAAGTGAATACTCCTTTCTTCATTATTCTACAAACTCAGTTGACTGACAGAATCAAAGAAGTCACAACTCTGCACACATATTTCATGTTCTATTTCATCTAATATTCATCTATACCACTATCTTCAAAATAAATATAAAGTATAAACAAATAAATGAAAGTGTACTATAAACCAAAATGGAGGTAAAACTGTGCACGTCATACAGTGATATTAAAGACTATTGTTAACATTCAGGAAATGTGTAGGAATGACCAGAATTTGAGGTCAATTGTCATTCAGTTTTTCTCTTTCTGTGTCTCTGTGTCTGTTTTTGTCTCTGTGTGTCTGCATCTCTCTTTCTCTCTCACTCTCTGTGTGTGTGTGTGTGTGTGTGTGTGTGTCCTGACATCATGATGTATCAAATGTTTTCATACTGATACTTTTAACAATTATGACAATTTGACAGTTAATCTATAGATTCATTATTGGCATTGTTTCAAAATGGTTAAATATTTCATTATCACAGGATTCCTGGAGGTTAGTATCTGTGATATCTTTCTAAGAGTCAAAAACTAAAGTTTTGTACTAAAAATCTCAAGACAGCAAAGCAGAAGTGAAAGTGTGTGAAGAAACAAACAAAAAGAACTTCATGTTCCATCAGTGAAACCTGTGCTTTTAAAAAACCACATAGTTACTACATAATCCTATTTAGAGGAGAATTCTGCAAAGTTTATTTGTGACTTTTGAGACCCATATTATATTAATACATAAAACTAGAGACTGCAGAAGCCATACACTGAAGACAGAGCAGTATAGAAACTGTAAGTTAATGGTCAAGTGGTTTTAAAATCAAAGAGAAGCAGAGTGGCCATTCAGACCGAAGTTCCTGACAGTCATAAAAATAGTAAATGTGTGAGGAATAACTATTTAACCCAATTTTGATATAATACAATATGTACATGGTAGTACCTAGTTATATTGGGCCACTTTATTTTTTTCCATGTATCAGTTGAAAACATGATAAAGTTGTTCACAATATCTAGTATATATTATCCATTAACTATATTTCATTACTTATAGCTGACTTAATGTGTGGATCATAATACTCGATATATACAGAAATTTATGGCTTTTGATAAAGGTTTCACTATAAAGTGGTTTAAAATCTATTTTATTGACAAAGTCATGATTATTCTACATATGAAGAATAATACATTTACTAGTGATAGACATACATTAATTAGTGCTTAAACTCAGTGTGTCCTTATACCACATTTTAAGTCTCTATGAATCATTGCCTATCCCTAAATACTAAAGGAAAATGGAAATATTAATAACTTTCTATTCATCTAGAATAGTAAAAAGAGTCAATATTGAAAGAATTAATCAGTCTGACTAATAAATCCCAAGCCAATCACAGTGGACTGATTCTGGGGTTAAATACAGCGAGAACAAAGGGAGAAATAATATGAAAATTAAAAGAAAGATGGAACAAATGACCTGAAAATGGCAGAGGAAAACAAGATGAAGTACAGAAAAGAACATTTACATCATCAGAGTAAATCCACATTTCAGAGGACAGGAAGAAGGTTGTGACATCCAAGACATTAGCAGAGAAGGAAATGTGGCCCTGGAGGTGGCTCAGTGGGTGGTGGCCTTGCTGTGCAATCATGAGGACGGGAGGTTATATCCCCACGGTGCACATAAAAAGCTGGGAGTGTTTGAGCCCTATGTCTATAACCCAAGGCTTCAGAACCTGAGATAGCTCACTTGCAAGGCAGTCTAGCCAAAATAGTATAGCTGAAATAATGAGGCTCAGCTTCAGTGAAAAACTCCATCTCAAAAGAGAAAGACAAAGCGGAGTGAGAGCCAAAGCCACATCAAATGCTGTCCTACACATGAGTGCACACTGATGGACAAGCATACTCTCATGCATATAGTGCATGCATTTACATGCACCATACATGACACAGTAAAAAAAGAAAAAAGGGACTGAGGGGAAAAAAACAAACATCATGCCCACTGTAGACAAATTTCTAAATGGTCTTATTAAATAAAAAAACATGGAGCCAAATATAGGGGTGAAAGCCTTAGAGAGATCAGGGAAGTAGAGAAAGCCACCAGCCAGCCTTACCTCACCAACTCTGCAGTTTCCAAATGTGAGTTACTTCCTGTATACCCACACCTTTATTGCCTTGCTGTTCTATGCTCTCATTGGCTATCTTAGTCCAGCTACCTCAGTTCCTCTTCCTACTCAGCTCTGTCACTTTCTGTCTATCTATACAGACCTCCAGGTCTCTATGGTTGGTACTGGGATTAAAGGCGTGTGTCACCACGCTTGGCTCTGTTCCCTAGTGTGGCCTTGAACACGCAGAGATCCTGCCTACTAAGAGATTAAGGGCTTGTGCTGCCTGATTTGTTTACTAAATATGGCTGGCCTTTCTCCCCTGATCTCCAAGCAAGCATTATTTATTAACGCACAAATAAAATATCACCACAGCCCATCTTAAATGCAAAGCTGTGGAGAACACCTGGCCATCAAAGAAAAGACTATGACTAACCCGACCTAAAGATCAACCTTCCAATCATCTTCCAGAACATAGAAAATTATAATAAAGAATACTCTATCCAATAAAGCAATGTGTCCCCCATCTCTGTTGAAAAAGATGTAACTATAAGCTTGACTACTTTGGTTTTAGGGACGATAATAATAACAACAACAAACCTCCCACTGTGAAATGATGGGTGCATAAATTTGTGCTAAAATATTTGAAATTGCTTTGTAAAATTGGAAGATCATTAAAGTATTTGCTTTAATCTTTCTTCCAACTCTAACAACATCTTTCCTTCCCTTTTGTCCTTTGTGTAGAGGACAAAGCCTATCAGGATTCATACCTGCAACACAAACACAACCATTGGCTTCCACTAGGTCCCAGCCCAACGGCAGATCCATCATTTCAAATGGCAATTCCATAGGAAATCGATATTTTGAAAGAAGACTGCTTCAGCTAGTGCATTGTGGACTGTGGGTGCAGCCAGTGAATTCAAGAAAGCAGATCTGTTTGTATCTGCGGCTCATTCTAGCAGGATTGATTGCAGGGAGCTTCTCAGAGTGGAACTGGGGGAGCTATTCACTGCCTCTTCTCTTTTCAACCTGTGGTGTCCTCAGTTCTGGAACTAATAACAGCAGTGCTCAATTGTAAATAGCAGCAGGAGACATACAAACATCCTATCCCACTCAAAATGCTAAGAAATCATTCCACTGTTTAAAGATTGATGATCTTTCTAGTTAATATCTTTTTTCGTATTTTGTGTTACTACAAGGGGCTGTGATGTCGCACTACTGAACGCCTTATTAATGCCCCAATTCAAAAAGCTCCTTTGAACATTGCACTCCAAAGCAATCTAAAAATCTCAAGAATGTTTCCTATTTTCCATATTTCTTATTTAAATGAGCTTATTATTTCCAAACATGTGTGATAAATGATAATTGAAATAAAAACTAAAATTCAGAAAGAAGAAAATCTATGGTTACTGTAAGTCTATCTGTCAATGCCAATCACAGGTATGTTTTTATCTATTTTTTTCTAACATTTCCTGTGAAATCATTTATATGATAAGGGTTTAATATTATGTCACTTGTAAAACTTTTAAAATACATAATTATTCTTTTTCTCAAACATCAGTGATTAATACTGTATTTTAGTATAGTATAATTTATTTTTGCACAAGTACTATCGGAACATGGTCAAAAGAATGAGGCATAGTAAACAATGCCTTGAGGAACTGTGAGAGAGACTCCAGAAAAAGAGGCAGGGGGCCTTTCACCTCAGGTGCATTTTGTTCCCTGGATTGTTCTTGGACTTGATTTTGTGCCTCCTGTGTTAAACATATACATTTGACTTATAAGACATCTTTATTCTTGTTGGATGTCCGATCATAGCTATAGAACCCAATCTGGTCAGTGTACCCTGAATCTGGGTATGGCCTTCTGCCTTCCTTTCATGCTTTCTCAGGTATAATCCATAGTAAGCACCAGACAAAGTGTGTTTCAATTTTGAAATTGTTGAAATTTTCTATTTCCTCTGTCCTGAGGAAGTTCTGGGAAGGGGATGTTCTGTTAATATTTGTATGTGTTTACTGACATTCATTTACATGTTTTTCTAAACTTAAACAACCTTTTTTGGATCATTACTTTCTTTGTTACATTTGTGTATAAAAGTACACTAAAACTAAAGTAAGGTTGTCTACAGCATTAAACTGTAATCTTCTCCATTCTTTGAGGCCTTCAGATCCCAGGTCCAGCAGAAAAGATCTGCACAGGTCAGGTGAAAATTCAACAAAGTACCATGGTCATGGTTTTATTGCTTATATTTAAATTATACTCAATGGAGTATTTTTATTTTTACACATAATTCACATATAAACACTACTATGTACTTTAAAAGTCTGAAATATATGGATAAATCACTTTTTAGAAGAGTTAAATAGGGGTTTTGCTTTCTTACAATATATATTTCCTCAAATCAATCTCTTTTTACTCCCACCCCTGACATAAATCATCATCAGGATTGTCCATTTACCTTTGTGCCAGTGTACAAAGATTTATCACTTTTATCCAAGGGGAGTTGGAAGATAGTGATCCTATATAACAGAGTAAATTAGCTGAAGGGCAATAAAAAATCAGTTTAATTGTCAAAAGTGTAGATAGGAATTAACACAGAGACCCACAATTGAATAATGCACAGAGAGTGAGAGACACTTTGGAGTACTCAGTCCTAATGATATGTCTTCACCAAATGGCTCTTACAGAAGAAGATGCAGAAAGACTGTAAGAGCCAGAAGTGGTGGACAACGCCAAGGAAATAGTGTCTTGCAGGCATGACGGAATTGATGCACATATGAGCTCGTAGAGACTGTGACAGCCTGAACAAAGCCCACACAGGTTCAAGTCAGAGCAAATGGCAGCACTGAGAAGAGGAAATGGACATGGGGTCCCACCCCTAGCCAAGAAGCTACTTACAATTGGTACCTGTTGGCAATGGGAAAAACAGTTTTCTCCAATGAGCTGTCACTTGGTTTACCAACCACACTGCAGGGCTGGCCCCACACTCAGGAGTAGTTGGCCAACATGAAATGAACGCCACAATTTTTGATGAACTTTTTGCTTCACTTTGCTTTTTCTGGGCACGTTTGTCTTACTAGATTTTTGTTTGGTTGGTTTTGCAGTCTTTTGAGGGAGAGAGGGGGAGAGAGGGAGAGAGAGAGAGAGAGAGAGAGAGAGAGAGAGAGAGAGAGAGAGAGAGAGAGAGAGAGAGAGAGAGAACATGAAGTTGGGTGGGCAGGAAGGTGAGTTGGATCCCGGTAGGATCAGTTGCAGGAGGGGAAAGTATTTTAAAATCAGGGTAAGAAAGGGTTATTGTTTTTTGTTTTGTTTTGTTTTTACAGCATGTGATGTGTTGGACTCTTTAAGAACAAGAGCAAATGAATGTACAGACAATACTCAATGCCCAAGGATGATGAAAACGAAAGAGTTAAAGACATAATAAATTAAAAACTGAATCTAATGTAATGGCTACTTTAACTACAGACACTCTAAATTCAAGGTGAAAAGAAGAATAACTCTAATCATCCTCATCCTATTTTAAAACAGCATTTGTACTTTTTAAGAGATTTTATATTTTGGTGCAGAATGTGCACTATTTACTTTTAAGAATGGTCTGGATAGTGTTATATAAAGGAATATGATGACATGGCAGCCAAGGGTTTGGTCTCAAGCAAAGGTTTGTGGCCCACGACATGCCAGATGACCCACAGGCATAGCAAGGTCTTTGGTGAACTACTAAGTTGAGAAAAATCAATTCCTGTGTTTGATTTTCCTTTTTATTTCTTTCCTTGTGTGCTGTTTTAAAATTCTGTGTGGCTCAGTCCTGATTTATATGTAACAGGATGAAATCCTGTAGGATCTTTCTCTCATTTTTCTTACTATTCTCATTTTATTTACCTAGAGATATTTGTTATCAAGGACTGAGAGTGCTATACAAAACGAAAAAAATCATTGAAATGAGATTTTGAATAGATATTTTTGCGCATACAACACAGATACTGTCTCTATAGGTCAAAGCCTTTCCCATTTGTAAGACCCAGCTACTTTGAGGGGGCATGTTTATACTAAGTTTCTAAAACCCCATGTTATCATAAGAATCAGGTGGGACTCAAAAATTAAGATTTGTGGAATTGTTTTTCACACTTCTTCTCAAGATCCATACACAGACCAGGAAATCAGGTTGGATCTAGAGAAGAGCTGGTCTTTTTCTAATGAAATCAAATAGAATGAATTGAAGTTATTAAAAAAAATTCAGTGTGTGATTCCTAGGACTAGTAAGAAATTGTATTTCTCGTGGAGAATTTCTAGCAAAAAAAAAAATTCTGAAAAAAAAATCCCACTGTACATTATAAATGAGGAAGATGTGAGAAAATCTTATGCTTACAGAAGCACCATTGTTTAAATTGTGGATATTCATTTGTGAGATGGACGAAATTACTTGGAAAGACTGTGATGAAAGCTACATGGAATTCATCTCCTTACCTATACTTCTTCCACTGAAGTCTTGGTAGCCAGAGATGTTGGGTCATAGGCGTCACAAAACAGTCAAAATCTAAAGACAGAAAACTTCCATTCCATGACTGTTCTGAAAAGATGAATCCCAGCAGTGAGATGCTTGCCAACTGGCACACTGCTACTTTATATATGAAGAACAGGTGTCAGCAGGCAAGAGTCTTGAATGTTAGCTCATTTTCCATCCGTCCAGAATCCTGTTAGGATGTGGGTAGAATCCCAAAGACTTTTTTCCCAATGAGGTACAGAGGATGGGTGGAAATTAACATATATTGCAGTTGTTTGAATGATAATGGACCTCACAGGCTCATAAATTTGAATGCTTGGTCATTAAGGAGTAGCAGTACCTGACAGGGAGGAGGAGGTGTGTCCTTACTGGAGTAGGTTTGGTCTTGTTAGAAGAAGTATGTCACCGGAGGTGGGTTTTGAGGTTTCAGAAGCCCAAGCCAGGCCCAGTCTCTCTCTCTCTCTCTCTCTCTCTCTTCTCTCTCTCTCTCTCTCTCTCTCTCTCTCTCTCTCTCTCTCTCTCTCTCTCTCTCTCTCTCTCTCTCTCTTCCTTCTGCCTGCAGATCCAGATGTAGAACTTGCAACTACCTTGTCTGTCTGCCTGTGTCTGCCTGCCACCATGCTCCCTACCATGATGATAATGGACTAAATCCCTGAAACTGTAAGCAAGCTCCAAATTAAATGCTTTCTTTTTATAAGAGTTGCCACGGCCATGATGCCTCTTCTCAGCAACAGAACATTAACTAAGACACACAGGATCTCTGAAGGGGAGACAATAAGAAATGAAGGGGCTCTACAACATAACATGAGCCTCCAAAATCAATGGCTACATGGTGCATACTTTGAGGACAGATGTTAAGTCAAGGCATTCACTAGAGCTCTCAAGTCAAATCAGGAAAATGCAGAGGTATAGTGAGCCTTGGACAAACCAGTGAAAAAGATTAACAAAGAAGCTTGACAGTGACTTGATTTATCCAGAAGATGCAGACCTAACCTGAAAGCTACTTTGATGTGCCAAGGTTGCTTTACATTATAGAGGTAATAGGAACTTGAAGTGCATCATAATTTTATTTAAACAGTATTTGTAAATCTGACTTTGTGATTATCTCCATTCGTTATACCGCCTTAACATCAGATTTTAAATGCATTTAAAAGCATAAAATATCTTGGTTATTTTAAAACCACTTTTAGTTCATAGGCCAACATCTTTTACATATTTGTTATTTGATAAACACTGCTTTTTATGCTTCTCAACATTTTATTGAAATGGCTAACAAATGTGAATTTCATTGTGTGCTAGGAGAAAGAGATGAGGCCAACTTACTTAACATACTGTTGTATTGAATACTGAGTAACAACTAGTGACAGCATAAAGCAAACAGTTCTGAGCATGTGGTTTACTTCACTCAAACAGTGGATCAAACTCATTCTACTTATGCTTCACATGGTACCACCTATACAACACACCTTTTTCTAAGCACAAATACGCAAGTTTCATATAGGTGGTGTGAGTTTCAATACAAGTACAAGTCTCATAAGTTCTGAAGAGAAACAAATCAGACATGTCAATGAGAGGTCCATTCCCTAAATGTTTTGTAAACAATCTGCTACACTTCTCAACTCAGCAGTGCCTTCATCAATAAGCTCCTTACTACAGCAATGTCAGAGGTCTTGTTGTAATCAGTAACAAACTGGCTGTGTTCTATGCTTTCAACTGCTTCTAAATGCCATGATAATTTTTCCTGTATAAAAGTGTGCTCTTCTTACAGTTTGGATTGCTTTTATTACTCTAAAAAGCCATTTGGGTCATTTTTAAATTTAAAAAGCATATTTAGCCAAGTGACCACATTGATTCTTTGATCTCTAGAGAGTAATGTTCATTTTTAATGATCTATTAGTTGTTCTTTTCCAAGGCATTATTAAATTTTAAAGCAACTCTCTTGCTGAAACATGCCAGTTGACAACAAATACAGATACAATGCAGGATATTGGTGACATAATAAACATTAAATCATGGGCAATGTATTTTAATGTTATTTTCTAATACAATGGCCAGAAAAAGGATTAAAGAAGACTTTAAAAAAAAACAATAGTCACCAACTGGGCTATAAGTATTTGTTTATTTCAATTAGTTGTTCAAATGACAATGGAAATAAATGTTAAATGTTCTAAAAATCAGGGCAGGGTGATTTACTTGAGGAGAAGGGAGAGACAACACAGAGGGAGAGAGAGAAGCAGAACAAATAATACTAAAGGTGCTTGAAAATGACATAGAAAATCTGTGTCTGTGTGTGTGTGTGTGTGAGAGAGAGAGAGAGAGAGAGAGAGAGAGAGAGAGAGAGAGAGAGAGAGAGAGAGAGAGAGAGAGATCTGCCTCCTTCCACTGCCTGCCACCAGTTGTAGTTTTTAACTAAATCTCTGCTGTTCTATTTAACCAATAAAAACTCGGGAGTAAGAGCTGGGGTAGAATCCTGCGAGCTCAGGGAGGTTAAGGAGCAACTAGCTGACCTTCCCTCTTCTCTGGTGTCTCAGAAAGAGCATGTTTTTTCCACTGCTCCAAACCAAAAAGAACCGGCACAAAGTCCCTCCCTACTACTTCCTGTGTGTCTCTCTATCCATTTTCTGGACTCCCTCTGACTCTCTAATGATTACTTTCTGTCAGCTAGTCTCTGGCTCTGCCTCCTGACCCAAGGTTGATTTTATTTAATTAATGCAAACACAAATTCATGGTTTTAACTATGTGGTCATATATCCTGCAACATTATATACACATATATAATTTTTAATGAAGTGTTATCACTTGTGGTGGCAGTACTCTCCACAAAAGCCATATGCTATTATCAAAAACCTCAGTTCCGGGGCTGGAGAGATGGCTCAGCGGTTAAGAGCACTGGCTGTTCTTCCAGAGGTCCTGAGTTCAATTCCCAGCACCCACATTATAGCTCACAATCATCCATGAGATCTGCTGCCCTCTTCTGGCCTGCAGGCATATATGCAGGCAGAACACTGTGTACGTAATAAATAAATAATTTAAAAAAAAAAAAAAAAAAAAAAAAAAAAAAAAACTCAGTTCCAAATGTGGGAAACTGCCTTTTGAGTTGTTGCTCAGGGAAGTCCAAAAGATCCTCAAAACAATATAACCTATTACCTTGGTCCTTAGTTGCCTCACAGAAATTAAAGGTAAGACCCTGTTGCTAAACATGCTGCATACTTCTTATAGAGGACTTGCAGGAATGAAGCTAAAATTGACCCAGACACTTCCTCCCCAGGGACTAGTGCTCATAGTACCAAGAGTTATGCAAGCTGCCAAGGGGAAAAAAAAAGCAATCAGTATTCCACCCATTTGTAATGTCTACAAATCATAACAATGACCATAATAACATCAAGATATTCTGAAAGGTGTAGTAGTGGCATGTATATCCTATGGGTAACCAACAGCCTTCTAATTGTACTTAAGGACTGCCTAACAGAAGATAATTCATGCCCAATTGTAGTCATAGGCCACTATCTGTGGCTGGTATGACCATGGATCTTAGAGAAAAACTTATTTCTGTCATTTCCCTAAACCAATATAATATCTAAGTGCCCTTGAAATACTTGTCCTTTTACCTACAGATAAGTGTGCCTCTTATGCTTCATTAAATACATTTATTTTTGCAGCAGAAAGACATAATTACAGAAAGCTATAACTAGTCGAAATGCAGAGAACAACTAACTACTGGGTGCCCAGTTCCAACTGATACAACTACAACCCAACCTTTACACCTAAGACTAAGGGGAAATTGCAGAAGAAGGGGAAAGATGTGTAGGAGCCAGACAACCAGGGCATCTGCTGGGAGACAGTGTTTTCTATGCCTGGCAGAGAAACTGCACCCATGAAATCCAATAGTATGGTTGGGTGCCTAACCAATCCTTAAACAATGACAACATCAACTGGCATGCCAACATGGATGTGGGAAATTTCACAGTATCCTACCCATATTTGAAGGGATACAAGCAATTAATGGCTGCCAACAGGTGGAGAAACAGTCTCATCCAGGGAGGAGCCCCCAACAGTTGTCTAATCCCAAGTAGTCAGTCCTAAATGAGCAACAACACTGCTGAATTCAGCTGGTTGTATTTATAAATGTATATTTATATGTAAATAACCATCAAAATTAATGAATAAGAGGCTGTGAATTTGAAAAGTGGCAGGGGCTATGGAGAGTGATGGAGGAGGAGAGGGGAAATGATGCATGAAATTCTCAAAAAAGAAAAGAATAAACTTTTCAAGGGGTGAGTACTTTATCTGAACCCAGGTTAGTATATTGCATACATAATTTTATAAAGAGACTTCTGTTAATATCAATGGTCTCTCGACATAAATAATTTATAAGGGACATATCTAGTGCCATCTTTATCATGAAACTTTCCCTTAGACTTCTAACCCAGTCCCTGAATCTGCATCTCCTTGGATCCGGCATATGCCATCAGGACTGCTCACAAAGCACCTGTGACATATGTTTTGATAAAAAATTTAGTGAAAAAAGCATGTACCACAAAATAGAAGGGATATTAAAATATTTTAAATTATTCAATAAAGGTCATGGCCATATGTAGGGGTCTTTCATATCATTTATATTTTTAAAATCTCTTCCCAAGGGAACCACAAAGCTCAATAATGCTAGAACTAATGTAAAGAACAAAATGCTTCAGTCATCGTGGTGTTAAATCTTTCATTGTAAGGTCTTAGTTCATGAATATTTTATTTATTAATATATACACCAAAGAAGTAATCTACATATGCATGTATGAATTCATAGCAACATGACTTGTTCCCGTATGCAAAGCAGGCTTGTACCTTATTTATCAGCATTTAATGCCTATAATAAACAATAAGGTCATTTGTAATGAAATGTGTATTTCTCAAAAACATGAAATTCATTGGTTGTGCTTGGCAGCATGTTTATAGCCCTTCAATAAGCACAAGGGTTTCATATAACATTATTTACTTTTCATTTGTCCTTCTCACTCTTTTATAATAATATGGTAAATTTTCATTGCAACCAGAAGGACAGAGAATACTAGCTCACAAATTACAAAATGCATATTAAGGGTTTAGAACAGTGCCTAGTCCCTTTGAGGACCATAGTTGCATGAAACAGAACTTCATCTACACTTGCCTAAAGGGAGGAAATTAGATGATCCAAAGTACATCATCATATTTGATGGAGCTAAGTGGCAACAAATGACCCTTTCAGACCTTGTGGGGGAAAAAAAAAGGAGATCAAGAACTCAACACTAGCAAGCAATCACCTGAATGCAAGTCCTTCCTTGCCTCACACTTCCTAGTCCCAGAGTGCCCTGCACAACACTGCTTGAACCAGAACTTTCACTTTTTTAGTCAAATAAAATAAGATTAATTTTAAACAAAAACTCACAAAACAAATTACTGAATCAGTTTTATTCAAAAGCTCAGTGTTCTTCAGCTGTAGAGTAAAAGAGCAAAGTGTTCAATATCCGGATGCTGGACTATTACTCAGCAACAACATAAGTCATGGTGAATGAAACAATGATGTGCCTTGAATGCTTTGCACTACAAACTGAAACTCAAGAGTCCACATACTCTACTATCATCCATGTCATTCCCATAAATATAAACCTATAAAGACAGAAAATAAATCAGAGATTACCAAGAACTGAGTGGGAGAAATTCTGATCCACAAAGGTGCACCAAAGAATCAGGAGGGATGTCATAATTATTACAGGTATTCAGTGTGATGGTACCCCAAGGCCCTGGACATTTACTAATAGCCATGGGATTATGCACTAAAACTGAGAAATTTTATTTAAGTAATAGCTATTATTTTCAAAGATGAAATGAAAAATAAAAGCCACTGAACAGGAGACAAGACATAGATTAATAGAAATTGATTAATTTAAGATATAAGAGCTAGTTAGCAAGAGGCCTGCCATAGGTCATACAGTTTGTAAATAATATTAAGCCTCTGAGTGATTATTTTATTAGTGGTTGTGGGACCACAGAGCCAGGCAGGACTGGAGAAAACTTTCAACTACACTTCAGCCTCCCATATAGTGAGTTATGAACCTGCATAGATTTCTTGAACAGTTTCCATCTTTTCTTATTTTGCTGAGTTCTGGATAAATTCCTTTGTTTGTCAAAAGTAATTGCTGATTAAATATTAATCTATTTGCATTCTATTTTCTAGTCCTTTATCAAACTTTTTTTTGTAGACCATTTCCAATTGATTTTTTTCTAGCAGATTTTTATTAATTTTTTTCCACTGGTAAATTAGCCTATTTTTATCTCTTCAAGAGTAATATTATACTTTGGGTCACTTGCTCATTGTCTGGGTTTCTGTTTAAGTTTTTCATTATTCTCATACCTATGACGCTTTCTAAACATAAAACTTAGACTTCATCTAATAATGGAGGTGGAGTGGAGAGGCTGCTCATCTTCCAAGTAGATGTTAAAAACTCATCTTTTGACCTTAGTGTAAGACTCAAAACTCTAAGACTACTGGCAGAAAGCACTCAAGATATAGTCATGGGCAAAAATTCTCAGAAAAAAAAAACATTCCAATAGCCCAAGAGATAAAAACAAGCACTGAAAATGATAAAGCATGAATTTGAAAGCTTCTCCACTGAAAGAAATAATGAAAGAGACAGCCTACAAGGGGGAGAAATCTTTGCTGTTTCTTTGACAGGGAATTGATATCCAGATTATGTGGAGAAATACTACATAACTTACAAAACAAGCCATCTACTCAATAAACAAGCAAACAAACTGAGCAAACAGTTCTCAAAAGGAGAAGTGCAAACAGCTGAAGGATATATGAAAAACGCCCAGCGTCTTTAGCCACAAATGAAAAGCAAATTAATGAAAACTATACAGAGAATCCATCTCACCCAAGTCAAAATGACAGTCATCAAAAAAAAAGGATAAATGTGGAGCATATGCACTGTTAGAATGCGAACTGATGTGATATCAGTACAGAGGCTTCTCAACTATTATATGATCTAGCTATACCACATCTGGGTATCAACATAAAGGAACATAATTTAATATACAACAGAGATATATCTACATGCCAATGTCTGTTACAGTACTATTCATGGTAGCCACTCTTTGGAGTCAGCAGATTACTGGGTAAAGAAAATATGGTTTTATGCACAACTGAGTTTTAGTCAAACATCTAAAATGAACAAAGTTATGTGATTTTTAGAAAAGTAGATGAAATGGGATGTTGTATGAGAAAAGAATAAGTAAAAGAAAAAAAATTAATCCAAACTCAGAGAGACAATTTCACATGTTTTCTCTCATACAAATAACCCAGATTATTTTCAAAGACATAAAAATAGAGAGAGAACTATTTGTGTAAAAAGAGTGGGGGGGGGGGCAACCAGGCAAGGGAAGAGAGGACAAGAGTAAGTGATAGAGGGAGTGGATACAATTAAAGTACACAATATACATGTAAGAAGAAGTCAAAATGAAACCTGTTGATATATTATTTTCTATCACACACACACACACACACACACACACACACACACACACACACACACACAATCTTTTCAATGATGGAAGATTCTATCTACCCATAGTGATGTCAGTCATCCAAGCACTACATTTTGTGTCCATACCCCACACACTACAGTGTTTGTGGCCAGGTTAAACACAAGAATTTGTTATTGGAATAAAGAAAGATCAAGAATGAGATCCAAGTGTAAGTATGGGAGGAAATGCACAGTAGTTCCTGGATGACAGGCATCAGTCACCCGGTATAAACAGAGTCACATCCAGAATCTTGAGCCCTAGACCACTCTACATCAAATAATGCTATTGCTTGAAGAATTAAAAGTACCTGATCCAGGTTCATAGAATTTCACACATGGTAGCACCTGACTAACAAACACATCAATTTAAGGCAAAATAGACTAACAAGAAGCATCCAGCAACATAGACTAAGCACCCTACTGAAAATAAAGCCAAAATATGACCTCAGGAGCAATTTTTTACAAGGAATGAGTACCCCGAATTTGCATGCATTAAATCAGACACCTCTATATGATCATCCCTGTAGGGATAATACATGACATTGAGAGTCAATGATGAAAGCAGGGATGGCCTTATTTTCTACCAGTTATAATGATCCACTAGAGAACCCTATGGGATATTCAGGTAGTGTCACTAGTTAATACTGTACAATATTTTTCCATTGAAAAACTTTTGTAGCTGGGGAGTTGTTGGCTCAGCTAGCAAAGTATCAGCTGCATACTGACTTTGAGTCTCTAGCACCCATTTGAAATCTAGGCATGAAAGCATGGCTATGTAACCCCAGCATTGAAGAAGTGGAGACAGGTGGATGTCTGGAGCTATTGTCTGGCCAGTCTAGCTGAATTGATGAGCTCCAGCTTTGGTGAGGGGCTGTTTCTAAAACTATAATGTGTCAAAGGTTGAGGAAGATATCCAGTATTGACCTCTGGCCTCTGCACACTCATTCATACACATGGATTGTGTGTGCATACCCACAGATATATATATATATATATATATATAGATAGATAGATAGATAGATAGATAGATAGATATAGATATATATGATAGACAGACAGATGAATGATAGATATAGATAGATATGCATACATAGATATGCATATATATGTATTATACATACCACAAATACATATAAAACTTTCTTATAAAATATTTATTATATTATTATATTTATATTATAATATAAATATATATTATTATTAATATACAAACAGGACAAAATGGACAGACAGGATAAAGGACTACCAATCCTTGCCAAGACAAGTGTGGTTGTGGTTTTAGCAACAGGTGGCCTCTGAGGCCAGGACAATATGGCACCATTGCTGAAGTGGCCTTTGCAATATGGAAAAGGTACAGTGACCCTTTCTTTGAAGGCAGCTGAACAGGCAGTGGACCGATGGCTTCTGGTGTGCAGTAGAACAGTAGCTGAAACAGTTAATCTTGAAAGAGTAACTAGGTTGACGGAGTCTAACTTCTCAATGGTAGACTGACATTTAATAAAAGAGATGAAGCCACCCACAAGCCAAGAACAATGGACAGCTGAATTCCAAAAACACCAACAATTTTCAGAATTTAAAATCCTGAATCATGACAGGACACTGGTGGAATTCAGGTTTATCTGGTACATGGACTGCTTGAACCTAATGTGAGATTGAACTGAAGGCCTTGTGTACATCCTACTTCACAAATGAGTCTGTCAGATACGCTAAGCCTGTAGGCCGAACATGATGCCCCAACGTGCAGAGAAGCCTCAGGTGACTGTCCAGGCAGCTGGTTGTTTCTGCCAACTCACATTTTTTTGGGGAAGTGACTTGTTTGCACTTCCTGTTTTACTAGGTAATATTATTTCCTTCTTGGGTCTCTGAGGGAGTTGAAGATTAGATAGTTATGGTTACAGTTATAGTGAGTTGAAGATTAGATAGTTATAGTTAGTTGAAGATTAGATAGTTACAGTTATAATTTTCCTTGTTAAGAATTTCAGAAAAGAAACTCACTAAAGAGGTGTAAAGTATATAAATTTGAAAGGCATTGTAAGATAGTTCTTTGTTAGTAATATAAGTTAGGATAGAAAGTGATTCAGGTACATTTTGGACTTACCAAAATAGGATAGATAATGGAATATTTTCTCTGAGTTTGTCAAATGTAAATGGACTAGACACTGTTGATGTATTTATTGCTTGTTTATATTGTATATAATTGTTGTACTTATTGTATATAGTTTTTCTTATATTAGTTATAACTTTTTTATTCTTTTTTATTTTTATTATAAAAAAAGGGAAATGTGGTGATATTTTAATTGTGCTGAAATGTGATATTTTATTTGTATGTTAATAAATAAAGTTTGCCTGGAGATCGGAGGTCATAGCCAGCCATAAACAGAAGTCAAGAGGTGGTAGCACATGCCCTTAATCCAATCACATGGCAGGCAGAGTCTCTGTATATTCAAGGACACAGCCAAGCATGGTGACACATACCTTTAATCCCAGGAAGTGATGGCAGGAAGCAGAAAGGTATGTAAGGCATGAAAACCAGGAACTAGAGCCTGGTTAAGCTTTTAGGCTTTTAGCACCAGTTCAGCTGAGATTCATTCTGGATGAGGACTCAGAGGCTTCCAGTTTGAGGAAACAGGATCAGCTGAGAAGTTGGCAAGGTGAGGTTAGCTGTGGCCTGTTCTATCTCTCTGATCTTTCAGCATTCACCCCAATACCTGGCTCTGGGTTCGTTTTTATTAATAAGACCTTTTAAGATTTGTGCTACATAAAAAATATAAAATATATTACTATATTATTCTTGGGGGCTGGCAAAATAGCTTAGCAGATAAAGGCACTTTCCACCAAGCCTGACAACCTGAGCTCAATCCCTGGAACCCAGTTGGTATAAAAGAGAAACAACTCTCACAAGTTGATCTTTTATCTACATGCATATGCTGTGTCACAGGTTCCTTTACACACACACACACACATACACATACATACACACACACACACACACACACACACACACACACACACTATAAATAAGTGCTTTTTTTAAAGTTAAAAAAATAAAATAAAACATTTTCCCTCCTACAATAAACATTACTAATTCCCACAATCACACTTTCCAAACTGGTTACATAACAACCTTTTGCAGATAGAAAAATCAATATAACAAGGTTCTTTCTGAGAATCCACTGGGCAGCATAATCCAACAGTAGTAATACACGAACATATGTTCTATATAATTGTCTAAGCATAAATCCCAAGGGCACTGTCATATAGGCACTATCCAGTTTAGCTGTAATCAACTTATCAAGAATACTAGTCATTCCGGAAGGAACTATAACAAAATACAATTAGCTTGGATAAATTAAATATTGTTTGTCATCTTAAGACACAAAATAATTTTAAATGAAGTTAATTTAATGTGTACCAATATGAGGATCTTCTATTTCCATGATTATCTTTAAATAGTACTGCTACACAGCAATTTGTAGTTTCCCTTTGAGCCTAAAAACCATATGGGGTCTAGAAAGAAGCAATATTATTCTAATTTTTAAGGCCAGAAAATTGAGTTCAAGCAACATCGTCTGACTGACAGTACAGAATGAAGCCAGCCCTCGAACACATATCTTGGGAATCATTTCTTCCTAAAAAACTCCAAATACTTGAACATAAATATTTGGAGTGAGGAGTGGATTTCCGTGGTGTCTCTGTAATTACCAGCTACGGGAACATCAACCACTGAATTAGCTACTCTAAGCCCCAGCTCAGCACAGTCTCATTTGCCATTAAGCAAAAGTGGATAAGAAAACAGCCAAGCATTGAAAAAAATCCATTATCCAATTATCTGTACATTGAAAACACACTAACAATTGTTCTGTGAATTGTTTACTCGTGTGGTTCTCTGAAACATGATGTTGTTCTCTGTTTCCCTTCCACTAGACAGATGCTTCTCGGTCTCTTGAAACATGCGAGTATGTAATTTGTCCTGCTCCTATACCCAGCAGGTCTGCTAAAGCTGGACCATCCACCTTCACTACTTCACTTCACTGCTTCACTGTGCTGTGAAGCAGCTAAGAGAACCAGGCATTGTTTTTCTACTTCCATTGTCTAGCTTCTCCTCCAAGGAATCCTTAGCTAGAGCTAACAATGTGTGCCAATTTCATTCCAACTCCACTCCCTGCCTCCAGCCACCAGGCCTTCTGCTTTATAAAGTTCATTTAATCCTAGCAATAAACCAGGCTAATTTACAGGACCCTTTCTTCCTATTTCCGTTATCTGCGTATTTCGTCTCGTAGACCCCTTATCAACCTATCTCCAAAGAACACTAATCAGTTTAACCAACATTCTCATGGCAGTCTATGCTGGCAGTACTGTAGTGCTGACAATTAATAGATATGTCAAATGCACTCTCTACCCTTAAAGAAATTACAGCTTATTAAGGGAGAGGGATAATTAAAAGAATCATATTACTATAATTCAATAATGTAGTATTTAATGATCATCTCAAGGTGTTGTAGAAGCAGAGAAGAAGAACAATTAACAACATGGAGGGTGAGGATCCTGCTCATGAAAGGCTCCAGGAAGAAATGAAATTTGATGAAGAGATTTTGTTCAGCTTGCAAATGTTTGGGTATTACCTGCACATAAAATGGGATTCAGTTTGGGACATATATATATACAAGGAGCTGTGGGATAGTTACATGGATTTATCAATATTTATTATTATATATTTATCAATAAGCATGGGGGTGAAGTCAAAACTAAATATTTTGCAGTGATGAATAGCTTAGTAGCATGAAGAAAACCCAAAATAGTATGAAGGGGGAGAGTTGCTACTTAACATATTTGGTCAAGACGTTATAGACACTTAAGATGATTTTTGAGTATTTTCTTAAGTATGTGA
Organism: Peromyscus eremicus; assembly: GCF_949786415.1. Classification (NCBI taxonomy): domain Eukaryota; kingdom Metazoa; phylum Chordata; class Mammalia; order Rodentia; family Cricetidae; genus Peromyscus; species Peromyscus eremicus. The sequence goes on along the minus strand of NC_081429.1, from coordinate 14,160,792 downwards.
GACACAAATTCTTAGGACTATCTTTGAAAAGCCTTACAGGGAGAAGAAACCACAAACATGAAGGTCCTAATGTTAAAAAAAAGATATTCTTAGGATATTTGAGGAACAGAAAAAGAATGGTATGAATGAAGGAATATTAATAGAAAGGAAAGAAGAAAGCCACGCCAGAAAAACAACAGAGGCCACTGCAAGAACTTAATGGCCATGGTACAGACTGTAGTTCCTATCCTGAATACAAAGAAGTCATTAGATATTCATTTTGGAAAAGCAGCATGGCTTACCTTTTAATAGGCCTCCTCTGCTATCATCTATAGAATCTACTTATGGGTCAAAGGAAAAACAGAGATCAACATCACATTTCAGGAAGCTGTGCCATTAGACAAAGAACAATGTTGGCAGTTAAAATTGCAATCACAAATGGATCACACAGTATTCTCTGTGTTAAAGAGTGTGAAAACTAAAATTAATGCTCAAAAGACAATGAAACATCTCAAATCAGAAGAACAAGTTAAAACCTGGAAAGACAGCTCTGCAGGTAAGAGCACTTACTGCTCTTGCAGAGAACTGGGATTTGGTTCCCAGGACACGTATGGTGGCTCATACCTATCAGTAGTTCCAGGTCTGATTATCCAGTGCCCACACATACATACAAGCAAAGCATTCATACACATAAAATAGAAGATAAATAAATCGTAAAAAAACATAAGGACCAATCAGTGATAAAGAAAAACGAGCTAAGAATGACACACTGTAAGAGTTTACAGAGGCCAGCATGAGAGCATTGTCAATTTTTCCAGGGGTGGAAACCCTTCTGTTGGATTTATGTCCTTCAATGAATTGGAAGAGAGGATTGAGGGTTAAGAACAGCAGCAGCAGGCAAGAAATTAGGCATAGTACTAATGTTCTCTATCAAAACACAACTGCAGAGATGACAGGCTTACAGCAGTAGGTATTAAAACAAAGAAAGGCTTTAATTGTTCCTGTGATGTGATATGTTTCAGAACCTAGAGAGATCCATTGTTCTCTCTCTCTCTCTCTCTCTCTCTCTCTCTCTCTCTCTCTCTCTCTCTCTCTCTCTCTCTCTCTCATTTTTCAAGACAGAGTTCAGAGTTTCTCAGTGTAGCCTTGGTTTCCTGGAACTCCCTCTGTAGACTAGGTTGGCCTCAGACTCACATAGACTAGACTGCCTCTGCCTGAGTGTGCTGGGATTAAAGTCCTGTACCATCACCACCACCAGGCTAATCCAAGGTTGAAGATCAAACCAGTGGGTAAATTCCCCTTTTCTGCTCACAAAGATTTTGATAACAAATTTCTCTGTTACTTTGGTTAAGGAGAGAATTCCAGAATAAAAACTCAAGTTGATTGATTAATCACTCATCTGAAAACACTGTAGACACAGAACTCAAGAAGATAATAATTAAACTCTCTCTGGAAAGCGACACATGGAATAAATTTGTGTGGCATTTTATTGAGTTTCATTGATCCCTGGTTTAATAATCTCACCTGTTTATCATATATTCAGCTTTCAGCTTTTCTAAGAAAATGGGAAATGAATAATTCTGGGGTTGGGAAGAAAGCTGAGCCAGTAAAGTATTTGCCTGCATTCTCTCCCCAGAACATACGTAAAAAGGTGGACATGGTCATCTGTATTTATAATCTCCAGGGCTGGAAAAACAGATGGGGTATCCCTGAGGCTTGCTGACCAGCCAGTCCAGCCTAATTGGCACACTCCAATTTCAGTGAGAAGCTGTGTCTCCAAAAACAAGGCAAATAACTCCTGAGAAATGGCACCTGAGGTTGACTTCTGGCATTCATACATGCACATACATACATGCTCTTGCTCAGAGAAAAGTAGATGAACTCCGACAGCAACATGATGAATACCTTGAGTCCTCAGTTTCAGTAGTTTTTTTCCTATTGTAGCTCTCTATAACCCATTTTGAGCATTCCTTAGAAAGGGCATTAGATTACTACTACAAAATTTAAATATCAAAATAATTGGCCCCTTCCTATATCTTCCGGGCATTGTTCTAAATTACTACATACATGATTGCATTCAATGTTCAAAGCAGGTCAAACAGTGAGATTCCTGTTATCTTGTTTTAGAGCAACAGAAATTAAGACACCAGACACTGAGCAAAAGTTTAAAAGCTAGAAGGACTGTACGTTGACAGCAGCCTGCTCATTTCCTGATGCAGACTAAGCACTTCTCAAGATTCAGTTCAGGAAGGATTGATTGAAAGGCTACTCTGGGTAACAAACTCTCCAAAGCCTTAAATCTTTTAAACCTATAGCAAAAGACAGATGTTTACTACTAACTGTGCTACAGAAAAAAAAATGGATGAAAGGTGGCTTTTAAAAAAGAAAATGTAAAGCAGAAAAAGAGAAGCAATTTCAGTCCCAGGGCAATAAGGACATGGAGGTTTGAGCCTCTACTTTACAACCCAGTGAGATTTGCTTTGGACCAATCTGTCACCAGAAAACCCCAGGAGATACAAAACCCATCATTAGATCTCCTTATATTCTTACCTTTTACTCAACTCAGCCTTTTTCCATATCATGCACGACACAGCCATCCCTACATTGATACACATTTGAGTAATTTTTAATGCCTCTGCTGGAATGAGCAAAGAACAAGGCAGCAGATGAACTGGCTGTGCCAAAGCTTCTCAATACATTGAATTGCCTTTGCAGAGAGTTACTAGAGGTTGCCAAAACTCCATAAAATGATCCATTTTTATTCACTGTCCACCCAAGCAGGAACTTCTGCATTTATGAAGTATCTGCAGCTGAAACATCATAACTACCTGAGTACTAATCTTTTGAATGAAGCTGGCCTGATAAGACAAGTCCAAACAAAAGACAGAGTAAGAAAACCAACACTCTTCACTATCATACATCTCAAGCTATTCAAGAATCATTCCCGCCTAATGAAGTATGTTGACACAAGCTTATTGTATAATTTATTGAAGAGCAGGGAATCTGTCTATGACTGAAATTCTGGTATTTTAACTAAATTTAAAGATTATATACTTTGTTTTTAAATGCCCAACCAATATAATAAACTATTTTGTGACAGGGACAATGGAGCAACTGTTGCTTTCTGTATTCTCTTATTAATATGCTCTATTGTTGCAAGCTAATTTGCACAAACAGGAAGTATGCCTGTCTGGTGGTGAACAAAGTATTCAGTCTCTCTTTCATTCCAAGAGTGGTTCATTTGTATTCCTACCTACACAGTCCATCCAAGCTACCTCGTTTAACTTTTTGATTGTTTTCCCTAGTGATGGACAAGGGGAGGCTTACATCCCCTCCCAGGGGTCTGTGTCCTTAATACTGAGAGGATATACTGGAGAGTTTTTAGCACATACTGATTGGTGAAACTTCCCCAGAATCTTTCATAAATAAAAGAATATTTGAAGCATCTCCCTGGATTAGTGTAGGCTAAACTCCCTTCATTTGCATACTGCTGTCATGACTTTATCTTATCCCTGTAAGACCACACTCTTTAGTACTTAATATTCTAGGTCGTTTTTTGGTTTGGTGGTTTTTGTTTGGGTTTGGTTTAGTTTTTGTTTTTGTTTTTGTTTTTGTTTTTGAGACTCATAGAGGCTGTCCTGGACTCACAGAGATCCTCCTGCTTCTGCCTCCTGAGTGCAGGGAATAAAGGCGTAGGAGTGCCCCCATGCCCAGCTTTTATTTACAGTCAATCACTCTTTTTACTTACATACACTTCAAAAAAAAAAAAACATTTTATCTGACTATTGTAAATGAAAAGCTGATATCATGTGCCAGAAGGATTGAGGGGATGGCTCAGTGGATAAAGTGCATGCTGTGCAAGCATTAGGATTTGAATTCGAATCTTCAGAACTCACAGGTATAGAAGATAGCCTTTGTAATCCTAGAGCCCACAGTGACATGGGGGTTGCAGGGTAGAAACAGAGGAATTTTCAGTAGCCTGTGGGCTGGCTAGTCTGGTATGCTCAGCAATGAATAACAAGGGAGAGAGTCTCTCTCAAACAGGGTAGGAGGCAAGCACTGAAAACCAAGGTTGTTCTCTTACCATCCCATGAGTGCTGTGGTATAAGTGTGTGGTATAAGTGTGTGGTATACACATGCACATACATGCACACAGCAAGCACACAGAGAGGCAAAGATGCAGCTAGAAGTGTCATAAACATCTAGCTAGGGTAGTTGCTTATAAAAGCAAAGATTAAAAATAACGATGAGTGAGGGCTAGAGAGGACGTATTGGCATGGCATTTCATCCTCAACATAATTAGAAAAGTAGAAACATGTTAGTAGTAAAGCTAATACTGTTTTCTTTCTATGTGGCTCAGTGTGGCTTAACACCATGACCTGCACCTCCTAATATGGTTTCCAAATGCTCCAGGAAGTTGAGCACCACATGCATAGGTATTGCTTTGAATGAGCTACAATTTCTAAAGCCCTCTTCCTGCCACTTCTAACTGATAGACAATGAAAGCCCTGGGAGCACTGTCCCTCCTGTCTTCCTGAGCTCTCCTCTCCCACCACACTTACATGTGCGGTGCTTTTCTTGGAGCAATGCTAGTCTAGTTGTCTGGACTGCCTGCTTCGTGCATCTCCTATAGTCACTTTCTGACACAATTTCTACCATTTATTTTTATTGTTTTTAAATTCTGAGATTACAATATAATGACAACATTCCCCTCTTCCCCTATCTAAACCCTCCCATATACTCCTCATTTTTCATTATTTTTGCATGCAAATAAGTATATGTATACATATATACATACATATTCCTAAATAAAACTTTTTCAGTCTGTATAATGTTACTCCCACGTACATTGTCAGGGCTGACCATTTAATATTGGGTAACCAAATGGTGTGCTCTTCCCTGAGAAATACCATTTCTCTCACTCTGAGCATTCTTTAATTTCCTGTGGTTCCTACTTTTTATTTTATTTTATTTTATTTTTTTTGGTTTTTCGAGACAGGGTTTCTCTGTGTAGCTTTGCGCCTTTCCTGGGACTCACTTGGTAGCCCAGGCTGGCCTCGAACTCACAGAGATCCGCCTGGCTCTGCCTCCCAAGTGCTGGGATTAAAGGCGTGCGCCACCACCGCCCGGCGGTTCCTACTTTTTAATAAGAGCAGCAACGATCGACATCTCCTGTAGACTTGTTTATCTATTAACTTAAATTTAACTTTCAAAAGCTATGTCATTTCTCACAAGCAACAAGATTCCTAAAATAGCTTGCCATCTTTGAGTTTGCCCAGAACTTTAGCACTCATTCTGACAAGAATAGTTGGCTTCACTCTCCATGTTCATGCATGGAAAGAAGATTCATGTTCTCAGCTTTTCCATAACTAAATTACTCATTCAAGCCTCCACAATACTAACTTTGCATGAGATGTGTTTTTATCCACAATATCATTAAACGGTTCACTTTCTTCACAGCGTCTTGTCTATGAGAAAATCAGGCAATGCTAGCAAGCACAATTCATACTTCCGCTTTGAAACTACAGCGGGAACTGTGTGACCTTGTAAGGAAGTATTACCAGTCCAGTTAAGATGTTTTACACTATCTTTAGTGATTTCCCCTCCCCAATTATCCAATGTAAATATATATATATGTGTGTGTGTGTGCGTGTGTATACATACATCTCTGTATACATTTACATGTATATATTAAATTTTGTATTGTTGAAATCTAGAAGGCTCAGCCTCAACATAAAATAAGATTCGGTGCCCACTGCCGACTGCACCCTTTTTGCTTCTTTTTCACACACCTAACTGTTATGAGGGTGTTTTCCTAACCTTCCATGTGATCTAGAAGCTCAAACTCATAAACTACGGGCTGGTGAGTCCCTGACCAAGCCCAGTGACCCAAACCCATCAGCAATTTATATATATATATATATATATATATATATATATATATATATATATATATATATATATAAAAATATATATAATATATATATATATATATATATAGAGAGAGAGAGAGAGAGAGATTAACAGAAAGTCAAAATAATTCTCACCTAATGCAATGGCCAAACTAGTATTTCCATGTAGCTAATAAACACAAACCTAGCCATCCCAACACAGAATTCTATGCAAGGCAATTTCAGAAAATTTTAATAACCCTTCTTTAATTGCTACTTGCTGACTACATTTAAGAGATGGTGATTTTAATTAAAAATAAATTTTGCATTGCAATGAATGATGCAGATATCAACAGTTAATTACAATTGTTTATACTTTCTTTTAACCTAGAGGGAAAAAATGAAAAAGATGAAGTTTAGACTGCATGCACGGTCTTCCTGAACTCTTGAGGCAGCTCCTCATATTTAGTCAGGTACCTCTTTAAGGTCTTGGTTGTGGATGGTTGGGATAACACTAAAAGGAATCTTAAATTCATTTGGCTTCTGAGTTATCACTGTATTTAACCTTTAAGCCTTCACATTTCCTCATGTCTTATTTGCTTTCAGAAATTTTAGCATCAATTCTCTTTATAACACCTGTTGTCTTTGATCCACAAGGTTCAACCATTTCTATTATTTTTTTTAAATCTTCAGTGTCTGTAAGGTGGAGATAGGAGAAGCCACTATTTATTAAAATGGGTATTATAACATGAGCAGTGTTAAAAGGTTATACATTTGTGTGTGTTCCACCAATGAGCATTTAACTGTTGGATTGAAAAAATGAATATTTGTCCACATGAAAGGACAATTTAACCTGGGATCTTGACAGAAATTCTGTCAGTAACACCATCCTCAATGTAATGGCATTTTTGTCTCAACTGGCCCACGTAAGTCAACATTACTTCTTAGAAAAGCAGGAACATTCACTTATGGGTTTGCTAAAAAAAAAAAAAAAAAAAAAAAAAGCATGAAACTAGCATTGCAGAAGCTGCGCTTCACCTTTGTGTAGACTATCAAAGGCTTAGGACACTGTTGCATACTGTGGTGCATATTTGACATTAGGTATTGTAAATACCAACTCTCATGTCTAGTCTCTAATTATATATCTTTGACTTTAAAATTTAGAAAAAAAAAGTTTTCAAATCATGTCTGCAAATGCCCAATGTGACTCATCTCACTTATGAATATGATAAAATTTAAATCCCCAGAGAAAGGAAATAAATTATTACATTTAACAAAAATATATATTAAAAATTGTACATCGATAAATGGAATGTGATAACTCAAATAGTTGTATTGGAATTAGAATTTTTATGTAAGAAGAGGAATTTTATATAGAAATAAAAGTGTTGTATATGTGAAGACTATTTGTAGGATGGCAATTACTATTTCACTGACATTAAACCAAATAAATTGGTGTTCTCAAGTAGTGTTCCCCCTCCCAAAGAAATTCCCAGGAGTTTGCAGCTTTATTATAATTAGTATTTTTAACTTTCTTTTTATTCTTTGTGTCTCTCATATCATTCCTCCCATTCCTACCCATCTCCTTCCCCGACAAAATAAATTTTAAAGAGGAAAAAAAAAGGAAGAAAGAGAAAAGTTCATTATGGAAGCTGCAGTGTGACACAGTGAGCCATTCATTAAACCCATTTATCCATACATTTTTTTTACATGCAGGCATTCACCACAAAGAATTATTGGTCTGGTTCAAGGCCCCTGGTCCCTGCTGTACCATCAACACTGGGTCCCCACTGGGACTCTTCCTGGACATCCCTGTGTCTTGGAGATCCTGCAGCCCTGGGTCCTCAGGACCACAACCACACACACAAACATACACACACACACACACACACACACACACACACACACACACACACACACACACGTGCTCCAGCAGATCATAGATGGGGTGGATATTGGGGTGGGCCAACACATAACCCTGGGTCTGGGCCTGGGTAGTTGTAGGGTTGGTAAGCCCACCAGCTCTTCAGGATGAGCTCTCCAGCATTGTTCTGGCTAGTTCACCCCTTGTGCAAAGTGCAAGGGGCGGGGCCAGTTTTCTGGGTCCTCCAGGTCTGTTTTCCCACACCTATACCTTCAGGGCCAGCTCGACTGTGTTGCCCAGGCAAGGTGTGGGGGCGACTTTCCCGAGTGTTGTAGCTGAGGAGGGGCTGAAACAGTTCTCCCATTCTTAGGACCTGAGGGCCAGCTTTTCCACCTGCCTCAGGAATTGATGGGTGGGGGTGAGGTGGGGTGAGAGCATCTCTCCCACACTCACGCCTCCAGGAGACAGACGAGTAATGGAGGCAGCTCTCCTATGCTCATAACAACTGGGCTATCTCACCAGCGCCTCTGCCAACAGGGTCAGATGTATTGTGCTGCCCAGGCGAGGAACAGGGCCTGCTTTCCTGAGTGCTGCAGCTGGTAAGGGGAAGGGTCAGCTCCCTTATCTGTCACAGTTGGTGAGGGGCTAGGGGTAAGAAGGACTTAGTATTATTTTTAATCTCATTTCTAAAAACAATATGAGAACAACTGCATGTTAAGATCATTAAGGATGTTTTTAACATTCCAAATTTATGAGCATCAATGCAGCCCTCGTCTCTCTCCCTCTCTTTTTTTTCTCACCAATTTAAACCAGCTAGAATAATCCGTAGGAGAGATGTTCAAGAAATATATACATATAGTAGCAACTGTTTGATATTTAACAACTCAGACTATTTAACCACCATGTATTTCCTACCTGAGAAAAATCAGAGCAAAGGATTCTCAGCAGAAAGTCATGGGCTTTTAAGGATCCGATTTATAAACTACAGTGCATCAAGCCACCACATCCTATTACAGTTCCACACCTTGTTGAAGACCCAATATAAACTTGGACTTGAAATCAAGCACCCCAGTGTTAAAAGCTAGCCGGGTTTTTTTTCACAGCAACAATTCCATGGAGAGAAACTGCTCTCACTCCCTCACAGGCTTGAGACACTGAACTGTGACTGCTTCTCTTCAGTAATTTCCCATCAAATGTGCAAGATACCTCCTGACAGTGAAACATCACTTCTCATTTACCTCTTCAGCAGATTGAAATATCCCTTCTCGGTAGCGGGAGGTTCATCTTCCTTAAATAAAACCAAAGTTATTCTCTGTGGCTTCATTTCTTTTCCCAAATACTTCCTTATTAGGGGGAAAATGATTTCTTAGCTCATAGGATCAGATAAGGACATTTCTTTTTAATATTGCTGCCTGTGTTTGAAGGAAATATGCTATTTAAGTTGCACTGAGTCAGCCACGTTTAGTGGCTAGCCTTCCTGATGACTGCCTATCTACTCACTGAGAATACTAGCTTCAAAATAGGACAACATTTAAATCATACAAAGTATGTGGATCACTGAATCAGTGCATTGAGGCCAGCTGGGACCGGAATTTTTTAATTAAAGTGAAACATTCCCAATAGTAGATGTAGAAATAATTTCTGAAAAGTTGAAAAAAATCTCAGTTATTGATTCATCTACAACAAAATTCCTGCATCAACGGCTCAGGGATCGTTGTAGAAGAGGGAATTGGAAAGCTTGTAAAAGCCAGAGAAATAGGGAGTTTGCTGTGAGATTGTGTCTCCTAGAAATGTCAGAGAAGCTACACACACCAAGTCTCACTGACAGAGATGCTTTAACATAACCTGAATAAGGATGACACCTTACTAACATGATAATGAAGGATGGAGAAAGCTCAGGAGTCTTTAACCCTACACAAAAGCTCCAGGTAGCTGAGGAATGCGGAGAACAGTAGGAATAGTGTTCCCCAGGGAAGAGCACACCAAGTGGTTATCCAATACCAAATGGTCAAGTAACATCACACAGCCTGAGCAAGTTGTGTGTGTGTGTGTGTGTGTGTGTGTGTGTGTGTGTAAAACAATTAAAGAAAAACAGGCTATGAATTTAAAGAACACAAAGGAGATGGAAAGAGGGAAGAGGGTTGAGGGGGGAAAGGGAAGGGAAGAAATGATGTAATCATATTAATTATAAAAATGTCTTTTAAAAAATCTCAGTGTACTCAGGTAACTCCATGTACCATGGCATCACAAGTCAGAGGAAATATCCATTGCAATCATAAATTTATGAATAAATCAGAGGTCACATTAGATATAGTGTTAATTCCAATAAGACAAAGAATTTGTCTTTATCAAACTACCAATGTCTCCATTTCCCCACTTGCTAATACAGTACCTTATTCTAGTAAAATATTAGGTTAGGTGATAAGTAGTGAGAAAGGCTTTTAATCTTTAAGATTCCTAAATAATAGGATTCAAATAATTACAAATAATCTCAATGGCTTTAAATATCAGAAAAAATGTTCTGAGAAAATAATTTTAAAACATTGTATGAAATTTATCCATTTTATACATATAAACAAAGAATTACAATTCATCAAATGAAATTTAGAGTAAGTTTTATTCTTAGAAATAAGTGAGGTGGAGTCTCACGTGAAAAGTCAAAGATCATAATTTCTCTGTTTACTGAGAAGGGACATTAACTCTTACATGATGCAGGGGTACTATGTCTCCTAGGAATGTCAGAGCTGCCACCATAAAGTCTTACTAACATGGCTAACATGAGTTGAACAAGGACAATATCAACAGACATGCCAAAGTGAGTGGAGAAGACTGAGAGGCCTCAGCCCTACACAAAGAACTACAGGAAGCTGAGGACTGCTAACCATGGGAGAATTAGTTTTCCTCCTGGAAAGAGCAAACACATTATCCAGTACCATATGGTCAAGTCTAAAAACATACATGTAAATAGCATTATAAAAACTGAGTAGGTTATATCTAGAAATGTATACGTATATATGTGTACATATATGCATTTAACAACAATTAATGATAAAAGAGGCCATTAGTTAAAAGAGAGCAAGAAGGGGTATATGGAAGGGTTTGAGGGGAGGTAAAGGTAGGGAGAAATGATGTAATTGTAGTATAATCTCAAAAGCAATTTTTTTAAAGAATAAAAATTAAATCACTTTATCTGCTTTATTAACCTCCTCTTTAAATCTCACTTCAGTTTTAAGTCTACCTAGTTTCATCTAACTGGATACATATGTCTTCATAATTTTCAAAAATTCATAAAAAGGGGGCTGGTAGAGAATGTCTGGAGTGGATATGATTTGGACCCTCAGATATCAAATAACGGCATTCACAAACTGAGCTGAAATACAAAAGTCACATTATCTTCAGTTCTGATAACTGGTCCTTTTGCAGCAACATGCAGTTTTACCAGATTCTATTCAACCTTCTGACATAATTCTTAATTAATACTCTTAGGTTCCACGACATGGTTCAAAAACAACAGTAAATCATTACACTTTAGACAGTGAATTCTGATTAATTTCTAAGTACCAGAAGTAATTCTGCCATTACAAGCTACATTTAGATCATAAATTATTCTGGTGGACTGTTGCCTGAGCCAAATAACTGTGAAGTCACTAAAATGTATGAAGATAGTAATTTGGCAGGAGATTTCGAGCACAAAGAATAAAATGATTACCACCTCTTGGTCATAACCCTCATAGGACTGAAAATGACCATGGGGAACTAGGCAAACAGTCCTTGACACAAACATGTTTACTGAAAATTGTCTCCTTTTCATTAGATACCAAAGAAACAATCAACAACTTCACAGTCAAGACTAGGACAGCATCTTTCCTTGGGACTATTTTGAATTGCTACATGGGAGGGTAAATCTGTAACTGGGTTTTCAGGAGGAAAAGTAATAATTGTTTATTATTAAGAAGAGAGGTATGTGACAGATAATGGTAAAAGTGAATGTCATACTTCCAGAATCGGCATTAAAATCAGTATTTAATTCATGTAGCTAAGAAAACTATTTTATTTTTATTTCTATGAGGTAAAAGATGTACAACTAGAAGTCACAGTAAAATCTGATATTTTCGTAACGACTTTAAACACCAGGAATTTATTCAAGAATTAACTTAATGTCCAATTCTTAAAATATTCTACAAAATTGAAGAGTCGGGGGACACAGAACTGTATTTTCTGAATATCAGATCAAGATAAAACAGCCTAAATTGTATTTGATGACGGCAACACCGCAGTGCAGAAGCCAGCAAACATTGTTTAAAGAACATTAGAGTAAAGGTTTCCGGGGTTGCAGGAGCCGTTCAGTCTCTATCAGGGTTCCTCAACTCTGTCACTACAGTAGGGAAGCAGCCATAGTCACTGGGTAAACCAAGGGGCCTGGATGCATTTCAGCAGAGTTTATTTCTAAAGAAAGACAGCCAGACAGACTTGGCCCCGGGCTATGTGTATTTGTGCCTCCTCCCGTTGGAAAAGTATTGATCCTTGTTTAAGAAGCAATGAGCAGTCCTTGCTGCTCTGGAAACCACAAAACTCTTTCTCCTCGTCTTACTTCAGAACAGAAGAAAACTCTCCCTCTGTCTGTTTTGATTGCTTGTTTGTGTTGCTTGCAATTATCTTCTCTCTTAGAGATTTCTTTTTCCTTCCATTTCCAGAGCACCAGTTCAGTCTTCTCATGGGCTCTCGCCTTTGGAAAGCACTGAGCAGTGCTTATGATTTGACCAACCGTGCTTCAGCAGCAACAGCTCTGTTTCCCCCAATGGGCAGCACAATGGAACCCACCTTGGGTGCTGGGAGAATGAGAGCGTTTTTGAAATATCGACTGAAGTTCTTCGCGTCGAGGCTGTTCATTACGCTTGAGCTACTACCTTCATTTTACCTCACATGTGTTTTGTCACTAATGTGCTGTTTAGACTCAAAAAGAGAACACAGATAAGACAAATTGTTAAAAGGACAAGAAAAAGAAAAATTTCAAAATGCTAGTCTGCCACACTGCATGACCTATATGGCACTAACTAGGGTGGTAAATAGAGTAGCCTCTTGAAAATACTTGTGTGTGATTGATTTTAACATCAGATCAAAAAATATATAGCCTCTGAATGACCCAGAAAAGCTCTCTTATCCTACCCATGAACAAGAGAGAGAAGTATGGAGAAATATGGGTGAACTTGACAGTGGGTCTGTAGAACCAGGCTCAGCAATTTGAACATCAATTTTCAGGCCATGACTTGGGGCTGGGGGGTTTTAGCTCCAAAAGAGCAAAAGTGAGTGTGTAGCTTTGACCTTCATCTTTCTACCAATAAGGTCCAATACATCTAGGCTCTAAATTCCTTATGTAGAGGCCGTGGGGCATTGCGTTCTTGATGCAATGTCTACTTCAACCCAGAATAAGCACATGCATAATCCTGATGGTTTTCTAACTGTTGGATTTATAAAATAAAATAAAATAAAATAAAATAAAATAAAATAAAATAAAATAAAATAAAATAAAATAAAATAAAATAAAATAAAATAAATCCTGAAACCAAGACATGTGTCTACAGTCCCAACCACTAGTAGTTGAAGTCAGAAGAAGCATTTGAGTGTTTGAGATCAGCCAAGAGAAGGAATGAGCACTTAGGTTGGAGAGGCTGGAAAGTGATGGCCTTGAAGTGTGGTGCCTATGAATTCTATATATGCCAGATATAAAATATCATTAAAACAAAAATGTGTTTTGGGGGGAAGCATCTGAAATATGGGGGAAGGGCTCGTTTTGAGTGTGTGCTTTCGAAGCAAGGACAAGAAGTGAAGGTTGAAGGGAAGTATAAAATAGAGCCAAACATCTATCTGACAAAAGAATAATTCCTGAGAGAACAGACAGTTCAAAGCCATAATGTAGACTCAACAGAAAACATAGATAGTGTGAACTGTCCAGAGTTATTGAGGAGAATATGTGAGCAGTCAAGGACCTAGTAGAGTTGTGTAAACCATTGGAAAGATGTTCTGTGCTTCTGGGGGTAACAGGGGATCTCAAACCTGAGTTGAAGGGTCATATAACCTGAGTTATATTTTCACAAGATAATGTTTTTGTTGTTTTGTTTTAATTTGTTTTGTTTTGTTTTTGGAGTCCATTATACTTGGGTCAAGCACTCCTGAACATGAGGCTTGCACTGGAGTGGTTGATATACCCAGTGTTACTCCACTGGAGAAAATTGGTTTTCCTTCTTCTAGCACATATAAATGACAGTTCAGTTGTTAACCTTTACCCTAGTGACTATGTTTTCATTCATTCATTCATTCATTCATTCAAATTTTTAAATATAATAAGATAAAACAAAAACTATCACATCAAAGGTGGACAAGACAAACCAACAGAAGGAAAGGAGCACAAGAAAAGGCACAAGAATCAGAGATCCACTCATTTGCACACTCAGGAAACCCACAAAAACACTAAACAAGAAGCCATAACATAAATGCAGAGGACCTGGTACAGACCCATCCTGATGCTGTACATGCTGCTTCCATCTCTGTGAGTTCATGTGAACTTTGATTGTTTGATTTAGAGGACTTGTTTTCCTGGTGTCCTCCATGCCCTCTGGTTCTTTTACTGCTTCTGCTTCCTCTCCTATGGGATTCCCTGTGCTCTGAGGGGAGAGACTTGATGGAGACATCCCATTTGGGGATGAGTGTTCTAAGGTCCTCACTCTCTGTATAATGTCTGGCTGTGGGTCTCTATATTTGTTCTCAACTCCTACAGGAAGAAGCTTCTCTGATGATGGTGAAACAAGGCACTGACCTGAGTATAGCAGAATGTCATTGGAAGTAATTTTATCACTATATTCTGTCTTTTTTGTTTGCCTAGCTTTATTTGTTTTTACCCTAAGTTCCTGGGCTAACTTGACTCAGGTTCTTGGTCACCCAAGCAGTGTTCAGTACAGTTTCCAACTCATGGAGTGGGCCTTGAGTCAAATCAGTTAGTGGTTTTGTTTTTTTTTTTTTTACTCCCACTAGCTTTGTGCCGCCATTGCCCTAGCATATTTTGAAAGTAATATACCACTGGAGATAAATTTGTTGTGGCTGGGCTGGTGTTTATGATTCTCTTTTGATAGGATGCATTATTCGTTAAAATATTAAGGCAACTCCACGTAGTTAATGATGCCATGGTAATCATCATCATACTATACTTTTTGCCAGAATTTCAGACAATCTTACCCATTACTTTGTACCTTTCTGTACCAAAGATGTTAAAATGTCTAGGTGAAGGCTCTATTTAGGTATCAGCTCAATGCCTCCACGTTCACTGAGTTTCACAAGATACTTGAAGTTGCTACTTGAAAATATTCTCAAGGTCCTTGAATGCCCCCACTGTCCATCTTGACATGTACTTCTCTTTTAAACTACACTATTGTTTTGCCTTGAATAAAGTCAACCTACTAGTTTTGCAATATGAAAATATACCAGAGAAAGAAAGTATGTGCCAGGGAGAACAGACAGGAAACAATGCTAGTATCTCCATTCAGAGATATTGCCATATTGGATCTCCATAGTAGCAGAAGAGAGTCTGAGAAATGGTTAAATTCTGGATGTATTTGAAAGGGGGTCAATATGTTTTCTGAAAGATTATATATAAGCATGATCATCATGTGAGTTGCCCAAAGGTTACCTATAGCTTGGTCCTGAGAAAAGAGGAAGTTGGAGCCAGTATTACTTCACATACATGAGACTTTAAGTAAAGCAAATATGAATGGAAGATAATGGCAGTACTCCATTTTGAAATAGCTATCAGATATGTAAATGCACAAACAATTAGGTATGAAATTCTGAAATCATAGAAATGTCCTGGATCAAAGATGGCAATTTTGCTGTTGCCAACACTGGATAATATTTAATCCAGGAAGCAGAACGTATCAAAAAGGTAGGAGGGACAGACAGAAGTCCAAGACCTGAGTTCCAGGCCAAGGGAAGACTAAAGGGTCAAGATGAATACAGACAAGTCAAAAATGAAAATGAAGAGAGAAAAGACCCTGAGTACTGCTGAAAGAAATTCAGGCAAGTGTGGTATCCAGGGAGCTGAGTGAAGAAAGAGTGTTCAGGAAATAGGAATTGTCATCCGTGTGAAATGCTGCTAATGGGTGAAGGAAGATGAGGACTGAGAATTGGATTCAGTGCCTGAGGGTCTTTGTTGACCTTGATAAAAGCAACAGTGGCAGGATGTGGAGTGGCGATAGCTTGATAGCCTGAGAAGAGTGAGTACAAGAGGTACATGGAGAAAGGAATTGGAGACTGCAAGTGCAGATAATTCTTTCTTTTGCTGGGGACAAAAGGAGGCAGAGAAATAAGGATGGAGCTGAAGTTTTGTTGAGAGATAAGTTTTAAGATGACCTAATACCAGGCTGTTTCCAAAATGTCTCAGCAGTAAGACACTTGAGACTCAAATACAATTAAGACTTATTCCAATTTACACACTTCTTTAGATGCTAGTGAACGTAGCACAATTCTCCCGATGTTTTCATTGTGCATCTAGCCTTTAAGGCAGAGCCAGCCATTAAATACATTAAAAACTATTAAATACATTAAATACTCAATTGACTTCTTCATCAAAACATAAGCATTTCTATTTCCCTTCAGTGATTATCACAGAAAAAAAAATGTTTGTTTGACCCTGCTAAAGATTTATTACTTTTAAAATACATTTACCAACAAATACTGTCTCTCAGTTAGCCTTAAAGTTAGTGTAATCATCACCTTAAGAAAATGTGATAGGGGCATTTATCTCTCTGCTCCTTCCTGCCAACCTTTGACACATATTCTTGCCTCTCATTTTCTAACCTAATTATCAAGCTGTTTCTTTAGTCTGCTTTCTTAAAATAAGCTTTATCTTCTAAATTTAGAAAAAGAAAAAATACACTTTTCTTTGAAAGAAGTGGACATGTTTTCGGAAGATGGATCTGTATTTAAGTAGCTCAGGTTATACTGTACACAGTATCACTCTCATTGCCAGCATCTCTGCAATCACTTTTCGGTGATTCTCTAGAGAAGCCTATCTGTTGCTTGGTACTCCATCTTTCAGAAAAGTTCACATGAATGAATGAGCTCTAAATGAGCTGTTGACAAGTTTTCCTCAAGTAGCATGAAGCTGGAGCTTTCAAGAATTGATATTAGTAGGTTCATGAAAAAAGGCTAGATGCCAATGAATATTCATCTGTTTCTCTACACTAAACACATAAAATTTAACTTCCTCAGCCATCTGTTAGCTCCAGTATAGCAAAGATATTGGAGATTGGAAATGCACAATGCAACATTTTCAAGGTCCCTTCAAATGAACATTAAACACACAGAAGAACTGTTTTGTAAGAAATTATGGTTAGTTGCTTTTCTCTAATATTTTTATTAAGTGGTTATCAACTAAAATAAATGGAAATATAATTGAAATGCATATAGTTCATTTAATTGAATAAGCATTTTAGTAGTGTCTAGGATGTAGCATGTTCTGTGTCAGAAATCCATGGATGAAAACACACATTTTCCTTACTCCTGAATAGCTTAGATTATATTGAGAGATAAAAAATTAAAGCAATGAAAATGTAACAGGTCAGGTACTCCACTGAAATACTAAAAAAAAAAAAAAAACTCCAATACTAAAATAGGAGTACAAAGATATGAAAGCACAGTCACTAATCCCATTGATGACAATGGAGAAAACTAAAGAAAAATGACAATCTTTGAAGAACAAAAGTGTCTTTGTAGAGGTGAGGGAGGTTGGAGGGAAGACCAGAGAGATAGGTTGAACAATGAAAGGGAGAGTTAGCTTCAAGAACAGAGGCAGATAGATACACACAAGGATACTGTCCAGGTGGATGTTTCAGTGAAGAATCTCTAAAGGCCCCCTCTCAATAAGAACTTACAGATTTGGCTTCCCCAAGAGTATTGCTGTAGACCACAGGAGAAGGGGATCGTTATTAACACTATATGGTGAGGCAGAGAGAATGCAAAGTCAGGGAAATATCCAATGAAGAGAAGACTATTTGAGGAAAACAAGAAATAGGAGAGCAATCATCCTTGGTGTTTCCTGTCTCCTCACCACCACTTCCCCCAACATCATCTCAGTCATTAGTCTTGTGCTCATGACCTTCAAAGTTGATGTCAGTTCTACCACTTCTCATCACGTTCTCTGACAGCCCACACATCCCAGCATTCACCATCTCCCTTTTCAATTTCTACCCTAGCAAACCTGACTTTCTGCCACTTTTCTTGATCCATGACACATTATGGCCTCTCAATTCACAACAGACATTTTATATAGTGTTACCTCATTTAAATGCCTGCAATGGAATCCTGTTGCAATTACAATAGAAATTAAAATGTCTTTCTTTTGTCTGTAATATTGCATATGATTTGCCTCCTGCCTGAGGCTTTCCCCTTCTCTCCTGTTCATTTCCTATGCTAGCGTTTTCCTATCTGGGACTCTTCACATCAGCTCACTGCTACACTGCAGGTTTCCAGCTCAAGTGTCAGCCCACCAAGGTCTTTTCTCTCCAATCGTTTTAGTAAATGCTAAATACTCAAGAAATTTTTGTATGTGATTATTTTTCTTGCTTCTTGTGGTAGGGTCTACAGCTGAATAAACACTTAAGAAACTAATTAAAATACATGGAAAATTTTATGAAGAACAGGAAACATACTCAGAGAATTTGTTAAGGCTTGTTCTGTGTTGTATTCTACAAACTTTCTGTGTAGCCACCTCTGACGTCTGTCACAAAGATGTCTTGTCTTCTTCAAGTCTCTCAGGAACAACTGGCTTGCCTGCATATTACATGTAGTCCAACTAAAGTGAGAGAGCAGGCTTATGCCTTAAGGACTACAAGGCAAGCCCCATTTTAGAGATAGTCCTTCCATAGATAGTCTGTTTTCTGTTCAGTAAAACTATGCATATATCCATTCATATTTGTAAGAAAATATCTGTTTTA
The DNA here is from genome assembly GCF_949786415.1 of Peromyscus eremicus. NCBI lineage: Eukaryota > Metazoa > Chordata > Mammalia > Rodentia > Cricetidae > Peromyscus > Peromyscus eremicus. The sequence goes on along the minus strand of NC_081429.1, from coordinate 14,142,073 downwards.
TTTTAATAGTCAGAACCAAGAAGCATTAGATGGACTCTATAGTTCACAAATGAGGAGCTGGTGAGGATCTTCTAGCAAAATCAGAAAGTAGGAGAAACAAACTTTATGATAAAGTCATGGTGAATACTAGACCTGGAAACTTTGAGTTTGGGGGGGCTAAAACTGGCTCTGTGATTCTATCCCACATGTTCCATGGGAGAGAAACCCAACATCCCAAAAGCCTGAACAATCACTAGGAAGAAGTCCTTTAATGAGCAATATTCCTAAGAATTTGCCACTAGCTATGAATTTACTGCAAGTCTCGACCACCTACTTGTTTCATTTCATGATTTTTTTTAAATGTAAACTTGTAATTATAATTCGGCTTCCTTAGTTCCTTGGTACTAGGGAAAGTGTTGAGCAAGGCTAAGGCATTCCAGTCACTGGGAGAAATTCGCTGGCTGGAAGTCAGTCTCCCTCACTTGGCTTCCCAGATGTTGACCCTGCAAGCACTCCCTAACATATTTCCTGCATGATAATCTGTGCCACTCAGTTCCCCGTCCGTGGGAAGCCAATTTGGAACCTCTGCCTTTAAACACAGCAGGATCCAGTGTTCCAATGAGACTGTGAGAATTTGACTCTATTTTTCAGTTCCACATTAAATTCATCTCAGTAAAGCAACTCTCTATGATTAGATGACAATTTTCAGGACATTTCACTCAAATTCTCTGCCACAATCAATTCCACGAAAATAATTTTTCAAGTTATAATTACATCACAGAAATTTTGATAAATGATCACTAGAAATAAAGCAAACTGATATGCTAGTTGAGAAATTGTCAATAGAAAACTAAAAATGCTAAAATTAGGGAAAATTTAATCAAAAGAAATTCAAAATTATTCTGGTTTCTCACAAAAAAATAACTGAATGTAAGAACTTAGAAATGATTCATTATAAGATTTGTTTAAATGGTAAAATTATGAAGCTAGGTACAGTGGTGATTTCTTGATATCCCAGCCTTCAGGAGAGAAAAGTAGAGGTTTACCACAATTTTGAGGCCAGCCTAATCTAAGGAGCCAGTTTCAGGCAAACTGGAACATAGAGAGACTCTGAGTCAGGAAGGACTAATCAAAAAATAGCATGTCATGATGACCAGAATTTATTGTTATCAATACTATGTACTATGTGACTACACAAGATTTAATGCACATGAAACAAGAATTTGAAGAAGAAATAAATCAACTACAACCCTAATAATAATGGCTAAAGCATAAAATTAGCTATAAAGAGGTAAACTCACTCTATATATTAAATTTTCCTATCATATTTCAGAAATAAACTTAGATATAAATGAAAGATTGGCAGAGGACTCTTGGCAGTACTAAAATATGATGATATAAGAAAAATGACAATAAAAATATCTGCAGTCAAAAACTAAGAACATTTTCATATTTGTTATTGATGAAGAAATATTATTTTCTAGGTATTATATATATGATGAATATATCATTCTATATTCCTTAAAATTAACCAGTTAAAAACATCCTTTAAAATACTTTTAGGAAGAAAAACAAAAACTAGGAAACTTTTAAAACTTTCTATTCAGTATAAATTATGGTAATCTTTGTAAATTCTTAAAAGAAATATTATTAAATTAATAGATTTGACATACAAAGAATTTTCACTTGAGAAATTAAATTTTAGAAAATTCCTTTTTGGAGAACTGACTTTTATGTTGGCCATTGGCAACAGCAATCTCAGACTCTACTATGAAGATCAACTCCAGATAAACACAAACTTCATTCCAATGAACTTCAGCAGGAGCCTTGGCATTAACACAGGTCACAACAGCTCGGACTGAGAACGCCTGTCATACTTGTCACTGTTTTAAATAATAAATATTCTTTCCAATACCGATAAAGTGATATACTGAGAATGATTCCAAGTTGCATCCACCGTAACACTGGCCACCCTCTGTGGAGGAAGCTGGGATAGGAGACCCAGGAAAAGCCCCTCTTACATTTATAGAATTTAGAGGAGAGAGGTTTAGCAGATTGGTGAAGGCACTACATAGAATACAAGGCATGGCTGATCACTTCACCAGAGTGGCCTCTGTGACCTAGCAGTCCAGGTTGCGTTTTTGTTTTTTGTTTTTTGCTATATCAAAAAGAAATAACTTTGTGTAATGGGAGTTAGAAGGAAGTAGGACCTAAGGAAGTAGAATCTATTTGCTTTGACATCAGTTCTGGCTATTCCCTGCTGAAGTTGTAGCACAGTGGAAGCTACAGGGAAGCCCCACCTCCTGCCCCTTCATCCTGTACCAATTTTTTTTTTTTTTTGAGGTCTTTAAGTCAGGTGCGGGTATTTGTACACACACACATCAATTTAATGTTACCCACTTGAGTCTGTGTGGCAGGCATTCTGGATAACGGTCTGAGTAAACTAAACAGATTACTAGAGGGACCTACAGATATCGGAATCAAAGTATCTAATGAAGGGATAGCAACGGCTATGATCCAGGCCTGTTGTCTGATTTTGAAGTCCTTCATTTCCAAAAAGACAGGTAAGATATAGACAGGCCAGGGAATTGTCCAAGTTGGGAGAAGGGCTGAAACAGCCATGTATTTTTATAAAGAGAAGAAGTTATCACCAACAATCAAATCATTGTTCACTTCTGGCTGATATGCAGGCTAGTGTTCTCAACTTAAAATAGAAGATTTGACAATGTTGGTTATTATAAACAGTTTTTAAATATATTTTAAATATATATTTATATATATAAATAAATATATATCTAAATACATATTTATATATAAATATATATATATATATAAATGCATACACACACACACACACACACACACACTGGCAAGATGCAGTGGCACTAACCACTAACCACTAAAAGGACAACTTTTGTTTGATCCCCAGGACCCTCACAGAGATTCTCCAACCTTCATACTGTAACGTGGCATGTACGTGCCCACCCACATATACACACATGACACATGAATAATTTCTTGAGTTAAAAAAGACTCTAGTATGCAGATATTTTGGTGACTTCCATTGGTTTTAACTTTTAAGACATTGTTATTTCTCTCATAGCTGATGCAAAAGCAGCTGGCCAGGAACACCTTGAGGAAGGAGAGGTTTATTTGTTGACAGCCTCAGGGGATACAGAGCATCATGATGGGGAATCACGATACCTGGAGCATCTTGGACCCTCCTTCTATAGCAGCAACAACTGGCTATACAGCTGTCCACATCTTAGCAGATCAGAAAGCAGGGAGCACAAGCCAGAACTGAAAGTAGATAGAAACTTCCCCAGGCCCACTTTTGGTAGTTTACTTTTGTTGGCTGAGCCTCATATCCTGAAAGGTTCCATAGGTGCCACCAGTTAAAAACCAAGAATTCAGACACATAAGCCTGTGGAGGCACCTTTTAGATCAAAACCATAATATGCATGTAATACCTATTTTTACTTTTTATTATTTTCATCTCCAAGTCAATTAATTTTACCCTGTATAATGGAGATGTTTCCATATTTATTCCTTCAACAATTTTGTGACATACATTGAGAATCTGGCAAGATCCAAAAACCGTTCCATCTATTGGAAATAAAGGCAAACCTCTTTCACTTTTGGACCTTTTATTTAACTGAATAAACAAATTAATACACTATGGGCAATAAATAAAATGTGGGCAAACATTGTGGAATAAAAAGCAGGACAAGGTAATCAGGAATGGAAAGGAATTATTTTAATCAGATTGCTCAGAATTTGAAGAAACTCAATATATGATAAATAGTTCTATATTTTCATTGAGGAAAAATATAAATAAGAAAGTAAATGTCACAATTATTATTGATAATACCTATTTAGTGAAATGTACCTGATGCCTATGCACATGACTTCTCAACATTGAAGCCCTAAATTCTAGAGACCACACCAAGTCATTTATTCTCAGGGTTAGAAAACTGCACATTCCCATCTTGCCCAGGACTTCCCTTCTGAAGCACAGGTGAGTGCCCTAGCTTGCCCCGGACCCCATCCCTGGGCACCAGCCACTCCGGGGAAGACCTGCCCAACTTGGGCCCAGGTTCTGGACCCCGGGCAGGTGCCCTTCTACCCCAACCGGGAAGGATCCCCTTCTCCAAGACCCCTGGCAGACCCTGCAGTCTCCACACCCTGCCCCCACGCCCATCTGCCTGAGCCCCAAGCCTCTTCCTGAGACTTAGAGGCCAGCCCCCAGCTCCCATCTTCCCCCGGACTTCCCTTCTGAAGCACAGGTGAGTGCCCTAGCTTGCCCCCGACCCCATCCCTGGGCACCAGCCACTCCAGGGAAGACCTGCCCAACTTGGGCCCAGGTTCTGGACCCCGGGCAGGTGCCCTTCTACCCCAACCGGGAAGGATCCCCTTCTCCAAGACCCCTGGCAGACCCTGCAGTCTCCACGCCCTGCCCCCACGCCCATCTGCCTGAGCCCCAAGCCTCTTCCTGAGACTTAGAGGCCGGCCCCCAGCTCCCATCTTGCCCAGGACTTCCCTTCTGAAGCACAGGTGAGTGCCCTAGCTTGCCCCCGACCCCATCCCTGGGCACCAGCCACTCCGGGGAAGACCTGCCCAACTTGGGCCCAGGTTCTGGACCCCGGGCAGGTGCCCTTCTACCCCAACCGGGAAGGATCCCCTTCTCCAAGACCCCTGGCGGACCCTGCAGTCTCCACGCCCTGCCCCCACGCCCATCTGCCTGAGCCCCAAGCCTCTTCCTGAGACTTAGAGGCCGGCCCCCAGCTCCCATCTTACCCAGGACTTCCCTTCTGAAGCACAGGTGAGTGCCCTAGCTTGCCCCCGACCCCATCCCTGGGCACCAGCCACTCCGGGGAAGACCTGCCCAACTTGGGCCCAGGTTCTGGACCCCGGGCAGGTGCCCTTCTAGCCCCACTGGGAAGGATCCCCCTCTCCAAGACCCCTGGCAGACCCTGCAGTCTCCACGCCCTGCCCCCACGCCCATCCGCCTGAGCCCCAAGCCTCTGCCTGAGACTTAGAGGCCAGGCCCCCCAGCTCCCATCTTGCCCAGGACTTCCCTTCTGAAGCACAGGTGAGTGCCCTAGCTTGCCCCCTACCCCATCCCTGGGCACCAGCCACTCCGGGGAAGACCTGCCCAACTTGGCCCCAGGTTCTGCTCCCCGGGCAGGTGCCCTTCTAGCCCCACCGGGAAGGATCTCCTTCTCCAAGACCCCTGGCAGACCCTGCAGTCTCCACGCCCTGCCCCCACGCCCATCCGCCTGAGCCCCAAGCCTCTTCTTGAGACTTAGAGGCTGGCCCCCAGCTCCCATCTTGCCGTGGATTTCCCATCTGGAGGAGAGAGAGAGAGAGAGAGAGAGAGAGAGAGAGAGAGAGAGAGAGAGAGAGAGAGAGAGGAGAGCACCCATCCTCCCCCGGACTTCCCTTCTGAACAAGAGCTTCCATCCTGCCCCGGACTTCCAATTTGGACAAGAGAGCTCCCATCTGGACAAGAGAGAGAGACTTCCTGAATCTGTCAGCTCTGAACCAAGTGTGCGGATAAGGCCAGGAACGAACCACAAGGAGATGGGCAGACGTCAAGGCAGAAATACATACAACAAAATGAATAGTAATACACCATCACCAGGCCCTAGCCCTCCTCCAACACCTAGACCTGAACATCAGAAATTGGAAGAAGCAGAAGAAAATAGCCTTATGAATGTCATCATGAAGAAGCTAGAGGCTCGTGTAGAGGAAAAGACAAAAAAATGTGAAGAACGCTGTAAACAACTAGAGGAAAGGGCAAACAAATTAGAAGAAATCAATAAAGTCCTGGAAGAGAACAATAAAATACTGAAAGAAAATCAAGAAAAATCAATGAAACAAATGAAGGAAACAGTCCAAGACCTGAAAAAGGAAATAGAAAAAATGAAGAAGACACAAACAGAGGGAATGCTGGAAATAGAAAATCTGAGAAAACGATTGGGAACTTCAGATGCAAGTATAATCAACAGAATGCAAGAGATGGAAGAGAGGATCTCTAGCGTTGAAGATACAATAGAAGAAATAGATTCATCAGTCAAAGAAAACACTAAAGTCAACAAAGTCATGAACCAAAATGTCCAAGAAATTTGGGACACCATGAAAAGACCAAACCTACGAATAATAGGGGTAGAAGAAGGAGAAGAATACCAACTCAAGGGCACAGAAAATATATTCAACAAGATCATAGAAGAAAACTTTCCCAACTTAAAGAAGGAAATGCCTATGAAGATACAGGAAGCCTATAGAACACCAAACAGACTAGACCCCCAGAAAAAGTCCCCTCGCCACATAATAATTAAACAATTAAACGTACAGAATAAAGAAAGAATATTAAGAGCAGCAAAGGAAAAAGGCCAAGTGACATATAAAGGCAAACCTATCAGAATAACACCCGATTTCTCAATGGAGACTTTGAAAGCCAGAAGGTCCTGGACAGATGTAATGCAGACATTAAGAGACCATGGATGTCAGCCTAGACTAATATACCCAGCAAAACTTTCAATCGTCATAGATGGAGTGAACAAGACATTCCATGACAAAGCCAGATTTAAACAATATTTATCCACAAACCCAGCCCTACAGAAAGCACTAGAAGGAAAATTTCAACCTAAGGAAGTCAGATACAACCTCGAAAACACAGGCAATAGATAAAGCCACAGCAGTAGACCCCAACGAAGAAAAGTACACACACATCACCACCAAAAAATAACAGGAATGAACAATCACTGGACATTAATATCCCTCAATATCAATGGACTTAATTCACCTATAAAAAGACATAGGCTTACAGAATGGATACGAAAGCAGGACCCATCTTTCTGCTGCATACAAGAAACACATCTCAAATTCAAAGATAGACACTACCTAAAAATAAAAGGCTGGGAAAAGACTTTCCAATCAAACGGTCTTAAGAAACAAGCGGGTGTAGCCATCCTGATATCCAGCAAAATAGACTTCAAACTAAAATCAATCAAAAGAGATCAAGAAGGGCATTACATACTCATCACAGGAAAGATCCACCAAGATGAAGTCTCAATTCTGAACATTTATGCCCCAAACACAAGGGCACCCACATATGTAAAAGAAACATTATTAAAGCTTAAATCACATATAAAACCCCACACATTAATAGTGGGAGACCTCAACACCCCACTTTCACCACTGGACAGATCCCCCAAATCGAAACTTAACAGAGAAATAAAGGACTTAATTGATGTCATGACTCAAATGGACTTAATCGACATCTACAGAACATTCCATCCTAACAAAAAAGAATATACCTTCTTCTCAGCACCCCATGGAACCTTCTCTAAAATTGACCACATACTTGGTCACAAAGCAAATCTAAACAGATACAAAACAATTAGAATAACCTCCTGTGTTCTATCAGACCACCATGGTCTAAAGTTGGATTTCAACAACAACAAAAACTACAGAAAACCTACAATCTCATGGAAACTGAACAATACCCACCTGAATCACCAATGGGTTAAGGAAGAAATAAAGAAAGAAATTAAAGACTTCCTAGAGATCAACGAAAATGAAGACACCACATATCCAAACCTATGGGACACTATGAAAGCAGTACTAAGAGGGAAATTCATAGCACTAAACGCCCACATAAATAAACTGGAGAAATCTCACACTAGTGACTTAACAGCACACCTGAAAGTTCTAGAACAGGAAGAAGCAAAGTCTCCCAGGAAAAATAGATGCCAGGAAATTATCAAAGTGAGAGCTGAAATCAATAAAATAGAAACAAAGAGAACAATACAAAAAATTAATGAAACAAAGAGTTGGTTCTTTGAGAAAATCAACAAGATAGACAAGCCCTTATCCAAACTAACCAAAAGACAGAGAGAGAGCATCCAAATCAACAAAATCAGAAATGAAAAGGGGGACATAACAACAGACATTGAGGAAATCCAGAGAATCATCAGGTCATACTTCAAAAACCTCTATTCCACAAAACTGGAAAACCTAAAAGAAATGGATAATTTTCTGGATAGGTACCACATACCTAAATTAAATCAAGACCAGATAAACTATTTAAATAGTCCAATAACCCCTAACGAAATAGAAACAGTCATTAAAAGTCTCCCAACCAAAAAAAGCCCAGGACCAGATGGTTTCAGTGCAGAATTCTACCAGATCTTCAAAGAAGAGTTAATACCAATACTCTCTAAATTGTTCCATACAATAGAAACAGAAGGAACATTACCAAACTCCTTCTATGAGGCTACAATTACCCTGATTCCCAAACCAAACAAGGATACAACAAAGAAAGAGAACTACAGACCGATCTCCCTCATGAACATTGATGCAAAAATACTCAATAAAATACTGGCAAACAGACTCCAAGACCACATCAAAACAATTATCCACCATGATCAAGTAGGATTCATTCCAGGGATGCAAGGATGGTTCAACATACGAAAGTCTGTCAATGTGATACACCATATAAACAAACTCAAAGAAAAAAACCACATGATCATCTCACTAGATGCTGAAAAGGCATTTGACAAAATCCAACACCCCTTCATGATAAAGGTCTTGGAGCGATCAGGAATACAGGGAACATACCTAAACATAATAAAGGCAATTTACAGCAAGCCAACAGCCAACATCAAATTAAATGGAGAGAAACTCAAAGCAATTCCACTAAAATCAGGAACGAGGCAAGGCTGTCCGCTCTCCCCATACTTATTCAATATAGTACTTGAAGTTCTAGCCAGAGCAATAAGACAACATAAGGAGATTAAGGGGATACAAATTGGAAAGGAAGAAGTCAAGCTTTCCCTATTTGCAGATGACATGATAGTATACTTGAGCAACCCCAAAGATTCCACCAAGGAACTGATACAGCTTATAAACACCTTCAGCAACATAGCAGGATACAAGATCAACTCCAAAAAATCAGTAGCCCTCCTATATACAATGGACAAAAAAGCGGAGAAGGAAATCAGAGATACATCACCCTTTACTATAGCCACAAATGACATAAAATACCTTGGGGTAATACTAACCAAGCAAGTGAAGGACCTATATGACAAGAACTTTAAGTCCCTGAAAAAAGAAATTGAAGAAGATGTCAGAAAATGGAAAGATCTCCCATGCTCATGGATAGGCAGAACTAACATAGTAAAAATGGCAATCTTACCAAAAGCAATCTACAGATTCAATGCAATCCCCATCAAAATACCAACACAATTCTTCACAGACCTGGAAAGAATAATACTCAACTTCATATGGAAAAACAAAAAACCCAGGATAGCCAAAAGAATCCTGTACAATAAAACAACCTCTGGAGGCATCACGATCCCTGACTTCAAGCTGTACTATAGAGCTACAGTAATAAAAACAGCTTGGTACTGGCATAAAAACCGACATGTGGACCAATGGAATCGAATTGAAGACCCTGATATTAATCCGCACACCTATGAACAAATAATTTTTGACAAAGAAGCCAAAAGTGCACAATGGAAAAAAGAAAGCATCTTCAACAAATGGTGCTGGCAAAACTGGATATCAACATGTAGAAGGCTGCAAATAGATCCATATCTATCACCGTGCACAAAACTTAAGTCCAAGTGGATCAAGGACCTCAACATAAATCCAGCTACTCTGAACCTGCTAGAAGAGAAAGTAGGAAGTAGTCTTGAACACATTGGCATAGGAGACCACTTTCTAAATAGAACACCAGTAGCACAGACACTGAGAGAAACAATCAATCAGTGGGACCTCTTGAAACTGAGAAGCTTTTGTAGGGCAAAGGAAACGGTCAACAAAGCAAAGCGACAGCCTACAGAATGGGAAAAGATCTTCACCAATCCCACATCTGACAGAGGACTGATATCCAGAATATATAAGGAACTCAAGAAATTAGACATCAAAATGCCCAACAGTCCAATTAAGAAATGGGCTATAGAACTAAACAGAGAATTCTCAACAGAGGAAACTCAAATGGCTGAAAGACATTTAAGGAATTGCTCAACATCCCTAATCATCAGGGAAATGCAAATCAAAACAACTCTGAGATACCACCTTACGCCTGTCAGAATGGCTAAGATCAAAAACACTGAAGACACCTTATGCTGGAGAGGATGTGGAGCTAGGGGAACTCTCCTCCACTGCTGGTGGGAATGCAAGCTTGTACAACCACTTTGGAAATCAATATGGCGATTTCTTAGAAAATTGGGAATCCATCTCCCCCAAGATCCAGCTATACCACTCTTGGGCATATACCCAAGGAATGCTCAACCACACCACAAGAGCACTTGTTCAGCTATGTTCATATCAGCGTTGTTTGTAATAGCCAGAACCTGGAAACAACCTAGATGCCCTTCAACTGAAGAATGGATAAACAAAATGTGGTACATATACACAATGGAATACTACTCAGCAGAGAAAAACAATGACATCATGAGGTTTGCAGACAAATGGATGGATCTAGAAAAAATCATCCTGAGTGAGGTATCCCAGACTCAGAAAGACAAACATGGTATGTACTCACTCATAACAGGATACTAGATGTGGAACAAGGATGACTGGACTGCTACTCACATCACCAGGCAGGCTACCTGGAAAACAGGACCCCAAGAAAGACACAGGGATCGCCCAACGACAGAGAAATGGAATGAGATCTACATGAACAGCCTGGACAGGAGTGGGGGTAGTGAAGGGCGAGGGTCGAGGGAAAGAGAGCTTGGGTGAGTGGGAGATCCCAGCTGGATCAAAAACAGAGAGGGAGAACAAGGAATAGGAGACCATGGTAAATGAAGACCACATGAGAATAGGAAGAAACAAAGTGCTAGAGAGGCCCACAGAAATCCACAAAGATACCCCCACAACAGACTGCTGGCAATGGTCGAGCGACAATCCGAACTGACCTACTCTGGTGATGGGATGGCCAAACACCCTAATTGTCGTGCTAGAAACCTCATCCAACTACTGATGGACCTGGAGGCAGAGATCCATGACTAGGCCCCAGGTGGATCTCTGGGAGTCCAATTAGCGAGAATGAGGAGGGTTTATATGAGAGAGAATTGTTGAGACCAAGGTCGGATAAAGCACAGAGACAAATAGCCAAACAAACGGAAACACATGAAATATGAACCAATGGCTGAGGGGTCACCAACTGGATCAGGCCCTCTGAGTGGGTGAGACAGTTGATTGGCCTGATCTGTTTGGGAGGCATCCAGGCAGTGGGACCGGGTCCTGTGCTCATTGCATGAGTTGGCTGTTTGAAACCTGGGGCCTATGCAGGGTCCCTTGGCTCAGCATGGGAGGAGGGGACTGGACCTACCTGGACTGAGTCCACCAGGTTGATCTCAGTCTGTGGGGAAGGCTTTGCCCTGGAGGAGATTGGAATGGGGGGCGGGCTGGGGGGAAGGTGAGGGGGGCGGGAGGGGGGAGAACAAGGGAATCTGTGGCTGATATGTAGAACTGAATTGTATTGCAAAATAAAAATTTAAAAAAAAAAAATATAGTATATAAAATAAATATAAATACCAACTTCTTACTCCTGGTAAAAAAAAAAAAAAGAAAAGAAAACTGCACATTTCCCACATACCAGACTCCTCTTGCAGAAGCATAGCAAAAAGTGGTCTGGGGGGAGACTTATGCTTCTGGTAGTCAGCTAACCCCAAATGGATAGAAAGAGATTCTCTCAATCGCTTTGAGTTTCATAAGTAAACAATCACCATTGATCCCCTAGTGCAGAGTGAATGAGATAATAGAGATAGGAAAGGCCTCTCATTAAAACCCCTCCACATGGAAGGAAACAGAGGAAGGGATACAGAAAAGTTGAGAGTTACCGAAGGTGCGAGCACAGGAGGGAGTGGGAAGAGAAGCCATGGAAGTGTCTACAGGAAGTGACTGTACTGACAGACTATAGGATATAAACTGGCTAAGAAGCCAAACCCAACCTGTGAATAAGTTACCTTACCTCCATGGCAAGAGGGAGTTTGTAGATGTGAGTGAATTAAGGATTTTGATGTATAGAGCTTTACTTGGATTATCAGAGTGGCCCTAGTATAATCACAAAGACTCCTAAAAGAGGAAAACATGGAAATAAAAAGAGAAGAAATACGTGACAATAGAAATTGTACATCATGACAGGTTACTTGATAGTTAGAAATTGACAGCTGAAGATCAGTGAAAAGGGACGTGTTTTTCATAACCTACTTCCAGCCCTACCTCCCTGTTAACACACTAATTCTGTAAGTGAAAAACAATGATGGGAAAAAAAACCAGATAAATATCAATTAAATAACTTTGAATGCCATGTACAAGAAGGGAGGAAGTACTATGGTTTCCCCTCCTAAAGATTTAGTACAAAGTTTCCCAAAGATTGTAAAGTCACTTTGTCACGAGAGACTTTCGGGTAAAGAAGAAAGATACATCACTGTCCTTTTCCTAAAGAATTAATCCAAACTGGTCTCTCTGTCATCTGGACAGGAAAATGCCTCCTCGGTAAAGCTATCTGTTCTAGAGACTTGAAGAAGTATTATATAACCAACCTAAAAATGAAAGTTGGCACAATGATTCCTTTGACCGCTCTTCACTCTCACCTCTTAAGAGTGAGCCCTATACAATGGTCTCTCGGGCCATTACGTACTCTCGTTCTGAGAGATTATTTTCCCCCACAATGAACTCTTTGACCATTGCCCACTCCTCTCCCTTTAGGGTATTCCACTTTTCACTTTTCAATATAGTCTATCATCTATATTGTATTCTGTGTATCTTGTCTGAATTCTTTCAATGAAGATCACAAGGATCAGAGAGCCAAGGGAAGGCCAAAGAGAAAGATGCTGTAAGAAGAGAAATATGCTGTGCTGCTGACTTTGAAGAAGGAATGAGGGTCACAAGCCACAGCAAACAGATGGTCATAGAAGCTGAGAACACTGGGAAACATATTATCTCTTGTAAGAAAAGCAGCTCAGCTCTGCTTATACCTTGGTTTTTAGCTTGTGAGGCCCATTTTGGGTGTCTTAGACCTGTACTACAAAATTTGTTAATGGTTTTATTTAAGCTGCAAAGTTTTTTTCAAGCAAGAAAATAACACTAATAGCTGGTTTTTCAATTCAATATTTTGACAATGTATTATGAGGTTCTAGAGAAACAGAATTATAGCATATAAATATATATGTAGATTATGTATGCATATATATAGGCATACATATATATTGATTTGTTCATTTGGCTTTCATAATCTGGGGTAAGTAGTCAAGCAATGATTGCCATGATAGACAGACAATTTAGCATCTGTAGTCCAAGAAACTGGATGCCTCGGGAGTTTCAATCTGGTAATAAAGGCCTGAAACTTTCTTATCTCTGTTCATCAGTCTACATTGAAAGGCCAAGAAGCTAATGACTGGTATCAGTAAAGGTTGGCAGCGACAGCAATAACTGGGTAGATGCACTCTCCAGCAAGAAATGAGGACAGACAAGCAAGAAGCACTGATTTTTTCCCCCCCTTGGGCTTTTTTATGCATGGGTTGCCACTGCAAGGTTCTACCCACTTTGGCAAAATGTCTTATCCTTTCAGTTAATCTATTCTGGAAAGACCCACCCAGACCTATCCAGAGGTGCATCAGTTAGATGTTCCAAGTCCAATCAAGTTGACAGTCAAGGTTAATTTATAGATAGTAATGAAACTACTGGCAAAATCCACAGTCTAGGGAATGACATGGGTGGAGATAAGGTCAGGAATCAGGAGGCCTAGGAGGTGCTCAGCAGTCTCTGGTGGGTTAATTCCCTTGTGAAGTCTCTCATAGCAATCTGGGTGCTCAAAGCTTCAATAAATGCAGAAGAAATTGGTAAACACTCAAGAAGGACTGTGTCTTTTGTGGGACCAGGAAGACGTGGGTGATCTAGCAGAAACAAGGAAATGGAAGAAAGCCTAAGTGGGGAGGCACTATTGGCAAGAAAGTAAAGTTAACAGTGTCCTTAGAGAGAGCTAGGCGTTAGTGAGAGGGGGTAAAGGGAATTGTAAGACACCAGAGGGCTAAAGTTTTGATGATGCAGTAAGAGCAGAGTGAACACGGTTGGCATACTGAGTGAAGGTTGGTGGTGGGTTTATCCTATTCAGGCTTATGCATCATAAGCCCAGGTAGCAATGAATAATATTCTCGACTTTTTAAAGGTAATTTAGGCAAATGGGGGCATAAAGCATGGTGTCATTTGTACTAATGATTTCCAGAAGAGAAAGCAGTTATAAATATGTGATTTTTTTTGGAGGGGTTGTCTTTGTTAGGATTTTTATTGCTATGAAGAGACAACATGACCATGGCAACTCTTAATAGGAAAATATTTAATTGAGGGGGCTTGCTTTCAGAGGTTCAGTCCATTATCATCATGGCTGGGAACATGGCAGCATGCACACAGACATGGTGCTGAGAGAGTCCTATATCTTTCAGGCAACAGGAAGTCAACTGGAGCACTTGGCAGAATCCTGAGCATAGGAAACCTCAAAGCCCACCCCCACAGTGACACACTTCCTCCAACAAGGCCATACCTACTCCAACAAAGCCACACCTCCTAAAAGCGTCACTCTCCGTGAGCTTATGGGGGCCAATTACATTCAAACTACCAGAGAGGGTAATTTAACTTTAAATGTTGAATAGTTAATATTTTATCATGTAAACCTTGACTATCAATACATAAATTGTCATGTAACCATCTTTGCTTGGGGAACAACATGATTAGCAGTTATGGAACCCAACATCTCAGTGTCACTGACATAAACAAGAATGCTATTCTCATCTACTTAACAAAGTGAAACAGGTTGATCAGGTACATAAACCCAATATGTTTCAGCAGTAACACATGTATTCAATACAGACAATATAATGTGTGATTATTTTAAGAACTGTTCTCTTAGGTAGTTGTAGTAATGAAATGAATGCAGAATAATTGCTTAACCCACAAGAACCAAGAGCTTTCCTGTCTATCCTCAAGTTTGTCATAAGGAGATAAGCGTATCATGATACACAGAGCTGGCAATGTGGTGATATTCAGGAGTATAGGGGGCTTAGGGCACTCTCTTTGCTGAACCATGCTGAACCAGAGTGAACCATGGCTGAGGAGGTGGGGGTCAAACTGTGCACCATTCACAGAGTGTTATGGAACCTTCAGGGGTCATGTTGGGGAAAGGCACAATAGCAACTAACTCATCATATATGGGCTCACTTGGGTCTGCTCCTATTATAAACTCAAGTAGCTTAGTAACAAGGATTACAATTAGGAGGTAACCTCATGTTTGTAGAAGGAATAAATTATCTTAAGAGTGAGTAAGTAGTTTAAAGGAATGTGAATAGTGAAAATGAGAAAGAGAAGAGGAAGACTGCAAGAATTACCAGCACAGACTGAATCAGCTTTTGCTGACACAAATGTGAGAGGGACTCTTTAAGATCTACGAGTGCTTGGGCGATCTTAAAAATTCAAGTCCCTGGTAGAAAAACCCTGACACGAGAGAAAAAGACATGCCCATCAAATTTCTTCTAAA
This sequence comes from Peromyscus eremicus, assembly GCF_949786415.1. Taxonomy (NCBI): domain Eukaryota; kingdom Metazoa; phylum Chordata; class Mammalia; order Rodentia; family Cricetidae; genus Peromyscus; species Peromyscus eremicus. The sequence goes on along the minus strand of NC_081429.1, from coordinate 14,126,544 downwards.
AGTGAGTTCTGCTCCTTTACAAAAATAACGTCTTTTTAACGATATTTGTTTCCTCAAATAGGAGAGTGTAAGCTTTGAGGTTTGCACATATATTTTAGTTAATATTTAAGAAAATTAATTACTTATTATATATACCAAAGAACTACACACAAATTGGCCATTTTATATGGCACAGTTTACATGAAGCCAATGTAACCATATGTGACTATGTGATAAGGTAGGCATTAGTCATTTTAGGATTAGAATCCTTATCCTGCCCCTTCAGCCTCCACCCCACCCAAGGAGGGAAGAAAGGGGGGGGGGTCTGTGATTGGTACATAAAATAAATAAAAAATTTCTTAATAAAGAAAAAAATATTCCAAAAGGGAAAAAAATCCTTATCTACCTTCAAATTCTCAAAGTGGTTTCATATCAAGAAAATAAAGGGAATGAAGAGATGGCTCAGCAATTCAGACCTTTTGGGGTTTTTTTGTTGTTGTTCTTTTAATTTTATGAGTTCAGAGGCCTTACTGCCCTATCAGAGGACCAGACTTTGGACCCCAGAATCCACATATGAGGACTCACAAAACTCCTGTGCTCCAGCTCCAAGGGGGATACAAGTCACTTCTGACCTTCAAAAGTACCTGCACACATTTGTGCACACACACACACACATTCATTCACACACACACACATAAAATTAAAAACTCTTTAAAAAAGAAAAGGGAGGAAGCATTACTTCTCTAGGAATTTATATTGTGAACATAAATGAATTATATTATTCACGATATGAACTACATAAACATGCATTTTAAATACTTGAAAGTAAATTAACATAAATAGCATGAAAAGTCAGCAAAAATTCTGTTACCCACCATCCTGAGTAAGTCAATTTAGACAGCAAATGAAAAGTGTAGTTGAAGGATATTTATTTAGCATTTATTGAACACAAATTTTATGCTTTGTGCTATGAATACATAAATGAATAAGCCGGTCCCTTGGACCTTTAGGAGTTCAAAATCTTCATTTATAAATAAAGTATAAACGTTCCAAAATATACTTTTATTTCCAGATTAGTAATGGAAAATGGAGGCTCTCTGTCTAGGACTCCTGTGGGGGCACCCATGACTCCTTTGAGATACAGGCCACGAAGAAAAGAAGTGATGATGGGAAATGTCAGCATCCTTATAACAATGACTAAGCAAAAATATGAATTCACAACACGCCCCCATGGTTGGGCATGGTCACACATGCCCAGCAGGACCTAGTCACTTCCGCCTAGTCATTTCCAAGGTCAAATGTCTGGAGTGACCCAGGACCGTGGCTTACGCAATGTGTAAAGCACACAATGCAACCACGTGATCTATGTGCATGCGTAGAATAGCCACATGGGCCTGTGTGCACAGACGCAGCCCAGCCTTTATAACCTGGCGCCATGATTCCCAGCCCCACTTCACTCACGTGTCTTTCCACAGGCCTGTGCACATCTGTCCCTCTCCCTTATCTTAATAAAACTCTTGTTAGTGGATTCTGTAGTGTTTTGTGACTTTTCCTCACAGCGCCAATTAAAAACCAACAGCAAAGGCAACACGCAGTAACTCTTCCAATAGCATTGCTTCATCAAGTACTTAAGAAGTCTTGGCTCTGTGCTACACTAGTTTCTCAACTGGATTATACTGAGTGGAAAACAAGTATACCATATAAATACCAGTTTCCATGCATGCCATCAAGTGAAAAACAAAACACTATTTACAAGATGTCCAAGTGGACCTTGAAGAAGAGAGATAGAACAGGAAATAAGGGGTGAAGAGATGGGATAGCTGTTAGGATCCGAGAAGCCCCCAAGAAAGACCAACAGACAGTCATGTATGCAGTTTAACAAGAGTGTTTATTTCCAGCATGTTGGGGTGGCAAATAGTGACTCCAAAGGGGGCATCGCAAGCTCCTTTTAAGCAGAGTTAGGGGAATTCCAGAGAGGGGGAATTAATCTGGTGCTGATTGGTGGAGCAAAGATTAGTCTGGGAGTTGATTGGTAGGAGACTGTAGTGGTTAGGGGCCCATTGGTGGGGGGTGGGCGTCTAGTTTCTAGGGGCTTGTTGACAAGAGAGTAGGAAAAGCTATCTTTAGCTAGCAGAAGTCTGGGGGACATCTGCTGAGCCAGTAGTAGGGGCTTGGGGGTGCCTGCTGAGCCAGCAGGAGGCTGGGGGCCATCTGTTGATTGGTGGCCCCTAAGTTGTGGTTTTCCTGAGAATCGCTTGCTCAGCTCCAGCCAGTTCTAGTGAACCAAAACTAAGGTCTAGTCCATGTCAGGGCTGCTAGGGGAGCCTGTTATGGCCTTGGCTTGGCCATCCAGTCTTTCAATGGCAAGTACTAAAAATGAACAACATCAGGGAAGCAATACTTGAACTGAGGGGAGAAAAATAGACATTGCACTGGAAAGATGGGCTGGACAGAGAGTGTAGGCTACTTCTGGGATACAGGGAAATTCTGAGGTTTGAATCAATAATTGGGAAATCACTAAAGAGTCTTAAGTAATCCTGAATGAGTATCTTAGTAAGTTCTGAAAAGATGTTTTAATAACATCTCAAAATACAAAGTATCATGGTATTGCCCAGGCCCTGGCTGCTGCTGAGGACCAGGTCTGGGTCCATGGCCCTATAGCCTGAGACTGGGTTGACGTCCATGGCTCATATTGTCACTGAGGGCTGTGTGGGTGCCCAAGGTCAGGTCAGCCATCTGAGTCCAGGTTGTCGCCAGAGCCATAAAGATCTGAGAGGCCTGCACTGCTACCTAAAGCCATGGGGATGAATGGGCCAGAGCTGCAGCTGAGGGTCATATCTGGATCCATGGCCCTACTGCAGCCAGGGTCTGTGTTGATGTCTGAGGCTCCTATTAACATCAAAGTCCATGCAGATCCCCGAGGTCTGGGACCATGTTAGTGTCCGAGGACATACTGCTGCTGGGGCCATGCCAATCTGAGCGAAATGCCCCACTTGGGGCAAGGGTGACATCCAGATCCGGCTGCTGACAAAGATCATGTCTGGGTCCATGGTCCTACCGCAGGTGGGGTCTGTGTTGGAGTCTGAGTCCCATGTTGCCACCAAAGATCACACGGAAGCCTGGAGTCGGGCCACAACCTGTGGCCTTGGTGTCCATGGGCCCTACCACCACCAGAGCTATCCTGATCTGAGTGGCCTGTGCTTCTACCTGGAGCCAGGAGCCAGGATGCTATCTGGGCCCAAGCTGCTGCCAAGGGCCATGTCTGGGACTGTGGTCCTACTGCACCTGGGTTCTGTGTTGATGTCTGTGGCCCACATCACCTCAGGGGGCCATAGGAACCAGCGTGATGAAATGAGAGGGCCATGCTGATCCGGCCCTGCCCTTCACTGGCCCTGGGAAAGATGGCCCTGTCCCTCGCTGGACACTGCAGCAAAAGAGCTGCCCCTCACTCCACACTCAGGAGAGATGACAACTGTTAATATTTACAGATGAAGAGTAACATTAAGATGTAAATTTTTCTGGTATTTTGCAATTTTAAAAAAATCTTATTTGTCACAACTCCAGAAACTATAATAGCTGGATTTTACACAGCCCAGGTTTATCAAGCCCCACACACCAGAAAGCTTCAAAACCCAGCATTAGGATACTATAAAGTCAGGCTAGTCTACTCTCTGTGATTCTTCCTGGAATGCCATTCCTGTACCCACCACTTAGCCACTCTACCCTGGGTTTTCAGTGAGAATTTAAGCCAATGCAGCCTCATCCTTTTAAGTCAGTTTTTTTTCTTTTTAAGATCTGCTATCACAGCATTTGAGACAGTTCCATACCTTGTGAATATCAAAGGTTGTGTTCAATAGCAGAAGGTTGGAAAAAGTGGATGTAGCCAGGAGAGTTGAACAAAGAACTATAGGGCTTTGTTTTTTTGTTGTTGCTGTTTTGTGATTTTACGTCATAAAGAAGAAACTCCGAAATATTTCCAACCTCTCATTCTCACAAATTATACATTTACCTAGCAACTATTCTTACTGTTCTTTTTCATTTAACAATCATGAGATCAAAATTATTTCAGTCAGAACACAGAAAAATTTTATGTCCACCAGAGATCATGCATCTTCTCCATAAAGGAGTAGAAGAAATATGTAGTTGCGCCTTTCTTCCGGGAAAGCTCGTCATAAATAACCATGTTCACATCAAACAGAAATCTTATTCATTGTTTCTTGTCTAAATATATGAGGGTTATTCCCCCACTAAGATGAGTCACCAAGTAACTTATAGATTTCCTGTCCCTGGACACCTTTAAAGAAGCTAACCATCAATCTGAGCATGATGGAGAGCATGAAATTCTTAAGAAAGGTTAGTGAGTGAACTAAATAATATTGGGCCGTCCTCACTGTCTCCTGAGTGGAGAGAGGATAAATTTACATTATAAACATGAAACTATTCCTAACATTAACTCATTGTTTCCAGTATTGCTTTTTTCCTCTTCTTGAAAATGAAATTCCCTGCCACTCTGACATTGTCAAAACAGCACCAATTCTGTGCATTTAAGGATCAAAATTAAATGACTGTTACTAAACATTACGCCAAAGTAGCATAATGAGCCATACGAAGCAACAATTCACAGAAATTAGAAAACACAAGCATCTTCATACCACCATTAGACCTGAGCTTGACCTTTCCTGAAATTACTCAGGGTGAACAGAGTGTTTTAGTATAAACACTAAGGTGTCATTGTCTCCTGAGTAGAGACAGTGTCTAAAAAGAATTTCACCTCCTTAAAATTCTCGTGCCTGCACTGACAGGGAAGTGGACATTGGCTCCCATCTCTCGTCAAGAAGCTATTTTCAAATGACGTTTACTTACAAAAGGAAAATCTGTTTTCTCCCATGGAGTCTCACTGGGTATATTAACTTAAGGCCCCATCCCCAGCAGTAGATAACCAACACAAAATGAACTTGATGGTATTTTTGTAGAGCTTTTGTCCTATATTGCTTTGTTTGGGGGATATTTTTTTTCATCTTACTGGTCTTTGCTTGTATATAATGGTTTCTGAGTTACATTTTTATGGATTGTGTAAATGTGTGTATTTCTTATGGTTTTTCTTTGTTGTTTTTTGTTTTTATTCTGCTTTGTTTGTTTGCATGTTTGTTTGTTTTCTAAAGAGAGAAAAAGAAAGTGCTTGGACTTGGGTGGGTAGGGAAGTGAGCAGGATCTGGGAGGATTTGGGAGGAGGGGAAAGAATGACCAGAATACATCATATGAAAAAAAATGATGTCAATTAAAAACCTATCGCTATGTATATGCTAGCTAAGAATTAGTTGATCAATACCTGGCAAATAGTAACTTAAAATTAAGTGGTTTAACTAGACCTAAAAGATTGTGTCTTATAGCTTTGTAGGGAGTTTGTCCCAGCCCTTACAGTATACCTAACCTCTCTGTCCTTCAGGCATGCAATCTGGGTTGATGTAACTGTTTTCCTTTTTATTTTAGAATAGAATTGCCTATGTGTGTAATATTCATAGCTTATGCTATATAGCTGAGGTTTTCAGTATTTTGGGGTTTCATTTGTGTTTGTTCTGTATTGTATTTTTTATTTAATTCTGGAAACTTTAGGTCTCCCAAATCATGGCTAACATACAGTTTTGAAAATTCATCAAGGATTAATTGATTTTCTAAGCTAACCATCTTCCTCTATTTTAACTGTAAATGTGAAGGTCAGATGAGGAGCTGGATGACCACAAACCCCAGTGATTATTTCTAACATTCATGCATTCTCCATAATTACCTCTCTGTAATGAAACTGCTCAGGAGTAAGAGCAGGGACTCTGCTATTCTTAGAAACCTGGGCTATAGTTAGACACCCATTTCTATGAGCAAATTCAGTGAATCTGCTTCCCAAACATATGCCAATGCAGAGCACCAGGTGACCTGACCTCATCTTAACCAAGCTCTCATGAATGCTGGCCATGAAACAAGAAGGCAGACTCTTAGGGTCTTGTGGTGGTTGAAGGACCCTGACAGTGAAAAAAACAAGGATCACTGTGAGCTCTGGGGCATCACTTTGGTCAATGACAACCTACAAGAACAAGAGAAATCTTCACTGACTCATTACCTCCTATGAGTCACCTCAAGAGTAGATTTTATTTTTAAAAACCAACATAAAAATCACCATAAAGATTATTTCTAAAGTAGTTCCATCAGGTATAACCTTAAAATTAGCTGTCCAACAATCATTTATATGTTTTCCTCATAACTAATAGGAAATACAGTGCTCAAAAATTTCTATCTTTATCACAGAACAAATAAGCAAAATCTACTACATTGAAAAAAAGTTAACATCACTTAATTTTTTGGGGTTTTTTGTTGTTGTTGTTGTTTTGGTTTGGTTTGGTTTGGTTTTTTCCAGAGCTGAGGACCAAACCCAGGGCCTTGCACTTGCTAAGCAAGAACTCTACCACTGAGCTAAATCCCCAACCCCTAACATCACTTAATTGAACAACTAAGGCCAGCCACACAATGAAAACTCACAAAACATTACTGCACATTTAGAAGCAATTTGCATTTTCCTTCTGTCAAATTTGGTTTAGGTCGGATCTGTTTCTTTTTAATTTATAGAGGTCTGATTATTCTATTAGTAGGCATACAGATCTGTTCCACAAACCTGGCAAATAATTTTAAAACCAAAAATTGAAAATAAATGGAAATTTTCCATTTTGTATTTAGTTAAATTGTTTTTCAGCATTTAGTCCTTTCTTTCAGAAAACTTCCCCAAGTTTTTTCTAAGAATAAATTTCCTGTCCCCAATCAAATGTCATTTTTACAGATGAGGAGCAAGAGCAATGATCTAAATTTTTCTAAAACGGTAATTTATGACTTAATAAAGCCAAAGCTGTTTGCAACTTCAATGCATCTTCTACCCCTTTAACACCACTTTGCAAATTTACTGCATTTAAGCTCTTAAAAAACCACTAAGGTAACAATTTGCCCAGACAGAAGAAATCAAGTAATAAAAGTCAGCTTATCCTCAGAGGAGTATACACTCATCACATGTTCAAGGACACACTCTTAAAGGTTTGAATGTTTTCTGAGATATTAAGCTTTTGGTGATGGCAACGCACTCTGAGCTATTCTTTACTCTGGGAAGACTTCCTTCATTTTTGCAATGCCCCTGCACCCTCTAATGGTCATTTTCAGATTTTCTTTATTAAAGACAAGTTATTCAAGGCTAGTCAAAGGGCTCATCTTGTAAATTTGAATTTTCATTAAAATAATGACATTTACACACTTTGCGCCTTTAAATCTTCATAATCCCAAGCCTTTATAATCCCAAACATTAATTGAAGCTCACACCTCTTCACACAGTTGAGAAAATAGAAATATGTGGAGTTGGAGTGGGATAATAATTAGGAAACACTCTATATTTTCCAATTGTGTCTGACATATTAACAAGCTAATAGGAATTTAAGATTCTGCCTCTAGGCACAAAATTATTCATCAGTAAAACCACCAATTGATATCACAGTTCTTAATTCCTGATACTAGTATGATAAAGTCATTATGAGCTATTTGAGCCTGTTTGTGCAAGACATAGAAATGAAATCTGTCATCAGTCCTATATCCTAAAAAGAATAGTGGGAAAAAGAATCATAGAAATGAAGATTTCTCATTAAGTATCCATAGCAAGACTAAACACACACACATAGATACATACATACACATACATACACACACATACACACACACACACACACACACACACACACACACACACACACACACTTTGTAACCTAGCTATATGCTGTTTCAGAAACATTAAACTCCTTTCACCCATAGATCATCATAAATCTAATGATGAATGATTACCTTTCTATTACATTTGGTATCAATAATGAAAACGGCCTTCCTTGCTACAATTACTTACACTTTTATGTTTATGTAACACTTAGAAAATAAGTAATTTTATCCTGACCCCTCATGTCTGTCCCTGGCACATGAGCTGGCTTTTTGGAACCTATTACCTATGGTGGGATGCCTCCCTCAGCCTTGATACAGTGGGGAGGAGCTTGGTCCTGCCTCTGCTTGATATACTATGCTTTGTTGACTCCCATGGGAGGCCTTACCCTTTCTGAGGAGTAGGTGGGGGAGTAAAAAGGAGGTAGTGGAAGGAACAGGAGGGGAGGAAGGAGGGGAAACTGTGGTAAAATGAATGTAAAATAAATTTTAAAATTTTAATAAAAAAGAAAAATTTAATCATAAGATTGCCTCCATTTTATTAGCAAATATTCATTATAGCAAATACTGAGCTTCATTGTGTCTTTTACACACATGCCCGTCACATACTTTGGCTCATATCCATCTCTCATCACAAGCCTAATTCCTGAGTTCATGCTGTTGACAGTGATAAGGACACAGGCTTTCTGCTCAAGGAAAACAACTGATGAAGCTGATCCCATCAGAGAACTACTGTCTGAAAAGTTTACAACAAGTGTGGCATTGCTATGTGATTTTTTTTTTCTTCCCGTGCTAATGTTACACATTGGAAATGTACAACATCAGCTCTCTCTGAATCTTGTATTCCTAGTCTATATTACATCCATCCTTTCAGCAGAAAAGAAGTGCTGGATATCCCACATTAGTGTGTCTCTGTGTCTGTGTGTGTCTGCAGCAATTATTTGGGTTTCAAAATGAAACTATTATTTGGGTGTGGTAGTGTATAGCTGCAATCACAACACTTGGGAGATGAAGACATGAGTCTTAGAAGTTCAAGGCCAGGCTTAGTTACATAGTGTATTATCGGCCAGCCTGGTCTACATGAGACTCACTCTAATTAGATGATAGATAGATAGATAGATAGATAGATAGATAGATAGATAGATAGATAGATAGATAGATAGACAGATTTCAACTACTGTCATTAAGGGTACATAGTTGTGGTGGTATTGTGTTCCACAAAATATTATGCATGCTAATAAACTTATCTGGGGTCAGAGAATAGAACAGCCACTAGATACAGAGGCTAGAAAATGGTGGCACTCACACCTTTAATCCTAGCCTTCTGGAGGCATGGATCTCTGTGAGTTCAAGGCCACACTGGAAATAGCCAGGCATGGTAACTCATGCTTTTAATCCAGAAAGTGAGCCTTTAATCCCAGGGAGTGATGGCAGAAAGATATATAAGGTGTGAGGACCAGGAACTAGAAGCATTTGGCTGGTTAAGCTTTCAGGCTTTTGAGCAGCAGTTCAGCTGAGATTCATTCTGGATGAGGACTCAGAGGCATCCAGTCTGAGGAAACAGGATCAGCTGAGGAACTGGTGAGGTGAGGTGGCTGTGGCTTGTTCTGCTTCTCTGATCTTCCAACGTTCACATCAATAACTGGCCTCAGATTTGATTTTATTAACAAGTACCTTTAAGATTCCTGCTACACATAGTAGGAATTTCTTCAACAATGAAGAAATCCCATCTGAGTAACATCTGGAGAGACAGAATACAAAGTAATCTCAAACTTAACTAAGATATTATATAGGATGGTGTGCCAAATATTTAAGGTTTTCATTAATTCATAAATTACAAGGAAAATTGAAAACCCCAGCTCCAGGGGATCTGACACCCTCTCTGGCCTCTGAAGGCACCTAAACTCACATACACATACCCACATGTAGACACACAAGTAAGCACACAATTAACTAAATAAATAAATAAATAAATAAATAATGCCTTTTTTTAAAAAAATGAAATTGAGTGGTCTGTCTGAGAATGTAATTATTTCTGGGGTCAGGCAAAAACAGGATTTGCAAGGCTCTCTGACTCTGCAAGGTCACATCTTTATGAAAATGTATAACTCCATGTGTGTTGTATACAAACACGGAAGATACATATACAAGAACATAAAGGTTTTAGCTCCAGAAATAGTCTTCCAAAGTTAAACGTCTAGGAACTGTACTTCCAAAATCTACTGTCCTAAAGAGGGTGGAGACACTTGTCTCACAATGCAACCATGTATGCTATTATACATAATCCCACATTGCTGTCTGATAAACCCTGAACATCCTATGACATTGCCAAATGACAGGCACCAGCATTGTCTTGTATTCATTGTTTCACAATAATTAGCACAGAAAATTGAAACCTATCTTAATTTTTTAAGAAACTATGTACCTTTTAAAAACCCTAAATATGCTCTGTGAGTGGGCATTGAGAATAACCACTATTAAAATGCACCTTGTTAACCCATCCAATAAAAGTTTACTGTGCAAATACTTGATGGATTAAAACTCATGTTAAATATTAACTTCCAATGACTTGGAGTTTTGCATCATTTGAGTGTATATTCAAGTTATATAACTATTAAATATACTCATACTTACATGAAAATCTTCCTAGGAAGCCACTGAAAGTTGTTCCAAAGCAGACTTATGTAGAAGTTCTAAGCTACTTAGCATAAAGTTCCAGGCCTTTCATCAGTCATATAACATTCCTATTTCCTTATTTAGAATTATACCTTTCATAATGAGTAATTGCAAAGTTATTTCCCTTTATTATAAACAATTCTCTCCTTTTTCATTGGGATAAAATGTCCTAGCATCATGAAACATGTTTTGGTATCTTGCAGACACCAAAAAGCAAGTAGCCCAGTGCCTGATGCACAGACTATACTCAATGACTGTTAGTAGAATTTATATTTCACAACATCTATTTCCATTTATGTATTAACTGCAAATGCTTTTGCAATTCTCAAAATTCAAATTACCATATTTTTTACTTTCTGTCATAGGCTATAAATTAAACATAACCATTGCTATAAAAATAATGAAAGTCACTGTGTATTCAAACAATTTAGGCACTTGGGGGCATCAAGTTCAGGTTTTTCAAGAATTAAAATACTTTAAATAAAATGTCCTCAGAAAAGGACACTAAAGCCTAGGGAATTCACATTTATTTTCTTTTCTATTTCTCTCTCTCTCTCTCTCTCTCTCTCTCTCTCTCTCTCTCTCTCTCTCTCACACACACACACACACACACACACACACACACACACAAAACCTCTGTTTCAATATTTATAAGACTAAGAATAATGGGTGTGCATAATATTGCTTTAACATACACTTTTGCCTTTTAAGACCAGTTTGAACTCTGTGAAAGGCCAAGAACATAGACTTAATTATGCAGAAAAAAAGATGATTCAATAGACAAAAATCCAAAGAAAGCTGTCCTGCCTGAAACATTTACAAATCAATTTATTACATTGATTTGAAATGAGTTGTACTGTAATTTAAGACATAGATTACAAAAGACAAATAATAAAATTCTATTTCTAAGGCACTTTTATTTGACTGTACACTTGACCTGAGAATTTTTAAGAAACAGTGATTTTCCTAACCTTAGTAAGTACCACTGTATGTAAATCATGGGTTTTAATAGAGTAAAGATTAAGAATGTAATCATAGCTAAATTTGAAAAGTATCCCAAAACGTGTTTGCTTGAGTTATCAATTCAATAAACTATTGATGTCTTATTAAGAAACAGTGCTTCTATTTGAAAATGATTTAACTTACAGACAATGCATAGACAGTCACATCTGACTTCCTACTTCTAATGTAATTCTGAATAAAAATAGAAGTTAAGACTTGGCTCCATCTTTATTGTTGAAGGGTGATGTCTTAATGATTCTTAGAAAAAGAATGATATCATTTTCTCTTTCTGTCTGTCTTTTCTTTTCTGATACAATCTCGTGTATCCCAGGCTGACCTTGAAGTCACAAGGTAACCAACTATGGGTTTAAGCTTCTGATTCTCCTGCCCCAACCTCCCAAATCCTGGGATTACAGATTTGTACCACCTGACCCATGTTATACAGAACTGGAAATGCCATCCACAGCTTCCTGTATCCTGGGCAAACATTCTACCAACCAAGCTACATCTTTAGCTCTAACTCATTTTCTTCCTAAAAAGAAATGCAAGGCCCAGGGAAAGCAGGTGTCCTAAGAGCTTGAAGTAAACAATAATTTTCATCTGTGTCCTTCCTGAGGCAGCAGAGATCGTCAGATTATAACAAGGTCTGTCCATGTCACTCAGTCTTTCCCTCATTACAGTCTCCCCTGGAGCTCAGTTTCTTCATCTGAGCAATGACGCCATTAAACTGTGTAACCCCAGAATCCTATTGATTTTAAGCGTTCTGAGTTCCTTACAAGCCTAATGAAGACATTAATAACAGAAATCAACCTGCTACCTATTAATAACAAACCAATTTGATATCTAAGTGATAGATGGACATATAAACATGAAAATTTGGTTAGGTCGCATGTAAGTTATTGAAAACCCATATAGAATTATCAAAGTCCGAGCAACATGAAACAGATTTTAAAGCCATCCTCAAAGAGTCTTCTTTGCTGCTAGTAAAATGAGTAAAAACATGAAAAGTCAAATAGAAAACATAATGAAAATGAAATGGTCTTTCTTATCTAGTTTTCCTGAAATGGAAGAGAGAATTTTAACAGAAACTCTGGTTATACAACAAATAACTAAAGACTTTTTAGTTACTCTAATAAATGTCAAGAGCAATTTAAATGTTCTAAAAATTGTTACCCTGTTGAACCGCAGTCGTTTTGTTTTAAAAATTGCTTTACTGAACTTTGCCATAAAACTCCAAAACAACCACTATTCATCAATAGAAATAAATGATGTTGCTGTGACATTTCTCCTATAAATTTTAACAGAATTTAAGCTGTCTAATTTCTCTAATTGAAAGTGTTCTCTTTTCTTCTGGCTATAAATAAACGAGAAAGGAGGTAAAAACAACATGGGTATTCTCCATTACTTGAGCCACAATGATAACAAAATGCAGGGTCTAAAACATCAATTTAAAATACATTTACCTAACAATTTTCAACTTATTTCCAAGGTAATTCTAAAATGAATTTAATTAGAGACAAATAGGCATCTTTATTTAAATATCTGTTGTTAACAGTATTACTCACAAAGGTTTGAAGGATGACGCCTTTTCAAGCTGGATACCAGAAAGGCGACCCTTCCTTAGCTGTCACTGCCACCTGCTGTTGGCTACAAATAATTTTCCAGCATATAGTAATAGAAATAAGAGAGAAGAAACAAGAAGTGGAGTGGGTGAGGAGGTGGGGAGGACGTGGAAGGAATTGAAGGAAGGGGAAACCGTAATCAAAATATACTGTATGAAAATTTTTTCAAAGTAAAAAAAATTAAGCAAGTAAACAATTATTGAAATAGTGCAAGCACATTGTCTAGAAAATGAACGTCAACGTGATGCCAAAGGCATTTTCTGAGCAAGCTGCTGACAGGTTTTTTTTGTTTGTTTTTGTTTGTTTTGTTTTGTTTTCCTGGCAAAGGTAAAATCATACCTCTGCTATAACAGGAGAAATGGCTTCTGATCTTTCGTGCTTATTCACGTTTGATTTGGGTTTTTGTTGTTGTTGTTGTTTTAACAAGCATGTTTTAATAAGACAAAAAAAGAGGTGGTATAGTACAGAGGAGGCAAGACACGGCAGCAGCTAAGGCAGTAGGATCTTTTTGGAGGAGCTGGGAAACTTCCTTTTGAGAAAATAATGTTTAATGTACACAGGAAGGTATAAGCATAGATGGAGAGATGAAACTAAATGGTCAAAAACTGATGAGTCTTGTCAATGAAGATATGGGAACTCATTGTCCTAACCTTTTTTTTTTTTTTTTTTTTTTTTTTTTTTTTTGTCTTTCTTAGGTTTACACAAACTTCTAAATAAAAAGTTGAGAAAAAGGAAACTATAAATGACACTTTTGAGTTGCTTTACTACTGCAGCTGTGAAGCATCCATCCAGGGATTACAGGCTGGGGGGCCACTGAACGGACATGGCCTGCAGCTGTGACACAGCTATGCCGGCATTACAGGATTGGAATCCACCTGGGGTAGAGCGCTCCCTCATAATCACCATTGCCTCCTCTCTTTAAGATTTAAAATACCACATGAAATTGGGGAGGTTGGAGATATCAGAACTTTGTGGATATCCATTAATGAAGAAGTACTTCCTCTTGGTGAAGAGATTAGAATCTCAGTTCTATATCTGATCCAGAGTAGACATGACATTCTAAGCTGCCCAAAACATAAGACTACAAGGACGTATTTCTGTTCTCTCGATTGGCTGGGGTGTTAGCTAGTTTTATGTCAACTTGACAGGGGCTAGAGTCATTTGGGGAGAGCGAACCTCAATTGAGAAAATTCCCCCACCAAGCCCATGGTAAATTTTCCGCATTGATAACTGATGTGGGAAGCTCAGTTACACCCCTGTGCTGGTACTCCTGGTGTTATAGGAAAGCAGATGAGAGCGGGGAGGGGAGGTGGGAAGAAGAGAAAGGAACAGAAAGAGGGAGAAACACAGAAAGACAAGGATAGAGAAAACAAGCTGAGAAAACCATTAGGAGCAAGCCAGAAAGTAGCACCTTCCATGGCCTCTGTATCAGTCCCTGCCTCCAGACACCTGCCCTGTTTGAGTTTCTGCCCTGATTGCTATCACTGATAACTATGCTGTGGAACTGTAAACTCAAGTAAACCCTTTCCTCCCCAATTTTCTTTTGGCCATAGTGCTTTATCAAAGTAATAGAAGCCGTAATTAAGACAACAGGCCAGGAGATCACTTTTCAGGGAAGCCGATTCACCTGAAGGCTCACTAAGGTAGGAGGATAATTGTGCCCATAATGAGATAGTGTAGTTATATGCCCTGAGACTGCTCCAATGCAGATGAAGCTGGTCTACTTTGCTGAGTTCTAAGTAAAAGAACATAGCCTCTCCGCTTCTTTGAATTCAGTCCAAAATCCTAAACATAGTAGCCTTGAGACTCTACAGAATCTAGACATCCTCACTCTTGTTTTGTGGCCCTCTGACTCTAACCTGCTGACACACTTCTACTGCTGAACCTGCCCACTTCCTCAGATTCTTTTTAAGTTAAGGCTCCTATTGCTATGAAGAGACATCATGGCAACTCCTTTCAACTAAAACCTTTAATTGGGGGTAGCTTACCGTTTCAGAGGTTTAATTCATTATCCTCATGGTGGGTCATGGTGGCATGCAGGCAGACGTGGTGCTGGAGAAGGAGCTGAGTTTCCTGCATCTTGATCTGCAGGCAACAGGAAGTGAATTGTAACACTGGACATAGCTTAAGCAAAGGAGGTCCAAAGCCCACCCCCACAGTGACACACTTCCTCCAACAAAGTCACACCTACTCCAACAAGGACATACCTCCTAATAGTTCCACTCTGTAGTAGAATATTTTAAGGTGTGTTACTTTTAATTTGTTGCATTTGTTTAACTATGTGAAGCTATGTTACCATGCCTGTCTAAAACATGGTCTAATAAGGAACTGGCCAATAGTAAGGCAGGAGAAAGGATAGGCAGGGTTGGCAGGCAAGGAGAATATATAGAGGGAGAAATCGAGGAAGAGATGTAGGAATGAGAGAGGAAGGAAGAGGACATCAGGGGCCAGCCTCCCAGCTACACAGCAGGCCACAGAGTAAGAGTAAGATTTACAAAAGTAAGAGAACGGGAAAAGCCCAGAGGCAAAAGGTAGATGGGATAATTAAAAAGTTAAGGAAAGCTGGCAAAAAACAAGCCAAGCTAAGACTGGATGTTCATACATACTAATAAGCCTCCGTGTGTGATTTATTTGGGAGCTGGGTGGCAGGCTCCCCCAAAAAAGAGCCCAAAACTACCAACAACACCACTCCCTTTGGGGACCATTTTCTTTCAAACCACCACAGATTCTAATTCAAAAGCCATGGCTTCTTTTTCCATCCATGACTGTACTCTCCCTCTTTATGATCTGCCTCCTCCTCCTAGCAGCTGTAAAGGTTTACAGCTTGCTTCCTCGTTGTTTGCTTTGAAATGCATACAGTCTTGGAGCTTCTTTCCAAGTCTTCTTAAAAATATTTTTAACAATGAGACCAACAATCCACAAAAGGGACCTTGATCCCCTGGGGACATAGTTTAACCTCAGGGGCCTGAAAGAACACTGACTTTGACAGGAAGACTTAATACGTGTTTTGAAGTCTAGGAATGGCGGGAATATTTTTGTAGACAGTGGTAAGGATTTCTCCCCTCCCCTCCATGTTTCAGAGATGCATGATTGACAGCAGCCTTAGACCTTTCAGGAGGTGCCAGTTGTGTTGTTGGAGCACTGACCTAACATTGTCTCTGGGGTGAGGCTGCAACAAAGCTTATAAAAGAACCTGAGAATGTCTATGCTTTTTTTTTCTTTAACAATTTAATAGCTTCAAACTTGACAGTTTAGTTGCCTTTAAACCATTATCAAAGAACTTTAGTTTCCCAGAAGATAGGGAAAAAAATAAACCAAAGAATGTTCAAATACATTCTTCATGAGGATTGAGGACTTTATTACTATTTAAAATGAAACTTCATTTTCAACCTGTCATTGAAATGGAAACCTAACCACTGAGCAGGAGACAGTTTTTGACTTGTCCACCCTATTACTCCCTTTCTCCATAGAAACTTAAATTCCACCACCCCAGCTAGTTTGTGGCCTCTACCAGCTGGTGCTTCTCTCCTCTGAGAACTCAGAATGGAGACTTAGAAACAATAGTTCAGTCTTTGGTGTGTTTTGAAGTAACATATGGAGCTACCTTTAAGTGCTAAATATATGGAAATAATCAGAAACATCTATATATAAAGAAAGAGTAAGAAGAAAAACACATATATAAGAAAAGAAAGAAAGGGGTGACCACAAAAAGAAAGTCAGTAACTGCTGGCAGCTACTTAGCCCTCTAGGAGCACAGTGATGCTTCTGTATACATCTTCCAATAGGCAGGCCCTGCATTCCAAATACCCCTGTCCATTGCAATAGCCCAAGCTTCATGTGGGATTCTATTTCTTAATGCCAAAATCTTTGACTCCATCAACTGATTGACATAAGCAATGCAGGAAAACTTTTGATACAACAGCGACAAAAACTAGAATCCTGGCCAATAATGAAACACAAAAAGATGTAGATATCTAGTTGTAAAACCAAGTTTTTAAAAAAGCACACTTCAAAAAAATCATAATATTTATCTTGAATAGAGTCTATATCCAGGACTTATAAAGATGCCTATACTGGACTATATTATAAGTTCCAAGTATTCACTTGTGTGTCTTATGAATTCCTTCTGCAATCCTTTATGGAAAGAAATGTAATCCTACCCCCTCTATCCCATGCTTAACTGTGTGACATAATTTGGACAATCAGATGTGATTGTAACATATTTATAACACTCTACCCCGTACAATTAGCACCATTGCAGTTCCTCTATGGCCTTTCTTCCTCTTTGACCACAAAAGAAATAACAATGTAAGGACAATGTTCCAAGCCATCCTCCTCCAATAGATATATTACATGAACAAGAAATAGGTCTATATTGTTACACCTGGAATTTGGGAATGGGTTAGTTGTAATATAGCATCACTAGACTGACTTATGCATGTCTCAAATAGATTCTCACTAGAAAAAAATGGTAATGGATAAGAATATGAATATTTCACTGTGAGGTTCATTTACTCATTACTAATAAGCTTGCACTTTAAATAAACCCTTTTAGTTTTCAAGCAACCACGCTGTTAATGATTCTAAAATTCTTTGCCCACAGTGTTTACGAAAGGATACATTTATATTTCATCTAAATTTCTAAAACTTGATAATACATTTATCAAATAGGCCTATTTCCAGGACTGAAGAGAAAACTCAGGAGTTAAGAACACTTACTGCTCTTCCAGAAGACCCTCATTTGATTCCTGCCCTGTTTTGAACAGTTCACAAACACTGGTAACTCCAGGTCCAACACCTTCTTCTGGCCTTAGTGGGTACACGTAGACAGACACACACACATGCACATAAATAAAAAATAAATCTTAATAAACCAATTATTCTTCAAGTATATTTCAAAGACATTTTAATTTTAGCGTCTATTCTTTACTAAAACCTGAGCATTACTTTTCAAAACAAACATTAAGAAAAAAGTTCTTGACAGGTTTTATACTCTCCTTGCATATTATGTAAACCACCTAATGCCAAGATTTTGAGATTTTCGAACAGCACAATTCCCAAAATTCCAACAAAACCAGCTATTAATATCAGCCTTACTCTCAGTCATTTTATGACTATTGCTTTAAATGTAATAAAAAGGTAGCTTTACCAAAGTAGAACCATTATATGTATTGAATGGAAATTATTGATATATTTAGGAAGGCACAGGCCACAGTGTGCGTATGGAGGCCCGAGAACAGTTTTCAAGACTCTTTCCATCATGTGGATTCCAAGAATCAAACTCAGGTCATCAGCCTTGGTGGCAAGCACGTTCACCAGCAAAGGCATCTCATCACCCCTGAAGCGACATTTTTTCTTAAAACAATGTCATATTTAATAGAGTTTTTGTAACTATAAAAATATCAAGTAAATATAAAAGTAAATGTGCTGTGGATATCGCTCTGTATAAATAAAACACTAATTGGCCAGTAGCCAGACAGGAAGTATAGGCGGGACTAGGAGAGAGGAGAGAGGAAAAGGAGAGAAAGGTAGAGGAAAGGGAGACACCAGCTGCCATTCATGTAGAGGCAACAGGTTAAGCCACGGAACACGTGGCAACATATAGATTAACAGAAATGGGCTTAGTATAAGAGTAAGAGCTAGACAATGGTAGGCCTGAGCTAATGGTTGAACAGTTTAAATAATATAAGAGCCGGTGTGTTTATTTTATAAGTGGGCTCCAGGACTGGCGGGGTTTGGCGGGAGCTGGAGAGAAGTTCTCCAGCTACATAAATGTGACACCAGTTCTCTATATTCCATCACTTGGTCAGCTGTGTGGTTCCAGATAAGTCACATTCATTCTCTAAGCTGGTAAGATTTCATCAGAAAAATAAAAGTTTTGCCTATTGCATCAAGTAGGAAACATCACAGTATATTTTCTGGTTTCTTAAAGGCATCACAGTTACTTAATTGTGGATCACTCTCAGGCACCTTGGGTTGCCATTACGTTATACATGCTAAAGGTCTCAATCCAAGGCTATAGCATATAACTGTGACTCCTAATCTTAAAAAGGGAGCCATGTGGTCATGAATGAAGCCAGAGAATTGATGGCTATCTAGACCCTTACATAAACCTTAGCACAAAGTTCAGACTATTGAACCACCATGTGCTTTCTTTCTTCTTTTCTTTTTTCTTTAGAGATATAAAGTCTTGTTATGTGGCCCTAACTAGCCTGGAATTTTCTATGTAAACCTGGCTGGCCTTAATATTATTTCCATCTAGTGATTCCAGGCTTGTGCCACCACATTCTGTTAAAAACTATGGATACTTCATCACTAGCCACATTATGACAACCACAATAAACCACATTCATAAGAGAACTTACTTCTTCAGTGCGCCTTAGTATTCTAGTAGTTATCAACAGGTAAATATTCTCTATTCCAAGAACTTATATTAATTTCCATACCCATAAAGGGATTAAGAAATAACCAAATGCTTGATTTATAATAACTACTATTACTCTATCCTTTTCATATATGTACACATTTAAACCATATAACAATTGTATGAAGAAAATTGTATTAACCATCCAAGCATTTATATAAGAAAACTGAGGCACAGGTTAATTAATTGCCTCAAAATCATACATTATATACAGCAAAAGGAGCTCGAACCCAGGCAGGCAGTATTAAAACTCTCAGCTTAATGCTGTTATACAGACGTACAATGAAATCAAACTGTTGAGAAAAAGAATGTGAATTCAGTCCATATGTATCCCTCTTCTGAATTCTTTACTTCCATCGCTGCCATGTTGTGTTTTGAATGTCCACATGGCAAAAAGTAGAATTATCTAGATTACATTAGTCTATGGGCATGCCTGTGAGTGATATTCTTAGTCAGACGGATAAATTAAGGTGAGAAGACCCACCCTGAATGTGGGTGGCAGCATTTCAGGGCTGTGCCCTGGGCCAAAAGAAAAGGAGAGAGTCGTTGAGCACGAGCATACAAGCATTAATTCACTGCTCTCTGCTCTTAACCATGAAAGTAATTTGATTAACTGCTTCAAGTTCCTGCTGCCTTGATTTACTCCCCATGATCAATTGTAACCAGGGATCGTAAACCAAATAAACCCTTTCCTCCTTACGTTGCTTTTAGCAGAGTATTTTATCACAGCAACCAGAAATAAAACTAAAACAATTGCTACGATGTATTTTCTTTGTTGTCTTTGAAGAATCCATTTTTATTTCACTGATGGGGATAGAAAATATGAGCTTATAAAACAGATTTTGTTCATGGTGATGAAAACATATAGCGGGAAAAGTTAAAACCAGGAACAAATATACAGTAATGATATAACAGCAAGTAATGGCCACACCACCAAGAACAAATCATTGCGGCGACACAGTATGTCACAGGAATACACCCAGAATACGTAGACGGTACATATCTATCATACCTTTTAAGGATGAATGCATAAGGTCTGGGGTATAATTCAGTGTGTGCTTAGCAAGCACACAGCTCTATCTTTCATCTCTAGCATCATCAACTACTTAGATAATTCATTAAAATATATAACAATGATAATGTAAAATAAGTCAGGGTGTTATCGATGTAAATATATAACGACTGTGTGAAAATACTTATTAAAAAACAATTCCAATCTTGGTCTCAACAATTCTCGCTCATACAATCCCTCCTCTTTCTCAACAATTGGACTCCGGAACTTCACCTGGGGTGTGGCCGTGGATCTCTGCATCTGCTTCCATCAGTCATTGGATGAGGTTTCTAGCTCGACAATTAGGGTGTTTGGCCATCCTATAGCCAGAGTAGGTCAGTTCAGGCTTATTCTCAACCATTGCCAGCAGTCCATTGTGGAGGTATCTTTATGGATTTCTGGGGACCTCTCTAGCACTTTGCTTCTTCCTATTCCCATGGGGTCTTCATTTATCATGGTCTTTTTTTCCTTGTTCTCCCTCTCTGTTCTTGATCCAGCTGGGATCTCCCGTCCCCCTAAGCTCTCTATCCCTCAACCCTTGCCCTTCATTACCCCCCTGCCACATCCAGTTTGCTCACGTAGATCTCATCTATTTCTCTGTCATTGAGAGATCCCTGTGTCTTTCTTAGGGTCCTGTTTTCTCTGGAAAAAGTACAGGAACAAATAGCCAAACTAGTGGAAACACATGAACTATGAACCAATAGCTGAGGAGCCCCCAACTGGATCAGGCCCTCTAGATAAGAGACAGTTGATCAGCTTGAACTGTTTGGGAGGCATCCAGGCAGTGGGACCGGGACCTGTCCTCAGTGCATGAGCTGGCTGTTTGGAGCCTGGGACCTATGCAGGGACACTTTGCTCAGCCTGGGAGGAGGGGACTGGACCTGCCTGGACTGAATCTACCAAGTTGAGCTGAATCCCCAGGGAGTCCTTGCCCTGGAGGAGATAGGGATGGGGGTGGGATGGGGGGAGGGGGGAGGGAGGACAGGGGAATCCGTGGCTGATATGTAATATTAAATCAAATTATAAAAAAAAATTAAATAAAATAAAGAACAATTCATAGATTAAGGTTCAAACACCACTGGCAATTTTTCATGAACTTTTGTTTTTGTTGAAAAGATATGCTATTCAAGTAGAAATTTTTCAATCCATGGTTTGAGAAACCATTCATTACTTGACAAAAATCTGTATTTCCAAATTCGAATATTTATAAACTTCAAAAAATAATCACAAAATATAGTTTAATTTAAACAACTAAAATTTGATGTATTCATATAATTTCCAGTTTAACATTCTAAGAATTAGAAAAGAAAATATCAGAGAAAGGTGATAAAATTTTATTATTTGCTCAAGCCAATCACTTGGGGAGAGATTATTAGATTCTTTCAAAGAACTAGTTTTCCCTAAATGATCCAGAATTAAAATTCTGGTTGTTAGATTATGAAAAGATCTTATATTTTAATCCTAATTTTGAAGTGACAAAGTTCAGATATGCTAAATATAATGGAAACTACCCTACATTTTCAATACCTAAATTTGCTCAAAATTAAGATACCAAAAGAATGGAAAATTGGTGGTGTCAACGTGCTATTGAATAATGGTTACTATTGTGGATTAAATCAATGAATATCAGCTTCTATAAATTCCCAAAGCAAGTTACCTTACCAAAACAATAATTGGAAGATGCCTACATTTTAATTTTTAAGAGTCCTGGTGAAGATTTCTCTTTATTATGTATCTGTTGCCTTTCTAACAGTGTCAGTAAATCCAAGGGGACAGCTATATGTTTCAATAATAGCTAAAGTATTAAGTAACTAATCCACTATCATGCACGATTCCAACGTCGAATGTGTAGCTGCTACACTTCTCCAGAGAACTACTGTAATTGCTTCAGCCCACTTTCAATAAGTGATCCATAATGAAAGTTGCTCTTTAGGCTTAACCTAGGGCTGTGACCTGTGGGGAAAATTGAGTCTTTGTAAAATGTGCTACAGTTTACTACTAAGAATGCAGAAGCAGCACAACTGATGAACCAGCAAATCTGCTCTGACTTACTTAGACTTTGCTGAATGAATTTGAATATCATCAAAATACATTATCCTTACCCGTAATGTGCTTCCTCTGATCTGCTCTATCCTCACTCGCTTGGAGAAGAACTTGAAGGACTTTGATATTTTATGTGCATATGCTAGTCCAGTGGCATTATATAAAACTGAAAGTATCATTTTTAATTTTCTTTATTTTTGAGAATTTTATACATGTATATAACAAAATACAGTCATATCTACCATCTCCCCCCACCTCTAATTTTTTGCATCCTCCCTCCCAATTTCATATCCTTTTTTCATAATCCATTAAGTCGAGTTAGTGCAACATGTATTGCATGAGTATGGGGCCATGCACTGGACCATGGGACACCTAACGAGTGGCCACATCACAAAATAATAATGATGATGATGATTCTTCCTTATCCAGAAACTATGTACCTCAACAGTTCCTCAGAAGGTGCAGGAAAGGGGGGTGCTGGAGATCATTTACCTCATCTATGCTGCGATTGGCTGGCTTGATATTGTTTGGGTCCTGTACAGGTAACTACAACTGGTTCATGTGTGGTAGCTATGTCATATCCAGAAGACAGCATTTCACAGCAGTTCTTCCCACCCCCCAGCTCTCACATTCTTCCTGCCTCTTCCTCTGCAGTGTTCCTTGAGCCTTGGCAGAGGAACTTAATTTCTATGCCCCATTGAAGACAGAGCACTCAGTTTCTTTTTCTGGGCATTTTGACAAGTTAATGCTTCTCTCTGCTGACTGCTGCCCATCACAAGAAGACGTCTCTCTGACCAGGATTGAGAATAGCCTGGGTCTATAGATATAAACTACTGACCCAAGAGCTAGGCAGAGCACAGAAGTATAGGCTGAGAGAAAAAAAAATATTATTTTTCAATGACAATAATGAAGCTTTCAATAAGAATGTTACATGTGAATATTTAAAACCAAGAGAAAGGAACATTCAGATAATGATTGGTAGTGATACATAATTAATGAAGTTTCCTTCCTTCAATATTTACCACTGTTCATGCAAGAACCCTAGAGATATAGATTAAAATCATACTTCTACCAGTGAATACATATCTTATATTTTTTGCTGACTATGTTCCTGTTTGTGGTGTTATAGAGCTTGCATGCCCGTCAAAAGCCAACTTGTGGAAACAGGTTTTCTCCTTCTGGCACGTGGATCTTGAGGATCAAACTCAGGTCATCAGCCTTAGCAGCAAGCACATTTGACCACTGTGCCCTGGCCCCTACCTCTCTCCTAACAACACACCTATTAATCTTCCCCTTCCCTTCCTCTGTTTCCCTCCACTTCCTTTCCTCCCAACCTGACACACTGTGAAGGATATGACAACTACTAAAGTGTATTAAAGACTTTAGCCGGGCGGTGGTGGCGCATGCCTTTAATCCCAGCACTCGGAAGGCAGAGCCAGGCGGATCTCTGAGTTCGAGGCCAGCCTGGGCTACCAAGTGAGTCCCAGGAAAGGCGCAAAGCTACACAGAGAAACCCTGTCTCGAAAAAAACAAAAAAAAAAATTAAAAAAAAGACTTTAAAGTGTAAAGATGGAAAGATAGTTATTTTTCAAAAGAATGCTTAATCTTGCTGGTAATACAGAAGAGGTGGTATTTCCTACATAGAGATAGGAGTTGCATACAAAGTCCCACCCCTAGCCATGGAGCTATTGTCAATTTTTAGCTGCTATGAGGAGGAAAGACAATTTTCTTTAAGAATGTAGCCTCTGGCAAGCTGACCATACTCCAGTGGAAGACCACACATTCACACACTATTTATGAAGCACAAAGTGGTCCTAGTGGTTAAATTATTTTTTTAAACACACAAAGTTAGGTGGATAGGAGAGAGGGGTAGATCTTGGAAAAGCTGTGGGAGAGAGGTAAACATGACCAAAACGTGTTGTACAATACTCTCAAAGAACTAATTTTAAAAGGTTTGAAAAAAAGATACATACTGTAAAGAAATGTTAGTTGACAATGCTTCGGCAAAAGTAGACAGTAGGATATAGTTGTTTCCTTGAGATGCAAACACATGGCTTAGTCTTGTATATAAAGTGAGACATTCACAAAAAAAATGGTCCATGTAAGAGAAGAGAGTTAGATATTTCTAACAAAAGAAATATAAGCTGAGATACGATGGCTTCTGTAATTACCTAATTGTTTCTCTGAGGTACACAGCTAATGGGACTGATGGAGTTTGCTAAAGTCATGAATAAATGGAACTAGAGCTACACAAGACAAATACAGGAGTGCCAAAGAAATATTGATTGTTAAAATAATTGTTGTTAACTGCTATACCTGCCTACGACCTCGAAGTACATGCCCCTGGGGCGTGGCCACTAGGAACCCTTAAGACCTGGGATGCACTTTCTTTGCTCTCTTGTGGTTTGGATGCTGGTACTGACCAGGCAGGTCTTGGACTAGGAAGAAGATCAGCATGAGACATAGCTCGGCTTTCCAGGACCCCACGATAAATACCCGTGCTGTAGTGGGTTATCCCCTAATAAATTCCTTTGCTCATTAAATAGACTCCATGGATTTCTTGATTTATGAAGGTGAAGGGCAGATGACTGGCTAACATACAGTGAAGTCCAGGACCACATTGTCTCCTGCATCATCTTGGAGAATTGGCAAATGTGGTACTGTTTCTCTTTCCCTCTATGCTTGACGGGTTCCATAGGGCAAGGGTTTGCAAATAAATCAGTATCCAAATGTATCGAACTTCCTTTGCTAAGGAAATGAGAAAGTAAGTAAAAAAGAATGGTAACAAACAATGTAAGAGGTTTATCCAGTGGAGGTTAAATGTCTTTTTAACAAATTAGAAATATTTTGTATAACTGATCTTCACTAAATTTAAATTCTGAAAAAGGAAAAGATTTGGTAACAGAATTTGATCCATTTTTTCTTCCTTCCAGTTCTATTCATCAACATTTTAAGAATTCCGTATGGATTTTTGAATGATTGAATGAGTCAGATTTTAAATTTTATTGCAGGTCAACCAGCCTGTTCCTTCATAGGCAGCATCTCATTGGAGTCCTGCCGCCACAAGAGCTCTGTGTGATTTAAATTGGAGGTATTTTTACCAACAGCAGACAACTTTTGAACTAAGACAAAATGGAATATGATATGAGCTATCACTACCAGTGCTTTTTAAACAGGTAATCATTCTTCATCCTGGCTTTCCAAGTATTTCACATGACCTTCAGTAACAATTCTATCTTTCCCACAATCCTGTCAGTTGGATTTATATTGGAACTAGCTAAACAGTATATTGACAATAAATATATTCCCAAGAATCTTTCATAAGAACTTAAAATAGATAAAGCATTTTGACCCCAACATTAAAAGTCATTAGAAAATGCTGAAAAAATCCATTTTACCTATCATCCATCTTTCTATCATCATTTATATGTATGAATATGTATTATGTACATATATAGAGAGAGATGCACATATTTACACAAATACATGACTTTTGGAATGACTGTATTCCTTAGAAAAAGAAACAGAATATTAATTTTTTTAAAACTCTGTAAATGCCTTGAGTTCAGATTGACAGCTCTGTTCAGAGAATAAAAACAAATGTTCTCTTACAGATTCAAAGTGTTTACTAATCACTCTAAATGTTATTCCTCTTTTTAATGTATTCTGAAAATATCTTAGCAATCAGCAACATATTATTGTTGTAATGACAGCTGAGGAGGCAACAGAAACCCTCTCTGTGATACTAAAATCAGGGACGTTGTGGACAGCTGGGAGAGCAGGACAGAACACTTTGTTTAGAAATAATATGTAAGGTGCCCTCGGATCACGGGCACCTCATTCTAGTAATTTATTCCAAAATTCTAGATTTACATCTGAAGTAACCTTATATCGGGCACAAAAACAGAATATAATCCCCTGCAACAGTAAATTAACCCACGTGTGCACATATAACATGGGGCTTTAAATGCAGCACTAAATTACCCATCCTGGGCAGAGAAAGAATGGACTCTGATTCATAGAGCAGGTAACAAACCTGAGGCTCTCAATCATGGCTGGGAGAATTTACGTGCCCTGCAGACATCCACTCTCACCAGAAGGTCATCACTTCACAGCCTGGGAAATAATCCCTGCCAGCCGACTTGCAAAGTGCCTGAGGCATCACTCCTGAGAGGCATAACTCGTCTTCTTTCAAGGCTAGAGGTCAGAGCCATGATCACAGCTCCATCAAATTTAAAGGAAAAAAGGATCTAGGGTCAAAAATATCCCGAGGAAAAAAAAGAGAATACTGAAATTCAAAAAAATAAAATAAAGTATGTTGCACTCCTCTGGGCTTTGGCAAGGTGATGGAACAACCTGTTGCAGAATATTAAATGTAGATTTTTTTTTCATCTGAAAGCTTCAAAAATAACTAAACTAAAACTGAATACAGAATCTGATGGATGTCATGGTCTAGTCTGTTTTGAGGACATTTTAAAATGCTACAAATCCATTTAAACGCTCATCAAGCTAGACATACTAAAAAAGAGAAAAAAAATCAAGTGTAAGTGACTTGCACATGAAATGTGAACGGCAGCCTGGTGATTAAATTACTGCATCAATTAACTCGAGTACACAGGAAGAATGCTGCTCTTTCAAGCAATGTTAATTCTGTCTCTGATCAGACCAATTCCTCCTCACATCATGGGTTGTTGCTTCATAAAACATAACTCATACAGCAAAAGTGGAGAGATGATCTGTAAATAAAAATAAAGTGATGTTTGGGAACTAAATGCATAAACTAAATTGATGTTTGTGTGAAAAATACAGTCATTTCCACATACCTCCAAGAGTGAAAAACGGAAAATTGTTTTTGGAAAATCATAAGACAGATGAAATCACCATTTAAAGTGAACAAAAGTGGCTTGGTACCCATAAAAACCATTAAATGAGTGCATTTAAAGATTAAGGGCACTTCTGGATGTACACATTGCAAAGGGTTAGATGTTTTATTCTGGTCATCTCTGCTGACTGCGATTACATGCTGTCATTTTCAGTAAAAGGGGAAGGTAAAGT
This sequence comes from Peromyscus eremicus, assembly GCF_949786415.1. Taxonomy (NCBI): domain Eukaryota; kingdom Metazoa; phylum Chordata; class Mammalia; order Rodentia; family Cricetidae; genus Peromyscus; species Peromyscus eremicus. Next base: position 14,098,961 of record NC_081429.1, on the reverse strand, counting down.
TTGCAAAAGCAGAGTGAGCAGGGGAGGCCATAATGCAGAGAGAGAAGCTGGCAAGGGCTGAGTGAGCCATGTCATCACTCACCCAACCAGGACTCTTGAATATCAAAACTTCATGTCAAGATTTTATGGCGTGTTTTTTCGGATGCCTCTGACAACAGAACACCCTACTACTACCCCGCTTAGCATGTGGAGTATTCAACTTACTTTCAGCTCCTATTGTTTTTTAATGACCAGGTTCCATGGAGGTGAGGAAAAGCTTCTAGCAAAGAAGTGGCCCTTCAACACAAGTTCGGGGTCATCTCCTTGCTTTGTTCTGTACTGCTAAGAATAGACAGTGATGTGCTGTGGTGCCAACTTAAACCTGATTTCATGGCTTATTATGCAAAGGTTTATTTCTTGCTCACACCAATCTCTTGAAGCTCTGCCAGCATTCCCTGACACCTGTCTGCCAAGGGTGAAATGACAGTCCTGTATCCTTGTTACTTTATCTTAATGTGCTTCCAGACTGCAATAGCAAGGTGACTAAGATCTGTGGGGTCACGGACTGCCCCTTAACTGCTTCAGGCATAAGGTCGCCAATTCAGTCACTTCTGACAATTAACTAAAAATTATCAAACCCCAAGGCCATGCTTATATGCAAGGAACTTGAGTCATACTTTCTTTGCCGATGGCCTCTCCAACAAGGCTAGAGCAGAGATAAACACTTAATCTCCGCTATACCTTTTCTGACCCCTCCCTGTACATCTGTACTTGGTACGCTCAATGAGTTCTCTACTTTATTATAGCACAAGCAATTGCTTGTCCCTTAATTACTTCATCAGACAAGAAGATCCTTGAGAGATTTCACTACCTCACTGCTACAAGCATGAAGTAAATGTAACCACAGGATATCAAGTGAATGGTAAATGTTATTTGAGAAGGTGTGGTAGCAATATCCCAACTATACCAGATTTAATATGAAGACACTCATTTGTTCGACATCAGCAAATATTCACTCTTGAATATGCCAAGTGAAAACTGTACATCAGGAAGAAACAGTCAAGGAGAAAGATGAGGGTGTCCTCATGTGGTAGCTATAGTCTAATGGGGAAGTGCACTGTATAACAACAGAGACAAGAAACATAAAAGAGAAGAAAACAATAGATTTGTGGCTGCTTTCCTGCTGAGCCGCACCTGGCCTTGCTCCAGAGCATAGTACCTAGCCCTAGTCCATCCTTTGTTTAACGGATACCTTTCCTTTCTCTAGCCGCCCTGTGTGATTCTTGTCTGAGAGTCTCCCAAGGATACAAAGCCTACGCAAAACTTGGTTCAGGAAACCCAGAAAACCATGGTACCTGAGAAATCAAGGAATTGCACTTGGCATTGTATCTTTGGGAGCTCCTTTTAGGTTGTTTTGAGCATATGGAAATTAACTGGCTAAACTGTAAATAGAGAGAAATACAAATGCCCTAGGTGAAGGGAAAGTGCTTCATCTTTCGGAGGCTAGACCCCCTGAAGCCATGAAAGGCTAGATTCATTCTTAAAATGCCTCTGAGTCTTTTTTCCACAGATCTGCATGAACCCACACACCCATCTCTCATCAGTCCAATGGGGGGCATGCCCAAGAGACGCACTCTTAGCCAGTAAAAGGAATAAAGGAAAAGGAAGAAATAAAGAGAAAGGAAGAAACCAAAGTAGAGAAAGAAGCAAGGACAAAGGACCAAATACAAAGATAGAGATGCACATTTCAGTTCGTGGGTGTCAGCAATATGAGACAAGCAAAATCTAGAGCAAGGCAATCATGTTAGTACTGTGAGAGATTTTGAGAATCTATGGATACAGAGTAAAAATATTACAGGACAATCAATTCTTAGATTATGTTTAGGAGATATACTGGTTTCCAGAAGAAGAGACTGTAGGGTTTTTTGTTGTTTTGTTTTGTTTTGACTCTTTCCTCTTTGGGGGCCTGTCACCCAGCTCCCAAATAAACACACGGAGACTTTTCTTACTTATGAATGCCGTCCTTAGCTTGTCTTATTTCTAACCAGCTTTTCTTAAATCATCCTGTCTACCTTTTGCCTCTGGGCTTTTACCTTTCTCTATTCTATATCTCTTTCTTTCCTTCTTCCTCTGTGGCTGGCTATATTGCTGGGTGGCTGGTTCCTGGCATCCTCCTCTCCTTATTTATTCCTCTTCCTCTATTTATTCTCTCTTCTTGGCAGCCCTGCCTATCCCTCTCCTGCGTAGCTATTGGCTGTTCAGCTCTTATTAGACCAATCAGGTGTTTTAGGCAGGCACAGTAACACAGCTTCACAGAGTTAAACAAATGCAACCCATCTGTGCATCATTAAACAAATATTCCACAGCATAAACGAATGTAAAATGTTGTATTTACTACAAGGAGAACAGACTACAAATATACAACGAAACCCACTTCAAGAGTTTTATTGGCCAGGCGGTGGTGGCGCACGCATTTATTCCCAGCACTCGGGAGGCAGAGGCAGACAGATCTCTGTGAGTTCGAGACCAACCTGGGCTACAGCTTGAGTTCCATGACAGGATCCAAAGCTACACAGAGAAACCTTGTCTCAAAAAAACAAAAAAGAGTTTTATTGGTAGAGAGTCTGAGAAAGGGATAAAGTGGGGGTGCAAAGGCCCGTCTGGAAGAAACATGAGGGAGAGAGAGTGTGGGACGGGTGGGTCCACTTTTAAAGGTATCTCAGCACATGCATGTGTATAGGGGCTTATGTAACCACACCACACATGGGTGTAGATTACATAAGAAGGCCCTGGGGTAACTAAGCATTTTGTCTGAATGCTGATGGCACATATGTGGCCTTGGGACCCCAGGTGTGGCTGGAGGATGCCAGAAATGATAACATAACGCATCTTAAAATGGTATCACACAACATGAAACAGTGCATTTAGCCACTTGGGAAAGAATAGGACAAGAGCTGGGTTACATACAGGGACGACAAAAACATTTTTCCCATTATCAATTTCAGTCTGTAGAACCTTACATTGTGATCCATAAGTGCAGAGCCCCTACCTCACAGGAGAACAGACTTTGCCAGATCATTCCCAAAGGTCTTCCCCTTCAGGTTACAAAGAATCAGCCACTTCTCCCTGGGAAAAAGCTACAGATAGTGATTCAGTTCACGCTTGTCCCAACCTGCCTGATGCCACAAATGCCGATACTGAGGAGAATGTTTAGGAGGACAAAGCCACCAACCCATGACAATATTGCTCCTTGAGTCTGGGCCATGGAAAGATTCAAGGGGGAGTGGTCTCACTCCTTCCAGCAGGCCTGCTTTAGGAGAGATTAGGAGGAAGACACTGTGGTTGGACAGCTTACCCATATCTGAGCATCCTGAACTAAATCTCCTGGAGGAAATGCTGCATCACCATGAGACTGTGCTTTTCAAATCCTTAAGATCAAACAGTCCTGTATGCTTTCTGGGTCTCCTGCTCCATTTAACCAAGGACTTGTTCAGAGTGTCCTCAGTAACATTCCCTGGCTTCCCTCTGAGTAGTTAAACATGGTAAAAGTTTTACATCAACCCAGGGCTTTACCTGTTATTTAAAACTGGGTTTATAGCATTATGTTAGGACCGGCAGCAACGTAATTTCTACACCATGGAATTTCTACAACCCCAGACATGCTTCTAGGTACCAATGACAACATTACCCTGCCAACAAATTACAAATTACACAGGCCTACCCACAAATTAGTATAGCTGTCGTAAGGGCATGGAGACAGTTGCCCACTAAAAGGAAAAAAACCTTGTCACTGACTGACATTCACCAGGGCCTGGAATACTTGTACACAGATTTTATGGCCCAGCTCTTACAAGATGCAGGGCTCCTTCTAAATGACCCTGAAGTCGAAAAGGTGCTTATGAAACAATTGGCTTTTGAAAATGCTAACAACACTTGTAAGAAGGCCCTCAGGAGTTTCTATAGATGCTTGAATGTACAAAAGATGATTAGATTGTATGCCAATATAGGTCCTAGCCACCTTCAAGGTCAGTGGCTCTCTCTCAACTACCCTTAAGGAAGTTGTATGCCCTGGGGGAACAAGTGGTACATGCTATGCATGTGAAGAAACAGGACATTTTGCCAATAAGAGCTACCAAAGGGATTTCAATCAAAAAAGAAGCAGGGCCTTGTTGATATGGATTCACAACACGCCCCTAAGGTTAGGCATGGTCACGCATGCCCGGCAGGACCTAGTCACTTCTGCCTAGCCATTTCCTGGTCAAAAACGTCTCATGTGACCAGGACCCTGTGGCTTTGCGTGGTTGCATAAAGCACGCAGTGCAACCATGTGATCTACCCGCATGTGTGGAATAGCTACATGGGCCTGTGCACGCAGGCTCGGCCCAGCCTTTATAACCCGGTGCCATGATTCCTGGCTCCACTTCACTCACATGTCTTTCCACAGACCTGTCCACATCTGTCCCTCTCCCTTATCTTAATAAAACTCATGTTAGTGGATTCTGTCGTGTTTTGTGACTTTTCCTCACAGGGTAAGAGCACCGCAAAAAACCAACACTTGTATCTCCTGAATGGTCTGCACAGCCCTATGCTTGAGCTGTCAGAAAGGAATCCACTGGGATAATGAATGCTGTTCACAAACAAATATTAATGGATAACCTCTGGGAAAATTGGGGAAACAGCCTCTGTAGCCTGCCCTGGCCCAACCAAACAGTAGGGGGGGGGGGGGTATCACCCAATGGAGTCCCAAGAATCAACAGGGCAGACAGATGACCCTCAGCAACCAAAGAACACCAGTCATCAGCTCTGTCAGGTAACAACATCAGTCAGCGGAAGATGGAATCTCAGTTCCACCAACCAATTTATAGCAACCTCTAATATGGGGACCCAAGCCATCCCTACAAGAGTATATGGGCCTTGTTGCTAGGCATAGTAGGATTTGAGGTGGAGGTGGGGTACATTGACTGCTGCCACTGCTTTGGTGGAGAAACAGTTACAGACTGGGTACACAGAACAACCCAGTGTCTGTCTCTCTCAACCTGTGGGTCAGGATGTAGCTCTCGGCTCCTGCTCCGGTGCCATGTGCACCACCATGCTCCCCACCAGGACAATAATGGACTAAACCTCTGAAACTGCCAGCCAGCCCTCCAGGGAAGGGTCAAAAGCCATCTTCACTCCAATATCTATGTAAAATCAGAGAGAACACTGTGTTCTCTCAAAAGCTAGAAATTTGCAAGAAATGTCTCAAAACTCTTCGTGATTATCAAAAACTAGTGGGTGATGTTAATTGGCCCAGACTCCCACTTAACCTTACTACCTAGGAATGTTCTTCTCTTTTTCCAAATTGTAGAAGAAGATGCCAACTCCTTTTCTCCACATCATCTTACTTCCCAGGCTAGGATGACTCTAACTGCAGTGGATGTGGCTACCGCCAGTAGTCTAGTCAGAGGTGGGACTTGCCTTGCCTCTTTCATTAGCCATCTTAAAATCGCCTGGACCCTTACTGAGATAATCTGCAACAGCAAGACATTTGGGGACATTCCCCCTCCATGGTACTTAACTCTTACTAGGACTGTGTGTCAAAATTAGCCTCGAGGGAGCACAAATGCATTATACAAATGCTAGGTAAAATATCACTGACTTACCCTGGCCAGTTTGATTCTCATCTTCTACCATGCTGTACTTTGCATCCACTAATGGGCTTATTTTTTCCAAAGTCACACAATCTCAATCCTTTGCTTCAGCTAACACTGTCTACACAGATGGTTCTAGAAACATCATAGTTGTTTACCACTCTTCCCCAGGTTCTAAAATAAAATGCATATCCCATACCTCAGGTTAATGAGCAGAACTCTTTGCTGTTTTCACAGTTTTAGAAGATTTTTGCCTTCTCTCCCATCAATATTTACAGTGACGGCCCCTATGTAGTAAGAGTAATGCAAGCCTTGGGAGACAGCCTATATTTGTTGGACCCATGATCAAGAGTGATACCATCTTTTCCACAGGACTCAGGAACTCTTGAATCACCACATTGGTTATATTAATTTACACTCAGGTCTTCCTGACCACTGGCTGACAGGTAATACATAAGACAATACCTTGGCCTTCAGGTCTCTATCTGCTTCCCTGCCACTATGCAGTCCACCTTAATACAAGCTCACAATAGCCATGCTTGCTCTGTACTATCAAAATGCCTCTTCTTCCATGCAAGGAATTTTCCTTCTCCTGAGAACAGGCTAGGCAAAGAATTAAGCAATGTACCCACTGTTGTTGTGTCCACAGAGCCTCAAGACAGACAGTGCTCAAGCTTTAACTCTTGTGCATTTCAAAACTTTCATGCCCAACATAAAATAGTTCACAACACAGGAATTCCTTACAACCCACAGGGACAAACTAGTGGAGAAATAGTCCATGGATGCTTCAAACAATAATTAGAAAAGCCAAAAATGGGAAGAATTCTCTACTCCTACCAGTTCTTTAAACGAGGCCTTATTTACACTAAATTTCTTAAACCATACAGAGGATGATGTCACTGCTTCAGAACAATACTGGCTGTCAAGGGACAAGAGGAAAACCTATGAAGAAAAATGGTCTGGCTCATTCCCCATGCAATTGTTGGAGTGAGGGTACGTTTTTTGTTTTTTTGTTTTGTTTTGTTTTGTTTTTGTTTTGTTTTGTTTTGTTTTGTTGTTTTGTTGTTTTTTTTTTTTTTTGTGTGTGTGTGTGTGTGTGTGTTTTTCCTGAAGGTTCGGAACAGCCACTTAGGGTACCTTCAAAGCCCATAAATATTCATGGATCCAGTAAAGAGGTTGAGAGTGGAGTCCACAAGGGAGCCTAAAGGGTGGCCATCGATGTTCTCAGAGCGGTCTCAGAGGAGGAGGCTTCCAGCAAGAACCACAAGAAAGATATTGTCACCAACAAATGGTGGAGGAAGGAGAGTAAGCCTGGGATTGGGAAATATCTAATAGCTGTGTCTGGTAATTATAATCCACCTTCCTTCTTTTCTACTGCTGTGACAAAACACCATGACAAAGGCAATTTACAGAAGAAAGAGTTGATTGGGGAGTACTTAACAGTTTCTGCAAATTGAGTCCATGAACATCATGATGGAGAGCATGGCAGCAGTCAGGCAGGTGGGGCAATGGAGCCATAGCTGAGGGCTTACATACTTCCCTGCAGGGAGGAGGCAGAGGTGGGGGCGGAGAAGGCTAATTGGAAATGGCATGGGCTTCTGACACTTCAAATCCCACTTCCAGTGACACACGTCCTCCAACAAGGCCATACCTCCCAATCCTTCCTAATGAGTTCTACCAACTGGACTCAAGTGTATGAGCCTGTGGAAGCCATTCTTATTCAAACTACCACAATAACTACTCACAGAAAGAAAGCAAAAGACAAAGGGAAAAACAGGTCATGGAAGTATCAGAGGTTGTAGCTCACTAATAGAATCTTTACCATGCACACATGAGGCTCTGGGTTTAGTCCCAGTTCAAGCATCACACAGGTACTGTCAATAGGTATATGCAATTTTAATGTGAGAAAGAGGCTGAGAAGCAGAGGAAGCAATGCTCAGTCTCAAGATACACCTCAGGTGTTGCTGATTGACAAGTACAATTCCCTGGTTTGGGGATTAGAAGATCACTCACTACACACCAAGCTATTCAAAGAGTCACACAACTTTTTAGGTTTTGGAAGATGAAATCATAGGAAATTAAATTAAGAAAAGCAACAATATTGTGTTGTGGATGTCGACTCTGGTCGCAAGAGTTTTTCATGCATTGTTTTATGTAAACCTATAATCCAGGAGGTATGGCGGAAGCTCCACACATAATTTTGTAAGGACTACACAGTAAGTAGGCAGACTCTGGTGGCATCTTCCGTATAATGTGTGCTGAGTCTTTCACAGAGTCCAGTTTGTGGAAAGTGACAGGAGAAAGGCAGGTTGGAAGACACTCGTCACTGCTTCAGAATAAAGTCCTGAAAGATTACAGTTTAGTTATAGTATTTTAAAGTATTTGAAAACTTCAGCATGAAAAAAAGTGGGAAAACAAGATAGATCGGATGAAAATAAATCGACAGATGTAGAGGTTGCTCCTAATCTAATGTGTGAACAGATTGTACAACATTTTATACAACACTATAGAAAACTCAGTGGCAGTGAACTCTATCATAGGAAGCCAAGTTCGGGAGCTGGATGAGAACTACTGGAAAACAAGACCATTTCCACAGACCTAGTTATCACATCGTCAGCACTTTGCTCTGCACACCTCCATCTGGAGGGAGGGATTAGCCCATCTTCAGTTACAAGTCCTGGTCCCCACCCGGACCCCGACCCCGCCCCAATCTCCAGCCAGGCACAGTGGATGGTCTTTAAACTACATCTCCCATAAAGCTGTGCGAGGACGGTGGCCCTCCGCCGGAAGTCCCGAAGGTTACCTCCAGCCCTGGGAACTGTGAGAGCTGACTTTGCCAGTGGAGTCTTGCATCGCGGTTGCGGTTTCTCTGGTCACTCTTGGGTTAGTAGCCTCAGCAGCGTCAGTCGGCCCCGAGACCTTCCAGGGCGGGCTGTCCCTGGGCGTCCCTCACGGGCTGGTGGCGCAGCCTGGCGCGGGCTTAGAGGGCGCAGGCGCGGGACGCCGACCTGTCCCTGCCTGCGGGCCATAGCTGCTAAAATCTCCAGCCAAGTTTTCTAGGGGGTAAAGCAGACGACTTCGGATGTGTCTCTCCTTGAAAGAAGGAAGCGTACAATAGAAGAAGAAGAAGGAAAAAAAAAAAAAACTGTTCAAGGCATTTGGCCGTATGCAAAGACCGTGCTTGAGGGGTTTGCTCTTAATGGGTTAACTTGGTCTTGACAGCCCAGTGAGTGGGATTTATTAAAGGATGGTTGGTGGCTTAATTGACAGGTCCACTCTGAGGCTTTATTATAGCCTGCTAGAGCCATGCTGGGCAGGTCTAGGGCCCCGGGTTACTTCTGAGTAAAAATGGATATTGGTTTGGTTAAGATCTGGTTCCCTTAAAACTCAAGTCTCTTCTGATGGTCCTCTCCGAATAGCCTTGGAAAGCAGGAGCAAGGCTTTAATCCCTCCACAGGACCTGCCAATAAGAAATGATTTACAGGTACTGCAGCTGCCTTCCCTCGAAGGAGTCCTGGCAGTATTTCTAAATGACTTCGGTGTTGAGGACGCTAAAGGACAGGGGGCTTATTTTCTTTCACGTCTTAGTCCAGAGAATGTTTTGTGCGTACGTATTGCATTGATGGTAGTGTATGACCCATGCTTGGATGACCAATGTTGCAGTCACCCGGGCTGATCTATGAGGACAGTGAGGGAGTGACCGTGAACTCTGAAATCACGACCTCTGAACAGAGAACAGTGAAGCAGTCAACGTGAACTTCCTTTGAAGTTCTCAAAGCTGTGTAGCAGGAGTTTGTGGATCTGATTTAAGAGAAAGGGAGTTTGGAAGGCACTTAGCAGCGCTTCAAAATAAAGTCCTGGTTTATTACTGCCGTGGCTACAATATTTTAAAGTATTTTAAAACTTCAGTATGAAAAAGTGGGAAAATAAGTAAAATAAATCAGCTATGTTACACCTGATTTCATTTGCAAACAGATTTTAAGCAAGTTTTTTGAGTTCCCTTGAACAGTTTTAAACTATTTATAAATAATAGAAGACACAATCAGGAAAGCAGATGCCAGATCAAAAAGTTAATCTTTGACTTATCATTTATTTTCCTCAACTCTGTGCAGACTACACTGCAGATTTAACTATTGCTAAACTGATTGCTGTTTCGAAATCCAAGTGACAAGACTCTGGGTTGAACTTGCAGTAGTACTAAGAAAAAAAGAAAGAATATTTTGTAGTTAGCAGATAGTTGAAACATGAACGATTTTCAAGCTAATTTTTTTAACACCACTCAGGACTACAAATTAAGAACCATGGCTTTGCTTTGTTTACAACAAAACAGAAGACCAAGGCAGACGAGGTTAATCATTTTAAAAACTGCTTCAAGGACTATAGTGGCCAACAAAATGTGTTTCCAACCACAGATACAAAAATGCGTTGTCATCTCATTTGTGACAAGGATAACCATGCAGTGCAATGAGACAAAGATAATTTCAAGAACAGTGCTGAGTCATGAATTATCCAGGGATGAAAATCAGTCCTGATCTAGTCTACCTCACACCATGAACAAAGCTCGGTACCATATGGATTGCAAAATTAATTATGTAAGGTTAACCAGTAAATTGTTTTCATGTGAAGTTTTAAAAGCTCTTGAATAACTGAGGAGCCATAATTTCCTTGCGAGATGACATCTATGACACAGGATAGGATGTACTCATCAGCTGCTGAAACATCTGCCTCTAATGTTGTGTGTTTTAACCCTCTTTCCTCTGGGCCCCTGCCCTGTTCTGTACCTCCTACAGAAAGATATCCACAACAGATGCCCACTCCTTTTTGTGTTCTTACTGCTCTCCTACCATCCTAAGACCCTCACCTCTATTACCAGAGCTCTTTTGTTATTCTGTGAACCGACTCTTGGGCACATATTGAATTATAATTCTCAACTGATAAAATTTTCTAAATCTGCATGGCAATAACAGTTGACTATGAATTATCTTTTGACAGGTGTATTGGTTTGGAAACGTACTGTTTTTCCAAGATTAGCACTTAAATAATGTTCATCCACTCATGCAAAAAGCAACTGCAAATAAGGTTTTTCTTGTTTTTTTTTTCTTGTTTTTTTTTTTTTTCTTTAAGGAAGAAATGTCGTCCATAACAAGAAATCCAAAACAGGAAATAATTTCTGAACTCCACTGTTCGGCTGCAGAAGGGGATGTTGCCAGGTTGGCAGGGATACTCAGTCATTCTCCATCTCTTCTCAACTCAACCTCCGAAAATGGCTGGACTGCCTTAATGTATGCTGCAAGGAATGGGCACCCTGATATTGTCCAGCTTCTGCTTGAGAAAGGGTAAACGTCTTAGGGCTGTACCACCTAAAAGGACCTATTGTGTCCTTTCAATTTGTTGGGGAATATTATTTTAAGCTGTGTTACTTTTGTTTATGTTGCATTTGTTTAACTCTGTGAAGCTGTGTTACTGTGCGTGTCTAAAACACCTGATGGTCTAATGAAGAGCTGAATGGCCAATAGAGAGGCAGGAGAAAGGATAGGCAGGGCTGGCAGGCAGAGAGAATATAAAGAAGGAGAAATCTGGGAGAGGAGAGATCTAGGAGCTAGAGAAAGAGGAGGACATCAAGGGCCAGTCACCCAGCTACACAACCAGCAATGGAGTGAGAAAGAAAGGTATACAAGGATACAGAAAGGTAAAAGGCAGGCGGGCTAATTTAAGTTAGGAAAAGCTGACAAGAAACAAGCCAACCTAAGGCCAGGCATTCATAATTAAGAATAAGCCTCCGTGTGTGTGTGTGATTTATTTGGGATGGTGGGCCCCCCAAAGAGCCAAAAGACAAAAAACAACCAACAACACACATTTTTATGTAGACAGTTTTATATTGATTAGCTATTAAATAGCTCATTGCAGGCCGGGCGGTGGTGGCGCACGCCTTTAATCCCAGCACTCGGGAGGCAGAGCCAGGCGGATCTCTGTGAGTTCGAGGCCAGCCTGGGCTACCAAGTGAGTCCCAGGAAAGGCGCAAAGCTACACAGAGAAACCTTGTCTCGAAAAACCAAAAAAAAAAAAAAAAAAAATAGCTCATTGCTCAGTTTATCATATGAAAGATAGCCTAATTTCTCACTAAAGCAACTTTTTTTTTTTTTTTGGTCAGTGTTAGGAATTGAACACAAGTCTTCATGCCTATCAGGCAAGCTCTCTAGCTCTGAGCTACATTTGAGAAATAATTTCCTTAGTTGATAAGTTAACCCTTCATACTTTGTCAAAAAGAATGTCCATGGGGAGTTTAATGCCTTTCTTCTAAAAAGTGTGAGTCTTGAGGCCAGCCTGGGCTACAGAGTGAGTTCCAGGAAAGGTGCAAAGCTACACAGAGAAACCCTGTCTCGAAAAACCAAACAAAACAAAAAGTGTGAGTCTCCTTATGGCTACCATGGAGTATATAGAATGTTTGCATTTCTTTATGGCATATAGAGACACATTTTCCTTTTTATTTAGATGTCTACTATCATTAACCTTTCATTTCTTACAATTGTTACATGATTCTTTTAAGCTTCAGTAGTGAGCTATGAACCAAATGATGGAAGAAAAAAAAAAGTGCATACACACATTCAGTAGTGGGGCTATGTATATATTTTAGTAAAATACAAGAGAAAAGCTTTACTTCTCATTTGATTTTCCTTTCCATTTTTCTTCTTCTGTCTAGATGTGACAGATCACTTGTCAATAAATCAAGGCAAACTGCGCTCGATATCGCTGTATTTTGGGGTTATAAGCATATAGCTAACATGTTAGCGAATGCAAAAGGTGGGAAGAAGCCTTGGTTCCTAACCAATGAAGTAGACGAATGTGAAAATTATTTTAGCAGAACACTACTGGACCGGAAAAGTGACAAAAGAAATAATTCTGACTGGCTGCAGGCTAAGGAGAGCCACCCGGCCACAGTCTATGTCCTTTTCTCAGACTTAAACCCCTTGGTCACTCTGGGCGGCAATAAAGAGAGTTCACAGCAGCCGGAAGTCAAGCTCTGCCAGCTGAACTACACGGATGTGAAGGATTACTTGGCTCAGCCTGAGACGGTCACCTTGGTGTTCCTTGGAGTAGAACTTGAGATGCGGCGGAAGGGATCGCACAGTTACGCTGGAGGAGTCCCGGTGGAGGACGAGGATGGTTTGGTTGCTTGGTTTGCTCTCGGTATAGAACCTGCTGCCGCCGAAGAGTTTAAGCAAAGACATGAAAATTGTTATTTTCTTCACCCTCCGATGCCAGCTCTTTTGCAGTTGAAAGAAAAAGAAGCTGGTGAGGAAAGGAAATGTTTCTCTGTCGGTAACGGTCCGGTTTTAAAGCGAGTATGGAGGTGTGTGTGTGTGTGTGTGTGTGTGTGTGTGAGATCTGGGTGGCACATGCCTGTGAGCAGTAAACATGAGAACTCCCTCAAGCTGTCACTCCAGGACACTCTTCTAGTGCTGGCAGCGGCATTAGTCAGCCAAGATAGTTTCCTTAGAGTGAACCTCCATGTGTGATGGTTTCGTTTAATTCTTTTTAACCTTTGAGCCCCTGTAGTACTTTGAACATGATGCCAAAGACCTCAGCTGTTTTGTTTTCTGTTGGTGGGCTTTTTAATATCAAATAAAAAAGGAAAAACAACTAGAGTTTTATTCTAAATGCCCATTTATTGCTGCTACAGGAATAGTGCCTCCCTCTGCCCACCCACATTGTGTGAGTGTGTGTGTGTGTGTGTGTGTGTGTGTGTTTATGCGTGTATTTGTGTGTGTGTTATAAAAAACAAGGTTAATGCTAGCTACTTCATAAAGTATGAATTTTAGATAAATAGGTAGAGTGGAGACGAGGTGCCTTGTTAAGAGTGGATTCGTTCCTGCAGTGGCCTAGAAGAGAGAAAGCAGATAGAATAGTGGTGATGAACATAGATTTTCACTTGTTATATTGAAAATTAAGTTGAAAATAAAAGTAGCTTTTTTGAATGGCTACCATAACCTAGCTATGTGATCATTTTATTTGTGAGATTATTACAATAAAGTGTTTAAAAACAAAATATAAAAGTTAATAATAATGACACACCATAAAAATAAATACGAAAGCCATTGGTCAAGCAGCTATTCAGAAAACAATGTATGTGCTCACTGTAGCTTCAGAGCATGGTACCTACGTGTTATTCCAGTTTGCATGGAAATAAGACTTCTCATACTTCTTTTTAAAAGGGGTCGTAGCTCAAGCGAGATCTGTTCTTGCATGGCATAGTCGATACAAGTTCTGCCCAACCTGTGGCAGCGCAACCAAAATCGAAGAAGGTGGATATAAAAGAGTGTGTTTAAGAGAAAACTGCCCTAGTCTCCATGGCGTCCACAATACATCTTATCCAAGAGTTGGTAAGGCTTTTCTTTTTTTAAAGTGTGTGTGTGTGTGTGTGTGTGTGTGTGTGTGTGTGTGTGTGTGTATGTATGTATGTATATATGTGTGTGTACATGCATATAGGTATGAACATGTGTGTGCAGGTGCTGTTATAGACCAGAAGAGAGTGTCATCCTATTGAGCTGAAGTCATAGTTCACTGAGAACTACCCAGTGTGGGTGGCAGGCTATGAACTCTGGTTCTAAGAGCAGCAAGCATACTTAACTGTTGAGCTGCCTCTGCAAACTCAAGCCTTTTTATGTTTTGTTTTGTTTTTTTTTGGGTGGGTGGGGATATTTGTTTTTTGATAATGAAATCTCAGCTACCTGGAATCTTGGGTCAGACGATAGACTGGAAAGAAAGTTTTTAAGGAACATTTTTATTGAATGTATGTCATGGTTATTCAGTAAAAAGACTGCATTGTTCACAATGAGTCGTGTCTTACCTTTAGTTTAATTAGTTCATGAATTTGCTGTGTTGGGATGCTTCATTTCAAAGCTAGTCAGCGTGACTCCTCTTGACTCAGGAATAATCAAGTCTCCAGTGCTCTGTTCCTGTTAGACCGTTACCCAGTCTTGTGGTTATAACTCTCCTCCTAGTTGCTGCTGTGTTTCTGTTCTACCTGGAGAAATTCCATAATCTAGCCCTTAAAATTACAAAGGAAGTAGATTGACTTGGCAGTTCCTGATGGAGTCTCAGGGAGGAAGTGGCGACTTAATGGCTGTATCTTTCCTTGCTAAGGAACTTAGTTCCTGGCTCTCCTCAGGATCTAGTGAGGAGGGTGTTTTAAGTTAGTGACTGCTAGAAAGATTAACTGTTACCTAAGTGTTGTTATTTTAGTGATTCAAAGCTAACTAAGGAGCCATGCTCACTTTTAAAAGCATTTTATTGAGCATTGGTATGAAAGGACGAAAGCAATTTACTGTACTTTTTTTTTTTTTTTTTTTTAGTAAAATTTGAATTTTTCAGTGTGCCTAGTGTACCCAAGTACAAAATAAATATTGCTCAGATTGGAAGTAAGGATGGCAAAACCCATCTTCCTTTCACTTACTGAAAGTATTCTATGCAATTTCTCAGATATTTGTCAAGCACATTAGAGCAGAAAGGAGGTGTCATATGTAAACAGGAATTGTCTTCTTGTAAGAGATATACCTGAATATTATTATTGCATAATGAGTCTAATTATATTTCCCGTTACTTGTGTGTCTGGTTTTTTGTTTTTCTTTTTGTTTTTTTCAACAGATCCAGTAGTAATCATGCAGGTTATCCATCCAGATGGAACCAAATGTCTTTTAGGCAGGCAAAAGCGATTTCCCCCAGGCATGTTTACTTGTCTCGCTGGATTTATTGAACCTGGTAAGCCTTTTCTGAATAATTTTTAGAATTTTGAATCAGATCACATATGAGATACAGTCTCCAATAAATACGATGCTATAAAATGGAGACATTTAAATGTTTTACTACATTGTCTTTAGTGCATGCACATATATATGCATATATGAGGGTGTGCACTGTTAAAGACAGACAGCAACTCTGTCAGTTTTCTCTTTCTTAACCATGTGTGGCCCATGTATGTTTAAGTCATCCAGCTCGGTGACAAATGCCTTTGCCTGCTGAATCATCTGGCCAACCCCAAAATGTTTTAAATAATATTTTAATCACAAATTTTAAGCATTGTATCTTTTCAAATTTTTACAAGTAAGGTATTTGTTTTTTAAAAAAAATTTCATATATGCTTTGTCATACATTACTTTTTGACCAGCAATCCAGGTGGCTTACACCTCTCTTCAGTGCTAGATGTAAGTGCCACCCTTTCTAAGGGTTATATCATTGTCCTTAACCCCTATACCTGCAGTCACAATCCTAGGCATCCTACCTGACTTTTCCCTACAGTGATCAACACCACCTTATAATACATATATAATGTATAGATTATCGGCTTCAGTAGCACATCAGTTCTGTGAGATATAATGTTCTCTTTCATCCATTTTTACACATCAAACAGTCAGAGCCAATGCCTCACATGTAATAGGATTTTATTAGGTATCCCAGAGTAAGTGAATGGATATCTGGATTAGTAAAATTTAATCTCAACATACAGTGTTAGTTTGCACTGCTGGGTAATTATAATAGTAAGCATGTATTACCTGGCACTCAGCTGGAAGCTTGCCCATATTGCATCTTGTGGTCCTTTTACAGCCTTATAAAGTGGGCACTTTTACAAGGCTTTCACAGGTGAGGGCACTATGACACAAGGACTGTGTAACTTGTCCCAAATCACAGTGATAGAGAAGGGATTCAAACCCAGGCAATTCCACTTCTGAGTCCTTGCTCCTAAACACCATGTTGCACTGAGAAGGGGATGTGGACACAAAGTACCACCTCTAACAAAAAAGTTATTTGCAGTAGATACCTTCTGTGAAAGGGAAAATCAGTTTTCTCCAATGGAGTGTCACTGAGACTATCAACCACAATCTAGGACAAGTCCCATTCCCAAAAATAATTGGCCAACACAAAATTAACTCCATGTGTTTTTGTTTTGTTTTGGTATTTCTTTTCTCCTCCTCCTCCTTCTCCTGCTCCTCCTTCTCCTGCTCCTCCTCCTTCTGCTCCTCCTCCTCCTTTTCTTCTTCTTCCCCCTCCTTAGTTCGTCTGTTTTTATTTTTTGTTTTTGTTTTGTTTTTTTGCTTTTTCAAGAGAGGGAGGACATGAAATTAGGTGGATAAGTAGACGATGAGGATCTGGGAAGAATGGGGGAGAAGGAAGAATATAATCAAAACATAATATATGAAAAAAATGAATACTTTTTTAAAGTGTAATCCATTTTAAACTACTAAGTAGTATTTCACACATTAATTTTCTGGTGTATATTCATCTGTTCTGTGGATATTTAATTTATTTCAGGATTTTGACTATTTAAAACATTACTGTATGTAGTATTTTTGTTCCTCTCTTTATGTACACTTGCAAGAGCTATTTCAGGTGTATATAGAGAGTAGAATTGCCACTGCATATATTAGCATATTAGACTTCACGAAATGTTGTCAAGTGCCTCTAAGTTTTCCCTGATAACACCCCCACCAACAATACTTGAATGTTACATTAGTCCATATCTTTACCACCTTGGACTTTTCACAATTTGGAATTTTCACACTTTGAAAGAGTGTTTGCTCTATAGCTCAGATAAGCTTCCAATTTATCCTCTTGCCTGGGCTTACCACATCCTGGGATTATAGGCAAGTGCCACCAGGCCCAGCCTGGGGTTTCAAATTATAGATTGTCCTTCAGAGAGGTAAGAAGTAGTGTGTCATTCCTGCGTGTGTGTTCCCATTGCTCTGCTGATGGAACATCATTGTCAAATGTGTATTACACGTCCAGTATTCCTTTTCTTTTCTTTGTAGATAGTTGTGTTCTTTGTCTGTTTTGTTTCCATTTCTCAGCCTTAATTAAAATTGATTTTAGGCATTTATTGTTATTATGGTCTGGCAAATCTTTTCAACTAGTCTATGGCTTATTTTAACTGTGTATTTTGTGTAACAAATACAAGAACTTATATTTAGAGAATGCATCAACTTATTTGAAATAAAAGCTGTATTTAAGCCAGTCGGCGGTGGCACACACCTTTAATCCCAGCACTCAGGAGGCAGAGGCAGGCGGATCTCTGTGAGTTCGAGGTCAGCCTGGTCTACAGAGAAAGATCCAGGACAGTCAACAAAACTACACAGAGAAACCCTATCTTGGGAAAAAAAAAAAAAAAGCTGTATTTAAAAATATGTTTCATTAAATACTTATAAATTTTAAAACTCCTAAACATCCAAATTAATTTTACTTAATATCTTTTTATTATTTGAAGCTCCAACAAACCCAGAACATTTATTCACAAGTAAAACAATATTTAGAAAGAATTCATTGTGATTTGAATTTCAAGGTTTTGATGGAAGCTGGGTGTCATAGTACATGCTTGTCTGCAACCCCAACTCTTGTGAAGTGGAGGCACTAGACTCTATGGATGAAGGATAACCTCAGCTACATAGCAAGTTCAAAGCCAACATGAGCTTCATAAGACCCCATCTCAGAATAAAAGATGATTTTTAATGGAGGGCAAAACTAACCATTTATAAAACTCATGAAATAATGGCTTATGAATAGTGATGCATGAGGTAATAACATTTTTAATAACGTTTAGTCAGGAGTATGTGATAGATAGTTGCAGATTTTGTAATTATTGTTTTTACAGAACTGCCAAATTGGGGCTTTTAAGAAACGGAAGTTGATTGTTGGCATTTTGCTATTCTATTTGTGGCCACAGACTTCCAAATGTAAGGCTTTTTTCACTTCCAGTCTAGAATTAGCATTCATTGAATGGGGGCTCTCTCCAGAGCGGTTTCCAAATGTCTGCCCTGTTTGGAGTTCCCAGTGTCCAAGTCATGTTGAGCCGCTGCTGTTCTTTTGCCTCTTCTGATTAGGGGAGACAATAGAAGACGCCGTGCGGAGAGAAGTGGAGGAGGAAAGCGGAGTCAAAGTTGGCCATGTTCAGTATGTCTCTTGTCAGCCATGGCCAATGCCCTCCTCCTTAATGATTGGTTGTTTAGCTGTGGCAGTGTCTACAGAAATTAAAGTTGACAAGAATGAAATAGAGGATGCCCGATGGTTCACCAGAGAACAGGTAAAGTTCAATCTCATTTCCTTATTATATTGATTGTTCCCTGATAGTATTGGTTTGGGCATGCAGCAAGGAAGCATATTCCAGCAAGTTGAATGAGTGACTGCCGCCCTCTCGTTATGAATGGATTATAATGTAATTGATAATTCCATATAAAAAATGTGTGTTGCTGATGTGTCCTGTTTGACTCATTCTGAGAGATTCTCCTAGAATGACGAATCTGTGCCATTCCAATTTTCACATTTTATACTGGCTGGTGAATGAAGGATAATCTCTGTTAGTGAACTCAAAGTATTTAAATTAGTTCGGACATAACAAATATTAATCTCAGATATTTACGTTAAAGCAAATAGCTCTCAAAAATCAGTAAAAAATGCTTGAAGTTTTTGAAGTTCTTGTGTATATATAAAGATGATACCGAAGCGTATGAATAGCCAAGAGTCTGAGTACAATATATATAGTGAGTCCCAGGCCAGCCTGGACTGTATAGTGAGACTCCATCTTTAAATATATATATGTAGAAAGAGAAGGAAGAAAGAAATATACTGAAGGGCGAGAAAGACATAGATGTTATTAAATGCATAAATATGTCATACTATATATTCATGAGAACTTTTTAAAATTACATCCCTAAGTAAAGGAGATAAATTAATGGACTGGTTTGGGGTTTCTTATTGTTTTCGTTGTTGTTTTGTTTTGTTTTACAAAGCCCAAATTTTGTATAGAAATAAAAGGACACAATGTAGCATTTTGTAGGAATTGTGGAAAAGGAATCTATACCAAAAAGTTAACTTCTCCTTGAAGTTAAATACAGAAGATATATTTTGTTTTTATTCATGGCCTTGTTTTGATATGCCTTCCTGGAACGTTTAAAAACCGAAACACTGATTCACCAAAGCAATTGGAAATGCAACATTAGCGGCTCCACTGATGTGTTGTGTTGTCTTCTGGTTGTGTTTTAGGTTATGGATGTTCTTACCAAAGGGAAGCAGCAAGCATTCTTTGTACCACCAAGCCGAGCTATTGCACATCAGTTAATCAAACACTGGGTTAGAATGAACCCCAATCTCTAATGAAAACTACTAGAATCTGTTGGAGTATTATTTAATTGTAATGCTACTTATTTCTCAAGTAAGATTAGATATATTTATTGATCTTTAAATCTTATAAAATTTGGGGACCTCGAAAATATTTTAAGTGTTCTTTCCATTATTAACTAAAAAATTCATAGTTTTATAAATTAGAATGATGGCTTAGATTTTCTTAAATTTAGAGTCAGCCTGTGAACATTTTTGTTGTGCTTCACAATTTTATCTCATGAGACTAACTATATTTCTACCAAGATAGATCCTGTTGGAATGAAGTGTGCTCCAGAAGTGGGATGAACATGAATCCATCTCTTGTAAAGACTAGATTCAGTGTTGGAGAAATGCGTCAAAATAACGTTAATGAATGTTGAGCTTCAGCCTATATCTGGTCGTCTCACTACCGTTCTCCTGGCCTGCTGTGCTAGTGGTGGTACTGTAGAGTGTCACTTCAAGTTTAATCTGACTAGTGTTGAGAATGATTTTCTTTTCCCAACTTACCCATCACTGAGCTCAGACTGCAACAGTCAGGGGTAGAGAACTAAAGAACACATGCACACCACTGTCTCTGGGACCTCACTGTTCAATCCAAAGCTAACTGCTGCATCTGTCTGTTTTACTTACACTTAAAGCTGTTATTAAGTCAAGTGAAGTTTTTCCAATATTGTAACGTGAATCTTAAAAGGTCTTATTAAATAAAAACCCCAAAGCCGATATTGGGGTGAAAAGCTGAAAGATCATAAAAGCAGAAAGAAGCCAGCCATGTTCTTACCCGCTTGGAGATCCTCTGCCAAAGAGACCTACTTCCTGTGTACATTGTATATATGTATATATGTATATATACAATGTATATATTCCTATGTGCCTTTCTGTTCTGCCATCTCACTTCTTCTCTACCGATCTACATCACTTCCTCTTCCTGCCCAGCTCTGTCACTTCCTGCCTGTCTGTACAGACCTCCAGACCTTTATGGTTAACTAGTGTTAGAATTAAGGTGTGTGCCACCATGTCTGGCTCTGTTCCCAGTGTGGCCTTGAACTCACAGAGATCCAGAGGGAATCTGTGCCTCCTGAGTGACAGGATTAAAGGTGTGTGCTACCACTGCCTGACTTCTATGTTTACTATAGTGCCTGGCTTTTTCTTCTGATCCTCAGATAAACTTTATTGTGGGACACAGATAAAATATCACCACACAATTTTCCACTGGACATTAACATTTTATGAAGGTCAGAAACTAAATCTCAAGTATATTTACATATTAAATAAAGCATTGGCTTTATTTAATTTTGTGATGAGGGATATATTATATATTTCTTTTGGCAAAGAATATATAATAATTACCATCAGTATTCATTACACTGAAATATGATATTTTGGCTTTGCCCTAAATTCATCACATCCTAAGCACCCTTAATTAGTATACTTTAGAATTGAATTGCTAAGACCCTAGAGAAAGTAATTGCAGTATTTCCCAGTTTTACCATATAGACACATATATTTTACTTGGCTGTTCTGCAGTTGTTTTAACTATACAAATGTATGTATTTTGCCCCTTTGCTAGTCTGTTTGAACTTGAAGAGACTTTAGGCACAATAAATGTTGAACATAATAATTGTAGCAGTTTGTAGTATGCAACTAAGAACTAGATTTTCCCTGGAATAGGAAACAGAATCGATTACCCAAAGCATCTGTGAAATGGGGGGCTAGAAAAATGGCTCAGGCATTAAGGTGTTTGCTATGCAAGCATGCAGACTTCCGTTCAGACCCTCTGCACCCATTTAAGAAACTGCGTTCAGAGACATAAATATTGAGTCCCTGGTTTAAAGAGGCAGAGGCATGAGTGTCCTGGGGGTTTGTCCAGTCAGTCTAACGAATCAGTAAACTCACTGAGAGACCTTGTCTCAAAACACAAGGCGGAATGCTGGAGATGGCTCAGTGGTGAAGAGCACATTTCCATTCTTGGAAAGGACCAGAGTTTGGTTCCTATGATCCTCCTCAGGCAGCTCACAACCACTTACAGCTCCACAGCATCCAGCACCATCTTCTGGATCCTCAGGCACCTGCATGCATGTTTCCATAAGACAGAGACAAGTGACTGAAGAAGACACCTGACTTCCACCTCTTGGCCTACACACACACACACACACACACACACACACACACACACGCACGCACACACAAACACACACACACGGTGAATAGGTTAAAAGGAAGGAAAATAGGAAGAATGAACTTAGCTATTAAATTCTGTTAATTCAAATTTTAGGTATAGCACTTAAATTTTTTTTTAACCTAAATATAACTTTCTCAGAGAATTGATTTCACTAATGAGTACTACTGCCGAGTTAATGAAAGCTTCTTAGAGTCAGAACCTTACATCAAACCAAAGCCTATACAGGACATTGACAATACATGGTACGTTGGAGCTATATAACTATATTAAAATAATATACTTTGATTATTATGAAATATGATCAACTGAAGCTCATTTTTGTTCCAAATGTGCTTTTTAGTACCTGTGGACGCCAATACCCTTAATGTTAAAAAGCAAAATAAAATACAAACGTCAAAATGTATAGATTTTAGTTTCAATTTCCTTCTGTACTTGTGGAAAATCAGTCAATAAATGATTGTTTTTAATAGTCATTCCTAAGTTGTGACCTTGGAGAGATGAGGATAGATGTAAATAGTAATGATTGCTATCTTAACCAGCTCTAGAGGGGCGAATGTCACACAGGTATTCCAATGGAAATCAGTGTAATAATGAATTAAAATATATTCTGTTTGTGTATTATGTGTTTTTAATGTTTTGATGAATTTCTTTGACACAAATAGAAATTTTAGCCTGTATCATGTACGTGGAAGATTGTTTTTTCCTTTCCTTTTCTTTTTTTTTTCTTGTCTTTTTTTTTTTTTTTTTTTTTTTTTGAGCTGCAGTTTCATTATATCTCAAGAAAGACTCAAAATTACAGTCTTGAGTTCTTCAACTATAGAGTTCTTGGATTACGGATGTTTCTAACTTTACCTGATGAAAGAATTAAAATTTTGATTTGGTGCAGGGTTGTTGCCCAGTGGTAATATACTTGTGTAATGCCTCCAAGGCACTGGGTTTGAATACAAGCATTTAAAAAAAAAAAAAGTCTGTTTGAATCTTAAGTTTTTTAGTTTGTGGTAGTACATGGGCTTGCATGTACTTAAGTCATTAATCACTAAAATCTTCAGATTTGAAGCTGGTTTTGCAGCACAGTCAATCTTAATTACTTGTCTACTATGGTCAATATTTGCATTTTTAAATTTTTGCTTGTTTATAGTTTGTGATAAATCGGAGCTCAGAGCCTGACCCAGCAAAGCAAGCCTATAATTCCTGACAATCAGGCCTGAGGCTGGAGGATTGCAAATTCAAGACCCGCCTGCACCACAGAGTGAATCTGAAAGCATGCTGGACACCTTAGTGAAACCCTGTCTCAAAATGAGAAATAAGGACAGTGGTGAGGCTATCACTCAATGGTAGGATGCTCTCAGAGCCTGTACTTCAATTCACAATAACAGACACACAGAGAGCAGTAAACGTTTGCATTGTTGTGAAAATTAGCCAGCCTGCTAAAGATACAGCTAGAGCTGTGAGTGAAGAGAAGACAGAATGAAAAAGGGGAGCCCAGGAGATGGAAAAGTATTAGCTTTGGTGCTACAAGGACATATGAGAGCAGGGCTGCTGTGAGGAGGCAGAGGTTCTATGCAATGCCGGTAAATGCCTGTATTTTCCAAAAGTTGTTGAGTAGGCAAGAACTGCAGGAAGTAATTGTGAAAATAAATACCAAAAGCAACTTTTCCTCTTTTATACCATTCTTGGCATTCTTCTTCTCCAAATACCAAGGTAGAAATCAAAACAGCTTCTAAAGTGAACATGGATTTGTTTGTTTTTGTTTTAAAATCTTTTGATGGTTTCATACATGTGTGTATATAGTGGATTTTGGCTGTTTTCCATCCTGTTCCTCTCCTTCACCACCCCATCTTTACAACATATCCTCCTTCTCTTTTCTTTCTTTTCTTTTCTTTTTTTTTTTTTTTTTTTTTTTTTTTTTTTTTTTTTTGGTTTTTCGAGACAGGGTTTCTCTGTGTAGCTTTGCACGTTTCCTGGATCTCGCTCTGTAGACCAGGCTGGCCTCGAACTCACAGAGATCCGCCTGGCTCTGCCTCCCAAGTGCTGGAATTAAAGGCGTGCGCCACCACCGCCCGGCTCTCCTTCTCTTTTCATATTCTGTTTTGTGTGTGACTGTGGGAGCCCATTTTCAGGTTCCTCGTGGCTTTACCCAGCGGGTCTGCATGGAGAGGATGATTGGACCACATGCCTGAGTGCAGGTGTCTGAGATGGTCTACATTTGGCTGTGCTGGGGGGTGGGGTAGGTCTTTTGCTCCACCTCTTGGCGTCTCTATAAATACCCTGGGGCAGAGACAGTCAGGGTCCATTGGAACAAGTTTATATCCTGTATTTTCTATCTGTTTATCTCCACAATCTAAATCCTTCTATCTAATATTTCCTGCTGCTTGCACTCAAGAAAACTCTGGGGAACTGTGGGGTTGGTAGGTAGCTGCCCCGCATGTGACCCATGAGGTAATTAGAGTTGTTCATATGATCTTGAGTAGGGGGTTATTTACTAGAGCATGGGCACCATATCAGTGAGGAAACCACAGAAGAAAATGACACTCCCTTCCCCCTAACCACCAACCCCTGCCCCCAGCTGACATTAACTGCCAGTAGCCCCTCCAGGAGAGGTGAGGCCTCCTGGCCCACTCCCATCTATGCTGAAGTGTTGACTAAATTTTGTACAGACTTTTGTCACATGTAACAGATTTTCAAGTCATTTTTTGCTGTTATTTAAATACAAATGGTCAAAGACAACATAGGAAAATGTGCAATCAGCAGCCTGAATGTGTGTTTGGAAAGCGTTTACTTTCAGCTGCAGAGTACACATGTAGACATGTTAACCAGACCAGTATGGAGGTTGCTTGTTCTAGTCATACATACAACTGAAGGAATATACAGCTATTCATTGGTAGGAGGAGCCCTACGAACTTTTTTCTCTTCCTACCAGACCATGTTTCCCCTTTTACTGCTCAGCAAACCCAAAGCAACAATCAATGGACATTTCTCCTTCTCACAAGTCCCAAGCCAGTAATGCTCTCCAGAATATTGGGGGTGGCTATGAAATTTTATCATAAAATTTAAGTTAAAAAAAAATAAACCTATCGGCTAATGAATTTTTTTTTTTCTTCTTACTAGAAGTCTGATAGAAAAACTGCAGCTGAAGGAATAAAAAACAGTCCTGGCTTCCCCTGGTGGCTCAAGGGAACTATACTTGTCCAACTTACTGTCTCAGTCCTGACAGATTAACTTTCTTCCAACCACTTAGCCTGGGAAGTGGCTTCAATTTCAGGATGACTTTCCACCCAGCAGTAGAAATTGAAAATGGTACTCTTCCCTCTATTAGAGAAGAGAATGAACAACTGATGGAAGGCAGTGGGGTTTTTCATTGTTTCGTTTTTTTTTAAACCGGCCTATTTCACTCTAGCCTGAAATTGTCGTCTATGGGAACAGTGTGGTGTCCTGCAGACTTAGTAGAGAGCCTTATAAATATTTATTTACTCAGGTGGCGGAGGGCAGGAGTCGTCTCTGTCAGTGGAGACAACAGTGATTTAAATGCCATCTACCCAACAGCTTACTGCAGTTTCTGAGTTAGGTTTCCTTGTGTCTGTAGAACAGGATTGAAAATTCTAGTCGGTGCTAATTCATTTCTTTGTTGTTTCATTTGGGTTTTTTTTTTTTTTTTTTTTTTTGGTTTTTGGTTTTTTGAAAAATTGTGAGCAGAGCATCATTTTAAAAAGATGCCCCAAAGTCATGTGCAAATTGAAACCCCAGGGGCTTGGTTGGTCCTGACCACTGCCATCCCCTCTGCATCCTGGGTTAGGGCTCCGCTGGAAGTAACCATAATTGTGAAGCCAGTGGGAATTCTGTGTGCTGTGCAGTGTTGAGAAAATACATGTCTGAAAGCCTCAACGTTACCGTGGCTCTAGTGGTATCTAATAACCACTTCCAGGGAGACCTTTAATTTGTTTTGTACCTATTGCTAGGCTTGCCATACTAATCTTTTAAGGTCCCAGCCACTTTGTCTATCATTAACATTTTGATATTAATAGACAGAGTGTGCATTTTTTTCACACTCTTCTGGGCTCTATAGGTGATTTTTACCTTTCTTCCCATGTTGCTTCTGCATGTTACATTATGGGTCTTCTGTCAGTTGCTTTCTCATTGCTTTGATGAAATACCTGATTAGAAGCAAGGTAAGGGAGGAAAGGTTTACTCTGTCTTCTAACTCAAGAGGCTACCATCCATCATAGCACAGGAGACATGGAGGCCCAAATGGGGGGATGGTAGTCTCATTTGATCCGCAGTCAGGAAGCAGGAAGAGAGGCACAGCCAGAAAACTTCATGATCTCTCCCTAGTGACACACTTCCCCTAGCAAAGCTCTCCCTCCTAATGGTCCATGCACTTCCCAAATAACACCGTCATGTAGACACCAAGTGTTTAGACACGTGAACCTGTAGGTAACTTCTCACCTCAGACAACAGCAGGTCCCTATTTATAGCCAGCTACTAAGGACCAAGCTCTCTGGTTACCTTATTCTCATAGTAAGACTTACACAGGATATTATGTAACCAATGTTCTAATAGTTTTATCCTTTAAATAATCTGCTGTGGTTATTACTGTCAGCTAGACAGGATCTAGAATCCCCTACAAGACAGGCCTCTGGACGAGTCCTCATTGGAAGTGCAAAGACCCATCCTTACACAAGGGCGACCCCATTCTATGGGCTGAAATTCCAGACTAAGGAGGAGGAGCAAGTGGAGCACCATCGTGGGTGCCTCTGCCTCCTGATGGTGAAGGCAAAGCGACAAGAAGTCTCCCCTCCTACTGCCACACCTTCCCTACAGTGATGGACTGAGATAAAATAAATGTACCCTTCCTAATGTGGCCTTTGTCAGGTCCTGTGTTACAGTAATGTGAAAAATAGCAAGGGCATAACTGTAGAGAACAGAAGGCCACAGGGGCCTGTTGAAGCTGAGACTATGACATTGTTATGGATACCCAGTACGAATCAGTAAAAACATGGCTGACACTGGACACCCAGGGAACCTGAAGCAAACTGTCATGTAACCTATTAAATAAGCATTTCTGGCAGAATGTTACTTCATGAGATTTTGGAAACATGCCCTTGAGGTCTAAAACAAGTGACTTTGCCTTTGCTTACGCGTATCTACTTGGCATGTATGTGCAAGGCTGCATTGGTTACTTTACCCACCTGTGTGTAGCCCACTGCCTTGTGCCTGCCTGTATGCCTGTTGGCATCTAGAGTAGCCATTACCCCTAGTGCATAAAGTGTATCTCATTTGCTTATGATTCCTGCATCTTCTTTCTTGTCTTTGGAGCTTGGACTTGGCAACTACCTTATGAAATGCTTGTTGATATTATCCCGAATTTAACAATGGTCTAAACAGAGGATTCCATTCCTAAAGGCACATTCCTTATAATCGGTGAACCAGAGCTTGAGGCCAAGTATTCTACTCCAACTTTAGTTAGCTAGTTGGTTGGCTGGTGTTGTGGAATTAGTTTAAGATGTTAACATTCATTTATGCTGTGGAACATTTGTTTTAATGATGCAAAGATGCCTTACATTCTTTTATGTTGCATTTGTTTAACTTTGTAAAGCTGTGTTACTTTGCCTGCCTAAAACACCTGACTAGTCTAATGAAGAGCTCAATGGCCAATAGCTAGGCAGGAGAGGGAGAAGCAGGGCTACCAGGCAGAGAGAATAAATAGAAGGCAAAATCTAGGCTTAAGAGAAGAGCAAGAAAAGGAGGAGAGAAGGATGCTAGCGGCCAACCACACAGCCACACAGCCAGCCATGAAGTAAGACGGAAATAAAGATATATAGACCAACGAGAGGTAAAAAGCCCAGAGGCAAAATGTAGTTAAAGAGAAACAGGATCATTTAAGTTAGAAAAGCAAGCTAGAAAAAAGCCAAGCTAAGACTAGGCATTCATATAAGTAAAAATAAGTCTCCATGTATTTATTTGGTAGCTGGATGGTGGGTCCCCAAAGAGTTAAAGATAAAACAAAACTACAGGTTAGTTAGTTAGTTAGTTAGTTAGTTAGTTAGTTAGTGCTTTGCAGAGGTATCTCAAAATTTCTTATATTAGTGCAGAGAACAAGGTATTTTCAGTTTCACCTTCCTCTTTACGTCTCTAAAGTTTGGGTCCTTTGGGGTTTGAGTCTTCTACCTCTGTTATTCTCCACGTTTCTCCTGGTTCCTTAGTATTTATTTGTTTCCCAAGCCTGTCTTCCACGCCAGACGCACCAACTCGGGTGTCACTGAGCCAGCCTCCCCATGCTGTGCCTCTGTGTTCCCTTTTCTCCCCAGCAGGCTCCTGTTTCTGTAGCCCTTTGTCAACAGTCTTTTCCAGCGCGGGAGTTTACACCATCATGGTCTTCAACTTCCTCACTTAAATCCCTCACAACACTGCACTGTTTCACGATTGAATGCTTGAATCTCCAAATCTACCTCTCCTGCTCAGCCATACTTACTTCCTCCTCTTCCCCCTCCTCCTCTCTTCCCTTCCTTCCTCCTCCTCCTCCACTCTTCCTTTCCCTCCTCCCTCCCCTCTACCCTCTACCTCTCCCCCTTCCCTCACTCCTCTCTTTTGCTCTCCCTTCACTGCTACCGTCCTTTTCCCACTGCTCGTCTGCTTTCTACATCTGCTTCCAAAATTTGTCTCACTGCATACAGTTTTATTCCAGATCCATTCTTTATCATACACACAAAGATGTCCTCTAGGGAATTCATCTCATTCTTCAGCCTTACCGAAAACTTCAAGGGACTGGAGTTCAAGGGCTCAGTGGTTAAGAGTGTATCTTTTAGAGGACCCAAACTCATTTTCCAGCACCCAGGTCAAGGACCATACCTGTCTGTAACTCCAGCTCAGGGGATTCAGTGCCCTCCTCTGGCCTCTTGTGGGCACCTGTACCCACATACTCATCCCACATCCACATGAACATGCTCATAACAAAAATAAAATAAATACTAAAAACAGCAACAACAACAACACTTCTAAAAGAAGCCTCTTTGGGGAAAAGGAAAAGCCCTATTCATTAGCATAATTAAGCTCCCCAATTTCAACTCAGCACTTCTTTTTGAAACTTGTGTATTGAAAATCTTGAAAAATATCTTGAAAAGAATCATAGATATTGCTAATTTTTATACATTAATAACATTCATAAAGATAATCTTAGGGACCCCGTATACTAGCCTTTGGGTGGCTGAAACTGCTTCGTGTGTCTTGAGTTTAAGACAAGCCTGGGCTACACAGTGAGACTTTCTCTCCTTGTCTCAAATTTTTTTTTTCCAGAAAGATAAAAATAACCTTAATAATTATGTCCAACATCATATGCTACTATTCCTGGAGAACTGGAGCATCGCCTTGGTGCTTGGGTGAGACATCTAAGGTTAAGAACATCCGCCCTCAATGACGTCTTGCTAAAGAATGAACACAAGTACAGAGGACAGGCCAAGGTAGCTTTTAAAGGTCTAAGTGGGGTCATTCTGCATGGAAGGTCGGATGAGCACAAGAGAGAGAACACAGAATCATGAGCCCCAGAGCTTTGCACAGACTATTACAGGAATGGGAATGAACTCTGTGCTTGCCCAGAACAACAAGAACCTTAGACACAAAAACTACATTCCACTCCCAGCTAACAGAGAAATAACTAACCACATTCCATTTCTGATAGCTTTAACATTGCCTTCAATTAAAGGCTGTGGTGTGCAGCCCCAAACTCAGGATGGGTGTTTGACAGGATTGGTTAACCACAGTTATTACCTGAGTTCACCATTTAGCTTTCCTTAGCTTTGGAACACAAAGGAACAGCTCATGTGTCTGTTGTCACCAATTTCGCCTTCAGTTTTGTGGCCAGTCTAGGACACCAGGCTTCACTTTGAGGGTTGCTGAAGTGTTGGTGTTTGGACATTTTAAGATACCTCTGGGAAATGTGTCTCCTCTTCCAATTCTATTCCTCCTTTCCTTCCATAACAGTACAAATAGCAATCATTCTTCTTGTTTGTTCGAAAATCCTAAACTACACCACACCTTTCATGGAATTTCAGAAATTCTGAATCATGGAATGTGGAAATGGGACTTCAGTTCTAGCCTTCCAGATAAAATTCTCTATCAGCTATTACCATTATGCCATATGCGGCTTCCATCCCTGACAGCAACACAAAGACATGACAACCTCTTATCAATTAACCCAACTCATATAAACAATGAATTAGACTGTTGTAGAATATTATTTATTTTAAGATGTGTTCATTGGTTTAATAATGCAAAGATGTGTTGCATTCTTTTACGTTGCATTTGTTTAACTCTGTGAAGCTGTGTTATTGGGCCTGTTTAAACATCTGATTGGTCTAATAAAGAGTTGAACAGCCAATAGCAAGGCAGAAGGAAGGATAGGAAGGGCTGGCAAGCAGAAAGAATAAATAGAACAAGAAAAGGAGAGGACACCCGGGGCCAGCCACTAGCCACATATCTAGACACAGAATAGGAAGGAAAAAAAAAAAAAAGATATACAGAAGTAGAGAAAGGTAAAAGCCCAGAGGCCAAAGGTAGATGGGATAATTTAAGTTAAGAAAAGCTGGCAAAAATCAAGTCAAGCTAAGACTGGGCATTCATAAGAAAGAATTAAGTTTCCATGTGTGATTATTTGGGAGCTGGGTGGCAGGCCCCCAAAAGAGCAAAGAGTAAAACAACCAACTATATTATATCATTTAAATTTTCATGTTGGTTTAGGTTTCTTTGTATGTACCACATGCATACCATTCCTATGTTTCTCATACACCCCTACCAAAATTCTAAACCATAAAAACCCACAGTGCATTATGTATACTAAAGGTGTGTTTAAAAATAAGCTATTAGGAACAATTAAGACAGCTAATAATAGACTGATTAAGGGATGGTAAACCATTCCTGACACTGCATAAGATTAAATATGCTAATCAGATTTGGGACCTAGAAAACCCAGATAAAACCAAAATAGAATAAGACTCGCCACTCAAATCCTACTTCATCATTTTGCCTTTCAAACTACATACTTGAATTTTATCAATGTGAAGGCCTCGCCCAGGTAAGCATATTATGATATGTATGTATGATTATATGTATGTGTATATTTCAGAATTGAAATAGTATCTATTTTAATATTTGCTGGTCTGAAATGTTGGTTTGACAAAGGATAATAGCCAAGGAAAATGACTTGAATGCTTTATATGAAGACAAGTTTAACAATGTTCCCTTCCAATGGCCAACTATCTAACCGTGTTTGTAACCTATTCAGTGAACAAAGAAGATGGAGACTTCCAGAAAATTAGCCTAAACAATGTATGTAGGCCACCTTTATTTATGCTAAGAAAGACATCACATGTTCATTTGAAGAGGCATTATCCATATCCTAATGTGGTTATTCCAAATAAATTGTGCATTTGAAAAGCAAGGGAAATGCACATGACAGGCAAAGCGTCTAAGCATAATTGAAATTCACTCTAAATGCAGAAAGGGTCAGTGCCGTTTCTAAGCTATAGACCTTGTTTGGAATTCCTATGCTCTGCCTTGTTTCTATTGCAAAATTAAACCTACTAAGGAGAATCAAAATGATTTCCTCTGTATCCATAGAATGTTTCTTCATTGTATCGTTAGTACTCCTTGAGTGTTCATTTGTGCCTTGTATTAATTATCTAAAATATTAACCTGAGCTCAAGAAAGAAAAAGTTAAGGACATAACATTTTTAATACTAATCTCAAGTGCTATATGATTCATGTCATTTTATAGCAGAATATTCTGGCCATTGCATGTGGAGTAAATAATCTCTAATCAGACATTATAAAAATAAACTAATGTTGCTGCCTGATAATCTGGTGTGCCCCAAGATTTTTATGACAATATACATTTTCTCTGCAGGATTTCTTTCATCACTTAGGATTCAGAGAGATCCTCATTTTCTCATTAAGAATTTAACTATTAATCCAAGCAACGGTGATACATATCTTTAGTCTGAGAACAAGGCAGAGGCAGATGGATCTCTGTGAGTTCGAGGCCAGCCTGGTCTACAGAGTGAGTTCCAGGACAGCCAGAGCTACACAGAGAAGCCTTGTCTCAAAAAATAAAAACAAAACAAAAAAGAATTTAACTATCAGATAATTTTTAATCTCATTTTCTCTCTGAGAATTTTAACCTCATTTCTCCATGTATAATTTTATAATACCAAATAAGTAAACTAGACCCTTTTATTTGGAAATTAAGCTAAAAAAATAAATCTCTACCATCTGCCCTTATTTGTCCTTCTTTCTAGCAGTTGACCTTTATATTAATTTTAATAGAAAGCCTTTTCACTATTCAGTAAGTTTTTAATAACCTGGGAATGAACTTAGAATTAGGATGCTCATAAAATAGTCTTGGCTTCTTTCTCTTTTGGGGAAAAGTTGTTCAATTACTAAGTTTGCAGATTTCTTTCAAATGATACAATAGGCATGTAACTTTGGTGGATGGGCTTCTAAGCTCTTTCATAAAGTAGACTTCGTTCACAGTCTGTTTTTTGATTATTTTTGCAAAGTGCAGAATAAGAGTTCTGAATGTGATTTGATTTGTGAAATGTGTGTATGTTGTCAAATGTGCACTGATATTCGTATGAGAATTGCCAGACTTCAGTGAATCTGAGATGGAATGTTAGCACTGATTATTTGTCTAATATAAACGGTCCTAAATTAATCAAGTAACCCAGCAAATTAATCAATCCTAAGCAACTTTTTATTTCCCTTCACCATTGGCCAGATTGCAATTTTCAAACGCTATTAATTTAGTGTTTGTGTGTGTGCGTATGTGTGCACTCACACACATCCCATAGCAGTATATGGAGGTCAGAAAACGTATAGAAGTCTGTTCTCTTATTCCACCACATGGGTTCAGGGCTCAAAGTCAGGTCATCAGGTTCTGCAGAAACCCTTTACACACTGAGCCTTCCTGCGGGTCAGTTTGCAAACAAACAAATAAACAAAAGGTATGCAGAAAGTACCAAGCATATAACTTTTTAAAAACACCTTCTTCTTGCTTATAAACAAATATATTAGTTTGGATTATACTGCAGAACATTATTAATGGACAAACTGAACATAGAAAACATTTTAAGTGGTAATTCTAAATTTATCAGAAATTTCTCTATTAGGACTTTTAGTTCAAGCCTCTTTGGGGCACTTTTATATTTCTTACATTAATACTCTTACCAAAATATTTATTTTGGTGTGAGAAATAATTTCAAGGTACCTAACATTAAAATTATGAACAAGCAATGAGGTATGATATTGCTCACAGTTATTTAAATATTGTTTACAATATTGGGCTCAATAAGTACCGGGCAATATTATTGCCATTAAAGCACTTTAAATAACAATTCATCGTGTTCATCGAAAAGACTTGAATATGTAATATTAAGTCACAGACACTTCTTAGCTTCCAATAAGCAAAGCAGGGCTTTGTGAAGATAGCTAGGTACTTATTAATAGTCCGTGAGATTTTTATTACTGTTTAGAATTGATCAGTGTGGTTATAAATCAGCATTCCTTGAGTCTCAGGCAGAAATAAAAGAAGATGCTGCAGGGTTTTGCACTGAGCAATCCAAACACTTCCACTGTGTTGTAATCCCCCATGTACTCACCAACAATTTCAGCTCCTGCAGGCAGTTAGGTTTAAAGCACAGGAACCCTTGACTCTGTGAAGCTGAATGTCAACACAATGTCACAGGAAATGCAAGCAATCAAAAAGTCAACATGATTTGTCTTCTTAACTCCAGCAGCCCTGGCCTGCTAATTTGACTTGCTAGATTTTTGTCACAAGTCATGGTTAGCAGGAGGTGAAAGGATATTGGGGAGGTAACACCTGAGATTAGAACACGGTTTGGGTACAGCCTGTGAACATCCACGGGACTACTGAGGGGGGGAATTTAATTATCTGTCACTGAGTCTTCTTCCTAGAAACTTGTTGATACAGGAAGAAATAGAGTCTGCTGTTAAACCAAAACAACATTGAGAAATATATAAGCTTTAGTGTGCAAGGATAGGCAGAAGGGACAAAGGGTGGAACACAGCAGAGCTGAATCCATAGCAGGTATCCTCAGGGCTTCCAGATGCCGCCGACATCTTAACGACGCCAAGATTCTCTGGATAGAGTTCCACCCACCCGGTCCAATTTTATCTTTTGTTTTTTAATATCACAGTTTTTTATTGATTCTTTGGGAATTTCACATCGTGTACTCCAATCCCATTCATTCCCCAGTCCTTCCGTGTCTGCTCTCCACCCTTGTAGTAGCCTCCCTGACAAAAGAAACAGAAACAAGACAAAACAAAAAATTCTACTCCTCCATCTTACCCACCTCTCCACCACATACTCATTTGTCATAGAGGCATCGCAAGCTGCAGTGTGTCACTCAGTCTACCCTTTTGCCCAGGCAGCTGTACTTGCAAATGTTCGTTGAAATGAGTTGTTGGTCTGGTTCAAAGCCTCTGGCCTCTGCTTCATGATCAATACTGGACCCTCACCAAAACTCCTCTCAGATAGCCTGCTGTGGCCCTGAGTCATGGAGATCCTATGGCTATGGTTCTACAGGTCTGGTAGCTTCACATACTGCAGCGGGTCATAGATAGGGTAGATGTTGGGGTGGGCCAACTCAAAACCCTGGAATCAAAAGCACTTAGTACATGTGGAGCAGAAGAATGGGTGTGTATTAAAAAATGCATATGCCTGGATCCTAAATCTTGAAGATAGGACCGTAAATCTACATATTTATTGTGTTACTCAGATCAAATGCATTCAAATTGAACTTTTCAGAATGTGTTTTACATGTATGGGTTTAAAAAAAAATAGTACAGTTTCCTGGAAAAATAGCTCAGTCAGTAAAGTGCTTTTCACAAAATCATGAGAACCTTCGGTTGAGTTCCCCAAATCCACAGAAAACCCAGGAGTGACAGACAGCACGTGTCTTTTATTCCAGTGCTGGGGAAATGGAGTCAGGGATTCTTGGAGCCCTTTGGCCTTCTAGCCTAGGCAGATCAATGAGCTCCAGGTTCTTCGAGATACTTCCAGCCTACTCAGATCAATGAGCTCTGGGTTCTTCAAGATATTAAGATGGAGTATGACTTAGGGTTTCTATTGCTGTGATCAAACACTGTGGTCATAAGCAATTTGGGAAGAAAAGGGTTTATTTGCTCTTACAGATTGTAGTTCATCATCTGAGCCTCATAGTGGGCAGGAACCTGCATTCAGGAACTGAAGCAGAAGCCACAGAGAAGGGCTGCTTACTGTCTTGTTCTCCATGGCTTGCTCAGTCTGCTTTCTTAAAGCACCCAGGACCACCA
Source organism: Peromyscus eremicus (assembly GCF_949786415.1). Classification (NCBI taxonomy): domain Eukaryota; kingdom Metazoa; phylum Chordata; class Mammalia; order Rodentia; family Cricetidae; genus Peromyscus; species Peromyscus eremicus. Next base: position 14,063,687 of record NC_081429.1, on the reverse strand, counting down.
GCCCAGAAATGGCACCACCCACAGAGAACTGGACCCTCCCACATCAATCATCAATCAAGGAAATGGACCACAGGCTTACCCATGGTCCTCTGGTGGAAATATTTTTCAACTGAGATTCCCTCTTCCAAAATGACTCAAGCTTGTGTCAAGTCGATATAAAACTAGACAGCATAGACAGAAATTGAGGAAGACACATAACATCTACCATTGGCCTCTACATGTGTATGTGTGTATGCATGTGCACACAGAAACATAAGCACTTATAGTCTGTGTGCTAAGACCTAGAAATTGTTATTAAAAAAACATTGATTCCTTACTGATTTTGTAGAAAACTATAGCTAGTGTGCTTCACAAAGGGGACTGGATGATATTCTGCCTTGAAATTTGAGCTTTTAACATATGAATTTATTCCATAATTAGCCTCCTAGGATTTTAATAATGGTAATTATCTACTCTTTGTGAATATTTCTTCTCTTATTGGTAATGTAATATTATATTTCAATGTTTCAAGAAAACGATTCACCTTAGCAATAAAATAGAAGAATTTTTAAGAAATTTGTCAGAACTGTTATACCAGTAAAAAAATTTAAGAATACCTTTCTGTTTTCTGAGCATAATGATACCATGTCTCAGTTCTGCAGTAGAAACACGGTACTAGCATTTCCTGTTTACACTCTTCCTTATTCTTCTGTGTATTAACATAATGAGACAAAGCCCATTGGCAAAGAAGCTCATAAAATACAACACACCAGATATGATAGGACTCAGCTTATACAACAGCAGTCACTGCAACTTTTCTGAGCTCTTCCACTGATTCTTGCAACACAACAAATATTCATGAAAAATAGAAACCCAGGAAATCTGTAATGGAATGGATTCCTCAATATATATCCTAAGGCCTAGTAGTGATACACTTTATTTGTTGATAGAACTAAATCCATATAAAAAAATAAAGTGTTTAGAACTTCTTAAATATGAAATGGGAATCGTTAAAGATCATTAAACAGGGAAGTGGTGTGATTTAGTTTTTGTTTTAAAAAAAAATCAACTGGCTTCTCTGTAAATCATAAAAGGATATGAATTTAGAAGAAAAGCATTGAAAAAGCTGTTGCAATAATCCAGATTTTAAATATTTGTTTATGTATTATACATGTGCTGTGTGTGCACTTGGAGACAGAATAAGACAAACTTGCTGGTGAATGGGAAGAGTAGGTTAAGGAGGAGGATCTAAGACGATGCACAGAAGTTTGATTGTATCTGAGTGGATGGAGATGCCACTGATGGAGACTAGACAGCTTCATAGGAGAAAATTGATGCACGAGTCACCAAGGACTCAGGTGGAGACATTAGTTTGAGTAAAATTCCAGCTTGATTTTCAGGAGGACACATCTACTTAACTATGTGTCCCTTCTTACCATATGAGATTAAGAAATTCAGGAGTGAAGTTATAAACTTTAGATTTGAAACAATGATGTTAAAGACATGTGGTGATATTTTATTTGTGCTGAAATGTGATGATATTTTAATTTGTGCCTGGAGATTAGAGGAAATAGCAAACCATTTTAAGTAAACAAAGAAGTCAGGCAACAAGGATAGATACGCCCTTAATCCTATCACTTGGCAGGCAGGATCTCTGTGTGTTCAATGTCACACTGGAAACAGAGCCAGGTGTGGTGGCACACGCCTTAAATTCCAAAACTAGTTAACCATGGAGGTCCAGAGGTCTGTACAAACAGACAGGAAGTGACAGAGCTGTGTAGGAAGAGGAAGTGATATAGCTGAATGGAAAGAGCAAATCAGATGGCAGAACGCAAGGTGTATAGATGTGGGTAGATAGGCAGTAACTCACATTTGGAAGCTGCAGAGTTGGTGAGGTAAGGTGGCTGTTTCTCTGATCTCTCTAAGGCTTTCACCCCTATATTTGACTCCGTGTTTTTTTTTTTTATTTAATAAGACCATTTTAGAAATTTGTCTACAAAGACATGGAAAAAATTTCTCAGGAAGAGAGTTGATGATGAAATAAAAGGAATGTCAAAGATTAGACTACGCAAGGGATGGTCAGCCAATTTTTCAGAAGAGGAACTAATGGACCATTACAGTGTCAGGGTGGTGTGGCTTCATGAAGCTGAAATCCCATAGGAATAGATACAAGAGGAATGAAGTGCTTCTCTTCTGCGTGAAATGATACTTAGTATATGAATGGACTGAGAACCAAGAAGTGACTGAGTTATAGCAATCTAGGTATCAGTCGTAACCTAGACAAGAGTCCTGTCAATGGAGTCCAAGGAGATAATAGGCTGTTTGAAGGGAAAAAGATGAAAGGCGAAGAGTGTTGAGTCAGAAAACAGTCAAATTGTTCAATATGTGTTGTTGTCTAGATACATGACAGCTGATGGAGAAGTCAAGCTGAAGAGAGAAATTGACACTTAGGCAGAGGAGATAATAAATGCAAAGAAAATGGTCCAGAGATACTTACATCATCAGGAAATGCTTACATCATCCACAAAATAAGAAATTTGATAGAGTATGATACCAATGCAAAGAAATTTGTCATGTTGATTGGAAAGCAGAGAGACTCACGGTCAGCTTCATTTTAGCATAAACTAAGTGGTAAGTTCATCCTCCCCCGTGTAGGAAAAAGGGTGGTAGGAGGCTGAGGAAGAAATAAAAACTCTTGCTTAAGAGAGAGGAAATAAGAAAGTGTTATCAATTTTTGCAGGGAATCTTTGGGATAACTATAGCATCTCCATATGAAGTTAAAAAAAGTTTTATTATGATTTGTATGAGGATTTTATTATGATTTTTCTAATGATAACAACTCTAAATCTTTTTCAAAAATGTAGAATTCTTTAAGGTTGTAAAAACATTCTTCCTCTCCCTTAGTTATTTTCTTTGAGGACTCAAAGATAGGTTTGTTAGGATTTTTTTTTTAAAGAAAGTAGAGAGAATAGATAAAGCATTCAAATAATTGAAAGTCTTGAAGAAGGGGGTCACATGGGACAAAAATACAGAAACAGCAGTCGGAGATACTAGGGAACAGCAAGCTCCTCCAACCCCGCATTTTATTAAGGTTCAGTAGACAATGTGGTTGCAGCATACTGTGCTAACCAGACAAATAGAGATACACTTTGCTTCCAATACTGTAGGATTAATTATACCCTTCAGTCTGCTCATGTGACTCATATAAGCCAATTATTCTGGGCACTGCCATGAGCTAACTTTGGTGCCTCTTGTAGAAGCAGAAAAATGTATTCGTGTAGGGGAAATTTTCAACAATTTGTGTTATAAAACCAGAAATTTTATTATCTGACAACAAATCAAATGCATTTAGACACAAGAAAGGGCACTATAGTAAAACGTAATTAGGCGCATGTTGGCACAGACCATCAAATTCATATATGCATGCATATTTATATGCCAAGCACTGTGCAAAACACTGGGTACACACTGAACAGTACATTAAATTTTCTGTAACAAAGTTGTGCTTTCTCACAGCTAAAACACAAATCAACTGTAAAATTTCACTGTATGAGTGGAAGCAATCCATGGCATCTAAACCATGTGTGTCTGCTCAAAAAGAAAGTTCAGCTAATTCCTAATAACCTGGGTCTAGATCCAGTTCATCTGAGTCTCGGTTTCTCATCTTCAAAATGACAGCCTTGTATGAGATGACCTTGAAGTCACTGTACAGTGCTAGTTTTAAATGTAATTTATTAAATGTGCACATACAGTATTACATAAAGAGTAACTGGAGTCATTTGACCAGAATGATTTATAGCATTTTCTATTGTGTTTTTTTTTTTAAGACAAACCCTTCAAGAAGAACATATTCCCATTTCTATCTCAGAGGTAAAGAAAACAGCTTCACAGAGATTGTAAGAAGTGTTGAATAGGCATTTGAGCCAGAACAAGCCCAGATTTCGTGAGTCTACATCCAAAGGGTTCTCTGCTGAATGTAATGGGACTACCTCATTTTCTGATCCCACTGTATAGAACCATAAAGAAATAATTTATAAACCACACAAGTTCTTTTGAAGCATTTTCAAAGTTTGAAAACCCAATATACATATATGACAATGATAACAAATTAAATTCCCACATTGTCTTCCTAAGGAAAAAATATTGCTTATTCTATCAGCTATAAGAACTTATTCATGCTCATGGGGGGGAGAGAATAGAAAAGACAGCTGGAAGTGCCAATAAATGTCTATTTTTCCAGAGAATAAAGGTTCTCTAAGGAAGAAAAAAGTTAGAATGCAAAAAGTTATAACACTGCCATACTTTTTGGAATATGGAGGATTTGGAATCAATAGATACCATGATGTGAAGGATGAGGAGAAAAATAAGTTGAGGGGACTCTAAGAACATTTTTACTAAAACTAGCCATAAGCCAGCCCCATTTAATTTGGAGTAATAAGCATCTTGGCTGATTGATCCATAGACAGAGCTTGCTCAAACCTGCACATAAAACTGCCCTGTTCCTATCCATCCAAGCTGCCTTCCTTGGATTGTGGAGATCACTTAATCATTGTCAAGCACAAAGGCAATGAAAATCAGGTGTAGCTGTACACAAAGACAGATGCCTGCCAACAGCACTACCTGAGTAGTTAGGAGAGCACCTTCTCCTAAATTCCTCTTTCCAATGTTTGCTGTTACTGAAGACATCATCAACAGTGAATAAAATCCTTTGTTTTACAACAGAGGTAAAGAATTTTGTCTGCTAGGAAGAAAGGCCAACTCTGCTAATGTGTGTATCCAGTCTCATGGTATTTAAATATAGTATGTAGGACAATAGCATAACGGAGGCAAAACAACTCCCTTTCACCACTTAATTGAATGAGGCTAAAAATCTAATGACTTTAAACCTAAGTAAAAATCACAAAAGCTAGAGTCTTCTATTAGTATAAGAAAAAGGTAATACAAAACTAATCAATTAAACAGTGGAGGGAAAAGGGAATTATCCTCTTGCAGAGGACCCAGGTTTGGTTCCCAGCACCCACATGGAAACTAGTAACAGTCCATGGGTCTAGTTCCAGGAGATCTGACAACCTTTGTTGCCTCAGCAGACACTAGCCATTTATGGGGTGCATATACATATGTACAGACAAACACTTATACTCATAAAATAAAAAATAATTAAATTCATTAAACAATGTAACTTTACAATTTGCATCCTAAATACCTAAAATCCTGTGTTTGTGCTTGTATGTGTATATGTTATATATGCTTGAATTTTGACATGTTATGTCTTATTTCAATAAGTTGTTGAGATATAACTAAATAGGAAGATAAAATATTCTTAGGACAATAACATATAGTCGAAGTAGAATACTACAGAAAAGCCAGACAAAGATAGAATGGTAGCAAGTTGATAAATAAGTTAATTCATAATTTGATGAAATCTAAATTCTGACTGAAAATAACTTCAAGTTTGGTACTTTCAAAAGGTAGAGATAAACGAAGAGATATACATCTCCCAAAAATGAGAAGGAAAAGAAGAAAGGCCTATAGGAAATGGAAACTCTTGAATACTACAGTATGTAAGTGCAATTTGATGCTTTGGTGAAGGGTATGTACAAAATTAACTACATCTGTATATACTTTGTTCATTATCGGAGATATTGGTAAGAAGAGAAAATATGTATTAAGAAATGCTATAAAATAGTTTAATGGCTTTGTCTTAGTTAGGGTTTTATTGATGTGAAGAGACAATGTGACCCTTAGCACCACTGTCTTCCATGCTCCTACTAGGATGGCCCACGAAGCTCCACTTAAAGCATTCAACTGCTTTTCTAACCTGAACTCCCAAAGTCCACATTCCTGCAAACAAAAACATGGTCTGGCCTCTCACAGCAATACACCACTCCTGGTACCAACTTTTGTCTTAGTTATGGTTTTATTGCTTTAAAGAGACACCATGACATCAGTAACTCTTATAAAGGAAAATATTTAATTGTAGCTGGCTTACAGTTCAGAGGTTTAGTCCATTATCATCATGGCAGGAAGCATGGTGGTGTGCAGGCAGACATGGTGCTGGAGAAGTATCTAAGAGCTCTACACCTGGATCCACAGGCAACAAGAAGAGACAGTGGCCCACTAGGCCTAGCTTGAAATTTGAAAACTCAAAGCCCACCCCTAGTGACACACTTCCTCCAGCAAGGCCACACCTACTGCAAGGTCATACATCTTAGTAGTGCCACTCCCTATGACGAAGCATTCAAACACATGAGTTTATAGGGTCCATTCTTATTCAAACCACCACAGGCTTTGACCTCTATAAATGCATTTATACATTCAGTATTATTCATCTTTAATATAGGCTAAAAAGATTTAAATAGAATATTTACTTATTTAGACATAGTCAGTTAAGCTCCCACCTCATTATTAAAATCTGCTGTTAAAGCATTGCTGTATAACTTTCCCAATTAGTCTTCTGCAGGCTCAACATAGAAATGGGGTCACCCAAAACTTACTGGAAATGTAAAATTATCAAGTGCTACGGATTATATACCAAATTGCTCTTGGTGTAATGCATTATTTTGAGACTTAATCATAATCTTCAGGTCTGGAAGGTAATCTGTCAGTCTATAAACTGTTACCATGTCTATGATTGATTGTAAATGGGCTTAGAGAGACTTTTCTCTCTGTCTCCTCTCCCATGGCACCCACATTACAGTCTTCAAATTTAAGTGGATTCATGGAAATTGTCCTGGTAACTGCCAAGAGTGAAGTCCTTCCTTCAGGACTGAAGAGTGCCAAATGGAGTGGTCAGAGTCTTCAAGTCCTGGAGTATTCTTTTTCTCCTTTTCCTGGGAAAGGGCATTTCCTCTCCGTGTAGGGATTTATGTGACTATGCATATTGTATATGCTATGTAAATAGATGTATACTATGTTTAAATCTGTAATGTTTAAGACAAATTTATTTTTAAAAAATTACCAATTTTTAACTTAATCAGCTTGTTAAAAAAATATCCCTTTTGAGGAACCAGTGAGATGGTTTGGTATGTTTGCCACCCAAGTTTGTGACCTGAGACTCATCTCTGTGTCAAACTGATTCCCTCAAGTTGACCTCTGACTTCCATATGCATGTCATGGTGCACACACACACACACACACACACACACACACACACACACACACACAATCAATCAATCAATCAATCAATGACAAAATATATTTAAGCTATCTCTGTGAACATCTGTTTCATTGATTGTCAAGGCACTAGTGGCTATTGTCATTCTTCTGTTTTCTTTAACAATCTCCTCATGTATTATTTGAAATACAATATGGTATCTTCATATTTTGTCCATGGTAGTTTGGATAAGAACAGATGTCTCATGTCCATGTCAACAAACTTCATAGAGTAAAAGCAAAATAGCACTTTGAAGTAGAAGAACACAAGTTACCAGTTGACATTCCCTGGATTATACGTGGTCTCTTCATGCATTGTATTCAAGCTTTAGAGAAATTTTTAGTAGTGTGAGCCAATCCTAAAGAATTAAGTGACTTTGAAAAAATACGAACAGAGATTCTAGTACTTTCTTAGAAAACAAGAGAATGTGGCAGTAAGCAATCTCTTTCCCCCACAGCAACTTTTGGCTAGAACTAAATATGTGTACCAAGCCTATTTTATTTGTAAACATTGTCTGGATACCATAGGAGTTTGCATTTGTGAAGATACTCTTTAAAAAGTATGAGGTTCCCAGCACTCGGGAGGCAGAGCCAGGTGGATCTCTGTGAGTTCGAGGCCAGCCTGGGCTACCACGTGAGTTCCAGGAAAGGCGCAAAGCTACACAGAGAAACCCTGTCTCGAAAAACCAAAAAATAAATAAATTAAATAAATAAATAAATAAATAAATAAATAAATAAATAAATAAATAAATAAAAAAAAAGTATAAGGTAATAGAATCTATGTGATGTGTTTGAAAGGCATTCTATAGGTCATACTGAGTTCTTTTCCAAGCTCTTTACCAACATTTTTAAATCTATGAAATTATATGGAGTTTGACATAGCCTGTAGATTAATATTAGATTAAAACTTCAGGACATGTCAATTTGTTTCTTATTAGGAAGTTGCATTAAAATTTTAGTGGCATACATTTTTTTGAAGCATGAATTTCTCTCCAATTCAGAAGTTGTCTTTGAATAAAGCTTAATTAAGTTTATTTTCTAAACTACGAGTGTTATTTTATGTATCCAAGGATACTTAATTTAAAATAAGACATTCATTTGAAATGGATTTTCGTGAAAACTGAGGAAAACTGTGTTACCCAAAATACTTACTTCCTATATTCATCCTATGATTTGTAACATCTGCTCTTTAAGTGGACATAAAACATTTTTCCTTCCTTTTCCTTCCTTTTTAGGTACGTCTCAGCCATCTGGTCAAGCATGTCAAAAAAATGTGAAAGATTTTGAAAAGGACATAAAGGGACACACTTCAGAGGCTGTGTTTCATCAGACTGGGGCATTAGGGAAATTGAAGGAAAATGGAGATGAGTGTGTATCTACTTCTATAAATGGAAAACAGAATTCCTCTTTTCTCCCCAAAGATGAGAAACAACCTCCATCTGACAGCAAAATACACAAGAGGATAGAGAATGATGACCCTCCTTCAGCCATCTCTTATGCACTAGAGGAAGTCTTACCAGTGGCCATGTTTAATGACTGTGAAAAATCGTTATCGGGGAAAATTACAACACTGGATTTCCCAAACACAGTAGAAGCCTTAAAGCCAACAAAAGGCAAATTTGTTACAGAAGTCAAATGTGGAGCTTTCAATGTACAAGTGGAAACCACAAAAAGTGTTTTGTATAAAACAGGAGCTCAGTTTCCAATGAAAAAGCGATGCCCAACATGTCACCAGCATTATTCTGTTCAGCAAGCACAGAGAGGCTCCACAGCTCGGGGCCACTTCCCTAAATACAGATCTGTATTAGCAGAAGAGTTCAAGCACAAGATACCATCTGCATGCAAAGGAGAGGTTTCTAGAAGTGAGATCCCTTCAATAAACATAAACATTGCAGGAAAAGAAATAATGGTTGAATATGCAAGTAAAAAACAGAACATATTCATCAATGTATCTCACCCTAAAAGCATAGGAAAATCGACAAAACATAGAAAAAGTTCCTTGAATCAAACCACAAAAGAACCTTGTCAGTCTCCTTCACAGCCTGCCATAAATCTCCCTGAAAACTGCAGCCTTGAAAACCAGAACCAGAGTTCATATGGTTTGCATGACGTTCCCTGTAGTGTGAATATTGTCCAGAAAGAGGATTCAGACAAAATTGTGGTTTCTCTAAGCTCATCTCTCAGGAGGGAGAAAAAGAAACCCAACACACTGCCTTCTGCTTCAGATGATTCAGAAGAGAAAGATTCTGCCACATCTCAGCAGAAGGTCCTTCAAATTATTCAAGACAATCCCCCAAAGCAACATTTCTTTACAGCTGACTCTTGTCTTCCTACCTCATCTGAAACCTTAAGGACCACAAGTTTAAATAATATGGATTTAAATAAAATGTCTTTTGAGAATTCTAGGGATGTGGATAAAGAGAGAAAAAACAGCTCTCATGAAAAGGAAAATATCACCTCGGATTCTCAAGTGTGGCCATGCACAGCAGGAACAAATGGTCCCCTAAGTACTATGGGTGGTGTAATTCCCATCCAGGATGCCTCAGACTCTGAATTTTGTCCTTTGTCTTTTCTAACCATGCAACTCTTGGGAGAAAAAGCAGCCAACACCAGCTGCAGAGGAGACAGAACTCTACCAGCAGAAGACTGTGACAAGCCAAGTTCTTCTTTCTCTGTCAGTGAACGTGTTCTGAAGCCTTCTCCTTTGCTCAGTCCATATCACCAGGGCACAAGACATTCAGAACTTGTAGAGACTTCTGAGAACACATTTTCCTTTAGCCAATATATTGGGGTTGAGACAGAGCAGGAGAAAGTACATGGTGATGTGACTTACAGAGACATTAATGAGGCTGTGTTACACAGTGACTCTTCTGCAAACGCACAGCTATTGGAAAGCAAGAGCACACAGACTGCAACTGTCGGGCTTGCACCCTGCAGCAGCCTAGCTTCGAAGAGCCCACTTCATGGCGATATACACAGCTCTGTGGGATGGGATCCAACAGAGGACCCTGCAAATCATGTAGAGACTGAAGCGCCAGTTCTGGCCTCCATAACTGATGAGTTCGAGCAGAGAGTTGCCACTCAAAATTGCAGCGAAGACACAGTTGATTCTAACTGCCCCACGGCAATAAGAAACCCTAGAGAGTCAACAGGCTCTCAGGAAAATGTCGAAATACCAGTGGTGAACAGTATGTGTTATGGAGATTTTGAAGACCTAACTGGTGAGAATCAGAATGAAATCTGTTCTCAAATGGACTTTCCACCAGACTCCACTGGGTCTGCCTGTACAGGACATGCTACAGAAAAGCTGTTTCTTATGGATAAGACACTAACCGGTGACACAGCTCCAAATAGTAGTGAAGGTGACAAAAGTCTTGGACTCAACAACTTTGAACAGGAACCAGCAGAATGCCAAAGGACTGTATCAAGGGGACACCCTGAAGAAAGTGAGAACAAAAGTGACCCCACAGAAACTCCCTGTCACCCTGTGGACATATTGCTGTCGCCACAGAGCCAAAAGGCTCTGAAAGGTACAGTGGGTTAAACAGAGTTTTAAGCTTGTATTATCGTTATGTGTGTGAGCCTTGAACAGTCTTGGGTGAAGTACTTTTGACTGCTTGGGATTTTTTTCTCCTTATTGGCAAGATGTGTTGAGTATTTCAGACTTAGACAAAAATGAACAAGACGATATCTATCAGCCTGTCTCTTTCCATTAGAACCAACTCTACCCATAAGTACTATGTAGAAAAGTCGCCATAGCTGCAGCTTTAGTATAAAATAAATTTTTTCTCTTTAAAAGATCCATATATTGGCAAATCAATTTTGTTGAAAACATTAGCCTGTGCCACTCATAAATAAACTACTATTTCTTCTAATCTTGCAAGGTAAGCATGTTTAAAAGAATAGGAAAAATGTGCTTGTAATAAAATGTGTTCTCAAACCTTGCTTGCTGTAGGGTTGCATGGGCAGGGTCATTCATGTCTCTAGGCCATGTGAAATAGTCATTAAAGCGAAGGACAAAAAACAGAGACACCCTTAACTAATCCTGACTGAACCATCCGAAGGACCTTTAACTCCCACAGCCTTCTGACCTCCGTTTTGTGTTGCCTGGTCTTACTCAAACAACTGATAGAACCCAGGCACTCTTGAGACCTCAAGAAGGGCTAAGGTGGAAGCTTTTTCCTAAGTACATAATGCTGTCTGTCTGGTTTCAATCCTGGCACCGCAAAACATCGTTCTGGTCACTCCATAAAAGGTCTTTGTGTTTCTCAATGAGTCCAAATTATTTGATACTTCATGTTAGCATTATTCCATAGTATAAATTAAAATACATCCTGACTAAGTAAACGCTGCCTCCAGCATTGCAGATAGTATACCGAATATGCTCAGAAATGAGACTGAGAATGAAGAAACTTCTCCCTAAGGTTTTAATGGAAAAATTTTAAAGCAGGAGCAAAATTAATTACTCAAAAGTTTTTGAAATTTTTGGAGTAGAACTATAACACAAGAAGCATAATCTATTACATAAGTGCTGCCATAAAATGTGAAATTTGATGCATGGAAAATTAATCCTCTAAAAAGTTATATAAACTATACAATCCCCTACTTTGTATGAAAACCCTAATTGAAAATCTGCTCATCCCAGTGACTGCTTGCTAGGACCCACGCAGCTCCAGATACCAGGCCAGTCACATAAATTCCAAGATTTGTGTCAGTACATAGTGTTTTAGAACTGCAGGGGAACCTATAGTACAAGCACTAATGCCTCCTGGGGGGGGATAAATGCTCATCTGGATGAATGTCCCCCACAAGCTGCCTTTCCTATACCCAGAAGTATGTTGCACCCCGTACTGCCTCTCCCAACACTGTGTCAATTAAAAATCCAAATAAGAATCCAACCACAAATGAGATTACTCTCAATAACCTGAAATTGTCCTCACTTGGAAAACAACTGCAAACACTGTTCCCTGCCTTTCTGCGGCTCATCAAAAGTCTGTCCTACAATCTTTCGCTTCTTTTCCCCTGGATAAATCAGTTCCAGGCACTTTTGACCTGTGTGAACTTCTAGACCCTTGCCCACCATGCTTCTTCAGGCCCTTCACATGGGCTGCTTCTGCTATTTGGACCAGTCTTTCTCCATTTCTCAATAGGGTCATTCTTAGCTTGTCTCTTTATGTTATCTTCAGCACGTAGTAATCACAGTAAGAATGTCTCAGAAACCAGATTTAAAACTCTAATCTGAGTTGTCCTTGTTCCAGCCCAAGTTCATCATTTTTCCACATTTTACTCTCATGTATAACATTTTTTCTTTCAATGTTACATATTTCACTTGTTTATTTATGTTCTCTTTCTTTACTAAAATGTAGATTTCATGAAGGTTTATTTTTCTTCTCTGATGATTTATGTTTCTACAGCATTATATATTACCTGCCCTTTAGTATAAAGACTCAAGGAGTATTTATTGATCAAATGCAGGGAAGTCATACCAGGTTGCTCTGTGCAATGTCTTGTTCGCATACCCATGTACTTACATAGAGAAAACAGTTCAGCAATTAAAATAGTTACAGATACTATATTTAAATTTATAAATGTCTTCATGATTTTGATTTTCTTAAAACTAGGAATACTTTTATAATTTATCAACATTATTGTCTTGCCATCTCAGGCCAAGATTGCACAAAATTTCAGGGTATGAAGTGCTTTGAAAGACTTAGGTTGTTTCACCTGAAGTGAAAAAAAAAGTCTTTGTAAGCACAAACTGGTATTTTGCATTTTGCAAGTGATCCTTCCCCACTCAAAGTCTGTCAATGAACATGAAATTAAGAAACTTTGCCCTAAGACTGAGTGTGTCCAGAAGTAAGAGAGTTAGGACAGTGTAAAGGGAAGGGTATAAGCCTTAACCCTTTAAGAATAAAATACTAAGTTCTTTACCAGGTAAGTCTTAGTGTTCTTGGGGTAGAATTTCTTCAGCTAAAAATTATCTGAAATATATGTATAAGATCTATGCCAATGAACCAGAAAGTCTACATCATAAAAACATTAATGATAAAACTAAAACCAGGTCAACCTGAGAAAACAACAGACAATAAGAATTCAGTGATGTTTTATATGCTATAGACACATTCACAATTATACAGTGATTTATATGTAATGACACAAAATTATATACAGTATATACAATAGTTTAGTTTCCCATAGCTCTAAAAAAGTGAGTGATTCTAAGAGACCAGGTAAAAACTAGAGATTTGAGAAAGGTTGAGATAGCTGGGAATGAAAAGATGAACGAGAAGACATCCATTCTCTTGTACAAAGCAACAACTACTGAGATAACTTCCAACAACGTGACTTATGGTGAAGCCGGGACTTCCTACACATGTGATTATTAACATGTCTGCTGATGTGCACAGGCCCAGCCTGTCCCAGTTTCCACTGAAACTCTGTGCTTTCCTCCAGAGGTGCTTCTCCAGATGTGCATCTTTTCTCCTCCTTCACTTCCTGGATCCCCCATACTCTTAAGGGGACCACTTTCACACCCATTCTTAGGGTCTCCATCCAGTCACACAGCTCTTTATCAAAATATCAGTAATGAGATCATTTTGAAAGAACAAGTAGGTGAAGGCTGGAAAAGTCTGAGTCAAGGAATTGCATTTAATATAGTGGTGTGCCTTCTTCCTACTACTAAGATGTTGACTCCTGCTGTGTATGCTGTGTAAGATGGAAGGGCAAAGTGGCCCAGCTAGTCTTCTTCAAGAATTATAAGGGACATTATCCTATTCATGAGAGTAAAGCAGGCAAGATTTTGTTACTTGCTAAAGTCTCCACTACTCAATATGATTACATTAGGTCTTGCTTTCCAAAATACGAATTTCCAAGGGACACATACGTTTAAACTTGAACATTTGTTAAAACCTTTGTGTTTCATGAATTAATACATTGTTCTACTAAAATGAGAGTAGATATTTTGACAAAGGTCCTCCAGAAACTTTTTGTTTGTTTGTTTGTTTGTTGTTTTTTGAGACAGGGTTTCTGTTTTTCTGTGTACTTTTGGTGCCTGTCCTGGATCTCACTCTATAGACCAGCCTGGCCTCAAACTCACAGAGATCCCCCTGACTCTGCCTCCCGAGTGCTGGGATTAAAGGTGTGCACCACCACTGCCAGCCTCCAGGAACTTTCTTTGTCTGCATCCCAGCTCCAGCATATCGCCTGATTCAGAGAAAAGCTCAATGGCATATCCTGGATAATCATGGAATGGAGAGAGGCTCACATGTAAATAGAGATTATTGTGACCTAGATAAAAAACACCATGCCAAAACTATCTATTGAGTCAGGGTATATTAGGATTGCCAGTAGTACATTTGAATCTCAGAAGGTATTTTATATTTAAACCCAGATTAAATGACAGCTCTGCTCAACATAGTACAAGAGATTTAATTATTGTCCTGGTTTTTTCGCTTCCCTATTGCTGCAGTAAGTACTGACTAAAATCAACTTGGGCCATAAATGGTTTGCGTGGCTTATATGTTATAGGCAATCACTGAGGAAATCAGGGCAGGGGGGACTCAAGACACACCTGGATGCATAAACTTAGGTGGAGATGGTGGAGGAACCCTGCTTACGGCTTGTTCTCATGGCTTTCTCAGCTTCCCTCTTAACAACCCAGGACCAACTAGGGGTCGTACTGCCTACAGGGGGCTGAGCTCTCCCACATCAATCATTAATCAAGAAAATACCCCACAGACATACTGCAGTCCAGTCTAATGGAGGCAATGCTCAGGTGATGTCCCTTCTTCCCACGTGACTCTAGCTGATGTACAGTGAAGTTGGGCCAGATTTCCTCTGTGGTTTTTCCAAATCTAAGAACACCAACACGAGCAACAGAACAGGTGTAAAGCTTTATAAATGGTGGGATTCAATACTTCATATGATATATACATATATACCAAAGCATATTTAGTGCAAATTCTACCAATTTGAATATGTGAGGAGATTATAAAGGGAAACAAACACAAAATTATAAAAACTCATTTTTCCTAGGAGCACAATAAATAAAAAGTCAAGTTTTCAAGTCTATGTTGCTTCCCTTTTGTATAGTATCAACAAGTAAAATTTTAAACCACTCTAAACAAATGAAATTACTTTCTAGATTTTATGTTTTATGTTTATGCACTTCAGGTTTTTTAAATTTTTTTTTCAGTTTAATTGCATTGTGATATTTTACTGGTAATATTATTCACCTAATTATTTAATTACTTTGTTTGCAATGACAGAAAGCAACATTTTGGGATGGTATAAACCTATGTCTTAATATATATATATATATCTGTGTCTCTGTTGTCTCTCTCCAACTTAGCAAGTGGACCATGGAGGATCTGAATGATTTTTTTTTCTTTTTCTGCGCCTCAAAGACTATTTCATGTCCTATCTTGGAGCGGTGTCTCACTTTGATATTTAACGTATTTTAATCCAGACCAGAATTTGGAAAACAATAACCCCCGCAAGCTATCGCAGGAATTGACTCGAAGAGGTGAAAGAGCCAGTGACGGTTCCCAGGAAGAAGCCATAGACCAGTGGGCCAGAAGGAGGCAGCAGTTCAGGGACGGCAAGAGATGCAGCTCAGCTGGGGGCAGCTCTGTCTTCAGCAACTTCACTGAGGGCTCCAGTGAGTAGCACCCTGTGTTCCTAAGCAACCGCCAAGGCAGCCGCTCACTGTCTTAATTAAATTCCTTTCCCTTCATCTCTAGGACATACATTCTGATTGTCTGAACATGGTGATGTGGCGGTTATATGGTTTTTATTTATGAAAGATACTTCTTCAAATAATCAACTCTTCGTTACACATTAAGGAATTTCTACTTGGTAAATGGCTTTCAGAAGACACACGCAACAGCCTGCTGAGGCTTCTTTTCTCCTTAAACACTAAAATAACTAGCTATGGGGCCGTTTATAGAGTTAAATGTGTGCTTTTACTTTTTAAAAAAGATCTACATTTGTATATGAAATATACATAACCTAAAATGATAAGATCAATATTGCTGATTGTGAGAAATGTCTTCTTGTTTTAACATTTCGTAAATGAAATGTCTTCTAACAGAGCTGTATTTTCGTGAGACAGACTTTCTTCAGTCTGTAGTGTGTTACAGAAGCAGCATTGTACCTCAGCCTCACAAACAACGGCAGCTGAGAACGGACGATAAGCTATTACCGATGAAAATTGACTAGAGTAAAACATGAATTAATACATGGGGTGAGGGTTAGTACATTTTGTAGCTACTGCAACTAATATGGATCTGAGATTGCAACCGTCAATATTAAAGGAGGCTTGGCTAACTAGTAGGTATGTGCTACTTGCAAATTATTTACAAAAGCAAAGTGCTTTTGAGAAAACAAAATTCGTACCAAAATCTCAGGGAACTATGATTGATTTTTTTTTTAAAGGAAGAAAATAAAAAGGTGCATTGTTGTGCTGCAGCAAATGTTGTTATGAAAAGACAGTAGTGGGAATAGTGGGTTGTGCCCTGTAGAGAAGCGGGTGGAATGACCCACATGTCAGCATAGGTAGCTGTCATTCATTTCCCAGAACGAAACAGAAGCATGACAAAGTCTAAGGGTTGAAAGAAGCCATACACCTGTGGGAAAAGATTATAAGTAATGTAATAAAATCAAATACTATGTTATTTCCAGCACAAAACTTCATATTCATGTGACCACAAAGGACGAACTTTTAGATGTTTTATTTTGTGGTGAGAGTTTTTATTCTTGTCCTTTGACCTGTGCCTAATTCTTCAGGTCTTTCTTTGTGTTGGGCAGTAAGGAACTAAAATTAGAATTGTAGCATTTATACTCTGCATATACTGCTGTGTTTGAGCCTTATCTCTGTTATTGTTTGTATGCACTTGAAATACCTACCCAAGAATGCACATCTCTTATTAGACTCCCAAAGCTCTGATCCTAACACATCACTAATTAGTTCTAATATTTATTTTCTAAATATTATTTTTATTTTCCACCTTCTGTTCCACTTTTACTTTATCAACTGTTTTATTTACATTTTATACAATCTTAAACACGTTTTAAAAAATATATTGTTAATGCTTAATATGTTTCAAAGCTCTCCCTCATCACTGTTTTTTTTTTTGTTGTTTTTATTTCTAACAGGATTTATTAGTTTTCTTTCTTTAGTAAAAGCCTAATAACTTTTTCAGGAAAAGTCATGTAGAAAGAAAAATTGATTTATTATATATCTTAAGGTGTTATTGCCCTCTTAATTTTTAGTGGCAATTTGGTATAGAATTCTAGATTCAAAGCATGGAAGAAACTGGGTCATTGCCCTATTAACAGTGGTGCTAGTGAGAAATTTCAGTTCAATATGGTTTTCATGACTTCTGTCATTAATCCAGTTTTGTTTTGGGTAAATTAAGGATTTTTCTTTTCATCTTTATTATTTTGTTTAACTTCTCTTATGAATTTCAGAACACGTATTTTAAATACATTTTCATGTTTGGCCCCATGAGCTCATTCATATTTCCTCACTCATAACTGTCTTTAACTTGTAGATTCTCAGCTATTAGTTTTTCTACTTTCTTCCCTTTGTCTTCTTGTCTGTGTCCTACTGGCATTATTTCGTATGGACAGTTAAACTTTTGGATCCATTCGCTGCACATATTAACACCTTTCTACAATGTTTTTCCTCATCTGTCCTTGCCACAGTCCCTGACAGTTCCAATGTTCTGTCACCTTAGCAATTCAGCCCACATGTAAGTCCTTCTTAATAGGTTGTTAGCCTATTGTTTTAAAATGTTTGTCTCCTTTTTTACAGCTCAATTTTTTTTTTTTAAATTATTTCATGGGCCGGTTAGTCTTCTGAGACAGGGTCTCTCTGTGTATACCAGGCTGGCCTAGAACTCGCAGTGATCCTCCTGCCATAACTCCATTTTCAATTTTTATAGACTAACTACTTTTTGGATGATTCTCATTTTTATGCCTTTGAGAATATTAACTGATTTGTATGAACTTTTAAGCTGATTATTGGTAAACTACTAAACTACTTCTGCTAATGCACATTTCACATTGGCTGAGTTTCTTTTGTCTTTCTTTGGGTTTCAGTTGGGTATTTCAGTGGTGGTATTGTGTTCCCCAAAATATTGTGCACCCTGATAAACTTATCTGAGGTCAGAGACAGAACAGCCACTAGATACAAAGGCTAGAAAATGGTAGCACTCACACCTTTAATCCTAGCATTCCAGAGGAGAAATCCCTCTGGATTTCTGTGAGTTCAAGGCCACATTGGAAACAGCCAGGCATGGTGACATATGCCTTTAATTCCAAGAAGTGAGCCTTTAATCCCAGGGAGTGATGGCAGAAAGGAAAGATATATAAGGCGTGAAGACCAAGAACTAGAAGCATTTGGCTGATTAAGCATTTGGCTGGTTAAGCTTTTAGGTTTAGAGCAGCATAGTTCAGCTGAGAGCCATTGGGATGAGGACACAGAAGCTTCCAGTCTGAGGAAACAATACCAGCTGAGAAGTTGGCCAGATGAGGTTAGCTGTGGCTTGTTCTGTCTCTGTGATCTTCTAGTGTTTACCCCAATACCTGGCTCAGATTTGTTTTATTAATAAAGACTCTTTAAGATTCATGCTACAATTAATTATTTGGCTCATTCCGTGTCTGCCTCCAATTGGCAAACTATGTGGGCAGGTAGTGAAACATCCTGGATTGATTCTGCTTTATCCACAACAATGATTCTTCTGTTGCATTGACTGGCTTAGCTCTGATCCAGGAGATGCTATATCCCATCCAGTGTCTCCTGTCCTCAATATCAACCGTTTTGCATTTCCAGCTTAGGGGTTATTGCTGCTGCTTGTATCATGGTGGACTTTAAAGTGGGGATAGTGTAAGCATAAAATTACCTTGCAGTTTCTGATGGTACCCCAATTATCACTGCCTTGTTTGTATCTTGGGTCTCTCTTGTCTTTTCACACTTTGAACATTCTTGGCGATATTCTTATAATCCTGTATCAGAACTCTCAAATATATTCTATGCTGTGGTTTCACATCATGGTTTATGTGTTACATCTGGGTTTCAGGTGATACATAGCTCATGGCATAATGTGAATTCTTTTCCTGTTCATAAACTCATCTATACATCTTATCACACACACACACACACACACACACACACACACACACACACACACACCCCGAGTGAGGGGAGAGAGGGCAGATTATCGTCTCTCTAATATTTATCTGGACTTTGAAACACCCCAGTCTTTTATGATGCATCAAGTTCAGATGCAAATCCTGCTTCTAAATATATAGAAATGAACATACCAGTGTGTCTAATATAAACCCTGCAGAAATTAGGACATAATTTCATTCATGTTTTATAATGTTTCTATCAAAATGAGAGGCTATAGTCTGTGCTTATTTCGATCTCTGAAAATGTCTTTCATTTGCCCCTCTGGAGTCCCTTTCTACCCTTCTAACTCCTTTAGTCCAGCACAAGAGCCTCTCCTCTTTGGCCTATGTCAAGGGGCTCTCTGGATTTTTATTAGGTTTGCTTGGTAGTATTTTATCAAGAGACTGCTGATGGGAACAAGGTCTAAATAATATTGCTCCTGGTCCTTCTGTGTGGGAAGCCAAGGGCTGGCTGTGTCTCTGGGCACAGTCCCACACAGTGACCCACGCCATACTGCTTTCTATGATGCAAAGTTCTTGGGACTGATGGCACCCACTTCCTTTTGTCCTTAGATAAGCTATTCTCAGTTAGAAACTAGCATACTTTGTTTTCTTAAAGCCTGTCCAAACTATGTTACTACTGTCCTTATTATCTTGAAGTTACTCATTAGAGGAAACCATTTTTTTGTGTGTCATAATCCTATAGTGTACCAGCACTTTCCCTCCTGATGCTGTTGTGAGTCACCTGTGAGTAAGCCAGCCCTGGGTTATTATGTCTATAAGAAAAAGGAATTTTCCCTCTCAACATAGCTTTTATAGTTACTCAGAAGTAGAAGAAAAAAGTTGAAAATTATTGAAATTTGAAATTTGATTTAAGATTTTTTCAGTGTGAGATCTTGGTTATAATGGGGAAGAGTTATGTTTTAACATTTTAGAAGCAACAGGAATGCCAGTGTAAGGATTTTAAAGGTAAAAAATGTCTAAAGGAATATATTGTCTGCTGTTGGTTTCTCTTGAGGAATTGTTAGGCTGTTTTAGTTTATTTAGTTTTGTTGGTTTGGTTTTTGTTAGTTTGTTCTATTTTTTTTTATTTTTTGATGATTTCTCTTATTTTTGAGATTATAATATAATAACATCATTTCCCTCTTTACCATTGCTCCCTTCAAACCCACTGATATACTCCTCCTTGCTTTCTTTCAAATGCATGGCTTCTTTTTTTCCTTGATTGTTGTTACATGCATATTTGCCTATTTCTACTCATGTATATTCTTCCTATACAACTTGCTTACACTATGTTAATGTTATTTCTGTGTATGTTTTCAGAACTGGCTGCTTGTAATGGAATGATCAATTGGTGTGCTCTTACCCATTCAGTATTATTTTAGTTGTCTGTCGTTCTTTGTGAAGGGTTGAGTCCTCCTGGGCTTCCCTCCATCCACTATAGCATGTCTGTTGCCATTGTCTTCAGCTCATGTTTAGGCAGTCATGTTGGTGAGACTTTGTGAATGTAGCTCCTGACACTCCTAGAATACACAATCTCACAGAAAGCTTCCTGAGTTTTCTGACTCTTACAATCTTCTCATCCTGTCTTCTGCAAGGTTCTCTGAGCCTTTTTAGGTGCAGGAGTTTTGTTTTTTTGTTGTTTTTTGTTGTTGTTTTTTGTTTTTGTTTTTTTTATAGATGTATTCATTCGGGACTGGGCTCCACAACTCTACATTTGACTGGTCATGGTGTTCTGTAATGGTCTCTATCTGTTGCAAAAGAAGAGGTTTCCTTGATGAAGGGTGAGGACTATACCTATCTATAAATACAAGGACAAATATTAAGAATGTAGTTGGGATTATTTGGGCTTAGTAAAGTGGTGGCTGTAGGTTCTCTTCCAAGATCAATGATTTCACTACCTCTGAGTAGTTTGGTAGGTTTCCAGTACCAGGCAAAGTTTTGTTCCTGTCAAGTGAGTTTAAAGTATGATTAGAGACCTGTTGGATACCATCAAGGTATATGTGCCACTTATGTACCTTAAATTATCATGGCATGTAGATCATTGTTGTGGTTCTTAGGCATCATCACATCTGGGAGAGATTATTTGTTGCTTCCTTCCTTTGGAAGAGGGATTCTATGAACAAGGGGCATCAACATCATGATGGGTCTTGACGAACCGATGTACAAACCACACTATAAAAGTTGCCTTAAATAAAGGATCAAGAACAGAGAGGGAGAACAAGAAATAAGAGTCCACGATAAATGAAGACCACATGAGAATAGGAAGAAGCAAAGTGCTAGAAAGGTCCACAGAAATCCACAAAGATACCCCCACAATAGACTACTGGCAATGGTTGAGAGAAAGCCTGAACTGACCTACTCTGGTGACAGGATGGCCAAACACCCTAATTGTCGTGCTAGAAATCTCATCCAATGACTGAGGAAACCGGATGCAGAGATCCATGGCCAGGCCCTAGGTGGAGCTCCAGGTGTCCAATTGGCAAGAAAGAGGAGGGTTTGTATGAGCGAGAATTGTTGAGACCAAGATTGGAAAAAGCACATGGACAAATAGCCAAACGAATGGAAACACATGAACTGTGAACCAATAGCTGAGGAGCCCCCAACTGGATCAGGCCCACTGGATAAGTGAGACAGTTGATCAGCTTGAACTGTTTGGGAGGCACCCAGGCAGTGGGACCGGGACCTGTCCTCAGTGCATGAGCTGGCTGTTTGGAACCTGGGGCATATAAAGGGACACTTGGCTCAGCCTGAGAGGAGGGGACTAGACCTGCCTGGACTGAATCTACCAGGTTGAACTCAAGCCCCAGGGGAGTTTTTGCCCTGGAGGAGTAGGGAATGGGGGGTGGGCTGGGGGGAAGGTGGGGGAGGTGCTGGAGGAGGGAGGACAATGGAATCCGTGGCTGATATGTAAAATTAAATTAAATTATAAAATAAAAAAGTTATAAAAAATAAAAGATCATGATGGGGAAACCTATAGAGACAAACAAACCAAACTAGTGGGAACTCATGAACTTTGGACTAACAGCTGTGGAGCCTCCATGGGACTGGACTAGGCCCTCTGCATAAGAGAGACAGTTGTGTAGCTTGATCTGTTTAAGGGGCCCCCTCGAGGTAGGATTAGGATCAATCCCTGGTTCATGAGGGGGCCTTTTGGAGCCCACTACCTATGGTGGGAGACTTTGCACAGCCTTGATGCAGGGGGAGGAGCTTGGATCTGCCTCAACTGAATGTACTGGGCCCTGCTGACTCCCCATGGGAGGCCTTACCTTGTGGGAGGAAGGAATGGGGGGGGGTTAGGGAGCTTCCTAAAAGGGAGGAGGGAAGACAGGGGGGATCTGTGGTTGGTATGTAAAATGAATAAAAAATTTAATAAAAAAGAAAACAAACAGGTGCTGAGCAGTGATGGCACACACCTTTAATCCCAGCACTCGGGAGGCAGAGGCAGGAGGATCTCTATGAATTCGAAGCCAGCCTGGGTTACAGAGCGAGTTCCAGGACAGGCTCCAAAGCTACACAGAGAAACCTTGTCTCAAAAAAAAAAAAAAAGGAAACAATAGGCTTTTAAGGGATGATAATAAAATAAGATAAAACAAAATGAACACATCAGATGTGGACAAGACTAAGAAACAGAAGGAAAAGATACCAAGAGAGGCTCAAGAAACAGAGACTCATTTGCACACTCAGGAATCCCATAAAAACACTAAACTGGAAGCCATAAAATATACACAGTGGACCTGATGTAGACTCCTGTAGTCCGTGCTCATGTTACTGCATTTTCTATGAGTTTCTATGAGCTTCGCTCATGCTGATTTAGAGGGCTTGTTTTTCTTGGTGTCCTCCATCTCCTCTGGCTTGTACATTCTTTCTGCCTTCTCTTCCACAGGGTTCCCCAAGCACTAAAAGGAAGGATTCAATAGAGACATCCCATTTAGGGCTGAGTGTTCCAAGGTCTCTCACTTTCTGCATAATGTCTTACTGTGGGTCTCTATATTTGTTTCCCATCTACCCTTATCCCACCTCTAGCCCCTCCTCATAGAGAATAAGGCTTCCCTTGGGTAGTCAACACAGGCACAGTCTGTGTGAAAGTTGTTCTTGAGTCAAATCAGATATTGGTTGGTTACTCCCAGGAGCTTTGTGCCACCATAACTCTAACATATTTTGTAGGCAGGACACCATTGTAGATCAAAGGTTTTGTGGGTGGCTTGGATTTATGTTTCTCTTTTGGTAGAATAGAGGGCATGTTGCTGTACCAAAATGCTAGAACACAGGGGTAAAGGCATCATATAGACACCAGCTTGGCTTCTTCATGTTCAAGGAATTGTACTGATGTTGTCTTCAGCCATGGGCCTTGCCATTGGTTTGTGGAGATGAACCTATTGTGTTAACAATAGCCTGAATTGTTTGGGGATTTCCGAGGACTCCTATGGCTAGCAACTCAATTAAATATAACCCAGTCCTAGGACGGAAAGCTTCATTTGGTGACAAAGGATGTCCAATTAGGCTCTGTCAACCCCATAATTTTGCTGAGGTCTCCTTCGTATATGTATATATTTTATAAATATAAACTCTCCATACTACCCATCAAATGACCCTTAATTTTAGCTGTCTCTCCTCCTATTCCTCCCTCATCTCCCTCTTCCTTCCCACTCCCCACTCGATCCTCCCATTCCAGCCCCACCACATCTATCCTATTTCTTTTTTGTAAGATCTATCTGCACCCCCATAGGACCTTACTCTGTATCTAACCACTGTGGCTCTACAGATTGTAGTTGGGATGCCATTGACTCAACAGCTAATACCCACATGTAAGTAAATATGTACTCTATTTGTCGTTCTAGGTCTGAGATACCTCAGTCATGATAATTTTTTCTAGTTCCATCATTTACTTATGAATTTTATGAGGCACCCACGTTGCCTTGCAGCCATCAGAAGCATCCCATCTACAGCAGGGCTTCCCTTGTAAAACCCATAACTTATTTATTGTTGTTTTCTTCTTTCTGAGGTTTTTCTTGAACCTTGAAATAAATTGTGTGTGTGTCCCGGGGGGCGAGGGAGGGTATCAGCAACATTCATCTACAGTTTGTACCTGCAACCTGTATAAAAAAAAAAAAAAAAAAAAAACCATCAAGCTCTCCATTGGTCCACCAAGACAGTAACCAGCATCTATCCGTCTTAATAAAGTAGGGGGGGAGGAATAATTTTATTATAATTGGGAAAAGAAGAGGCAAAAATTTACATGTAGTAACTAACTGTAATAAGCTGATTACATATAGTAAAGCTTCTACTGCATATGGAAAAACCTTCAGTTAAATTTACTCTAAAGTTGACATAAAATATATTTTTAAATTCCAATGGTGATATAATTTTTAAATCAAGTTGAGCTTATCTATCTCCTCAAGAGTTTATGAATTCTTTGCAGTGAAAATATTCAAAATCCTTTTTTTCTTGCTTTATAAGACAGGCAGTCCTTCTCTGTAATCAACCATCTATGTATCAAACAAACCTAGTGGGAACTTCGCTGCTTTCATTAACTGAAAATGCCCTCCAAGTGCCATAGAGATTGGGTCTAATTCTTTCTAGTTCATTGTGTCCTTCTGTGACTTGAAATCATAGCAAGGGGCTTTTTCTTTCATTGTAATGGCAAATCCTTCCATCCTACTGCTCTTAGACATTCATGTCCGCTTTGCACTTCTTGAAATAAGAAACAATCACATGTGTTGGAGCCAGCTCATGGCAGTTCACAAAGCTGTCTATGCGTGTTTTCTACACCGCAGCTCGGTGATAGCATGCTGTTAGCTTTATACTGGCCGTGTTGGAAATCTTTATGCTACGAAAACTGCCTAGCCCAGCAAATCAGAGATTTTTTTTTTTCCAATTTGGAAAGTTATTTAAAACATTTACCAATACTCCACTTGAAATAACACAAGATCAGCTGTAATTTCAATGTAAATTCAAATTTAACGTCCAAGCATAATAATTTTAACTTAACAATGATTGTGCTTTCTTTGAGGCAAACTTTGTTTTGAATGAAAACTTATCCTAACAATTTTGTCCATGTTAGACATAAGAACAAGTGTCTGCCACTTCTCTTTCAGCTTATCCAGGCACAGACACATTGAAAGCACACTATATTTCTGGAGAAACTCTTTTAAGCAGAGCCTGCAATTCACTCAGAGTTGCTTGGGCTAGTATTGTTTAATGTGTGGTTTGAATTTTTTTCTCATTTATAGAGTCCGCGCATGCTACTAATATATGACGTAAAACCAGACAGCTTTATAGACCATCATTACAGTTAGCGTTTTCACTCTGTTAATCTCACTCGTCTCTGACTTCCTATGTAATAACTGGAAAAGGCATTAAGAATGACATGTTTATGTGTGTGGACACAGTTGATCAATCCATCTGAGTGTGGGCCATGCTGACTAAGGTATACTCCGTAAATAACTTGAAGGCTAGGAATGGGCGTAGGAAGGGACTGCAAAAGGAGGCTCTGAATTTTATAATCTTAAATGGTCCCTGTATCACAAACAGATGTGGCAGGAATTTGGGTTTAATCATGTGAGAATAGCTCATAGCATTTCTCATATTTCACTCAGTAAATAAAATTATTTTGGAACTGTACTTTTAAAATATTAGTTGCCATTGAGAAAGAAAGATAGAAGGAAAGAAAGAATAAATGAAAGAGAGAGAGGGAGGGAAGGAGAGAGGGAGGGAGGGAAGGAAGGAGAAAGGAAGGAAGGAAGGAAAGAAGGAAGGAAGGAAGGAAGGGAATAAAGAGAGGGAGGGAAGGACAGGGAAGAGAGGAAGCAAGGGAATTAATTGTAATTCCTAATAATAAGAGCTAAGTGGACTGAAAAGTAGCTGAGAGGTTAAGAGTTAGTTCAAGGGACCCAGGTTTAGTTCCAAGCACCCACAAGTTGTTTTACAATCATCTGAAACTCCCCTGGGATCCTCTGCCCTCTTCTATTTCTGTGGGCACCAGGCATGCACATAGTGCACAGACATAATGCATAAAAAATGCTCATGCACGTAAAGTAAAATAAAAATCTATCTAATATATATATATATATATATATATATATATATATATATATATATATATATATATATATATATATATAAAATTTCATAGTAAGACCTAAGGATTGGGATGTGCCTACTTGATGCCAGATTCTATGCTAAACCTCTTATAATGTGTTTTCTTGTTGATATTCCCAGTAGAATTATGAGTTATGTTACTGTATTTCCAAACTCATTTTGCTCATCAGAGCCTCATGCAGAGGATAAGTGATGGGTCCAAAGTCATTCAGTTATATATAATTAGTCTTAGAGCTGAGTTTCAACTACAGGCCATCTAACCGGAACTCACACTCTTTCATAAAATGGAAAATTACTGGATCTGTTTGAACACAAATGAAACCCTGGTCTCTCTGGGACAACCAAACAGGGCCTTGCATCTTTGCATACTATCTCTTCATTTTCTTCAAATGACACACTAGGATGAAAGAAATGTAAGGATACCCAAGGTACTCAGAGCTAACTTGTGCATGTTCTAGTCCTTTTTAAAAACTATTATTACTATTATTATTTATCATTAGTATTATTATTATGAGACCAAAACTACAAATGCAAAGAAAAAGAACATGCCGGTACTTTTTCAGAAAGAATGATTTAAAATGTGATTTCAGTAATATCAAAACATTTAATAGCTCATGTTTGAAATGCTCATTTATGATGTGTTTAAGCTAGCAAACCTCATTTGGTAGCAAACTTTTTCTGACAAAGAGTTATTTGGACTTGCCTGCTTATATCAAGGTTCAACGTGGAGCAGATGCTGAGACCTCTAGCAGCTATAAATTTTCAGCAGGTGTGTGGCTTGCTGCTTCATTGGAGTTTAACACAAATTTTATGTCTCAGCTTATGTAAGGGTATGTTCATTAGCTCTGTCTTGCTAACTGAATGAATACAGAGTCATTCATCCACAGAATCACATCTGTTGGTAAATAAGTGAGCTGTTAGATCAGCCTCATACATATTGATAAAAGCAAAGACCCATATAAAGACCTGCCCTCAGACCCACTGCATATCCAATACAGGCATTTACTGCTGAAGGAAAGATATTATACGATAAACCAGTTGTCCCAGAAATCTCTGTGGCCTACATCAATGAACATTCAACAACTGAATTTTTAAGTTAAAGAATGTAGAAAATGAACCTAAAACTTTAGAAAGCCCTATTATAGCTTTAAAAAAAGGAAAAAGAAAAAAAAACTTTAATTTAGCCTTAAAGTTTAGAAAGGCACTTCAATAAACTATAAAATTTCTGGTTTACTTTTCCTGTTGCAATCAAATGTCACACTTAGATTTACTTAAAACAATTTTGAAGTGATTGGAATATGCTATGTGAAAGAAAGTATCATATTCTGATTTATACTATTTATATTATTCTGTCCTAAACTTTTCATAATTTTCATCTAATAAGAATCATGTCCCATCAAGTTCTCATATCATTTACATTCCAGCTTTATAACTGTATTATATTGCCATATGTCATCTGTTTTTACATCCAAATATAGCATAGTAGAAGTACTCAATCAACATCACCTATGGAAGTATAGGTAGACTATTCCTTCGCTGGAATGCTTATAGCCACAAGTATTTCAGATTTCGGATTTTATGAGGCTTTATTGTATTGGTATAGACATTATAAGGTATCTGGAGATAGGGTCCAAATGTAAAAGCAAAATTCTTTTAGGCTAGATATCTATTTAACCTGTAGATAATTTTATACACCATGTGTAGTGCACCTACATTCCGACTGGGACCTCTCTGATGTGGTATTTTCATACTTTGGGTATTACATTAACATTCAAAAGGGGTCAGGTTTGTCGTTTTAGATTTAAATTTTTAAATAGGAGTGCTCCCTTCTCGCTGTGTATCCACCTCCCCTACCCCATATAATGCACTGAATGGATTTATAGTGACAGACTTCCTAGTCGTGCCTCTGTTTACAGCTAGCTGCCCTTTCTCTGAACTCTCACACTGCACCAGGACTTCTGTCTTACTCATCATTCTATCCCCAATGTCCATAAAACTGCACCTGGCTCAGGGAAGAAGAGCATTTATTTCAAATCAATTCAGTGAGTGAATGAATGTACCTGAAACCACCCAAGCCATCAAATGTCTGGGGCAGTCTCACATAAGTTACGCAAATGGGGAAGTTGGAAATCTATTGTTCATTTGTCTCTGTGTCAGGACAATGACTAATAATTATTCTTCTCAGTCTAGTACTAAGAAAGCGAAAGTAGAAATGAACAAGAACCATTAAGAATGATTCTCCAGAGAAAACTCAGAGAGAAGACCAATCCTCCGCTGTTGGGGGGGGGGGGTGGAATGGAATATTTATATACCTAACCCACAGCAGAAGTCTGCCTTGCTGTGTTAGGTGAGGATGGGAATAAGAGATTTCACCCAGAGACTTTCTGAGAAAGGCATAGGAACAATTACAGTGTCTGAGGAGAATCAGAGAGAGAAATAACGATATTCTATTGTGTTTTAAGTATGGTTGAGGTATTTACCTATAATCCCAGGACTTAGTCCCAGGACTTGGGGCAGGACGATCAGGACATTGGGAGGTCAGCCTGTGCTATTTTACAAAATAGAGAGAATCATTGTGTTCTTTATATCTCCCCACTCCTGATGCTATTTAAGAAATGCAAAAAAATGATGGAGTTTTCTTGAAAATAACTTTTGATGCTAGAGTGTGATTTTTCAACTCTGCCTGCATGAAAGACTGAAGGCTTGGAGGAGGATTTTATTTAGGTTTGAACTCTCTAACCAGGGCACAAAGAAACATGGAAGATAATGTGGGAAGACAAGCTCATTTCTTTTATGGACACAGCTTTCCACAGGGTCTAAGACACTTGTACACACAGAGAAAACACTGAACTTCTATAGAAGAACTGGTAGATGAAACTATACACATCTCCTTGTCTCTTCATGTAAGCCCACAGTGAGATTTCTAGAAATACACTTTTTAGTGCCTCCTTCAAGCACAAAGACAGTGACATGATTTTTGTATTTGATAATCCTTTTCTTTGTACTTGGTATTTTGAAATGGATTCTGAAAGCTAATTCCTAATCTTACCTGGTTTCAACTTGACCTCTAAATAGTAGTATATTGTTTTTCAAAGCAAACATTTTTTTCTTTAACTGAAATATTTCCATACTTTGTCCTGTGCCCAGACTCCCACAACCCAGAACCTGAAGCAATATTTGTTTTTGTTTTTTAAGATTCATTTTATTTTTATTCATGTGTCTGTCTGTGTCTGTTTGCACATCGGTGCAGTGCCTGTGAGGGCCAGAAGAGGGCGAAAGATCTCTAGGAGCTAAAGTTGCAAGCAGTTTTGAGCCACTAGATGTAGGTGCTGGGAACTGAACGTGGGTCCTCTGGATGAGCAGTAAGCACTTTCAATTGCTGACCCTTTTCTACAGTCCCGGGAATATTTGTTTTGATTATGATATTTTTAAAAAATATAAATTATTCCCCCCAAAAATGCACAGCAAACGTAGCTACTTATATCTAAGGATAATGTTCTTTATTCATGGGGACCTCACTTCTTCATATTGGGAAGCTTTCTTACCTTTACCACTAGAGCACTGGATCTTCTTTCTTGCCAGAATGTAACTTAATTTCTCACCTTTTCTGTTCCTCAGTTACCTCAGATGATGCTCTTTCTCCAGATTTTGGCTTTCGAGTTGATATTGAAGAAAAGGGATTCTACACAGAGAATTTTCATTCAACAGCATGGGTTTTCCGAGGTGATGATGGAAATCCTGAAGACAGCCCCAGGTGTCTTAGTAAAAAGCCAAGACCAGTAGCTGGTAAGGACTTTCAAATTACAGCAAGATGCATGTGCCTTAGAAAACTCATAACTAAAGCCTCTGAAGTTGCCAGCCCTGAATACTGAAAAATATCGGTAGTTGACATGAGTTTAAGAATCTGGAATTATTAAAATGAAAACTATTTTAAAAGCTATTCCTGGTGGAACAAAAAGTGATACCAGGTGTGGTAGTTTGAAAGAAAATGGCCCCCAAAGGGAGTGGCACTATTAGGAGGTGTGGCTTTGTTGAAGTGTGTGTGGCCTTGTTGGAGGAAGTGTGTCACTGTGGAGGTGAGCTTTGGGGTCTCATATATGCTCAAGCCATTCCCAGTGTCTCACTTCCCTTCCTGTTGCCTGCAAGATGTAGAACTCTCAGCTACCTCTCCAGAACCATGTCTGCCTGCATGCCACCACGTCTTACCATGTTGATAATGGACTAAACCTCTGAAACTGTAAACCACCACCTCAATTAAGTGTTTCCTTCTATAAGAGTTGCCATGGTCATTGTATATCCTCAAGGCAATAGGAATCCTAATTAAATCAGCAGACTCAGTTGTCCTGGCTGGTTTGATGTGTCAGCTTAACACAAGCTAGAGTCATCAGAGAGGAAGGAGCCTCACAGGAGGAAATGCCTCCATGATAACCAGCCATAAGGCATTTTCTCAATTAGTGATCAATGTGGGAGGATGCATCCTATAGTGGGTCGTGCCATCCCTGAGCTTGTGGTCATGGGTTCTCTTAAGAAAGCAGGCTGAGCAAGCTATGGGGAGCAAGGTAGTAAGCAGCACCTTTTCATGGCCTCAGCATCAGCTTGTGTCTCCAGGATTCTGCCCAGATTTCCTTCAATGGTGAACAGCAATGTGGAAGTATAAGCTGAATAAACCCTTTCCTCCCCAACTTGCTTTTTGGTCATGATATTTTGTCACAGCAATAGAAAACTAAGACACCAAGGTTTAAGATGCCAACGTGGATGGGGGGGAGTCTCACAGGGCCCCAATGAAGAATTACAGGTAATTAATGGCTGCTGAGAGAGGGAGAATCAATCTTCCTCAGGGACAAGCCCGCTGATAGGTCATATAATTCCAAATAGATAGACCTAAACATTTATACATATGAACAGCACTAAATGATAGAATCTAGCAGATTGTATTTATAAATTTCTATGTGTACATATGTGTAACAATAATAATTAAAGAATAATAATTAAAGGCCATGAATTTGAAAGGGAGTTAGGGGAATGGGCATAAGTTGGAGGATAGGGAGAGGGGAAATTATATAAGTATATATCATATAAAATTCTCAGAAACACACAATTTAATTACATAATACATTTACTAAATTAACAAATATTTTTGACTATCGTTTTCCCCCTGCAATCTGCGACATAACAATAAATAAAACACAACTACTCCTCTCATATGTGTAGTGTTAACCATGATATATAAGATCTGAAAGAAAAGTGCAAATACTGTGATATTAACTATGTTCCCAGTCATCAAAAAACAAGAGTTTTCCTTAATGTGTGATTTTTTTTATTGGTAAAAGAAAGAATTGAACTGCTTTCATATATATGGTATATAGTATATATAACATTATAGACATTACATTATATATTATGTATTGTGTGTTATAATTATATATAATATATACAATATTATATATATCTTCTTGCACACACATGCACATGAACATATAGGCTTGTATGTATGTGCATACATGAACTTGCATGAAATCTGTTCACATTCTGCAAGTGAGCACCAGGAGGCCTTTTCTCAAACTGAACCTCCATCTGAGACTGTCCTACTTCTCTTGTTGTTACTGAGATTTCAACTGTTACTTGTGCTGGGATGCATGTCTTCTTGACTGAGTAGCACTGAGAGAGCAAGAAATGAATGTAAGGCAGGCAGTGGTGGTGCATGCCTTTAATCCCAGCACTCAGGAGGCAGAGCCAGGCAGATCTCTGTGAATTCAAGGCCAGCCTGGGCTATAGAGTGAGTTCCAGGAAAGGCACAAAGCTACACAGAGAAACCCTGTCTTCAAAAACCAAAAAAGAAAAGAAAGAAATGAATGTAGACATTGGAAAGTGAGCCACAGGCAAATGGACAAATTTTAACTAAAATATTTTAGTAACCTAATAAATATTCCACTTCCAAAATACTGTAATGCTAATTTACATGTGTTACAATGTATTTTATGATAAATAAATTTTATACTTATAAAACAAAACTCAATCCTTGTTTTCCTAGACATTTTGAGTTGGAAAATAGTCAAACAAAGGGATCTCTCCCTGCAAAGCTACATTGCTGTAGCTACGTTAAAAATGTAGAGTGTTTTGGTGTGTGGGTTTTGTTATTTTTATGGAAATATTTGACCTTTATTTGGAATTTTACAACTAACAATATGATGCTAAGGAAGTGTCATCTAGAGGGATAAATTACTTGATGATGCATCCACACTCTGTGAAACAACATTTGTGGCTTCTCAGCAGCTGCGTGGCACTTATAGATTATTCACTAGATAGTGCCATGGGAAAGTAAGGCTATAAATCTTAAAATATGAGAAAATTGTCCTCAGAATGGGGGAGGAACACGTTCCAAACATGTTGACTGTGTCCTCCCACAGGAGAGTTCTACAGCTGAGCTCACCATTTAAAGACTTTATTGAAATGTTTATTCTTTCATACATGTTGTTGACATTCAATTTGCTTGATTGAAAAACCAAAACCACAGAAACATGGCCTTGAAAGCAATAGCTATTTTAATAGTCTCATGAAATATAAAAACAAAACAACAAATGTGATTTGATTTGATTCAACACATAAAAATCTTCCATTAATCAAATATGTGTTGGGTAAATCGATCTGTCAAAAGCAGAAGATAGCACCATGAGAGTAACCTAGAGGGAACAAGAAACCTTGAAAAGTAGAGATGTTAGAAATTATTGTTACAGCAGCCAGAAATGGATTTCTGCTTTCCCTTTTCATCCTGATTAGCTACCAGCCTATCTCAGAGTGTTGAAATATTAATTCCTAAGTCCTTGAATTTCCCAGTTCTGCCTCTTAAATTATGAGATCCAATAAGACACTTTCCAAATAGTTATGCCAAGAGAGAATTCCCTTAATGAGTAACAAACTTTCCCAGAGGCACAGAGCTTTGCAGAACACAGAACTTTAGAGGTAGAATCCACAGAACACCTTCTCAGCAATATTACTTTGCTTTTCCTGATTAAAAAGAAGAAGAAGAAGAAGAAGAAGAAGAAGAAGAAGAAGAAGAAGAAGAAGAAGAAGAAGAAGAAGAAGAAGAAGTTTTCGTTTTCTTCAGGTGTTTTACAAAAGCAAACATCCCTTCTGGAATCCACATGAAGAAATTGTATCCTTCCATCCCCCCTTTGAGAGCATTGTTGTCTATGACTTCAAAGTCTCATGAGTTCCCTTGGCTTCCTGTGTGCTTTTAATCCGCCTATATATTACCTACACCTGTGTACTCCAAATGTGCCTTTGGATGTGGACTTGAAGATAAGGCAACTCTACAAAAAAGAAACATCTTTTCACTGTAACCTGGAGAAAGATCTGAATCTAAGAAGCAACATGTAACATCCACAGAAGAAAAGGGAGCAGCAGGTTGAAAAAAAAAAAAAGCAGCAAAATCTATTACCCAGAAATTCTAACGCATTTATACTTTTTATGAAAGGGAATCCTATTAAATTTCCATTTTAAGGTGTTAGGTTACCCTATTCTTTTTAATAGCTTGAAATCCTTATCTTATAATTGCTTAGCATTTTCACAAGTACCTGGGAGCCAAACTGCTATTTAGGACCTACTTCTGAAGCTCAGGAATGTTACCTATTATACTTTATTATCACTTACACTCTACTTACTGTTTACAAGTCTCCAAGGCAAAATGCCCATGATGTTCACAATCTGGAATCATGCTTTTTCCCCCATCTCTGAGGAGTAACAACCCTTAATCGTTCTGAACAGAGAAGATTGTGATCTATAAGGCTGTTCTTCATAGTGAGCATAGAGAGAAAAGTGCCTTGAGGTAGAGAAGAGTAAAAAGGGTCAATGAATTGAGTAACGTTATGAATAAGTTAAACTGATTAACAAGTGGTAATTGTGAGGAACACACGTACACACATACACACACACACACACACACACACACACACACACTGTAGAGAGTATGATACAGAAAAGAAGGTCTGAAGGTAGCAGGATGGAAAGTGGATTAATAACTGGGCTACAGTAATTGAAGTTATCTTGATGACTGTAAAATCTGTGCACCCTAACTGTGAAGATCTTAGGACTCTCCAGTGACAGTACAGCCAAACCTAACAATTCCAACCTCTTCAAAACCAATTGATCTTGTATTTTTCTGAGTGAGCCAGGTCTGTTACTTTTCTTGGCTTCTTATAAAAGCTCAGTTTGTGGAATGTGTTTCAGTTTTCTTATTTCCATGAATAATTGTGGAGGACCAGCCCCCATATTTATTTACCCCAGGGACTATTGAAGAATGAGGGACAAAAGACTTAGTTAGAAATGAAGAAGGGAAAGAAAAAGACAGAAAATACAGGATAGACTTGGGAGGGCCTGGATCCCAATCCATCGTGCTTCAACTGTCACTGCCCTAGGGTATTTAAAGGAATGCCAAGGGGTGGAGCAAAAGACCTCCCCCCAGCACAGCCAAGTGCAGACCATCTCAGACACGGGCACTCAGGCCCATGATCCAACCGTCCTCTCTATGCAGACCTGCTGGGTAAAGCCCAAATATGGTCCAACAAATAATGTTGTGATAAATTATCTTATTTACAGATCTAAGCAACTCAGGGTTGCAAGATCTGTATGCTGTTTGGGTAGCTATGACAGAGTGGTTAAGGATGAATCCTAAGGTATAGTGCTGCCTAACAGTAGTAAGCTTTATTTTCTTGACATGAGTACTTAACCTCTACATCTCAATATTCTCTCTCTAAATATTCATCATCATCATCATCATCATCATCATCACCTGTTGTAAAGATGCAATTAGAACACACTGTATAAAAATATAACAATGAAACCCAGAACTTTGTATAATTAATGCATTCTATTGCATAGTATTGCTTGGAACCTTTCTGTTAGGCCTGACGTAATCTCAACAAGCAAACACGCCACTTTTACAGTACTGTAACAGTGTGTAGTACTGAATGTCAACTCAAAGCAATGTATTCTTTGCTTTCCTTGCAGTTCGTGAGCGAACTGTGAGACTATTCAAAGGAACTGGAGATTACCCCTGGGGATTCCGGATTCAGTTCTCCAAACCAATCGTGGTGACTGAAGTGGACACCAGTAAGTGCTCTCATAACAAGTTTAATTCATACCAGAGCAGTCCTCTCAACCCTATCAACATGTACAAGATAATCAACCCTGTCTCCATCTTGTAACATACACATGAGCAGTAGAAGCAACTTCTAAGAGTGGTTACCAAACAATATTGAGAAGTGCTTGTACCATAACCACATATTATTTTAAAGTCCAGGCTTTATTATGAAATTCACTCTTCTGATAGACACAGAAATGCTGTTTGTCAGTATGCAAAGGATTCTGGGAGTTCTATTTGCACTGAATTGTTTCCATTATGCCTCTTCTTGTAAACTTTAAAAATTTTATTCTTAATTTAAGTATTAGATCATCCCTTTCCTCCATTGAATTCCTCCCAGGTCTTCCCCCAACTCCCTCTCTAATTCCTGGTCTATTATTATTATTATTATTATTATTATTATTATTATTATTATTATTGCTACAAATATGTTAATACATATGTAAATACAATCTACTAATTCCATTTTGTGCTGTTTTTACACATGTTTTCAAGACTAGCCGTTTGTATTGGATAATGAATTCAGGGTCTCATTTCTGCAGAAGACTAACTCTTTATTTCTCAACAATCATTAATTGCCTATAGCTCTTCATCTACGGGTGGGAGCCTTGTGAGATTTCTTCCATCCATGCTGTGATGTCTAGTGGTGCTGGAATTTTCCAGATCTTGTTGAGGTGACCATAATGTCATAACTTACTTGTCATATCTAGAAGACACACTCTCACAGCAGACTTCCTGATATCCAGCTCTTACAATCTTTCCATCCCTTCTTCAATGTTTCCTGAGCCTTGTATGTAGGAGTCATGTTGTGAAAGTATCAGCTGGGACTGAACACCACAAGTATCCTCATTATATACCTAAGGGGGTGACATGTGTTTGGTTATAGATTCCATTCATGTTCATAATTGTTTTAGAAAAACTAATTTAAATTTCTCATGATTTCAGAGTATAAATTGATTAATTGGCATTTATGTATAAAAACTATGTTGTATACCAGGGATGAAAGAAATCATTATAGATAACTATTCTGAACAAAGTATTTTATATTTGTTCTCCATATATGTATATATGTATACATATATGAACTTAAAACTTGATATTACCATGATCACTTTACAAATGGTTATATGAATGATCAGTGTCACTGGACAACTTGTCTATGTTTTTATGTCTATAAGCACCAGGATTCAAGTCTTAGAATTTCAAGCTACTGAAGCAGAGTTTCTTCAGTTAGGACACAATCAAACGCCTGACCCATGGTGGTTTACACAATGGATCAGACAAGCTGACTCACAAAGCTGAGGGTCTGTGATAGTGCAGATGTTGGGTTTGTTTCGATGATGCAGTCATTTCATCCGAAGCATGACTTGTTCTATTCTTTCCATTGCTGTTGCAAGTTTCTACTCAAACCTAAATAATCTCAGCAACTCTGGCTTTCCTACCACTAATTACAGAGTCAGAGGAAGAGGATAAGCTTGCAACCTCAGATAACCCCTGGAGGACCACACTGAACTGGCTCGGTTGGGTCAAATGAGGTTGTTTGGACTGAATTGTTAGAAATCCAAGTCTTCCATAGACCAGAAGATGGAGTGATGCCCTTCACCTTGAACCAGTTTCCACAGACTAGAAAACAGAAAGAGGTTGTCTTGTGAAATGTAAGTTGCAGTTCAGGACATATTGGCACAGGAGCACTCGGTTCCCAATGAGCTGTCAAAAAGAATCACCCAAACAGCATCACACGGTTTATTCAAACATTAGGTTTTGCCTCTTCTTGACATACTAATATTTGGCATATGATCATTTTCATTTTGAAAAAAATTTATTGAATCCAAGGTATAATGGTACATTTCTGTAATCCCAGCACTCTGGAGAATGAGTCAGGAAAAGTTCAAGTTCAAGGCTGACTAGGACTGTATATGACCAATGTTTCAAACAAACAATAATCCTATTATTAAATAATTAACTACCTTTGAATCTTTCTTGGCTAGATATTGACCCAATTTATTTTCAGCTGTTGGTAGTAATAGCACATTAAGCATTACATCATCTGTTCCTAGCCATATAGAAATATTAACAATGTCTCTAATATATAAATTCTTATGGAATTAACATAGATCAATCTGTTTATTATAAAATAACTTTCCTTTATATTCTTTACCCAGTTTACTTTACCAACATATTTTCCCATCCTGTGAGGTCTAAAATGAATCTAAATTTTTATCTTGTTCCTCTGTTTTGCGATTAAAAATCCAGACTAAACTCATAATCCCAGAACTACAAATAAATTTAATATAGTCACAGATATTTCAGAATTCCTTTCTAGTTTCCTTTCCTCCCCTTCAGCTTTCAGCTTGAGACTGGCTTAGGCATGCAAACATATGTCGTCTTCCCATTTTCTCTGTTTCTAATTTATATTTATGGACACCTCCAAGTTGTACCTTTTCCTCCTGTCTCCTCCAATTTAAAGACAATCTTTTCACCTGTGGCCTTGGTCTATTTTCTCTCCCCTTCTCTTTATTTACAAAGTATTAATAAGTAAAAAAAAAAACAGAGAAAATCTTTAAAATAATAAAGGAAGTTCATTTTACCTGAATCCTATCATCTGAGAATAGAGTGAAATCAAACATCCAATAGCTTGGAGGCAGTTGTTGTACCTGACCAAAAGAAGAGGGTGAGTAAGCTGAGAGGCTCCAACCCGTGATGTAAGCCCAAAAGCTGAGAGAGGAAAAAGAGCAGGACTGGATTGGAGAAGCCTCTAAACTTAGGGTAATACTGACAAATCCTGAAGCAGGCTAATAGTAATCAAATATTGGCCAGAACTGAACATCCATTGAGGAATCCTGCACTGGTGGTCAATAGCCTGATTCTGTCAATCCCTCCAAGTTCATTTACTCTCTGAAACAGCCACACAGAGCATGGCCTGAGTGAGGAATGTGAAGGGTCCTAAGAATTCAAGTGAGGCCAAGTTCAAAAGCAATGGACTCAGTTGTTCGGCAGAGAAAATTTGAAGAAACCATAATTTCCATTCTGTTGCATGGTCACTTCACATGCTTCTTTCCCAGGCTTTACGCTGAGAGAGAGAAGCAGGTGGAACCCCAGGACATAGAGGATAGGCAGTTTATCGAGAAAATAAGTATATGTGACGTTAGAGTTGCAGACACGGCAGATACAGGTTCTCACAGCAATGAGCTCATTTGTTAGCATCACTTTCTGTATTTGCTATTGTTATTTTTGCTGTGGCTGAATGTCAGACAAAAGCAAAAGAAAGGGTTTATTCTAGCTTATGGATCATAGGCATATAATCTTCGTAACAAGGAAGGCATGATACAGGCCATTATGTAAGGGAAGACATGATACAGGCCACGGTAGCAGGAAGAGAATGATACAGACCATGGTGGTGGGGAAGTCATGCTGATATAGGCTCTGATGGCCATTCTTGGTTGTCAACTTCGCTACTTCTGAAACTAACTAAAACCAAAGTGTCTAGGTATACCAATGAGGGAATTTTCTCAATTAAATTGTTTGAAGTGGTAAGACCCATTTTTAACCCAGATCCTTAGAGGTGAGGAGATACAAATTTAGTGTGGATCTTTTGAGGTGGGAAGATTCATCTTTAATCTGGGCCACACTTACTTCTGGATGTGGAAAAAGGAAGCTTGCTCTTTTTGCCTAAATGCTCTCACTGGGAAGTCCATCCCTCCACTGGCATTAGAACCTACTTTTTCAGGATTCTGGTATATACTAATGACCAGTTGAAATATCCAGTGTCATGGACTGAACAACTACTGTATTCATGGAGCTTCCATTGGTAGACAGTCATTGTTGGACTAGCTAGACCTGTAAGCCATTCCAATAAGTCCCTATTATGTTCTAGATAATAATAATAATAATAATAATAATAATAATAATAATAATAATAATAATGATAGAGAGATAATAGACAGATGATAGAGAGATAGATAGACAGATGATAGATAGATAACAGATGACAGAAAGAGAAATAGATACATACATACATACATACATACATACATACATTCTATAAGTTCTGTTGATCTTGAGAACCCTGACTTATAAAGATTTTAGTATCAAGAGTGGCAGTATAAGCATGGATTTCTTAAGAATTTTCAATAGGCTTTCCAATTTGCCAACATCTACAGCCACCAAAGCCTCTCCAGTTACTAAAGTCTCTCCTAGCAGATCAGAGAATACCAAAAATCCATGGTGCAAACTATTTTACAAACTTAAGGAGACAAAATGCATTTGATTATTTTGATTCACCAATGGTGAGAAGCGATGGAGTTGCCAACTCTGTATATAAAACTTTTGACAATTTGTGGAAAAATAAGGAAAATGATGATGGTGGTTGGTTGTTCCCAGCATCTCTGGATGAATGATAAAGGAAAATAATGGGCTCTATGATAAAATTAACCAACTTCTAGCATCTCAGAATTCAGTGAAGGACAACAATAAACTCAATGATAAAATTGTCCAGCTCCAGATGCTCATAAACAGTCTAAAGGTTTCTAAGTGTACCCTAAAAGGGAATATTCTCTCCAGCAGCCACAGAGCTCAAGTTGTGGAAAATCAAACTGAAGCCCCTCATCCTAAGTTTTGCTAACATACAGTGAAAATTCAAGTCCCTGACTTGGAGGGTATCAGTGATTAAAGTCATTAATTGGTGAAGAATGGGATTGTGTAACTTAGATATGTTAGAGGACCCTATTGAAACTGAGAACTTTGAACCCTCAGATTCTCAAGGGTTTATCTCACTTGAAGAAATACTCTTTCTGAAAGAAAACATAATCAGCAGGTGTGATCCCATTCCCATCCACTGATATATTGTGCTTTCTGCCTTTGACTGAGGAAATTAATCCTTCATTGTCTACTAAACCATCAGTGATTTTCTCTGAAGGAAATGTCAAGCAAGACAATACTGATGTCCTTCAAGGACCAACAGTAGTTGCCTCTAGACCTATAACCATACTTAAGGCTAAGCAGGCTTCTAGAGGGGAGATATAAAGTGTAGTCCGTGAGGAGGTGTGTTACAGTTAAAAGCTTAATGAGTTTGCTCATTCATTCAAGCAGCAGTCTAGAGAATGGACTTTAAGGATGTGGGATAATGATGAAAGAAACATAAATGTGGATCAGACTGAGTTTATTGATATGAGCCCATAGAGTGAAGAATCTAGGTTTAATATAGAAGCTCACAGTTTAAAAGAAATGGGTCAAAATGTATTTAAATGGTTGTCTAAAGCCTTTGTCAAAAGATGGCTTACTGAAAAGGAGTTGGAGATACCTGATTTCCCTTGACTTAGTGTTGATGATGAGATTTTAAGGCTCAGGGAATTGCAATGCTGGAGTGAGTACACTCTGTAAAATCTAATCCTCTCCAATAGGGCCAAGGGCATGCCCTTCATTAATCCTATAAAACACAAAATGGTGAGAGAGGCACCAGCAC
This sequence comes from Peromyscus eremicus, assembly GCF_949786415.1. Classification (NCBI taxonomy): domain Eukaryota; kingdom Metazoa; phylum Chordata; class Mammalia; order Rodentia; family Cricetidae; genus Peromyscus; species Peromyscus eremicus. Next base: position 14,022,681 of record NC_081429.1, on the reverse strand, counting down.
ATCTGAAGAGCTTTGTTGTCTCCCCTTTCCTTGTGCTAGACCTTAGGGTTGGAGATGCTGCTGTGCAGTTGAATGAATTAAGTGCAATGGGTTTAATTGAGCCCCCAAAGTAGCAGAGACTAGGTGGCAGCACTGAATCACAAAAGGCAAGGCAGTTCTAGTTATTGTAGTGGACAGTGTGAACAAAGCAATGTCTATAATGGCCTAACCTATCATGGTTAGCACAGGCACAGCAAATTTAATGGTGGCATGACTCATATGCACCTTTGGTACTAGATAATCAATCATGGTGTTTCCAGGCATGAGCATGTTTCCATGCTGTATTTTGGTTTGATATGTATAAGCAGAAAAATTTTCAAACAAATGGAAGAAAGCCTATACTGGATTGTGGCAGAAGGGAATCTTAGCCTGTGGGCCAGGTTCCAGGCGTGAGCTAATTTGCAAACCAGAACACCTTGAATAAAAGGAGGGCTAGATTCTCCTGAGAATGGGCCTTGACAAACTAAGAGTTTTATTGTTAGCCTTTCTCCAGTGCTTCCCAGAGGGACCCATGACCTTTTACAAAGGTAAATGTACACTGGTAGAAAGGAAACAATCATATTTCCCGGGGTCTATTGGACACTGGTTCTGACTTGATGCTGATTCTTGGAGACCCCAAGAAACATTGTGGCCCTCCAGTTAAAGCAGGGGCTTATGGAGGTTAGGTGATTCATGGAGTTTTAGCTCACAGCTGACTCATAGTAGATTGAGTGGGTCCCCAAACTCATCCTATGGTTATTTCCCCAGTTCTAGAATGTATAATTGATATAGATGCATTTAGAAGTTGGTAGAATTCTCACATTGATTGCCTGAGCTGTGGAGTGAGGGCTTTTATGGTTGGAAAGGCTACATGGACACCTTTAGAGTTGCTGCTGCCAGGGAAAATAGTGAATCAAAAACAGTATAGTATTCCTGGAGGAACTGCAGAAATTAGTGCCACTATGAAGGACTTGAAAGATGCAAGGATGACGGTGTCCACCACATCTCCCTTTAACTCTACTACCTGGCTAGTGCAGACGACAGATGGATTGTGGAGAATGACAGATGACTATCAAAAGCTCAATCAAGTAGTGACTCTGATTGCAGCTGCTGTACCAGATGTGGTGTCCTTACTTGAGCAGATTAACATATCTCCTGGTGCCTGGTATGCAGCTATTGATTTAGCAAAAGCCTTTTTATTGGTACCTGTCCATAAGGACTGCCAGAAGCAATTTGTTTTCAGTTGGCAAGGCCAGCAGTCTACCTTCACACTGTTACTTCAAGGATATATTAACTCTATCCCTGTGTCATAGCTTAGTTCAAAGGGATCTTGATCATCTGTTCTTCCATAAAATATCACATTAATGCACTATATTAATGACATTTTACTAATTGGGTCAAGTGAGCAGGAACAAACACTTTGGTAACTTGTTGGTAACACATATGTGCATCAGAGGATGGCAAATAAATCTAGCCAAATTTCAAGAACCTTCTACCTCAGTGGAATTTTTAAGAGTCCAGTAATGTGGACATGCAGAGATATTCCTTCTAATGTGAAGGATAAGTTATTGCCCCTGGCCCCTACCACCACCGAAAAAGAAGCACATTTAGTGGGTCTATTTGGATTCTGGGGACAGCACATTCTCCACTTGGGTGTGTAAGTCCAGCCACATACCAAATTACTCAGAAAGCTGCTAGCTTTGAGTGGGTCCCAGGAACAACAGAAGGCTCTACTACTTGACTCATATGATCCAGCAGATCCAATGGTACTTGAAGTGGCAATGGCAGCTAGGGATGCTGTTTAGAGCCTTTGGAAGGCCATTTGGTGAATCACAGAAGAGACTTTTGGGATTTTAGAGAAGGACTCCATCATCATCTGTAGACCACTATTCCCACTTTGAGAGACAGCTCTTGGTCTGGTATAGGTCTTAGTGGAAACTGATTGTATGACAATGAGCCTCCAAGTTACCAAACAACCTGAGCTGCTCATCATGAGCTGGGTGTTTTCTGACCCACCAAGTCACAAAATAGAATGGGCACAGCAGCAGTCCATTAGCAAACGGAATTGTTTTATCTATGGTCAGGTCCAAGCATATCTTGAAGGCATAAACAAGTTACTTGAAGTTGCCCAAATGCCTATGGTTTCTACTCCCAATTACAATGTCGTCTGCTGTGAAGCATGCATCTTATAGCTTCTTGGGGTATTCCCTGTGACCTTTTGACTGAAGAAGAGAAGACGGGGATGGGTTTACTTATGGTTCTGCATATTAATCAGTCTCCACCCAAAAGTGGAAAGCTACAGAATTACAACTCCTTTCTGGAAAAACCCTGAAAGACACCAGTACATGGATATCTTCACAGTGGGCAGACCTTCAGGTAATTTACATGGTCATACATTTTCTTTGGGAGGAGAAATGGTCAGATGTGAGATTGTCCGCTAATTCATGGACTATAACCACTGGATTTGCTGGATAGTCAGGGACTTTGAAAGAGCATTATTGGAAAATTGGTGAGAAATACATCTAGGTAAGAAGTATGTGGATAGATCTGATCTCTCCAAATGGGCAAAGGATGGGAAGATTTTTATGTCCCATATAAATGCTCATCAAAAGGTACTTCAGCAAAAGAGGAGTTCAGTAATCATATAGATAGGGTGACCTGTTCTGTGAACAATCAACCTCCTTTCCCAGCTATCCCTACCATTGCTCAAACCAATGGGCTCATGAGCAAAGTGGCAATGGTAGCAGAGATTGAGCCATGGGCTCAACAAAATGTACTGCTACCACCAAGGTTGATATGGCTACACCTGCTGCTGAGTGCCAGATCTACTAACATCAGAGGCTATTGGTGAATTTTTTTTTTTTTGAGACAAGGTTTCTCTGTGTAGCTTTGTGCGTTTTCCTGGAACTCACTTGGTAGCCCAGGCTGGCCTCGAACTCACAGAGATCCGCCTGGCTCTGCCTCCCAAGTGCTGGGATTAAAGGCGTGCACCACCACCACCCGGCTATTGGTGAAATTATTAAGGCCACTCCACATAGTTAAAAGGGAGGTTTATTTTGTGGTGTAACTTACAAGTGAAGGGATAGTTTACAGGGTCTGGGCAAGGTGTAGCACAGTCTGGTGGTGTTCTCTGGAGAACTCTGCTCAGTCTACCACCAGCGTCCAGGGTCCAGGAACCAAGAGAACCTGTGTATCCAGATCTTGGGTTTTCAGTATCCTCTCTCAGCCCCACCTTGTAGGTGTGACCATTATCGAAGCCTCAATGGGGGTTGGAACTTCCAGGTCAAAGCTGAAATGGCTACCCACTACATCAGGCCAACATTGAGCCCCAGATATGGCACCATTTCTCCTAATGACTAGCCAGTGATATGGTGACAAGTTGATTACATTGGACCACTTCATCCATGGAAATGACAACACTTTGTCCTTACTGGAGTAGATACTTAGTCTGGGTATGGGTTTGCCTTTCTTGCATATACTGCTTATGCCAGAACCACCATCTGTGGACTTACAGAATGCTTTATACACCATCATGGTATTCCATACACTACTGCTTCTGACCAGGGAACTCACTTCACAGACAGAAAAGTGATTAAGTGTCCCCATGATTTACAGAATCCACTGGTCTTACCGTGTTGCCCATCCTCCTGAAGGAGCTGCCATGATATAAAAGATGTAGTGGCCTTTTTGAGACACAGTGATACAGTTACAATGCTGATTAGGTGGCAGCAGCCTGGAGGGATGGGATAGGGTTCTCCAGAAGGTGGTATATTTTTTGAATCAGCATCTAAGATATGGTACAATTTCTCCACAGCCAGGATCCACTGGTCAAGGAGTGGAAAGGGGAATAGTTCCACTCATGATCACTCCCAAAGACCCACTACCAAGTTTTTACTTCCTGTTTCTGTGACCTTAAGCTCTGCTGACCTAGAAGTTTTGGTTCCAGAGGGAGGCAGTACTCCTGCCAGGAGATATAACAGACATCCATTGAACTGGAAGCTCACATGTTCCCCTAACCACTTTGGGCTTCTGATGCCCACAAACCAACAGGCCAAGAAAGGAATAGCAGAGTTGGGGTGTATGATTGATCCATATTACCAAGATGAAATTGCATTTCTTATCCACAATTGATGTAAGAAAGATTATGACTAGGTTAGAGGAAATTTTTTAGGGCATCTCTTTGTGTTCTCATATCCTTTGATTAAAGTCATTGAGAAATTACAACAGCCTAATCCAGAGTGGCAATGTTACAGATCTTTCAGGATTGAAGGTATGGGTCATTCCTTCAAGAAAAGAACCAAGACCAGCTGAAGTGCTTGCTGAGGGTGGAAGAAATACAGAATGGGTAGTAGAAGAAGGTAGTTATAAATACCAGCTGTTCACATGACCAACTGCAAAAAGATTATAATTGACATGAGTGTTTCTTTTATATTTAGTTGAGAGTATGTTTTGCACAGATATTTATGTTTTCTATCCTTGAATCTTTATCATACAATATAACACCAATTAAGAGAGTATCAATGGTTATCATATTTAAGTTTGAGATACTAAAAGAATGTCCCTCACAGGGCATTGCCACCTATTCTAGAATTTATAGTGTGTTTGTGTTTTATATGAGGGATACTTATATCCTGTTTGACATAATTATGACCTGTTTATTGGTTTCATTTGGAAATTAAGCATGACATCAGAAGATATGACTGTGTGTAAAGTTGACAAGGGGTGGAACTGTGATGGCTATTCTTGGTTGTCAATTTGACTACATCTGGAATTAATTAAAACCCAAATAGCTAGATATACCTGTGAGAGATTTTTTTTTCCTAACTAAATCATTTGAAGTAGGAAAAAACACTTTTAATCTGGGTCTTTTGAGGTAGGAAGATCTAGTTGTAATCTTCTCCTAAAAATCTATATAAAGGAAACAGGAGAAGGAAGCTTGCTCTTTTTGCCTGCTTGTGCTCTTTCTACCATATATGTAAGAGAAAGAGCTAGAGTTTAATGAATCTCAGGGCAAAATTATTCATCTCAAAATAAATGATATTCTCTAGATGCTAGAACAGCTGTTGAACAAAACACATTCTCTGGCAAGTGAGAAGAGTGACAACCTGACAACCTGCAGATGTCAAGTAAAAAGAAAATTAATACACAATAATATACAATATATATTAATATAAATTAATAATTAATAATTAATAAAATAAATTAATATACAATATATATACATATACGTGAATGAGTGCATATGTTATATATAATAAATGAACACACACACAGTCATATAAATGTACATATATGTCTATGGGAGTAGGCCTAGGACTTCTAGTATCTGGGCAGACCAGAAAGCAATGACAGATGACAGTTGATGTTTAGCTGCTTGATCTCTCTCTCTCTCTCTCTCTCTCTCTCTCTCTCTCTCTCTCTCTCTCTCCTTCTCTCCTCCCTTCTTTCCCTCCTCTCCCCCTTCTCTTTTTACTCAATTTGAGACCCAAGCCAATGGATGGACTAGTACTACACACATTCATCTAAAACCCATATTCTTTCTGCATATTCAGTTCCCCTAGAGAATTCTGACCAATACACAGGCCATAGTAGCCGAGAAGGCTTGATACAGTCCATGGGGGCAGGGAAGGCCATGATACAGGCCAAGGTAGCTGGGAAGGCCATGATACAGGCCAAGGTAGCTAGGAAGGCATGATAGTGGCTGTGGTGGCTGGGAAGTTTTGATACAGGCCACAGAGGCAGGAGTATGGGACTAAGACTCCTCATGTCTGGGAAGACCAGTAAGCAATGAAAGATGAGAGCTGATGCTTAGCTGCTTGATGTGTCTCTGTCTGTCTGACTCTCTCTGTGTCTGTCTATCTCTGTCTGCCTCTGTCCCTCTCCCTCCCCTTCCTTCCTCCCTCCCTCCCTCCCTTCCTCCCCCTCCCTCCCTCCCTCCCTCCCTCCCTCCCTCCCTTCCTTCCTTCCTTCCTTCTTTCCTTCCTTCCTTACTTCCTTCCTTCCTTCCTTCCTTCCCTCTCTCCCTCTTCCCCGCTTCTCCACTTTATTCAATTTGAGACCCAAACCAATGGACAGAATAGTACTGCACACATTCATCTAAACCCCAGCACTGTGTCTCCTTGGTGATTCCAGTCAATTTCATCATGAACATTGACCATCACAGAGTTAATTTCTGATATTTTTGTAACTATTCAATTGTAATGGTTAACTGTATCCTTGTTGTTCTAATACAAAACAAATAACTCCATGTGCTCTGTGGGGAACTTTTAAATCAGAGGGCCCTAAGGTATTTTGCAATAAGAAGGCTGAAGCGTCTTTTCTGTCACAGAGATTCGACAGACAATGCATAGTTAACCCAGGATTTTATTCAACATCAGAAAGTACTGTCCTGGCAGGGATTCGCCTAGCTGCTGAGTGTAGCTCTCTCATTTTTTTCTTAAATGTATTTCTCAGTGCTGAGAATCCCTCTGAAATCCATTGTCTACTCAAATCTACTAAATGAGGGGTTGAGGGACTTTAAAATTACACATATTTTCAGCCCTTCTGAGAATCTTATTCATACTATAAAACATTGTTCTGGGTGCAGTAGAGAGGCTTAATTACACACTAAAGATAAAAAAGATAAAGAGAAGAGACCTGTAGGTGGGGTGGAAATGATTATCCATAAGTATACAGAGTGTGAGCTCGCTTGGCACTTATGCAACTAATTGCCCACACCCGGCTGGCATCTGCATGAATGGTTTCTTGAAAGCCTAAGTGCCTGTGAGATCTGTTGGCATAAACAAAAGAAACAGATGTTTCAACTTTGATAGCAAGCAAACTCAGAAAGAAAACTATACATTTAAGACAGGAGAAGCAAGGGAGGAAATGAGGAGGAGGCCCATGTTTCTGAAGCTCCAGAATTGAAAGTGCTACTGTTAGAGTGCAAATTTAAAAGTGAAAAATACAAGCTCTTTTTTTTTTTTTTAAGGACGAGACTTTCAGAATCTACATTATATGTAAATATGCATGACAGCATGAAGTAACTTCTCATCAAGCTTTTCCTAATAAACTTAGAAGTGTATCTATTTGGAGGGAACTGCAAATTTAGAAAGTCATACTCTTGTTTTCCTACTACTTCATACCTTCCTGAGCAATTTATGTTGAACACTTCTGCACCAAAACCAAAGTCAAATAGGGCAAGCATTTGTGTGGTGTATTACCAAGTCACCTTGAACTATCTTTGGCCTCAATGAAGCCCGTGTCGTACAACTCCAGCATCATTAGTACATAGAGGCGAACCTTGTAAGATGCATGACAGTGTAGACTACCACAACCAGTGCCCATTATTCAAAATGAAGAGCAGTTTTATAAACCAGCCACAAGAGTGGCAAACCATAATTCCCTGCCAACAACTATTATACTCGGTATCATAACCAATAATATAGAGGTAACACAATTTAAAATGAACAGAGGAGCTGTATAGATATTTACCTGAATAAGATAAACAAATAATCACTAAGCAAATTGACAGTGCTCAGCATCATTACTCACCAGAGAAAGGAAATCCAAAGACTTACTAATTTTTCTCACAAGTATGATTATAATAAAAGGCCAAATAATAAATACTGCCAAGAATACAAAGGAATCCAGAATACCCATGCAAAAATACAGTAAAAACTTCAAATTGTCTACTCAGAATAGAGCAATCTTCATAGTAATGGAGTCTTTAAGTAAAAAATTATTTTAAAGCAAATGTTACTTAGAAAAGGTCCTATTAAACATGTACTTGGATTTAGATTTTGTAGTGTTTAATGACTTATCTAGTCAATCATTTAACATATTGATTAGCATAATCTCAAATTCCTTCTACTTCCCTTATTCTCCCATAAGCTTTAGTTAGTCCTCATTTTCTTAATGTCTTGAACAGACTAAGATTAATGAAGATGTTAGAGTTACCTTTATGGCCTCAATATAGAACTGCTGACATTCTCTTCATCTTGGATTTTTTTCTTCTCTCTGTCTCTCTCTGCCTCTGTCTCTGTCTCTCTCTGTCTATCTCTGTCTGTCTCTCTCTCTCTCCCTCCCTCCCTCTCTCTGTGCACCCACATGTGTCCACGTGCATGCATGTGTATAATTGTGCAAGCACATATGTGCTCATGAATGTAGAAGCCAGAGTCAGTATCACATGTCTTCCTCACTTGCTTTCTACTTCACTTTTTGAGACAAGTCTTCCACTGAACCTTGAGTTCACCGATTTGGACAGACTGACAGGCCAGGAGCCCCTGAGATGTTTCCTGTGTATCTATCCCCGACACTGAGATTACAGCTGTAGACAGCCGTGCCTAGGTTTTTATGCAGATGCTGGGGATCCAAGGTCAGGTCTGCAGTCTGTATTTTACCGGCTAAGCCCTGTCTTCATTGTGATCTCTGTTGACTATACTTTTTTTTTTCTATTTCTTTTTTTTTAAAATTTTTATTTTGCAATGCAATTAAGTTCTACAAACAGGCACAGATTCCTTTGTTCTCCCCCCTCCTGCCCCCCTCACCTTCCCCCCAGCCCGCCCCCCATTCCAATCTTTTCCAGGGCAAAGCCTTCCTCACAGACTGAGATCAACCTGGTGGACTCAGTCCAGGTAGGTCCAGTCCCCTCCTCCCAGGCCGAGCCAAGGGACCCTGCATAGGCCCCAGGTTTCAAACAGCCGACTCATGCAATGAGCACAGGACCCAGTGCCACTGCCTGGATGCCTCCCAAACAGATCAGGCCAATCAACTGTCTCACCCACTCAGAGGGCCTGATCCAGTTGGTGACCTCTCAGCCATTGGTTCATATTTCATGTGTTTCCGTTTGTTTGGCTATTTGTCTCTGTGCTTTATCCAATCTTGGTCTCAACAATTCTCTCTCATATAAACCCTCCTCATTCTCGCTAATTGGACTCCCAGAGATCCACCTGGGGCCTAGTCATGGATCTCTACATCCAGATCCCTCAGTGGTTGGATGAGGTTTCTAGCACGACAATTAGGGTGTTTGGCCATCCCATCACCAGAGTAGGTCAGTTCGGACTGTCTCTCGACCATTGCCAGCAGTCTGTTGTGGGGGTATCTTTGTGGATTTCTGTGGGCCTCTCTAGTACTTTGTTTCTTCCTATTCTCATGTGGTCTTCATTTACCATGGTCTCCTATTCCTTGTTCTCCCTCTCTGTTGTTGATCCAGCTGGGATCTCCCACTCACCCAAGCTCTCTTTCCCTCAACCCTCGCCCTTCACTACCCCCACTCATGTCCAGGCTGTTCATGTAGATCTCATTCCATTTCTCTGTCATTGGGCGATCCCTGTTGTTGACTATACTTTTTAAGATCTATCTGCTTTGATTTTTGTTTTTCTTTGTCCAGCCCCCTTTCTCTCTCTTACTAATAGTAATTATTCTTTGACTTTGATCTTCAGTGCTCTATAGTTCTCTCCTTACATTGTCTGAGTGTTGAATCTGCTTGTTGGTTCTATCTTAATACCTATGCTTCTTCAATATTTATGCTTTAAATTCTCTCTCTTTTCTATTCTACCTGGACCGAACCCTGAGGCTCACTCATGCTGGACAAGCAGTCTACCACTGTTCTTCCCCTTCATCCCCCAAAATATTTTTAATTCATCCCAATAGATATTTAAGATTATATACTCCATGGTTATTTCAGTGTATCTAAAAGCAAACACACATTTAACCAGTGTTTTTTTCCTCCATATATTAGAAGTTATTCTGAATATAGAAAGTACCATAATAAACAAATGAGAAATTTTACTTGCTGATGATATGTTTATGTTTCATTAAGGATAGATAGACAGGTATCCAAATAAATTCTGAAGAGCATTTCAGGTCATGTGAAAGATTGTTATGCTTCTACTAATCTCTAGAGTTATGTTATAGGCTTGTACAAATTCTAGTAATAATATCCATGCTGATCTGTTTAACTTAATCTCTCTATCCTAAATTAATCTTCCTAAAGTCTAAGGTATAAAACAATTTACCTGTTTTATGTTTTATTTCGTATCTCTCTAATGTCAGAGGATCCAGTACAATTCTGCGTCTTCACCTAAAATACCCTTTCTCCTTTGGCCATATCCCTTATATTATCACCAAGGTCAATGCCCACTGATCCACAGCCTCTACACTAGCTGACTTGAGTCACTAACTTTTGGAAAGCTATGCATACCTTTGCTCAGAATACTTACTGTTTGGGGTATGTTGATATTTTGAAATGATGCTAACTTTGCCAATAAAAAGATAATCCCTCATCAAGACAAACAAAATAAAAGGTTATTAGTCGTGGTAGTAGTCTAATGTAGATGTTCTTAATTGGAGATAATTTTACCGCACACAATGTTTCATCATCTGGGTTCCATTTTCCTTATGAATCTATCAACCCCTGGAACCCCAAAGTCACTGACACCTGCCAGACAGATGAAAACAGGAGAAGGAAAGGGTGGCCTTCTGTGTAGTTAGGGTTTAGGCCTAGAAATGGAACACACCACTTCTGTTCACATTCCAGTGGGTAGGCCCTTTTCAGATTGCATGCCCAACTGCAAAGGAATCTGGAAAAAACTGGCCAACTGTGAGCCCAGACAGCAGAGGAGTTAGGCGTATATAAACTTAGCAGCCTTCCCCACTCTGGCCTGCCTAATACTCATGAAACATAATTCACTTATTCGTCAATATCAGACCAGATTCTCCTCTTTCTGAAAACACTTTATAAATACTCCAAATTGGAGTAAGAATTCCTTTTCCCCAAATCACAGCACATACTGTCTTTGTAATGTGTTTTCTATCTGTCACTTGCTATACTACAAGTGTAATTTTCTTTTTTTAGTGCTGCTTCTCTTGTCATTACCAGTAAAACTGAAGGCCCTTGATGAAGAACTATAGCATATGATTTGGAGTGGTTCATTTATTTATCCAGTACGTGTTTGTTGAATGACTGTTAACCTGTAAGACAGTAGCTGGTATTATGGTGAACAGAGAAAATAATAAGAAACTTCACTGGATCTATGTTGTTATTTGCAATGCCATAAACAGATTCTATAAGCCCTTTAAGACAGTGGAACGATGGATTTACTGCAATAGAGTCAAATGATCAACCATGCCATGAGATGTAATATTACTCCAAGGAGAATAGTATATATATGAATGGGAGTGTCAAAGATGGCTTTCTGAATTGAAGGAGCCGTGGATTATAAGTCAGAGACTTTCCTACCATTAAAACAGATTCAGACAAACTGTAATCATTAATGAAAATATTCTACATCATATTGCCCTCAGCAACTGAGTCACATTTTAAAAATAACATTCTTGACCAGGAATTGTGGTGCATACCTTTAATCCCAGCACTCTGGAGGCAGAAGCAGGCAGCTCTCTCTGTGAGTTCAAGGCCAGTTTGATCTACAGAGGGAGTTCTGGGAAAGCTAGGGGTACACAGAGAAACCCCATCTTAAAGAACCAACATATAAAAAAAGTAAAAAAATAAATTAACATTCTTTGGGGCTGGAGAGATGGATCGGTGCTTATGAACACTGACTGCTCTTTCAGATGATGCTGGTTCAATTCCCAGCACACACGCACTGGCTCACAACCATCTGTAACTCCAGTTCCAGGCATCTGATACTCTCTTCTGCCTCTGCAGACACCAAACATCCACTTGGTGCACAGACATGCATGCAGGCAAAACATCCACATACATAAAAACATAGCAAAATAAAATAAAACATAGTAAAAAATAATGAAACTTGAAAAGTAATATTTAAAATGAATACTCTTTGAAGAGGTCAGTGATGTTCTACGTATTTAAAACTTGCTATTGCTCAGCTTGCACATCACAGAGAGAGAAAAGGAGTTTAAAATGAATGAAGAAAGAAAAAGTAGAATGCAATTGCTTGCTGTCGGAAAAATTTTGGCCAAATCTATAGGAGACCATATTGTTTAAAATAAATTAACCTTAAAATAGCATATTGATTTTTTATGGGTATACTGCAAAATGAACGTGATAGACAATCAAGGAACAAAATATCCATTGGACAGGGCATTTAGTCTTCCACAGCTAAGGACCATAAAGCTGAGGCTCTTTTCTGTTTCCCATCTGAAAAGACTCAGGAAGGAGCCTAAACAATGCAAGTAAAAGCAGCTCTTTCGCTCACTCCTTTCTCACCCGCCTCCCAACTACTCCAAGATCTGCTTTTGCCACAACTTCATAAGTATTTCAATTACTTGTTCCCTGAACGGTCCTGCAGAGAGGCTCTGCCCCCAGCCCCCTTTTGATAGATGAAGATATTGAGGTTAAGTGATTTTCTCAGGGTTACAAAGAGACCTCACAGCAATGGGGAATGAGAAGCACTAGTTCAACCTTCTCGGGGGATGAATAGATTGAGTTTCAGAGCAGCTTTGCTATTGTGTTGCAAAGGAGCCACTCAAATGCCTGGCTGAATGTCTAAGTCCTAGAAATGAAAGGGAGGCCGCAAGGAGAGCATTTTCTTTCTCATTAATGACACAAGCAATTGTCTAAAGTTGGGGACGGGGGCGGGGGGAAGGCTCTGTAGAAAAAGAGTCTTTTTTTAAAAGTACAAACAGCAGGACACTCAATTTGGGACCCTCTGTCAAGGAGACTGTTGTCATCTGTCTCCTTACAGACAGTGCTGCTGAGGAAGCTGGACTCCAGATTGGAGACGTGGTGCTGTCTGTCAATGGCACTGAGGTCACCAGTGTTGAGCATGCAGAAGCTGTGCACCTTGCAAAGAAAGGTAAGCGGGCCAGTTACAGACTCCAGAGTTCACAGAAAATGCTGTGAGCTCAATACACAGGAAGTTCGAATGTGAGAAGGTGGCAGATGTGGAGGGATGCCTTTACTGCGCTGTGATCAGCATGGTGTTTTATCCTGGTAATTAAACCTCATTTCTAAGTCATACACACTTTGTATTGATCATCACCCATAAAATATTTTGTCAGAAGACACAATACATTCTACTACCAAAACATTTCTTTAATTAAGAAACAAAGATATTTTCATCATAAGAATTTGTTTACTATTTATTTTCATTTCTTTTTACATATGCTCCTTCCCTTCATTTTTTCCATTTCTTAACAAAGAAAGTTTGTAGAGGTAAAAATCTCAGGGTTTTACTGTGGTGAGTGTGAGCGCGCACGTGTATATGTGTGTGAAAGAAAGAGACAGACATTACAGGACTGTAGCTTTTAGAGATTCTCGTAGGACCACCTGAGGACTGTGTGTCAAGCAGTTCCATCACAGAAGGAACCACCACGGTAGTGGTGCATCCCCTGCACCATTCACAGTAAACTTGTGGAGAGACTTATGCCATTGTTCTCCCTGAAAAACAATTTTCTTCATCACCATGTTAGAAGTCCTTCAAGTCTCATAGATAAACACATTCAACTAGAAAATGCTTTGTTCTGTCACAGGATTATTTGATATGGTATCTTATTTCTGAAAGTTAAATGGATGCTGTGATGCTCCTGAATCATTGTTAGACAATGAGATATTACTTAAAATGTGCATTGGGAATAAGCCTCAGGTGCCCTGGTTTATGTCAATAGCCTTCTTTCATGCTTTGGGGTTACCCAGAGCTAAGAGTTCTCCCATACAGGCTAACATTTGAAAACCACCTACAAGTGCATTCTACTTAACTATTGCGAATTGTTTTCAGGTAGAATTTGGCTTGGTGCTTTATTGCTCTGTGAGATGTGTACCAGGTCTGCCAGGAATGCAAGGTTATTATCAGTAAGCATGTGCAATAACTCTCAAAGGTCTTACCCTAATAGTTACCCTTTCTGAAGCACAGCTTAGGAATGCAGCTTTGTTATCATAATTACACTAATAAGTTGATAGTGGAAGACAGTAAGGCAATGTTATGCATTACTTTTGTACTTAGCTGTTCTCAAAGATAATTCCTTGTAATTTACATTTTTGTGTTAAATAATATTTTGCTAATACTTTTATTCCTAATGTTTTTTTTTGTAAATTTTGCTCCAAAAAGCTTAATGTTGTTTATAATCCTTAACCATTCCTGGAAATTAAAGGAAAACAGAGAACATCTCTGTAACTCGAATAGAGGAGTCTCTGGCTCCTGATAAAATGGTCACATGATATTGACAGTTGGAGAAAAGTGACTTGTACATCCTAGCTTGAGCTCATTGCTTCTGGGACTTACTTGGAAGAGTGGGTTATACTCTGTTATAACCCCGGTTCAACCTTAACTTTCCTCTAAAAAAAAAAAGAAGAACAAACAAACAAACAAACCCATAACCCCTTGTCTTTGCCAATCCTCAGACTCAACACTAGAGACACCTTCAAAGCAGAAGGTAAATTGTGGATCTGAGCTGTCAAAAAATAGTATAGAAAGAGACAGAAAAAGATGATGTCATGCTTGTATTTGTTACAGGGTGGGAATTACATAAAACAGCAGACTAGGACTCAGTATCTTGTGTGAGAAATAGGCTGGGGGTGGGATATTTATTATTGACTTTGTCATTCATGTGTTCCTGGCAAGCCTTGTTCTACCTCAATATCATTGAATACTACAAAGTTGACAGCACCTGTTATGGACAGTCAATGAGATGTGCCCACCTGGATGGAGGCATAGATCTCTCCATATTCACAGATGATGTCCTGCATATACTTAGGGGTAACTGACTATAGTACAACTTTGAGCTCAGAAACAGTGAAATCTCTGATAAAACAATGGAGAGAGTCTCTGCGATTCTTGGTCACCTGCCATGAAAGCAAACAACACAAACACAGCAGCCGGACCAAGGTAGCAGCCCAAGAGGTGTGCTGCCATGAAGATCACCACCTCACTCACCAGGAGGAACACTGGGGAGGGGTGCAGCTTTAAACTTGTTCCAGTGCATATTTCTCAAAATATCTCTAGCAATCCCCAAGCAAAAGATGTTATCTCGTCGAAATACTACAGAATTTGGGAAACAGAGCAGGGAGGGAATGTCAGTGTAGGAATAATTTGTAAGAAGCAAGGTAGAATGAATACATCTGAGACAGCAGACATTTAAAATTTAAAATAAGATCAATATACATCACTGAATTGGTCAAGGAGGACATTTATGGGATATGAAACAGAAAAGCGGTTGTTAAGAAGAGCCAGTTGTCAGTGCTAAGTATAAAGAAGACAAATGTTGGGGGAAAAAAAAACAGTATGTGACCTGAATAATAAAATAAATGCAATGGAAAGATCCAAGGTGATCCACTAGTGTATAAACTGTCACAGAAAGTGTCAAGGAGAAAGAGAGAAAGGAAGGAAGGAAAGGAAAGGAAAGGGAAGGGGAGGGGAAGGGAGGGGAGGGGAGAGGAAGGGAGGGGAGGGGAGGGGAGGGGAGGGGAGGGGAAGGGAGGGAGGGAGGGAGGGAGGGAGAAAGATAAAAGTCAGGCAGACATAAAAACAATTATACACAAAGGATAAAACCAGAGGAATAACATAAAACTATCCTAATTAAGAATTACTGAGAGAGAAAAAGTTAAATACGTGAAAAGGAAAAATTAGTGCATGTGTGTGTACATCCATGCATGTGTTTGTGGTGGGGGTGCACATGTATGTGGACGGTTGTGTGACTGTGTATGGGGAAGCCAGAGATCAACATCAGTTGTCATTCCAAGGGTGCTCTCCACTTCGTTTTGTGAGACAGGGTCTTTTATTTATTTATTTATTTATTTATTTATTTATTTATTTATTTATTTATTTAGGTTTTTTGAGACAGGGTTTCTCTGTGTAGCTTTGTGCTTTTCCTGGAACTCACTCTGTAGCCCAGGCTGACCTCGAACTCACAGAGATCCGCCTGGCTCTGCCTCCCGAGTGCTGGGATTAAAGGCGTGCGCCACCACCACCCGGCACCATAGGGTTTTAAAAGAATGCATCAGATAGATGGGCATAAAAACTCTTAGGCAAGCAGACTATAGTGAAATTTAAGAATAGTAAAGAGAAAGAGAAAATATTTAAGCTTTAGGAGGGAGGCATTGTATCACCTTTAAAGGAATTGAAATGCAACCAGACTTTGTAACAATAGCAAATTCTAGAATAGTATAGAGTAATATTCTCAAAATATTAAAGAAACTCAAATGCAATGTCCACTTAAAGGATTATTTGATGTAAGTATATATGGCAAAGGGTTATTGGCGTTCATGACTTTAGAAAGATTATCTTGAGGAATCTCAGATAAAACACTTTGCCAAGGAGAAATATAAACCACAACCACTTTATATTAAGCATGAAAAATAGGTGCAAGAAAATAATTTAAAGTTCCCTATTAACTCTTTTGGTCCTACATTGACCAAAATAGTTACTTAATAGAGTTAAATGCATTCATATAATTTTAATGTCCCAAACATAAAGAGAAAAACATCAGTTTCCTTTCATCTCTGATAAAGTCTACTTAACTATGTAGCTTTTTATTGCCATGACAAAACATTGTAGATAGCCAGCCCATAAGGAGGAAAGCTTTACTATGACCCATGGTTTCACTCCATGGTTATTTGATGTTGATGCTTTGAATTGTGGGGATATCAGTTGTGTCAGTAGCATGTGCTAGAGGAGGATGCTCCCCCTGTGATAGCCAGAAGGCAACAGACAGAGAGAAAAAAGGCCTGCAGTCCCAGTAAATGTTTCAAGATCCACCATCAATGAACTAACTTCCTTCCACTGGGACCTACTTCCTAAGATTGTCCATCTACAAACAGTGGCACAGAGCAACAACTAATCTCTGAGCATACAGGGACTTGAAGAACATTTAAGTTCTAAACTATTACATAACCAAACTCCCAACCATTAAAACAGAAAGGCATATACATATGAACAAAAATAGTTAACAGAGAAATCTTGGACAACTGACAAGAATAATGCTGATTATAACAGACCTGCTCATCATAATAACAAAAGGCCTGGCCAAGCCAATATAATACCTGCAAGAGAAACAGTAGTATACACTCTGAGAAAAAAGAAGCTACCATTCTTACTGAAGATTATGTGATTACAAGGGACAGAAACTTACAACTAAAAGAGAATGACTTATCGAACTAAGATCTTCTATACAAATTGGTTGTCCAATATGATACGGACCACCCTAAAAACATATATACAATAACACTATGCAGACTGAGCAGGTTATGTTTAGGGATGTATATGTTCACACATATGTACTGACAATTAATGTAAACAGATGTCATGGATTTGAAAGAGATGAAGATGGGTGTATGGGAGGGCTTTGAGGGGTGAAAAGGAAGAGGGAAATGATGTAATTATAATCTCAAAAATAACATGACTTTCTAAAATTCAGCCGGATGTATTTATGCTAACAACAAGAAAAAAGAAAGGGAGAAATTACATGTGATTAACAATAACAACAAAAATTCTAAGTGTTTAGAACTAATCTATCGCCGGGCGGTGGTGGCGCACGCCTTTAATCCCAGCACTCAGGAGGCAGAGCCAGGCGGATCTCTGTGAGTTCAAGGCCAGCCTGGGCTACCACGTGAGTTCCAGGAAAAGGCACAAAGCTACACAGAGAAACCCTGTCTCGAAAAACCAAAAAAAAAAAAAAAAAAAAAGAACTAATCTATCAAAGAATAAAGAACTTATGGAAAAACATGACGACTCTCTCAAGGTCTGTAAAAGAAGAACCTGGATAGATATACAGCTCAATATAGAGTACTGTGTGCTGTGTTTAAGGCCTTGGGTTCAATCCTGTATGATGGAGGAGGACTAGAGGTCTGAAAATAAACACTGTTCTTATGCATTTATAGGTATGTGTGTATATATATATATATATATATATATATATATATATATATATATAATTCTCCAAAAATCACTATAAAAATTCAATGATATCACAATAAGATTTAATTAAATGTCTGGGTAGTTTGGAAAACTTGCCTACAAACATACAAAAGAGTAAATGTCTTTAAATGGATACACTATTGATAAATAGGACATGATGGCAAAAGAACATTTTATATCAGCTCTGAAGACATATTCCAAACCCATAATAACAGATAAGAATGGAGTTCTTTTGTAGGAATGTAGAATAGATTAGTGATCTGCAAAGAACTAGAAAGCTCAAAAAAAATACCCCAACATTCATTCAAACTTTGACAAAGGTGTCATACATTGTCCTTTATAGATTATTCTATATAGAGAGGTAGACTTCATCTGTATCAGACCTCAATTTTAAAGTTAAAAGCAATATCAGTAAAAGAAATTATGGACCAGTTTGCCACTAATCAAAACAATGTAAAGTGTCAACAAGATGATGTTTCAGATTCAATAATATTTTTTAAAATGCCATATAATAGCCAGCTTTGACAGGGGCATAGTGGTAAGAAAATGAGAATCTTCATGTACTTTTCCTGGGATATAGGATTCTCAGTGAGCAATTTGCACTTTCTAGTGAAGTACCTATAAATCTTATGTCCTAACAGTTGTACTCCTGGACAGATAAACCCAAAAACTACTTAAGGGACAAATACAAGGGCATTTGTGCAGTATTTTATGTGGTAGAAAGGAATTAGAGTCAGCCTGGATAACCATCACTAGGGGAATATGTAAACCTATGTTGTAATGCATACATACTCTGCATTTCTATTCACTTTGAAGCATCATAAATAGATTTTTAAAAGATGGTTTCAAGTTGAAAAGAAAAGAAAAGACAAGGATAAACAAAAGGGAAGATGGGGAGAGAATCAGGCAGGCATACAGAAAAACAGCATGACAACATTTATGTATCATAAGAAGACAAACATACACAAGATAGTATGGTCATATTCCTATATCAAGCCCATTTTGTGAGTCCCTGTTGTGAAAGAGAAAATAAATTGTTGTGCTTGAAGAAATAATAAAAACAAAGCAAGGAACTCACAACTCTAAACACAATTCTGTGGCATGATCTGAGTGTTATGTTGGGCACCGTGTTCCTGCAAGATGTCCCCTGAATGGATCCTACCGTATGCAAATGCAGCTAGAACCTCATTCTGAAATATGTCAGCAATAATGGTAAAGGAAAGATGAGCAAAACGAACAGGGTCACCAAGAAACTGGTTCTGTAAGATCATACCTGGCCGTGACACTGGTTCAGACTTATGGACATCAAATTACTTTTCAGAGAACACTGTGTCCTAGGTCTAGCTGTGTGCTGGACTCAGTGGGCAACTCTTTTATATGTGGGATGTCTAGTGATGCCTCCATAGTTGTAGTTTTGATCAACTCTCTGTGTTGAATCGTTCACCACCAGCCTGGCATCAGGACACAGCCAGCATCTTTCTATTTTTGTTTTTGTTTCTTGACAGTCTCCTACATGTATATAACGACTCTTGTTGTTTTCATCCCCTTTCTCCCACTGAACCCTCTTCTTCAGCCCAGAATCTTAAAGACTTGGCCAAACAATTACAGCCTGATGACTGAAAGTCTTACTTTGTTATCTTATCTCAACAGAGTAGCATGAAAAAGGGGGACACCACTCAAAAACTCTTACTTTGTAATTGACATTATTAGTCATAGTACTACACACACCTGTACAAACTGAGCTTTATTCCATCGATGAGAAACCCAAACTGATTTTTGAAAGGCATCCAGTGTCGTACTGAAAATGGCTATCTGTATGCGAACCTTTGGGACTTTGCATGCTCGATTGCTTTTTGAGACAAGTTTTCACTGTTTGGCCCAGGGCGACCCTCAACCTGGGATCCTCTGGTTTTACCCTCTGCCACCTGTGCCGGGATAACAGGTATAGAGCACCACTCTCTGCTGAGTCTTTATTTAATTAGCTTGCCCCGATACAGTGGTTTTGGCTTTTTATAGGGCTGGATCCCAGCAGACTCAAAGAGGAGATTTAATCACCCACGTAAAAAGAAAAGGAGCACACTGAAGCTCAAGGAGCCGGCAAGTCTTGGCCCCGCCAGGACTTTGTTTCACTAAGTGCAGACTTTAGTAAAAATCAAACACAGAAGTGCCTCTGGGGGCCGGGTTCTCAGCTGCTGAACACGGTGCAAGCCCTGGGGGACAGAACACATCTTGCACATTTCTCTTCTGCACTTGTGAGGTGGTAGAGCTTGTCTGACAGCAGAGGTGGGACTCTGACACAGTTTAAGATTGGTGGCATAATAAGACAGTGAGCCAAGGAGAAAGTGTGAATTAGAAAAAGAAATCATTTTTTTTTTCTGTTTCCTGCAGCTGTAAATAACCTCCCTGAATGCTACACTTCCAAACATGGGCCAACATGCGAGGGAAGGTTTTTTTTTTCTGGGGAGCTTTTGTTTTGAAGGACTTTGTCACTAAAGAACTGGGGTGGGTAGAGATGAGGTTTGAAAACTTCTTTATCTCAGGAAGCTGATCATTTGCCTAGCTCTTTCATCTCAGGCTGTAGACAGTCTCCTATCTGCATTCTTCATCCCACCCACCACCCAAAGCAAGCAAGATGCCTGGTAGATAAAGGCAAAGGCTGTGTACTTCCATTCCCAGGCTCATGAAATTAATAAGCCAAAGTAATATGGGGGTGAGGGAACTAAGAGTTGTTTTTCTTTTTTTAACTGAGATATGTTGGGGTTAAAAATAAATTGGGTCAAAAGAAATGAAATCATAGTTGAAGAAATGAAGAAATATTGTAGTTGGTGGCAAGGACCAAGCAGCAGGGCCACATGGAAACAAAAATGCCGGGGGACTTGAAACTGAAATTGTATTTGGACATCATCTAAGAACACACTACAAACACAGAATGTCAAGGCTCATGCCCAACCTGCTAAATGAAGGCACAATGTTTAATGAACCACTGGCTGATGTGTGTTAGTTTTTTAAGCACCAAATTAAGACATCTTCTAATTTTAGGCTTAGTAAATTAATAAACACAAGAAGTTTTAAATGTTAACACTTAGAATTTTAGTTCTTCTAGTGCACATACTACAATGACTACAGAAGCAGATTTTTTTTTTTTTTAGCAAAACATAATATCAAAGTCTAAACTCTCACTCAAGCTCTTCTGTGAATGTCAAGCCCAAGTCCTCTGGGCCCCGAGTAGCATGTGGTAAAGAGTATAAAACTACCCTCTCCCGACAGCTGTTTGGAGCTCAAGAACTCCCCATGCATCAGGCTCATGTCCTCACTCTGGGCATGAGAAACTTCCTTCTAACATGATGAAACCATGCTGCACCAGGGCCAGCTGCATCCTTGCCCCAGAGAGAATTTTTCATGATGCACCAAGTTATGTTTCTGACCAGGCTGAAGCACGAGCTTAGTCTGATCGGTATCAGAGAAAGTCGCATGCAGTCTGTGTAAGCAAGAGGAAAATGACCTCGGGGGCAGCCCACTGCAGCAGTCCATAAATAAATTGGCAGACATGTCAACTGTGCACATTAGTCCAGGAGTGCAGTACTTTGGGGACTACAGTCCAAAGACAAAGACATTTGTGGGTTGCCGGTCAATCTGGAGCATTTCTTTTAATTTTTCTGGATGTGTTTTTGACAGGAGCTTAAGGGCAGTTCAATAAATTAAAATGTATTTACATGGCAATGAAGAATTATCTTGACATACTGAGAGTTATTTAATTACCAAGGTGCTTCGCGTGCTGCTAAAGTTAAGACTGTGTCAGCCTTTCTGGGACAAATCTTTATTTTCAGGGCCATGTGGCTCAGCCAGGAATGATCCCCTGGGTTGGAGCTTGTCAGTTATAGAAGATGAGTCTCCTTGCTGACCCCCATTTCCATAGACAGCTCTAAACAGATCGGTAATCTCAATGTCAGCCATCGTGATGAAGTCAGCGCTGCCAAGGCCAAATGTCCTCCTTCGGGGATGTGGCCTCCCTCTCAGAGGAATTGTAAATGAAGTCATAGCCCATTTGCAGTCTTCAAAGAGTGTCAGGGTTGCTGTCCGTCTGCATGGCATTCAGAGAGCTGTCTTAAAGCATCAAAAGGTAGGTGTGTGGTGTCCATGCTGGCAGCAACAAAGCACAGTAGGTAGGCAGTGACCTCATGTTAACAGGGACAGAGACAATATCCAAAAGCTCTACTGTATACCAGTCCTGTGTTACCAGCCAAGAAGACATTCCAAGAGAAACAGGAACTGGGAGCTTAGGGTAAAGTCACACTTAACCTGGAAACAGAAAAAGGTCAGTACCCAAGACCTCCCAGTACTGCTATTTCCAAACTCGAGGGTTTTGATAAGCTACAGTTTCAACAAGAGAGTTAACTAGTGACACAGACTCTCCCTCTGGCTAAACCAGATCAAAAAGGCTAATTATTGCAAACAAACGTGAGGTAGAAAATCGAGGCATACACCCCACACACACACTCCTCCTAGGAAGTATATCAAGATGTTTAAGGAATTAGGTTGGTACTACAACCAGTGACATTGCACAGACTTGACTGTCATCAGAACCACCGTGGCTATGATGAAGGAGTGTTATACAGTTGGGGAACTTGGATCCCACATCAGTTCAACTACTTAGCTGTGAGTCAACAGCGAGATAACGGTCCAGTTCTTCTATTCTTCCTAAACACATAGGTTTGAATTCCGAAGAGACTTGGTTTAATCTAGTGGTAGGATTCTGTTTCACTGTTTTAAAAACTATAACTGTTTCTCCATCCATTACTTCTGCACTGTCACGGTACCTCCAGAAGGTTATAAAATGTTAATCCACTGAACTATATATATCTTAAATTCACACCTGTAGGTCCGGACATCTTGACTCTAGTGGTGGGATCTGACATCAGCCGCTGTCCCAATACCCCATGGCCCACCTGTCGTGGCTACCTGCATAAGAGGACTCACTCGGGCTTTGTGAAGAGCTGGAGGAAGAGGTGGTTTGTGTTGAAGCATGATGGCTATCTCCTCTATTACAAACACAGAAAGGTAATGGCTGGCATGGGTAAGAATAAAGAACGTTGGGAAGTAAAACCTCCTTGGACTAAAACCTTCCATGACCAAGAGGTGTCATTCAAGGAATTATATGGCAGGACTCTGGAAACAGTTATTTCCCCTCTGACTGCCCAGGAATTGTTCTTCCTTCAAAAGTCAAAGAATTATGACTTATGTTCTCTTCTGCTGCATGAATCAAGGCACATGTTTCTTCTCATTTACTTCTGTTCCCATCCTCTATGCAGACTTCTTTTCATTGTCACTGTAAAGAAAATAGGAACCAAAGATAAGTTTCTCGTACCGGGGTAAATCAAAATGGACCCATAAAAGCATAGCTCTCCAGGCCACAGTTCAGGCAGTGTACTGTGGTCAGCAGAACTCAGTGTTGCTGAGGCTTCTGAGACAGAGAACTGAGCAAGTCACCTGGAATACCGATTTCATTTTCCAGGTTTCATGAGAACGGTGATTTCTAACTCTGGGTGAAGGCTGGGACCACACAGGGAATGTCCCCCAAGGTGTGCTAAGGCAGTCCTCCTCCCAGATGTTTGTGACTGGGTGAGTCTGAGATGGGCCCATGCACTTGGAAAGACCTTCTTTAGATGAATATAAAACCACAGTTCACATTTTGTTATCATGTGTGTCTTTTCAGCCAGATGCAATCCGGTGTCTAATTCTGTTAAGTGACTGCAAACATGCTTAAAAATAACAACAGAGATTTCATATAGAACCCCTACTTTTCGACTTCTCATGAAATACTCTCAACAGCTGTCAGCAGTCAAACAGACTCCCTGTCCTAAAGAATACACGCACTCCCCCACTCAACAAAGGATGCACTGTCTCCCACAGCCTTGTGATCTTCTGGCTTCCCTCCAGGGACATTCATGACCCACCTCTAATCAGGGTTCAAAACAAGAATTTTGGCTATTTACCTCATTCATGACATAATCTTGTTTTTTTTTCTTCTGTCTTTATTTTACATTTCTCGTGTGTGTGTGTGTGTGTGTGTGTGTGTGTGTGTGTGTGTGTGTGTGTGTATGTGTGTGTGTGCACTTGGGTGCATGTATAAACAAACTTAATTTCTTCCTGAAAATATCTAGTAAAGAAATGAGTGCATTGTGAAAGTGAAATACGGTCTAATACTGAATTATTGTGGGGACTTTCTATTCCGACATTCTCAGCCACTTGCTCTGTGAACTGCTCTGCCTTTCGTAGGGAAGTGAACCATACAGCTCCATTGAGAAACTCTGTCTCCCTCCAGTGCGGGAAAATAGGATTTTTCTCTAAACAGGACGAGACATTATTATCTGTCCTTGGCTTCTGTTCTCCTGAGTTAAAGTGGAACAGACAAGAAGTTTTCAATCCAGAAAGCATTGTGGAAACACCAGACGCCAATTTCCAATCTATGGGAACACGAACATTCATGTTTCAGAAGCCTGTAGGAGTCCTAGAACCATGCCCACGTTCTCCTTCCCCTTATCTCCTGAATGGGCAAGAGTGTAGCCCTGGAAATCTGATACTTTCTTTTTTTTTAAGTTTTTTAAGAAAATTCTAATTGTAATTGAGTAAATATTGCAGTCAAGTGTATTCTAACTTAAAGTTAATAATAATAATAATAATAATAATAATAATAATAATAATAATAATAATAAACTGACCTTGCATACTGTCCTCTGGAGACTGTAATCCTGAAGTAGTCTGTCTTGCCCTGCATTGGTAATCAATTTCTGTCTCCTCTTATAAAATAGGGATCATAGCAGATGTTAGTTTTTAATGCTCTTCTTCAACAAACTAATATAACAAATATCTTTGAGTCAAACATCTCTTATTTTAAGATCTCTGATTGCTGAGATTCAAAAGGGCCAGCCAGGTTTGCTAGGTGGCAGTCAGGGGCTGGTGCTGAGGCTTTGCTAGGTGCCATCAGTGGATGGTGCTGAGACTTTACTAGGTGGCAGTCAGTGGCTGGTGCTGAGGGTCTGCTAGGTGGCAGTCAAGGGCTGGTGCTGAGGGTCTGCTAGGTGGCAGTCAGTGGCTGGTGCTGAGGGTCTGCTAGATGGCAGTCAGTGGCTGGTGCTGAGGGTCTGCTAGGTTGCAGTCAAGGGCTGGTGCTGAGGGTCTGCTAGGTGGCAGTCAAGGGCTGGCGCTGTGTTTAGCTCATGTGGTGTTTTTGTGAATCTTTGAATTAAATGCATTCAGATGAAGAATGTGCAACCCAGTTTATCACAATCCCCACTATTCTTCATTGCCTCGTCTACTTATTTTTATCACCTACCAAACTTTGGCATTTAAAAGTATGAGCGGAGGGGAAGGTATGTACAACTTTTAAACTATACTGGTAATTTTAGTTAAATTTAGAATACTTTTATCTGTCTCTAGTCTTCTTTGGGGGTGGGGATGTGGGTCTCGTGATCAGCACACAGGTAACAAAAAAGCTGTTATGAAGAATGTAACTGTGGCCATCATTGCTACATCGGCTTTGGATGCAACTATAGGAGAGTATAATAAAATAGCATTATTTCATTTTTCAAGAGCCCAAATCACGTGCCTTTTACTGCTACCCATTCCAGAACCCATCATGTCTGATCTGGAAAATAGATAGCAATGTCTGAGAAGAGCTAATGAGGCATACAAAGAACATAACTGAATAAATTAGCAGAAAGTGCACTCACCCCTTCAGAAGTCATTCATGCAACAAATGCTTATTGGATACTTTTTACACGCCACTCCTTATGTAAGCACCAGAGAGAAGGCAAACAAATATGGAGCCTGCCTTGTTTGTGCTTATAGCTCCACGTAGGAAACAAATGTAAGAAAGTAAACCCACAAGTAGCTTTAATTAGTATCACAAATAAAAGTATATCTAGAGAGAATAGTTACAGCATTCTGAATCAAGCACCATCACACTGCTCTCAGCTGTCCAGTTGTTAAACCTTGATAAAAGAGTAACTGTAGGATATAAGAAGACTCAGTATTTTTCAAAGAAGGCATATTCCAGCAAGGACAAACTCAGAAGAGGTCCGTTCCCTTTCCAAAGCTGGAGTTCAAGGAAAAGATGGGGTTCAACAACTGGATGGCCTGCAGCTCACTGGTTTTCCAGGCCCGAGGAGTCTACAGTCCAGGTATAAACAGGAAGCAAGCCTTTGGGGCCCCACGAGGCAGGAAACCTTCAGTTGGTGGCTGGTGCGGATTTATAGCAGCGGAGTGAGGATGCGTGTGCTGCCGAAAGGCCTGGAACATGAGACATCCTTGTCGCAAAGACTCTGTCAACAGAAGTAGTTTCAGAAGGACTGTAAGAAACACACCTCGGGAAGTAAGAGGGAAGTAAGCCGGGGAAAAAGCAGGGCATCAGAGTGTACCGGAGACCTGCACAGTTTGCCCATATGGTAAGGGTCACAGAAAGGTGACCACCAGACCCTGCTAAGGCAGCAGGGTCACAGAGCGACAGCATGTGCTGGGCCCCTGAATAAAGCCCCTTCTGCTGGTCACAAACCCACACTCCTGGTCTACCCTGCAGCAACTGAGCAGAGCAAGCGCCTCCCTTGCGGTGTTCCTCTAGCGCCCTCTGCTGAGAAATGTTAGCACCGCAATGCTTGCACAGACCTGGATCATGAAATGAGTTCATTCAAAAAGAAACAAAAGCAGACAGTAAGGGGTAGCTGAGACACACTGAGAGTGCCAGGTAGACACCTGGGAAAAGAGTGAAAAGCTTGGGTAAATTAAGAAGAGATGTGAATATATAATTAATTCTACGGAGTGTGTGTGTGTGTGTGTGTGTGTGTGTGTGTGTGTGTAGGGAAGAATATAATAACATTTCAATGGAGACCAAAGAATTTAGTAGAAGTGAGCTAGACAGAAAATGTGGATAAACAGTTATTATCCAGGCCAAGAAAGCAAGATATATGGGATCTCTAAGCTGAAGAAAGAAAGAAGCAAGAAGGGAGGAAGGAAGGAAGGAAGGAAGGAAGGGAGGGAGGGAGGGAGGGAGGGAGGGAGGGAGGAAGGGAATATTGTGTTTAAGGAACTTAAAAATCTCTACTGTGGCCCAAGAGGGAGAACGGAGAAGGAAAGTTCGTCTGGAGAAGAAGCAGGAGGCAGCCTCCTCACAGGGGCCCAAGATAAAAACAGCTGCTTTGTGATGTTCTTTTGACTAAAACAGAAAATACCCTAGGTCACGGGATTTTCTAAAGTTTATTCTGACCATTTTGCTGAAAATGAACTAGAGGGTGACAAGAGTCGGACGGGAGCAACCCTGAGAAAGCCAGGGCTGCAGCCGAGGCAACAGGCTATAGTGGTCCTAGCTAAGTAGAATGATCTCCAAAGATATTTCAGGACAAGAATCAATATCATTCACTGCTGTAGGATAATCCTCCTGTGCAGTGTAAAGATTTGTCACTCGAATTGGTTTAATAAAACACTGGTTGGCCAGTAGCCAGGTAGGAAGAATAGGTGGGGTGACCAAACTAAAGATGATGGGAAGAAGGGCAGAGTCAGCCAAACACAGAGGGAGAAGGACATGAATGTACCGTGCTAATAAAGGTAGTGCCACATAGCAAAACATAAACAAGGAATATGGGTTAACTTAAAATGTAAGAGCTAGTTAGTAATAAGCCTGAGTTATTGGCCAAGCATTTATAATTTATATTAAGCCTCTGTGTGGTAATTTGGAAGTGGCTGCTAGGTATTTGGGAACTGGTGGGCAGGAGAGAAATGTCCAATTACAGCTGACAGAATACAGTAAGTCATTTTACCAAATACTGCAAACTGGGCATCTCACAAGCAGAAGACATGTATTTCTCATAGTGCTGGGGCAGGGGTGGACTAAGTCCTAGAGAAAATCACCAGCAGACTCAGAAGCTGGTGAGGGCTCACTTCCTGCATTTTTAGGTGCCATCTTTTCACTGTGTCTTCACATGGAGAAAGGAAAAAGAGATTCTTGGTAGCTTAAGAGGTCCTAATCTCCTTCCTGAGGATCACTCTTGTGACCTAATCTTCCAAGAATTCTACCTCCAAATTCCTATGCACTGAGGACTAGATTTTAGCATATGAATACAGAAACACTTCTATGACACTAAGAAGCTAACTCATCCATAGAAACAAGGAAATCCAAAAGATTTTATAGTATTTAGTTTATAGTGTAGGTGAAGTAGTATGTAGTTTCCTGGAAAGAATGATTGATGAGGTAAAATTCTAATGATTCACTGAAATAACAGTAGATCAAATGAGTATATGATTTGAAGTTTAGGTTAAACTAATGTATTATTGTGATTGGCAGGTCTCTGTGGGGTATTCAAGGTTAGAGCTAGGAAGAAATTACATATATATTCAATGAATATGTTATGATATAGTAGATGGTAAATATATTCAGCTATAGAAGTTGATCAAGGTCCTAAGGTAGCATTTCTTTAACTTGGGCTTTGAGAATCTGCAGAGAAGGAGATAGGCAAGGCAACCAGAGAAGCAGAAGCAAAATCCAGAGGGAATATATCCTAAAATAAGACAAGATCACAGTTTTAGGAAGGAAAGTGGTGAGTTCCCAGTCTACCAGGAGGCCCTACTGGGTGAAAATTTAAAAACATCTATTTTACTATACAACATAGCATACATTGATCATTTTGCCAAAAGTAGTCTAGGTAATATAAAGTGAGTTTGGAAGGAAGCAATTCATTAACATAAGTTAAAAGCTAAAAACAACCTTCAAAGTCTAGACTTTTGAAAAATTTTTGACAATGAAAGAGATAGGAATAATAGGGTCACTGGAGAATATTTATTCCATTTACAGTTAGTGTAATTACCAATACAATTGAATTTTAAAATGCTATGACCATTTTGCTTTCCATGTTGCTCTTCTGCTCTGTATTTCTCTTCCTTTTTCTCCTTTCAGCAAATTAGTTTTCATTGTATTATTTTAATTCCTATCTAAAGGTTGCTGTACAGTGTTTGAACTATGAAAGCTGATACAAAAATAGTATGTGTATTTTGTAATTTTTTTTTTTTTTTTGGTTTGTCCAGACAGGGTTTCTCTGTGTAGCTTTGCGCCTTCCCTGGAACTTGCTTTGTAGACCAAGCTAGCCTTGAATTCACAGTGATCCACTTTCCTCTGCCTCCCGAGTGCTGGGATTAAAGGCGTCCACCACCACCCCCCGCTACATATAGTATTTTACGGGTATTCTGGCTTTTAATTTAACCATATCTTACATAATATGTTCATAATGTCATGTATTTTAGTTTTATACAGATTGTAAACTTATGAGACATTGTTAATATTCTTTTATAACTATATGTTTAACTATATTTTTACCGAATTCTATGATAACTCCTTCTTTGCTGGAACATCAAACATTTGACCTTGGATCATTCTTCTTCTGAGATAGCACTGTTTAGTGAGTGACCATCAGTTACTTTATCTTTCCTTAGTACTGTCTGATTTTTAGAATGGTTAAAGGATCCTTGATTTGGTAGTTATTTCTTTCCAGAATATTTTGAATGTGTCTCTTTCTATGACACTAAGAAGCTAATTCATCCATAGAAACAAGGAAATCCAAAAGAGCAGCCTCCTCCATGTGCTGTGTGTCTTTGGCTTGCTTCCAAGCTATAGTTAATAGCTAATTTGCTCTGCAAAGCTCTTAGTTTTAAACCTTACATTTTTACTTCACTCCCCATTTGATTCTCCTTTACAGCCCCTTGTTTATGCTGCAATTATC
The DNA here is from genome assembly GCF_949786415.1 of Peromyscus eremicus. NCBI lineage: Eukaryota > Metazoa > Chordata > Mammalia > Rodentia > Cricetidae > Peromyscus > Peromyscus eremicus. The sequence goes on along the minus strand of NC_081429.1, from coordinate 13,993,088 downwards.
AATCTGGCCTTTTTAGTTCTTTGAGCACACTTATCATAGTCATATTAAAGTCTATTTCTAACATTCCTTTATCTAGAGTCTCCAGAAGTCCTTCTATCTTCTTCTGAACTCTTGGCAAATCGGTTCCAGTTGTAAAAGATAAGAGTGCTGGCGATTCCTGTCCCCCTCAGTCTTATCAGTAAGAAAGCACGTAAAAGTCAACCTTCAGTCCCTGTGAGCGTTGATCTTTGCCCCAGTACCCTTACTTCCGGGGCCATTCATTAGAGCCTTGTTTACCAGGACCACCTCTTTTTTAAGTTACCTTTAAGAAATATTTGTATTAATTCTTTTGAGAATTTCATAATGTCCTCCTTACATCCAGTCTTCCCATAGCCCCCCCTCAGCTTCCCACCCAGTCACCTTTGTGTCCCCCCACCCATGGAGTCTTGTTTGTGTTGTCCAAGTAGAAGGGTCTGCAGGACCACCTCTTGGATAGTCTCTCAACTCTGTGAGTCTGTTGAATGTTCTAATCATTTCTTAGCCTTTTCAGATGGAAGTAATCCTCACATTAAGCTAATTTCTGCTAGACTTTGGCTTCATTAGCCTTCATTGTCTTCCTAACTCTGTGAGATATTTGAGGAGTATTTATATACTCAAGCTTTTCCACGATTCTTTTCTAGCAGCCAAACTGATCTTCATCTAGTCTGGCATAATTAGAAAGAGAACTTGAGTGACAGCTGAGATGGGAGGTGGTATGAGGGCAGAGCTGGTTTTGTAATGTTTTAAATTGCGAGATATTCCTTTAAATAGGAGTGCTGTCAGAGAGTACTAAAATCTAGCAAAGGAAAAAAAAATGGAGGTACCAAAGAAGAGGGATAACAAGTAGATGTATTTGCCATCTATCGAAAAAAGTAGGTTGTAGCTAGCCCCTCACTGACAGCAGAAGATTAGATTACATACAAGATATGGCTGAGTTTTCAAACAGGCTCAAAACAAAAGGAGGCGTTCTTTGTGCATTACACAGAACAAGCCACTGTTTGTTGTGTCTTATGAATCTCTATGCTCAAAACCGAATGTGGGTGTGTGTGTAGGACTGGTAGGCATGGCATACATGAGGCTCTGAGGATGCTTAGAGAGAAAAGCACTGTTTTACTTCAAATGCTAGTCTCTGTTTCAAAAGCTGTGCTATTCACTCTGTTGGGGGAGTAGTCGGATGGTGTCACAGCACACAGTGAGAAGAGAGTTTATTTTGAACAGGAAGCAAAGTTCAGAGCATGAAATAGGACCAGTTCGTTTGTGTAGTTTAAATATCTCTTGTAACTAAGACTTATTCATTTGTATTTTCTTTTATCACAGCAAAGTGAATCATGGAGTGATACAATTCACTTATTGCTCCGGTTCCGGGGATCCAATCCAGGGCCTTGTGTCTGCTAGGCAAGTGCTCTGTCAATAAACTACATTTCCGTGTAATACTTTCCAAGTCTATCAACTTAGAAGACTACTCGTGGGCAGAGTAGAGAAACAGATTAGTGTGGGCCCTAAAGGTCAGTCTAGCTTTGCAGCCCACCATCTTACAATGAAGAATTTGTGTCGTAATACCGGGTTAATTAACAGTTACCAGAAAAATATGTAACTCTTGGGCCCAAACCTGAAATTCACCAGAGGAAACCCAGTACCAGATAATGGGCTTGACTGGACGGTGGAAGGAGTCAGTACAGCTGGTTTCTGTAGACACCTAAGCTTTCTGTGTGTCACCTTAAATACAACTATTAGACATTGGTGACAAAGTGGTGAAGATGGGGCTCAGAGAGAGATTCCGTTGGGTTAGTCATGTAAACATGTAGATGGTGTTATATGCCACGAGGTCACCTAGAAACAATGTGTGTGTGTGTGTGTGGGGGGTGTTACCAAAGCAAAGAGCCAAAGACCAAACCCAGTTGGAAGTCTCTGGCAAAGGGAGGAGGCTGCATCAGCAGACTCTGAGTGAAACTGGAGCAATCTAGAGTTCCCGGGTCCGCAGAGTGAACGTTGCTGTGCTCCAGCTGTCCGTGAGACAAGCTTAGTGTCTCACGGGGGTGGATCTGTCCTTCTAACTGGCCTTTTCTTGCCTTGCCTTCTCTGTGTTTTTTTTCTTTTTTCTTTTTTTTCTTCCAGTCTGAAAACATGGTCATCTCTATCATCCCCCCAGGGAAAGGAGTAAATTCCCTTGAATAAACATTTCTTATAATTAATTAGTTTTCTATTTATCTTTTCTTCTAAGGCAAAAACTTTCAAAAGAGCCATCTAACACCTTTTTTTTTTCTCCCTACTGCCTTTCCACACCTGCAATCAAATACTTGAGCAGGACAGACGGCTGTTGAAGTTACAAGCATGCTCAAATTATCCAGAAAGAGTGGACAGTAAGAGAAGCAGTGGGCTATCAGTGTGTAACAGGAAATCACACTGACCTGAGAAGTGTTCTAGGTGGATTAAGTTAACAGGTAAACCGATTATTACAGGGCAGGGTGCATGATTTCAAATACTATACTAGAATTCATTTTCTCTTTCCATTTTACTCCATTCTCAATAAACAGCCTGTGTTTTTTGTCACAAATAAATGTCAGTTTGAAAAAGCTTTAGATTTGCTTTTCTGAGAGGGCCTAGGAATCTCTTCTCACAGTGCCAAGCATCCACCTAGAACTTTTGTTCCAATTTGGGGCCTACATGGAAATAAATTGTAGTTGGAGACTCCAAGCCCTGACGTAAAACCCTCCAAGGTCTCATTCCAAGGCTTTACCATCACCCTGCTTCTGCGCATGCCTCTGCTCCAGACCTCAGCTTTGTCTGGTTGTCTGTTCCACCTGCTCGCGTATCCTGACAGCACCCTTCAGAACAGGGCTTCTTAAATGTTTTCCAATCAGGACTCAATTTTACCCCCCAAATTTTTGTGTGACCCTGGATTTGGAAATATATAAAATAAATACACAAACCAAACACTTAATGATAATAAATCTTAAAGAAATTAATTCTAAAACCATTTCTTGTATATAATTTTACTGTTTACTAAAGATGAAAGCAAATTTTAACACCAGTAAGATGGATGTGATCCTTTATTTTTACATAAAAATTCCAATCATACACTGATACATACAATCATACAGTGATACACTCCTTTAATCTCAGCTCTTGGGAGGCAGAAGAAACTGGATCTTTGTGAGTTAGAGCCAGCCTGTTCTAAATTGTGAGTTCTAGGCCAACCAGGTTTACAAAATGAGACTGAAAAAAAAGAAGAAAGAGGGAAGGAAAGAAGAAAAAAAGGAAGGAAGGAAAGAGAAAGAGAGAGAGAGAGAGAGAGAGAGAGAGAGAGAGAGAGAGAAAGAGAGAGAGAGAGAGAGAGAAGAATTGAATGTGTGGTGCTCCAGTGTATAGAACACCTTAATTTTTTCAGGGTTGATTGATATTTTGAGTTTATAATCATGAATGGAGAGGTTGTTGCTTCATAAAAATGTAAAGTTCAAAATGGCTAAAATATATTTAGGACCATTCAGAATTATTGGAAATTCTATCTTAATCATAAGCCAACACTGAGCTAACATTTTAAAAATGAAATTCAAGTCAGTAACTAAAATAACAAAAATTAATGATCAGACATTCTAACACAATACAAAAGATAACATTTGATACTTTCTACCTGGTTAAAAAATAACAATTTTTTAATTAAACCGTTCTTTTTCTGTGAGAGCAGAAAACTCTGTGCTTATAATAAATACACTGCACATCAAAATATACAGTAGTCTCAAATCGGAGGCTAAATGTGTTTGGGGCAATGTTCGTTGTACTGGGTGCCCTGAAAAGTATGTGCAGAACGAAGTGCTCATCTATGTTCAGAACCAAACCGCCATGAAGTTGCAGATGTGGGCAGACCCTACATGAGACACCCAGATGCATTCCATGCTTGATTTTCCTACAAAGTTTTGATTTTGCACAGTTGGAAGCCTTTTCCTCCTGGTTTTGGTTTTCAGTTCCCACGTTCGGTTAGTCTAAGTTAGGCTGCAAGAAGGGAAGTTAGAAAACTGCTAAGTAAAAGTTGAGCTCATCATCTGCTGAGCTCTCAGTAATAAACGAGAGAAACACACAGTGGAGAAAAACTTGCAGCCTTCAGAACGAAGGGAGCAAGTGGATTTGGATATATGTGTGCGCTCCAGAATCTGAAAGACCATCTCCAAGCCTCTATCCTCCTTCCTTAGAACCTTTAGTGTAATTTAAGAGATGCCCAGTAGGTGGAGTAGCTTACTCACAGTTTTCGAAGTTACCAGTACACAGCAGTTAGAAACAAACGCCTAGTAAATGCTGCAAGAAAAATGAGAAATTACCAACAAACGAAGGAACTGAAGACTAAAGATAATAAGATTTACGACATAAAACCTATTAAGTAAGTTAGGCAGTTGCTCGTTTGAGACCCCCTGCTGATACTAGCTTATAGCTTCAGGTACCTTCTGCTATGTGACCCCTGTTGACAGTGACACAGGCAGCCAGTTCTGGTATGAGAGGGTGTCAGGTGGTGGGTGATGGGATAAGGACGCATCTGTGGTGATGCTCACTCAGAGCTACTTATACAATATTAAGAAGGCTCTTCCCTGCAAGGGGACATTTCAGGTTAGGAATAAACCTTCCCTCTTGGTCTTCAGTACATTCTTCCACTACCTTCTGCTTTTTCCTTTACAGCATTCCTTTTACAAAATGTATGCTTATACAAGGTATAAGAAGGCTATTTTCTCAAATGACTTTCTTCCCAAACAGACCAGTGCCTGGAATTCCGGGAACACAAAACAAGCCTGTTTACATTTAAGAGATTTATTCTTTGAAGAAATTTACATTTGTTTGGTTATTCACCAAATACTCACTGAGAGCTTACTTTACACCTGGGATAGGACTGTAAAGATGATAGAAAGGGCTCCCAGGTCTCACGAACCATCTCTGTAGGAAGAAGATACAGAAGAGAAGCAAGGGAACATTAGATACGACACCGAGCTTTGGAGGGTGGGGCATAACGTTGGAAGTGGGCTTCCTCAGGTATCAAAGAAGCCGTCTGCTCAGACAAGAATGTGTAAGTCTGATAAAGATCCGAGAAAAAGATGTAATTGGAAGAAACTGGTAGAACCTGGAACTATTTTAGTCATTATTTTCTTAATAAGTATTGAAAATTCATCAAGTTACTTCTCAAGTGTTATCACCTGGCGCAAAGAAAGATAGCCAAAGAAATCAAGTGGAGAGAAGCATCCTTCCGAAACCCAGTAGCGAGGTCTCTTTTCCAACTGTGGCAGAAGCAAGCAATTGACATGAGCTTTGTAGTGTCAAAACATAATGACGCACTGGAAGGAAAGGGCGACATCACCAAAACAACAACAACAACTGTGGTGCTCAGATGTGTGAGAGAGCCTTCAAAAACAACCTGCTCCATCTCCCCTCTACCTCAGTATTTTTTGAAATACTGGTTGAAAGTTACAATTAGACCCAACCAGGTGCTTATCAGATATCTCAAGGGTCACTTCAGGTCTGCCAAAAGACTACTGAAGCTCCATTGAATTCTTATGTTTTTACCAGTCCTTCAGCTCTAAGAAAGAAAAAGAAAGAAAGAAAGAAAGAAAGAAAGAAAGAAAGAAAGAAAGAAAGGAGGGAGGGAGGGAGGGAGGGAGGGAGGGAGGGAGGGAGGGAAGGAGGGAAGGAAGGAAGGAAGGAAGGAAGGAAGGAAGGAAGGAAGGAAGGAAGGAAGGAGAAAATCACCTTCTTCCTCATAGTACCATTCTGAGAGGGGGGAGGGAGGGAGGGAAAGGGAGGGAAGGAGGGAGGGAGAGATGGAGGGAGAGAGGGAGAGAAGAGAGGAGGTAAGTTCATGAAAAACTTCAAAAACACCAGTGATATTAAGAAAATTCAAAAACTGAATTTTCCTGTTTTAAAGGACAGGTGTTCTTGGTGATTTGTGGTTTTCTAGTCTGCAAAGGAGCAGTTTTCTTTCCGTACTTGAATAAGGTTGGGGTATTAGGCACTCTCTGAGGTCAGTAATGTAGCGTGCCCAAATCTTCAGAGCATTGAGTCCTCACATCAGCCTGCTCTTGGGGCACACTGAGGTAGACGTTCCGATGCTGCTGACGGTGACAGAGTGCGTAGAACAGCTGCACTGTCCACTTTGGCTGCGGTCAACACTGATGACGTAGCAGATGCTTTCAAGACAATAATGAAAATTGCCATATTCTCTATGTGCCCTGGTCTTCATATTTGACTTGGAAGGAGGGCTCTGAACAAAATAAGCTAAAGTAAATTTGCATTGTTTACCTACCTCCTATTCTTAACTAAGTATTGGGATGTTTGCTAACCCTTCCATCCAACCCCAATAATCAAAGAAGAGGTCAGGGTTATCCGCCTGCTTCGTATGTTGTCATCAGACAAACTCTGTGATCATTTTCTTTCTCATTTCTATACCCTCAGAAGCATAAAGGGAAAGGTCCTGGCTTCTTTCTTGGACTGAGCTTTCTAGAGTTTTATAACTGACAGCAGCCATAGTAGTGCCTTTGCAAATCTTGGTCCAGATACCCCAAAGCCACTTTTCAAAGACTATTAAACCACTATGCCTACTTCTTCAGAGGTTTCAACCCCAAAAGTCATCAGGATAGAAAGTATTTTATGGCTCTACTTCTTGTGAGGATGCCCTCCTCTCACTTGAGGAAAATATTTGCTACTTCAGCAGAAGGAAAATCAGTCCATTAAAATGCCCTTATTTGTCATAAAAAAAAAAATCTTGGGGAAAACACTCAGGAGTGGACTATTAAGATAAATTATCCATGAGGTACAAGTGTCCTTTGCATTTTCCCTTTTGGGATAGGTTTTGTCCTCATTGTTGACATGAAGAGTATCTGCTTGCAGATCTGCCCTTTTACTTCAGAACTAAGATAATGTTTCCATTTCAACTGAGTCATCCTTGTCCTAAATATTGCATAATGGCACAGTCTGCCATCTCCGTTTGCTTTGGCCAAACACAATGACAAGGCAAACCAGGCCGAGGCTCCTAAGTCTCTTTGGACACTCTGCCATTTTGTGTGGTGGTCAGATGCATTTATTAGGTTGTGAGAAATTATAGTATTGAATGAGTAACACAAAATGCTACTCAAGAAATCTTAAAATAAAAAGGTTGCAGAAGAAGTGCCTAATCTAGCTATGAAAACTGTATTCAGAAACCACAGGGAGAACATCTGTCATTTGAAACTTTTTATCAGAAATAGAGGGAGCTCAAGGTCAGTTTAATATTAATTCTCCCCCAGTTCTTTCATCTAGATATCAAGTTGCATTTGAATCTGGCAAAGGGTTATGAATGTAGGTCAGCTTAGCCTTCAAAGCAGAAATGTCTTGATAAATATTCTGTAGCTGTCTATTTAGTCTTCAATATCATTAGGTTATTTTTAAGTGAAAATGACCTAAACTTGCCTTTTCATGGAAAGAGAAATTCATTCCTGCTAAGTTGAAATTGCTTTTGAATAATTTATGGGGAACAGTGAATTCATCAGATCTGATGCTATCAGCAGCCGTGAGATTGCATTGTTCTATAATGGGTGCTATGGGAACAGCAAAGCTAGAGTTGGTGAGTATGAGAATTCCAATCCAGAATCTTATGCCAGATACAGGTAGGCAATATTTTAGAAAAGAAAATCCCAAGTTGAAACTATGTAGTAATAACCTTTAAAATGCCCTCACTCTAAAAAATAGAAATAAAGTATATATAAATAAAATATAAAAAATATAAATGAAAAGGAATGATATTCATTTTACCACTGTGAAATTGACTGTGACCAATATATTGGATCTTTTTGTCAGAATATCATCACTGAGTGAGGAGATAATGGTAACTGGAAAATTATGATATAGAAACAAGGGCTAATAAATAAGAGCATACGAACCTATAAAATGAGTTTTAGTCTCCTGAAACACAGTATATTTAACTTTCTCTCCTCAATTTACTAATTTATGGTATTAGATCTTCTCCAAAGCACCATGTTTAATCTCCTCATTCATTACTTTTTAAATGTTCTTATTGATCATCTTTTATTTGTGAAGAATACAGCTAATCATTATTTTAGAAATAAGGTTAAATAAGATAAAAGTTTGTCCTCTCATAATCAGTGGTAATTGATCTTAAACTTCTAATGTGAGTAGGATTTGCAATGGTATCAGGAAATGGGGCAAAAAATAAAATAAATAAATAAATAAATAAATAAATAGAACAGAATGAGGAAAAGCTAGACAGGCTTGTGTTGGGACCAACCAGAGAGGCCTAAATGGATTCCTTTGGTTACATTATGATGGAGGACAGACCAAAGCCAGGTTCTGACGAAGCTGAATGCAGACTAAAGAGCTGCATTGTGCTTGAGTGCCGGCTGTGACTCGGGAAGCGTAAGTGAAGTGATTCTTTAGTGCTACGGAGTGACTCTGGGTGCCTGGGTGTAGGGTAATCTAGGGACCCTCTAATTAAGTCAAATAAGATAATTCAAGAGATAATCCGAAAGAGAAGAGGCTGACTGCTGTGGTGGGACTAAGAACTCAGGCAAGAAGACTAATCTCAAGCTAATGTTCATGTGGTATCTGTTTATCTAACTTCTTCCTCCTTTTCTAGTTCCTTTTTCCAGTCATAAACCATCTCTAGCACTTAGATACCCTCTGATATTGTTCCTTGACTACTACAAGGAACCAGTTCCAATGGTATGTTATCAATGAAGTAGATATACTATCGTTTTCCACATTCTGTCTAATGTCTGCATAATGGTATTTCAGTACAATTGGTTTGCTTTGTGGTCTTACATCATTTGACTCACACATTTAAGAATGTGTGTCTGAAGTCCCCAGGATGGGAAAGACCAGGACTCTGTAGGTTCCTCAAGGGTCTAGGTCATAGCTTGAGTCATGGCTGGACTCAGATTCCAGATCACCAATGTCTAGGTTTATACTTGTGGAAGAACATTGTGACATCACTCACACTTTCTGAAGGCAGCCTTACCTTTGCCCATCACCCACAGAGGTATCTCTTACCACCAATTTACTAATTTCATTACTTCTTTTTTTTCTTTGAGTTTTCCTGTTTTATGAACATGTCTTTGAAATACGTTTAGGATATTGTTGCCTTTGTAGCTAAATGCAATCTTAACCTCCATGTCTTTCTAATTTTCTTCTGGATAGTTGTTCCATAATAAATAATATGCTCCATTCTTCCTGGATCAAAGTCCATTTGTTGTTGCTGCATGACAGAAGCTAACCTCTCTCAAAGGTGAATGCCAAGTCCCCATTAACTGACTTCCTTATAGGTGGGAACTGGCAATTTCCTGCTGGCAATAAGGCCTCATAAGGAATTGAAGAAGATGGCTGATGATCCAGTGGTGTGGAGAGAGGGGCATAACAGAAAAGTGTGAAGAAGATGTTTGGGGGGGAAGGGCAGGGACTGTGCCAGATTTCCTTTCAGACTGACTGCTCTTCTGCGTGAACTGTGTGTTGCAGATATGGACACACGGACACAAACTGTCGGCCTCTGCTATGCAACTTACCAAGGGCCACAGCTTAGTCCAAAGAAATTGAAAAGAAGAGCATGATAGATCTTTTTTGACTTTGTGCTGAAAATTAAGATAATTTCAACAGATTTTGTGTTCATGGAGTTCCCATACATTAATTTCATTTCCTGTAAGCATAAGATGACATTGGTGACAGAAAACACTGTGCACACTATAGGACTTACTAGAGAACTCACTGCTTTGACATTTTACTCTTCTTTTCAATATAGACATAAACTAACTAATGAACAAGTAGCTAAAAGTTACACACAAAACTTCCTGAATATTCTCTTGCATTATTGGTTCTGATGTTGTTCTGAAAGTCTGTAACATGCCATTGTTAGTCATGACCAAGAAAATACGTTGAGAAGTTTGATGTGAAGATTAGAGCCACAGATAGAAGGTTGCCTCAGGTCACCTGAGGTAGGGTTAGCATTGCGATGACTTTTGCCTTTGAAGACGTGTGGGGGTTCACACTGAGGAAAGGGACAGATGATTATCTGTACAGGACAGAAGTGCGAAGGACGAATGTAGCTATTGAACATCCAGAAAGCACAACTCAAATAATTTGTGTTCTCGCTCACCTTAAAATGTTGTAATTAAAAGTACATTATTGAATGTGCCTGATTGTTTAAAAACATCTTAACTGTTTGTTAGATAGGAATTCAAAGGTCAAATTCAAAGTTTAGTTTATTTTTCTACATCATGTTTAAATGTCTTGACTAAAACAAACATTCCCAGAGGTAGCAGACATCCAAACACAAGGAAGTGCTTCTCTAGATCAACATAGTCCACATCTTATAGTCTCATGCAGGGAATGTGTAGGACTGGTGGTTATACGTGTTTTTATTAGCAGTCAGGAAAGAGATATGCATATGATTCATTCTTAAGTTTTATAGTCTTTGTGTTAAATGTAGGTAGTAAATTTCCACCCTCCCTGATGTCATACAAACTAACTGGGAAGTTGGAATGATTTTGAACAAAACATCTTATTTAGGAGATCCAAATGCCTTTATTATGCAGAAATGTTTTTTTTCATGAATGAGTCCCAGTATTTGAGCCAACTTAGCAATTAACATTAAAAATATTTTCTTCATAACATGAATTTCCTTCAAAAGCAATTCTTTTCTCATCTGTAATTAAAAGATAGCCTTTACTTTCAATGGGCAGATCAAGTCTCATTTTCCCTTAAATATCTTCATTGTACGACATGACTAATAAGTACTTATTACACACACACACACACATACATATGCATCAGTAAACATGGAGGACTGGTTATTATTAAGTTTTTCTCATTAATAAGGAAACTGATAAAAGATGATTCATCCTTAAGTTTGACAATCTTTCTGTTATGCCACAGAACGCTTCTATGTTAGACAAAACATTGCTATGATCATGGCCCTACACCATAAAATGCATTGTATTTTTTTAATAAGGAAATGTAATTCATCCCTATACTTAACCACAAATTAATTTAACACTGTACTGAGGAGAGTGAGCACACATCTGCCTATGACTACACAGTCACACCTCCACATTGTGGAACTCATACTCTGCTCTCAGTCAGTAGAGTTGCAGGCACACAGTAATTAAACTGTGACTCAGAAGTACAAAGTATATAATGATAACACAGACAGGCCATGTATGAAATATTCCTAAAGTTTAATGAATTACTATGTTTTAGGCAAATACTTTTAGATATGAAAAATGGAAGTTGCATTATTTTCTTCCTATCTCTCAGGCTTTGGGGTATGTATCACAAGGATGCTGTGGGCTTAACCTGGGTAGCGTAAAAATTAAAATGATTGCCAAAGGCTAGTGGTGTCAGTGACATGATCCATTTATTAGTGTTTTCAGTTTTCTTCCTGGACACAGTGACTCTCATAGACAGTATGTTCCTAAGTTCTGCAATTCTATCAAAAACAAAGCAAAAGTTGAAGACTAGAAAAAAATCGTGGTTTTATGAGAGCATTTTTAAGTTGTGTGGGGAGTCCTTTTAGAGATCTTTTTCTGAAATACCTAGCTTCTGGAGATGAAAGAAAGCAGCCATTGCAACAGAGTGTTGAGCCAGCTTTCCTGCTGACTCACTGAAGACACAACCCTGAGCTTATGTGTCCTGGGTGTCCACAGGAGGAATTGCTCCACAGCACTTCCTGGGTCAGACACACAGTCCTACGTGGCCTAATTAAATGCAAAGGTTTGACGGCTATCAAGGCCACCATTGCCTCCTGTTTTTGTTTGCCTGTGTATGATCATCACTCAGTCAATTGAGTTTAAAAACAAGCATTAACTGTTACTGACATTTATAAACAGTCTGAAGCAACATACAAGGAATGACATACTGAAAACACTCTCCTTTTACATTTTGTTTTGATTTTTTTCTGTTCTTTTAAAAACTTTTTTTTAATTTTATAATTTTACATATCAGCCATGGATATGTCCTCCCCCCTCCCGCCTCCCCCACCTTCCCCCTTACCGTGAAATTGATAGTATAAAAATCGGAACCTCTAATAAATGGCCAGACAAACTAAATCAAATGAGATAAATGTAATTGGACTGTATAAAGTGAAAAAAAAAAAAAAGAAAAAAAAAAAGAAACAAAATAAACAAACAAAAAAACATTGCCAGAAATTTCAAGAAATGTTCTTATATGTCTAAAAATATATGTCCTTAATAATGCTTGTTTCTTTACAACACTAACATATCATATATTATAATCATCGTGACCAGGGAAAATGTCTTAAATATCGTGTTCTCACTCTTTCCAGGAGCTAGCTTCTCTAATGTCAGAAACCCAGAGTTTGTGAAAATAGAATCACTGCTTCTCAAGAAAGCACAATGTTGGGTTCCTGTAAGGCACTGATCACATTTTTTCATCAACCAATCGATATCCAGCCTTGTTTGGCAGTCATTTCTTTTCAAAGATGCCCCCATTTAAATATGTAGTTGGTTTCTGAACACACCAGCTTTCAGTACTCTAACTCATGGCTGAGTCAAGCATGCCTCATATGGACAGTGTATAATAAACAGCGCTACCTTTTTGTACTTGGGAACACTAGAGAGGACACTGGCACCATAGTTGGGGACCATTTTAAATTAGTAAAACCACCAATCAAGCAAACAAAATAAAAAGAAAAGAAAAATGCAGAAAAAAATAAACAAGAAACAAAGCCACCATGACACTGGCATGAGTATTGATCTGGGAGAGTTACAAATAAGTTTTAGAAAATAGGCAGATTCATAAACATGGAATCCCTAGATAATAAGCATCTACTGTTCCTTATGAACCACTGTGTACTAAATTAAAAAGCTAAAAAAGTAAAAGATTTTTTCTTTCATCATCATATTTTATTAAGAGAGGTATACAATAGTAAAAATAACATGTTAAGAGCTTATTATACATAGAATAGGAACCCAGGAAGCATTTAAGAAACATTTAACTCTAATAACTACCAGGATAGTTAACATTGTTCCCCCATTTGGGGAACAACAAGGCTTAGAAAGGGAGTCGTACTCCCACTTACGTGCTTCTTAACTGAACCCAGACTCTATCTAGATGCAAAATCAGATGGCCCTGCTACTCTATGCAATACAGACTTCACTCTGTTTACAAATCAATTGATATTACTGTAATCCCATTGTGTGAAGAGAACTCAACGATGGCTTTAAGACAGCTGGTCCCTCCTTCAGACTCACATAAAATTGATCTTGAACAACCAGTGACACTGTTCTAGACCATGAGATTCAAAAGAACAAAATTCTGTCTTGCAGATAATGCTCCATTTTTAATCATATTTCCTCGGGAACCCATTCGTTTGAGTTTACAATGCCTTCTCAGACATAAATTTAAAACGTGTTCTTTAAGGGGCATAAACGGTAAATGTGGTTCGTTGTACCTTAAAGGTACTGGCTCCTCTCTATGATATTTTAAATAGTAGCAGAAAATTTTATCACATCTTTGTCTAAAAAGTTTCAATAATACCTTTTCACCTCTAAAACAAAGTCAAATTCTTCAATCTGGCGTTTGTAATTTCCACAGTTTGAACCTAACCTTGAAACCTGCCCTGGGCATGTCTCTATTCTAATTTTTATCCCACTGCATACCCCAGCATACAAAAATCCTGGCCATTTCCTTCTGCCTGGTACTTCTCAACTTCGGTTTCTACAGTTGTTAAAACACAGCCTCCTGCATGAGACCTAAGTATCTTCAGGTCATATTTATTCCTACCCCATTCGTCTATATATCTTTGTCCTCAAGAAAATGCTTACACAAACATTGTTTGGCAAATGTTAGATAAGGAAAGTTTGTGAAAGGAAAGAGTCATGAGCGTCCAGGAGTTAGGCAAGTCTCAGGATGGTTTCTACATAGAAAATTGAGATTTTTTTTTAAAACTCCTGTTTAAAAAAATGATTGAAATTATTTAATTTCTCCATGTCTTTGTGCTTTGGTTTGCTCTAGTTTTGTTTGTTTGTTTGTTTGCTTTAGAGAGAGAGGGATAGAACATGAAGTTGGTTATATAGGGTTGAGGGATGACCTTGGAGGAGTTAGAAGAGGGGAATTATAAACAAAATATCTTATATGAAATTCTTAAAAAATAAATAAAAACAATTTTAAATGATAGAAATTTCTACACAAAAAGACTTCTTTGGTATTTGGTAATTTACTAATGAGTAAAACCTTTAAGTATAACTTGCCAAGGTCTTTCTTATTTTTCTGGTACACTCTGTAGAGTCTAGACTTGCCAACAGCTTGTAAAGGCTCTTAATATTCATAGATAATCAATCCACACCATATGCTGGTGCATTTACTACTCATAGACCATCAACCCATACCATATACTGGTGGAATCTAGGTCTCAAGAATTCTGTTCTGCTGAAATGGACACCTCTTGTTCATGGAGTTCTTGTGAACATAGAGGTTTCTGTGCAAGGTGCACTTAATTCCCAGTGTAAGGAAGTTGCTACCAGAACCTTTTTCGTGAAGAGCAAAATGTACCAAGTGAACAATAATTGGGAACTAGAGGCAAGAAATGGAGCGCTGAAGGTCAGCTGAAAAGGAAGCATGGAGAGTCAGGGAACACTACTATGTTTAAAATTTATTGTGAAAGTCACAAAGACTCTTTGGGGCTTCTCATTTTTACAGATTTGTCTCTTAAACCAGGCAGCATGAACTATTGGCCATGAAAGACATTATTAGCATGGGGGCCTGAGGTGTGTGCTTCATTCACTGTTCTGGAGGTAGGTGAGTAGAAAATGTGTAGCCTTTTGGAAGTATCTCACTAGGATGCCAGTCTTAGGAAAATGAAAAGCAGTTTTCTGTCATTCTCCTAGAAAGCCCCCCAACATCCTTCCTCCCTCCCTTCCTTGCCATCCACATGAGCTGTTTACCCAAAGGGTATTTTGGTGCTGGTAAATTCGGTCTCTTCCTGTAAGTTCTGAGTGAGTCAAAAAATGTTCATTACTGATGAGGAAACCTCTTTCAGGAAGTTTGAGCTTGAGCACAAATGTAACAAGAAGTAATGATGAAAATATCACAAGTTGTTGGCCAAGTATACCTATCAAGTTTCTCCTTCAATTTTTTTCTATAAATTAGAGGATAGCTAAGAAGTAAAAATACCCCCCCACACACACATTGAGTTATAGCTTTCTATTAATGGTTACTTGGATCTACACATGAGAAGCATTTGCTTTACTGTGAGGCATTGTATTGGACACTTGGCTTATTTTATTGTTCTTCAAAAAAAAATAATATGTGCTATAGAAGTACTCAAAGTTAGACAAATGCTAAGTGGCATGGTCAGGACTTGGGTCTAAGCCACTGTCCTAGATCTTTCCTCTTGGCTGTATTATGTCTTACATGTAGAGACTTATAAAAAACAATAGTACTGGATTGGGTTTCAGAAAATCTATATTTGAATTTCACTCCACTAGTCTCATAAATCTAGAAAAGTTGGTTAATGTGAGCCTTGATTTCTTCTTTAAGAAGGACTCAGAGTTTTTGACTACCTGAATCATTGGAGGAGCTACTCAACCAACATAAGATTCATTTGTTATAGTAAATATTGGGATTCATCACTGTTTCTCACCAGCTAATCTAGCACTTATGACTTCAGCAAGCTAGTTTGAATGGCAGAAGTCAATAACATAGAAAGATGAGAAATACGCTTTATACTGAGCTTCTCCCTAAGATGCTAACACTACCTGTTTCAGTAATCAGCTATTTCATGGATGCTAAGAATTTTCTAAACATGGCAGGCACTGGGGATACAACTGATAAAAGAAATTGTGCCTGCACTTACCAAGCTTACATTTTAGAGAAGTAGATAACAAATATGTAACTAACCTACTGACAGAGCAGTTAAAATGACCAATGTAGAGGTTTCTTTATATAGCATTTCTCAAGAAGATTCTTTTAGAAGTTTGGCCGAAGACCCAAAGTAAGTGAATAGGCAACCACATGAGAAGTGATTCAACAGAGGGAAAAGTTGTCTTTAACACCCTAAACAAGAATGTGTCTGAGGTTTCATGAGATGCAGGCCCTCAGCAAAGACAATGTGCATAGGAAAGCAGGAGAAGACAGGATTGAGAAAATGCTGAAAAAGTGGGCTGAATCAGGCATGCTATGGGACAGCCTATGGGTTTTGCTTTATAGTAGTAAGTCAATGGTGGATCATAACCAAATAAGAAATATGGTGTCTATGTGGGAGAACAGTTCTCTGCCCAGTAGGGATGTCTACAACTTAGTCTAGTGTAGCAGGAATCTTAACAGTTATTATTAATAAAATCAAGCCTGAGGCCAGTTATTAGGGTGAATACTGGAAGATCAGAGAGACAGAACAAGCCACAGCTAACCTCACCTGGCCGACTTCTCAGCTGGTCTTGTTTCCTCAGACTGGAAGCTTCTGAGTCCTCATCCCAATGGCTCTCAGCTGAACTGCTGCTCGAAAGCCTGAACGCTTAACCAGCCAAATGCTTAACCAGCCAAATGCTTCTAGTTTCTGGTCCTCACGCCTTATAAACCCTTCTGCTTTCTACCACCACTCCCTGGGATTAAAGGCGTGAGTCACCATGCCTGGCTGTTTCCAATGTGGCCTTGAACTCACAGAGATCCAGAGGGATTTCTGTCTCTGGAATGCTAGGATTAAAGGTGTGAGTGACACCATTTTCTAGCCTTTGTATTTAGTGGCTGTCTGTTCTCTGACCCCAGATAAGTTTATTAAGGTACACAATATTTTGGGGAACACAATACCACCACAGTCTAGAGAGTCTGTATGTTACCTACTATGGCAAAAAGGAGTCTGTGGATATGATCATTTTAGTTAAGAATGTCAAGATGGAGACTCTATCCTGGATTTCCCAGACAAACTCAATGTCATCTTAAGAGTCCTTATGAGAGGGAAGTTGAAAGATGAGTGTGACAAGGGGCACAGAGATTGACTGATGAGCCCAGGAGCCTAAACATTCAAGTAGTCACTACCATTAGAAAAGGTAAAGATGTGGTTTCTCCCACACAATCTCCAGAAGATACACTATCCCCCATCAGTATGTTGACTTTAGCCCACTGAAACTAATTTCAGACGTTGCCTCCAGAACCATAAGAGAATCCATCTTTGTCATTTTAAGCCATTGTCTTGTGGCATATTTATTATAGCAGCAACCAGAAACTAATAAAATTCCTATAGATTCCATTGTAAGGATGGTTTGAAGAGGGATCAAAGAAACTAAAAGGCCTGTAGGCATGGGACTCCAGCAACCCTAACAATGTTGACCTCTGTGAAGTAACAGTGATGCATACTGAGGAAAGGAGAGCAAATTAGAGGTATATTTTGGAAGCAAGGCTGGTTGGACTTGCCAGATCCCCTTAGCTCCTAAATCACTCTTTGCTTTGGCAGAAGCAGGAAGCCCTGGGTACTGCTTGGCACACTGCAGCCATCAGTCTTGAAACAGTGAGTGCTGCTTTACTAGGTGACTGATTTGACAAATAAGAAACTTACTTACCCAGCCAGAAACATCTAGCCACTGGAAAAACATTGCTCATAGCCCAGAACCTGCCAGTCTACAGCAAACTTTGCTCTGCACTTCCCTAACAAGTAGAAAAGCATGACCAAGGATAGCAATTAGAACAAACGTGGATGCCTGTATGGGTAAAAAAATAACTCCAGGTGCATAGAACTTCTTTATATGAGGTGAGCATGATATTCTTCATAGTCAAAGAGAGAGGAAACGCAATAATTTTCATATGCAGCACCATTTCTCAGACCTCCCTGGGCACTATTTTCCACTCTTTGCTTTGTGCCAATGAGGGACCCACCTGGCTGAGTGCAATGAAGCATTTCTGTGTGCAAGATTTCAGACTGTGGTCTCTGTCCACATGTCTCTCACTGAGACTTACAGCTGTTTTTAAAATCCCAACTGGAAGATAGAGGAGAAACAGACAGGAATCCCTAGAGTGCTGCCAAGCCATATAATAAACCTGGACTTCTCAGAAAGACTACACCTAAAAAGCCCTGTCAGGACCTTGCATACAGGATTACCTGAAGTGCCCCAGGTTCCCATTCCTGTAGTATCATCCAATTCTATCAGCACCAGCGAGCTACATAGGCCTCTTGGATTCAGTTTGTAAGTATTTTATTGAGCATTTTGCATCTATGTTCATAAGGGAAATTGGTCTGTAATTCTCTTTCATTGTTGAGTGTTTATATGGTGTGGGAATCAGGGTAAGGTGTGACATCATAAAATGATTTGGGCAATATTCCTTCTGTTTGTATTTTGTAGAATAATTTGAGGAGTGTTGCCATTAACTCTTCTTTGAAAGTCTGGTAGAATTCAAGAGTGGCCTGTGGGTTTGTAGGGAGTGCCTACTGGCATAAAGCACTAAGTGGGAGGAG
This sequence comes from Peromyscus eremicus, assembly GCF_949786415.1. Classification (NCBI taxonomy): domain Eukaryota; kingdom Metazoa; phylum Chordata; class Mammalia; order Rodentia; family Cricetidae; genus Peromyscus; species Peromyscus eremicus. The sequence goes on along the minus strand of NC_081429.1, from coordinate 13,974,652 downwards.
GGATGTTAGGAGGGGATGGTCTATGGGATCCACAGGAGATGTGGGCAGGGGAGGATGGGAGGCTGTAGCAGATGTTATGTTACAGAGCTAGGGATGAGACTCGGGATTGAGATGATAGAAGGGTAGCTCACTAACAACATAGTGGCTCCTGACCATCAGTAACTCCAGTCCTACAGGGTCCTGCTCCCACTTCTGGCATTTTCAGGCACTGTTTTCACATGATACACTTACATACATGCAGACAAAACACATACGTAAACTAAAGATAAATCATTCTTAAAAAAAAAAAAAACCACTTCATCCCTAGCTTCTAATTTAAGAGATGTTTGTTTCATCACATGGGATGCCACATTTCAGATGAAGTGAATGCTAAGTGTAATGTGATTTTTGTTCCAGCTATTAATTTTGACCTCTCTGGCTTAATGCTGTGCCTAGTTATTCTATAAAAGAAAAGGACTTTTCTGCCTCAGTACCATTTGCTATTACATATTCATTCAGAAAGTCTTACGGAAGCCTGTCCTTCCTAGATGTTGTGGGAGATGAAAGGGAATCATCCCTTATTCAAGAAGTTGGAAGCATGAATAAAGAGGAAAGCATGTGAGCAAAACATGACATCCAGTATGCCCGGGGTTTATTTTTAAAAAGGAGTCTTCTTTATTTCAACAAATGTATGCTAAGCATAGTTTAAGGTAGCAAGGATACAGAGGTAATGAAGAAAAGAAAGTTTCCCATTCTCATGGGGCAATATTATCTTTACATCAGTAGAAAGTTAAATAGAATGTTAACTTTAACAGTGATAACCACAGTGAGTAGAACAGGATTGTGTTGGATGGATGTTGTCTAAGAACAGCCATTTGGGTACACCTCTCTGAAGAGAGACCATCTCCCTAAATGATGAGACAGCTGTAGCCAGTCAAACCCTAGAGAAAGAACAACACAGAATAATGAAGAAACTATGAAGGCCACAAAGTGACAGTCTAGGGGTCTTATGAGCGACATACTAGCTCAACCACAATGAATGAATAACAAAGCAGAAAGCTGAAGGTTGAATCAAAGTCTTGTGAGACCTGAAAATCAGAGGCTATATTATTTATGTGGGGTGGGAGGGGCTTAAAGCCAGACTCTGGCTAGCTACAGGCTCTAAGCACAGACCACTGCAGTTTAGAGCAGTCTGCAACTTAATTTTGTCAAGTCCTATTTTAAAAAAAAAGAGTCCTAAGGAAGATTTCCATGACCATAGAGGGAACTATTGTTATCTTTGAGAAGGAGGCCCCTGAACATTCTTATTGAGTGATAACTACCCATCTTCATATCTAACTCTGATATAAGAAGATGGGCTATAACTAAGTTTGGCTTAAAGTATGTTGTCTGCAATCTACTACAACGTAAGAAATATCAGGCTCTCCATTTAAGGTAAAGGTTAAAAGCTTTTTTCTTTTTACCATCCACTATCTCAATCTTGATGTATTATTGTGTTCTATATTTATTAGTTAGTGTTGCACTTACATGGATACCTGTTGCCTCCTCCGTGCTTTAACCCTCTTGTACCCATGACCAAGAGTAAAGAGTAGCTTGGCACTAGGCAGAGGCCAAGAAGCAAGAAGGTAAGACTGTCCCACAAAGGCAAGAAAGGTGATTTGAGCTGGGACCACACATTAGTGGAGTAAATGGACCACAGGAATGGACCACACTCCAATTAGTCTCTACAATAACTTACTTATAAAACACAAACTCAAAAAAACAATAATCAAAACATTTTAGGAGGCAGACTACATCATTCTGCATATTGGGCCTTGTACTGTGGCACTGTTTAGCAAACTGTGACACCTGCTTTGTGTTAAGGTCAGAAGAAAAGAAACTGCATCTCTTTTTTTTTTTTTCCTAAGTACTGAAACATAGTAGGCTATAGATAAATAAAATGTTACCATTGCGGGGGACAGAGTAGAGGGTGTACATGTGGAGCTCCTCTACATTACAGTTGGCCCTCCATACCTCTGTCTGGAGCCAATGAAGATCAGAAGTATTTGGAAAAAAATGTGTCTGTACTTACCATGTACACTTTCTTCTTTTCACTATTATCTAAGTAATACAACATAGTGATTACTATACAACATGTGCACTGTATTAGGTATCTTAGGGTGATTTGAAATATACAGGTGAGTTTATGTAAGTTATACGCAAGTTCTACATCATTTTTGATGGACTTAATAATCTTTGAATTTTGCTATCTACAAGTGGACTATGAAATCACTCTCTGCCGATATGGAGGGTGACTGTGTGTTGTCCAGCTTCCTGTGAGCCTAAAGTTATATATAATTTATATATGAAGGTATATACGTGTGTGTGTATGTGTGTGTGTGTGTGTGTGTGTCTGTGTCTGTGTGTCCGTGTGTCTGTGTATGTATGTGTATATATATATATATATATATATATACACACACACACACACACACACACACACACACATATATATATATATATATATATATATATATATATATATATGATGCTTCTTAAAAGATAGAAAAGATGGAGGGACGCACAGAGGAAAGGAGAGAATCCAAGAGCAAGAATCAGAAGATAAAATTAACAGCTCTCAGATGTATTCACTCGGACATCATGAGGTATCATGTGACCTCAGCTGGAAGTAGAGACCTTGTCCTGAAGCTGTGAAGCAATGAAAGGAGAGCAAATGAGAACACTTGCCAAAAGTAAATGACTGGTCAGCTTTTTCCTGGCCACCCTGCACATCCACCAAGTGATCATTTATCTATTACCCTCTTGTAGAAAGAGTGCCCTACCCATGCCTTCTGATGTTCCATGAGATGATAGCATTTTATGCGTGGCACACAATCCTTAGTGCTGAAAAAAAAAATTGAGACTGATTTTCACAAAGAATAGCAGGGACTTCAGTTAAAATAACTAAAGTAATAATATCTGAGGCTACAGAGTGAGCAAAGTTCTTGTAGCCTGTGTTGTAAGTTTTTTGCTTTTTTTAAAACTAATTTGTGAATATTTATTTACCTTATTTCTAATTTTATGCCTGATGTTTACATAATACTGTTCCAAATTTACATAATTCAGATTGAGATAAAAGGTGACTATGGAGTCCTAAAGGTATTGGGATAATCTAAGTCCACATATGTAAAGTAGTACAATTCTTGAGAGAAAATAGGTAGAAAATTAAATAATAACTCTTCTTATTGCTAATATGTTTGACAGTATTTTCACTAGATCACATTTTTTTCATCCTAAACTATATATCCCCCAGATACCAGCCACAGAAATCCTGATTTTTTTATTTTAATTTTTTTTTGCTAGTAGGATAAAAGTATAACTCATAGAATTAAAAAATATTTTGTAAGAAAATATCACTTAGTTCTGGGGTTCAACATGCTTTTCATTGAAGGGAAAATTAGAACCAGTCAATTCTTCTGCTTCTGTGCAAATGTTGAACAGAATACACACTAAATCTCTAACATATCCCAAAGCCTTCGTCTACCCACAGTGATTGGAACACGCTTGGCACATCTTCACAAATTCTGAAGTCTCCCATCCTCAACAATCTGCCCTAAGCAGAATGCCCTACAAGGCTAGGCTTTCATCTTAGTGGGGACCTAAGTATTAAAATGAGGCAGCACTACTAGAAGTACCCTTCACCCAGCTTCAGGGAGAGGTGAAATTAACAGAATTAAACCTATATACTTCTGTAATGAGTGACAAACACTATTGCCAAGTAACACAGTAAGAAGCCAGGTACTTATTCATAAGAAACCTGCATGCTGGTTCCTTTGAGTATAGTCTCCTTCACAGTTCATCGACTGCTAACGGAGCATTTTCTCAGGACCTAGCACTGCCCTAGCTCCAGTGTATGGAGAGCAGCACAATCCTACTCAGATGGGCCTATGGACATATGAATCCACAAGACCCAGAAGAAGTAGGTTGTCTAACAAGAGATTAAGGCAGCCAGTAATGATAGGTTGTCAAGACTGAGCTACAAGCCCCAGCTCTGCCATGGGTCCCTAAGGAGCTTATGTAACCTGTGCTCTCAGCTAAGAGATCAGGACAATGCCATCTCTGGCCTCTAGGGTTCATGTGAATGTGACATTTGCTGTATAAGGCATTTATAAAAGAAATCTCATTTCATGGAGACAGTGGTTGAGTAAATTTTGGTACACATCCTGATTTTTCCATCTATTAGCAGCATTTCCTTGGCCAAATGATTTAACTCCAGTGGCCTGTTTCTTTGTTTGTAGAACACAGTTAATGTGGTGCTCATAATATTCCTTTATAATGTTGTCAAAATCATTAAGGAGTATTAGAACAAATATTTCAGGAAGAAGGTTCTGGGCCAAAGAGTTAATTTTTCACTGGAGAAAAAGCTAAACACCATGCAGAAACCATCTGCACTATTTTTAATCACTGGGCTAGTAAAATTTCATAATTGATAGTGTCTGAGTCATTCAGGTGACTTCTTGATTAGACAAAAGAATTTGGTAGAAATTCCTAGCCAGGACTTTGGCCATGACCAAACAACCACTGTAAACATAGACAGGTACTCTGATCCTTTTTCTAACCTCCCTACAGGGGCTTCACTGTAAGTCACAGATAAGATCTCTCTCCTGAGATATCTGTGAAAGGATTCTCTGTCATTTACTAAATGTACTGAATCAATAAGCAGAGCACTATAATTTTCAGATGCACTAAGATTTCCCATAGGAATTTAGCATGAATTATTTTCTCTTGCCTTGTTTATATTGTTATATGTGTCTATCTTTTGATAAGGGGGTACCCTAATCTTATGATTTCTTACTTGAGAACAATAAACCATACTTCCAATTTGCTAATCTCATTTGATGTCTCAGAGGGAAAAAAAAGAGAATATTTAATTATATGGTAGTTGTAAAGGGCCCAAACATAGAGTTATAATGGAGAATGTTTCAGAAGAGATGATTAAATAATAAAAATCACTGATAATGGAGTTTAAATATTCTTTTCACAGAAAGTGGTGTGTGTGTGTGTGTGTGTGTGTGTGTGTGTGTGTGTGTGTGTATGTGTGTATGTGTATCTTAGTTAGGGTTTCTATTGCTGTGAAAAGACCCTGACCATAGCAACTCTTATAAAGGAAAACATTTAATTGGGGCTGGCTTACAGTTTCAGAGGTTTTTGTCCATTATCTTCACAGTGGCATACAGGCAGATATAGTGCTGGAAAAGGAGCTGAGAGTTCTACATCTTGATATGTAGGCATCAGAAGCAACTGTGTCCTACTGGGTATAGCTTAAGCATATAAGATCTCAAAGCCCACTCACACAGTTATACACTTCCTCCAATGAGACCACACCTACTCCAACAAGGCCACACCTCCTAACAGTGCCACTCCCTATGGCCAAGCATTCAAACACAAGAGTCTATGGGGGGCCATACTTATTCAAATCACCACAGTGTTTGTGTACGTGTGTGTGTGTGTGTGTGTGTGTGTGTGTGTGTGTGTGTGTGTGTTTGTAGCCACTTTATAATAAATACATATTTTGATAGTAATACCTTATATATGGCACATGTTGATTAAAATTAATTGATAAAAATTTAATTTTTAAAAAATGATCAAAGAAATTTAGTAGCAATTTCTCCAAAGATGCACAAATTGCCCACAAGCATGGGGGAAAGCACTCGGTGTCTCATCTCTAATAATTAGAGTAATAAAAATAAATAACAGATAAATAGATAACTCCATACCCATTAGAATAGCAATTATTTAAAAACTAAGAAATAGCAAGTATTGAGTATTGAAAAGGATAAGGAGGAACTGGGACCTTTGTACCCTGCTGGTGGCAATGGTATGTGATATAATGGCTATGGGAAAAGTATGGCAGTTCTTCAACAATAAAATGTAGAATTGCCAAATGACCCAGCCATTCCACTTTTGGGATTATAGCCTAAGAAATAAAATCAGGGGCTTGGACAGTTACTTGTACATATATGTACAAGGCAGCATTATTCTTAATTATCAAGAGGTAGAAGCAACTTAAGTATATATTGACAGACTGATAGGTAAAATAAATAGAAGATAGATAGATAGATAGATAGATAGATAGATAGATAGATAGATAGATGTGCCATATATATTCAGTAGAATATTATTACATTTTTAACATATTTATCTTCCTTTTAATTATTTGTAAGTGTATGTGTGTCTATGTGTAAGCATGTATGTACATGATACATGAGTTCAGGAAGCCAGAATAGAATATTGGATTCTCTTGTAGCTATAGTTTCAGTCAGTTGGGAGCCACTTAACATGGGTGCTGAGAACCAAACGTGGGTCCTCTGAAAGAACAATATGTGATGTTTACTGCCAAACCACCTATATAGCACCTATCACATTTTCTTAAGAGAAAGGAAATTCTAACACATTCTGTAACATGAATGAACCTTAAAGACATTATGCTAAGTGAAATAAGCTAGTCACAGAAGTTCAAATATTGCAGGCTGCCCTTCCATAAGATGCCCTTCCATAAGAGCTGGGGTGGGTGAGAAATGGGGACTCAATAGCGGCGACTTGGAGCTTCAGCTTGTGGGGATGAAGAGTATTTCCTAGGAAGAATGATGGTGATAGCTTCACTCAAAATTTTAAAGTGGTGAATTCTATGTAATATCTATTTTTACCATAGTCCTTAATAACTAAAACTAAAAGTTTAATTCCGCTCCCTCAACTGGTCCATTTCAACAAACTTCTCACTACATTTCTGTTGATTGTGTTCAGACCTCCTGAAAAGGGAACATCAGGCTGACTTGAGTTGAATTTTCCCTCTACTGGGGATCCTTTCGACTTCATGCCCACAGACAAGGCATTGTGTTTCATTTTCCTCATACATAAAATATGGAGAGTATATTACCAAGTCACAGAATTAAACAAGATTGTGTAAAAATGGCTGGCAAATACTTCATACTCAGGAAATTATTGTTAGCACTATCAGCATCATTTTTTCCTACTTCAAATTCACCATGAAAAAAAAGTACATAGCAGAATCCTTGTGCACAATAAGAGCTCCACGTCATTTTTTTTTTCTTGGAAGAAGATCCACATAGAGCCTACATAATTCAGCACTGAGTTATGAGACACAGGCATGCTTTGTGAGAAGACAGAGATTGCTGGAGGCTACAAAGGCAAGATTTCAGGAAGAAAGAAATTTAAACAGGGACCTTGAAGGATGGTTGGGACTGGAATAGAAGATAGGAAATGGAAAAGTGATGGGAAGCTTGAGCAGAGGCAGAGAGAAGAATGATGTGATCCTGTGACACTTCTCCACTCTTCTATTAGTGACATTCATAAAAAGGATGTCTGGGAAACCACAAGAAAGCCTCAAGTGTATATTTCTGATGTGCTCATAGTATATCAATTTGAGTTCATACAGCAGAGAGATGGCATGTAGTAGAATTTGGTATGTAGCTTAGTGGTCAGGCAGCATGCTCAAGTCTCTGGAACTGATCCCAGGCACAGAAGACGGAGAGAAAAGAAAGAAGAAGGAAGGAAGGAAGGAAGGAAGGAAGGAAGGAAGGAAGGAAGGAAGGAAGGAAGGTTGAAAATACTGATTTCTTCATTTTAGAATGTCAGTATTCTAGTATTCTTGAGGCCTTTGATGGACTGGATGAAACTCTTCCAAACTATGGAGGCTATGCTGCTTAACTCAAATTCTCTTGATTCAAATATCAATCGTGTCTAAAAGATAGCTTCCTTAGAACATTTAGAATGGTTTGACCAAATAATTATTACAAAGTTAACAGAAAGAAATGAATTGTCACACAAAGTAACACAAACATGAAATTTAATAGAGAACTGTTGCCTAAGAACATGAAAGAGTAATTATACCTGCAAACAGGGATCCCTAAAAGGTATCTTAGGACAGAAGAAAAGTGCTCAAAAAGGACATGTTTGAAGGTGAGAGTTCAGAAATCACTGAAAAGATTTGTTTGGGCTCACTGGATGCTGAGGTGCCCAGTCAGAACCAATCTATAGTCTCTGAGGAAACAAATATGAAACAAAAAGCAAAGTTACAGTGTTCAGGTGAACCAAGGCTGCTAAACAGGAATGCATCAGGTCAGGTGTATGAAGGGTATCAGGCTACTGATGCAGGTGTGAAGTCCGGAGAACATGGGGCCTGCATCATGGCAGCCATCAGAACTCTTAGCGCTTAAGTAAGCCATGACTGGCGCTTGGGCACAGGAAGAAGTCCAGTGCGGTAAAGCATATGAGGGATAGTGGTATTCTATTTGCTCTGGCAGCTGGTGAAACCTTTTTCTTCAGGAGTCCAGTGTTTTGAGTAACACTTAGTGGAGGAAAATCAGATCCTGAAATGTCCATCCTCACAGATGACAGAAGAGCATACAGGGCAGAAACCTGGACTAGCCCCCGGTCTGAATTGCCTAGGAATCCCTACTATGTCATTTTTGTCCAAGGTGAGGACCAGAAAAGCCCTAGACAAGTGCACTTACCACTAGAGAAAGTCTCAAGGGCTCCAGAATAGGAAATATCATTGTTTAGGCTCTTCTGTACACCCAAATCCAGAAGGATTGTTACATTAAATTATCAAAAGACTGACACAGAGAAGCTCAGTCTTCATATATAAGTGGTTGGTTTCTTTGTCTAGATCCCTAGGATGTAGTGGTAGATCCTATTGGGTACGAAATATTAGTTCATACTTTGAAAGGCAGAAGAGTCAACACTAATCACTGGATGATCTGAGACACTGGCACCAAATGTCAAGGACTTGAGCAAATTCAGTATCAAGAGAAAATAATGAAACTGAGGTGAAGATTTCAAAAGAAAAGCATTTTTCTCTCATTTCTACATTACCAACTCATTTCACAAAGAGCAAAAGCAGAACAAGAAGGAGGAGGAGAAGGAGGGGAATCTGAAAAGAGGGCATGGAGCCATATGTCCTCTGTGAGAAGAGGCAGGGTAACCCATCATGTCTGTAGACAACAATCTGAACTAGAGTTGGTGAGAGTAAGAGAAGACTTGTAGCTCAGTGACAGAGAACTTGCCTAGCCTTTGCAAAGCCCTGTGTTCAGTCTCCTAAATTGTGAGAAAGAAAAAAAAAATGAGATGTCTAATCAGAAAACCAGTGGGACTCTAGGTAGGACTTGAATGTCCAGTGTAATGTCTAGCCAATGATACAAGAACCACAGAATGGTGGAAGAAGGAAAAGGCAAAGAAACTCATCGATGCTCAGGTTGTTAACCCAGGCATGGGAGAAGCAGGGCTTGACAAAGATCCAGAAGTTACCCCCTCTAGGCAACTCAGCAATAAGAGCCTGGTTCTCTGTAGTGGAGTGGGCCTCTGTCTAGGAGTGGCAGGAACATCTTAGCCCAAACATTTATACACCATGAATGCAATGTCAGGCATATCTTAAACAATTTACATCTGATTAACTCTTAAAACAATCCTATTTTGCAGAAAAGAAATAGAGGCACAGGGTGATTATGATATCAATAGCAAATCATTTAAGTGACTGACTAAGTAATATAATGGGGATCCAAACTCCACTTCTCTGGGTGTAGAGTCCCTCTACATATATATATATATATATATATATATATATATATATATATATATATATATATATATATATGTGTGTGTGTGTGTGTGTGTGTGTGTGTGTGTGTGTGTGTGTGTGTGTATGTATATATATACATATATATGTATATATATATGAGAGAGAGAGAGAGAGAGAGAGAGAGAGAGCGATCATAGTAGTGCCTTTTTCCTATGATTTTACCTTCTGAGGTTTCAGTGTTTCCATTACCTATGGTCAACTGTGTTTAAAAAAATCTAAATAGAAAAGTCCAGAAACAAATAATTCATCTCATATTATAAGCCTTTCTGAGTAATGTGATATATCTTATCATCCCACTGTATCCCTCTCTTGACATAAAGCATGACTTTTTGTATTGTATCTACACTCCATATACTACCCTCCCATTTGTCACTTATTGGCCATTTCGATGAGCAGATCACCTGTCCTAGCGTCATGGTTTTTGTGCTCATTGCTTTAGTTAATTATGTTCATAATGTATAGAAGTATTGATCCAAATGAGTGACACAAAACCCAGAAGGACCAACCAAGTCTTGTACTATATGGCAACATTTCAAGGCATGCAGAAAAATGTTTATAATCAGGGTCCAGCACTCTCTGCTTTACACATCCACTGGAGTCCTTGGAATAGACCCTCTGAGGTTACGTGAGCCCTGTTGTGCATTTAGATAGGACACTTTAAAACAAGCATTTTGTCAGAGTGCACATGGTACAGAATGCCTTTGTTGGACTGACAGCTTTCAGGCTGTTAACTCAGTTTTACTACTTCGCAATTTTTTCTTTTTTAAAAGTGTGAGTGTTGAGACAAGGTCTTGCTATACACCTCAGGTTTTCCTTCTACTCTCTGTGTAGTCTAGACTGGCCTCCATCTCATGGTAATCTTGTCTTCATGCCCTGAGTACGGCTATTCAAGGCATATACCACCATATCTAGTCCTTCAGTCCCCTTTCGTAATGATAAGTATTGCATGGTTGTGCATACACATCTAAGAGTAAGTTAGGAGCCAAGGGAAAAAAATGTAACAACTGAGCCATTCAATTGAGAACATAAATTTCTCTTCAGAGCTGTAGAGTTGGGTAGCCCAAACTCAAATACTGTTGGAAACCCTCCCCTTGGCTAACTTTCAAAAAGATACTTGTTTGTCTGGCAAATCAGGATTTGTCCAATGACAACAAGCTCCTTTAGCTGCAAGGGCTCCCATAAAGACAAGCTCCTTTAGCTGCAAGGGCTCCCAGAGCCTCCTGGAGGCTGGAATCTTGCTGCTGCCAGGAAACAACATGATCGAGTCAGCCTGTATTTATCACACTGAAAACCTGATTCCCCACTTCAGGCAAACTGAAAAAGAAAGCACAAAACTCTCAGTTGGCAGCCAGTTACCTCTGTTGATGTCACATCTGCAGCCAGGGATTTTTATGAAAGCAAGGAAAGAGCCATAGCTCTATGGAAAGATGAAATACCTTATGGGCGTACTCCTGCTTGGAAGGGTGAGTGGTTGCAAATTTAGAAATTTATGAAATTGTCTTCATCTCTTTTTTTTTTAATCAAAGTAAAAGGGAATGTCAAAAATCACAAAGCTTTAACTGGGAAACTATTATTACTCATCAACAAGGGTGTGATTTTTGCCTTCATTTGACTTTCTATTTTCTGTCATTTTCATCCTATCTTGCCTGCTTGGAGGAGAAAAAATGAAACACAAACAAACAAATAAATAAATTCACACATAAATAATCTGAAATAATCTAGGGAGGGGCTTGTAGTTCCTCAAGAGTCATGACTTCTATTTTTCCACAATACAAAGAGGGCAAAAGGCAAGGCAGTGAAAGCCTTCTTCTTCTCTCCTTCCTTCTCTCCCACGCCCTTTACTTCTCCTGTGATCCTAGGGCATGGTCGGTCATAAGCTTCTTCTCATGACCACCAAAGAATGGTGGTTTTAGTTGCTGGAAGGGAGAAGATGCTCCAAACGGCCACCTAGAGATAAAGGGTGCCCAGTGTCATTAACAAAGCTTTGATGGACACTTCTCAATTTTGCTCCAACCCTCCAATTTTTATAGCTTCTCAGTTCTGCATTGTATTCATCTTTTCATGGGATGCTCCCCTTTAAGACAGTCTTTTTCTATCTAGATTTGTCTTGTCTCTGCTTTTCTTCACTCAGAATGATCTCTTTCTCATGGTACAGATGTCTTTCCCTGCCTCCTTAAAAGTCTGTGGATTTTCAGGGTTGTACTCCCAGATAAAGTGAAACATACAGTGTTCTCAGTTTTTTTTCCTCCTTTTCAAAGACTATGAGATGTGGCAACAACAAATTTCTATCATGTTCAAACCAAAATTTTGACCGAAGCAAAAATTCAAAGGCATCCATAGGTAGTTTTATCTTAACAGAAAGCCTCACAAACACACACATGCCCTTGTCTTTCTTCTTCTCCATAAAGACAATCTATTTTAAAAGTGCATTCACTCTAGGTTGGGTTTTTGTCCTCATTATTGCTTGATGTTTCCCGTCTCGGAACACTCTGACCTTTGGAATTCATTCTGCAAAAAATATCATTTCCATGATAGACAACCCCAACCTCACCCAAGGTCTTCTGGCACAAGCAGCCCGGGTTCCTTTATTCTCAGTCTATAGCTTCTGGACAGCACTAAACAATTCCTAGTTAAATCCCCTCAGCATCCATGCTATGTTAATCAGTCCTGCACACAGGCAGCAGCTGGACCTGTGAACTGGCTCCGGAATAGACAGCAGTGCCAGAGGAATTCTGTGCCTTGGACAAAAGAATATAAAGTTGTGGGGAATGCAGCCTTGAAGAAATTTTCATTGTTCCATCAACAGCAAAGAAAGACTTTTGGCAGCGCATTAGGGAAAGGATCAAACAGAGCCAATTTTATGATCATTGCCAAGCTAAATGACTGAATTTTTCTTAAGGAAGTAGAGTTTTTTTTTTTGTTGTTGTTGTTGTTTTGGTTTTTGGTTTTTGATTTTTAAGGCATGACAGTATAATAGAAGCTGGGTTTTAATTGTCCTTTATCTCTAGAAAACATTGATTGATGAGCATGGCACCGCAGTGCCAGCAGTATTAGGATGAGATCGAGTGGAGTCTCTTTTTCAACATCTGGATCTCACCAAGAGACGGGTTTAAAGGTTCTTGTACCAGGGAAACCTAGATAAAAGAATATACTAGAAAGCACAGCTGCAGGGGAATCCACACACGCTACAATGCCCCGTGACCAATGTGTCACTGCAGCTGCCACCAGGGCCACAGAAGGCTCGTCAGTGGGGAACATGAGGCAGCAGCTGAGATTAGTAAAAATGCCATCTTGGCCGTGCTGCAGAGCTTGGAAAAGAAAGTATCCCTTTTGAATAGAATCCATTGTTCTCACACACCCGTAACGTTAGGGAAGAGCCTCTTAAATGACTAAAGGCCTTATTCCTGGTTGTAGAGTGTGCCATGACTAAACTTTGCTGAATTCGCCTACATCCAAGAATGCAGAAGGACCCTGACATTCCGTGAGTGACCAAACAGTACTGACACTCAGGCCAGCATCACCTAATCTGTATAATGGGCCCTCACAAGGCAGACTCAGTGGGTATTTGCTTTCAGTGAACACATCAGTTGCTTACCAATGGAATAAGTCCATTAGGTTTTATTTCTATTTCTAATTCATCTTTAAGATGCCCTTGAAAATGTAACTAAGTAGCCAAAATGTTGAATAACACAAGCATTTATCATTGATTCCCAAAACCAACAGTCCTTGTATCCCAGTGATCCAAGAAGCCAGACATTTGGTAGATGCAGTGTGAAAAGACACTTCTGGAAGACAGGGTTCACGCTCTGCTTCTGTGCCATCCATGTAGTACTGCAGCATATCACTGGGTCTAATAGTCTTCCTCTAAAAAGGTGAATATTAAGATATAGTTCATGAAAACGTGTAAGATACTACTTATAGCTGAGGAATTTCCTTGCATCCATTCACCTATGTGCCAAAGACATGTACACAAATATTCATAGAGGTATTACTCAAAATAACCCTACACCAGAAAAAAAAATTCTGTCAGCTTACACATGGAGAAACAAATTGTCACATCTCCTACAATAGACTATCACTCTGTCTTAAAAAAGAATGAAGTGCTAATTCCTGCTGCAACTTAGAAGTTTAAAGACATCACACTAAGTAAAGAGACCACAAGTTATATGGTTCCACTTACATTAAGCATCCAAGAATGCCAAATGCATAAGGACACAAAAATGTGCCTGTTCATCTGTGATTTGGGAAATGGTAGCAATTGACTGTAAATGTACTCAAAGTAAATTTAGAAGTTAATGGACATATTCCCAAACTAGATTGCAGTGGTAGTGTCTTAACTCCATAAATTTAGTAAACATCAATGATATGTAACTGTGCAGTGAGTGACTTCATGCATAAGTTATAGCTCAATGCAGAGGTGGTAACAACAGATATTAATAATGAAGAGGAAATTTTGAAAAGTAACTATAAAATAAACCAAAATAAAGACCATTTATCTGTAAGATTATTTTTACATGAATATCATTGTATGTTAAAGTGTTGTCCTTTATGGAAAAATATTCTTTATTCTTTTGTATGACTGTCTTTTATCTTGGAGATTTATAAATCTTATGAAAATTTATCAAGCCAATTGGTTGATGGAAATGATTTAGAAGGGGGTTTGACATACAGTAGCATGGAACTCATAGTGTAGGTGCTGTGTAGAGGTATCACATCATTACAATGTATATCATGTGATACAGATTTCTTTTGTTGTCCTTTTTGTTGATGGGAAAGCTGGCATTGATAATACTTTCCCAAATGAGCTTAAATAGAGCTCATATTCATAACAGCTATTCAAAGGTGTTTAAAAGTTACAAACATAATTTGGAATATTGTAATATATACTAAGGAAAATATAATTTGCAAAGTGTGTTTTACTTTATTTTCATGTTAAGGAAAAAATAATCACCACAGTCTTCCTTGCTTTTTTCATTTTCTCCACTAACTGAACATCTTCTTTATAAATTACAGGATGAAGAGAAGTGGCCACCTCTAGACATAATAAAATTAGAAGGAGCAGAAATTGATGTTGACAATAGCTTGGGAAAACCATTTGTGTTTAACTGTATGCCTCAGTCTCGAAGTAGAATATTTTGCCTCTGTGCAACTTCAAACCAAGAGATGAAAAGGTAATATATTAATCTCCTGGCTCTCTGGTTTTACTTTCAGTCAGGAGAATGTTTCATGAGTAGTAGATTTGCATATTCTTGGAAGCAGAAATAAACAGAGAACAAAATATGGTAGCATATGTTTTATTAAGTTCAAGAAGTTTAGGATGTCATTATTTCATTTTTTAAACAGAATTTCCAAAGAACATGAGCATACTCTGTTAACATTACCACTGTAACTCTCCTTATTTTCTTTAAAAGACAAAAGCTCAATAATGCTGCAGCTCCCTGTTTATATCTCTCATTTCTAACAAATTACTAGATGTATGCACTATAAGATGGATAGTTATTGGTATAAAAATAATGAAGCATGATATGGAACAATACAGTTGAGTGAGATGAGGTAAATAAATAGAGACTCCACTGACATTGTATAAGCATATATTCCACAAAGAGGGAGAATGTTTTGGCATTCTAAAATGTAGCAAAAGTTCTGGCCATTAAATATGTACTCCATTCTTCTGAGGGAATGCAGCTCATTGGCCATTTCAGTAAGCCAAGTGAAAACTGTAAGGAAGGAACTGACAAGCTAAGGTGAGGGGTGAACAGGCTACAGAACAGAAAGTGAATGGGAAAAGGTAGCACATCAATGTGTCTAGTCTTAACGAATACCTCCTTCCAACCGTAAAGGGGGTACTAGGTAAGAAACATCTTGGGCAAAAGTATTCTGTCCCTATTAGTGGAATAAATATATGGTAAAGGACAACCAGGATAATATGATAACAACTTTGTTCTATCTCAATGAGTGCACAGTATTTGTGCACACCAAACATGCCTAAGACCCCATTTTAAAGATTCTGTGGATTATCTGTATAATGAAGAGCCCATCTTTGGCCCCAAAAGTAAATAAATGGGGAAAATTGTGGAAGAGGAAGTGGAAAGGTTGTCAGAGCCAGCAGATCAGGGAGTTTGCTGTGAGATTGTGTCTCCTAGTAACATCAGAGACTACACCCATGAAATCTCACCAACGTGACTGCCTAAACATAAGCTGAACAGGGATGACATCAATAGACATGCCAAAGCGGACAGAGGAAGGACCAAGAGGTCTCAGCTCTACCCAAAAACACTACAGGCAGCTAAGAAGGGCTGAGAGTGGCAGAAATAGTCTTCCCCAGGGAAAAGCACACCCATTGGTCATCCAGTGTCCAACAGTCAGTGCTGAAAACACACGTACAAGTAGTATTATATGGACTGAACATGTTAGATTTAGGAATATATATGTATGTATTTATAGTGCATATAATAATAATTAGTGGGAAAAAAGAGGCCATGAATTTGAAAGAGAGCAGAGAGTGGTATATAGGAGGGTTTGGCAGGAAGAAAGGGAAGGGAGGAATGTTGTAATTAAATTATAATCTCAAAAATGAAAAAAAAGTAAATAAACAAAACAAAATGCCAAGTCAGAACTAAAGTGGTAGGGCATTTGTTCTTTGGGATACAAAATAAAAGTTGAGATGTATCCTAAGAGAAGACGTATGACAAAACAATCGAGAACAGGAAGTAGGGGCTTGTGAATGTGGGAATGAAGTAGTTATTTATGGAAAAGATACACACATGGAAGAAGACATGGAGCAGAGGACATCTGGGGAAATACACTGGACTGTGGGGATATCAGTGAGCAATGTGCTTTGATTGGAAGTTGGGGAGTTTGAAACAAAACTGAAAAAGGTTGGCAGGTGGGGTAGGGTCTGTCTGCCAATCCTAGGCTAAGAAGCAAGACTGGAAGAACTCAGGCCTCCAGATGGAACACCACTAAGGCATACCAACGAAGCCATTATGTTTGAAGAACACTTAAGGAGGGACTCCAGGCAACTAGCCGTTCACCAGTATTTCCATATTTTAGTAGGCTGTGCCTTATGGTTAGTATAGCAATTATTAACATTCATGCTGTTGTAAATGAATTCCAAACCTCAGAAATAGTGAGTGAATTCTCTCTTAGGCACTGATAAAATGATAGTAGTGGGGGGTACCATGAATTTTGCTTCAGATATGCCTAACGGTGTAAGGCTTTGCCACAAACTAACCTTACATTTGCAAGAATGTTGCCTTCACCCGGGAGTGAGGAAACACATCCGAGGCTCCGGACTGCTCCGCCTGAAGGACAGGTTAAACAAGAACAAGCTCCTCTACGGGACACTACACAGTCGCCATGGGTAGTCCCTCTCATTTTACTGTCTTTCAGGTGGCTTGAAGCAATGCACAAAGCAGCCCATCCTGTCCGCCAGGTAAGGTTTCCTCCTCAGCCCTGGTCTCTGTTTCCAGTTTGTGTTTCTTTACAGAAGGGAGCAAGGTAGATGTTGTGCTGCCCAGTCTGGGACATCTTAGGTCTGTTCTAAATGCTGGGGAAGGGACTCGGAGTCAACAGGGGTTCTGCTCAGATCTGAGAGGGGAGCTTTCTTTCAGTCCTGATGCTCTTTTTATTTTTCCAAAGTCTGTATGACATCCCTCGCAGGAAGTATCAGGATGGAGTCACAAAGTGGAGTGTAATTCCACACAGAGCCTTACAGTAGTCCACCACAGTGACAAACGAATGCTGCTGGTTCTTTGCACTCTCAAGATCTCCAGGATGTCTTGGACTGCTATGGCTGTCAGTGTGCACTGTATTCAGATTCTCAGTGCCAGTGGGGCCATGTTCATCTCTGTTCTATAGACATGTTGGTCACCTTGCACTATTCTTCCACACCCATGATCTCCAACTTTAGAGCAATATCATTCTGTTATATTTATACCTACAAAATGTTAAGTGATTTAATGGCATCGTCAGGTAAGCCATCACTTGAGAGCCTAAGGCACTGAGTACCACCCCTCTTTCTGAATTTGTCCCATAATGCATTGTGAGAACCACTGCCTAAAGCCCAGCTCTTTCATTTTCACACTGTGGATATGGCTTGTAACGAAGTTATTAATTGCATTTAATAAGATCATTCCTTCATAAGGTGGCATTCACTTAGTACTGTCTGTACGCACTTTTGAGTTTGTGCATTGGCAGAAGTTCAGGGTGGAGTTTGAATGTCCTTGCCTTGTAACTGTCCATTCAGAACAATCGTAAGCATTGTCATATAATGAACAGCAGGGCTTTTGTTTCCTTTTACCTGGAACACAGCACTCAGTACACTCGCCCGTCTCTCCAATGCACCACCCTAATGAGCCTGAATACTTTTAAGAGCTATCCATTCTGCTAATGCACTCAGAGTGTCGGCCGCGAGTGAAAAAAAATGAACAGCCAAACTCCCAGCAGGGCTCCCACTTCACAGCGCAGAATACAGCAAGCTCTGCATTCTGATATCTTTTCACCGCCTTGCTAAATAAAAAACTAAAGGGCAAAACCAAAACGGAACAAAGAGAAACTGGCAAGCGCAGGCCAGTCCTGATGAAGAGATAAAGCGCAGTGCTCCTGGCCGCGGGTCAGAGTTCCCAGAAAGAGCCTGTTTCCCAGGCCTGTGGACTGAGGGCTGCCCTCCAGGTTACAGGGGCTCCATTTATCATCAGCCTTCCACATCAGTGACCGTGAGAGCCCAAGGCTGGGGCTGGCCTGGAGCATTTAATTTGCACAAGTGGGGGTTCAGATAAAGAAAGGCATGAGCCAGGGGCTGCTATTACTCATAGTGGACATACCAGGATCCAGTCTTGGAGGGTAGTGTGGTGTGAGAAGCCCCATATCAGGCCAGCGCTTTACAAACAGGAGCATCAGCAACTCTTTGCTGAGGTACCTATTCCCATTGGCTCTCTATTCCCAATCTCCTGGGGGTATTTTGGCGGATACTCTTGATTTCTTTAGAATACAATAGAAGCCAAAGAGAAGAGGGAATTCTCTATAGGCAAAGGATAATTTGACTGTGACTCAAGCAGTGAGACTATATTAGCAATAGAATTTTTCAGAGCAGTGGCTCCCTAAAGTCAAATAGGCTTATCCCCAGGTCACCGCTCTGTGGGTCAAAGGCATCTGGTGCAAGATGACTACTTATATATTGCTGTACTACACCTGCAGAACCATGTCTGGGAAGATGTTACGCTGCACAACAGCAGACTCCCACCTCTTGCTATCAAACATCCTGAATGCCTGGGCCTTCTGCACCAGCTGCAGAGAAGCACAGGAGAGTGGCTTCAACACTATTGCATTCTGAAGGATGGCTGCTTGTATCTCTATGCCAGCATTCGCTCCACTCAGGCATCAGGTAAGGAATCAATGTCACTTGAAATTATTGTAATTACTGTACTAGGAAGGACACCTTAGCTGTATCGAACCTTTGGAATGCCCTGTACACGTGCTTCACCTAAGACAGCCCATCGATACTCCACAGAGGAGGCACTGTTGCACTGCTACTGTGAGCAATCTACTGAGATCTTAATAGCCAGGCTAGCCCTGGAACCTGGAGCCTTAATGCCTCATGTTTGATGTTTAGAAGTTAAAAGACCAGCTCCTCATTCCTTTGGTCACTGATGACCTTCAAAGGGAATGCTAGTCATTTTCTTAGCTAGAAACATCATCTTTTCCCCAAAGCATTCCTAACTTGGATACTGGCAGTCTGGTGTTTGGTTTTTTGTTGTTGTTGTTTTGTTTTGTTTTGTTTTTTGCTTTTTGTTTTTTGTGGTCAGTTTGCTCAACTTCCCACAAGTTACTTTCCTTACTTATAAAATGGAAATAATGGAGACAGCAGCTAAGCTGTCTATTGTACAAGAATGCTGTGAAGACTGAGCCATTGTTATTGAAATAGCATTAGTTCTGCATTTAGTGGTCTGAATATAAAAAAGCTATTCCCATATATATTACATTCATTTATCATAGAATTACTTTACACTCTTGTGAAGTTATATATGCAGTTGGATTTCTGTTTGGGCCACCAGCTCACAAATAATGATATAGAGACTTCTCATTAATTATGAAAGCTCAGCCTATAGCTTAGGCTTGTTCTAACTAACTCTTATAACTTAAATTAGCCCATTTATATTAATCTACATTATATCATGTGTCATTACCGCTCTTCTATCTTGTACTTCTTGTTTCCTCTCTGAATCTCTTGGCATCTCTTGCATGCCTAGATTCCTCCTCCTCCTCTTTTCTCTCCCAGGAAATTCCACCTATACCTTCTGCCTAACTATTGGCCATTCAGCTTTTTATTACTCCAATCACAGCAATACACCTTCACATAATGTACAAATATCCCACAGCATATATACATATTTGAAATAGAATATACATATACAATATGTGTATTTAAAAGATATAGATATAAAAATATCATGTGAATAATAAAATAAGTATACCTGAAATCTACAAAAGAGCTCTCTCGCATTTTAAAAAATGATTATCTAAGTTATTTATTTCAAAATTTTAATTGAAATCAATTATATCAGTCCCCTGCTTCCTTTTCTTTCTTTCAACCTCTCCCATGACCCTGTTGTGTTCTCTCAAACTAATGGCCCTTTTTTCTTTAATTACTATGTTTACATAGATATAAGCACATGTATAAGCTAAGCTTGTCTAGTGCTCATCTGTGTGTGTGTGTGTGTGTGTGTGTGTGTGTGTGTGTGTGTGATTTCAGGGCTGACCACTTGGTATTGAATAACCAATTAGGATTTCATCCATGGTGAAGACTAAACAGTGAAGATGAATTCTCCCTCTCTCATCAGTCTTTAGTTGTTTTAGTTTAGTTTAGTTTAGTTTACCAAAGTCTCTAGTTCTTTGTCTAGCAGTGAGAGTCCCCCTTCCATGTTAGCATGTCTATAGGTGTTATCACCAGGCAGGTCCTATTTAGGCAGCCATATTGTCAAGGTATCATAGGTGAAGCAGCCCTTTCATTGATGAATGAATTATAAATTTTTAGAATAGGTAGAAATTTCCATTGAGGGACATTTTGTTAGTATCTCAAAACTTAAATATAATAACCACTGATATTCTCATAATTGATGTTACAATATATAAACAGGAAAGAAAACACAAATATCTGTACAAACATATTCTTAACAAAATATGACAGAAACACTCATGTCAGTTATAATCTTCATTTCTTCACTTGGTCATATGGCATTGGCTGGCATTTATAACTATCTTCTTCTCCTACTCATTCTGTACTTCCTCCACCCCCAGCAAGCACTTCAGCAGGTCTTGGTTCTTTCCCTGGGGGACCGATTCATTCACATATATAATGAATATATATCAAGAGCGATTTATTAGACTGGCTTGCACAGTAGAGTCTGAAGAGTCCAACGGTGGCTGTTTCTTACTGGGGAGGCTGAGAACCCAGCAGCTGCTCAGGCAACAAGGCTGGATCCCTTCTCAGTCCCGGTCAGCTGCTGGAGGCCTGGAAGATTTCTGAAGGCCACTGGTCTTCAGTCCACACTGGAAAGCTGAAGAAACTGTGTTTCGATGTCGATGAAGATGGCAGCCACAGAAGCAGCAGTAGCAGCAGCAACAGCTCACCAGCAAGAGGTGACAGCAAGCAGACACAAAGGCAGAAACCTTCCCTTGGGCTTCCTCATATCTGGGCTATTGCCAGAAAGTGCCTCCCATATATGCAGGGGTCTTCTCAGCTCAGCCCTAATCAAGACAATCCTAACCTAATCTAGATAACCTTTCACAGGTATGCCCAGAGGCTTGGCTCACGAATGGGTCCTTCAAGTTAGCAATATGAGCTGTCACACACACACACACACACACACACACACACACACACACACCAGAGTTCTAGTACTCATTTTTAATTCTTGCCAGAGATGCTAAAGAAGTAACACTTGGCATGCTGTAATCTATAATTCTTGCTTTGGCTGTGCTCACAAAGAGCTCTGCATAGCTCTAATCCGAGTTACAACTCTCTGTGTCTTCGTTCCCCAGGCAGTCGTAATCCTGAACCAGACATTGATTTCTGTTTACTACAGGGTTTCTCATACTGAGGGCTCTCGGTCAGTTTCGAAGTCATAGAAACAGTGTGGTCAGTTGTGGTTATTTTTAAAACAACTGAATTAGAAACATGGTACACACCAATGAGATGGCTCAGTGAACAAGGCGGCGAGCCTGATGCCCTGAGTTCCACCCCCACAAACCCTGATAGAAAAAGAGAAAACACTCATGACAGTTATCCTCTGACCTCTACATGCCTGATATTCTCTCTCTCCTATCTATCTCTTTCTCTCTCTCACACACACACAAACACACACACAAATATACACACACATACACTAATTAATAAATAAAATTCTTTTTAAATGAAAAAACATGGTATATTGTAGTGCTTCTCAAAACTTTTGGTCAATTATATTAAAACATACAATAATATTCATTTGTAAGACCTTTGGATCACAACCAAAATAATGAGAAAAATATTGATATGCAAAAGCCTTTAGTCTCTGAGCACATGTCTGCTCCAATAGGTAATGTTTTTGTTTGTTTGTTTCAAGACAGGGTTTCTTTGTGTAGCTTTGGAACCTGTCCTAGTACTCACTCTGTAGACCAGGCTGACCTCGAACTCACAGAGATCCACCTGCCTCTGCCTCCTGAGTGCTGGGATTAAGTGTATGTGTGCAACCACCACCCAGCTCCAATGGTGAGTTTTATGTCAGAATCTTAGAAGAAGAATATAAAGCTAGTCATTGCTTTTGGATTACACTGTAATGCACCTGTCATTTGTTGCTTCCAGCTTGACACTAGACTCCTGTGGTCACATCCTGTCCATCTGAGTTTCTTCACTGTCTTCTATATTCTAAATAGTTTTCATTTTAGTCCACTGACCCTTCTGTAGAGCTGGGAGACCTCATATAATACTACCTGTTCCTGAATGTAGCTGTAGTTCTATTGGCATGCTATTTCTTTTTATCTGCAGTGCTGAGAAAATACTGAGGATAATAAGAAGTGAGAGGGGAAAAAAATAAAAGTAGAAAGGAGGGGGGAGGGAGTGAGCTGTGGAAAACAGTGTAGCCCTGGCTTCCTGTAAGAACTATATTAGGCACTAAACCCACAATTTCTCTTTCAGCTAGGTATATATGCCTCTAGGGGACAGTGGGTGAATTGGAGAGAATTCAGTTCCCGGAAGGCTTTCTTTGCTTAACTCTCAAAAGAGGTATTTGTCCTTTAGCAAAATGTACTGCTGGCCCTCATGTGCCTGCTAATATTAAGACTATTTCAAAAGTCCCTTGGTCAAGGACGTTTACATAAAGCTGTGCCCACATTCCCTTTTATCTCTCTCCAGCAAGAGCTAGAAGTAGCAAATCATGACAGTGGACTGTTGTTTGTCACTAAATCACATCAAGGTCTGGGTGCAGTTCTCAGAAAGATTATTTTACCCTGTTACAGTAAACAGGGCAAATCATGCTCACACAGTTCTTTCGGCTAACATGGGACTGGACTGATAATTACTGTTACTAACGAAGAGGCTTAGACCCAGGGAAATTTTCTTAAGTGAGCTGCTGGGGTTTACAGCACAAGCTTCACTGTCACGTAAGCCCCGCAAGTGACTAGGAAGACGACTGCCAGGCTTTGTTGTTTGTAGCAACAATTTTTTTTTGCATTCTTTTATTTATTATACACGAATATAATACATTCTGGTCATACATTTTGTGGTGGTCTGGATGAGGTGTCTCTCCTATGTCTCGGGCATTTGAATCCTTGGTTTCCAGTTGTTGGCTCTGTTTGAGTGTGGTTAGGAGGTGTGCCTTGCTAGAGTAAGTACATCACTAGGGGTGGGCTTTGAGGTTCCAGAAGCTGCTGCCATTCCCAATTAGCTCTCTTTGTTTCCTGCTTGTGGTTCAAGCTATATGCTCTTAGCTTTCTGCTCTAGCCACGTGTCAGTCTGCTCTCCCCAACCTTGATGGGTCATAACACTCTGGAACCCAAAGCCCTAAACTCTTAGTTCTATGAGTGGCCTTGGTTGTGCACTTTATCACAGCGATAGAATAATAACCAATACACAGTTCCATGCTCTCATACCCTCCTCCCTGCACACCAACCCACCCGTCTTTCCTCCAAATCCCCATCACACTTTCCTGTCTTTGGCTGTGGTGACCCACTGATGTCCCCATCAGCCCGGGTGTGGAGCCATCCCCTCGAGACTGAAGACGGTGACTTCGCCTCTCTGAGCAAGTCTCAGCTGCCATCAATTAGTGAGCACAGAGACAAAAGTTGTGCTATGTCCACACAATGGAGCATCATGCTGCAATGGAAAGAAATCAAGAACTGATGTCTAACATGAATGAACCCTGGAAACACTCTGCTAAGTGAAAGTGAGCAAGCACAGAAGAGTGTGTGCTGTAAGATGGCTTTTCCATTAGGTCCTGCAGGAAAACGAGCAACTACAGAGAGAGAAGAGTAGGGAGAGATTATCAACAGCTGGGGTGGCACCTCAGCTAAGGAGTGACTGCTTATGGGTGGTGTTTCTGTCTGACATGAGGAAAGTTATGCTGATGATTATACAAATGCTGTAAGTAAAGTAAGACCATTGATCCACACCCACCATGTGAAGAGCTTATGGTGAGTCAGTGATACTGCAATAAGGTTTTTCCATCCCATCCACTCTTCATCTCTCAGCCTGTCTCAGAGAATGGTATCACCCTATTGGGTGAGCACCATATCCCTGAGGTCAACTAAGGTAGAAAAAAAATATCTGGTCATTTCTGAAGTCAATGTTTTCTCAAGAGTTCCAAAATGGACTCTTTTCAACTGAAAATTTCAAAAAGGAATTTAATATCACCTTTTGCATCCCCCATAAAAATAAGCAACCCCTCCCTAATCTCTAAAGTCTAAAACCCTGTCTTCCTCGCACAGTAAGCTGATAGTGAGTGATTTAAAGGAAGCCAGAGTCAACCCTACCCAAGCTTCCCTTTCATACTTCCACATCGTCATTGCTGAGGCTATCAAGTAGACTGTGGCATTTTTTTTATTTGCATTTGTAATGAAGTGCACTGTGGTCACTGTTGGAGGTGCTAGGGGATGACAGCAAGGTGACATGGGAGTGGTGAATCTCTAAACATCCTAGCACTACTATTACTAATAATGCCCGGATCTCTGCAAGAGATTTGGGCTACCTCAGAACAGAAGAAACAGACAAGAGTTTTGACCCTTCAGAATCTTCTCCTAGACCATGATCCCTACCAACCTCAAAAAGGGAACAACATTCAGACCAAGTAATGCTCTTAGATTTAAAGGACCATGAGAGGAAAATTACTTTTTATCACCAGTAAATCTATCTATTCTCATTGCCAATTCAAGATGGCATTTTAGTATCACCCTGTGGATATGTATTTTAGGTGGGATTTGCAGTGCACAAAGAGGGTGAGAATCTGTGCTCGTTGTACAAACTGCCTGCAGCCTTCATTGTGCTTCAGGGAGCATGTTTTAATGACTCTGCCCCCAAGAAATACTATTTAATTTTCTTCTAATACGGTATTCCAGCTATTCCTCTTTGACAGTGGAAATTTTATTTCAAAACTATGTCCTTCTGGTAAAGAAGCTTATCCAGGCACAGAGTTTGAAAAGATAAATACTGATCACTTACACATGGAACCGAGAAGTTCAATTCTGCTGCCACTCTTGCTACTGGGCACTGCTCAGTGTGTGGCCTCTTTTGAAGTTACTTTCCTCACCTGTGATGACAGAGCTAGAAAAGCAGTCCTTTCATACACAGAATTTTAACACCTTTTCTGATGCTCTCTCCTTACTTTCCCTGTTCTCACTTGCCCCCCCCCCAACATCTTTGATTTCACCCTGTGTAGGCGGCCTGTATCTCCAAGGATATAGGGTGACTGAACAGACCCACGGTTTCGAACAATCAGTAATTGAACTCAAACCTCCATCAGAAGAGTTCAGGACTTTCTATTTCTGTGCAGAAAATAAAACAGAAAATCAGCGGTAAGCCAAGACCTGCCATCCTCCCTCTGTGTGTGTTAGTCTCCAAAAGTGGTCAGCCAAGACTTCCCCGTCCTCCCTCTGTGTCAACCTTGACAAGTGGTCAGCCAAGACCTCCCCTTCCTCCCTCTGTGTGTGTTAGTCTCCAAAAGTGGTCAGCCAAGATGTCCCCTTCCTCCCTCTGTGTCAACCTTGTAAAGATCTCCTTCGTAAACTCACTCCCTCGTTTTCCAATTCCACTCCTTAAGGGAAATCCATCCTTTCTCTATAGGTTTCATACTGACTGTTCTCCTGGATTATTTTTCTTTCATCCCTTTTTCAGTGACTTCTCTAGAGATACTTTTTTTTTCCCCAAATGAAGATTGAGTAACCAGAATTCCTGCCAAGACAGTGGGTACCTCAGGCTTCAATATTAAGAAAGAAACAAAGAAACAAACACGCCCCCACCATTTACAATTTGTAAATACTCCATAGATTTTTAAATTATATTTATTAGCACATCTTAATTGTGTAAAACATAGATCTGTCATTTGACTTCTTCACGTAACTTGCATGGATTTGTCCATTTATGTTTGGTTGATTGTTTTATCGTAAACCAGTGAAGGAAATAAAACAGATTTAATTTGTGGTGTATTCAATCTCAGGCTGTCATTCACAAATGAACATTGAGTTCAAATGGTCCTGAAATACAAAAGAGGTAAAGTCACGAGACACAAGACTGTAGAGAAAAAGTTACTCGGCATCCTCCTCCACCTCTCCAGCCTCCCCAAGATGCCCGTGCCCTCTGCACTCCATGCCTACCCTCACCTGCATCACAATAATCTCCCACCTGTCCCAGGCCTTTCATTACAACTACAAGGATCCCATGAAGAAATTCCTTACTAAAGCCAGTTGATGACCTGATATAACTTTTCTAGGGACATTTATAAGAAATTATGTTTTAAACACAAATAAAATCACAAAAGCGGAACTTTAGGGATCGCCCTCAAATAGCCACTTAGGCAAGAGATTGAGGACCTCATCTGTCTTTTCCCACTATGTAAATGTTGCTTGTGCCTCTCCTTTGAAGGAGGTACAGGAGTCAGAGGCAGGTGTGTCGCTGCTAGGTACGCTGCCATGGCTCTCTTCTGGACATCTGGCCAGCAGATACAAATGATAAGGTTCCAACTAGCACACTAGAGCAAGGATCACTGAAACTGATCTAAGTCCCAGCTGATAAAACCTACTAGTTTCTCTGTTACGGCAGGCTCAATAGTTGGGGCTGACTGTTATACTCATAGGGCATTCTTTTATAGTAAAAAACAAACAAACGAACAAAAAAATTGAACCACTGGAGAAGTATTTCAAAGAGTAACAGTGGAAAGTCAAAAACTGGATAGAACTTAGAGCTCATGTTCTTCCACTTACCCCTAAAGTAAGTTTAGAAAGTGATAAAAGTTAGAGTCCACACCCAGAGACCCACAAATGCATTTATTAGTGTTTCTGAAATAGCCTGTTGGAAATATTCTTGGGTAACTGTTTCTGGTTGTTATTTTTGGTTGGCTACTAATACAGCTCCTGCCATTAGAAACAATGTTTCATAAAACATTGTCCAAGAAAATAAAAGCAAGAGAAAGAAAAGGGGGATTAATTAGAGGGTGTGTATGGTTTCTGGAATTTAACGAAGAAATACTTTTACCAATATAACAATATTTATTTCATGTTTGATCAACAACGCTTAAGGTTAAATGAAAATAACAAAATACCATTAACAATTTTTCAGACAATATAGCTCCATTGATCACTATACTGAACATCTTCCTCTCTTCTACTTATAACCCTTACTTTTATTATCCAGCCATCTCTACATTTTGCCTTCTCATTCAACCTGAAATCTATAGAGTATGTTTTCCTCATTAATTCCAAACTAAATAACCAAGAGAAACAATTAGAAAATAAATTAAAGAGTTCTGTCATATTTTACCTCCCCAAGGCCTGACAGGTTTAGTGATCTGTTCTGTTTTTCTTTCTCTTGCAGCTGGATTACAGCTTTGAAAACATCGATCAAAAAATGGCTTCCTTTGGACCAGGCCATTCAAGAGTTCATGAATCGACCTCTAGAGGAGACTAGAATGTGAAAGAAACTGTAAATTAAAAGACAGTTTCCACAAGGGTGTCCCCAACTTGATGAAAGAAAGGAAACATTTCTGAAATATAGTTTTCAAATGAATCTACTCCTTATGTGTTAAAAGTCGGAGCAACTGACATCAGCATTCAAGTATGACACTTACATCACAGTCTCCTCCCCAGCCTGCTTACATCTGGATCAGCATACCTTAGCTCCCCTACCCCGAGTCTTTGAAAACATAAATAAACATGTATTTGTCTCATTTTTTGTAAAATATTTCATTCAGAACTTTGGCCATAAGCTTCCAAGAGTATCTCTGGGCCATGATACGGGACATTAGTAAAAATTAAAATCATGGAAATGGTGTCTCCTATATGATGAGTGTTTCAGCCAAAGGAGGTGATCTTCCTTAGGCTCTCTTATGATGAACAGACCTAAGCACTGCCCCAGGACTTCTCAGATAGAGTGCTTCTCAACAATTTCAAGAAGCTATTATTTAAAAAAATAAAATAAAATAAAATAAGGTAATAGACTGAATCTAAGGGATACATCTCAAAAACATGGATCTGACTCACCATGTGAATCTCTACAAAACCAAAATGAACCACTCTAGACCTGGAGAGCAAAATCTGAAGAAAGTAAGAAAAATCTTTGGCCAGGTGGTGGTGGTGCACGCCTTTAATCCCAGCACTTGGGAGGCAGAGCCAGGCGGATCTCTGTGAGTTCAAGGCCAGCCTGGGCTACCAAGTGAGTGCCAGGAGAGGCGCAAAGCTACACAGAGAAACCCTGTCTCGAAAAACCAAAAAAAAAAAAAGGAAAAATCTTTGGCTGTATTTCTCGGGTGTAATGAACCCTGTGTTGTATTGAGGAGATTGTAATGCATTTTGGAAGCCCAACATCCTGGACATGGACCACAGATTTCTTTCATGTTCAGCTGTAAGATTAAAATACCCTGAAGCAACTCATATCCACATGACGGAAGGTGAAAGCAAGACTGTCCTTTCATAAAGAATGCTGTTTCTATATCATCCTGAATGAGGTAATCGAGACTCAGAAGGACAAACACGGTATGTACTCACTCATAAGTGGATACTAGATGTAAATCAAAGGATAACTAGACTACAACCCACAGCTCCAGAGAAGCTAGCTAACAAGAAGGGCCCTAAGAAGGATGCATAGATCATCCAGTGAAGGAGAAATAGATGAGATCTACATGAGCAAACTGGGGGTGAAGAGTGAGTAATGGAGGGCAAGGGATAGGGGATGAGAACATAAGGGAACAGGAGGTTGGAGATGGAACAGGGACAGAGTGGGAGAGCAAGGAAAGAGATACCGTGATAGAGGGAGACATCATGGGAATAGGGAGAAACAGGGTGCTCGGGAAGTTCCCAGGAATCCACAAGGATGACCCCACCTTAGACTAAAAGAAAGAGTCGAGAGGGGGCCTGAACTGGCCTACTCCAGTAATCAGATTAGTGAATACCCTAACTGTCATCATAGAGCCTTCATCTGGTAACTGATGGAAACAGATACAGAGATCCAGGCTGGGTGCAAGGCCGAGCTCAAGGAGTCTAATTGATGAGAGAGAGGAAGGATTCTATGAGCATAGGACATCGAGATCATGATGGAAAAACATACAGAGATGGCCAGCCAAACTAGTGGAAATGCATGAACTGTGGACCAATAGCTGTGGAGCCCCCATGCTACTGGACTAGGCTCTCTAGATAGGCAAGACAGTTAGTTGTTTAGCTTGAACTGTTTAGGGGGCCCCCAGACAGTGGGATCGGGACCCATCCCTGGTGCATGAGCCAGCGTTTTGGAGCCCAGTGCCTGTGATGGGACACCTTGTACAGCCTTGGTGCAGGGAGGAGGGGCTTGGACCTGCCTCAACTGAATGTGCCAGGCTCTGCTGACTCCCCATGGGAGACCTTGCCTTGGAGGAGGTGGGAATGGGGGGGGGGGGAGTGAGCTGAGGGGGGAAGGCTGGAGAGCCGGATGAGGGAGGAGAGGGGGATCTGTGGTTGGTATGTAAAGTGAATAGAAAATTTCTTCATTAAAAAAAGAAAAGAGAATGCTGTTTCTGAGCCTCAATAGCTTTGCAGCGTGGCTCGCCTTCCTTACAGATGAGGACGAGAAAGGGAAGTGAATTCCTGCTAATGACCACATCAGTGGTTCCTGGCAGAAGTGCAGCTGAGCCCAGCTTCATCTCTTCACCCGTGTTTCCCTGCTCATTCCCCCTCCCCTCATCACACCCAGGAAAATAAAATGTGAAATCTCGTCACACAAAGGTACTGAAGCTGCCTTTATACACTTCCAGTCTGCAGCAAAACCCTATAAGCGACACCCCATAGTTTTCTGTATATTACTTTCACATCGTTTTCATGACTTCTTTTAGTTTTTGAGATTATAATATAATTACATTATCTTATCTTAGCCCCCTGCCATGTCTCTTTTGTCCCTCCAAACCCTTCTATATACCTCTCCTTGCTCTCTTTCAAATTCATGGCCCTTTCATTTTCTTACACATTATATTATTCTTTGACAGACAATCTTAAGTGTGAAAAGAAATAACAAAATCATGTCACTGCCCTACATACTTTATCACTCCTTTGTTGAAGTGAATATGAAAGCATTCCCTCAATGCTGCCTATGCCTGTTATTTGTCATAATTCAAATAAAGGAGTCTTGTGAGCAAGTGGGAATGTACTCCTTATTCCATGGATTAGGAGAAGCTGTCTAGATGAGCTCATGCCCCAAAGCCTCCTGCTGTCATGCCCTGACCAACTGAATGCCACAGTCAAAAAATATTTAATTAACAACAACACATAGCCCTCTATCCTGAAAATGGTGCCTTTGTTCTTACAGTATCTTCCAGGACAATAATGAGGTCTTTCAGCTGCAACATCAAGAATGTTCATGTCAGGAACCTGGGGCTTGCACTTCCTCTCCCCTGCGGTGTTTCTGCCTCTCTGGAGCCTGGCCCTGGAATGCACAAACTGTGCCATTACCAGGCAGCCAGCTAGTGACCACAGCCAACTGTGACATTGGCATGGCACTCTCCCCTGCAGGAGCAAAGCAAAAGCAAACATCTCGGTCAAACGTGAACACAGTTTTCTCCGATTCAAGCATTCACATAAATTCCTTGAAAGTGAATGGTACCAACCTTCAAAGTCCAGAGAGAGACACCATCCTAAATTTACTGTTGTTATTCTTGGAAGGGTCATCCGACCTTAATAATCATGGACATTAAGGAAAAAAATTAAAAAAAAATTCTGGGTGCACATTTTCATGCAGAGAGGGTTGGTAGTTTTTATGTGATTCTCAGTGAGGCAATGTGACCCAGAAAGGAAAACAAAATACACTTTTTAGTTCTGAGATGAAGAACATTTCCCAAGAGCCAGCAGGCTTGCAGCTCCCATAGATATGAACAGAAGGGGAATGTGCAGGACCAGCCCTCTACATACGCAGGATCTAGCTGTACATCTTGGGCTTAGCCTTTTGTCCAATTAAGGAGCACCTCCAACAAGTTCAGTCAGACAGTAGATGTGTAGTGACTGCATATTCTGAGCCAATCTTCCTGACTGCCACCAGCCAACTACCAGCAAGGAAAGGCAGAAAAGATACAGAGATCATTCGCTGCCCAGCAAGTGGCTCGGAATTTCAGTTCTAGTCCGACTTTGTTCTGGCTACAAGCCCAGGGAGGTTCCTTGAGATTTCCTTGATTTAGCTTCCTCATCATTACACGAGGTAGTTCCTATCTCAAGTGTCTATGAAAATTCAATAAACACAACCACATATGAATAGTCCTAGAAAACTATGTAGCTCTACAGACTCGCAGGATGATTTTTTGTGTCATTAACAAGGACGAGTCAGCTTATACATAGACCTCATGTCTCTGAGGACAACTCCAGAAAAAATACAGAAAGCTATGTCTTGTCTTCTAAGGGTCTGAAGGTGGAAAGGATGTAGAATAGATCCATTAAGATTCTATCTGGAAAGAATATAAAAGAGCAAACTTGCTAATATCATAATATGACATTATATAGAACCACCAAGGCTGTGTTACAGTTACCAAAACTCCTTGACAAACTTGATTTTCCATTAACATTCCTAGGAAGCTCTGATCTATATCTCAGTAGTTCTCAACTTTCCTAATTCTGTGACCCTTTAATACAGTTCCTCATGTTGTGGTGACCCTCAACCATAAAATTATTTTGCTCCTAATTCATAACTGTAATTTGGCTAATGTTATGAATTGTAATGCAAATATCTGGCATGCAGGCTATCTGATACGTGATCGACGTGAGGATAGAGAGCCCAAGATTGAGGACCACTGTTATATCCTGATGTTTTCATGGGACCCATGGACCTAAAGGTGCTCCTTACTCTGCTCTC
Source organism: Peromyscus eremicus (assembly GCF_949786415.1). NCBI lineage: Eukaryota > Metazoa > Chordata > Mammalia > Rodentia > Cricetidae > Peromyscus > Peromyscus eremicus. The sequence goes on along the minus strand of NC_081429.1, from coordinate 13,942,490 downwards.
ACTGTGCTCCTTACATTGACACTGTGCACACTTTAGGGAACCTCTAGACCACTACACTTGGAGTTCCTATTAAAATTGCACTTAGTGAAGACAAATAAATAAACATCCAAAACACACTATTTTATTTTCTGAAGAAGAGAATGCTAAAATTTTTAGTCTAGTTCCTTATTAATGTTACTAACCTGGGAAAATGTCCACAGACTAACCTCCGATAGTCCTGGGGCTTGCAACAATAATTTCCCTGAACTTTTGAGGAAAGAAAATGCTTTCTCCACGAAAGTTTCCCTAACATCATAGATGTGTGTATTCTGCGCGAGCTTACCCAGAGACCACATGGAATTCTCCTCAATGACTTGTCCACTTCAGGATGTAACAGTTAAGGTATAGAACACTTTTTCTAAAAGTAGCCACTCTGTCCTCACAATAACTTTACATCATGCATGGACATGAACACACAAATACAATTTACAACATTGGTTAACATTAATACTCTCCAGTTTGCAAACCTGCCTTTTTAGAGTGAAAACCATTCTTGGGCAGAAAATTTTTATTTCAATGACTTCTTCACAGGCTACTGCCCCGAAGCAGATATGCCCAAGCAGATATGCCCAGGATTCATAAAACAAGTGATCTTAAAAAAAATTCCAGAAAGCTATTTCATCAATCTTTTGAAGCAAAATAGGAAGACATCTGTAGTTACTATTTGACAGTTCCAGAGATTAAGAACTATACATATCTTGCTTACAATATACCCAGAAGCCTTTGTTGTTCTATATAAATTTTAAGCTATTAATATTTATGATGAATAAAACTCCATTTTATAAAAAGATGAATGAACTCCATTTGCTGATCTAATCACAAAAGACATTTGAATCTGGTAATTTTGAGTTTGGATTCGAACTTGGGCAAAGACATTGAAGACTCAAAATCATGGGAATTTCTGGGAGAAAACTTAACTATACATTTATAATGAGTGTAAGGTAATGGTGTCATATACCCCAGGAGCATCGCGAACTGGGCCTCAGCCTCTGTACTCTGCTCTGCCACCAGATGTGCCCATTCATTCTTCTTTCTCCCTTTTTATTTTTTTTAACATTGTAACTGAACTTTTTCATACATTATATTTTTTATCATGCTTTTTCTCTCCCCAACTCCTCTCAGTTCCTCCCACTCTCCCCAACTCTACACCCTTTATCTCTCTCTCTCTCTCTCTCTCTCTCTCTCTCTCTCTCTCTCTCTCTCAAAAGCAAACAAATAAACAAAAAAAAGGAACACACACACCCAACAAACACAAAAATAGAAACCAAAATATACAAGCAAAAAAATCAATAAGACAAAAAGTGCCCACACAAAACAACGTGAGACATAAAGTCTACAAAAACACTGTTGTGTTTTTTTCTGTGTTGGCCAACTACTCCGCGGCATGGGGCCTGAAGTGTGGTTAACACACAGTGAGACGCCATAGGAAAAAAAAACTAATTTTTCCTTTGCAAGCAAGTGTCAGTTTCAGATAGTTTTTTTGTTAGGGGTGGGACCTCAAATTTCCCCCTCTCAGTACTGAGAACCTCTGCAGGTCCAGTACATGCTGCCAGTCTAAGTTCAAATGTGCTTTAGTCCTGTTGTTTCTGGAAGACACTGTTTCCTTAGAGTCAACAACTACCTCTGGCTCTGACAATCTTTCTGCCTCCTCTTTTGTGTAGATCCTTGATCCCAAGGAGGTGGGGGTCAGTGAAAAGAGGACATACATTTTAGACTGAATTCTCTAGTCTCTCACTCTCTGCACATTGTCCTGTTGTGGGTCTCTGTGTTAGCTCCCATCTACAGCAAGGAGCTTCTCATGATGGCTGAGTGAGGCATTGATCTCACTCAGGATGATTTTTGTCTAGCTCCATTAATTTACTTGTGAGTTTCATAATTTCATTTTTAACAGCTGAATATTATTTCATCATGTAAATGTTCTGCATTTTCATTATCCATCCATTGACTAACGGACATCTAGGCTGTTTCCAATTTCTTGAATAATGGATAGAAATGAACATGGCTGAGCAATTATCTCTATATGGGGATGGAGCATCCTTTGGGTATATGCCCTAGAGTGGTGTAGCTGGATTCCATCTTCCTGAGGAACTGCCACACTGATTCTCATAGTAGTTGTACAAGTTTGTACTCTCACCAGCAATAGATGTGTGCTGGCCTTGCTCCACATCCTCACCAGTATGAGTTGTCATTTGTTTTATTGACCTTGGCCATTGTCAACCATGATCAGTATGACAGGTTTGGCTCTTCTTTATATCAACAGTAAGAGCAAAGGCATGTCCAGCAACACATATGGGAGGCCTCAGTTTCTCCTTATTAATGTTGAGAGAGAGGAGCCTTCAGAGTTGTAATGCACTTGTTCCTTCATAGAGGTCAATGCTTCCCATTGTCTTACAGATACTTGAACTCTGAGCCTCTTGACTTGTATGTAAAGACCCAGAATGCTGCTCTTCAAGTTGGGCTGCTGTCATTTGCCATCAAAGTGATGTGACAACGGAAACTACTTTCTAAATCAGACATTTTGAGAAAAGACACTATTAGTAATTGTACTGAGATAAGAAATGTCCAAAGCAAAGGAAAATTCCAGAACAAAGAATAATCATAAGCCTTGTGAATGACCATGTATAGGCGCTTCTTCCCTATCCATCTGTAGGAACATAATTTTTTGCTTAAAAAAATTAAGTGGTGTCTGTTCTCAGGTTCAGTTCCTTGTGAGAAGATAATTTCCGTTATTCAATCATAGTTCCAACAAATTAAGAAACAAATCACAGTTAACAAAGTGGCAGGAGGGGCAATATTTAAAAATAGGTCTAGAGAACTCTATAGCCCTAGATCTGTGTTTGTTTGGAGTAGAATGGGAAGGAAGAGGGTAATTGCTTTTCAAAGTAGTAGAGTCAGAAATCCAAAGATTGGATTTCTATCGCACTTACGTAAGTTCAATGGAGGAGACTTTGAAGCCAGATCAGTCTAACCAAAATGAATGCAGTTTAGTAAAGCTACCTAGTCATAGTCGATGTGTGCTTGCTGAGGGCATAAAATTCCTGTGTCAGAGACACAGCACCGATAGCCCAACTCTGAGGGTTTGGTGTAGGATCCTGGTTCTAGCTAACATCAGCTTATTGTATTGCCTCCAACAAGTCACTCTATATTCAGATATTTTAATTTATTGACCTTTATATTTGTACTAAGTGACCCCAACTGAAAAGTGGATTTGAGAACTAGTTTTCTAAGCAAGAGGTTTAGGAAACTTGTTCCATCTGAACTGTTAAGAAAAGAGTAGAATAAATTACTCTGTACTTTTGGGGAGTTATTATGTTTTACAAAAATCTACAACCTACAGTATGAGGAAGAGACAGTTAAATGTAATAAGATTACAAATATATGCTGTTCAGCAATTTCCTCTGAGATAAAACCATCTGTCTTGGAGGTGAGCTCATGAAGATACAGGATGTTAACAATTCAAATCTCCAGAAATTCCCTGAAAATGTCAAGATCCACTTGGTCCCTCCCTCCCCAGGCATGTGTTAAGTGGTCATGGCTGCTGAGAGATACGCTTGGCCAAGCTGTGCCACCTAAAAGATTCTCACTCGCTGAGAATCCTGGAAGAGGTGTATCTGCTAAGATGCCTAGATGAAGCTCAGAAGAAGTGAGCAACCTGGAGACAACATTTTCTAACCTGCTGAGCTGCCCACAGGCTGTGCAATGGACACCAGATTCCTAGCTTTCATGCACCTGTCTTTGAGTCATTTCTGCTCCTGTAAGTAACTCGATAAAGCTCATCTGTTCATCAATTAGACTTTGGTGGTATCCTTACTTTGGTCTGTTGCTGGTTCCCTATCTGTGCACATCTTCCCCAGGAACAGTGTCTCACAACAGCATAGCACACAAGAAGGTAGACAGTATTCATATAAACCTGAGTTGAAAACTTGACCTTTTACAGAACACTAAAACTGTGTTGATTTGCCAGCAAAGCAATGAAACATTATACTGTAAATGTGAATTTGAGATGAGCGCTTGCTTGGGTAAATGTTAGGGAGACACACCAGATCCTTTTGGTGGCTAGGATCACCCCTCAGCCTTCCCCAGTGACTGTACTACACATTGGTCCTTCATGCCTCATCAAATTCTCAACCGGTAGATATAAATAAAATGCTTTGCTCAGTGAACCTGTCCAGTCATAGTCACTGCAATTATGACTGTTTTTAAATGGTCTATGCTATAAAATGAATTAGAACTTTTGTTCTTGGACCTCTTGCCTTGTTTGTTGCAGCAATATAAAGTAGTTCAATCCCATAACTTGGTGCCACTGTCACCAGGATTTCCTTCTGGATCTCCTCACCCTCTTCTACATTGTCAATTGCATATGAAATCACATATTAGTTGGACCAATAATACATAAATAGCTTTAGTCCCTTCAGAGTTATATTTCCTATTAATTTTGATCTAAAATATATCAATTATGCCATTTTTCAATTTTTCTTTTTTCCTTTTTCTTTTTCTCAAATGAATATCACCCTATCTTTTGATACATGTGTATGTTTATTCTGTCATAAAAATTATTTTATAAATTTCTAAGCCTTGAAGAACGACAGATTTTTTTAAATTTAACCAAATAAAATATTTCTTGAAATATAGAAGAAATTGAAGACCCTTCAACTATGGTCTTGAGAAGAGGTATCTCTAAAACTTGTAGGCTCCTCTGTTTCCCTACAGCATGTATTTTTTTCATTCCTATCATGTTTTTACTTCAGGAACCACTTGTACCTATTTCCAAATGCAATGCAGCTTAGGATTGTGTGTATATTTGCTCTGCTGAAGAACACAGGTGCTAATTATCTCCTTGCCACTAAGATCAAATTTCAGTGTTTTACTGAGAATGAAAAGATGTGTCACACTAGACCAGTTTGTTGCTACTTCAGATTCTCAATAATTCAGAATCCAAGTCAAGTAAGTGAAGCCACCTGACAAACCTATGCGTACTTTATTATTTTTCCCCTCAGGAAGATGTGTAAAAACAGCAATAAGACAAAAATCCAATACCTAAACTGTAACAGGCAACTAATATATAGGACTATAGCATCAACATATTTAGTCAAATTATAAAATTAATCTTAACATGCATTCAACTGTTTAGCTTGTGGTGATTCACCAATTCATCCCTTCATGTCTTCATCTTTAGCAGACACCAGGCATTAACGAATGGTAGCCTTATAAACAAGGGCAAGCCCAACAGCAACTCAGACATATACAAAACAAAGGAATTAAATAAATCAAAAGGTGATGAACGCAAGGAAGAAAATAGCCAACTCGGTATAAGAGAGAATAATAAACAGGTTAAAATTCCCTCTGTCACACTGACATCCAGTCGACGTGGGAAGCCTATTTGGGGATAACCAGATTGCTGCTAGAGCGAGGAACTCAAGAGAGCAATCACAGCAGAGTTCATGGAAACCAAGGAGATGGCTGACAGCAAGGCAGGAACCACAAGGTGTCAGACACCGAGCTCCATGGGAACACTTACACAAACAGAAAAGAGGGGCACAAGCAAAGTCACTGTTGTAAAAGTTTTATAAGGAAAAGTGGACAGACTAGGAGACAGTTTGGTCACTAACATGCTCGCCACACAAGCGTGAGTACCTGAGTCTGACCCTTAGAACCTGTGCGTGATGGTTAACCTTGATTATCAACTTGATGGGATTTAGACTCACCATGGAAACAAATCTGTGGGTGTACCTGTGAGGTACCATGTAGATTAGGCTCCTTGAGATGGGAAGACTCAGCCTCAATGTGGGAGGTACCATCCCATGGGCTGAGGTCTGAACTTAAAGAACGAAGTGAGCTGAGCACAAGTGTGCATTGCTTCCTGACCATAGATACAACTTCACCAGTCGCCTACTGATCCTACTGCCAAACCTTCCCTACATCCTGGGGAACTGTAAACAAAGGTAAAATCTTTCTTCCAGAAGTAGCTTTTGTCAGACATTTTGTCAAAACTACAAGATAAGCAACAAATACATATGTATTTTTAAAAGCAGCATGGCACTGCTGTGCACTTGTGGTCCGAGCACTAGAGAATTCGGGGTAGTGGGATTCCTGGGGCTTGCTGGCCAGTCAACTAAGTCTAATCCAGAAGTGCAGGCCAGTGAGAGATGCTGTCCCCTCCAAAAAGGAAGTGGAGGATATCTGAGCAAGAGAAACAATACCCAAAGTTGACATCTGACTATCATAGGCATGTGATCCACAAAAACATCTGCACTCACATCTGCACATACATAAACACACACATACATATAAAAAGTGAGCTTTTTTTTTAAGTTCTTCTGTCTTTAAGAGTTTGCTAAGTGTGCAATTCCTAAATGAAATCACTAGTCATGAAAGCATCTATTACTATTGCTCAATAAATTATAATGAACATATATTTTAATTGTGGTTTTAAAACTGATTTTGATAGTTTAAAAATAAAATATAGCAAGTATACATAACGTTCTTTATATTATCGAATTCCTAATTGGTGTCCTGGAAACAAAAGGCAGAATGATACCCCCAGCATGCTGCTACATGTCCATGTGATTTAGTGAAATGAGTCCTCAGATGAAGTCCTCTCCCATGGACTAGGCATTACCATGACACAAGAGAGTTGAGACCTAAATACACATGACCATTATGCTCTGAGACAAAGTCAACAGTTGTCTACCTATGTCCCCTAAGGTAATGTCTTAAGATATGGTTAATGGTGTGGTTACTGTAAAATATATGCTAGGTTAAAAGGATATAATTCACCAAATATGAAGAATTCTGTTAATTTTTATATTGACTGCACTTTAAAATGATAAAATATGGCATGCATTAAGTTAAATTAAGCTTATTATTAAAAATGATTTTTCTTATTTCTTTTAGAGTTTTATTGTATCTATTAAAAACTCAATTATAATTTTAATCCTTCAAGAATCTTATACATGTATCCAGTGAAATGTGATCATATATACCCCTATTGCCCACTCTCCATCTCCTCCTATATTCCCTCCAATATCTCTCCCTCCTAATTTCATGTAATTGTTGTCGTCATTGTCTTCTTCCGCTTCTTCTTCTCCTCCTCCTCCTCCTCCTTCTTTCTCTTCCTCTTCCTCATCTTCTTCACCCCAGGAGTTTTAATAATTAAATTTAAAGAAGCCATATGTGCCTGGATGTAGCTGGAAGGTTTTCTCTGGTCCTGCCCAGCCCTGCAGACCTGCAACCACTTATAAAATAATTGCTCAGAGGCTTAATATTATTTGCAAACTGTATGGCCTGTTGCAGGCCTCTTGCTGGCTAGCTCTTATATCTGAAATTAACCCGTTTCTATTAATCTATGTTTGGGCACATGTTTCATAGCTTTACTGATCTGCTGGCATGTTGCTCCTTGGGCGGCAGCTCGAGTCTCTCTAGACTCCACCTTTCTCTTTTCTGTCTCTCTCCTCGGATTTCCCACCTGCCTCTAAGCTGCCTTGCCATAGGCCAAAGCAGCTTCTTTACTAACCAATGGGAACAACATATATTCACAGCATACAGAAAGACATCCCCCAGCACTTGGGCATGGAGACATCCCGTGGAGCATGGAAACCTACTCACGGCCACACCTCCTAGCACAGTGATTCTTCCCTAACCCAGAAATTGTCAACTGCCAGTAGCTTCTCACTGACAGGTGAGGTCTGGAGAATGCCTTCCATCTCTATGTGGCTCAGGACATATTTATATATTAGACAGTGCTAAACTATAACTTCTTTGTGGTACTGAGACAGAAGAAACAGCAGAGGAGACATAAATTTTCACTGACAGTAAGTACTGGCCAGAGATTAAGCACTGCCGTGCAATCCTGAAACATTACAAGGCTGAGAAACTGAAGGCTACATTTTCAGTGTGAGTGAGAAATTAGGAAATCTGTGGTCCTGCATAAAATAAAGCATAGGGCAATGAAATACATCATCTATCTGGAAACTACTAGGACTCTGAAAAGAACAACAGAAAGTAGGCTAATAGAATTGTGTAAATAGTTCTTATTCTGACAGCTATAGCAATTGTAACCATTGTGATGATTAGGAGTATTCAGATCGCAAAAATGAGTAAGATCTTGTGGTAGTTTCTGATACGGGACACAAGAATGTCTCAACCTCTTTTTTTTTTTTTTTTTTTTTTTTTTTTTTTAAATATGACCGTGTTTAGAGAAGGAGTGAGCCAATTCCATCTCCAAAGCCTGCTTGGTATATTTGGGAATCTGGGCATAGCTTTTCTTACTACTTCCTGCTGGAGAGGGGCACTGTATCTTATGGGGACACAAAGAAAATTTGAGGCTTATGGAGTAGTCCGTGAGGGTGTATTGTCTGAGCCAGTTGCCTTGAAATCGTTCTGGATGTTGGCTCATCTGGGCCATGGTGTCATCAGAGACCTTTCAGGGAGTCTTGGCTGGTCAAACCTGATGTATCTTAATCTGGAACAAATCCATAGCCTCTGGCTTTCTGTGGGAACAAAAGCAGAGCCTCCTTTCCAAAGCAATATACCCTTACATCCAAATTTTGAAGTCAAGGTATCGTATTGTTAAAATATACATATTGGAGTAACTCAACAGCTTTTACAATCAAATGTCTTTCTGCAGTTAAGAATATCAAAGACAACATAATCCAGATTCTCTGTGTGATATCCATCTTTACGTGGCTTATTTTTTATATTAATTTTACTGTCTCTTTAAAGACTTAATTTTTAAAACTATTTCTTAATATAACTGTATATATTCCTTTTTCTATCTCTTCCAAGCCTACATACATTTTTACAGATATTGCAAAGTATTCCATTTGAATCTGTCTTATTGTGAACCTATTGCTTTAAACTGCAGCATTCTAAGTGCTGCGGATATTGCTCTGTATAAATAAAATGCTGATTGACCAGTAGCCAGGCAGGAAGTATAGGCGGGACAAGCAGAGAAGAGAATTCTGGGAACAGGAAGGCTGGGTCAGAGAGACACCGCCAGCCACCACCATGAGTACCAACATGTAAGATACTGGTAAGCCACCAGCCATGTGACAAGGTCTAGATTTATAGAAATGGGTTAATTTAAGATATAAGAACTAGATAACAAGAAGCCTGCTGCAGCCATACAGTTTGTAAGCAATATAAGTCTCTGTGTGTTTACTTGGTTGGGTCTAAGCAGCTGTGGGACTGGCGGGAGAGAGATATTTGTCCTGACCGTGGGCCAGGCAGGACTGGAGAAAACTCCAGCTACAGTAGTTTGAATGTAATTGGCCTCCATAAGCTCACAGGAAGTGGCACTATTAGGAGGTATGGCTTTATTGGAATAGGTATGTCCTTGTTGGAGGAAGTGTGTCATTGTGAAGGTGGGCATTGAGGCTTCCTATTCTCAAGCTATGCTCATTGTAGATACAGTTCACTTCCTGTTGCCTGTGGAACAAGATGTAGAACTCACAGTTCCTTCTCGAGTACCATGTCTGCCTGCATACCACCCACCATGATGATAATGGACTAAACCTCTGAAACTGTAAGACACCCCAATTAAAAGTTTTCCTTTATAAAACTTGTCATCATCATGGTATCTCTTCACAACAATAGAAACCCTAATGAAGATAGAAGTGTTCAAGGAAGCAGCAGCAAATTTGCTATAGACAAATTACCTTTAGCTAGAACAAGCTTAAAACAATGCTATCAGTGAAGCTCTATGATGTGCTGAGGGGTGACTTGCTATTCTAGTGCCTTTTTTTTTAACTCCTCTCTACCACATAGCTAGGAAGCAGTGGTAGACACATCCCAAACTCCTATCACAACTTACCCAGATGTGATCAAATTCAGATGTACAAGACTGAGTCTAAAGTAGAAAGTAACAGGATAGGAGCATTCCTACTACAAGATTAGTTCTGTACTTGGTATCTTAGAGCTGCACTTGACTCTGCAGCTCTCTGAGGGGCAGAGTAGCAGCTCACGGCAACTTGTTATGAAGATTTTGGAATCTTCAGAACTCAGTTTTCTGTCTCTTCAACTGTAAAATATACATTTAAATGATGTCTAGGGATGGAGAGATGGCTCAGTGCATGAAGTGCTTGTTATATAAGTATCAGGACCTGAATTCAAATCCTCAGAACTCACATACAGCTGGATATAATAGTGGGCATTTGTTATCGGAATACTCCCGTAGAAATGGTAGGCACAGACAAGAATCCCTGGAAACTCACAAAAGGGGTAGCCAGCATCTGAACTGAAAAAACAAACAAACAAACAAACAAAGAGCCTTTCTTGAACAAGGTGGAAGACCAGGCCAATGAGGTTGTCCTCTGACCTCATGTGTATCACAAATGCACTTATGTATATCACACACACACACACACACACACACACACACACACACACATACACACACACACACACACTTGGAAGACATAGTACTTAGCCTATAAACTTGTTATAGGCAAATTAAGTGTGAAAGTTTAGTACAATAATTGATAGCTAGAAACATTTGTCAGCCATTAGAATTTCAATGTAAGTTATTAGGATTTTAATTTATAGTTGAAAATGGACAGAATTTGCATAATAAGTAGTTTTGGTCATGAGTGAGACCCAATAAGTTTTCTTCTCATGAAGACACGAGAAAACTGCCTTATCATGGACTCAAATGTTGAAGAGGCGTTGCAAGGCATTGCCTATAAATTCTTGAGAACTGGTAACTATAGCAGGTAAGAACAAGAACATCTGGAAAAGAGAAGTTTGTCACACACTAATATTCCTGGAAGCTAATTGCTTGGGACTGTTCAGGAAAATATGTGCAGATGGAGAATCCATAAATAGAATCATCTCATTAAAAATAACACAGAAAGTTAAACAAGCAAAGAATTATTTTGTTTCTCAGTTCACAGACTAATACTTGAATGTTGGCTGAACTGCCATTTGCAAAGGTTTCTTTCTCGACTTAGATGACAGAGAGCATAAGTCAACTCCTTAAATGGCCTTGGAGCCTCTGATGTGCCATACTCTAGGCTAGGAACTGGGGACAAAATGGTACAAAGTAGATCAGTGACCTGAAATTTCCGTGTTGCAGGTTTATAGGAGTCAAAATGAGAGAAGAATGGAGTTTGGATAAAAAATAATCAACTCTGGGAGACAGTCCCTGGGGCCAATAGGAGTTAGTGCAATAATATTTCCATAATGTTTTACTCCTTTATTTTTAATATATTTATTTATTATTTGAGAATTTCATAATTGTACATAATCTATTTTTATAATATCCCCCCATTCCTCCCACCAACTCTGATCCCTAATAACACATCCTCTGCTAAACTTCATGCCCTCGTGTGTGTGTGTGTGTGTGTGTGTGTGTGTGTGTGTGTTGTTAGGAACATAAGTGAAACCATTTTTGTATAACTTAAAAAACATTTTGTGTTACTTAGAAAAAATGTAATTTCTATAAGATAGCCTGTCACCAGGTAGCTCAGATATGCACCAAAACCAAGCCAGGCCTTGAACTATGCTAATGAACTAACATCAAGGTGGGGTTGATATGTTAGTGAACCAGCCCAAACTGAGGGCAGGATAGCACAAAGCTACAACCCCCAAAAAATGATATAAAAATTGAGTGTCTTTGGAAGTGTCCCCTAGGATCACACCACTGTGCACTCCTGAGACCCGATTTCTCTAGCTTCTTTTTTATATTCATCAGCAAGAGGACTTTGAGACTGGCCCTGTATGGCTCTGACTTCAAGGACTGTTAAAGTCCCAGCACCCTTGCTGAGCTACATACCTGCCTGTCAGTGCTAGCCACTGGCCAACACTCTCAACCTTCTGGACCTCCACCAGTGCCATCCTCCCAGTTTGCCATAGCTGAGGGACTTCACAGCATGGGTTGAACCTGGGAAGCTTCCAAAGAGTCCTCACCTAAGAAGATTCCCTAGTGGAGCCCTGCAGTAACATTGTCTTCCCAACTAACTGCTCCCTGCTTGGTGAGATGTCTGTTTAACTTTTACATGAGTCTGCATGTGTGTGTGTGTGTGTGTGTGTGTGTGTGTGTGTGTGTGTGTGTGTGTGTGTGTGTGTTTATATATCCATTCATCCAACTAATCCCAAATATGCTACCCATATGTATATAGGCATGGAGCCATCCTTTGGAGCATAGGCAACCCACCAATGGCCACACCCCGAAGTCAAATGACTCTTCTTTTTCCCGCAGCCTTCCACTGCTAATATCTCCTCAGTTAGTGGTGGGGCCCAGGAGCCTTTCCCTATCCATGCTGAGATTTAGACTAGCTTTTCCTTGTGCAGGTAGACACAGCTCCCATGAGTTCATGAGTGCAATAGTGATGTCATGTCCAGAAGACAGCATTATGTAACACTGCTCCTTATCCTCTGGCTTCATTTTGTACCTCAACATTCTCTTAGATTATCCTTTGACTGAGGAAGGACAGTATAATAAGCAATATTGAAACAATGCTATGAGGTGACCTGCAAGTATTAGTAAAGTACAATGGCTAATCTTGGTTGTCAACTTAAATAGATTTGGAATCAGTGAAAAGACAAAGTGGATGGGCATTCCTGTGAGGGTCTTTCTTGATCAGACTATTTGAAGTGGAAAGATCCACCATAAATGTGGTGGAAACTTCCAATGACTCCAGACAAAAGGACATGGAAGAAGGTACTTTGCTTTGTACCTTCTTGCCTCCACTTCAGCTGACAATTCCATTTATTCTGTGGCTGCCAGTGCTGCATTCCTCTGTTGGGATTAAAACTGACTTCTTTAGGCTTCCAACATAGACGAAAGACAACAGCTTTCCAAAAATCATCCAGACCTAATAATGTCTACTAGGACTAATGAGATATCCAGCCTTGTGGACTGAGCAACCACTGGACTCTTTACCTCTCTCTGTGAGCCACACACTGTTTAACTATCCAGAACTACAGTGTGAGCCAATCTAACAAATGCACTTTTAGTATATTCATTACGTTGGTTCTGTTTTTCTAGAGAATCCTCACTAATTCGTGAAGGGATTTTAATTATTATCACAAATTTACATGAAAGTTCTAGCATTTTGCAGCACCATCTTACTCAGAGGGCTGGTCCACTAATCCACTGCCCAAGGTGAACAACCATCCCCCAAGCACACAGATTCTGATTAGGATCTTAGTGCACAAACATGACTTATTAGCTAGCAAGTTATCACTCAGTTATGTAAAGACATTTCCAAAATTAAAGATGTTTTAAAAGTAAAAAAGCAAACCAACTTAAATTTTGATACAACCCAGGGAGTACAATCAATTAAAAGTATATAAACTATGTTCTCTGGGAAGGAAAAACAGAATTTCATACAACATAAACATAACAAAAAAGAACTTTTATGAGATTAAAAACAGGTCCTTTTGTGGGGGAGATATTACTATGTCTCCCAGACTGGCCTGAAACTCAAAATCTTCCTGCCTCAGTTTCCTGAGAAGCCAAGGTATCTGGATATCTAAACTCTTAATTCAGTAAAAGAATTGGAAGATAAAATTGAGTATTTCCTCAACACATAGAACAGAAGATAAAAGAAATACAAAATAATAAGAGAAAACTGTGAGGAAAAGACAATAAAATTCCAAGTTTCCTGACATCCAAATTACAGAAAGTATAGAAACAAAAAAAAATCAAAATCATCAAAGACATAATATAAACTTTACTATGATAATTAAGGACACAACTCTCCAAAATGACCCCCTATTAGTCTCTGTCTCTCTCTGTCTCTTTGTTTTTGTCTCTCTATATATACATACATGATAGATATAGATACATGATAGATAGATAGACAGATGATAGATAGATGATAGATAGATTATATGATATTTCATATATTAAATGACCAACAACAACCAAAGAATGAGAGACTCATCAGATGACATAGCACTGTAAAGTTTCTAAACACAAAATATAGAAGATTTGGTATGAGAACTCAGAAAGTCTAGGATATATCCAAATTAGTAGAAATCATTATAGCGTCAGATTTATCTATAATCCCAAATTCAATATCCAACCAAACTACCAATCAAAGGTACCCTATGTATGAGTTGGGAGAGAGCATGTTTTAAGAAATGCCAAAACCTCAATTACTTAACACTGAAAAGCTTATCTCTTAGAGTCCAGGGGACCCTACAAGGTTAAACACTTCTGTGGCCCTTAGCAATCAGGATATTTTTTTAATCTTCTTAACACATGGCTTCCTCCTTGGAGAAAGAAATTGCTTTGATGGATGGTACATACATATGACTCCTACTCATAGTTTATTGGCCAAAACAAGCCAATGACTCTACAGAACTGTGAAGAGGCAATGAAGTACCACCATTTGCTGAGGAAAAGAGGAAGACTGACCTAAGGAATGCTATGGGATGGTCTGTATGTCAAGTGTGTTGCTGATTGGTCAATAAATAAAACACTGATTGGCCAGTGGCCAGGCAGGAAGTATAGGTGGGACTAACAGAGAAGAGAATTCTGGGAAGTGGAAAGCTGAGGAGGGAGACTCTGCCAACCACCGCCATGACAAGCAGCATGTGAAGATGTCGGTAAGCCACGAGCCATGTGGCAAGATATAGATTAATGGAAATGGATTAATTTAAGATGTAAGAACTAGATAGCTAGAAGCCTGAGCCATTAGGCCAAACAGTTTAAGCAATATAAGTCTCTGTGTTTACTTGGTTGGGTCTGAGCGGCTGTGGGACTGGCGGGTGACAGAGATTCATCCTGACTGTGGGCCAGGCAGGAAAACTCTAGCTACAAAGGAAAGTAGAAATTCCTACTTTTCTTTGGAAGGTTTAGTCAAGCAAAGCAATCAAGAGCAACTAGACTATGGCATCCAGAAGACAAGGACTCTTCATCATTGAACTGAAAACTAATGGTCCGGATTAATATAGGTAGACCCAGGGCTCCAAGAAAGTGATCTGAGAGGAAATAACAGTATATAGACCCTCTGGTCAGGTGGAAATTTGGAGGGAAAAGATCCTTGCAAGCTATAATGGAAAAACATTGGAATCAGTACTTACACAGCAATATAAATGAAAACATAGTAACTGAAAAAAAATGAAGATTATATGAGGAAGAACTTGGATTATTTCTGAGCCATTTAACTTAGCAAAAATATAATTTTCCTAGTCATAATAATGCAAACCTTGACTTGGAACCAAAATTTTTATACAATTGTATTAGCATAGAGATGAAAATAAGGAAGTTTTAGGAATTATAGACATTCATTCTTGTTCCTAAGAATTCAACCAACTACAGATGAAAAACAGTCGTAAGAATTACATTGAACATGTACATACCACCAGAGGCTTAGATGACAAGATTCCAAAGACAGAAGAGTCAATCCTATGAGAACTATGACCTCAAGGAAACAAGAAACAAAAAAGTGACAAATGGTTCACTTTACCTTCTGTCCACATGCTGCTTATGACTGGTTCACTCATCCAGCCCATGTGCAGAAGTCACACATCAAGGTGACAGGACCACTAAACACCTGCGCGGTGGCCATCACATGCCACTCCTTCACTGATTGTGTCGCCTCACATTTCTTATTCTTCATTCTCACATCCATAGGCTTCCCTCCCATAAATAAAGGGTCAAAACATTAATTCTGAGTTAACCTGATCTTGAAAGATCGTTATATACAGAGATCTATACTCAACCTAAAGTAGCCCAGAGACTAGGGTGTGGGGATGATGAGGAGGATAAGATGTGTTAGTGTTAATTTTCTTTATAAGCCCTCTTGCTTTTAAAACAATTTTTATGGGTAAGTTTCATAAAATAAAAATTAAATTAAAAGTTAAACATGGAAACTACCATATATGCATGCTAGATAGCTCAAACTTTTCAGAAAGTTCCCATACAAAAAAGCTAAAATTATTTTAATGATATATCAAGATGGTTATGGCAGGTCTAATATAAACTTTGTATTTATCTACCTTTTATAGGCTTTGCTTTAAAAATAAAAATCCTATCTACCTCTTCTATGAAAAAATAAGGAGGAGGTTGCCCTTAGATCAATACCTGCCTGCATCCTGCCTCAAGTACTGTATTCCTGAAATGGCCACAAGTGCTTTATGGCAGGACAGTAAGTCAATCTATGGACTCAACCTAATGAATTATAGAGGAAAGAGAAGCAGCTAAAAAAAAGAACCTGTTTTGTTTTTATGTTGTCTTTTGAAAAAATAGAACCAAGGGTGGAATAAATGATTTAATTAAACCACTTAATGTTTTATTAAAGCCAGAATGGCCTAGAGTTCCTGTCCGGCCCTCTGCTTATCAATAAAACCCGTTATTGGTTTTTGCCAGAGAACACATATTATTAGATGTGTCTACATATTTAGAGCCTCTAATTGGTTTCAAGAAATCATAGGAACACTTGTATTTCAAAACCCTTCTGTTAGAACTCAAACTTCTACTGAAAGTAAAAACCAAGGCAGGATCTGAAGCTGAAGGTTAGCTCAGCCTCATCATTTTTTTTTTCCCCACAAAGAGCTCTTCTCCTGCTCTCGGTGGCAGCACAGACTCTCTGCTCTCACTGCAAAGAAGAAACTCAAGGGCACCAGTGCAAGAGCCATGCAGACCCTGAAGGATGAAAAAAGATGCAAGGAAGCACCAAGAAAGACACTGCCTCGCTAGAGCCTGTCGACCTTTGCTTTTCCTTTGGAGGATGTCATGTCTCCCCCCTCCCTCACCCTATTCTGTATCCAACACAAATGCATTACTCACTGAAAGTAAATAGCCAGGTAGACAGCAGTGGGTAGGAAAAGGCTTTCTCTACCCCAAGATGATTCATAAAACCTGTCCATTTTTATTCTAGACACTGTTATCAGATGGGAATGGGCCTGGTGCAGAATGAAGGGTTAAGTGTGATCTGACATGCGTGTGCTCCCTGCCAACCAGCTCACCTCCTATGAGTCATACAAGGGTTCACATATATGGCTGATTTGTAACACTGGAACGGTGTGTTGCCATAGACCAATAGCCTGTTACAAAAGCTAGGCCTTTTACCCTGGACAGTCCTATTAATAATTTTGTTTTGGTCTTTGTACTGCTAGAGGGGAACTTTCCAGACAAAAGTTGCCTTTTAACCAGACAAGACTATCTGTTCCTGTGTTGCTCGTGTCTGGGTCACAGATCAAAGCTTCCACTGGTGGGTCATGTGCCTACTGTC
The DNA here is from genome assembly GCF_949786415.1 of Peromyscus eremicus. Taxonomy (NCBI): domain Eukaryota; kingdom Metazoa; phylum Chordata; class Mammalia; order Rodentia; family Cricetidae; genus Peromyscus; species Peromyscus eremicus. The sequence goes on along the minus strand of NC_081429.1, from coordinate 13,925,268 downwards.
TTACAGCCAGGGCCCTCTGTGACCATGTACTTAAAAAGAAAAGCCAGACGCTCAGAGAATGTTTAGTCAAATTGATGAGTCACACACTTCTGTCAAACAGGTGCTGCAAACACATTCTTCTCTCGCTTTAGACCAATACAATTTTATGAAATTTGCTTCAAATTAAAACTTTTAAAGTGACATGCTTCAACTGACTTGTTTTGCAAAATTACTGACCGAACAGTCTGACTGACACAATAGTGCAACGGACTTGAATTGAGAGATTACCCACGACTGGATGCTGCTAAGGGTCCCAAATGTTTTTTTCTGCTAGTATTCTCTCCTCTCAGAATTCTCCTACGCCAGGAGCCTCTTTTTGCTTTTTCTCACCTTTATTTCTTTGTCCCCCATGTGTCTAGGTCCTCATTCTTGCCCAGACCATTCAAATCTGGATTAGATTTGCTTTGCCATCCTTCACTTTGCCTGTTTCTTCTGGGGATCACTGGCAGAATAATAGGTCAGTATATTTCATACCATTAGCAGTTAATGGAGTTAACATGAAGATATATGAAGTATATATATCATAGACACGGATTTTTTAGCTAATGTTCTTCTTTCCCCAGAACATGGATATTTATGGTCTTAAGTAAAACTGCACATGCAGTTTTTGCTCACATTCTTTAAGAAAAAAAGGCCGGGGGAGGCAGGGAAGACATTGATGTAAGGAGAGAACTAGTTTCCTTTAGCAACCACTAGCCTCTTTTCTGGATTCCTCTCCTTATTCTCTGCCTCCAAAGAGGGAATAAGACAACAAGCAGCATATTATATATGAGTTTTTCAGAATTTTATACTTAAATATACATACATATATATATATGTGTATATATATATATATATATATATATATATATCCAGAAATAATACACTGCACATACCATTCTGCCACTTGCTTTTTTTTAACATTAAATTTCTGAGCTATGTCCCTGATGATTTATATAGCTCTAGGGCTTTGTAACTCCCATTTTTGTAAAAAAAAAAAAAAAAAAAGGAAAAGAAAAAATTGCTAAGGAAATAATACAATTTGCTGAGTATGTAGGCACAAGTTCACCAACCCACCTACAATAAGTCCCTTTGTAAATACATGCACTAAAAAGTGGAAGTTACTTTGACAAATTAGTAGAAAGATTTTTGCAGTAAATTCCAGATTTACAGCTAAGATAGAAAGCTTTCCTAAGAAGGTTTAAATAATTTCTTACTCACAAAAAAAAAAAATAAAATTCTCCAGCAGGCTAAATTAAGGCACTATGAAAGATCAATCCAAGAATATGCTTGGCTTTGAATCTGTTGCCTTTTCTTGTGGTTAGAAATCAGATACATTTTTCCCCAAAGCTCTTGCCAATGTGTGCTTTCCTCTACAAGAGTTAAATAAAAGTCAATAAGCAGGCCAGTCCCTTAGTAATATTTTCTTCACTCAAATGACCTATTTTGGGCAAAGCCTTGCATGCACTCTTCCTGACACCTTTCCAGAAAATATGCAAAAAAGGCTCCTCTCCTTTTAAAGCCTTTTCTTCCACTGATGCTCAGTAGGTTACACCTCCCTGTGGCTAGAAGCCTCCCTGCCTCTTTGTGTTCATGTTCTCTGGAGGAGAGTGCTTTGAAGAAGTTTTCCCTTTCATCTCTCATCCTATAAGGCTTGCTTCAGGAATTATTTCCAGATAGTTATCTATTCAGTTTTTTTTATTTGTTTTGCTTCTTTAAATATTTCTTCAAAGACCCAATACTTCACCTAGAATTTTTTTAAAATATTATTATTTACTTTATGTGTGTGGGTATTTTGTCTGTGCACCATTTGTGTGTCTGGCGCTTACAGAGGCAAGAAGCTAGAATTGGATCTCCTGGGATGGGAGTTAGAAATGATCGTGAGTCGTCGCCGCCGTGTGGGTGCTAGGAGTCAAACCTGGGATCTCTGGAAGGATAGCCCTCTCTCCAGTCCCACAACTAGAATTTTAACGAAAGCTCCTAGGAAAAATTCCCATGTGTGTGGTGAGGACAATGTATGTGTATCAGAACATGCTGGGTTCACTGCTACCTGCCTTTGGCCCGGGAGTCAGCTCCTTGAATGACCCCTAGCTTTTGTTGTCTAAGCCTTTTCTCTACTGATGTATCCAAGTGTTTTACCTCCCACACCTACATTGTCTCTTCTCTCCTCCCACTTAGCTCCCGCTGTCTCAGCCACAAAAACACATATTTTGTCTACAAAAGCAGGCAAAAATGCTGTGTGATATAATTTTACGAACCATAAATCTGTTCCTGTACTCTCTGGTAGAAAATAATGCTGCCTGTGGTTGTTGATAAGATGAAAATTGAACTTGCTAGTGAGATAAAAGAAGAATAAAGTGAGGGTGAGTGGAGGAGAAGACTACAGCAAAGTTCACCTTTCTGTATACTCACACAGTCTGGCTGGACCATTGCCCCACCCTGCAAATGTTTATGGCCCTTTTGCTGTGTGCACTCTACTCCAGCATATTTCTCTCCATCCTTGAAGGTAAAGATCCATAGATGATGAAATGAAGAATTACCAGTTGTGCAAGCTACCAAAGTCATCTCGCACCAAACACCCTACAGAATCCACATCTGGAAACACCACTTTGGAGACATCACATGCATTTTTGTTTTGGTTTGGTTTGGTTTCGGTTTGCTGGTTCATCAGGAATTCATTGATGTAGAAAGTGACAGTTGAGTCAGTACTTGGACGGACTTAGGTTAAGATCTTGGAAAACTCATGTTTGTTTCTATTACCTTTACAATAAAAATGAAAATATTGCCATTTCCATCGGCATCTGTACATATATTATTGTATTGCAAAGATGTTAAAATAATTTTCTGCTAATATGCTTCCAAAAGAAATGTCCAGTCAGTCACTACCTCATAATGAAAGAATCCAAAGTGGGATTGTTTTGTTTTGTTTTTATTTTTCACTATTTATTGCACATGATTCTTTGTCACAAACATATATTTTCATATAAATATACATTATGCATTGAATTTATACTTCTCTGCACTCCCTTTCTCCCCTTAAATGCTTCCATTAGTCTCCTTTGTCCCTGTAGAAACTTTCACTTTTATTTCTATGTCATATTATTGTACATTTATACATACACACATATATATAATATATATATTAATAATATAAAATCTAGGAATCACAGACAATACTTAACTTTCTGAGACTGGCTCAACTGTCTTGATGTGGTTATCTCCAGTTACATTCATTTTCTTTCTAATAACCTAACCTCATTCTTCTTCACAGACGAAAAGTTTTCATTTTGTATATGTACCATATTTTCCTTGCCCATTCCTTTGATGACACAGAGAGATCACATGGGTGGATTCTATAACGTAGCTACTGTGAACAGTGCTGCAACAAACCCTGATGTGCAGGTATCTCTGTGACGTATTTGACTTGGAGTTCTTTGAGTACCCAGAAGTGGTATAACAAGGTTGTACAGTAGTTCTATTTTTGACAAACCTCCATACTGATTTCCATGGTGGCTTTCAAGGTCTATCAGACAGGCTCATACTGCTACATCATCTACATTCTTCAGAGAAGAAAATAAATAGGAAAGAAACAGCTAAATGGAATAAATTTGAAGTGGATGGTAGACACATAGAGGAACTTTCTACATCTCAGACCCATTTGCAAGGGTAGACTTGCTCTTCAGGGAGAGAGAGCACAGTCAGCAAAAAGTTCAGGCTGGACATACTTTCAGGATCCAACTTAGTTGCAGACAATCATCTTTTTGAAGGTCACAGTCTTCCCTCTGGGGACTAAGTGGGAAGAGGAACTATGAGGACCTAGCCATTTGGCTCAAGATCAGACACTATGGTATTAGTCAAGACTCTCAAGAGGAAAAGAATTGATTGAATGAATATATATTAATATTCATATATATACATATATATATAATACTGTCTGGTGTGTGTGTCTATGTGTCTGTGTGTCTGTGTGTGTGGTCTAGCTAGTCCAACAATGGCTGTCTACCAACAGAAAGTGCAATAATCCAGTAATTGTTCAGTCGATGAGACTAGGTGTCTCAGCTGGTCATCAATATGTGCTGGAACTCTGAAGGAGGAGGATCTATTGCCAGTGGAGGAATGGTTTCCTAGCAAAGGAGAGAGCAAGCAGGCAAAAAGAGCAGATTTCCTTCTTCACGTCCTTTATATAGGCTGCCAGCAGAAAGTGTGGTCCAGATTAAAGGTGGATCTTCCCACCCCAAAAGATCTGGATGAAAGGTAGGTTTTTCCATGTGGTGGTTTGAAAGAAAATGGCCCCCAAAGGGAGCAGCACAAAGGGAGGTGTGGCCTTGTTGGAGGAGGTGTGTCACTGTGGAGGCAGGCCTTGAGGTCTCATATGCTCAAGATACCACCCAGTGTATCAGTGCACTTCCTATTGCCTTCTGATCAAGATGTAGCCAGTACCATGCCTGCCTGCATACCACCATGCTCCCTGCCATGAGAATAATGGACTGAACTTCTGAACTGTAAGCTGTTGCCTCAATTAAATGTTTTCCTTTATAAGAGTTGCCATGGTCATGATGCCTCTTCACAGCAATAGAAACTCTAACTAAGATAAGTGACTTAATTAAGAAAAATTCCTCAAAGGTATACCCAGCCACTTGGGCTGTATTTAATTCCAGATGTAGTCAAGTTGACAACCAAGGATAACCATCACAACTACCTTGCAGTATTTTTTCCAGAGCTTCCCAAAAGGTTGAATTCACTTTTATCAAGCCCACATTACAGTTTGATTTGTTCTCATGTTTAATCCTGCTTACTAGCCCATTAATCCTCAGCAAATTTCACCTTGATATCTGCTTCTGAAGAGCTCAACTTGTAAAAATTTAATAAATAAAATTAATCACACATGGCAAGTTAGCAACATGGCATCTCTGATAGCAACAGAAAGGAACAGATAGCAAAACAAAATAAAACTACTCTGATGTCCTGATGCTATAAATAGAAAAGCCTTATTTAAAAAAAAATTGAAAAATGTGGCAAGTTTCTATGAATAGAATGAGAAACAAATCAAAATATGAAATCAAAATAATCCTGACATGGGGTAGGATGGGGAAAGTGGTTGGTCCTGATGTTTGAAACTTTAATGAAGACTGAGATTGGAGAAGAGAAAATGAAGCAGAAGTTTGTCTTGAGACCTTGTGTAAACCCAGGACTCTACAACTGCTGCATCCTTGTATAAGAAAGATTGGGAAAACTCAAGCCATCTGCCCCAAAAAGAGAAGATTCACTCTTCCCTGAACAGGAAAAATAAATATCTCTGGTACCCAATACTATACCACATATGCTTTCACTTCCACTGGGATGGCATAGGAATTCCCCAGCTTAGAATTAGGATATATCCTGAGCCCAGGGTATTGCTAGAGAATGAGACAGCAGTAAATTGGTCTGGATTGCATCAGACAAAAAAAAAAAAAAAAAAACAACCAAAAGGCACACAGCACATGTTCAGGAACAATCTAGGATGAGCAAGAAGCAGAAAGTATAGCTCACCAAAAAAAAAGCATAATTAAAATGTCTTGCATAGAAAGCATAAGTAAAGACTGACTCCGAAAAAAGAATCCCCACAGATTTCAAAATAAACAAATATTGTTGCTAAAAATGAGAGTCGGAACACTTGAAACTAAAAATTCAGTCGTTAGATTGAAGAGCAGCTTAAATAGACCTTAAGGAAGAACAAGATTGTGGGGTTTTTATGTGTGTCGGTGTTTTGCCTGCGTGTGTATGTGTTCACCATGTGTGTGACTGTGTCCACAGAGGCAAGAAGAGACCATTGGCTCCCCTGTGGATACTGGGAACCAAACCTGGATCCTCTGGAAGAGCAACCACTCCTTTTCACCACCGAGCAACCTTTCCAGTCCCAAGAACATTTTGCTAAAGGCTCTGAGAATATTTTTCCAAGGCTGCAAAGGCCATCGAGGAATGCCACTCAGAATTACCCTCAAGAGAATCTGTTGAGAAGAATGATTAACGACCCCAGCTACTGAGCTTTTGAGCTTCCAATTTATTTACTCTGATGTCTGGCCTCAAGGGCACTAGGATCAATATGAAACCCTTCCACTGGGTAACTCTTGCTAAGTGATCCCACAAGCCCAGACCATCCAACATGCACTGCAGTTGTCTCTTGCTTCCCACCATTCTTTTTAGCTCCTCTTTCCCCAAAGTCAATCTTGCACAGTGGCCAGAAGCCCGAAAACCTTCCACTCTTGTTCATTTGTTACTGCTGTGATAAAACACCATGACCAAAAAAAGCAACTTGAAGAGGAAAGGATCTACTTGGCTTACACTGCTCCATCCTGGTCCATCATTGAAGAAAGCCACGGTAGGAACTCAAGAAAGGAACTGAAGGGGAAACCATGGAGGAATGCTGCTTACTTGTGTGCTCCCATGGCTTGTTCAGCCCAAGTGCCCAGAGGTAGCACTGTCCAACCCAAGTGCCCAGGGGTGGCACTGCCAAGGGTGGGCTGGGCTCTCTCACATCATTAACTAACAATGCCCCCACAGGATCACCTACAGGTCCATCTGATGGGGGCATCTTCTTCACTGAAATTTTCTATTCCCAAATGACCCCAACCATTGTCAAACTGACAGCTAACCAGCCCACCATCCCTATGGATTTCTTCTTGCTCCCTTTTTGCTCTCATTTCTTCCAACAAATGTCATTCAGAGTCTGATTTTACTTGTGCTTCTTAGGTATGTCCAGCATACACACAAATAAACCTGATGTGACCACAAAATACTAAATTAGAACATGGGCAGAACCAATCAACATTTTAACAGCTTTTAATTCAACTTTTTTTCAGGATTTTCATACATGCATACTGTATTTATATCATTTTCATCTGTCCTCTTCCCTCTCTTTCCATGTCTCCTTACTTCCTCTCAATTCATGAGTTCTTTAATTACTATTGTTACATATATATATATATATAAAACCATACATATCCATCTATATATACACTAATGATGAAAGCAATTAACTCAAAAAATCCATGTTAAAAAAAAATTAAAACTAAGCCCAAAGAAAGGAAGTAATAGGAATATGGAGTGAATGGGTGGGAAGGGATGGATACTTTAGATGGCTTGGCAACGATTGCCTTTATGGAGACATTTAGACAAACATGCAAGGAAACTTGGAGATACCAGTAATATCCTTAATTAACAATAAGCACAATAGGCTTACGTCTTGACTCCACGATGAGAGGCAATTTCTTACCGGTCTTAATAGCAGGTGTGTATACAGAATGGAAAAATCATGCCTCTCTCTTGCTCATGCAACCTCTCTAAGGGATAAGGTCATAAATACAGCAAGTGTTGTGTGAATAGTCCCCTGGGGAAAATGATGACAGAGTGTAGGAAGAGAGCGCATTCTCCTGGAAACTGCTCAGTGCTGTCACCTGGTTGCCCCATGAGACGCGGCATCTGCAGTTTATTTCAGCCCACACAGCACTGCAACTCTTGGGAGAAGCAGGGCTATCCTCCCTGTCGCCAACAAGGGACCTTGGGCCGCTTCTAGTCTAGAGGAAGTCTTGCTCATCCCCTTCGCACTTCACGCCTGTTGATCACTATGCAGGTGCCTCTATCTCATCACTCAGATTTGCCATAAGCTGATTGTTCTCCACAGTCACAGCATGGCCACCAATGTAGGCCATCCGTCTTCACCCAGAATTTCCCTTGCCACAATTCTGTAGCTTCACTCATAGAATCCAGCTTTCCTCACTAGCGTCCTTTGGGAAGTCCACATGCTTCCTAGCACATCATTCTCCTTCTGTAAGTGGTGCTTACCCACTCATGTCTTACATATTTACTCAGTTTTATTTGATTGTGTCTCCTCTACCTCTTCAAACTATAATCTACATTTCAGCAAGAACTTTCTGTATCTTGTTTACTACCATATACCTAAACACCATCAATGTCTACTTTTCTTAGGATCTCTATTGCTGCAATGAAACACCATGACTAAAAGTGACCAAAAGCAACTTAGGGAGGAAAGGGCTTATTCTGCTTACACTTCCACATCCTAGTTCATCATTGAAGGAAGTCAGGCAGGAACCTAGATGTAGAAGCAGATGTAGAGGTCACAGTGCAGTGCCCCTTACGGTTTGCTCAGCCATCTTTATGAATGTACCCAGGACCACCAACCAAGGGGTAGAATCATGCGCAATGAGCTGGACCCTTTTACATCAATCATTAATTAAGAAAATACCCTGCAGGTTTGCCTACAACCTGATCGTATGGAGGCACTTTCCCAATTGAGATTCCATCCTCTCAGTTGCCTCTAGGTTGGGTCAAGTTGACCTAAAAAAAATAGCCAGTGTATACTGTGTTATAGGAACTTAAATATGTTCAAACAGATTAGGTAAACAATGAATGAATTGCTCCACAAATGCTCAATGAATCTTCTTTCCATGTGAAGGCTAGAGGGAAGATCGTTAGCACTAATGTCCACTCTTCAGTGTAATTCTTCCATTTTAGAGCCTGTCAGTGACTGTAGAGATAATGTAATGCATATCTCTCATGTCCATTTTTCTCTGCTACATGAGAATTACACTTCTGCATGCTGGCTCCATGCCCAGATTCAACAGACTATACTACATTGATTTTAGTTGGGGCAAGATGCCAGCCAACGACCATTTGGGAGAAATTTCCCACCGTAGGCAAAAAGAGCCATCTCATTTGCAAGTGTAAACTGCTCTCAGCGGCAGGCAAGCAGGGCTACTTGGGCTCTATCTGAGACAGCACAGTGGGAGAGCACACCTGAGCATTCTGGAACATGACCTCAGCAGCCCAAATTATTTCTTGTTCAAATGCCAACCCGAGAAACCTAGAAAATCCACTCACACAGCAGGAAACTTCTTGTTTACAGTGGCCAGTTTACAGCCCCCAATTAGTCCCTGCCTCCTTGAAGGGTTTGCTCTTTGGCATGTGCTTATTTCAACGTTTCCTAAAAGTTCAACAAACAATATCCATGCTATTTTATTCACCTTATTTTTGATTTCTTGCAAAAAAAAAGGATGTTTAATTGAGAAAAGATGACCACAGATTGGAACTTTTCTATTAAATGAACATTTCTATTAAATATCAAATTTTATTCCTGAAGAATGGGCCATTGTTTTCTAGCTACACAGAGTGGTGACTGAAAAAGCAAAAGGAAAACTGGAGCCTGGGAAAGTTTGTGAGCATATCAGTTAGTGTTCTTTGAGGAGAGAGAAAGAGAGAGAGAGCCAATAGATAACTAAGAGATGCACGAGCAGACTTTGGAAGATAGACACAACTTTAGAGGAAAGGAGATTTATTAGAAGTTTTGTAATGCAAGATTATTTAGAACAAGAAGTCTTGTAAAGGCTCTATGCAATCTGAAGACCTCTGAAATTCAGTAACAATTCTGAAAGCCCCCAAAGCAGGTGATGTCATGCTATGACCTGCAGTCAGAGGCTAGAGGCCTGGGTGCCCTAGGCACTGCTGGTAAAATACTCAGGCCTGAGGGCTTGAGATTCTGGGGTTCAGGTTGTCAAATTCAGGTGAAGAAGGCTATTCTATTCTAGCAAAGAGAGAGAGAAAGATAGGAGAAGAGAGGAGAGAATATGAGGGAGAGAGAGAGAGAGAGAGAGAGAGAGAGAGAGAGAGAGAGAGAGAGAGAGAGAGAGAGAATTTTCCTTTACTTGTTTGTTCTAGCAGATTGCATGTGACCATCCCCCATGTTAAGGACAGAAACCTCCCCTAGTCCACCCACTCATTCGAGTATCAGTCTCTGCCTTCACAGCTTTCTTGTCTATTTTTTGAATCTCTAGAGTAATTATATTTGTTTTTAATTTCTAAAAAATTTCTTCTTTGAAAATGTCATGCATTGATATAAAATGTATCCTGATCATAGACACCATCCTTCTTCCCCTTCACCGCACCCCCACAACACATCTCCTTCCAAACTTCAGGCCCTGCCCCTTTTTTAAAGGCAGTCAAATTTCAACTAAAATTAACCATCACTAAAACATGAGCTTTCCTTCTGGATAGGAACGTGTCTTAGTTAGGGTCTCATAGTAAAGAGACTCCATAACCACAGCAACTCCTATAAAGCCAAACATTTAATTTAGATGGTAACTTACAGTTTCAGAGGTTCAGTCCATTATCATCATGACAGAGAGCACGGCATGATGGAGGCAGACATAGTGCTGGTGACATCTTGATCAGAAGGCAACAGGAAATAGATTGAGACACTGGGTAGTATCTTGAGCATGTATAAGACCTCAAAGGCCATTTCCACAGTGTCACACTTCCTCCAACAGAATCACACCTACTCCAACAAGGCCACACCTACTCCAACAAGGCCACACCTACTCCAACAAGGCCACACCTACTCCACAAAGGCCACATCTCCTAATATTGCCACTCGCTTTAGAGTGCCACCTCCCATTTTCCTTCAAACCACCACATTCCACTCCCTGACCCCCAAAGGCTTGTAGCCTTATCATAATGCAAAAATGCATTAGGTCCAACTTAGGAGGTCCTCATAGTCTATCACAGTCTCAACAATGTTTAAAAGGTTATATTCAAAGTCTCTTCAAAAAGCAAATCACATACTTCTAACATATAATGGCAGAGGATATACATTACCATTCCAAAACATAGGGAAGGGAGCATAGTGAGGAAATGCTAGACCAAAGCAAGACTGGAAACCAGCTGGGCAAACTATAAACTCTGCATCTTCATGTCTGATATCAAAACACTTTTCAGATCTCCAACTCCTTTCAGCTTTGTTGACTGCAATGTAATTCTTTCTCATGCTCTGGTTCCACTCCCTGTTAGCAGCTTTCCTCAGCAGGTATCCCACAGCTCTGGCACCTCTAGCATCTTGGGGTCTGCAAGGCAATCCAGGATGCAACTTCACAGCTTCTAGGCCTCCATTCAGGGTCATCCCAGACATATGCCCGGCCTCAGCATCTTTCCTTAGCCTCAGAGGCAATTTCCACACACACACACCCTTTTGGAATCCTTGACTCTAAAGCCTCAACCCCATGGCCAAAGCTGCCACGTTCTCCTGCTTACTGGGGCTGGAACATGGCTCCCTTGTTCAATTACATCTTCAACAGCTTTCTGCTTTTGATGCTTACCTTCACTGCCTAACCTTGGCTGTCCTCGAACTTGCTCTGCCAGCTTCTGCCTTCCCAGGGTTAGTATTAAAGGTGTGCACAACCACATCTGGCTCGAAGTTTTTGTTTAATTCCTTTTGACAAGTTGGAAACTTAGCTGGGTGGGATCTTACCCTGAGATCACTACTTCGTTTATTCCATTTCTTAATCTGTTTATCTCCTTGAATACAGGACTTAACTTCATTCCAGTTTCTGCTGCTCCTTTTCTCTCAAATGTTTTTTTTTTTTCCTGACTCAGCTTGCTCCTTTTTATTATATAATCTTCATTAGCATTAACACTAGTATTCACATAACAGAGTCTATACTGGTTTGAGATTTCCTCTGCCAATGGAATTAGTCCAAAACTCTTCAGAAAGACTCTTCAGAATAAAGCAACAAGTAGCCACATTCTTCATCAAAATATCACAAGAACAATCTCTAGGCCACATTATCAATATTCTCCTCTGAAACATCTTGAGCCAGCACCCCCAAAGTTCATCAAATCACATTCAACACCACCGTCTTCCATGCTCTTGCTGGTATGGCCCATTAAGCAGCACTTAAAGCATTCTGCTGCTTTCCTATCTCCAAGTACCGAAGTCCAAATTCCTCCAAACAAAAACATCATCAGGCCTATTACAGCAATATCCCAGTACCTGGTACCAACTTTTGTCTTAGTTAGGGTTTCTATTGCTGTGACGAGACACCATGACCATGGCAACTCTTATAAATGAAAAACATTTCATTGAGATGGCAGCTTACAGTTTTAGAAGTGTAGTCCATTATCATCATGGTGGGGAGCATGGTGGCATGCATACAGGCAGACATGGTGCTGGCTGCATCTTGATCAGAGGGCAACAGGAAGTGGACTAAAACATTGGACAGTGTTTTGAGCATATATGAGACCTCAAAGTCTGCCTTCACCAGTGACACACTTCCTTCAACAAGACCACACCTCCTCCAACAAAGCTACAACTCCTAATAGTGTGACTCCCTTTGGAGACCATTTTCTTTCAAACCACCACAGATAGGTATGGGCTCAAAAAGCCAAACGGATTGTTGGATGATAATGAAGATAACTAGGGAGGCCAAGGAAAGAAAGCATCTTTACCCTTTCATCCAGGGGCAAAGGCATTCTGAACAAAGCCCTGTGTTCCAGCCTTCAGTAATGCTAAGTAAAAGGCACTGATGAACTCATCAGTGTGAATCCTCTCCAGTTCTGACCCTAAATCCTCCATTCTTCCTCACTAGTTGATTACTTTAAACTGAGACAGTGATAACATTTAGTCAAGTCATAAGATTTGGAAAAATGATTGATCACAATGTGAAATATCAATCTAGATAAGAGAGATATATTATTAGTTGATATTTAATATTTCATACTGTTCCCCAGTACTGATTCAGCTATTGCTACATTAAAACATTTCAAACATCTCACCAAATAATTATGTTTACTTTGTAGCCCTCCTACGTCCAAAAGGAGCTTGAATTGGCTGTAATGTAGGAGGCTTAAATATGATTTAATCAGGGATAAAAGCACAAAAAGACACATAATAGAAACACTCAGGCTCTGAGGGCATATAATAATTGAGCAAAACTCTTAAGCTTCACAATTTCCCAGAACCCAAGGGAAAATGAGACATGCTGGGGTGACCTTCAGTATCAAACTTTGAAATGCTTCACAATCTGGAACAACAACAACAAAAAAAACCAACTAATTTTGTTTTCTGAACCACGCAATAGATTTTGTCTTCAAATTTTTTTAATTTTGTATGAACTGGGCACAATCACATATAGCTGGAGTCCCAGATAACCTGAGAGGTTACAGTGGCAAGATTTCTTAAGCCTGAAAGTTCACAGCCTTCCAGGAAAACACAGATAGACACACATAAAAAAATAAAACAAAACAAAAATTTGTGTCTATCCCTGTCAATAAGTAGGCACATAGACAACAGTCAATAATCTCACACAATTATAATGGTGCTGAAAAATTCCTGTTGCCTAGTGACAGAGAAGACATTTTAATGTAACATACCTGTCTATGACGATGTTCCTGTGAACACTTCAATGTTCTCATTCTCTCTATTATATAAAAATGTAATATATACAATTTTGTACAACATGTAACACTTAGGAATAAAAATAAATGAATACAATACTGGTTTATGTATTGACTATACTATGTAGACAAATTTCTAAATGGTCTTAATAAATAAAAAAACATGGAGCCAGAAATTTGGCTTAAAGCCTGAGAGAGAGATCAGAGGAACAGGATAAACCACGAGCTAACCTCACCTCACCAACTCCACAGCTTCTAAAGAGAGCATGACTTCCTGTCTACCCAGGCTTACCTGCCTTGCTGTTCTGCCATCTGATTTGCTCTCTGTCTAGCTACAGTACTACATCTTCTATTGTTTATTATTATTTTTTTTAATGTGATAGTGTGAGAATAGAACCCAGAGCCTTGAAGATGCTAAGTGAGCTCTGAGACAGCACCAGCCCCTACTGCAATTTTAGTTCCTACTCCTATTTCTTTTAGAAAGTAATTTTCAAAATGAGGTTTGACTATAAAATATTATCTTATTTTACTCTAGCATTGGCCTCACCTATCTTACGGTATCAATAGATATGACGAATGATTGGCATATGTCATCTAGGTCTCTGTAAGTATTTTATACCAACCAATGATAAGTTATCAGAAAATACATTTCTCAGTGTATCCCATTATTGTTCAATGAATGACTGTGCTTCTTTTAAAAGAGGATTTCTTCTAGCCTTTTGATATCTGCTATCCAAACTGATATTGGTGATAAATTTAAAGACAGGGAGTTTCACTTGATGAAAAACTCCTGTGCCATATGATATTGATGACTTTGTCAGTAAACCATAAAACCTCAAATTCAGGGATGGGCACCTACACCAAATTAGATCAAGAACTTGAGTTTTCAAACAAAACACCAAGGCCTATGGATATCCATGCCAGAACTAAGATGTTCTTTGTGCCTCTGTTGGCAATATTCTCCAGGTTGCCAGGGTTTCTACACCCTACGGAGTATTGACTCTCTCTTGTTCCGTGGATCTCCTATCCAGAATCTACTTTTTCGTTTGCCTTTTTACAGACTTAAATTAGAGAGCTCATCTCCCTTTCATAAATGAAAATTGTTAACTGATAGGATTCCATGATTATAGGTCATGTTTTTACTACAGTGAAAGTCTAGGAAGTACCTTAGCGAGGAACCCCTCATCGCTCCCTACTTCTCACTCAATACTCCTCCTATAGAAGATGGCCTGACCAATGAGTCTGAAAGGGATTGAGCACACACAGTGCAAACTTTAGCCCCATTTTCTTTCTATAGTAAGTGCTGCTGAAAAAAAAAGATGTGGATTTGTTCTGTTCTATCACCAATCACTTCTCTGTGTGCATGCTTCCCTCTCTTCCTCCCTTCCTTCCTTCCTCCCTTCCTCCCTTCCTCCTCTTTCTCTGTCCATGCAGGTGCACATGAATGCAGGTGCACACGCTTCTAAAAGCCAGAGGTCAATCTCGGATGTTGTCATACTTCTTGGGTTTTTTTCTTTGGTTTTGGTTTTTGAGACAGGGTCTTTCACTGGCTGATACTCACTCATCAAGCTATGCTCTCTAGGCACTGAGCCCCAGACATTTGCTTGTATCTACCACGCTAGTATTGGAACTACAAACCATGCTATCATGCCTGGTTTTTTCACATGGGTCCTGGGGATTGAGCTGTCTCATCAGCCACCACTGCTTATTTGTTAACCATTCTAGCTCAATGTAAAGAAGAGCCTCAAAAACACACATCCACAATATTAGTCTATTGTTCATGTCCACCTTGTATCCAGTCTCCTAATTAATCTACTTCTTGGTTATTAATCTGTGATTTTAGAAAAAATACTGACAAAAACAACTTAAGGGAGAAAGAGTTTATTTTAGCTTACAGTTCTAAGTTACAGTCCATCACGGTAGGGAAGTTAAGGTGATAGCAACTAAAAGGAGCTAATAACTTCAAATCCTTAGTCAAGAGCAGAGAAAAATGTATGCATACATACCCCTAGTGCTTAGCTCACTATTTTCACTCACGTTCAGTTTGTGAGGCCCTGCCCGAGCAATGGTACTGCCCACAGCAGGCTGAGTACTCCACATCAATTAATGTAATTAAGACAACCCCCTACACACATACCCACAATCCAACCTGACAGTCTTTCATTGACACAAGGTGATTCTAGGTTATGTCAAGTTGACAATTAAAACAAACTGCATAATCTACAGGATCCTCCTCCGCCCTCTCCTTTTCTTCCTCTTCTCCCTTCTTCCCTACCTCTCTACCTCCTCCCTCTCTCTCTTCTCTTCCTCTCCTGAGGGGCCTGACTTACATGGGAAAATGAAACAAAATTGGCCATTTTTTACAATCTTGAAAAAAAATTGTGAATAAGCTGAAAACGTCATGGATGAAAAAACAGTGGGCTGGGAATTACACAGTGTGCTCATATAGTGACGCTAATTCAGTGCTTAGGGATTTTAGGAAAACAGGGTAAGCGGGATAAGTCCTAGTGTTTTTTCCCTAATGTGTGTGTTTTGTGGCTGCAAGGATACTGAGGTCAGACCCCCTTTCCCCTCTGTTCTCTCTCTGTCATCAGGAAGGATGAGTGCAAGAACTCAGATTAACAGAATGTGTTCTCAGAACTCTGTCAATGACAGTTCAAAGAACAAACACTGTGTTACACTATTGGGAAGATCTGGACTAGCATACTTGAACATAGTCTAAGTTTTGATGTCCATGTATTACTGTTTCAGAAGAGAGCCTATCTAAAAATTGAGGCTCTGGGTTGAATCAACAGCAGTATCACTGTACAATTGCAACAGCTATTGGTGTGAAAAGTACATTATACATATGTCTTTTTTTTAAACTTTAATCTTGGTGTTTAGACCTTATGCTTTCACAGAATACTAACTGTTGCACAGATGCTATTGATTCACAAAATGAATAAAGTTAGAGCCATACGGTAACTCTCTGTTCTGTCATTCCTCCATGTATAAAGTTTAGTCAGTCGCTTGATCCAAAAACTTAAAAGTGAGTGCTGTTTGCAGAACACATGTAGCTAGGAGTCATATAAATCTGAGTGCACAGATGCATTACGTATATTACAACTTCTCTCAGGCTGCATTTTAATTTTAGTAATTTTATACAAAGATATTAGGCATCTTAAGGTTTTAGGCATCATGCGTAAAGATGCAGGTTTTGAGGCCGAATGACTTGAAGAAAAGTCAGGCACTTAGTCAATCTGCTTTCAAACTCTCCTTGATGTTGTGACTATTCTTTGAAATGCTAATAGTACTTTTCAGAAGTTTGAAATATAAACTGTAAATTTACCGTATCTTTAACACAGAGGTCAATAACTTTCGGATTACTCAAGCATCCAAGCTTAGAGTGAGCAAGTGTTGCTGGCACACATAGTATCTTACGAAACAAGTTGCAGCATGTGTTTAACTCTGAGAGCACATTTGCAATTCTCAGCTGTTTTTCAAACACCTTGTTTCCAAAAAAAGGAAAATCATTCCAAGTTGAAGAGCTAGAGGCAGCATTTGAAATCTTCACATGTCTAATCTAAGCTCTGTATTTCAAACAAATTCATCTTAAGACAAAACCTCTAAATATATCTTATACAGAATTTATCTTTCTTGGTGACAAAAACAGACTCAATTGCAGCTCCACCCCTGCCTCCGTCAATCTGATCAAAGAATACCAGCCAAGTAATAATATTATGATTACAACGAATATGCAACATTTCCCTCAGCATTAGTCATCCTGGAAAAGCATAAATCTGGGTTAAGACAGTGGAGATGCTAAGCAAACACAACTTCAAAACCAGCTCTGGGTCCTCTACCCAACCCCACTACTACCTTGCTT
Source organism: Peromyscus eremicus (assembly GCF_949786415.1). Taxonomy (NCBI): domain Eukaryota; kingdom Metazoa; phylum Chordata; class Mammalia; order Rodentia; family Cricetidae; genus Peromyscus; species Peromyscus eremicus. Next base: position 13,908,164 of record NC_081429.1, on the reverse strand, counting down.
CTACAGACACTATGGGTCTACAATCAAGTGTAAGTTAAGTATCAATTTTGTGAATAACAATATGCAGCAAATATAACCATGCCCACTAACCATAACAGTAAAATAACAATGACCATAGATAAATATGACCAACTATACAAATACTTATCATACTTTGTAGTATTATTTTTAGTATTTAATCTCCCATTTTTATTAAATGGCATTTTCATGAAGTTCTTTGAACTTTTCTAGAAGTTGTTTTAGTGAAAGTATGAAAAATAATCCTATTGTCAAAGGTGACAATTCATTATGAACAAATGTGGTATGCAGACTAATTTTATCAAATGGATTTTCCAATGATGAAATATACATAGGATGTTGTGACTAGTACATAGTACACCTGTTATAATAAGCAGGAAGGGGCTAGGAACTTCCTTTAAACAAAGAGATAGACGCTATCAAAACTACATCAAAGTAAGATCAGTGTTCAAAGGGAGAAGTGAAGGTGTGAAATAGACAAACAGATGTGTGAGAATGATTGAGCACACAACCAAAACATGCCCAGGAGTCTGTGGTATGGGGGCAGTAAAGCCAGGATAAAGCAGCCATGGCTTGCCAGGTGTCTGCCTGACTCACTCCTGTCAGTGACTTTCAACCCATTAGGAAAAGAGAGATGAAAACAGTATTTTCTCCGTCTTCTTCAAGATTGTATGTTTAGGGCTGGTCTGGGCATACATCTCTGTAACTCCATCACTGCAAAGGCTGAGGCAAGAGATTGAGAGTTGGGGGCTGGTATGGATGACAAAATGAAACCTTGTCTCAAAAAAAAAGACAAAAAAGAATATATTTAGCACAACTCATAACATGTATGCTAAAGTAATGCTTGGGTTTGAAATATTAAAATAAGCTTTGTCACTTTGATAATTGTTTAAAAGACACCTGCTCCCAGTGTCTAATTGGACATTCATAATCAAAGAAACAATGATGTCCAATGGTTGCCTCTATTCAAGGTCACCGAGAGCAAAGGGGAGGGTCATGGACTTCTCCATCCAAAGTCACAGCCACGGAGTGAAGGGACTGCACAGGGAAGAGTTATGCTTGTGCCCTGTTGCTGCCCTCTCTGTGAGCAGCCTCATTTGGGAGGGATTAATTAACTGGAATCCTGAAGAGAGTAGGTGGCCTGAGGACAAGATTAAATGAAGCAAATGTTCCTTTGACACTGGAGAAAGAAGGTGTATGAACTGCAAAAATTCTAATTCCTCAAGGCTGAAATATTAACAGCAGCAACAAAAAACCCCAGAGAAGCAGTGTGTACTCAAGCAGCTGAAAACAAGCTATCTGAGGTTAATGTTTCTCTGCAGTTCTAGCATGCCAGTACCTGTTCACACCGGAGTTTAATATTAGCTCTGTATTAATTATGCATTACAATTGTTCATATACATGGGCAAGCACACACATGCTTGCACACACACACACACACACACACACACACACACACACACACACACACACATTGTAATGCTGCTATCATGGACTGACTTCAGGATTTTCTCAGACCGCTTCAGCCCCTGTGGAACATGATGTTGTTTACTCTCTTGTACCTCATGCTTAATTTTCTCTAGAGAGAGCTACCTGGAACCATACTTCTCCCAAAAGAGAAACTTTTGCCAAGACCCTTTAGAAGGGAGAGAGTAAAGATTTCTATGTTAGGTCACCATTTTTCTGACAAGTATATATTAGATAAATGGATTATCACGTTTGGAGAATCATACATGTGGCAATGCCTCACAAAGATGAGCCAATTCAGAAATGTGGTTTTTAGGTTGCACAGTTAATGGATAACTGACATTTCTTTCTTGTCATAGCTGCAGTTTGGGTAATTACTGGAGGAGCTGGGGAACAAAACTCAGCACAAATATCTCTGCACTTCCCCAAGCCCAGCTGTTTGCCCTTGACATCCTGAAGCCGGCACTTCAGTGAGTTCCCTGCCTCCGAGTGCAATGCATGAAATGTAGGACCTGAAGCATCTATTTATTAAGCTTGGTCACTAAATTAATCTTTCCCTCTGGCCAGCTCTGAAGTGGAGCTAATGAGGTGGAGTAGAGCTGAGTTGGGACATCATTTAGCCACAGGCTGCACCTCAAGCTCTCATTCCGGACAATGAAATGCAATCAGGACAGCTCTCTCTGGCCATGAAAAGGCCACGAAGCAGACCTATCCTTGGAAAGGATTCAGGCAACTTTCACTCCCCAACCCCCACCTCTTTGTCTCCTAAGAGCTGGAAGCCTGGCAGTGTGATAGCTTGCCTTCCAGAGCAGCCACACCACACTTGAACTTCTTCAGTGTAAATCAGCCCCTACTTATTGAGTCCCTCCTTCCCTCCTGCATCGTGTGTGTAAGACATATCTGGAAACAGAGAAAAATCTCTTCTAGTTGCCTCACAGTGAGATGGAGTGACACCTGCCAACACTCAAACAAATATATCTAAATATCCAGGTCTTGGTAAATGCTGGAATGGGAGCTGTGGCATGATCAACTAGCAACCCCCAAGGTTGAGACAGGGACAAAGTTTCTGAGCATCACTCCAGCTGAGTCTTACCAGTATCTAAGAAGGAAGGAGGGAAGATGCCTAGGTGGTTAAATAAACCACCGTTTTCTGCTTCATCTCCCCCAATATTCTCAGGTGTAATATTTCTTTGGTGGGGCATAGCTATTAAGTAGCTTTAAAATGTTTAGTCCCTGACACCCCAGACAAGATACGATGCAAGGAAGAAGATACGGTTCAAATTCCCCAGGACTCCAGAAGCTTCTTTGTAATGCTGAGTATATGACTTAACTTCCATGAGCCTCTGTTTCCTCAAGAGAACAAATAAGTTGTTGTAAGTATTAAATCACAAAGGGCTGAAGTTGTCTGCCATGATTCTTGCTCACAGTAGATGTGGATGGAACTGTTCAGGGTCCTAACAAATCTGCAAGGAGGAAAACCCCATTGCTGACCCATAAGAAGTTGATTCTACTGACGAAACAAACATTATTGCATAAATATTTTAAAGATGAGGGAAGTGAGTTGTGAGGACCTCCGAATACGCATTTGTGAAATGGGTAAAAGAGGGTTTATTCTCGCCGGGCAGTGGTGGCACACGCCTTTAATCCCAGCACTCGGGAGGCAGAGCCAGGCGGATCTCTGTGAGTTCAAGCCCACCCTGGTCTACAGAGCGAGATCTAGGACAGGCACCAAAACTACACAGAGAAACCCTGTCTCAAATAAACAAAAACACAAAACACAAAAAACAAACAAACAAAAAGAGGGTTTATTCTCAATCCTGGCTTTTCTACCAAGCTAAGCAACCAACTCTGTACCTCAGCGCAACGCATGCAGGGAAGGGAATGTCTGGCTCCTCAGGTGGAACTAGAAGCCGCACGGGTATTGTGTCCCCACCGTCTCATCTTCCTCGGAGCAAGTCACAAAGGAGAAGAGGTACCATCCCAATCTCACCTTTCCTTTCTGGTTTCTTCTCAACTCACGTGGCACACACAGAAGATCGATTAAGAAAAGAATTGACTGGAGGGATCACAGCCGGTGTGAGCTTCCGGTTAGTCTGTGCAGCGAGTGGTTTATCACACACAACCCCACCCCCACCCCACCCCCCAACTCCGTGACGGGCTAGATGTAGTGACAGAGATGGCTTGCCAACAGCACTTCACTTTGTCACTTCTCTCCCAAGAAAAGCTGCCTCGGTAAAGAGGATGAACAAACTTTGTCCGACACATCAGCCAAGGGCAAAACAGCAGGAATGGAGTGAGCTTGTTCGTGGACAAGCCCTCCCAGTGTTGTATATTCCACTGAGACTGTACACAGAATTGCTGTTTATAAGGTAGGTCAGATATAATTTCTATACGCAAATGAACCAGTTAGATGAACAGTCAAGGGAAAGGGCCGGGGAGGTGGGTCAGACGGTAGAGTGCCTGTTCCGCAAACATGAAGACATGGATTGGGATCACCAATGCATAATAAAATCTGGATGGGTGTGGTCTCAGACACACACACACACACACACACACACACACACACATACACACATACACACACACATACACACACATACGCATACACACACATACACACACACATACACACACACATATACACACACACATACACACACATACACATACACACACACACATACACATACACACACACATACACATACACACACACATACACATCATACATACACATACACACACATACACACACACACATACACACTCACACACACACACACACACACACACACACACACACACGAGGGGGAGGAGTGAGAAAGATATCTTTCACCCGTTTGGTCATTTTGCCTAGACAAACTAATTGAGCGCTCTCCTATGCAGTAACGATATAGCAGGAAACACAACAATAACACAGCATGCCGTCAGCACAGTGACCACCGTGGTAATACATCCCGAAATAGCGCTACTCGGTACAAATATCAAACATCACCCACATGTTTGTCATTTTATGACCTTAGTTTAGAACTTATCTTACTTAGATACAAGTGTAAGACAGTGTGCTCTTTCGTTAGCCACCTAACGACTAAACCTTACCTGTTTCCTATTTTCTGTAGTTCACTGTGGAATTAGAAGGAGAGGGTAAGGAGTAAATATATAGTGAAGGCACCAGATATATTTGTAGGATGGGAGTAAGAGGCAGAACATTGCTCTCTGCCGTTCTACCTACAGAGGCAAACCCTGGCAACCCAAAAGTAATTTCCCTATTATCATTCTAAGTAAAACCACCTGCTATAGCTTTTTAAAATCACATGGCACATTTCAAAGTCAGATGGAAACACGCACGTAGTCTGAATTTCTACTCCTTCCATTAGCGTGGATAATCAGGAGTTTACTATGTGTGTTCAATCAAATCTAGCCCCAAGTGAGCCCTAAAATACAGCAATTACAGACATTCCTCCCACTCCTGCCCTGCATAATGGATCCTGAAGGAGAAAGGGTGTTGAAGCTGACAGCAGTGTACTTCCTAGAGTGTGTGGGTAAAACTGAGAAGGGGAAGCCCCTCCACATCTGTAGGTGAAAGGAACCGGAGTGTTTCTTCTTCCTGGGAAAACCAAGACTCAGTCCTTTATGCATGAATGATGATGCCAGGAGGAGACGTGTGTGTGTGTGTGTGTGTGTGTGTGTGTGTGTGTGTGTGTGTGAGAGAGAGAGAGAGAGAGAGAGAGAGAGAGAGAGAGAGAGAGACAGAGAGACAGAGACAGACAGAGACAGAGAGAATGTGTGTGAGAGAGACAGAGAGAGTCAGAAACAAAGAGAGACACAGAGAGAGACAGAGACAAAGACAGAGAGAATCAGAGACAAAGAGAGAGAGACAGACAGACAGAGAAAGAGAGACGGGGGAGGAGGGAGGAGAGATCTGGCTAGTTACTTCTTTTCTCTTCTAAAGGGATTCCAGCGCTTTGAGACCTCAGGCCATTCTGAAACAGTACTTAGCCAAGGCGAGCTTCGAACACTACCCAGTAAGAAAAGATAAGAAATAACAGTGAGAGAGGCAGGGACCGACCACGGCCCAGTCGCAGGCTGTCAGAGCTCCGTGAGAAGGAACGGCGGCGGCATTGTGCGTGCATTTGTAGAAGTGACCCTCCTGCTATTGCAGTCTCAAAAGAAGCCCCCTCTGTTCACCTTCTCATTAAAACCCCTCTCCAGAAAAAAAAAAAAAAAAAATGCTGAGACCACACAAAGCAAGACATTCATCACTAGGGCAACCCATGCCCGCAGTGGAAGCTGGCGGGTACAAAAGGCTCGCTTAAGGCTTTGTGGGGAAGCGGCTCTCTCTGCCTGCCTTGCTGCACTTGAGATTTAAACAGTAGACTTGGATGGAAATCAAGGTTTATATTGTGTTTGCTTGTTCTAGGTGTACTTAGGGAGAATGAAATCACCGTTTAATTTAATGTTGCTTTGTAGAGTAGGCAACTTCCTTGGTGGCAACGGGGCACCAAATTTTAATTTACCATCATTCCATTTATAATCACTAACTCAAGGTTGCTAATTGTCTTCGAGATGGCTTAGATAGATACTAAATCTATAAGAACCATTTGGATACATGTCTTCTCATTGCGGGCCTACCTGCTCCCATCCGCCCCCCAGACTGCCTCTGACAGTCCTTCTCCACCCCAAGACCACACACACACACACACACACACACACACACACACACACACACACATACACCTCCATGGATCAGCACAACATGCCTACCAGTAAATCAAACATAAAGTGTGAAATGCCAGAAAGATCAGGCTACCATGCAATTCACACAAACACAAAATTTTCTGCAAGTCATTTTTGTCATGTGTATTTAAATATACATAAATGCTTGGAGCCAGGAAATTTTTAAAAAATTCTCCATTCAGCAGTGACAAGGGGCAGATGGTCTTCTAACAAAACCATTACAAATTAGTGTTCACCTGCGCAGCCTCAAATCCCACTGGAATCCTGACAGACATTTTTTTTTTTCTTTTCCTGACGGTTAAATTAAACCACTACGTTTGACTACAATGCTAATATTGTACTCCAGCCTTATTTTAATTTTCTGTTAACATGGACTTTTCAGAGTAATATCATCCCTTGAGAAATCATACTTAGCATATTAGGATCTCAAGCAGAAATCCTCTGTGGACACCTGGGGCAGTTTGTTAGATATAGGAGTTGGAGTGTGAAATTAGACCTTTTTCCCTTTTTCATGTCTTCTGAAGTCAGGGTAAATTGGTTTTTACCTGTTTTATAACTAGTCTTTCTTTTTATCTAAAATCTATTAAAAAAAAGTACCTAAACAAGAAATATTTCAAGGTTTGAAATGAATTTTTAAACTTGCTAATGTATAATTGTGCAAATGTCACTAGACATGTTCACATACCTATATATTTTAATAATATTCAACTTCTATTACCCCCTTTTTCCCTCTGCACTGGGAGCCTTCCTCTGTAGAATAGTTCCCACTCTGCCCTCATGTCAAGAACAAACTTAACAGCTAGTGTGGTGGTGTGTACCCATAATCCCAAAATTTAGGAGGTGGAAGCAGAAGGATTGGGAATCCAAGGCCAGAGTCAACTACACAGTGAGTTTAAGGCCTTCCTCAGTGAGATGAGACCCTGCCTCAAAAAAAGAAAAATAAATTCAAGAGGAATTTTGATGTATTTAGCTAACTCTTTCACAATTCCCAAGAGAACTGAGGGGTCAGGAAAACAATTATGGAGGTAAGACTGACGGCATAGTTTGGGTCTTGACTCACAAAGGCAAGAATTTTAAGGGATCAGTGACCACAGTGGTGCTATTGAAAGGACCTGTGGTCCCTTAAGAAAAGAAGCCTTGCTTTAGTTAGTTTTATGTCACTGTTGCCAAAAATGCCCAACAGAAACAATCTCCCAGAGGAAAGATAGTTCTGAGCTCACGGTTTCAGAGGGCTCAGTCCTGATGGTGAAGGGTAAGGTGCAGCTGAGTACTTCACATCACCATGGGCCACAATGCCAAGAGAAGGGGATACCAGTGCTCTTCCTGTTTTCTCCTATTTCCTTTTATTCTTTTCAGACCCCCAGCTCAGAAAGGATGACAGCCACACTGAGTGTGGGTCCTCTGGCTTCAGCAAATCCTCCCTGGACGTGCCCACATCCATCCATCCATCCATCTATCTATCATGCATGCATGCATGCATCCATCCATCCATCCATCCATCCAGACATGCCTCACTATCATGCAGGGGTTTCCTCTAAATGGAAACATTCCGTCATGGAGGAAGACAGACAGCTTATGAGATTCAGGAAGCTTAGGAAGTTATAAGATTCACAAGGTTATAAAGAAACAAACATCTCTGGGGAAAAGGGGTTGTCCCGTAGAGGCTGTCTACAAGTGAAACACAGGTTTCCACAATCGCAGCTCTTGTGAGTCACCACTCAGGCTAGGGTATATTTTCCAGTGATGCAGTTACTTTGAGTTATTCATACCCTAGTAAACTCATTGGTTCACTGAGACAGACACAGGTTGAATTACTGCTTTGATATGCTCTGGAGCCCTATGCGGGAGAACAGACATTTCTTCATGTCTCCTCAAGAATCATTACAAAACCCTTACCAAACTCTTGGATGACTTTAACTCCTGTCAGGTGGGCAATGAAGAGTAGCTGTCATAGGCCTTGGGTACACAGTGAAGTTTTGAGATATGCTTTAAGAGGAAATGGTAGGTCTCTTCCTCATACTCTTTTAGTCTTTTATATCCTGGCTATGAAGTAAGCATGTGCTCTGTCATCTGTTCATAATACGCCCATCCAGCACACCTAGCTCAGGTCCAAAAGAGTGAGTTTTCTAGCCTTAGACTGTAAGTCAAATAAATCTTTTCTGTTTATAATTTAATTATCTCAGGTACTCTATTAGAGTGATTCAAAGGTACCCAAGACACTGATGAAAAAGACTACTGACTTCTAATCCCAAAACAAGGGAGATCAAAATAAATACTACACTACTTCTGTTCTTGTGATGTTCACTCGGGTGAGAATACATAGGACAGAGTATTTATCCATCTGGAAAGAGAAGTTAAACATCTCAGAATAGGAAATAAGTTGTAGATATCCACCGAAATGAGGGCAATTTAGGTCATCAATAATTTTCAACAGTCTTTGGTCTAAGGAAAACTGAAACAACATGTTAAATTCTAACAGATCAGGAAGTGGAGGAGTAAAGATAAAGATTTAGGGAAATGTTTTCAAGACATTTAGTCATGAAAAGCATATAAGATGGATGTTAGAAAGAAATAACTTTAGGACTTGGGCATAACTGTTTAAAAAAAAAGAGAGAGAGTGTTTAAGCATGCCCAGTTTCAGCCATGCAGTGATGGCACACGCCTTTAAGCCCAGCACTTGGGAGACAGAGGTAGGTGGATCACTGTGAGTTCAAGGCCAGCCTAGGCTACAAAGGGAGTTCCAGGACAGACTCCAAAACTACACAGAGAAACCATGTCTCGAAAAATTAAACAAACAAACAAAAAATTGTGCCCAGGTTCAAATGCCATCTAAACCCAAGGGTCCACTAAAAAGAGGGCTGTTATGTGAGAAGGGTGGGGAAGAGGGGAGAGAGTAAAATCCTTCGGAAAAATTAGAACAGTTTGTCTTAGATTGTAACAGTTACTGCTTTATCATTAAGACAGAAGAAAAACAGGAGAGGTGGATTCTGGTGTTGAGGAATTGGGAGAAAAGAGCATGTGGTAAGGAAAAGAGTGGAGGTGAGGGGAAGAGAATAGAGAGGTTTGCTTATATTCCCTTGGGAAAAGTGAAGGCCATGATGATGGTAGCCAGGAGCATCTTCCATGAGCACCAAGGGCTCTATGGACTGAAACTGAAGCCCACAAGTTACAGTGTATGAAATAAGCTGATTGAATAAGGACATATATATTTTTACTTTAGTGTAAAATATAACATGCATAGTAGAATAGATAGATAGATAGATAGATAGATAGCATATTTATAATACAACAAATATTTCTGAGGTCTCTATACTTTACTTTATATCAAACAGTAAGGACTGCTTGAAGCTTTTACTGGATTTAGTCATTCAACATATATTATTATGTATACTAGGAGGAATTTAATTCTACAATATGTTAATATTTTGTCTAGTAGGAGTTCATTCATGTTTACCCATTTTCTACTTATCTCTTTCTCTGCTTCCCATTCCTTCTTTCATTCAGGCTTCCCACCTGGGCTCAACTTCTCTTAGAATTTCTTCCAATGATGATGATATGCTAGTCAAGCGTACCTTATTTCCATTTGTCTTAAATATATACATCATTTTGTGATTGTTTTAAAGGATTTTCTTCCACATATAGACCGTTGACAGTCTTTTGAACAGTCAACAATGTTCCCATGATCCCTTGTGCTCATTGCTTGTGTCAAGAAGTCAGTGATCCCCCTAAACTTGCTCCTTTGAAAGGGATCTGACAACGTCCTCTGGCAACGTGGAAAGTTTTATTTTATTCATTAGTGCTCGGTAGTTATTGTAAAGCATCAAGAAACAGAATTTGTATTTGATCACTTACACTTAAATTAGAAGCCCAGCATGATGAAATGGACCACTCATGGATACACACCCAACAGAATCGAGGTCAGATTACAATAGATACACACTATTCACGGCAGCCATGTGAATCAGGCCAGGTGCTCATCAGTGGGTGAATGGAATTAGAAAATGTGGCGTATGTTCACAATGGAGTATTTGGAGCACATTAAAAAGAACAAAATTCTATCTTTTTCAGGAAAAGAGGTGAAACCAGCAATTGTGTTAAACAAAGTAAAGCAGGCTCGGAGAGGTAAGCACTTTACGTTTTCCTTCCACATGTAGAAAGAAAGTAGAAAAGGGACTGTTAGAGAAAAGGAAAATGACTGTAAAGGAAGGAGTAAGTGTGGTTTCTATGAAGAGGAAATACGATCAAAGTACCTTATCGACTGGATGAGGAGATCATAATTAAGTTCATTCATTTGCTATAAACAATGCACAATAGTTATAAAAAGTTTCAAAAAACAGAGAGATTTAGATAGCTATTGAAACAATTTAGATAGCTTCTGAGTCTTTTAATAGGCATATTTCTTTTCTTAAGGTTTCTTTTTCCAAGCTGGGGCGGTGGTGGTGCATGACTTTAATCCCAGCACTCAGGAGGCAAAGACAGGCAGAGCTGCATTTGAGGCCAGCCTGGTCTACAAAGAGAGTTCCAGAACAGCCATGACTGCTACACAGAGAAACCTTGTCTCGAAAAACCAAAAGGAAAAAAAAAAGATTTTTCCATAAAATAATTTTTCTCATTTCCAGGCTATGGAACTGTTTTCCTACTTGTACTCACTTTATAGAGTAGATACTTTCCAGGAAAAATGATATGTAAATGATAAACTTAGAAGTCAAATCCTATCTGTTTTTGTTTACTTCAATTTACTTTAATTAAAATAGAATGACTTACATTTCCCTTTTCTCCCTCCAGTCCCTCCCAGGTACCCTCCCTCAAACTCTTCTCATGCTCCTCTGCTCTCAAATTGATAGCTTCTTTTCCTTTGGTTATTATTGTTCCATATACATATGTATGCACCAACATAAATACAACCTGCTGACTCAGTTTTTGTTGGTGTGTGTGTGGTTTCAGGGCTGGCCACTTTGCATTGGATAAGGTATGAGGAGGCTCATCACTGGGAGAGGCTATTTCTCCCCATTCACAGCATCGTTAGTTACCTACAGTTCTTTGTCTATGGATGAGACGCCCTGAAAATCTCCCCCTTCCATATTAGCATGCTCGTTGGTATTGTGATTGCTCCGGTCTTGTCTATGTAGCCATTCCTAGGAGAGATGCTTCCCAGCAGACTTCCTGGGACCCTGGTTCTTACTATCTTTAAGACCTCTCTCAGGCAATGTTCCCTGAGCCACAGATGCTGTGCTGTGAGGCAGATGCATCCACTGAGGCTGGGTTCTCCCTAGTTTTTGAGCTCTGCATTGCATTAAGTTATGATCCTCTGGGATGGTCTTCACAACATTTGTTGTAAAGAGAAAAAAAAATTTTTTTTTTCAGAGTTGAGGACCAAACCCAGGGCCTTGTGCGCTAGGCAAATGCTCTACCACTGAGCTAAATCCCCAACCCTGAGAAAATTCTTTTATAAGGGATGATAGCCACAAGTCTGAGTGTATGTGCATAAGAGTTAGAACATAGTAAGTTATTATGCTGGTCTAGCAAAGTGATGGCAGTAGAGTCTTTTCTAAGGCCCATGACGTCATTCAGCCCAGGAAGTTGACTAGGTTTCCAGTACCAGGCATCATTTCCCCCTAGTTGTGTATTCATATATATGTCATTGTTGTGGTTCACAGCCATTGATGCCGGTTAGGACAACAAATTGCTTCCCTCCCTTGGTAGCTTGTATAGTATTTTCTGGTACCATAGAAGTATGTTGTAGGATGGTAGTTTCAGGTTAGACTCAGCTTGAATCTGAGTTCCATGTCCTAAGCATGTTTTGTCTTCAGCAACAGCCTTCCTTTCAACCTCTGAGGTCACCAAGCGTTATATCAAGAGTATGTACTGTGTTGGGTGTCACTTGTACTACCTTGATCAACCATATAAAAGAAGTATCTGGGGGTTGCGTTGGTCTATGGTTCTTGTGGGAAGCACTATCAGCCCAAGTGGTATAACTTCGTTTAACACACACACACACACACACATACACACACACACAAACACAAACACACACACACACACACACACACACACACACACCCCACTTATGTGTATTACATACATGTCTTGGTAAGTATAAAATAACATAACTTCTTGACACTTTATGAAATAACCTTGATGTTATTTGTCCCTTTCCCCTCCTCCTTCTGTGTTCACTTGCCTCCATTCTCCTCATTTGTAACCCCTACCCTGTTTTTCGACTTCCCATTTCATACCAACTGTATCCTGTAATTCCCTTCTCAGGCCCTCTCCCACCTATGGCCCCATTATACTCTTCTAGTTTCTGTTGTTTGTCCATGTTGTACATTCGCATCTGAAGATTTGGAGCTAGAAACTACAGGTGAGAGAGAACATGTGGTTTTTGTTCTTTGGGGTCTGGGTTACCTCAATCAATGTAATCTTTCCTCTGTCCATCCATTTACCTGCAAATTTCAAGATTTCATTTATCTCTATGCTGAGTAGTATTCCACAGTGTATACGTACCAGATTTTCATTATCCACTCATCTGTTGAACAGCATCATGTTGTTTCTGTTTCCTGACTATTGTGAATAGGGCATCAATGAATAATGCTCAGCAAGTATCTGTAGAGTAGAATGGTGAGTTCTCTGGGTGTATGCCAATGAGTGCTATAGCTGGATCAAATAATAAATTTCTTGTTGATAGATAGTTTATTGAGGATTCTCCATACTGATTTCCAGAGTGGCTGCACCAAGTTGCAGTCTTTCTAACAATGAATGAGAGTTTCTCTTTCTTCACCAAGTCTCCAGTATTTGTTGTGAGCTATTTTGTTGATTTTATCCATTCTGGCTAGATTTTAATTTGCATTTCCCTAATTGCTATGGATGATGAACATTTTTTAAAAGTATTTCTTAGTCACTTTTATTTCTTCTATTGAGAATTCTCTGTTGGATACATAGCCCATTTTTAACTTGGCCTTTTGTTGACTTAACTCTATTTTTTGAGTTCTTTGTTCTGGGTCATCAGTTTTCAACCTTCCTAATGCAATGACCCTTTCTTTAATAGAGTTCCTCATGTTGTGGTAACACCCAACCATAAAATTATTTCATTGCTACTTCATAGCTGCACTTTTGCCACTGTTACAAATTGTAATGTAAATATCTGACATACAGGATATCTGGTATGTGACCTCTGTGGGGTCGTGACCCACAAGTTGAGAACCATTGTCCTGGGTACTATTCATCTTTCAGATGTACAGCTGGGAAAGATTCTCTTCCATTCTATGGCTGTCTTCTTCATTGGATCGATAGTTTCCTTAGCTGGACAGAAGCTTTTCAGTTTTATGAGGCCCCAGTTGTCAATTGTCGGCCTTCATTCCTAGGGAAAAAAAAGAGTCCTCTTCAGAAAGTCCTTTCTTACACCTATATCAGGTACTGCCTATGATTTCTTCTGGCAGTTTTAGCATTTCAGGATTCAAATTGAAGTTTGTGGTCTACTTGGATCTAATTTCTTTTTGTGTGGAGTAATAGATGTAGTTCTAATTTCATTCTTCAAGAGTCATCTTTGACTGGTGAGATACTACTTTCATCCCCCATCCTTCTCTCTGCCCACTGCCATCCTGCAGCTACAGGTCTAGCTCCAGACCCATGTTTTGGGAACTATCTGCCACATGTTAATGTCAAATCACAAAAGCACACAGGACATAAATAAACACTTCACTTAACTCCAAGAATGATAATAGAAAATGCTTGAGTGCTACGCAAGAAAATAAAAAATACATGTCTGAATGAAAAGATGAAGGTAATTCAGGATTTTAGAACTGCATTGAATAAAGAAAGAAAAATACTGAAGAGAACATAATCTGAAATGGAGATGGAATTGAAAAACTCAATATCCAAATTAGAAACTCAGAGGAAAGCCTTACATGTAGAATTAATCAAGTAGAAGATAGAATATCAGGACTAGAAGACAAAGTAGAGGATCTGGATGAAATAAGCCAAAGTCATGGAGAATTTTTAAGACCATAGAAAGGGAATATGCAGGGAATGTGAGATACCATCAAAAGACCAAATCTTCTAATTATAGGCATAGATGAGGGAGAAGATTCCCAAGTCAATGGCATAAACCAGATCACTAACAAGATCATAGAAGAAAACTTCTCCAAACTTAGGAACAACATACCCATACAGATACAGGAAGCACACATAACCCCAACTAGATAAGACTAAAAATAGAAACACCCTATGGCATATCATAGCTAAAACATTATACAGGACAAAGAAGAAATGTTGAAAACCACAAAAGAAAAAAAAACACAAGTTGCCTATAAAGGAAAACTCATTAGAATAACACCTGACTCCTCAATGGAAACTCCAAAAGACAGAAGAACCTGAAGCAGAAAATTTCAAATTCTAAAAGACCACAATGTTTAATATAGACTATGAACCCAGAAAAATGAAAAACTATGTACAATAATTGAAAGTTTTTTTTAAATCTCATAATCAAAACAGCCTCTAAAAATTCATATCCCGCAAAAGAATAGTAAACAAAATACAAGAAACTATACTTCCAATGAAGGGAGTAAAAAGCTCAATAATGAGACTCTGAATGAAAACATACAAAACTATAATTTAATGTAAAACAAAGCACAACTAAGGACACAAATCAGCTAAAAACATTAAAATAACTGTGACTTATACATACCTTTCAATACTCACTAATTGTGAGAGGCTAGCTCCCACTTTTTTCCAGGGTGCTCTTGAGGAGAGGGGCATAAGAAAGAAACAAAGTGAAAGATGATAGTGTAGAGAAGATAGACAGAAACACAGAATAGCTCCAGGAGGACCTGGATCAATATCCACCAGCCCCTTCTATCTCTTCAAAGGGGCTTTTTATAGGAATGCCAAGGAGCAGGGCAAAAGACCTTCCCCCAGCACAGCCAAGTGCAGACCCTTCCAAATACCTGGTACCCATGCATGTGATCAAGCCATCCCCTAATGCAGCCCTGCTGGGTAAAGTAAGCTCACAACTCACTAGGAAACCTCTGTGGGCCCCCACAACTAATAATGGTCTCAGCTCTTTAATCAAAACACACAGTCCAGGTTAATGGACTAAGAAATAAAAACTCATCTATTTATTGTCTATGAGAAACTTATCTTGGCTTTAAAGACAGCACCACCTTAAAGTGAAGGATGGAAAGACGTGCTTGAAGCAAGTGGGATCAAGAAGCTAGCAGGCGTTGACATCCTAGTACCCGACAAAATAGTCTTCAAACTAAAACTAATTAGAGGAGACAAAGAAGGGCCCTTCATTTTAATCAAGGGGTCAATTAATCAGGGGAATATAACAATACTAAACACATATTCATCAAACTCTGGTGCCACCAACTTCATAAAAAGCATACTAATGGAATTAAAGACAAAGATTAACACAAGCTCAATAATAGTGATTTCAGTCCACACTTTCTCCAACATATTTGTCACCCGGACAGAAATAAACAGAGAAACTTCAGAATTAAATAATATCTTGTGTCAAATGGGCCTAACAGATCTCTATACAACATTCTACCCAACGGCCAAGGAATGTGCATTCTACTCAGCAGAATGTGGAAGCTTCTCTAAAATAGACCATATGCTAAGACACAAAATAAACATTAGCAAATATAGAATATTGAAATAATTCCATGTGTCCTATATAATCATCAAGCAATAAAACTTAAAATTGGCAGCAAACAAAATGTCAGTTAGTGTATAAATCTATAAAAAGTAAACAACTCTTCACTGAATGATGACTGAATCAAAGGAAAAAAATCAAGAAAGAAACAAAAATATTCCTGGAACCAAATGAAAAGGAAAACACAATATAACACAAGGAAATGTCTGAGACACATTAAAAGTAGTTCTAAGAGAGAAGTTTATAGCCCTAAATGCCAACATGAAAAGATAAGAAAGAGCACAGATAAACAACTCAATGATGCTATTCAAAAATTTGGAAACAGAAGAACAAACCAAATCTGAACCTAGTTGATGACAATAAATAATGAAGTCATAGCAGAAATTATAAACATTAAAAACAAGGAAATATAAAGAGTCAATGAATTTAAGAGCTGGTTCTTTGAGAAGACAAACAAAATCAGAAGACCCTTGGCCCAACTAACACAAAGAAAGAGAGAGGACCCAAATTTACAGAATCAGAAATAAACAGGGAAACATCACAACAGACACCAAATAAATTCAGAATCACAACTTTCACTCCATTAAGTTGGAAAATGTAAAAGAAATAGATGAATTTCTTGAATAATCCAAAGTACCAAAACTAAACCAAGAAGAGACTAACAACCTAGACAAACCCATAACAGAGAGGAGATTGAAACAGTAATAAAAAGTCTTCTGACAGAAAAAGATATCCAGGCCTGAACAGTTTCACAGCCCAATTTTACCAAACTTTCAAGGAAGAATTACAGCCAAACTTTCTTAAACTTTTCAGAAAAAAATAGAAACAGAAGGGTCACTCCCAAACTTTTCCTATGCAGTCATCATCACTCTGACACCCAAACCAGGTAAAGATACAACAACAAGGAAAGTACAGACCAATATCACTGACGAATGTAGATACAAAAAGCTTCAATAAAATATTAGCAAACCAAACACAAGCAGATACTAAGAAGATCATCTACCATGATCAAGTTGTGTTTATCCAAGAAATCGGAGTTTGGTTCAATATACACAAGTCAATGAGTGTAATAAACCACATAAATGGATATAAAGACAAAAATATCTCATGATCATTTCAACAAATGCAGAAAAATCCTTTGACAAAATCCAACATGCCTTCATGATAAATGCCACAGATAGTATATAACTGAAGGGAATAGACCTCAGCATAATAAAGTCTATATATGACACTCAAAGACAACATTATTCTAAATTGAGAAAAACTTGAAGCAATCCCATTAAAGTCTAGAATGAGACAAGGCTGTCCACTATCACCATCCTTTTCTAACATAGTGCAGAAAACTCTTGCTGGAGCAATAAGTCAAGAGAGGGAAATTAAAGGAATACAAATAGGAAAAAAATGAGTCAAATTATCCCTATTTGCGTATGATATAGCAAGATACATAAGAGATCCCAAAACTTCCACCAGAGAACTTCTAGAAACAATCAGCAATTTCATCAAAGTGGCAGAGTGCTAAACCAACTTACAAAAATCAGTAGCCTATTTTCACCATCAAAAAATACATTGAGAAAGAGATCATGGACTCACCTCTATTTGTGGAAGCCATCAGAGACAATAAAATACCTTGGAACAAACTTAAACAAGAAGGAAACACTAGAAAATGGAAAGATAGCCCATGTTCATGGATTGATAGAATTAATATTGTGAAAATGACCATCCTACCAAAACCAATTTACAAATTCAGTTCAATACCAATCAAAATTTCCACAACTTTCTTAAAAAAAATAGGGAAAAAAACTAAAATTATATATGAAAAAATAAAAGACCTTGTGTAGCCAGAGCAATACTGAACAAAAGGAAGACTACCAGAAGGATGTTATTCTAGATTTCAAAATCTATTGTAAGGCTATAGTAATAAAAACAATATGGTGCTGGCATGAAAAAAAAAAACAGACATGTAGACTAGTAGAATAAAATAGAAGACCCAAATATGTATATGTGTAATTACAGCCATCTAATATTTCACAAAGAAGCAAGAAACATATATTGAAGAAAAGACAGCATCTTCAACAAATGATGCTGTGGAAATTGGATGTTTATATGGGAAAAATTTTAAACTATTATTTTCTTGAGACAGTCTCACAATATTGCTCTGGTTGGCCGGGAATTCACTATATAGACCAAACTGGCCTCTTATTAACATAGATCTGCATTGATTCTGACTCTCAAGTGCTGGAATTAATGGTATCCATCACTATGCCCAGCTCAAATCATCTTGCAAATGTACTATTGAAGTCAAATATTTATAGGAGAACTACAGTGTATTTCAACCATTTTTTTTTTCAAATACTGTCTTTGCCTTCACTCTCTCTCCTCTCACTTTCATGTGTTGCCACCTTCTAGGTCCTCTAGGCTCTTCCTTTACACCTTTCAACTCTTTGCATCTCTGGGATTCATTCTTTGCTTTTTCTTTTCATCTTCATATTTTTTTTATTACTGTTGCTTCGAGCCAGACTCACAGCCCATAAAACGCAGGCTGCCTTGAAACGGTGATCTTACACCTTCTACCTCTGGACTGACAGAATTTACAGGCATGTGCCACCAGACCCACTTTCTCATTGGAACTTATACTCCCCTTCTTCTACTTTTGTGGGTAAACCGTTGTTTAGTTCAGACACTGCGTTTAATTTTGGTAACTCTATTTTTCATGTACAGACATTTTACTTTGCTCCTTTTTCCAGTTCTGTTAGACCAAGTTTTAAAGTCTCTTGTGCTCTCAAAGTAGAGTTAGCATAGATATTTATAATTAGTATCCAATGATTTCAGTGCATGAAAACTTCATAGACCTATTTCCCCTTATTCCTTTCATTTTCTCCCCAGGATTTTCTGTTCCCTGTATACTTGATTTTATATTTTTTTTCTATACACTTTTCACTTTCTGTGAAATATATCTGAAAACTACCTGAGTTTATTTCTTTGGATGAAATCCACAGGCATTGTCAGTCTAGAACTACCTTACTTAAATCAAAGTTACTTGAGTTTTTCTAGTCTTCACAAAAGTGTGAGGACTTATTCCTCGGAAAGCGGAGCCTGTGGCCACAAGTTTCCCAAGAGCAATCATATTCCTTTCCTCCTTCTCCCTCCCTGTCCAGTTCTAAGGTAACCTTTCCAGCAGTTTCTTTCTACCTCTCCTTTTTCTTTGACAGTCAGCACTTTGCAATGGCTAGAAATGCAATCAGTCTCTGACTAGATTTTTCTGCTTGAGTTGACTCTGAGCCTTAAGTTAAGATCCTTTACTCAGGGAGGCCACCAAAACTTGTGTTTAATTTTCTCACATTAAAGAATGCCTCTGGGAGGAGGAGCTTCAGGGCTTAGCATACTTTGAGTTTTCACTTTTTCTTAAATTTGACCTGAAATTCCTTAAAATATTTGAAATTCTTTAATGTTTTAAGGAATATGTGTTATAATATATTTACTGTTTAGAAGTTTTCACCAGATGAAATTTATCCAAATAATCTAGTCAACCATTATCAAAGCAGAAACTATATTTCTTCAGAAACATTGATTAGCCCAGGTAGCAAAGTAAAGAAATGGACATTTTATTGAATCTAGGACTACAGTTTTGCCAAGTGGAGTTAACAGAAAGATTAGTCAAGTCGGTTACTATATTAGTGAAGCAGGGCTTGAAGCTTCGAATTATAAAATTTGAGAAAAATGTAGAGATCATAGAAACTGTGAGAAGTATTTGAAGCGTTGAAAGCACAGATAAATAGAACAGGTGTCTCCACTAGGTTAAAGAGCTGATACATTATGAAAGGGTCAGGACAGAAACAGGAAGTCGTGATTAAAAAGGGGAAATCCCTAGTTGTATGATTTTCAAGATGGTGACGTTTTTTTGAGACTACAGAAATAGGCCGTTGCAGTCGAGTGGTTGAATTTATTCTGAAAAACAAAAAGTGGAAAAAAATGAGATTTTTTAAGTTAGTCAAAGCAAACCAGAGCCAAAAATGGAACCCAAAATCATGAGTCAAATGTAGAGTCTTCAGGGAGCAAACAAGAGTGGGTATTCCACATGTTGAGTTCAAGAAGAACATGAGGGGAAAAGTTAAGCCAGGTGTCATTTGCCTCAGGAGAGTGAAACAATTTGCATGACAGGGAAAGAATGGTCCTCTGGTGTAACTTTCAGGAATAAAATGATGCAAATTTTATGTTGAATTCTGAGAAGTACAGAAGGAGGAGAATTGTGACAAGATGAATGTGAAGAACAGCCAAATGAAACCTCGCTATTCACAGAGTGATGCGTGGTCTCCATCATTCTCTGTGGCTCTCAGGAGGAACTGAAGACTTACCTTGCCTTCTCTGAGATTTAAATAAAAGATATGAAAGTATTATAGGAAAACTTAGACAATTTAACATCAAAGATTTTGCCTTACCAGGCAACTGTTAAATATTCTTCAACATTTATGGATCTCTGGCAAATGTGATATGGAAAAGGTAATTTAGAGCAATTTGCTTGTGGTACAGTATACTGTATATCCTGAATACCAACTAAAGATGCTCAAAGTATTTCTACTGAAATACTCAAGGAACATGAGATCAGTACAGAAACAATACAAAACTCATAAGTAAGCAAGCATTTAGAGATCCCATGAGGATAAAACAAACGAATCAGACCTACAATAGCTTTGAGTTCTAGAATTAACAGTACAGAATTGGAAGTAAGCATTCCTGATATGTTTAAAGAATCAAAAGACAGGCTGATAGATTGTTCAGTGGTTAAGCACACTTGGTGCTCTTTCAGAAAACCTGAGTACAGTTCCCAGCACCTATATGGTAGCTCACAACCATCTATAAATTCCAGGAAACCCAGGGACCTCTTTCTGACCTCTGCAAACACAGGAACAGGCACACACACGGTACACATGCATACATGTAAGCAAAACACTCATACACATAAAAAAACCCTCACATCTAAAGTAAATACAAATACTACAGATCACCAAAGATCAAAAGAAGGTCATAAGAACACACGGAAAGCTGCATCAGGGTCAAGACATTTCCTACAAGGACAAATTGTGGTGATATATTGTGTTCCCTAATATATTGTGCACCCTAATAAAGCTTATCTGAGGATCAGAGGAAAAAACCAGCCACTATATTAAACATAGAAGTCAGACAATGGTAGCACATGGCCTTTTATCCTAGCATTTGGGAGGCAGAGATCCATCCGGATCTCTATGAGTTCATGGCTACATTGGGAACAGAGCCAGGCATGGTGGCACATGCCTTTCATCCCAACACTAACCATAGAGGTCTGGAGGTCTGCACAGACAGACAGGAAGTGATGTATCTGGGCAGAGAGAGGAAGTGAGATGGCAGGACAGAAAGGCATATAGGCATGGGTAGACAGGAAGTAGCTCTCTTTGGAAGCTGAGGAGTTGGTGAGGCTGTGGCTTGTCCTATTCCTCTGATCTCTTGGTTTTCACCTCAATATCTTGCCCTAGATTTTTCTAGGAAAGACAATTCCTTTGTCTACTCTTGCCTACAATTTGTGGGTCTTAGAGCAGCTTTTGTAACTATTCACCTCGGCTCTCTTAGTACCAAAGCATCACCCTCATTGTATTCTAATAAAACTTTACTTAAAACAAGAAGTGAAGCAAATTTTTTTATGAGTCCAAGCTTGCTAATCTTTAAAGTACTGAAGCTTCTCAACAACAAAAGAAAAGGTTTTCTGAACCTTTTCAGAAAGCCCGCCTCTGCCCCAAGTGCTGGGATCAAAGGGGTATGCCACCACCACTCAGCGAACTTTTCTTCTAAAAGACTCAAGTGCATGTCTCCTCTCTTCTTCCCTTCCCCAATCCCTCATAGCCCACCCAACCCAACTAACTCATTTTCCACTGACAGTATGAGAGATCCTAATTGGTCTAAATCACTGAACCTAAACCACAAGGCAGCCTGCTAAGAAAGGTAGTACAATGGATACCAGGTTTTACCAATTGGAAAATTTCCCCTATTTCTCCAAGATCCAACCCTATTACAGTTTTCCCATATAAAATATTAACAAAATAGTTAAACAAATCTCACAGGGGACATCTAGGATCCATTTTAACTTTTCCAGCCTTTACCATCCTCACAAGCCAAGGTCAAAGAAAGTATGGTCTGTGGATACAGGTATATGTGGCCTATCATTTTCATGGTGACTCTCGACTTCACATCGAATGTGTCAACTGATTGACCCATTCACAGACGAAGGACCATTGCCACAGACTTCTGTGACTCCTATAAACTGTGAGGCCAAAGAAGAGTCTATTTCTTAGAATGAAGCTGAATTCTATGTCAGATGACCAACAAAGGATGTTTCTGAGGAACCCTTTCATTGGGGTACTCAAGACAGCCATTACACATAAAAAGGACCTCCACAAAACTACATAGGCTGTGGGTGTGGGAACAAAAATTTGTATTGCAAATTGCAGTACACCATCACCAGCATGTGTATAGGCAGAGTTCCTGGGAGTTTATCTTACCATTAATCATTGTTACTAATTGCTGACAGTTAACCTGCCCAAAACAATTCAAGCAAAGCCACCATCCCATGAAACATGTTGTCTCCACTCATAATGAATTCTCTGTCCTTCTAGTAACAGAATCTGTAGCTGTTCTCTTACACTTTTCCAATGTTCTTTCATAGAAACCCTGATTGAATGACCCCATGACCTTTTTCTGTGTTCAGGGTTAGAGGCAGAATTCCAGAATCAAACATTCACATCCTTAGAGTATTTACTTTCCAAGAGTGCTTAGAAGTAGGTGTTTCTACACTAGTTCAAGGTTGGCCACTGGGCCAGGCTTAGTCCACATCACATCCTGCCCTTTGTCCGTTAGGGTACAGGTCATCTCGAAAGAATCCTAGGGAAAAAAAAACAAAAAACAAAAACAAAAACAAAAAATCTTTGATTGCTGTAGTACCACTGGAATTAGAAACAGGCCTAGTTCATCTTAACTTAGTCCCTGAACACAGTGGGCTTTTTCTAACTTTATATCCATGATTTCCATCTCATTCAACACAGTCATTGAAGAAACTGCTGTTCTGTTATTTAAGCACTCATGCAAAAACCAAGCAAACAAACACCAAATCCTACATTCTTTCCTCCTCCCCCCATCCTTTCCAGTATTTTGCAATATTTTGGATATTCTTTAATAACTTGTAGAAACAGTGATTGTCCTGGTGGTTTTTTGGTTTTTTGTTTGTTTGTTTGTTTGTTTTGTGTTTTTTTGTTGTTGCTGTTGTTGTTGTTTTTTGTCAACTTGACATAAGCTAGGGTCATTTGAGAAGAACCTCAATTGGGATAATGGCCCCACCAAAATGACATTTAGGCAAGCCTGTGGAGCATTTTCTTGATGAATGATTGATATGAGAAGGCTCAGCCCACAAAGGGCAGTACCACCTCTTGGCAGGTGGTCCTGGGTTGTATAAAAAGTCAGGTTGACCAAGGCATGAAGAAGAAGCCAGTAAGTGGTGATCCTCTATGGTCTCTGCTTTAGCACTTGCCGTGAGTCCCTGCCCTGACTTTCCTTGGTGACGA
Source organism: Peromyscus eremicus (assembly GCF_949786415.1). Classification (NCBI taxonomy): domain Eukaryota; kingdom Metazoa; phylum Chordata; class Mammalia; order Rodentia; family Cricetidae; genus Peromyscus; species Peromyscus eremicus. The sequence goes on along the minus strand of NC_081429.1, from coordinate 13,884,707 downwards.
AGTGTCATCTGAGAATGGTAAGTTAAAACAAACCCTGTCCTCATGTTGCTTTTGGTCATGGTGTTTATCACAGCTGTAGAAACCCTCACTGAGGCAGCTATCCTTAACATTAGGAAAAGGAGAAAGTCCCATAGACAGTTGCATAGCTCATTCTTCTTAGAAACAAGACTCACCACATAAATACATTGTCCAAGATGGCAGTGTCAGTCTCAGTGATAACATTTTCCTATCATCCCACTCAGATCCTAAAATTGGACTTTCTATATCCCCTTCAATTTTGGGAGGCCTGTACATTTTTCTTCTCCTGAAAACTCTGCTGATTGTGTCATTTGCCTGCATCCTTACAGAAGAAAAAAAAAAAAAGCATGTTTTTTTTTTTTTTAAATGTAGGACTGGTAGTAGCTGACAATTAACTATTCATTGTCGATTGACCTTCATTTGACCTTGAAGTGACAGTGTCTCTTGATGTGAGGACATCAAGATGATGGAACAGCAGATGCTGCCAAATGAAAAATTTGCTGCGATGAGCTTTTTATGAAATATTGAGGCTAAGCAGAGAAACCGTTCCTCTGACAAAAATACTCCCCGTCACTCCCCGCATTAAATCACAGTGTGGAGGCTGCTGGCTCTGGCTTGCTGTGCCAATGACACCCTGAATGTGCTTAGCTGGGAAACATCCAAATTCAAGAGATGACCTTTACATCACAGAACCTATGAGATCTTCTTCATTCCCCTTAGGTTTTGGAAGCACGGTATAGGCTTTGCTTTTGTGGGTTTTCAAAATCAGACATTATCCAAGAGTCTCATTTGTAAGAAAGAAAAAAAAAATCATTCTGTACTGCAAAGGAAGAAGAAAACGTCCTCACTAACACTTGAGAGTGCATTGCGTTCTCTCTCTTGCCCTGCAGTCCTGCACATCACCCATCCTCCCATGAGTGGGGAATCTCAGATCAACATGTGTACAAGAAAACAGAGTTTTATTCCGTTAACCCTTCTGGTTGGTGAAGTGCTCAGTGAGATCGACCTAGCTTAAGTTCAGAGAAAGGAAAGGGGGTCTTGAATAGAAAGGCTGCATGGGGGACAGGCTCTCATCCAGTCACCTGGCTGAGACACTGCATGTCGGATGGCATTTGAGCAGCCAGGAGGGACACACTCACTATTCTGCTGAGAGACTCCAAGAGCAAGCAACCCTTCCACAGGGGGAGGCCAAAGGGGCATGCTACATCCCCATATGCATTCAGAATGCTAAGGGTGGCCGCAGAGTCCGGGATAGTGGAAAGAGACATATGGTTCCACCACAGTTCAAAAGCCTTGCATAGTCACACCATGGTAACCTTGTGTGCTGCTGACTGCATGGCCTAGCCACAGTCCGAGAGCACTGCCTGGCCATACCATGGTAACCTTTTGTTTCACTGACTGCAATAGTCCACTGTTCTATTCCTGGCATGATCCTCAGTACTGGCTGGGATTCATTTCTCTCTATTCAGCTTGAATTGTAGACACATAATAAAATGCACAGTGACAAGATTTCCCGAGGCTTTCAGGTGCATTCAGCCTGGCAGGCTATGGATTGCTACGTTCCTATATCCAAAAGTTAAATGAAGGTACATACTGCTTCCAGATTCTAGTTGGAAACCAAATATATACTGTCTAGTGTTTCCCATTTAGGAGACAATTAAGGATCACTTGACTCATTTATACAACAAAATACTTTCAGGGTAATAATTCTGTCCAGGCACTGTGCTCAGCTCAGGTTGATACAAATACAGATGGGACATAGCCTGGGGAGCTTGCAGGAGAAGCACACAGGCACTGTAATGTGGTCTACTGTGGTCAGCACACGATTAGACTGACCGCAGAGTCCTTAGAGTGAGAGCATTTAATGAGTCAGACATGACTGAGAAGACATCGTAGAGAAACTGATGCCTAGAGGAAGGGAGGGAGATGGATCAGGACATTCCAAGGGAGAACTATAAGCAAAGGTAAAATACCATGAAAGCAGAACACTGAGTCACTGGGGTGGGGTGGGGCAGAACATATTCTCTCTCTCTCTCTCTCTCTCTCTCTCTCTCTCTCTCTCTCTCTCTCTCTCTCTCTCTCTCTCTCTCCTCTCCTCTCCTGTCCTCTCCTGTCCTCTCCTCTCCTCTCCCTTCTTCTTTTCCTCTCTCTCACCCATGTATGTATATACCTGTATGTGTATATGTGTGTGTGTAAGAGAGAGAGGCAGAACACTCTGTGTATGATGTGTGTCTTGCTAGAACATAAAATGTGTGCATGTTAAGAGTAGCAGTTCATTATTATGGAGCAATGTAGTGGAGGACGGGGCAGGCTCTGTGCATTGTGCTGAAGAGCTCCATGCTGCAGTTTCTAACGAGCCTCTGAAGACTGAGCAAGACAGATAAATAGTCAATTTCCTATGCCACACCATCCAGACTTTGCCTAAGAAAAAGTCTTCCTGGGCTCACGGTTCGCCTGGGTGGGTCACAGCCATATACCACAGCTCAGCTTTCCTCTGGTAAGGGTAGAAAACCTTTTCTTCCACTAGTAGAGAGAGAGAGAGAGAGAGAGAGAGAGAGAGAGAGAGAGAGAGAGAGAGAGAGAGAGAGAGAGAGAGAGAGAGAACTGTTTACCTGGATATGTTCTTGTACATTTTCAGTTCCCATCTCACTTCTCAGTTTTAAAGAGAGCCGAGAAAACAGGGATCTACACCCTATCACTTTCCCATACCCTTTTACGGAATCTCAACATCACTTCTGGAAAGCAGTGCGAGGGGGTGGTGGCTGAAACAGGCAGTCTGTGTCTTCCCACTCCTGGCGCGGTATCTCATGGCATTATAATTACTGCTTACTTTTTAGCTTCCTCCACTGGAACATAAACTTCTCGCAGCACTGTGACGGTTGCCCCAGTGCCCCTAGTCCTTAAACAGTACCCAGGGACTTGCAGTTCTTCAATTTCTATCAGCTGAATACATGAACAGCCATTATCTCCAAACTGCAAAACTGAATGACAGTTCAGGATTCACTATGCCCCAGGCATTCTGAGAGCTCTCACTGAGATAGTCCTGATCTACAGGCTATACCTGTTCTACACCTGAGACTATTAAAGCCCTAAGACAATATATTTGTTTTCCAGGAAGAGCTGTGATCCTAGGCATGTGTCCCTGAATAATGAGTGCTTAAAAATAATACCTTTAATCAAGGGAACAGAAAATTCTGCATGGCTGCTTCAAGAGAGATCGTGGAAACGTGGACCCTATTTACAAGAAGTCAGTGCACGCTTGAAAGGAGGCATCAATGGTGATGTCAGCTGACATGGGTTGGGTTACTGTTGAATCAAATGTTACAGATAGTTGGCTCTCATCCCTCTCTTCCTGTTGATGGCACTCCATCACAGTTTTTGCCAAGGTGCTCAGGTCACCGGAAATACTTCATTGCAAAACAGAACGTCTATCAAGGTCAGAAGTCTCAGGTCAGGCCAACATGCCTGAGACCCAGCATCTGGGCTGGGACACAGAGGAAGGTCTCAGTTATGGAGAGTCAGGCCCTGTGGAGTACAAAGGGCACAGTAAACTTTTGGCATAAATTAAACAATAATTGGTTTCACTTGAAATCTACTATAGGGCAGCTGACCTCTGGCATAGCAAAGTAGACACTTGGTTGATTGACTCCTGGTGAAAGTGGAAAATCGCTCTTGAAAAACAACCATTTAAAGTCTGAGGGAGTGGGGGGTGGCGGAGTGGGGGTGGGGGAGTAGGGGTGGTAGCTCAGGCTTTAATCCCAGCCAGGTGTGGAGGCAGAGGCAGGTGGTGCTCTGTGAGTTCAAGGTCAGCCTGGTCTACGTGGCAGTTTCCAGGCCAGCCAAGTCTACGAAGAGAAACCCTGTCTCAAAAATAAATAAATAATTAAATAGATAAATAATAAGTAAATAAATGTCTGTGGACATAGTCATTGGGTATATTAAATTTCTCTAAAGGAACAGAACTGATAACAAATATGCATACTTATTGTATGAGGTTTATTAGAGTGGCTTATAAACTGTCATCTCAGTAGTCCAATAATGGCTGTCTCCCAGTAGAAAGACCAAGAATCCAATCATTGCTCAGTCAACTAGACTGGCTGACTCAGCAGTCCCAGTCTGGTGCTGGAGTCCCAAAGGATTCCTAGAAAGCTGCTGATCTTCAGTCTATGTTGGAATCCTGAAGAAGTTCTAATACCAGAAAAGGAATAATGCCTCAGCAGCAGAGTAGATGAACTTGTTAGGGAGAGTGAAGGCAAGCAGGCAAAAACTAAAAGCTTCCTTCTTCCGTGTCCTTTCATATGGGCTGCCACCAGAAGGTGTGGCCAAGAAATACTTGTTTAAGAAAAAAAAAAAATTCATGAAAACTCTGTCAAAGTGAAAACTGTAGACTATGAACCAAGACCACTCTCTGCAACAAGGTAAAGATACTTGGCACAGATGCTCCAGCCACAAACATAGTCTCTTCTCTCAGCTCCAGGCAAATGATTTTCTTTCTAGGGGAACAGTATGTCAGTCTTGCCCATCCTGCCCCAGGAGGACGCTCAGTCCCATGTGTGGGCAGTGGAGGAATCAGCGTGTCCTTTTAGGGTGCTCTCATCTGTGAAAGAGTACAGCAGACCAGAAATTCTGGGACATTTTGGTGGTGGTTCCATTCCAGAAGAGGCAGCACTGTTGTCCCGATTCATATGAAGTTCTAAACTCCTGGAACACAGTTGTCAAAGAGAACTATGCTATGTGTCCCTGTCTTTAGCGCACCATCTGGAGATCAGATACTTTGTGGGAGGCAGCTGGGATGAGGAGCAGCAGGCTTTAAAATTAACTTGGTCTCTTCTTGAAAGCACTGACTTCAGTCATCATGAACCATGGGGAAGTTCAAGCCTCAAGGCTCCTTCATTTCTGCTGTGAAAGTGACAGCAGAGATGGGCTAGAGGGAGATCAGTGGGTGTAATGCAGCAGTCTTAGATAATGAGAGTTCAGATTGGGAAGAAGTATGGAAGGGAAAAAGAAAAGGGAACAAGACTCAGGTGCATGCATGTTTCAACTCAAATCTGGGCTTCTATTTTCCTGGAACAATGATTGGCTCAGAGATTGGGTAATCAATAAATAGGATGAGAGCATTTTTAGAGAAACCTCAGACAGACAGACCGTAATAGAGAAAAAGAAATCTTCTTTTCCTCTTAGATTTGAACATAAAAGACTTAGGTCTGGAGCTGCCAACCTTTGATCATATGAAGGAACCTAAACCTACCGCCACCCTGAAGCCCCAAGTTGGGGGTCTAGCAGATCCTGTTCTTAAGCATTCACATTGTGCACCAGGCACATGTGAAATGTGTCTTGCCCTGTGTACCAATTTCATTTTCATTTCAGTGGCTTCCAACTTTCTAAAATGCTGTATGGAATGTGACAACAGAAATGGCTATTTCTGCATCTTGTATTGAGTCACAAAGCAAGATATTCTCTCTGCTGGCAGGGTCAATAATACTGAAAGGATCCTTGTCTCATAACCATTTCACTCAGTATTTGAAAATCATTATTTGTCTCAGTAAATAAGCCACTCTTATTGCTGAGAAACAAGTGAAATCCCAAATTACGTCTTTGCTATTTTACTGATTGAAACTATCACCCAACATTCATGACCAAGGTTATCAGAACCTAGAGAGTGGGGCTACCTTAATGTAAAGGCAGAAGTCCAAGTCTGAGACTGCAGTTAAATCCAGCACACAAAGCAGTGTAGGAAACAAGAAGACAAGGACTTGGAATCAAGAGCAGCCTGGGGAAGCCTAGGCTCGGTTTAGGACCCAGACTAGATAGAGAGGAAGGTGACTCTCAGATTAACATTCAGGTCTGCTTTTTCTGCCTTCCCCATTACTAATTCTCTGACCTATCACCTAACACCTTCACCTTGTTGACTCATTCTAGACACAGTGGCCTCCTAACTTGTCTTTAAGAACACGACTTTCTACAATGTTGCTAGTACCCATCCTTTACAAGTGCTTTGAGTCTCTTGGTTTGATTGCTCTCTTTCATAGATGGAAGCTCTATAAGGGACTAGGCTTGGGTTTTACGTTGCTGTATCTTTGATTCCTCATGTAATCAAGAACATTGATTATGATTATAAATGAATGCATGACCCGAGATTATTGGGCAACTAAATCGTAAGGCTACTTGAGTATTGTTCCTCTTGTGATCAGTGCTCAATAAGAATGAGCCTCTTAAGCATACCACACTCTGCTGTTTGCTCATCCTCTTCCATTCAAGCAGCATTGCTTTCAGCTTGCAGACATTCAACTCCTGCTAAAATAACCAAGTACAAGATGAATATGTTTAAGATATAACTCACATTAGAGATCACTGCATTTTTACTCGTATTCAGTAAGTGTTTGCTGAGTGAGTGCTATGTGTGTTTATGGTAGCATTGTGCTGGGGGAGCTTGCTGAGATAAAATATTAGGATGATATGCACGCTGACTAATGAAATTTGCAACTTCATTTATAGTGTCACAAATACTACTGGAAATTTAAAAGACTTTAAAAGTCAAGGAAATCTGTTGGAAGTTTAAAAGACTTTAGAAGTCAAAGAAATATAATTATGTGAAATCAAATCAAAGGTTGTGAGGGCTGCATTTGATTTAAAAAGAAAAAAAAGGTTTGAAGGTCTTATCCCCACTCCAGTGATAAGCTAGAGCTAGCTTGTGCCAGCAGCCCGGGAAGTTGCTTGATTTTTTCAGGGTTTCCAAGAGCCAGATGAAAAACACAAATCAATATTTAAAACTTAAATGATTTCAACTTACATTACATAAATTAAAGCAAGGCAAAAAAACCCACAAATCCATTAATTCTTTGTTTTATCACATATCACTGCTATTTTACTATTGTTTGTTTAAGTCTGTTATTATGATGAGAATAAGTAATGGTGGACTTGTAACCATCTCTCCTCAGACCCAGTGATATCACATTAGTAGTCTGAAGTCAGCCAGTGAAGGAAGGATCAACACCCTTGAAATCAGCAAGAACTGAGAAACAGGCTTGGCTTGCTATTTTCCTGCAGTTTACTGAAACTTAAGAGAATGGGGAACTGTCAGCAGTGTTTGCTGGGGAACATTTAACTAGGCAAAGATGTGTTACATTTGTTTATGCAGCATTTAACTGTGCAAAGATATGTTGCCTTTGTTGTACCTTGCCTGCCTAAGGCACCTGATTATCTAATAAAGAGCTGAATAGCCAATAGCTAGGCAGGAGAGGGATAGGTGGGGCTGGTGGGCAGAGAGAATAAGTAGGAGGAGGAATCTAGGCTAGAGATGAGAAAATGAGGGAGAAAGAAGGAAGCACTAGGGGCCAGACAGGCAGACATGGAGGAAGCAGGAAAGTAGGACATACAGAATGAAAGAAAGGTAAAAGGCCCCAAGGCAAAATGTAGATGAAGAGAAACAGAATAACTTAATTTTAAAAAGCTAGCTAGAAATAAGCTAAACTAAAGGCCAAGCATCCATACCTAATAATATACTTGATGAAAGTAACCTAAGGAGGTAAGAATGAATTCAGGCTCACAGCTTGAGGGCGCAATCCATTCTAGCAGGTAGGTCATGGCAGGAGTGTGAGGCAGCTGGTCACACTGCATAGGCAGTCAAGAAACAGAGAGAGATGAACACCGGGCTCAGCTTTCTCTCTCCTTTCTATTCTAGGACCCATGCGATGATGCCCACTAACCCCTGCCCATTCAGGAAGGGTCTTCCCTCCTCAGCTAAACCTTTCTGGAAACATCCTCCCAAACAAACCCAGAGACATATTTCCATGGTGATTGAAGGTTCCCGGTTACACTGAGTATTTCAAAACTATTACTTACACTAGAAATTGAGTCACTCAAATCATTTAGAAGTGAGTGACATTCTAAAATATACCTTTGCTGTTTTACTGATTGGAAATAGCAACTAACATTCAGGTCATTCTTACAACTGTTCATTAATTGTAATCATAGTTTGACCAGGGGGTACAAATGGTTCACCAAAAAAAGAAAAAAAAATCAACCATGAAAGTATTATAACTATACAGAATTTATAATTATAATCAAAGTTGCTGAATATTTAATTACTTATGGCATGCATGTACTCTTCATATTAGTTTAAATTGATATATACTATATGTAAATTTTTTCATATTTTCTTTTCAGCAAATTGACTTCTAAGTGTCTTTAACATCCTATGGCTTAACTCTCTCCTCTCATCTACATGATATCTTGCAAGTTCAATCACTTTAAAACCTGACTTGGCAGGACATTTCCAGGTGGGAGGTTGTTTTATAATGCATATCTGAATCCTCCCAGAACTTCATAAAGAGAGCAAGTAGTTTAGAGTGACATATATTCCACCCTGCTGAATATAACTACACTGACTTAAGTGATATGTTAATGAATGTGGATATGCTAGCATGCCTTTTTGTTTAGCTCTGTAGTGGGGCAGTGCGCATCCCTTCCTTTGGTAAACCACAATAGCTATAAAAATAAGTGAATAGCCTATGATTTCCTTATAAGCCATATTTTTACACCCCTGCGATTGAGGTGTGTGCTACTCTACATAGTGGCATCATAAGCACACGATGGTCGGTGTTCAAATCAACAAGTGACTCTGGCTTAGCTTTTCCAGCAACAGTTCTCACAGGACACAAAATAGAACTTGCTGACTATTGAACGTAAGAAAACATAGCAATACACCTTTTACGGGGCTTCAAACACCTATTTTACTCAAAGCTCATGTGTCATTAAAAGATATAGATAGATAAATAGATAGATAGATTATAGATTATATAAACATCACAAACTATTTTATTATTATATAATAAGACAACATTTGCTCTAGAAATGGTGGTATATGCCTTTGATTCCAGCAGTCAGGAGGGAGAGGCAGAAGAATCACTGTGAGTTTGAGGCTAATCTGGTCTACATAGAAGCTCCAAGACAGTCAGGAATACATAGAGAGACCCTACCTCAAAACAAACAAACAGGGAGAGCATTTGCTTTTTAAATTGTTTTAGAATAAAGTGACATGAGACATAGCTGTTCAATCTTCTAATATTTTCAAACAAAACTAATATTTTGTGGCCTGGTTTACTGTGGATCTTCTTGTTAACATTCCAGGTATGTGTTATGATGCTACCTTCTTGGTGACCCACATCCTGGCAATCTTAAGGCAGTTGTTCTACAGACATTGAGAGATACCCTAAGAAATATGACTTCCTCACCACTTTGGTAAGACCTTGGTGGCACACTGATCACACCTTTTGTATCAGTCCAAACAACTTGTTAGTAATAATCATAGATGAATGGGTCAGTGCAGTGCAACAAGGTGGCAGGTTAGAATGAACACAGGTGGCTTGCTGAATTCCCTCTTCTTTGTTTGTTTGTTTGGGTTTTTTTTTGGTTAAATATCTTTATTTTATAATTAACTTAATTTCACATATCAGCCACGGATTCCCCCGTCCTCCCTCCTCCCACCCCCCCAGCCCTCCCCCCAACCCACCCCCCATTCCCACCTCTTCCAAGGCAAGGTATCCCCTGGGGAGTCAGCCCAGTGCTGTAGACTCAGCCAAGGCAGATCCAGTCCCCTCCTCCCTACTCCAAGGCTGAGCAAAGTGTCTCAGCATAGGCCCCAGGCTCCAAAAAAGCCAGCCCATGCACCAAGGACAGGTCCTGGCTCCACTGCCTGGGGGCCTCCCAAACAGTTCAAGCTAATCAACTGTCTCACTTATCCAGAGGTCCTAGTCCAGTTCTATGGAGGCTCCTTAGCCATTGGTTCACAGTTTATGTGTTCCCACTAGTTTGGCTATTTGTCCCTGTGCTTTATCCAATCATGGTCTCAATATCTCTCGCTCATACAATCCCTCCTCTCTCTCGACAATTGGACTCCCATAGCTCCACCTGGGGCTGAATTCCTTTAAAAGAAATTTTCCAGCTTGGTTTTTCTGAAAAAGAGCCCTTTTCCTGGAAAGCATTATGTGTCTGCAGTTTTATTTTCTCCACCATTTTGACAAAGCCTGTGTGTGCTAGACTTCTGGGCACCAAGAATACAATATCTTTCCAGGATTTTTGTTTCTGCCCAATGTGTTTTAGGGATGGAGTTGGCTCTGGAATTTCTCTTCATCTGTGTATCCATGATGTCTACTGGCTGAAAGTAGGAAATTAAGTCAACCAGCTGATTGTTTTATTTAAACAACCCAAATAGTTTGGGCAGATTTCCTCCTCTTTGCCTTGGCTGACTGGGAACCAGTTCAATAAGGACTTTTCAGACTGTGAGACTGAGGGTTATGAAACTGATTGGCTTTCATGTGAGCATGGAAGTCCAGCTAAAATTGGACTATATGTTACAAACAATACTCAAAAGCTCCATGAAATGACTACCATGAACAGCGCAACACGGAGAAAGGGCAGCAGTTTCAAAGTCAGCTCTTTCTCTTGTGTTCCTCACAGGCTTTAAAGGGCCCGACTGTACTCACTTTTCCTGGTAGCTCTTGATCATCAATAAGATGGTGTAGCCAGCTGTGGTAGCAAACACCTTTAATCCCGGTACTCGGTAGATAGAGGTAGGCAGATAACTGTGAGTTCAAAGCTCACCAGGGCTACATAGTGAAGCCCTGTCCGAAGAAGAAGAAAAATAAAAAAGAAAGAGAGAAAGCGAGAAAAAGGAAGGAAGGAAGAAAGGGAGGGAGGGAGGGAGGGAGGAAGGAAGGGGGAAAGAAAAATGATGGTGGTCTAATTAAGAAGGCTATCAACTTCATCTACTCACTATAGGTGCCCAAATCTGTTTTCACTCACAGTCCTCCAAATAGTATGGGTATCCATTGCTACCCTGGAATTAATTTTTAATTTAGACTTTTAAAAAATTGGGAAAAAAAAAACATTGAGAAAAGAAAATAAACTTCATTGAGAAATAAGAAAACCATGATGGGCCGGGTAGTGGTGGCGCACGCCTTTAATCTCAGCACTCGGGAGGCAGAGCCAGGTGGATCTCTGTGAGTTCAAGGCCAGCCTGGTCTACAGAGAAACCTTGTCTCAAAAAACAAAACAAAACAAACAAACAAAAAAAGAAAACCATGATGATGATGATAATGATGATGATGATTGCAGCAGGGATGATGGTCATGATGGTGGATGCAATGCCTAATTTCATGAATCAACATGACTAGATCCCAAGGTGCCTGGGTATTCGATCAAATATTAATCTGAGTGTTTCTGCCAAGGTATTTTTTTTATCATTTAGATAAGCAGACCTCATAAAGTGGGTGACCCTCCATATTAGGAGTGTGTAACACGAATTGCTAAATAGTCTTATAATAAAAACCCTGGAGCCTGACATTGGGGTAAAAACTGGAAGATCAAAGAAGCAGAGCAAGCCATAGCTACCACCTCTTACCTCAGCAGCTCCTCAGCCTGAAAGAGCTCCAGCCAACAGGCCTCAAGCAGAATGAGCTTCCTCAGCTGAAAGCCTTTAGTTCCTGTCTCCTCACACCTTCTATACCTTTCTCCACCTACCATATCATTTTCTGTCTCAAATTTCCTAGTGCTAGGATTAAAGGTGTGTGACTCCCAAGTATTGGGATTAAAGGTGTGTGCCACCACTGCCTGGCTCTGTTTCTCTCTTAGACTGAGTCAATCTCATGTAGTCCAGGATAGCTTTGAACTCACAGAGATCCAGACAGATCTCTGCCTCCAGAGTACTAGGATTAAAGGTGTGGGCCACCACTGCCTAGCCTCTATGTTTAGTCTAGTGGCTTGTTCTGTTCTCTGATCTTCAGGCAAAGTTTATTAGGGTACACAATACATCACCACAGGAGTGTGCCTCTTCTTTTGGCTGAAGGTCTACTTATAATAAAAGTATGCATCTGCTCAATGTAAGAGAGAGCACTCTTACCTGATCACCCTTGAACTGAGACATCTGTTCCTATTGGTTCTATGGCAGCTTCTAGCTAAAATCCTTTTTCTCCTCTAGAAAGAAATGGATTGCAAGAAGAACTAGATTGCAAGAAGAACTAGCCTGAATTGAGGACCTAAGTCTTGCCTCTTATTGCCTGTGTAACACTGGGTGAGAAACATCTCTGTTTCTGTTTCCCCATCAATTATATGGAAATATTTGTCATTAGTACTTTGAATTTAACAAGGTTGCAGAGTCAGATGGCATTGTCATTGTGACTTTGATTTATGATTTACATGCATTATATGCAAGGTAATGCAATGCCTCTCCAGCTTTAGTGTAGGAGAAGGGTTCTCCTGATGCTTTTGTTGTTAAGCACATATTCTCCCAGGTACCTTCTCAAGAGAGCATGAGTCAATAAGTCCAAGAGAGAAACAGGTCACTAGATTTTTCTACCATGCACCACAAGTGATCTAGATGCAAATTATCCACATAGTGTATTTTGAAAAATACTGATGCCAATCATTACCAAATCCAGAGGATGGGTCCAAATGAATATAAGGATTTCTTGACCCAACAAAAATACATATTCATATATTTTCTTATTCCTTATGATTAGCTGCTTTATTATCTTTATGATCATTCTAAAAGTAGAAATTGTTTTCAGACTACTAGCAGAGTACAAAATATTTATTGAAAGACTCAGAAACATTTATCAAGAGTCCCAGGAAGTTCCATAGGTTTTCATCTCATTTTAGTCCTTGGAAAAAATAAGTATATAGCTTTATTCTGAATGTAATGACTGAAAACTGAGGATCGGGGTTTGGAAAGCAAATTTCAAATCCCTCAAACCATTTGGAACAGAATTCAAGACTTTTTGGTCTCAGTATAAATCTATATATTTTCCATTTTTCATGATTGCCTTCTAGACAGATCCAAAGTTGGCTAGAGGGGAAAGAATTTGTAGAAGCTTTTAGGTTATAGAAGTGGCTGTTATAAGTACTGTTGAGTTTCAAGTTACAAATCAATACTTGCCCATTATCAGTGTTGCTACTACATATTCCTATAAGCAAATCACTAAAAATACCATCCCCACTGTATTTATCCCTCTTCTCCAGGCGCTAAAGTAGAGTGGAATGATGGCCATAGCCATCCCTAAGACAGTGCTCTCTACTAGAGATTTAGAGGAGACTGAGAGTGATAATATTCAAAATCGTCCTCTTTCCTGGAAATTCCAAACAGAAATCAATTCTATGTCAATAGTGGGGAATGTAAACAAGCAACTGAATATAAATGTGCTTTAAAAAACATTCCAGAAAATCCCTCTGGCAAATATAAATCTAAGCAATCTAAAAGCCTTACATTTGGTCAAAGACTACCTTGCTCATTATTCTTCTCGGGGGGGGGGGGTGGGGGGGTGGCGGGGCTGCATGCACACACACAAGTGTGTGTTGTAAATTAGTAAGAAATGAGACTGGATTATATAATTTTCTGACAAAAAATAAAGAAGTCTTAGGGAAAAAGAGAAAGACAACTTCTTCCTCAAAGCTATTTTATCTTAATACTGCAACTAAGACCTATAATAACTCCAAAACTCAGAGGTACATGATGACATAGGAGAAATCACACGTAAATATAAAAACAATAAAACCAAGATTTCAGTCCTGATGAACCTTGCTTCTACTTGAGGCATGCATACATAGTTTTATTTGCTCCTTCATGCCTGCTTGAAGCTGAGTGACTATACTACATTAGTAGAACAGCTTCCAGGAAACGAGGCAACATCATGAAAACAGAGAACACAGAAAAATGCTCTAAATACAGAAAAGAAAACTCTATGCTCCATGCTACATCCCACCAGTCATAAATCTTAAAATAATAATAATAATAATAATAATAATAAAGCTAGAACAGATGTGTGGCAGAGACCAAAAGACATTTTCTTTGCACTAATCTGAGCTGACAGCTGTGATTAGGGCTGACTCTGTAATACTCCTGTCACCGCATCTAGAAAAACAGCTTTTCAAATGTGGAAATGGGAATTAGAAAATATGAGAGGGAAGTTGCCGAGATACAAATTTGGCTGTTATCGGTGCTGAAGTCCATCACCTTTTAAACTCACAATCAATACTTTTCCATTATCGAGTTGGCCCCGAGGCATTTTTGTGTGGAAGAACTGAAAAGATCACTGCTATTGTGGCTGTTTCTGTTCACTAGATTGGCCACATTTTTGAAGGAACTCATACGGAATTTTGAAATCCTTGTACTGCAGATAAACTTTGGATTAACATATTTTAACGTGCAAATGCTCTGGTGACTCAAGGTGCGAAAGAATATAACGATAATGTTTTATTTTATGTTTTTAAATAGAACAGGCTTTACAGTCAGGTGGTCCAGGTTTATTTTCTGCTTTTCCTCACTCGGTGACCTTGGACAAACTACTTCATCTCTTTGAACCTTTATTTGCTCCTCTAAAAAACGACAGTGACGGCATCTACCAACTTCAAACACGTTGAGAATCCAGCATTACACTTGAGTGTACATGTGTGTATATCTGTACCGTGTGTATATAATGAGTATACACACACATGGTGGGGGGGGCATGCTTAAAACCATACCACGTCCTTCATATCTATTCTCAGAGCGTTAGGTAATATTGCTGTTAATTACTATGATGCATTGCAAAGCCACTGGTAAGCTATGCATATGAAACTCCCCACATAGGCATATGTGTTCAAAGACTTGGTTCTCCCACAGGTGGTGCTGTTTGGGAGGTTCTAGAAGCTTCACAAGGTGGAGCCTAGCTGGCAAAGCGTCTCCTGAGGAATAGGCCTTGAGGGGTGTAGCTCAGCCTGGCTTACAATTCCTATTTTTCTGCTGCTTCCTGTCCTGCCTAGTCCACCTGACACCCCTCCTGCAATACATAAACTTTTCCCTGTTGCCATGCCTGTCCTACTTTGTAAGTTTAAGGGGGCTGTACCCTTAAACCATAAGTAAAATGAACCCTTCTTCGCTCAGGGTGTTTTTTGTCAAGGTTCTGTCCCAGTAATGAGGAAAGTCATTAATACAGCCACTTCAGACCTAGCCTCCAGCTCAGACTACGGAAGGCACTCATTAGTTCAAGACTGTTGCCTTCAAGGCATCTTTGTGAGAAAATTACTATATTTAATAAATATATTTCATTGTTTTTCACTGAGCATTTTTTTGAGAATATTTTATTTGTTGGATGGATGGCCTGTTCAGGTTTGAGTACACATGGGAATATGATCATGATCCTTTTCAAAGCCATCTCATCAAGCTCAGTTCCCAGTAACAAAAGAACATCAGCTTCTCAAGGCTTTTCATTCAGTTTGTAAAAATCATTGGATGTTGTTAGTTATTTCTGTGACACTTCGTGCCTTTGCAGTGTTTAAGGGTACAATAGGGCTCTTTGCTGCACTCTTTGATGAGGGTTTTTGTGTCTCTGAGTTCACTTGGTGGCTAATACAGGTAAGTGTGCGCGTACTCACGTATATTTTGCATGTTTCCTAAGGTAGGAAGGTAATTACACTTTTATTACACTTTTACTAAAAGAAGAATTCTTTTAGCATTAGTAGGCTAATTTTGTTTTTTCACTAACAAAACTAATTTGTAGGAAAAGTAGGAATATTTGCAGGACCATTACACTTCCTTTGATCAAAAAAAAAAAAAAAATCCTTTCTACTACATTTTCCTCAAAAGAATTCTAATCGTCTTTGCACTTAATAAATATTGATTTGTTTCAACATATAATAGAATTCAAATTGAGGTTCATATTATACTTTTTCAAACATTTCAACTTATAGCTCTTTATCTTGATAAAATGTATTTTCATGTATCAGCATTTCTAATTATGTCAGCTCTATCCTGGGTAAAAATAGAACATTTAGTTCCTCTTTCTAAGTCCACAGGGGAAGGACTAAGTGTCAGCTTCATCAAGACAACGAACTATGTGAATTCTTGCATTGCTTTTACATTTCTCAGAACCACGGTAAATTTTCCAAGCTAATATTTTGAAGTAAACAGGCCTTACCTCCACACTGAGCATCATGCTGAGAAGACTGCAATCCCAACCATTGCTCTTTAGTTGCCTTGTCATTCCAGATACCTCAAAAAAAAAAATGTGTTCATTTTAGCTGATTAACAAAAAGGCAGCTGAAATGCTCAGGATAATAGAATAATAAGGGGCCTGACAGCATTTTTCCTGCCAGATAAACATGCCTCGCAGAAGGCTTAACTGTCACATACCTACAGCTTCAGCTGTTGGAGGGAGTTTTGATAACAGCATGAATGTCAAAACTCAGCTGCCAACACTAAGCTGTCAGCTTTCAAAATTCTGTGTAGAGTGCTGGTCCCGTAGGGCATAAATTCCAAGGAGTAACAGATCTGCCCTACAAATTGACAGCTTATCCTGGTTTTTGGAAAGCCTTGCGTCTGTGAAGACCCTGCAAATGTAAATGCAGCTCTGAGCCGTGAGAGTGGGACTAGGACACAAGCTCTCAGAAAAGAGCGCACCCTGTGTGGGTGCTCTACAGGCCATGTGGGTGCTCTATAGGCCATGTGGGTGCTCTACAGGCCATGTGGGTGCTCTACAGGTCATGTGGGTGCTCTACAGGCCATGTGGGTGCTCTACAGGCCATGTGGGTGCTCTACAGGTCATGTGGGTGCTCTACAGGCCATGTGGGTGCTCTACAGGTCATGTGGGTGCTCTACAGGTCATGTGGGTGCTCTACAGGCTGTGTGGGTGCTCTACAGGTCATGTGGGTGCTCTACAGGCCATGTGGGTGCTCTACAGGCCATGTGGGTGCTCTACAGGCCATGTGGGTGCTCTACAGGCCATGTGGGTGCTCTACAGGCCATGTGGGTGCTCTACAGGCTGTGTGGGTGCTCCACAGGCCGTGTGGGTGCTCTACAGGCCATGTGGGTGCTCTACAGATCATGTGGGTGCTCTACAGGTCATGTGGGTGCTCCACAGGTCATGTGGGTGCTCTACAGGCCATGTGGGTGCTCTACAGGCCGTGTGGGTGCTCTACAGGCCATGTGGGTGCTCTATAGGCCATGTGGGTGCTCTACAGGCCGTGTGGGTGCTCTACAGGCCATGTGGGTGCTCTACAGGTCATGTGGGTGCTCTACAGGCCATGTGGGTGCTCTACAGGCCATGTGGGTGCTCTACAGGTCATGTGGGTGCTCTACAGGCCGTGTGGGTGCTCTACAGGCTGTGTGGGTGCTCTACAGGTCATGTGGGTACTCTACAGGCTATGGTTTCTGAGGCCTGGAAAAGGAAGCAAACCTCTGCCACACTGCTGATAGAAGCCAGGCACCCAGCCCCTACATATTGTTTTCGTCTAGATTCTCAAGGAGGAAAACATTATCCTGAGAGCAGTAACTCCCTCCATGGGTTATCCTTCTAAGTAGAACTGATGTCTCCAATTATGGTGGCAGTTTATCATCAAGCATTACCACATAACCCATATCATCCTATCTTTTCAAAATAAATTATTCATGTTGTTTGGGAAATCATGTGGGAGCTTCAGGTCAAATAACCCTATTTGCTGCTAAACTGCCATGGACATTTTGTTTTGTTTTCCTTTCTTTTTGCTGTCCACACAGAATATCGCTTGGATGTAACAATTTTTTTTTTTTCTCAAGGCAGATTTTTCTGTTAAAAAGCACATCTTTTTTTCATTTCCCAAGATCACATAGAGGGCTACCACTGGCTTTGAAAAAAATGGAAGTGCTATTCAAAAAAAAACGTAAAAATAATAAAAAATAAGTAAATAAATAAAAAAGAAAAGAAAAAAATCACATCATATTAAAAAAACTCAACTGCTACTATTACACTAAGCCTTGAATACAGGAAATTATTATTCTGTGAATGTATAGTATACATAGGGTAACAGTGTTCTGAATGTTGTATTTGTATCCTGGTTCCTAAACTTCCAAGCTGTGTCACATAAACAAACCACTCTCTTTTGGCCTAACTCACTTCCTCTCTGATATGACCATATTATTTGGGACTATAGTAAAAATTAACTAGCACATAGCTATGGAGTATTTAGTAAATGTTTACTAAGTATTAACTTCTGGCGTTTTTTGTTGGCTGGTATTTGAGATAAGTTCTCACACTATAGCCCAGGCCAGACTGAAGTTCATAGCAACTCTCCTGGCTGAGCTTTCTGAGGTGGAGGTACTGCTGAGTCACTCTGCCCAGCTTAACCTTTATGTTTTTACATGTTTGAATAATGACATTCTCCATATATTATCTTATACTAGTTCAATCTATTTTAATAAATAATAAGAGAGTCGGCAAGCACAGCAATTAGCTGTGGTATTTCTGAGATGTGTGTCACCAACACATTTGCACACGAACATAATCAGTGTTGGTAAACTACAAACCATCATGCTCCTAAAATAAAGAGAGCTTGCCAGCTTACTTGGGTCTTACAAATGCTTCGAAAGCATCAATGAAAACACTGCATTCCTATTCTTACTTACCCTACTGTGTGTCTGCATCCATCCTAGCTCAAGTGGCCCCTCTGATTTTGCCATACCATTTCATTTCCTTCATAAGATGCAAAAGTATCTGATACTCCTGCTTGTATTTTATTTGTTTACTGACTACCCAATTCATATTGATACATTTCTTTAACGTCATCTCCTTTCTGCTCACAAAATTCATGGCAAACATGCCTACAGCTCCTTCATCTCTCAGCATCATGAAAAGGGAAGCAATGCATGCAGACTATCCTTGCAGTCTGGGTGAAGCAGCTGGCAGGGTGCCAAGGGACAGTACAGGCATTAGTCACAGGAATGAAAACCATGACATTGGTCAACTGCCAAGGCCAAACTCCACATTTATGAGGCACCATTGTAAAAACAGAAGGATAGTTATCAAAAATCAGTGTCTCCATTTTTACCATTGTTCTCAGAGAGTTAATATTGTATTAAAACCTACTCTCCAAAATAAAACTATGTTATCCTGATATTTAGTTGAGATCTTTATCTGTAGTTAATTAAAGTTAAGGATTCAAGGGTAAATTTTGACCTCCTGATATATAGATTCTCCAGAAACATTGGTCCAACTCATTACTTGGTGACTCTTCCAATTCCATGGGAACCTTGCATGTTCTATATGCCACAGGCTGGCTTCCTTTTCTCTAATTTTAGAAAACTGAACTGGGTATACATGGTTTTAGAGATATTTTGGTCAGATAGTTATGCAATTTTATTAAGAGTCAAAATATGTCTTGGATAAAATGTGTGCATATCCAGTTAGAAAAGCTAATCTTTGGTTTTAGATTCAGACACCAATACCCTCTGACAATTAAAATAACTAAAATGAGATCTAGCTATACACAGAGGATTTCCACATTGGAGACAGCTGCCTATTACCCAATGTAATGTACAGAAATGACTCACAGTTTCATTTTCAAGAGACTAAATCTAGAAAACATATCTCCAGACACAATTTCCCACACTTTCCATTGACAAAATTCAGTTGGAAGGTGAAAGATCCCAAATGGTTTGAGATGAACAGTAATTGACCTGCATGTGTTCTCCTTGGAAGATAGTTCTGGATAGTGGACTTTGATATAATACTCCGAGCCTTCCAGAGGCAGTGTTCCGAGCAACATGAAGTGTTGACTACTAATCTTTAAGACTGGAATCTAGGGCAGCCTTGATTCACAGAACCCAGCCAGAGTCCAAAGAGGAGACATTGACATGTATGTAGCCTTTATCTGTCAGTGGCAAGAATGTTCAAGGACTTGTGGAGATCCTCCTTACCCTGTAACACAGTCATCCCATGGTTTTAGAGATACTTTGGTCAGCTGTAGTCATGCAATTTTACTAAGAGTCAAAATGTACCTTGAATAAAATGTGTGCATATCCAGTTAGATAATGAAGAGAAATTATGATGAGTTGCTCTTTTGTATAAACAGACATGGGTGTGGTGGTATTTTACTTGTACTGAAATGTGATTTTAATTGTATGTTAATAAATAAAGTTGCCTGGGGGTCAGAGTTATAGAGCCATAGCAAGTGCGTGGCGGTGGTGGCGCACGCCTTTAAGGACCTGGAGGGCGGTACATACAGGCAATGACAAGGCAGTCACATGTTTAGTTTACAACCAATGAGAAGGCAGAACATCTAGAGTATTTAAAGACGTACACACAGGAAGTGGGCCTCTTTTTCGGAGAGCTCTCTTGGCTGAAGCAGGATAGCTGAAGCAGGAAGGGTAAGGCTCTTAGTTCTGACCTCTTGGCTTTCTTCTCTGAATCGGCTCTATGTTTCTTATTTAATAAGACCGTTGGTTACATCTACACATGGGAGTTTTCATGAAGTGATTTTTGTGACTTTGTGTATTAATTAATGCCCTCCCCAAATTCATATGATGAAGTCCTAACTTCTGGTACCTCAAAATGTGCCATGGTTGGATACAGGTATTTCAAGAGACAATTAAGTTAAAATAACATCATTGGGGTTGTCTCTAATCAAACATGGGTGACATCTGCATAAAAGGGATATTAAGATATTCCAGAGAGGGAACTATTGGTCATTATAGATTCTGGGGGACAGGAAGTCACTGTCTTCAGTTATAAACCCACTGGTAAGCACACCACTTGAATTACTAGTTTCACACTGTCCATACAATCCTGCAGAAGGTCACTGTCAACCTCTGTAGGTTACAAAATAAAATAAAAAGACATAAACATAGGAACAGGTGTTGAGGGGGGAGGAAGGATTAACAGTGTTGGAGAAAGAAAGGTAAGAGAGAATAGGGCCAGGCGGTGGTGGCGCCCGCTTTTAATCCCAGCACTCAGGAGGCAGAAACAGGCAGATCTCTGTGAGTTTAAGGCCAGCCTGGTCTCCAAAGTGAGTTCCAGGAAATGTGCAAAGCTACACAGAGAAACCCTGTCTCAAAAAAACAAAAAACCAGAGAGAGAGAGAGAGAGAGAGAGAGAGAATAGGGAGTGAGAATAATCAGAATGCATTATATTCATTTATGAAACTGTCAAAAATAAATTCAATTAATAAAAAATTTTTAATTCGAAACATTTTTTTATTGCTCATCTATTTCCCTATTCCTTGCTCTCCAAGCCCACATACTCAAAGATTAAGTGTAATCTCCACTGGCCTGTCAAATTTAGGAAGTCCAAAGATTCAACTGTCCTTGGGCTCCTAAGATGCAATTCCTCCAACTTATTATCAATATCTGCAAGTGGTAGATTCACACAGCCACTCAATCAGAAACACTGAGATCATCACTGACTAAATTATTAACTCAATATATACAACCAATTCTGAGTATGGATATTCTTTCTTCTTAATATATTTGGACACACACACACACACACACACACACACACACACACACAGATACCTACATGAGTATGGCTATTCTTTATAATCTAAGTTCCTTTAACTATTTCTTCCTAGACACCTTTTTCTTTGACTTTGACTGCCTCCTAATTTATCCTCCATTCTGTTACCAAAGTTCTCATTGTAAAGAGAATTTAGGTGATGAAGCCTTCTTGCTTAGCATCCTTTTACGGTGCTACAAGAAACCACCTCACGATCTGGATGCAGAGATCCATGACTAGGCCCCAGGTGGATCTCTGGGAGTCCAATTAGCGAGAATGAGGAGGGTTTATATGAGAGAGAATTGTTGAGACCAAGGTCGGATAAAGCACAGAGACAAATAGCCAAACAAACGGAAACACATGAAATATGAACCAATGGCTGAGGGGTCACCAACTGGATCAGGCCCTCTGAGTGGGTGAGACAGTTGATTGGCCTGATCTGTTTGGGAGGCATCCAGGCAGTGGCACTGGGTCCTGTGCTCATTGCATGAGTCAGCTGTTTGAAACCTGGGGCCTATGCAGGGTTGCTTGGCTCGGCCTGGGAGGAAGGGACTGGACCTACCTGGACTGAGTCCACCAGGTTGATCTCAGTCTGTGGGGAAGGCTTTGCCCTGGAGGAGATTGGAATGGGGGGCGGGCTGGGGGGAAGGTGAGGGGGGCGGGAGGGGGGAGAACAAGGGAATCTGTGCCTGTATGTAGAACTTAATTGTATTGCAAAATAAAAATTTAAAAAAAAAAAAAAAAAGAAATCACCTCAGACCTGGAGAAGCCCACATTCCTTAATATGCAAAGCATACCAGTATTTAGCCACTCTCTTTTCTTGAGTAATTCTTATTCCTTACTTCAAAACACATTTTGGATGCCACTTTGCCAGAATGCTGCCTGATTCTCTTCCTGGTCTGACTTCCTAGCTTCCCTAACTCATGTCCTTTGTAGGTACTGTGCCTAACTTCCCCTCTGTCCCTTCTCCTCTGGTGTGGCCATGCATATGTTCATCTCTCACCCAGGGTACTTAGCTATGAAAGACCAGCTATCTGATATTTGATATCTTGGACACATAGTTGCCATTTCTCAAATATTAGCTAAAGAGATAAAGTTTTCCATATCATTTAAATTTCACTGGAATTTTCAACTAAGTTTTAAGGAAAAAAAATAAAAACAGCTATGTATCTCAGGGCCCTAAAGTCACCTGGAACCACAGGCAGCATTTTCCAGTGTAACCTATGTCTACACCCAAAGTAGCAGACCCACTGGTTTGGAAAGAAGGTCTTGCTTGTTTGCTGACTTGAAGAAAGCAAGTCCAGAAGCGAACTCAGTGGTAACAGTGCAAAGAGTCATTACCTATGTACAGCACTGGAAGTACTTCTGGTGGGCAAGAAGCAGCAATACAAGGCTGTCTGTCATAGTTAGGGTTTCCATTGTTGTGAAGAGACACCATGACCACAGCAACTCTTATAAAGGAAAACATTTCATTGAGGTGGTGGCTTACAGTTTCAGGGGTTTAGTTCATTATCATCATGATGGGAAGCATGGTGGCTGGGAGCACGGTGGTGTGCAGGCAGACAAGGTGCTGAGATTCCTATCTCTTGACTCACAGGCAATAGGAAGTGGTCTGTCTCTGTAGCTGAAGAGTTTTCTCTCCAGGTCCCGCCAAGCGACAGCCCACTTATATAAAATAAACACACAGACACTTATATTATTTAAACCGTTTGGCCTAATGGCTCAGGCTTCTAGCTATCTAGTTCTTACATCTTAAATTAATCCATTTCTATAAATTTATACCTTGCCACGTGGCTCATGGCTTACTGGCATCTTCACATGCTGCTTGTCATGGCAGCAGCTGGCAGTGTCTCCCTCTGCCTTCCTGTTCTCTCAATTCTCCTCTCTGTTAGTCCCACCTATACTTCCTGCCTGGCTACTGGCCAATCAGTGTTTTATTTATTGACCAATCAGAGCAACACATTTGACATACAAACCATCCCACAGCATGTCTCACTGGGCATGGTTTGAGCACATAGGAGACCTAAAAGCCTGCCTTCACAGTCACACACTTCCTCCAAGAAGGCCACATTTATTCCAACGAGGCCACACCTCAGAATAGTGCCATTCCTTTTGGTGGCCATTTTCTTTCAAACCACCACAGTGTCCTTTAAAGATACCAGGCTGGCAATAAATGAACAAACACATGTGCAGGCAATTAACTCTCAGGATCATGACTCCAGTAGACAGTGTGCTATTTGGGTGAAGATTCAGAGAGGTTCTGTTCTGCTTTTTGTTTGTATATATAAAAGAAATAGTTTTTAAGGGAAATTAAATAACAAATCCTTGACTGTACAAACTAATTGTCTTTATTGTAATATACTTTACCTCCTAAAATAAGTTCATTTTTTAGACAATATGATGGACATAGTTTAGAGTCCCCAATTTAAATTATGTTTTTAAAGCGCATTACTTGTAATAATTTGTGATTCAAATACATTCTTAGTAACAAAACTTAACACCGGTTCTTTCGAACTTTGCTGACTCCTTTTTATGGGTTTCTGTAAAAGCTGAAGGACCTCTTTCCACACGAAGGCACTGAGGAAGAAGAGCACAGCTAGAGTACCCTATCCCTAAACAGTGCACACATGAGTGGCTTTGGAGTGTATAATATTCTCTTTGATTGACTTTTTCACATGATGCATCTTCGACGCTTCATTGAGGTGACTCTAAGCTTTTCTCCCATGAGAAACCAAAAGTGAAACATACTTGTATTCTCTGTAACTGGACTTTTCTCTCTTCTTTTTATATGATCTAAAGAATCATTTTTTTTTAATTTGGAAAAAAGAGAACAGATTGACTGTACTAGATACTCTGCAGAAATGACTTTTTTAAATTATCAATCTTGTAAAAATTTACCTTCACTCTTCATTCCATTTGATAATGAAATTCAAATTTCTGCTGATACAAATTAAAAGAGCAGGAAGCAAGACGTGCCCTGTCATCAGGAAGAAACCTGATATCTCTGACTGCTTGGGCATCATAGACACACTCAGAGCCATGAAGATAAGGAGTCTGTTTTGTTTTGCTTTTCTGCTCTCCCGTCACTGCCAATACCCTTCCCAATATCAGTAGCATGTGTCAGTTTCAACTCAACCAACAAAATTCTATCCCCATAGATCCCTACAGTACATTTTAGTAACTACGATGATCTACAAAATCAGTTACAGTCAGACCGCACTACAAACTTATACCATCTACATAGTCAAATTTGATAGTCACGAAACTGGTATTCTTTCCCTATACACCAAGAAGAGCTTGTGTATACATATGTACATATACCATCTTTCATAATTTCATAAACCACTTAAAATATTTGCTTTTTATTTCACTGAGCATAATTTTCATAAGATTACATTTGGACATTGAACAGCAACTCCACAGTTACAGTGTCTTCCTTGGTTTAACACAGAACTCTCCATGATGTATTCTTGCATTAATACATCATTTAATTTAGCATCCATTTAGTTGAAGCATGGTACAATTCCCAAGAGCATTAGGGACTTATCCACATTATAGTATATTTTTCTATATAACAAGCAATCCAGAATTGAGCATCTTGAAACAATGATTCAGTATTTCTCATAATCTTGGGGTCTTGTTGCAGCCCTCTCTAGTTCTGCCTAGTCTTAGCTGTGTGGTCACATATGGCCTGCAGGAGTACCATGACCAAAAGACCAATAGCAGTCTTAGGCACATGTCTAATATGAGTGCAGGTCGTTGGCTAAGGTAAATCAGTCATTGTCCACATGGTTAGACCACTCTGCCTCCATACTGGTCTCATTGTAAAATGAAAACAGAACTTGCGAGACCTGATGAGGCCCAAGTTTCAAAATTTGCAAAACGTCATTTCTGCTGACTTGTTATCTAAAGACTTTTAAAAAGTTATCTACTAGTCCATATTTAAGAGGGTGAAGAAATAGACTCCACCTCTCAACTGGTGTCCACACCAGCAGAATTTGAAGCCAAACATTTTTTTTTTTTTAGTTCACATCACTTGTGGACTGTTTTATAAAAAATTTCAAATGTTATTCTACAGGTATAGAAAAACAAACTAAAAACCTCCAGAAAAATCCTTTCTAGAGAAGCATTTAAATGATCATATTGACTACCTCCTAGATGTAATTATATCTTACTTTTCTGTTCCAGATTGAACTATGACCAGGAAATCTGCATAGTTCCAATTTACTACATATGGGCAAGGCTCTCTCCAGGGTGTGAAAAGTCCTGAACAAATATTGTAGGAGGGCCTTTCATTATCTAAACAGTGCGAGTCACCCTGAAAGCATTTGAGTGCTATTCTAGAGATCTAATCTCATACTACCCACAAAGAAAAAAAAATTCTATCATTTCTCCTAATGTTCCTGTTTCTCAAGGCATCCCATAATTCATGTCACATTCTTTCAGCCCACCTCTCAGTGAACAAGGGCATGCAAGCTTGGTATTCCTTTGGCATGGAAGACCTCTCTTAATTAGGAGCCCTCTGTAAAGTCCTAGATGTCTATGTAAGTGCACCTGCAAGAAATTAATAGTCACCAGGAGCAATTAACAATTTTTTGGAGTGGAGCATTGGGTCAACACCACCACCCCCAACCTCCCATGCATTGGATTCTCAATTCTGAGAGACCTTCTACATACTTCTCACATGTCTTCATTTACTGCAGAGACCCCAGTCATGTGTTCCACTGTTCTTGACCTAACTTCTTCCTTCTTCCTTCTCTCTCTCTCTCTCTCTCTCTCTCTCTCTCTCTCTCTCTCTCTCCCTCTCTCTATCTCTATCTCTATCTCTCCTCACTCTTGCTTCCTGAGATCACTAACTATCAAAATGAGATAGCCACATGCAAGCATTCAGACCCTACTTTCAGGAGAATGCTCCAGCAAAGGTATTGACATATTTCTTTTTCCCCCTGAACCCTGTTTGAACCAGAAGTGTACATGAAATAACTAAACTGCAGAATGAACTTTGTATGAGGAGACTGGGTCAGCAGGTAAAGCCTGATCCCCATGCAACCTCTGAGACTCAATTTAACAGTCATTGTGTATATCACCTTTTCAGGGACTCCTCAGAATTGAGCAATAACTTAAGGAGTGGCTGGGTTTGTAACTCACATTCACATTAGCTTCCTTCTTTCCCCACCTAACTCCACTTATCCCACATGCTAGAATTTAACTCGTTAATAAAATAATAACCACAAGTCCTTTCACTCATGCATCCAAGCTAGGCTGCCACACAGAACTCAACCTAATTCAGTAACTAGTGGGAAACCATAGGTTAAGAGTTCCACATATTTCGTGGTTCTGAGTGAGACATCAAAAATGAAAAACAACACTTCTCAGATCTGCCAGAGACGTGAGGTCACAGAACCAACGACCGTCTCCCAGATCAGAAAGGCAGACAGGCAGACACTGAGAAGTAGGGCTTGCCAAAACAGAAACCCTCAAAAGGAAACCCCACCCCCTGTGTGGGAACTAGTGCTGCAGTGGAAAAACCTGAGCTGTAATTGACAGATTACTAGAGGCTGAGTACAGGCAACCCTGAGATGGAAACACTCCAGGGAAACAAGCCACAGCAGCCTCACATGCTGAGGAGTTTAATGCCAGGGGCCCTGACCAGCTTCTCATAGCGACTGACTAAGCAGAGAAAAATCCCCCCTTCCTTCTACCCAGAGGAAGGCAAACAGAACCATCTTGAAATAAGCCTGGGCATTCTATTGTTCTGCATATTACCTGCCCTTAGGCATCCTGTTCTGCTCAAACTGATGTGGAAGGTATAACTGAAAAGCTCTGCTGAATCCTGAGGCTAAAGGTTAACCAAGACTGAGTCCAATCCTGAGACTAGAGTATGCCCTCTGCCCCACACCTTGTGCCACATGACTAAAGGTCTATTTACGTGCCACAGTTGCCTATACCAAGACATCACGCCTATCTTCCATCAAAAAGTGCAATGCATACTAAAAGAAAAACACAACAGAACTAACCAAGTAAGAAAACCACATTTTGGGACTAAACAAGAACTATAGTAGAGTCAGATACACTGTGGAGGTTTGAAAAAAATATCCCTCATAGGGAGTGGAACTACTAGGAGGTGTGGCCTTGTTGGAGGAAGTGTGTCACTGTAGGGGGTGGGCTTTAAGGTCTCCTATGCTCAAACTATGCCCAGTGTGGCACACAGACTCTTTCAGCTGCCTTCAGATCAAGATGTAGAACTCTCAGCTCCTTTTCCAGTACCACGTCTGCCTGCATACCACCATGTCCCACCATGATGATAATGGACTAAACCTCTGTGTCTGTAAGCCATCCCCAATTAAATGTTTTCTTTTATAAGAGTTATTGTGGTCATGGTGTTTCTTCACAGCAAAAGAAAACTTAACTAAGATATACACCAACACTATTATAATTATCAGACCAGGAACTTGACATAATATTTAAATTATCCATCAATGCTCATATGTTGTAACTTTTTCTACTAATACTTTTAGTATATTCATCATACAGAAATATGTCTGGACAATTCCAAAATACTTAGAAAACTTATCTCTCTACCTTTTTGTAATGAGCACACAGAAGAATATATGGACCAAAAAGAAATCTCAAGAAAATGTTAAAGCATAAATTCCATTTATTAACATTGGTTAAATGCAGCAAATATGATAGAAGAAAGATCTAAAAGCAATAACTAGGTTTCTAATTAATGAACCAGAAAAAGGACAAATTAAACCCAAAGTAAGCAAATCATAATGAATCTGGACCCAGACCGTATGCTCTTCATAGAACTTAACTCAAAATGCACTATTCACCTAAGTATGTAGCACAAACGTCCCTAGAATATAACATAGCAGGACTGTCTATCTTACGTCCTGGCTAGTTTTTTGGTATTTGGTTTCTTGGGGGATTTTGTTTTTGTTTTTTGTCAGCTTGACACAAGCCAGAGTCATCTGGGCAGAGGAAACTGAGAAAGCCCCTGCATTTGATTTGCCTATAGGTGAGTGTATGGGGCATTGTCTTGATTGGCAATTGATAACTGATGATTTATGTGGAAGGGTCCAGCCCATTGTGGGCAGTGCCATCCCTAGGCAGGTGGGTCTTGTGATATATAAGAAAGCAAACTGAGGAAGGCAAGAGGATCAAGACAGTAAGCATCTCTCCTCCATGGTCACTGCCTTAGTTCCTGCCTCCAAGTTCCTGTCTTGAGCTTCTTCACATTACTTTTTGTAACAATGTTCATCACTGCAATAGAAACCTAACTGTTGTGGGGTCTCTCTCTCTCTCTCTCTCTCTCTCTCTCTCTCTCTCTCTCTCTCTCTCTGTGTGTGTGTGTGTGTGTGTGTGTGTGTGTGTGTGTGTGTGTGTGTGTGTGTTGCATGGGACCAAACTGAGCTTTGCATGTGCAGAAATATATAGTATATTACTAAGCTCAGACCATACCCTAGTAGCTTTTCTAGGTTTAACATCAAAGTCATGATCAATGAATAGAGAATAGTTACATTGGACTTGACCAAAATTAAAACCTTATGGTCTGGAAAGATAAAAATCTGAAGAATAGGAAGATAAATTGCACAGTACGAAAAGAAGAGTTTTTTCAAAAGACACATCTGATAAGGGAATTTCATCCAAAATATACAAAGAAATCTTAAAACTCATCAGCAAGAAACAAACAACTTAAGACTATCCCAGTGGCCTGAACAGACAGCAAAGAAGACAAAACATGACAAATAAGCATATTAAATAATGCTCAACATCATGTGTAGGTCAGGAATTGAAAACTAAAACACAGATAAGGAATCAAGCACACCTATCAGAACTGTCCAAATCCAAAACATTTCTGTACCAAATGCTGATAAGGATGTGAAGTAGGGGGAACCCTCATTCATTGCTGTTGGAAATGTAAGATTCTACAGCCAATTTACTGGTTTCTTTCCAAATTAAACATATTCTTACTACATGTGATAGTCTGAATAAGAATGTGCCTCACAGACTCAGGCATTTGATTGGCAGTGCTGTTTGGGGAGGTGGTACAGCCTCTCACTGGAGGAAATCAGTCAATGGGGACAAACTTTGAGAGTTGATAACCTCGCCCCACATCTAGTTCGCTCTCTTTGCTTTCTGCACGTGGGTGGCGATGATGTGATCTCGCAGCTTCCTGTACATGCCACTGTGCTTGCCACTTGCTGACAATATCTCCCCAGAACGATTGACTCATATTCATCAGGCACTACAAGCCAAAATAAATTCTTTCTTCCATAAGTTGATTTTGGTCATGGTGTTTTTTATCACAGCAACAGAAAAATAACCAATACACCACACAATCTAGCAGTTCTACTCCTTGCTATTTTACTTAAAGAAGTTGACAATGTAAGACCATACAAGACCTTGCACACATGTTCACAGAAAGCTTTATTCATAATTTCCCAAATGTGAAGCAATCAAGGTATCTTCAGGAGCTGAATCAAGAATGATCTACAGTACAGCCAGACAGCGCAATTATCAGTCAGCACTAAAATAAAAATGTGTTATCAAGACAGGGAAACAAATGCAAGAAACTCTCCCTGAAAAAAAAAAAAGCCACAAGGTCACATCCTGGTGAGTGCAATTTTAGTACATTCTGGATCAATTCAGGCACACAGATCAATCCTAGCTTCATTATTTAACTTGTGTCTGCCTTTGAGTGAGAAAAAGTCCTCTCATCCTACAGTGTCCCTTACATGAAATAGGACCACAGGGATTGTTCTGAGAATTAGATAAAATGTATGTGAGGAGCATTTGCTATCTCATATATGATAAGCATCCTAGGGTACACTCTCAAAGACAGAAAGAAATTAAAGCACAGCATGTGGTCCCCAGTTCTTACACTAGTGAGGACTATAAAACTAGTAACATCCATGCCTTTCTTTTTTCATGATGAGTAATGTGGTTTGATCAGGAGGTCAGAATTTTAAAGGGAAATTCCACTGAAATCTATTGTAAAAATAAAAACCTTCAGACACCGTGCCAAGTGTAAAGAGCTTGTCAGTTCCTTGTAACCAAGGCCTCTGCAAAGATCAAATCCTGGTATTAGTCAGCTTTATAGCTGTGATGAACATTACAAGCATGAAGCCACTAAAGGCCTCACCAGTGCTGTGTCTGGTGCAGAGCCCTTCTTAGAGAACCCGATTCTATACCAATCTTAGCTCAGAAGTGGTAAAACTACCCTTGGGGAAGAGAAAATACACAGAGCTGTGTGAGCTAAGCTGAGCGCCAGGATTTATGTGTGTAGGATATGAAACTCTCAATAGGCAAGGAATATGTTAGAAAATATATTCTCATTACAAGGGGGTGGAGAACTAACTCCCTAGGAACTACATAGAAAATCTAACCACAAAAGCAAAAATAGTAGAGGTTTTTTTTAACATAATGAAAAATATAGCCATGATTTACCCAAAGCCGAGAGAAACCTCCTACAAGCTTCACTGGACAGAATTCAGAACATGAGGGATAATTAGGTTAAGGGCTTCCCTTCATCCCAAGCTGCTACCATTATTCCACTTTTAACAGGTGCAAAATCCTTTTGATGTGAATCTAGGATGATCTTCCTGTAAGATTTTTTTTAACTTAATTACATGGATAATTTCAAGCATGACAGGGCAGAGACATAGTAAAGACGTAGTTCTTTTCTGGATTCAGTAAGTGAAGCGGTTATAAGCAACGCATGCAATGCAATATGAAATCAGAATGTTTGAAGCAAACCAGAATTCGGATATAATAAGTTAATGCAATTTAAAAAAAATGATTTAAATGATACAGCCCACCAAAGTCAGAAGAAGCATCAGTCTAGAACTGGAGTTGAAGACAGTTGTGAGCCACCATGTAGGTGCTAGGACCCGACCCTAGGTCCTCTGCAAGAGGCAGTAACTGATTTTTACTGCTGAGCCATTTCTCCGGCCCCTATGCTAAGTCATTTTTCAAAGCACTGTATGGAATAGCTAAACATGTACCTCCTATTACCATTCAAATAGGTATAGTTTTTCATCCAAAATTGTCTACATGGGAAACCTACAATTTCTATTTTTATAGAAAATCTATATATACAAAATATCTGGGGTTTCCAAACTACTTTAAACATAAAATATTAAACATTATTTCATTGCTTCTACATGTGGAGTCAAAGCCTGGACAAACACAGAAGTTGGGGTGGTTGCAGAAGATGTAAATGTTAACCTTGACAATATAAAAAGGGAAAGTGTGGTATTGTAAGGAGGACATAGAAGCAGAAAAGAGGGAAGAGCAGGCATCAACTGCTACATAGACATCATCATTTTCTGAAGTAATAAATCAAGAAAGTGTGTTTAAAAGAATGGAGCTTAATGATTCTGTTTTAAATTATAAAAACAAGTGAAAACTAAAAATATGTAATTATCAAACTTGAACACTAACTGTATATATATGTGAGTGTATGTAATATCAAGCTCACTTTTTAACAGGAATTATTAGGTATAACCTATTGATTACAGACCTTACTTATCCCTTATTTAGATAAACCTATTTGAATATAAGCATTATCTAAAGTTACCAAGGTAATGTTCAAAACAATTAATAGTTGAAGGATGTTGCCTTGGGAAATATAACTGGGAGTGAGGAAGAGGAACTGGGAAATTTTTCATTGTAAACTTGGGATTGTTTCCTTACCATATGCAGGCAATACTTTGGAATCCAGAGTTTATAAATAAAATATTTCTATGTATGCATACTGACTTTACCTATTAATATATGCTTTGGAAAATACTGAGATGTAATAACAAGTAAGGTCCACAAGAACAAAATAAAACCTCAGGATAGTCTGATGATAAATCACCACAGCACAATAAAAACCAATGTCTTCATTCTGAAAAATTTGGTGTTGTCCAGGTTAGTCACATTTTCCCAGTGGAGCAGGCCTATCATTTAAAAAAAATACACGGTTCATGTTTAAAACCAAAAACTCATATATCAGTGTAACAGAAGAGAAATAAAGCCATCCTCCCTTTCAGACTTTCCGTGAGAGACACAACATAGAATCAGCCAAGACCTCAGTTTCCTCTTCTGCTAAGTGAGATCTTCCAGAAGAACTTCCTCTGTGTAATGAGAATCAAATATGTCAAACACTGGAAGAGACCTTGGGGACAAGCTCGTCTGACTGCCTTTATTCTACAAAGGACAATGGAGTCATGTGGCTGTTGGAGCCCACTAGGTTTCCCAGTAGCTGGACCCAGCAAGACTGCATGGGAGGTTGACTGGACCACGGGTCTGGGTACCAGGTATTTGTAAGGGTCTAACTAGCAAAGGGGGGGGGGGTCTTTTGCTCCACCCCTTGGCATTGCTGTAAATAGCCCTTTGGAATAAAGCTCTGGGCTGATCGGTAAGGATCCAGGCCTACTGGAGTCTATCCTGTGTTTTCTCTCTGCTTCCTAACTCTCTAAGTCTCTTATGCCTCAGTCCCCAAGAGTTCCTGGGGTAGATAAGTGTGGGGGCTGCTCTCCTACACGTGGCACTTACAGAACTTTAGGGGGTCAGGGGGATAAAATGAACGGAGCCTGTATTCAGTGTCAGTGCTGAGAGGCAAATTTTCTGTCTTAGTCAACGTGGGCTACCACCACAATATGCTACGGACACTATGACTCATAGAACAGAAATGTACTGTCACATCATTTGAGATCAAAAACCCAAGAAGCCGGCACCGGCCTGTTTTCTAATGGGATGCTCATAAACCAGAAGCCTTTTCTTAATCTGTGTTCACTGTGCCTTTCTTTGTGTGTGTGTGTGTGTGTGTGTGTGTGTGTGTGTGTCTGTGTCTGTGGATGTCTGTGTCTGTGTCTGTGGATGTGTGTCTATATATGTGTTTGTACTTGTGTGTATAGATATATGTATATGTACATGTGTATTTGTGTATGTGTATGTGGTTGTATGTATATGTGTGTGTGTGTGTGTGTTTGTATGTGTGTGAGACTCCTAATGGCCCCATTTCGCCTTAAGTACATCCTTCAAACTAAATCTCCAAATCCCACCATATTATGACTTCAACATATCAAATGGGAGGTGGATAGGACTCATTACACAGCATTTTCTTTCATAACAATTAATAACTTTCTTATATCTCTCTTCTCTGCAAATATAACACAACTCATCTATTTATCTCAACATTTTGATAGGCATGAAATGATATTTAGGATAGAAAATAAGAAAATGTTTAACGGAATACCGTGCTATCTCCGGTTTCTCAACGAGAGACTAACTGCATGAAGATTTGTGTGTTATAACGTTTTATGATTCCTCCATGTCAAAATGTAAACTTGAAGACAGACACAAAGGTGCTAAATTAGCTTGTGTTGCCCTCTGTATATGTGCATTAAGAGAGACTCAAGCCAGTCTGCTTACATTAGTTTTTCTCTTGGTAAGTTTCCCAAGCCTGGGACACTTCCCACCAAAACCCTTCAAAACTAGTGGATTGCTATTAAGAAGGCATGTTGTTGCTGGCTGGATACTTCCTTCACAGTCTTCTTTGACAAAAACAATATCCCAAGCCTCCCTTTCCCAATTGACAGAAGCAAACAATGCTTTCAATGGCTGGAGGAAGCAAAGGTTATATTTTCAGCTCAGCGTTAAGAAAAAGAGCTTGTTCAGTACCGATTTAAAAATACCATATGGAGTTACTGAAATTCAAAACTAAGGAGCTGAGGATGAAAGCCTAGCTTTAAAGGAAAACATTACTTAATTACAACATGTCTGCGAATGGGAAGAGATGCACAAAACCTATAAAGTTGCAGAGTATAATCATTTAGTAGAAAATACTAAAACAAATTCTCGGGGCTCTGATATGGTTCTGCGCAAGTGAAAGGACCAGAATTCAGATCCAGGAACCCACATAAAAGCTGTGTAGGAACAGCAGCCCTCTGTAATGCCAGCATTTGGGGGGCAGAGGTAGAAGCCACAGGTCAAGCTGGCTGGCTAGACTACATGAAAATGGCAAGCTCCAGGCTCAGCTAGAGACCCTGCCTCGACAGATAATGTGGAGAGTAATAGAGGACCATAACCCATGCACACACACCCACACCCAGATACAGATTCAAGCATACCACATACATATGCTCCACCATTAGAAAAGGTTTTAGAGACAAAAGCTGAAGATGAGGAACTTTATGTAACTTCACCCTCACAGGCCACATGACCCCATATAAAACCTTTCCCTTTCAGTCTCCCTCTGCCTAGAATGCTTGGCTGAGTGAATCAGTGTATCTTTGGGCCCAGGGTGTCCACATAAATGCCTTTATTGCAACCTTATACTTTACCTACTCAGTGTGTTTCTGTATGTGATTCTTACATGTTCTATATCAGACTTAACCGGAAAACCATAGATCATGAAACCATGAGCCAAAATCATTTCCATTCAACCCCACAGCACAGCCAAGGTAATTTTTCTAAATGGTAAACTTCATTCATGCCATCTCCAGTTTAATCCTTCCTGCAGTTTTTAACCAAACATTGTAGAAAAGCTTCAGGATAAAATCCAATCTTTTGTGTATGGAACATAAATATGAACCTATTTCCCTGGCTTAATTCATACCACATAATCTCTCTTAGCCTCCATCCACTCACTTCTCACACAATTACTACTCAGCGAAGATCCAAAGTTGTGCATGGCTTTCTGTGCCCTACCCTCCAGTTGCTTCCAACCTCAGAGAGGCTTCCTTCTCTCTCCATGCCCCCCTCTCCATTCTGTGTCTAGGTAGTTCCTACTCACTTTCTCTTCTGACATCACCTCCTTTGGTCTGGTCCCCAATGAGTGTTCATTAAATAATCATGGAAAATGAGGAAAACAGGACATTTGAGAACCTTCATTTTTAGGATGGACAGTAAAGGTTAACTGACTAATAACACCTTCAATCAAAGTTTAAAGTCAAAGAGGATCCCTTGCCCACATAGGTGTTGCTTGTGACTCCAAGAAAACACAGGTAAGAATAAATCACAGCCATGGTTTGTTTTCTTGCTTGCTGGATTTTCTTTTTCTTTTTTCTTTTTGAAACAAAAGTCTCACCACATAGCTCTAGCGGGTCTGGAACTCACTGTATAGACCAGGCGAACATCAAACTTCTGATTGTCCTGCTTCTGCCTCCCAAGTGCCCGAATTACAGGAGTGTACCAACCATGCCTAGCTTTTCTAAAATGTTCACTGTCATAAAATACACATAAAATGAAATTAACTGTCTTAGGATTTTCAAGTACAGCGTGTATTGATGTTAACAACATTCACATTGCTAGGTACAAGTCACTTCAATTATCTAAGTATACAATTATTTGTCTTTCTTTCATGAAAAACAAAATAGATAAGTGACAGCATATAAGCTCTGATGTAAGGAAGCAGTATTCTTATCTAAATCACATGTACTAGCTATGCAGGTGCTGTCCTGAAAATGCACCACCAATTATCTGGCAACACTAGCTCCTAAAACTGAAGGTGAAACTATCAAATCACAATAACCAGAGGCTGTGTTCCTCCAAAAGACAAGTGCACCAGGCAATGCTACTGGAGTTGAAAAACAAAAACAAAAACAAAACATAGGTTTACTGGTGAAAGCTATAGTCAATCTACTTTGGTTCTGGTCCTGGTTGTCCAATTTTCACCCAAGGTAATTTTGGAGCATTTAATTTACAGGAGCTATTAGATCTAAACTATAATTAAGCAGGACCTCACACATCCAATAAAATGAAATCTTTGTCCAATCCAAAATTTGTCTGGGCTAGACTATTTCGATTTCTTCCATAGAAGATAAATTACAAAAAGAGATTGGAGATTAGAAATATAGGTACAAAGTCTATTTTCAGGTGGTTGGGAAATATATTGCATTGATTCTAACATCATCATTTTGTGGCATGGAGCAAGTTAATTCCTACCTAGAAGCCAAGGCAGAGGGGTTACCCTACCAAAAAAAAGCTTTGTGCCACATTTATAAAAGACTTGGAAGAGATGTCACAGTGATTCAACCTACAGCTATTTATTGAGGCTAAAGTGTAACTAGCAGTGTGTATCTTCCTTCAACCCTGCTTAAGTTAATCATTAAAATTAGCATACTGGATTCATATTTCAGAAATAAAACTTCTAAATTATAGACAATCTGATAAGAAGAAATATTTTTTTAAAAAAAGGACAGGAATTACAAATGTCCACATCTGCTTCTTCAAAACATGGAAAGAGTGTAAGCTTGTAAAACCTACAATGTGAGATGGTATTCATAATTGGGTAATTTGGACAATTACCTGATGACTCTTCTTGGATGGGGATACATTCTGATTTTAATAACACTCTCTTTCAACATCTTTTGGGCAAATGCTAGTATTTCCATAAAGACACAGGGCTATTTCGCTAGACCCAAGGGCAAAAAACACACTTGAGCAAC
The DNA here is from genome assembly GCF_949786415.1 of Peromyscus eremicus. Lineage (NCBI taxonomy): Eukaryota > Metazoa > Chordata > Mammalia > Rodentia > Cricetidae > Peromyscus > Peromyscus eremicus. Next base: position 13,847,968 of record NC_081429.1, on the reverse strand, counting down.
ACCAGGAATAGAAACAAAGAATTGGAAGTTAGGAATGGTGGCCCGGCACTGAGTGGAAAGATTCCCATCTCCACTTCCGTTGACTCGTTTCTTTCTTCTTTTCTTTCCTTGAACATGAGCTTTCCTGTCTTGGGATGAACCTGTTCCAAATATGATGACTCCTGACCCAGCTTGTCTGTTCCCTCACCCTGCACTGGGATGAAACGGAGCCTCTGAGGCCTCAGTTTGAATGCTTCAGAATCAAGAGGGACTAGGAGAGCTGACACCACATATCCACTGTCAGAAGTGGGTTACTTATCAATTTTCTGAGAGACCTTTGTGCTTGCTTTGTGTATTGGAAGTTTGTTTCAGTTGCTGTGATAAAACACCAAGACTAAAAGCATAACCACCGCTCTATTTGGAGAGGAAAGGATTTATTTCAGCTTTGGGGTGTAGTCCATCATCCAGGGAAGCCAAGCAAGAACCTGGAGGCAGCAGCTGAAGCAGAGGCCATGGAGAATCACTGATTACAGGCTTGCTCCCTATGGCTGACTCAGTTTTCTTTTCTTGTCCTTTATTCTTTCCTTCCTTCCCTCATTCCTTTACACTTTTTTCCTTCCTTTCTTCTACCTTCTATGACTTTTTAATAATTACATTTCCTCCCTTCCCTTTCCTTCCTCCAACCTCTCCCAAACCCTCTCACCTCAAACCCTCATGTGCTCCGCCTTTATTCCTTCTCAATTTCATGCTCTCTTTTTTTCTGATTATTATTGTTACATATATCTATAAACACATAAATATATGGATTAAATCTTCTGAGTCTTTTCAGGGCACTTATATGAATATGATTTCAGGGCTGACCATTTGGTATTAGATAACCAATTGGGGGTTCATTCCTCAGGAAAACTAATTCTCCCTCTCCTGGCAGTCCTTAGTTGCCTGTAGTTCTTTCTGTGTCTGGTTCCCATTTTCCCTTCACACATTAGCACATCTATTAGTGCTATTACTGTACAGAACTTGTTTAAGCAGCCATATTGTTATGGAATTATAGGAAGAGTATAGGGAGTCTTTTTCCTGCCAGCTAACTCCCAAATAATGACAGAGACTTCTTATTAATCATGAAAGCTCGGCCTTAGCTTAGGCTTGTCCCACTAGCTCTTATAACTTAAATTAACCCATATTTTTATTAATCTATGTTCTACCATGTGGCTTTAACCTCTCTCCCATTCTGTGTGTCCAACTCCTTCTACATCTCCATGGCATCTTTCATAGCCCTCAATTAATCTTTTATTGCCTCTCTCTCTGCCCAGAAATCCCACCTATATCTTCTGCCTAGTTATTGGTTGTTCAGCTCTTTATTAAACCAATCACAGCAATATATTTTCACACAGTGTACAAATATCCCATAACATTTCCTCCTTTTGTCTAAATAAAAAGGAAAGGGTTTAACTCTAACACAGTAAAACTACATAAAAGAACAGTTATTAATAAGAATTATATTTACGATGTCCAATCCATTTGTATTTGCAATTTTGGAGAAAATACTCTATTTCTTTCCTATCTTAGTGAGTCCAAAGTTTTATAGGTAAACCATTTTTTATCATAACTTTTATTACCATCCTAAAAAAATTCTTGTTAGACCTTAAAACATCTTCTTAGATAAACAACTTAAGATTTTATGTTTCCCAACCTTATAAGCTTTACATCTCTTATGTAAGTTTCTTTTCTGATTTTGGTAACAAGGGAAACTATAACTATAAATATCTAATCTTTAACTCCATCAGAGACCTGACAAGGTTATAATATTACCTGAGTAAACAGGAAGTGCAGAGCAAACAACTTCCAAAACTATAGAAACAACAGAAACAGCTGGCTGTCTGGACAGTTACCCAAGGTCCCTCTGCAACTTTGGGGCATGCATCTTCTGCCTACTCTTCTAGAATAGCTGACAGACTTTTCTGTGAAGCAGCAATTTTTTGAAGAACTGTCCTACCTTGTTGTGGCAAAATTCAGCAGTCACTTTCGTTTGAGTTCTGCTTGTCAAATTTGGAAAGCACACTGCCAGCAATTGAGGCAAAGGCAGTTTCTTTCCCAGTGGCAAACTTTGCCACAATAAAAGCAAACTCCATATGGAGGTTCCTCGATGTCAATAATCCTTTTTTGAAGTAAATTGGTGCTGCTAGGAGCAGATGTGTCTCACTGTCATGAAAAGCCTTATATTATTAAAACAATTTAAATGTCGTATTCTGTAGGTCTTTGAATTGTTTGAATACCATCTATCTATTTAAAATATACCTCTATTTCACCTTGAAAACATGCCTAACATTGATTGTTATAGATGAATAACTATTAGCCTATCTTTATTATCCTAAATAGCTTTTAAGGACTAAAACTATTAAGTGAGCTGCATAAGTACAATACCTTAAACAACAGTAGAAACATATATACAGTACAACAAAAATAACCTTAAATTTGTATCCATATACAAAAATCCATACCAACTTAAATATTTGAGATTAATGGTTGTTCAAAAGTAGACTCAACAATCTGCCCTTTTATCCCATCATTTCTATAGACTCCCTGTCATTTCTAAGAGACACAATCTCACAGCACATTTCCCTGTCTTCTGGCTCTGGCAGAATTCTGTCCCTTATTCAATGATGCTCTAGGAGCCTTGGGTGCAAGAGTTGTGTAGTATGTATATTCATTAGTTCTGGGTACCCTATGATGAGTCATTCCGTATATTTTGACAAGTTGTGATTTCTGCTATAGTCACCATCTGCTTAAAAGAAAAGTCTCTTGGATGAGGGGCAAGAGCTGCAGTTCTCTGTAGGTATAAATGTAAGTATTTATAATGCAGTTAGGAATTTCACTGGTGTAGTCGAGTGATGGTAGTGGGTTCTTCTCTAGGACCAATGACCTCTCTATCCCCAAGTAGTTGGCTAAGTTTCTGGTACCATGCATAATTTGCCTCCTGTTGAGCAGGCCTGAAATCCAATTAAACCACTATTGGTTACCACCAAAATATGAGCACCACTATTGGACATTTAAGAGTACCTCAAAGGGCTGGGCATTGCTGTGGTTCATAGGTATCATAGCTGGTTTGGGCTATTGATTTCTTCCCCACTTTGACAGATTGCATAACATTTCCGGTAGATGAAAGCTAGTCCTTGGGGAGGTGGTTTTCAGGTCAGATCCAGCTCAAATCTTCCAAATCCTATGTCTGAAGTACATTTTCTCTTCAGCAATAGTGATTTACATTCAGCCTCTGGAAGGCAACCAAGAGCAACAGCAATGGCCTACAGGAGTTTTAGTTTTCCTGGAAACAACCTAAATGTCCATCAACCAAAGAACAGATAAAGAAAATGTGGTACATTTACACAATGGAGTATTACTTGTCTGTCAAAAACAATGACATCATGTAATTTGTTGGGAAATGGATGGAACTAGAAAAGATCATCCTGAGTGATGTAATCCAGACCCAGAAAGACAAATATGGTATTTACTCACTTATAGGTGAATATTAGCCATAAAGTAAAGGATTATCATGCTATGGGGGGGGGGGACACATGAATCTCACTGTGAAAGGGAAATAGACTAGACATCACAGGTAGACAGAGGGAGAGACCTGGATAGATGATTAGGCATGAAAATAGGAGGGATCAGGTGGTGGGAGGATGGAGGGAGACAGTACTGGGAAAGACAACTGGAATCAGGGATATCTCTAAGATGAGCTAGAAACCTAGTGCAATGGAAACTCCCGGTAATCTATGAAGGCAACCCTAGTTAAGTCTTCTAGCAATGGGAGATATGGAGCCTGATCTGGCCATCTCCTGTAACCAGGCAAGACTTGGAGTGGAGGGACTGGGAAACCAACCTAGCCACATAACCTCTGACCTACAATTTGCCCTACCTATAAGATAGGCTGGGACAAAGGTGGCACAGAAATTATAGGAGTAGCCAAGCAATGACTGATCCAGGTTGAAACCCATACTATGAGAGAGAGCCCAACCCTGACAATGCCTGGAAGGACAGGACCTAGAGTTTGGACAACCCAGAGACCCAGGATAGAACTAAACATGACTGGCAAAAAGAAAAAAAAAAGTCAATGAAATAATTCCTAATGATATTCTGCTGTATTCATAAATCATTGCCTAGCCCAGTCTTCAGTCTTCATCCAGTAACCGATAGAAATAGATACAGAGACCTACAGCCAAACATTAGACAGACCAAGGGAAATCCTGTAGAAGAGGGGAGGAAGGATTATAGGGGCCTGAGGGACCAAGGACAACACAGGAAAATATAGAGTCAAATGACCTGGGTTCATGAACTGTCAACCAGAGGATTTGCAGGGGACTGACCTGAGCCCTCTCTCTGCACGTGTTGCAATGTGTGGCTTCTGTTCTTGTGGGACTCCTGGCAGAGGGAGCAGAGGCTGTCTCTGACTCTGTTTCCTGCTATTCTGGTTCCTTTTGCTGGGTTGCCTCCTCCAGCCTTAATAGGAAAGGAGGTGCCTAGTCTTGCTGCAACTTGATATTCCATGGCTGGCTGATACACATGGGAGGCCTGCACTTTTCTTAGGGGAAGGGAGAAGAAGTGGATGGGGGGTAGGGTGGACGTTGGGGAAAGGGACTCGGAGGAGAAGAGGAAGGAAGGAGGGGGAACTGTGATCAGGCTGGGAAAAATTAATTAATTGATTAATTAATTAAAAAAAGAGTTTACTTTCAGAAGTCTTTTGGACTCCCCTAACCAATAACTCACAAACAGGTTTCTTGTGCCTGATGCTGGGAGGGGGTGGTTGTCAGATGGTCTATGGCTCTTGGGGGAGCACTGTCAGCCTAAGTAGCATAACTTAATTTAATATATATTAAATTTATATCATATGTATGTGATATATAATTTTAAGTAAATATAAAGTTTCGTTAAGACTTTTTTCAAGCATTCTTGCTGTTATTTATCCCTCTGCCCTACCTCTGCTTCTATATTGACAGCCGTCCTCACTTCCAAATTCACCACCACCACCCCCCATTTCTTATAGAATCCAGGACCATCTTCTCGGGGGTGATACCACTCACACTGGTACTGCACCATCCAATGTCAAACATCAATCAAGACAGTGCACTGTAGGTAAAGTCGATGAAGGAACTTCCCTTTTCCCAGGTGAGTCTCTTATGTGTCCGCTGACAAAAACTAACCAGCACAGTATATTTTGAGAGTTAAGTTGGAAATTTGATCTCTAGTGCAGCCATGTACAGAGGTTAAATGATGAGGGCTCTGCCCTGGTAAGTGGATTGATGTCTTCATCATGGGAATGGACTCAATGCCACCAGAATATATATGTCACTATAAAAGCAGGCTCATTGCCAATTCTCTCTTGATCTTTTGTCTCTTGCCATAGAAAGATGAAGCAAAAAGAGCTTCACCAGATGTACTTCCTTCAACCTGAGACTCCCCAACTCTAGAAAGATATGAAATGAACCTCTGCTCTTCACAAATTACAGTCGTCAGATCTTGTTCATCTTACAACTAAACTTTACACCTTTTAATCAGTGTTTCTCTATTTCTCTCTCTCTCTCAGGACTTGCTAACCATAGTTCTGATACTCTCTATTTCTATGAGTTTAATTTTTCTAGATTTCACATGTAAATGATGTCATTCAAGACTTGTGTTTCTGAGTCTGACTTATTTCTCTTAACACAACATCCTCCGGGTCTATTCAAGCTCCCAACTATGGCACAACTTCCTTCATTTTTCTTTTTTTGGATAAACAACATGTAACTATATATGTGTGTAAATACTTAAGATATTATGAACTTTCTATCCATTTGTCTTGGGTTATGTCCTTATTTTGGCTACTATAAATAATAATGCAGTGACCATAGAGGTGTGACTATCCCGAGATGTTTCTTTTGTTGACTCTGAACAGATACTCACCAATGGGATTGCTAGATTGTATAGCAGCTCGATTTTTTGAGGAACTTCCATATTGTGTGCTGCTTTCCATCATGGATGAACTATTGGTAGAATTTATATTCCCACCAAAAGTATGCCAGGGTTCCCTTTTCTCTGCCTCTCACAGCACTTGAGGTTCCTTGTGTTGTGTTGTGTTTTGTTTCAATGATGTCCATCCTATTGGAATCATTTGGTAGCTCCTTGTGGTTTTGATTGTACCTATTTCATGATCAGAGATGCTTAGGGCTTCTCATATCATTTGTAGGCCATGTCTATATTTTGTTCAGGGACAAGTTTATATTCAGGGGTCCCTTCGCTTTTTAAAAAAATCAGGTTACCTGTGCTTTTGTTATATAGTGAATCAGGTCAAACTTTGAAGTAACTAGATCAATACTATTGGTCATCACTCCATGTAACAAAAAGCCCATGTACTCCTTCCAAGCACTCCTTAGAACATGCAATTTCTACTAGGCTTTTGTGTCGTTGTTGTTGTTGTTGTTGTTGTTGTTGTTTTCCACAGGAAGTAAATTTATTTTGGCTCAGTGGAAAAAATAATTCTCAGGGGTTGTCCTCAGCAGCAGCATGGGAGCTCCTCTCTTCGAGCTGAGTAGTTGCTGGCATGCAAGCCTAGCTGCACACAGATGGAGTGTAAACCACCATATCTCACCACAGATGCCGTGTCGTGGAGAACAGGAGCTGTGAGTGGTGACAAATGCTGGAATGCACTGAAGTACCAATTACTAACTATTTAAAGACAACGCCACCTCCAAAATGGAACACAGTTCACGATGATGACAAAGTTGCTTCTGTTGGAGGAGTCGAGGAACCCCACACTCCCTATGGCAAGCCTTTATAATCTATAATAATCACAAGCTTACTTGGGAATTTCTTGTCTAAGGATGAGCTTAAAGTATTAATTAAGTCACTGTATATGTGTGTTGGAGTTGTTCATGTCTTGTTTGTAATACATAGTTGTCAAAGGGTCTGAATGAGGAGAATGGAATGCAGATGCCCAAGCTGCCTGCCTGTGAAGAACATGGACTCTGGGGTGCCTCCCTGCTGTCAGCTTAATTGTTTTCCCCTCAGAATTCATATATTAAAGTCCTGTGTTAGTCACCATTCATTAGTACCATAAAATACCCAGGGCATCTACACAGGAAGGGAAGAAACTTATTTAGCTTGACTTTAAGGAGGCTCACAGCACTCAGGCTCTGCTAAGGGCTCTCCCTTCCTACATCACCTACGGATGCACTGCAATGTAAGAGCATGAAGCCTCTCTCTGATCCTTCCAAACTTGGCTTCTCAAGGAACTCCTGCTAAGGTCTTACTACATAAAGCTCCCACCACCTCCCAGTAGTACCTCCCTGAGGACTAAACCTTTAAAGCATAGTGGGACACAAAGCCACATCTAAACCACAGGGAGTTGTCATCACCAATATCCCAGAGTGAGACTGTGTCAGAAGACAGTGCCTCTAAACCACGGGAAGCCCGCCTCTCGCATCTCAAAGTGGGAGCATGCTGGTAGAGAGAGTCTTGAAAGAGGTGACAGATTCAAATAAGCACAATCAAACTAGTGTAGTCTTTTCAGAAGAGGGTATTTGGACACAGAAGAAACTCCAAGGAGTGCAAACGCAATGAAAAACATAAAGACCCAAAAAGGTGGCTGACTTCAAGGAGACATGGTAACTGCTGCTTGTAATCCAAGAACATGAGTGGTCAATCTAGGGGGATCACAAGTTTTGTCATCCCCCCAACATAGATACATAGAAAGTTCCAGACAAGCCTGGCCTGGGCTTGGCTACACAGTGAGATCCTATCTCAAATTACCCAACAAACAAAAACCCACTTGCAATTCAACAAGAGGGGATCTCTCATAATTAAGAAGAAATGAAATTTGCCAACAGTTTGATCCTGGGTTCCAACATTCAGAAGTGTAAGCAAATTCATTTCTGATGTGTAAGCCACTCAGTCTGTGGTATTTTGTTACAGCAGTCCAGGAAATGAAAGTGGGCCTTCACAAAAGCTTTTATTTATTATTATTATTATTATTATTATTATTATTATTATTATTAAGAAATTTTCCATTCATTTTACATACCAACCACAGATCTCCCTCTCCTCCCTCCTCCCACCTCCCCCAGCATTCCCCCCCAACCTACCCCCCATTCCCACCTCCTCCAAGGCAAGGCCTCCCATGGGGAGTTAGCAGAGCCTGGTACATTCAGTTGAGGCAGGTCTAAGCTCCTCCCACTACACCAAGGCTGTGTAAGGTGTCCCATCATAGGCACTGGGCTCCAAAAAACCCGCTCATGCACTAGGGATGGATCCTGATCCCATTGCCAGGGGGTCCTTAAGCAGATCAAGCACAAAAGCTTTTAGAATTAGAATATTTCCTAATTTCTTTCTTCAGGGTGAGTCATCTACAAATTTCCCTTTGTATGATCCCAACCTAGTCTGTTTCTCATCCTTGATGAAGGAAGGAAATTTTCCCCTGAAACATCAGAGACTCCTGCAGCACGGGTCCCTTGTTGTCTCACACTGCATACAGAAGTAAGCAGAAACGACTCCTACATATAAGAGACACCCTCTCCAGTCCCATGTAGCTCCTCACATTCCCCACTGTCACATCCTAATCCCTCTACTCCTTCTTTTGCTTACACTACCTGACCTCAGTATACCTGTGAAACTGAGAGAGCCTGGGAGATAAGCTTCACAGAACCAGGCTGCTGACGTCACAGTGCAGAGACATCCATCAAGCTGCCCAGGGAGACTTGGCAACAGCAGGCCCATTAAAAACATTTCCTCTAAAGCCAGCTGACATTGATTTTTTTTTCTTTTCTTTTTTTTGATACACCTTCTGAACCGCAGAGCAGAGGAAGCAATAACTCTTGCTGGCCAATGTGATTACTGAAGTAGAGTCACCTTGTATATACACGAGCTGGTAAATAGTGAGCACATCTCCTCCTTTCTATCCCCTTTCCACTTGCTTATTTAAAAATCATATGAGCTTGAGAGGAAAGTTATTATGTCCCCAAAAGGTGACATTGTGCTTTGGTTTGGAATGGGGCTTTTTAGTCAAGTGCTTTGAAGATGATTAATTTTGTCTAAGGGTGGGGCAACAGTTGTCCTTTCTGATTTGTGAGGCCACAGCAAACCACATTAGTCCTCTGTGAATTTTAAGGAGTTGCAAATAATCAAAGAAGACTCTAAAGAATGCTCTCTCAGCACTGGGAACCCAGATGAGGCGCATGAATGAGGAGGTTCTTCACAGAGAAAAAACAAAGGCATGCTTAGGATGTCAGGACTGCACAGACTTTTAGAGCAAATGTTCCTCTTGCTCCCTGTCTTTCTCCCTTTGTTTTCTTCTCCTGCTTTCTCTCATTCCCATTTTAAGCTCATTCATTCATTTTCTCATACAACAATCTGAAAATACCTTTCAAGAGAAGGTGGAGTCTCCATCATACTAGAACCAAAGCCCAGGGTAGTGGGGGGTTGCTCTGAGGGGAGGCCCAGGACTCGTTGAATTTCACTAGAACAGCACTATCTTGCAATAAAGACTCCAGAGTAAGCAGCTAGCATGCTACCATTGATCTGTGCTTCTACAAAAACTAAGGATGCTAAAGATTTAGGTGTGGTGGTAAGATACGAATTCGGGGGCCTGCTTGGACAAATGTTGAACCCATACTTCTCAGCAACCACACAAATGTACTTGCATGCACATGCGAATGTACACACACTCATGTACACACACACAATCAATAATAACTAGCCTTCCTCTCGCCCTCCTTATCAACACTCCCCACCCCCCGCTACTATTCTTACATGCACCCAACTACAACCATACACACTACCAACAACTACACCCTCCATACTGCCTTAGTTCAAGAGGCCACAAGAAGATACAATACCATGTGGCTTAAACAAAAGAACTTACCTCTCACATTTCCAGAGGCTGTGACATCTAAGGTGAGGTTGTCAATTAACAGTAGGATCCCCGGTTGGGGGTCAGCACAATAATCCCAGCTATGCCGCCTTACCCCATGACCTCATCAAAACTTAATTGCTTCCTGGAGGTTTGACCCCCTAAAACCATCCATGAGGTGGGGAATTTTGAAGGCTATAAAGATATAATATATGGTACATACCAACAACAAGCGTACCCCTCCATGCAACACACCTCCTACACAGACCATTTCAAATTAGGTCTATTATACAAATCCACTATTAAACTAAAGGGATGTGGAAAAATATCTTTAATCTCTGTCCTTTATTTATAATATCCACCTCTAATATATAGCTAATCCAAATTAGGGAAATGACTACCACATTCGAAATAGATTTCTATCTTTCCCTCTATATTTGTGGTTTGTGCCTCCTGAACACCAGCCAGTTTGGATAAGATGCAAAACTTGGGTACTATGTAACCAAGAAGCATGGCATTTACATTTTGTGTGGGTACCAGATCACATTTTCTCACCTTCTCAGGCTTTTGCCTAAAAGCAATAAATGCTTCTTTCCTTACAAAACAGTTCTATGTTAGGTGGTTAGGCAGCTTAGGAACAGTAGAAAATTGTGTGTTGTGAATCTTAAGTGGGTTGTTTAGCCTTTTCCAAAATAAGAGCTGGATGCATTGTCCTCATCTAACTTACTGAGTATCCAAAGGGAATCAAGTCATGGTTATAAATCAACCTCAACTTGATGTGCCATGCTATGTTCAAGCCCATGGGAGGCCTGCCCCGTTCTGAATGGAGACCGAGGAGGAGTGGGTGGATAGGGAGGGGGGTAGATGGGAGTCGGGAGGAGGAAATGGAAGGAGCGGGGAGAGGGGAAACTGTAGTCAGTATTATAAAATAAAGGAAAAAAATATTAAATAAATAAATAAACCTAACATTCTAGCAGATCATCTTCCACGCTCCCATGTCCCTTCTAACCACTCTCCTGCTGCTTTACTGCACATTATCTTCACAGATGACCAGAGAACAACTTGGGTCATGGTGATCTATAAGTCAATCTCTTTTGTTTTTTCTCTCTGTAGTTCTGCAAAAGATTGGGAAGAATGAGTTTCAATGCATTGAGATCTTGGAATTCACTGGAGTTGAATTAAACCCATGCTTTTTGGCCTTTGCTTCCTTCCCAGTTTGTGCAACTAATTTAGAGTTTTTGTATAAAACTTTCTATAAAGGTGTCTTTAGTTCACCTTCCTTGGCTCTATACAAAGAAAGCTTCCACTGCCGGGGAGATGATATTGTCAGTAAAGTGCTTCCTGCAGAAGAATGGCCAGCTGAGTTTGATCTCTAAACCCTATGTTTGAAAAAAAAAAAAAAGAAAAGAAGCCAGGTATGTGGTGTACACTTGTAATCCCAGCCCTGGGGAGGTAGAAACAGGCAGATCCCCAAGCACACTGGCCAGCTAGCCTAGTATAATTAGTGAGATCCAAGTCAATAGAGTCCCTGTCTCTCAGTAAGGTGGGTTATACCAATGTAACAACACCCAAAGCTGTTTTCTGATCTCCACATGTGTGTGAACACTCACACATGCACATTAACATACATACACACACACACACACACACACACACACACACACACACACACACACTGCTGGAACAAGCAGCTTAGTAAGTGAAAATGAACAGTAAGAGCTACTGAAAAGGACTTGTTAATACACACTATGACAAGCACTGTATTTTCTATCAAATGCTAGGTCACCTTTAGACCAAAATTCTATAAACCTATTCCTTTGTGGGATTTGCTGTAAAATGGGATGACATTTGAATTGTGTATATGTCTCTGTAAAATACATGAGGATTATTGTCTTTAGCAACCAATAAAAATCTGTTTGACATAAAGGAAGTCTCTTAACTGCTATACATTTACAATTCTATAAACTCATCATCCATATTCTTAATGGTGTGTTCTTTATTGTACATCTATGCTTTTCTACCTGCTTAAGGAGAATCTTAACATTCTGTTCTTGGGAGTGATTCTATGGTTAATGAGCAATATAATCAACATAATTAACCATTAACTATGGAATAGTACAGTCTATATTACAATATATTGTTTAAGTTGTAAGTAAGCAGAAAGGATTTAATTTTAATTAAGGATTATTTTCATTTATGTACTCAGACATTTCTTTGTTAGGTGAATACATAATTGAACTGTATTGCATAGAGTACACTGGCAGCTGATTAACTTCTATAATTTTTATTCCATTGTTCAAATATAAAGCATTCAACTTGATAGTAACAGAGTTTCCTATGGCAGTATTCTTTGTTTCAATCAATATTTGCTTGTTCTGTGTTGCAATACTTTGGAAATTCCCTCAAACATGACCAAGCCTATTGATTCTAATTAGCCTACAATTTTTTCAAAAAATCAACATTTTATCATTTACTTAATACTGTGGAGCAACTGTATCATGAACAATTGTTATTTCTGGTGTTGTTATAATTGCACTCTAATTGGTATGGAGAAAGCAGCTGATTTTTCCCTGTCTAAGAGGCAAATGGCCAGGAGGTTTGGGGATTTAGGGACATGTGGAAGGGATCTTGCTGTTGTGTATGTCTAACCCTGTGTTCTGATTCTGTAGGTACTGGTTAACAGTTGAATCAGGAGGATTTGTCAATTGGGCACCAAGTCTCATCCTAGCTAAGGAGACAATGGGTATTGATTGATACTAAAAGAGGGAGGATGAATTTTTTCTAAGGGTGTGGCTTCTTGTAGGTTAACCATTTGCCAGTGGAAGGGCACACATCCAGGAGTAAAGGCCAGCACAAATTGTACTTGGTGGGTTTTTTAAAATGAAAGCACACAAATTTGGGTGGAGAGGGAAGGGGGTGGGTCTGGGTATAAAATCATCAAAATTAAAAAAAAAAAAGAAAAGAAATGTAAACCTGGAGTTGGCATAAAGAGTTGCGCCGGGTGGTGGTGGCACATGCCTTTAATCCCAGCACTCGGGAGGCAGAGCCAAGTGGATCTCTGTGAGTTCGAGGCCAGCCTGGGCTACCAAGTGAGTTCCAGGAAAGGCGCAAAGCTACACAGAGAAACCTTGTCTGGAAAAACCAAAAAAAAAAAAAAAAAAAAAAGAGTTGCACCTAAAAAGTCACTGAAGTAGGACATGCTGGGGAAAAAACAAATTTTCAATTTAAAAAACATAACTGTTCCCATATTTCACTGGGTTAAAGATTAAATGCATTTCCAAAACTAAGGCAAATTTTTGAAGGAAGGGTTTTATGCCTTTTCTCATCATGCCCATCATCAACTTAAATAAGATCCCTGCCACCTTCCAACATTCAAATGATAGCCTAGATCAATTGGAAGGAGAGATGCCATGGAATATGGCTTGTATGACAACATTTCCAACCCCTTATTTGTATTGTTTCTTCCACTTGCATTGCTAGCTATGCCTCCCAAGTTCCCTTCTCATGCTAATGAAATCTACCCGATCAGTTTCCAAAATTCCCCTCTCTCCATGGAGGACAAATACTTCTGCATTTCTCAAAACACTAATACATACATAAATACACACACACACACACACACACACACACACACACACACACACACACCTGTGTTCCCGTATGTACCTGAACATACACAAACATGTTTGAACACACACACATACACATGAACTTGGTGGCTGATCGTGGTGTAAAATCACCTTCTAGAGGCAAAAGCAAGTTGGGAGTTACTCAGAACTAATTCTGGTTTGGTCAAGGAAATAAAGAGGAACATGATAATCTTGATGTCATAGCTGCTACATGACTCAAGTCCCCCTACCTTTATCTCAGACACTCTTGTACACATTCCAATCTAGCACTCATCTTCTCTACCACTCAAGAGTTTTCAAGCAATGCTAATGAACTGTGATACACTCACCCTTAAAATCGCCAAACTATTCTTTACTATTGATTTTAAACTGCTAAAAAGTCATCCATGCCCCCCCCCCCATTTACAACCAATCACTGGAAAGCTATATTTTGGTTGGGTTCACCATGGGTGCTGGAATTCAGCAGCTATTTTCTCCAGATTACAACCAACTATATCAATATATGCATACCCTCCTCACTCAATTGCTCTGATACTAAATTTTATGTTTGTTATAAATCTTCTAACTTTAGAGTCATATATAACTTAAAATTATTTGGCAGTATCCCCTTATTGCTGTGGGATGGTCTGTATGTCAAGTGTGTTGCTGATTGGTCAATAAATAAATCACTGATTAGCCATTGGCTAGGCAGGAAGTATAGGCAGGACAAGGAGGAGAATAAAGCTGGGAAGTGGAAGGCTGAGTCAGAGACACTGCCAGCCGCCATGATGACAAACAGCATGTGAAGATGCCGGTAAGCCACGAGCCACGTGGCAAGGTATAGATTTATAGAAATGGATTAATTTAAGCTGTAAGAACAGTTAGCAAGAAGCCTGCCATGGCCATACAGTTTGTAACCAATATAAGTCTCTGTGTTTACTTGGTCGGGTCTGAGCGGCTGTGGGACTGGCAGGTGACAGAGATTTGTCCTGACTGTGGGCCAGGCAGGAAAACTCTAGCTACACCTTATTCAATCATTTCTAGGTGTAGCTGAAAGTTTCCCTGTGTCCTGCCCAGTCTACTCAGACCCAAATAAACACACAGACACTTATATTAATTAAAACTGCTCAGTCATTAGCTCAGGCTTACTACTGACTAGCTCTTACACTTAAACTCAGCCCATTTCTGTTCATCTATATGTTACCAAGTGTTCTGTGGCTTTACCTGTGTGCCATTACATGCTGCTCCCTGAATGGTGGACTGGTGTCTCCTGACCCAGCCTTGCTCTTCCCAGAATTCTCCTTGTCTCCTTATCCTGCCTATACTTCCTGCCTGGCTGCTGGTCAATCAGCATTTTATTTATCAACCAATCAGAGCAACACATTCACAGCATACAGAATGACATCACCCATCAGATAGGGAAAGAGAAAAAGAGGTAATCCTCAAATCTGTGTTACTACAAAGAACGTCTTGGGCTGAAGCTCAGTGGTAGAGCTACTTACATAACTTGCATGAGCAGGGTCCTGTGTCTGATCTCCAGAACTTAAACAGAAAAGAAATCTTAATTTAAATCTTATTAATCATAATAGAAATGTTTAGATCTAGGGGAGAGGGGAGGTGTCAGGAGGGACTGGGAAGAGTAGAAGGAGATGAAACTGCAGTTGGGATGTTATGTATGAGAGAAACAAAAAAGGTTTGACACATTTGATCAAGAAGCAAGACTAATGATTCCATGGCCATCTTTAAATACTCTGTTGTTTGTTCGACATAGCCTAGCTGTATTCAATATTGATTTTTTTTTTTGCTGTATGAAAGTAGCTAACACCCATATTCATATGTACCTTCTGTCCACACTACATCACTCAGTTCCAGCCTACATTAGTTAGCTCTGCACAGCCTAGTAAATAGAATGGCAATGTGGATTTTTTTTTAATAACTCGATGTAATAGTGTAAATGGGCTTTTCATTTATTTGCTACTCAGTTTGTTACTGTTGTTTAATAAAAAGGAAAAAGTAGACAATAGCACTTCTTGCTCTAAAATTTTATTTGCTTCTACCCTTTGAAAGTCCTAAGTAGGAAGCACATGCCTGCATATATGAAATATAATCTGGAAAATGCCATCCATTTCCTTTTAATAAGATACTTATGCTAAGTGTACTGCCAGGTAATAAGTCTTACAGGTTAAAAAAGAAAACAAAATGGCATGTGCAAAAACTAAGTGACAAAACTAAATGTAACAAAAATCAGTGAAACTGGATGGGAAATGGGACCAAAAGACTATGATCAGTATCAACATGTTACAGACAGCAGGAAACCACTGCAGGGCAGCTACAGAGATGGATGGAAGGGATTTGCTCACCTCCAAAGGATCAGAAATTTCACCAGCTTTAGGCAAGTGCATGTTACCACCAAGAAGCACACCTCCCTGTGCTCTTGTCCTTCATCCCAGCTTCTGGTCCTTAGGATGACTTTTCCATGTAAAAGATGTCTACTGTACTGTGAGGCTGTGTTCCCAGATAACACACAGCATCACTTCTGTCCTAGCACTTCCAGATTCATTCTTACTGGATGAGATCATGCCACCTGTGAACTAGATCCTGCCTCTGGGAAAAGACAGTTCCTAGATTTGATTAGATTAAACTGGACAGTGCTCTTGGATTCACACATGGGGTTCCTACCCATTGAAATAATTGTTATGTGGGAAAGAAATTCACAGACAACCAATGGTGATTATTTTAACCTATTTTCTTCTTGGCTTTCTCGTCCATATTATATGATAATTTCTCACTCTACAATGAGCTATGCTAAAGCCAAATTTATTCTGTGTCATGATCTTAGGTATCACATAGGTATCATTGTGATACTCACCCAAGGAAGCTACTGATAGGTAAATGGTTGTGACAAATTGTGTTTTTAATTTGAACACAAAACAAAAACTCTGTAGCAAACTTTTTTGTCAACTACCAGCTCACAAACAATGACACAGAAACTTGTTATTAGTTATGGAAGTTTGGCCTTAGTTTAGGCTTGTTTCTAACTTATAGCTCTGATAACTTAAATTAACCCATTGATGTTAATCTACTTTCTCCCACATGGTGTTAATCTTAAACCTCCTGTTTCCTCCCCTTGTCTGGCTGACAACTCCACCTTTTTCTTCCCACAGTCCTCTCTGTCACAGGAAGTCCTGCCTAAACTCTTCCTGCCTAGCTATTGGCCATTGAGCTCTTTATTAAACCAATCAGAAGATGCTGTAGCAAAGACACATCTTCACAGTGCAAACAATATTCCCCAACAAAACTCTTAAGTCTGCTTGTAATGCTGGCCAATGTTTCCAACTCAGCTAAAATAGTTTGCTGTCAGCTCTGCCATTACAAAAAACAAAAGAAGAATTTCTAAACCAGTATACACATCATCACCCTCACCTGCAAACTATGTATAACGCAAAGTAGAATGTCATGTAGAGATCTGTGAAAACAAAAGAGAGCTCCTAAACAAGAAACTGTTCTAGTTGCTGATGTTGTCATCATTACCATTCATACCATCTCATCCCTGAAAAGAAGTAAAGTCACAGATGGGTGGAGCTTTGGGATCAGGAGGTTATCTTTGAACTCAAATAATCAGCAGGGTAGAAAGGCAGAATATGATCATATTTGAGTTTGCAGGATAGGAGCAAGGGCTTCTATTTCAAATGTATTCTTAAGTGAGTTATTTAACCATTATAAAATGTAATTCCTCATCTGAGAATAGATGGAGGGGTCTAAAATGTTTATTTCACATGGTTAATGGATACAAAGATGTCCTACTAGATAATAGGTAGAAATGTACATTTGCACATGGAAAAGGATCGTCAGGTGCTGTTTTAGCAACTTATTGCTTGTTTTGTTTCTCTTCTTTTTTTCTTTCTTGAAACAGGATTTCTCTGTGTCCTGGCTGTCCTGGATCTCACTCTATATACCAGACTGGTCTCAAACTCAGAGATTCGGGATTAAAGTGTTGGGATTAAAGGCGTGTACCATCACCACCTGGCTTGTTTGTTTTCTCAACTGCTCTTCAGCTCTCATTCTCTCATTGAGAAATACTTTAGGGAAAGGAGTTATTGCCATCCCCTACGATCATTTTTATCTTAGGGTTTTGCGGCAAACTCACCCATGTGTATGTATCTCGTGATGCCACATGAAATAAACCTGCTCTTGGTTGCTTCTTGCTTATTAAGCAAAGGGTTCGATAAAATACCAGTTTTGGTGGGAATAGGGGGTGGGTTGGGCAGGGGGGAAGGCTGGGAAGTGGGAGGAGGGAGGACAGGGGAACCCGTGGTTGATATGTAAAATGAATAGAAAAATCTCTTAATAAAAAGAAAAGAAAAAATACCAATTTTGTAAGGAGAAAATGAAGCCAGGGACATCATCTTTACAATGAAGTGAGGAATTCTGTTCAAAGGTCCAATCAGCTACTTCACAGGTTTGCATCGGAAAGTATTTCTTGCTGGTTGAATTTAAAGAACAACAGAAAAATAATAATTCCACAAAATAATACACGTTTATCTTATCTTATTGATGATGGTTAAATTTTCATTCAGTGTTAGAATTTCAAGAAAAATGGTAGGAAACTGAACATGAGGAGAGGCAAGCATACAGAGCATTGGAGGAGAATAATAAACCTAGAAGTTGAACTCACGTCCCTACAGCTGACCTATGGTTGAAAAGCTGCTGTAAACATGCAACTGAGAAAGGACAGTATTTACAATGAATGGTCCTGGGGAAATTAGTTATATGCATACAGAATAGTGAAAATAGATCCTTATCACTCACCATTTGAAAACAATTCAAAAGTAAAGATATATTTTTATTAAGAAATTTTTTTATTCATTTTACATACCAATCACAGAATGTTAAAAAAAGTAATTGTAATATGTTGGCTTCATATTAACTGAAGGGAGAAGCAAAATATAGGCTGATAATTCCAAAGAAGAATAATGTGGTATATAAGCTTGACTTCTTGGTAGTCAAGAAAAGTGAATTAAAATTTACCATAGGTATTTAAAAAAAAACCTAAAGATATAAATATAAGGCCTGAAGCTGTGGAAGTAACAGGAGAAAATATGTCAAGACATTAGAATGGGTGAATACTTTTTGGATGTGGCCCCCAAATCATAGGAAACAAAAATAAA
Organism: Peromyscus eremicus; assembly: GCF_949786415.1. NCBI lineage: Eukaryota > Metazoa > Chordata > Mammalia > Rodentia > Cricetidae > Peromyscus > Peromyscus eremicus. The sequence goes on along the minus strand of NC_081429.1, from coordinate 13,829,339 downwards.
AAGAGGTTAGGAAGACCTTGTGAGACTTCAGATCTTCCCCACAACAAAAGAAATAATTAATGAGTGGAGAGACAGACAGCCTACAGAATGACTAATGTGTGGTTTATGAACAGAGTATAAAAAGAACTCAGCAACTTAACAGAAAATCCACAAACAGTCTAATTTTAAATGAGTAAGAGAGCTAAAGGAGAGTGTCCTGTTCTGAAGAAGATGTATACATTGCCACCAGGTGCATTGGTATGTTTTCACCAGGAAGAAATGATAAACACTTGAGGTGTGTTGGTCAGCTTGTGTCACTATTAAAAAAAAAAAAGGAAAGAAAGAAAGGAAGGAAGGAAGAAAGGAAGGAAGGAAGGAAGGAAGGAAGGAAGGAAAGAAAGAAACCTGAGGTAATCCATTTATAAAAGCAATCATTGTATTTGGGAACCAAATTAGGTTGGAAGTAGTCTCTGATTTACTGGCCCCACTGCTTTGGTCCTATGGCAAAGAGGCACACTGTGGTTGAAGCATCCAACACTCACCCCATCACTATAAAATAAAACAGATGAAGACAGAGGGCATGACAACCCACTGTGCCTTCCAAGGTCACAGCAACAATGATCTGAGTCCCCTCCCTGTGGAATTTCCACTACCCACCCCCACGATACCAAGATGCGAAGGAAGTCTTAAACACACAGGGCTTTGGAGAACATTCTGAGTCCAAATTATGGCAGGATCAGGTTTATTCTGATTTAAACATTATACAATATAGTCATTATTAAACATCACAGGGTATTCCACAAATGTGAACAACTGTATCAGTTAAAATGTTTAAAAACGGAGTACATTTATATTTGAAAGGAAACAAAGGAGAATATAAAGAAAATCCACAGAATGAGAAGTATTTACAAAGCACTGTTAAGGTGTTAGTACCCATAATATAAGAATAATTCACATAACTCAACATCTAAAAAATATATAACCCAATTACTTTTTAATTTTATTTTTTCATAATTCTTTTATTGATTCTTTGTGAATTTCACACCATGAACCTCAATCCCACTCATGTCTCAGTCCTTCCATTATCTGCCCAGCACCTTTGTAACCTCCCCACAAAAGAACATTAAAAATTAAATTTAAATTTAAAAATAAATTTCACCATGGAGGCTGCAGTATGTTGTGGTATGTCACATAGTGTGGTAGTTTGAATGTAAGTGGCCCCCAAAACCTTATAGGGAGTAACACTATTAGTAGGTGTGGCTTTATTGGGCCTTAGTGGAGCAAGTGTGTCACTGTGGGGGCAGACTTTTGGTTTCCTATGCTCAGGATACTGTTCAGTGTCTCAGTCGACTTCCTGTAACCTGCATATCAAGATGTAGCCAGCACCACATCTGCCTGCATGCTGCCATGCTCCCCATTATGATGATAATGGACTGAACCTCTGAAACTATAAACAAACTGCCCTGATTAAATATTTTCCTTATAAGAGTTACTGTGGTTTGTAGTAGGTAGCCATTCCAGCTTTGACCTGGAAGTTCCAACACCCATTGAAGCTTCAGTAGTGGTCACACCTACAAGGCAGGGCTGAGAGAGGATGCTGAAGACAGGAGATCCAGATGCGTGGGCTCTCTTGGTTCCTGGACCCTGGACGCTGGAGCTAGACCGAGCCGAGTTCTCCAGAGAACACCGCTGGACTGTGCCACACCTTTCCCAGACCCTGTTACCTATCCCTTCACTTGTAAGTTACCCCACAAAATAAACCTCCCTTTTAACTACGTGGAGTGGCCTTAATAATTTCACCAATAGTGGTTATAGTATCTCTTCACAGCAATAGAAACCCTAACTAGGACACACAGTATATCCTTTTGTCCGAACGACTTTACTTGCAAATACTCTTTGTAATGAGGTATTGGTCTGGTTCGAGGCCTCTGGCTCTGCTACACCATCAATACTGGATCATCACCTAAACTCCTCTTGGATGTCCTGCTGTTGCCCTGAGTCATGGCGATCCTGCTGCTATGGTTCTTCAGGACCATTTCCTTCACAAGCTCCACCAACACAAAGGTAGGGTAGATGTTGGGGTGGGCCAGCTCAAAGCCCTGGATCTGGGCCTGGGTGGTCCGCATGCCAGCTTTCCTGAACTGCGCACGTGAGGGATGGGGCCAGCTCAGCACAGCACTCGGTCATCAACATGTCCTCAGACCGCAGCCCAGACCATGAACGTACGAATGGCCTTTGCTGGTACCGAACAGACCCCTGCTGTGGTAGGGCCACAGACCCAGGCAGCATTGGTCTAGACATTACCATAGCCTCAGGTAACAGTACAGGCCTCCCATATCAGGATGTTTCTTTCTGCCACTGAGTCTCCAGTTCCGCCTCTCTTCACAGTGCACAGACTGTACCACTTCACTCTCTCCCCCATCTCTCCACCATATACTTGCTCACGATAGTGGCACTCACCAGACCTGTGTCCTCTGGCTGCCTTCAGCTCTGTGGCTGCATTGCTTTGGGTACTAATTTTATCTTAATTAAAATATAATTACATCATTTTCCCTCTTCCTTTCTTACCTCTAGTCCCTCCTACATACCTTCCCTACAGTTCCTCTCAGGTCATCCCCTTTATTCCCTGTCAAATTCATGGCTTTCTTTGATTATTACTGTTATGCGTACATGTATATATGTACAGATACATAAATATGTAACTATAACCACATGAGTCCATTTGATGTTGTTTGAACGTATATTATTTAAAGACTGACTGATAGGTATTAACTAACCAAATAGGTGGCTCATCCTCAGGAAGACTAATACTCCATCTTTACACAGCACTCTTTAGTTGTTTGTAGTTTTTAGTTCCTGGGTGGGGTACTATGATATTTCCTTCTTCCATGTTAGAATGTCCACTGAGGTTGTCATGGTTTGGGTCTTATTTAGGCAGCCATGTTGTTGCTGCATGTGTAGGTAGGTGTAGCGTCCCTGTCATTTTTAGGAGACAATTTCAGAAAACCTCCCAGTTCTCTGGCTCTTACAGTCTTTCTACCCCCTCTTCTGCACTGTTCCCTGAGCCTCAGGTTGTGTTATAAATGTGTACATTTGGGCTGGGTACCTGGTGATCAGTTAGTTGTTCTCTGCATCGTGACTAGTTATTGTTTTCTGTGATGGTCACTCTCTGCTGAACAGAAGCGTCTTTGATGAGGGGTTTAAGCTACACTTATCCATGGGTATAAAGACAAGTATTCAGAATGCAATTAGAAATCATGCTGGTCTAGTAAAGTGGTGGGAGTGGTCTAGTAAAACCCTTGGCTAGGTTTGCTGTCCCCTCCTGTGGTGTGGAACATTGTTTAACTATGTAAAGTTGTGTTGCATTTGTTTAACTGTGTAAAAATGTGTTGTACTTTGCCTGCCTAAGGCACCTAATGGTCTAATAAAAAGCTGAACACCCAATAGTGAGGGAGGAGGTATAGGCAGGACGTCCATGTAGGGAGAGTAAGTAGGAGGAGGAATTTAGGCTCAGTAGGAGAAAGAAAAGAGATACCAGGGAGACTCCAGGGGCCAGAAAGATGTGGAAGAAGCAGGAAAGTAGGACATACAGAACAACAAAAAAAGATAAAAAGCCCTGAGGCAAACCATAGATGAATAGAAATAGGTTAAATTAAGTTAAAAGAGCTAGTGAGACAAGCATAAACTAAGCCCAAGCTTTCATAATTAATAAGTCTCCATGTCTTTATTTGGGAGCTGGTTGGCAACCCAACAAAAGTTTCAACTACACTGCTGTTGAGCAGGCCTTGAGTTCAATCAGTCATCACCAAGCTATGAATGCCATTATTGCACTATTTGGAATGTCTTGCCAGGCTGGTCACTGTTGTGGTTCATAGGCATCACAGCTGGGTATGGCTTTGTTTGCTTCCCTCACTTGTCAGGTTGAATAGCACTATCTGGTACTAGGAAAGCTAGTCCTCAGAGACAGGATTTTCAGGTTAGGTCCAGCTCAAATCTTCCAAATCCTGTGGCTGAAGTGCATGTTGTCTTCAGCAATAGGGACTTACCTTCAACCTCTGCAAGGCAATCCACAGCAGCAGCAACAAGCTGTATTGTCTTCAGAGTATTTAGACTCCTCTTACCAATAACTTGAAAGGAGATTTCTCATGCCTGGTGCTGGGGAATTATCATCATCATCATCATCATCATCATCGTATTCTTGAGAATTTCATGCATATATACAATTAAATAGGGTCATAATTACTCATATTTTCCACTTCTAACTCTTCCCAAACATAACCCTAACACAGCCCTCTTCCAGCATCCTGTCCTTTTTTTTAATCTTATACTGGTCTTTTACACATAACCACAGCTGCTGTGAATTCATGAGTGCTAATCCAAAAGTTTGCATTTCATAGCCCTCCTTGATGCGTGATGTCATTCTGTATGCTGTGAATATGTGTTGCTCTGACTGGTTGATAAATAAAGCTGTTTGGCCACTGGTGAGGCAGAATAAGGTTAGGCGGGACACTCTAACTAGAGAGAGAGAGAACCCGGAGAATGACAGAGCAGTGAGAAGCTGCCAGCCGCCACTATGAGAAGCAAGATGTAAAGATATTGGTAAGCCACGAGCCATGGGTTAATTTAAGATGTAAGAACTAGCTAGTGAGAAGCCTGAGCCATTATGCTATATCATTTGTAAATAATACAAACCTCTGTGTGTTTATTTGGGCCAAGCGGCTGTGGGATGCAGGTGGGAGAGAGTCCACAGGACCAGAGAAAACTCCTGGCTACACCTCCTCCTATCATTCAACTCTTACATTCTTTCTGTCTCTTCTTGAGATATTCATTCCCTGAGCCTTGGGTGAGGGGAGTGAAATATATATCCCATTTAGGGCTGAGCATACAATAGTATTCTCAGAACTGCAAAAAGAAGTTTATTTAATCAAGGTTGAGAGCATCCCTGTTCTCTGGGTAGAAACATATGTATTTAGAAGGCAATTTGACAGCATAACCATTTACCAAAATAACAATAGCCAGCTCTATCCTAGGGCCTATGACCTCCCCATCCATGAGCTTTTAATCAGGATTACAAGAGCGTGCATGCAATTCCCTCCTATGGAGCAGGTCTAAATCCAATCAGAATGAGGTTAGTTACCTGGTAACAGTCCAGCCACTATTGCACCAGTGAGCATATTTTGCCTAGTAGGTCAGGGAAGTAGCATGCAGGATCCAGCACTACAAAGACATGAGACCACTGGTATCTTTTCTCCCTGGCAGTCTACATAACGCCTCTGATACCACAAAAGCTAGCTAGTAGGGAGGAAGTTCTCCCGGTCCTATCATCTAGCTTGAGCATGGAACCTGAACTTTCTCTGAATAGGAAAGACAAATGATCAAGAGCATAGAGGAAAATGCTGAGCATTGTTCATGAGTCATTAGGGAAATGCAAATAAAACAGCACAATGAGATATCACTTTCAGAATTTTAGTTAGAATAACTAAATTTAAAAAAAGATAGACAAAAAAAAAACAGTGTTGCCTGGGATATAGAAAAAAAAATGAAACTTTCTTATTCGCTCTTAAGGATTTAAAATAATAGAATCATGTTGGAAAACAATGTAGAAGTTTATCAAAATATTGAAAATGTCTCCTGTGATCCAGCAACTGCACAGTTAGTTATACAAGGTGGTCCCCAACTTACTACTATTCAGTGGTGGTTTTGAAAATGCTGCAAAATGATTTACGTTCAGTAGAAACTGTACTTCTGGTTCTGAACGTCGGTCTTCTCCTTGGCTAATGATGTGAATCACAATGTTCTCATGATACTGGAGACTGGCATAAGTTGCCGCTCCCGGGTATCACAGCAAACATGGGTTAGGCAGCTGATATTCTACTCTGACTGTGTTGCTGTACTTCAGTAGGCTAAGTACACTAGCTTCATTTTCAGCTTATGATAAGTTTATCAGGGTGTAACCTATCTTAAATTGAGAAGCACCTATGTACCCAAGAAACTTACGTCTACATAATTAATTACATAGGAATGTTCATAAAAACATTATCCATAAAAAAACAACATAGAAAATAGTTTCTCAACAACACAATCATTGAAAAAGAAGTCAGGAAACAATTCCATTCATAATTATCTCAAAAAGAAATCCTACTCATAAATTTATTCAAAGATCTTTTTGAGAACTCTACAAAACAAATAATAAAATATTAAAGAATGAAGTAGAAAACAGTAGATGATAGAAAGACTTCCCTTGCCCATAAGATTGTGTTCAAAATTGCTCTATTATCAAAAGAAATCTATGGCAGCAATTAACAATAACAACAAGCCAAGCATGGTGGTACACATTTGTAATCCCAATAATCAGGAGCCTGAGGCAGAAGGATCACCACAAGTTTGAAGCCAATCCTGTGCTAACTAGTGTGTTCAAGGCTAGCCTGGGCCACATAAAAAGACCACATCTCAAAAGAAATTATAGTAAGCATAATAAAGTCTTTATTCCCATATCACCTTTAGATATGATTCTTCCTTCCTTCTCCTCACAGCTCCCATTCACTTGTTATAAAAATAACATTTAGTACGGTCAACAAAGGTTTTCAATATAAAACCTAAATGATGTTTCCAGTCTTCGTTTTCTATAACTTACGAGCCCATTCCAAAACGTGTGACTGACTCCTCCTGGATACATCTGCACAGCCATTTAACAAAAGAATCTGTCCGTCCCCCCCCCCCCCCCCCCGCCCCATAGTGTTATCTTTTCTTCTCACTCTATGCTCTTTTTCCCTTGTAGAAACTTACCAGCCATAAGCCAACAGCTTGCAATTTTTCTTCTCCAGACAATTCATCCTTTTATTCCACAAATATGTATTGGATGCCCACAATTGGCCAACCAATAAGAGTAAGAGGGAACAATATAGATTCTTCTGGGTTTACATCAACTTCCAGATGTTTTCTACACTTGGGGGTCTCAAAAGCAACTTTTATTAGCATGTCCTCAAAGAAGTACATAGCTTCTCCTTCAAACCCAACCTCCTCTCCCATGCTGTTATCAGTGCCTCAAGCTTAAAACCTCACAGGGATGCTCAGTTATCATCACCCCTCTACCTGGCACACAGGCCATCATTAAACACATTTGTTAACCCGTTAACCCCCAACAATGCCTTGAATGCACTCACTTGACCCCATCTCTCTCTCTAATCCATAATTCATCATACTTAGCTCTACTAATATTATACCTCACTGTGGGTTCCCAGTTCTGGTCTCTCTCCTTCCAAATCTTTTTCATAGTACAGAAAAATGAAAAATTTAAAACACAAACCTTATGTCACTCTCTCCCAGCCATCTCCACACACAAGTCCACTCATCTTCCATTTACATCTGCAAATACACTGTGCTCCATCTACCATACTCTGTACGAAGTTCTCTGGAAGTCCTTCCCAGCACTGGGCCACAATCAAATTTCAGTTAATTTGTCAGTTCCTTGGCAAGTTAAATCTAAATCATGCCAGGGTTCCTATTATACATATTCACAGTCAGATTCTTCTCATCATTTACCACAGTTATGATTTATCACACATGTTTGTATGGTTTTTATTGACTTATGCCTTAACTCCTCAGTTGGAAGCATAGTACAGTAGAAGAAGTTTTCACTTTTGCTCCTGGTTGGATGTGAAGCTCCACTATATGACTGTCACTCTTAGGGTCCTAAAAAGAAATCAACTCTTAATTGCTACATGCTGTTCTGAGTCTAATCTAATGTATTTAAACATTCTCCATTATAATTGACACTTAAGATTATTCCTTTTTTTTACTGTTGCAGATAATACTGGGGTCTTTTTACACATTTGTATTTACTACTATCATGAGGTAAATTACTGAAATAAACAAGATCATGTCTAGAGTATAGGACCTTATAAAAATGTTTTAAAGGCTCAAGAATACCTGATTATTAAGATAATAACAGCACTTAATGATATCATAATGTTGCATGGGTCTTTACTAAAGCAAACTACCCAGTTAGATTGCAAGGCAGATACAAAGTAACGTGTTTATTCCATGCATTTATTGAAATCTTCAAACTACACCTTCTTCATAAGTAGCTTCAGGGCAATGCTGATGAAACTCATCAACAAGTTTGCAAGATAAATTATTTTAAAGTGTTCCTTTAAAAAAAAGAAAGAAAAAGAAACAAAGGAAGAAAACCAAGAAGGAAAGTGACTCCATCCAAGGTTGGGAGACTTTTTAGATTGTGCTTTGGTTTTCTTCTTTGTGAACCTGGTGATACAGTTGGCAGATGAGTAGAAACAACCACATTCTCCAAGAATGGTTACTGGATATTTTATAACATGGATGAAAATGCATTCTAAAGATGATGCTAACTGTGGGTGCTTAAAGTTAATCTAAGTATTTCTTTGGGGAAGTTCATTGATTCTGTGTCCTGGGAAAGTATGAGACTGATTAAAACATTAAGGGCCAGGGCTCCAGAATGATGAAATTATATGGCATGCTGTCCACTCCCTCGCTGATTTCACCAATTATAGGATTTTCCTTAGGGAGGTTTCCACACAAGGGTCTCAATTAGTAGAGTCTGCTAACCAAAACAAAGTCTTGTAGACAAGTGGTTTTTCCAAGAATATTACATTCAAAACAACTGTAACAATGCTTCCAATAAATACATTTGCAATATTTCTGATGCTCTGTAGACAGTTATATCATCTGCTTTTCATTCTGTAAAGACTAAATGTACAATTTACCACATAAGCACATATCATGCTCAAAAAAGAAATCTATGCACAGCATGACCTACTTTTGAAGTACTGGATTTTTTTTTCTCAAAAAGAATTAAGACCTATTGTTAATAAAGCAATAGATGTGCGTCAATAAAATAGATGTAAAAATCATATTTCAACATAGTAAAAATGACTTGTATTTTTCATGAGGCTTTACAACCCATAATTTTAGGTATATTGCTATTATATACCATTATATAAACTCTTTCAGTTCTTAAAATATATTTAAATTCATAGTTACATGATGAGTTGCTTATTATAGTGCATATTTTTTGTGAAGGAAAGAATACCCTTCATTAAGATGGACTAAACTTTGATATTGTAACCAGACATACTTTTGTTACACCATCATCAAATTTCCATTTGGCAATGTCAGAAATACTTTCACCTTTACAGATTTCTTTTTAAGATTTATTCATTTTTATTTTACGTTTATAAGTGTTTTTCCTCCACGTATGTAAGTGTGCCATGTGTGTGTCATGGCTGTGGAGGACAGAAGAGGCCACTGGATTTCCTAGGACTAGAGTCAGAACAGTTGTGAGCTACCAGGTAGGCGCTGGGAAATCAAGCCCAGGTTCTCCAAAAGAGGAGTAAGTGCCCTTAACCACTAAGCCATCTCTATAGCCCCCACAGTCTTGCTTTTATTAATGAATGATACTTATTTTTGTTGTGTGATGCATTCTAAGATTATTTTTTATAAACATTCACAAAGCATACAGATGTGCACCCATTTTACCTGTGACAGTTGGAAGGGTTATCAGTGCTCACCTGCTCACGTAACTTGGACATATTGAGGCAGGATTTGAACCAAGTTCTCACCAGCTCTACATTTCTAACGTTTCTATTACATCAACAAGACAAGTCACACAACTGTGCTCCATAGACTCATGAGCATCAGAGATTAAATCAGCTTTGACCTATTGATGGCATTCATCTGGTTGACACCCGTTTATTGTAGTAATCATCATCTTATGGTATAATTTAGCTCTACACGTTCTTTTTCCACAGAAATACCATTTTCAATAACTCTTTCCCAGCAAAAGCATGTCCTTGTCCCTGACTGCACTCATCATTTAGTATGTAACTCGGTACAGAAAAATTCAAAGGAAACACCAAACCTGTCTTTCAAATACATCTATTTGAGCTCACAAAGTGGCTCTGTGGGTAAGTGTACTTGCCACACTAGCCTGACAACCTGAGTTTGAATCCTTGAAACCCACGGTGGAGAAGAGAACCTATTCCTGAATGTTGCCCTCTGACCTCCACATGCGTACCAGTCACATGTGTACCCACATTCTCACACACAATAAAATACATTGGTTTGGCTACATTTCCTCCTGTCTCTTTTCATTTACAATCTCCCTCATGAAGTTCAGACTTCTCAATCTGAACACTAAATCTCGCTTCTGTTTTCTCTTCCTCCCCCGCATGTTGAGGAATGTACATAGTACAGTAGAGGCAGCATGGAGGTTTGGACACAGACATTTCCACATTTGACTGCCAACATTCAACTCAACAGCTAAACAACTAGGGGCCGGTTACATGACTTCTCAGAAATGAACATCCTCTCCCCTGAAAAGAAAAGAATGAATTCAGTCTTTGGGGATTTTTGTTACTTAAGAAAACTCATGCACTTAGCAGGTACCCCGTATGTTATTGTTGTAACCATCAGTCAAATCAGAACGCACCTCCCTGAAACAGTGTTTTTACTCTACCACACTATTTCCTGTGATTCTACCCCAATTCTCTTGTCATCTCTATTCTTCAGCCTCAGGTTTTTTAAGTCTCTAACCACAAGGCAAGTCTCCCTTACCTGTACTACCATAATGTTCAGAACTTGCTCCTTAGATCCACTGTAACTTGTATCATCAAATGTTTATTTTTGTCTAGCTGCAGAAAGTCAAGGACACAGATAACATCCTGCCTACCCATTCCTATTTTCCACATTGTGTGGCACCTTGCTTGATAAATGGACGACCACATTCATACATGCATGTGATGAGTATTTATAGAATCTGTGTGCTCTTAATAATATTCAGATCTCTTCACTTAAACATGAAGGGGCTCCCATGTTAGGAGTTTTATGGATCTGAGAAGTTTCTAAAGCGACTGAGTAAAAGGTTACACTCTTCTCCAAGACTGGGAAGGATAAGCTGGGGTTTCCAGAGACATCCAGGGAGCACTGCAGATTTGTGGGATTAGTGGAGCTGTGAGCAGACAGTGAAAAACACAAACAAACCAAAAATCCAAATGGAAGAAATGGTAGTGGGAATATCTTTTAATCAGAAATTTCTTGATGTATTTTTAAGAAACCATAGTATATGTCATAGTTATTGATCCTTGAGTTTAAAAGGATATAGGTTTGAGAAAGTCAGGAACTTCAGGAACCCACAGGAGATTGGTTAATAATTCATTACCCTGTCACCAAACATAGCCCTGGGCTTGCCGGCCACTCACTAAAAGAAGGTCCTGGCCTCGGACCCAGGCAGAGAGAGTGCACAGCTGAGATCTGATGCCAAGCTGTGGCCTGCTGGCCCTGAGGCTGCATACAGAGAAGAGAGGACCCCTTATCAGTTCACAAGCCCGAAGGATAAAATAAGGACCCGAAGGCTATTCCAGATTATCTCCGAGGGCCTACAACAGCCTTCCAGGAACTTTTTTTTTCCTTTTTTTTTTTTTTTTTTTTAAATTTTTATTTTGCAATACAATTCAGTTCTACATATCAGCCACGGATTCCCTTGTTCTCCCCCCTCCCGCTCCCCTCACCTTTCCCCCAGCCCACCCCCCATTCCCACCTCCTCCAGGGCAAAGCCTCCCCCGCGGACTGGAGGAGGGGACTGGACCTGCCTGGACTGAGTCTTCCAGGGACTTTTTAGGCACTCTAACAAAGGTTGCCTCTCTTCCCTAATAACTATGCTTCTTAAAACTGCTTGCTTGTAAACCAAGACTGGAAATAGCAAAAGAATCGAAAATATTCTGTGTGGGTCGACCTTGCCTGCACTTCATGATATAAAAATTATTTTTAGGATGAAAAGCTTCTTTACGCTTTTAACAAACTAGTTCTTTAGTGAGTCCTTGAAGGTAGATGTGCTTTCAGTCTATTATTTAAGAAGAGCAGACTCTGTCTTAGTGGGGAATCCTAATATTATACAAAAGACATTAGATGAAGACTTGTCTCAGTGGCTCCAGGGAGAGAAATGTTTGCTTCGACGACTCCTCCCACTTATAAAGAGGCCATCTTTCAGGCTTGTTTCTTTAAAAGCTTTAGAGTCCGGGGACCAGAAAAGGACGGCAATGTCACCCCTGCGACAGCTACAGCATCCAGCGAAACCTCTTCACTCCCCTACACGGATTTCATTCTGCAAGGCGAATTCTGATTCTCCACGGTCTTGACCACAAACCATTAGTACGAGCTATCACTCTGGGCTTGTATCCTGGCGTGTTGATGCCCCCCTCCTAGAAAAACCATGAAGAAGCAGTAACAGTCAACCCGACGGGGGCACGGCTCTGAGTGGGACCGAGGGAAGAACAGTAAAGACAGGCCTTCCTTCTGAGGTTTTGCTGTTGGAGAACCAGATGAGGTGATGAACGGAGCCCCTTCTCCCCCAGAAGCTGAAACAGTGCATGGTAATAACACAGGTGGAAGTGCTGGACAGAACAGGCCAGAGGGTGCACTGGGTGCAGTTCCTTCTGCCTGGAGTACCTTTCCTTGCCTCTTCCCCTTTAAGAATTCTAACCCTTCTTGGGTATCAGTGAAATAACTGTTCCTCCAGGAGCCTTTCCTAATCTCCTCCTTCTTTCTCTTTCCTCTTTTTCTCTGTCTTTTCCAGAAGAACATATTCTAAAATGTACCTGGCTTCCTCTGTAATCTGTATGCAACATCCTGCTGGTTCTCTCTGTGTTTGTCTCCCACACAGATCACACACACCTTGAAGGAGGATAATGTCTTTCTCTGTGATGGCTCCTGTACACCATCAGCACTAGGCACAGTGCCTAGGGCACAGCATAGAGAGGCTTCACACTAACTCTCCCATCTACCAAAGCGTCCACTCTACCCACCTTAATCAAGTGTAACACTGCTTATTAAGAGGGGAACAGTAACCCCCTATCTTCATCCATCCATTCCTGAGTGACTCCAAGAGCGACAGTTACAGCTTGTCCTACTGTGCTCCCAGCTTCCATTCTTAGACAAGGGGTGTCTTATTTGACTGGAATGTTTGCAAGAAGGAATTGAGAATACCTAGTCCAATCTTACTCTCAATAGTATCCTACTAAGACCTCAACAACCAGCCTGCTTTACTGATCACTAAAAAAATGACTGTATCTAAACACATTTCTTCAGATCATAATTCCATGTGTTGGAGACTACCATGGTCTGAATGTGTCACTGAAAACTGATGTGCTGGGAGTTCAATAACTATCTCGTGCAATGGCTTTGGTAGGGGGCTGTAACAGGAGGTGTTTAGTGACTAGGGCCACTTCGGCTTGCAGTGGTGGATTTGTTCATACTTCCTTTCTTCTGCCAAGTGAGAACACAGCATCCTCCTCTCTAGGGGCTGCAGCAGTGAGGCACTACCCTAGAAAGAGATGCCACACCCACCGATGCCTTCATTCTTGATTTCCTAGTTTCCAGAATAACGAGGGAGTAGAATTCTGTCTTTATAAATTACCTACTCTGAAATACTCTGCTACAGCAGCACAAATCAGACCAAGAAAGAGACATTGTCTGCTCTATCCTGATTGCATACCTGGTGTGGGGCAGGTCCCCGGACGTACAATGAAAAGGGAGGAATTTCAAAAGAGAACACAGAAAACCATTTTCAAGCTGGAGACCTGCCAGCATTCACGCATGCCCCTTCTTTTGGTAACAGCATACAAAATTGCCCTCAACTATCAGCCCCTATAATCCAAGAAAAAGTAGCCTTTACTGTCAGCTCCAGGGGTACAACAAACGGCCGCAGTGGGGCAAGCCGGAGCCGTGCAGCATCCTTCCCAAACGTAATTGGCTTAGTGATGGACACAGATCCAGTCACAGACACACAAAGAAACTTTCTGGACAGATGAAAGGAGGCAAGTACTCTCTCCATTGAACGTCAACCGCCAGAACAAGAGGCTAATATGACTGCAAGGGCAGACTGCATTTGAAAATGAATTTGACACGGAGAAAATAGATAAGGAGAGAAATCAGGCCCTAAAGAAGGCAGCTGATTAGCTATTTTTCTCAAAGCTGGGACCAAATACCCAATGAATCAGCTTAATCAGAGTGTTTGATTTTTGACTCACAGTCTGAGGGCACAGCATTTGGTTTTGACCACAGTTCGAGAGAAGGCTGTTGCATCAGGGGCATAAAGCTGCTTGCCCACATCACCACAAAGCAGAGTATGGGCAGAAAGTAAGTCTAGGCTGTAAAATCTCAAAGCCACTTTGTAACCCACTTCCTCTAGTACAGCACCATCTCCAAAGGTTTCACACCCTCCCAAACAGTGCCCGCACCTGGGTACCAAGTGTTCAGTCACATGAACCTGCACCAGGCATTTCACATTGAAATCCCAACAGCACCTAAATACCTGAGCCAAACTTGGCTGAGTTTGATGTCGTGCTAATATTCCACTGGACAAAGACATGTTTAGAAAATTGAAATGGCGACTTTGCTTTTTATTTAAAAAAAAAAAAATCTATGAAGTTTTAGTGACATGGCTCAGTAAACATGATCTTGGCTTAATCAACTTTGGATTGCTCACTCTAAGATTTTTTTTTTTCACCAGAAATATTCCTGTCTGATTACACGGTGGCTCAGCGCTTGAGTGGCCCCGCAAGACTGTTAGAAATTCAAGGTCATCCTGGTCTACATGGTGAGTTCCAGGACAGATAAAGCTACATAGTGTGGTCCTTTCCTGGAAAGAAGAACTGGAGGAGGAGGAGGAGGAGGAGGAGGAGGAGGAGGAGGAGGAGGAGGAGGAGGAGAAGGAGGAGGAGGAGGAGGAGGAGGAGGAGGAGGAGGAGGAGGAGGAGGAGGAGGAGGCAGTGGCAGCAAATAAAAACAGTGAAGAGAAATTCCAAAGCCATGTGAATGAGAAATAAAACAAAGTGTTTCTCAGCCTTGTCCTGGCTCTGGTGCTCATCCACTTGAGTTTTTCGAGCAGATCAAACCTCCAGGCATCGGATGCCACATTTATAAAAGATTGGGAACAGGGTAACCTCTAGATCCCTTTCTGCTGGGACGTTCTATGACTTTAATAGAGAAAGCGGGAACCGCATTCTGATGGATTTGACCTGGTGCTTTCAGGAAGTACCACGTGCATACTGGCGTTAGCTTTCTTTTTTTGGCTTAATTAATTTTAAATCTGCTTTCCATGCTCCTGGAAAAGAAGATAACTTCCAGAATGAGAAAGGCCTGCGCTCAGCACTTCCTTTCAGCAGGAGCTGTTCTGTAGGAAAAGACTTTCCTCATTCACTGTGGTCCAAGATTGTAATGTCAGCACTATAAAAGCACATGCAGATATTAGGCGTGATAACAGGAAGCCAAGGAGAAGCCTTTCTGTATTTTCCCCCAGCAGAATCTTTGCCTTCTGCACGAATCAGCTCGCCCGAGCAGCTATGCAGCTCAGCTATGTGTTTCTTCCTAAACACATATGTGTCTTTATTTCAAACTCCTCGTTTTTGGAACAGTATATATATATATATATATATATATATATATATATATATATATATATATATATATATATATGTGTGTGTGTGTGTGTGTGTGTGTGTGTGTGTGTGTGTGTGTGTGTGTATACATATATGTATACATATACCTATATATAAACTTCATTTGGTTGAAAGACAAATTACAGAATAATACTTAAAGAAAACAGAAAATTTGTCATCTCTCCACCTTTCTCCTACATGAGACTACACGGGTTTTTATAAAAGCTCATAAATGAGGGTCAATAATATAATTTGTATTGGCTGCTAGGGGTGTGACAAAGTACCAGAAATTTGCATCCTCTGACTTCTGGCACATAGAAATTCAAGATCAAGATGTTGACTAACATGGTTTCTTCTTAGACCTCTCTCCTGGGCTTGTAGAATACCACTTCCTTGTTATATTCCCATACAACTGCCCCTTACCAGAGTTCTAATCGCCTCTTGTTGTAAGGTAAAAGACTCCCGTCACAATCAGTGAAGGCTCTTGGACCCAATGTCTGCATCCCTAAAATTCATGCTGGAGCCCTAACCATTGCATGATAACATTTTGTGGCTAGACATTTGAGAGGTAATTCTGCTTGCCTAAGGCTATGGCGGGTCACTCATAAGGAAAGAAACGTCCTCACAAGAGACCGGGGCACTCTTCCTGCCTGTCGTTTGAGTTTTCCTGTAGAGATGCGAACAGAAAGGACATGGATGACAGAACAAAGAGATGATTCCATCCAATGAGTTCGTTTGTTAGGTTGCTTTCAGGGTAAGGGTGAGATGTTAGAGTAGCATGGGTAACTCAAAGCCTGCTGCATTCCCAGAAGCCACCCCCCCACCCCCCACCCCCCCACCCCACCCCCCAGCCTGGGTGAGATGGCTCAGCAAAGCTCATCCCTGGTTCTCAGCTCAGCTGGTATGGAGAGTCTCTTTACCTTGGCAGTTGTTCCTGCTTATCTAGCCCTTGGGAGGTAGGTGCTGTAGACCCCTGTGAACCTTATTTCGGAAGTTTCCTGAGACTGAGTTGTTTGCTTCCAGGGGCTTGTAATTTCTGTTCAGTTTCTTAGTCTTAAGCTTCCCTCCAGAATGAAATGTTTCAGTGGGAGAAATTGCTACTCAACACTACCCAGGGAGGACTCAGCAGGAGGAAGAGACCCAGCCAGAGGCAAGTATTTGCAGCCCAGAAGAAAGGACATCACCAGGACTAGACTGTGCTAGTACCTTGTCCTTGGACTCCACTGCCTCAAAACTGTGAAACATAAAATCCTGCTGTTGGACTTTTTTGTTGCTGATTTTCTTTTGTTTAATTTCATTTCATTCTGAAACAGTCTCAGTATGTAGCCCAGGCTGACTCATAACCTCTGCCTCCTGCCTCAGCCTTCCAAGTGTGGGATCACAGGTTACATGCCACAGTGCCCATCTCAGTATTTTGTAATAACAGATCAAGCCAAAAGACCAAGACCCTACCTCTTTATCTATCTAACCTAAAGATATTACTCTCCAAAGTATCTTCACTCTAAGGCAGCATGATTCGGGGCTTTATTATATGAATATATGGATGCTGCAGTTTCTTTAAAGTAGGTATATATAATATACCTACAAGCGTACCTTTAAGGATTTATCTAGCTTAAAACACAATGAGTTGAATTTAAAAAAAAATATGTTATAATAGCTACTGTCCATGAGACTCGGGATATTATGATGTTATTGCATGTCCGTAATTGTTCTTCCCGACTCTTTAAAACAAATAAAGCTACGGTTGTTAGTTTCTGCTGCCGAACAGCAGCAGCAGCCTGCCTCTGCCGCCAAAGCAGTTACATAATCACCTGTCACCAGGTGCCTTTCCATGGTCAGCTGTGAGACATGTGCACCCTTGAAAAGTGCCCGCCAGGCACAGCTCAATCCTTTGTCTCTGCCTCCTCTTGTCTCTCATCTCTCTTGCCTCTCGCTCTGCTTTGTCTCTTCTTTCCTCTCTTGCTTCTCTTCCTCTTGTCTGTCTGTCTCTCTGTCTCTCTCAAGTCCCCACTCCGACACGGTCTTTCCCTCTTTGGCTCTCCCACTGCGCCACTAAACCTCTTGCACTAACTCTGCTGTATGTGGCACATTTGTTCAGTGGCATACCTTGGTAGGGCCCTCTGAAAGGTACCCACGGTCACCTTCCTTTTTATCGACCCCTTTCAATGGCTACCTTAAAAGGACATTTCAGTTGAAGCTGGGGCTGACTATCTGCAGGATCAGAAAACGAGGAACCAACAATTGAGTGTGGGTCAAAGGTGCACAGGATCCAACCTGTAAGAGCTTTCAACTAACAAGGGGAGAGCATTCTGAGCAAGGTGAATCTGTATTAAATTATAACCCACAGTAGAGAGCAAGCACATGGATCCATATTGCATATATAAATTATTGCATAAACTAATAGGCTGGATAGGAGACTTTAACTCTTCCTCATAGAAAGAATCCTAGGTAGATGTTCCTGCCCTTCCAGGAAGTGAAATTTAATTACCATCCCAATCTTTTGAGTGTTGGGTAAAAGTAAAGGACTCTTTTCCAAGGCATGGTAGAGAAACGGTAAAGGGCAACACTAGAAACTGGGCAGACAGACTTTAACTAAGAAGTGGAGGTTGATACCATAACATTTAGTGATGACCATAGCTATATGGACATACAAGCTCCAAACACACACTGGGATTTGGGACATTCTTCTGGATATTTGGTGAACACTCCTCAAAACTGTCAAAATCCTGGGAAAGGAAGAAAAAAAAAAGCCACAAAACAACAAATAAAAGCAGACTGGGAACTGGGGAGACAGGTTCTCTCTATAAAACCCTGGGACAAAGAAAGTGTCTGATGGAGACACTGGCCAGCCTCAAATCAAACCTTCAGTTTAATATTTAAAAGATTTAGCTTCCATCACTCTGAAAGACATTGTGGAGAAGCAAAAAACATCTAACAAAATATGAATAGATGCTTTTTAAAATTAAAAAAAAACCCATAATGTTGCATAACCCCACCAAGAGAGGTCTTGTAAATTCACACAAATTAGCAAATTTATAGTCCTTCTTTCCAAAGGTACTATGGAAATTTGGGTATATTGAAACTTTAGAAGTCTCTTTCAAGGAGACAGATACTTTTAACAAAATGTGAACGAATTCTATTTTGCTTAGATAATCCTTCCTGCTTCTCACAATGCCGCTCTCTTACTTTTTTTTTTTTTTTTTTCTGGGCCTGCCCTTTCCTAATTCCTTAAATCTATCTTTCTCCTCCTTTGAAAATCAAAGGCATAATTAGAGGGCATGTGGCTCCACCTTTTATGGAAATCGCTCTGTTCCTTATTTGCATATGTTTGCACCCATTGCCAGCTGCCCCAAAGAGCCAGAGAGTGGCTATATATCTCCTTGTTATCAAGAAGATTTTTGTTCAAAGCCAAAGATTAGAGCAGCACTAAGGCAGAAAATAACTTCTTCCCCCCTCTGAAAAAATGCAAGAGCAGTTTAAAGTGAATAGAAATTAGTGGATCGGTGAACTAGAAGAAAACGTTATTGCTTCTGAAATAGTCTTGCTCCTTCAGCTTTGCATAACAATATCCAGATTTCTATTATGCAGCTTCCAGTCGGCTTCCCAGCCCAGATCACTCAAGTTCCCCTGCCTGTGGTTAAACCTGTGGGAATGAAATGCACAGTACAGACAGACAGAGCTAAATCTTTAGAGAGAAGTTTTCCTCCCCCCCTTAATCTAAACAATCATTTCTGCCATTAACAGGTGTAAAATGTCTCCTAACCAAAAAATGCAAACTGGTAAATGTGCTTTTGAAGTATGCAACACCAGTTGCATATAAATAAGGCGTACTAAGAGTCTGTCTGCTTCAGTCTTACAAAGCAGATGTCTGCTGTCCTAAGCAAATAGTTCAAGTTGTTTCCAAAATATGGAGGCAGAAAGCAATAGAGGTACCATTTACACACTCATTAGTCAGAAAGGAAATGCATCTGCTTGGGAAATTTGCTACTCACTAAAAAAAAAAACAAGTTTCCCTGGCAACAGCTTCATTACACAACTCTTGGGCCACTTCTGTCATGGGGGAAAAAACGGTGAAATACATAAAGAGATTTTTTTTAACAACCTTTAAAAATGCTTGTCATGAGGGCATTTCGTTTGATAGTGGTGTCCAACCTTTGACACTAAAATATGACACTGTCATATGCAAATGTGTCGGGCCACACCCTTAGTAGTCTAAGACTAGCCTCACACACTGTCCCCACACACTATACACTACAATGAAAAAATTGGCCATATCTAAAACTCAACTCTTCTTTAGTAATTATAAATCACTGAGAGATGGAAAAATCAGTGTAAGTCATTATATAACAGAGACAGAAGGAGAGACAAGATATGGAGGGAGGGAGACAGGGAGAGAAGGAGGAAGGGAGAGGAGGGAGGGAGGGAAGGAAGGAGGGAGAGAGGGAGAGAAGGAGGGAGGGAGGGAGGGAGAGAGGGAGAGAAGGAGGTAGTCAAAGGCTCCTGAGAGAGGGAGAACCAGGTTTTGTTTTTTTGTTTTTCTTTTTCAGGGAAGGGACCCCAGTCTTAAATGGTCATTCCTACACATACAAACAAGGACAACATTAATTGGGCTCAGTAAGTACACGTACTCACAAAAGTAAAATAAAAATAAATACAGAAGAGGCCATGAATTTGAGGATGGCCGGACAGACAGGAGTTGGAAGTGGGAGGAGGATTGGAAAGGATGTAAATACAGTGGACTCATGTACGAAATCCTCACAATTATACAATGATTTAAAAAATAAAATACAGACCATGGAAATGGAATTGAGAGTGAAATCTCATCCCTCTGGCTGGTTCTGTTCAGAAAATGGTTATTGTTTTTTTGTTTGTTTTGTTTCTTGTTATTTTTTGGTTTGTTTGGGTTTGCGTGTGTGTGTGTGTGTGTGTGTGTGTGTGTGTGTTTGGCTTTCTTTAATTCCTTCCTTAGTATTCTAAGTCTTGCCTCACACACACACTGAAAAATTACTACAAATGAAAGAAATTCCAATTGCATGATAGCAGGGTCAATAAGGGTCCCGAATCCCACAGTGTACTTAATCTTCTATGGCTTTCAGCTACCACAGGTGACATTCAGGAAGGAGGTGACCATTTCTTTTGCCGTTCTGTCTAAAAGTGTTCATTGTTCGAAAGGGTACTGAAATTTCTTTCAAAGTTCACCCAAATTCAGTGAGGAAATACCTTAATTTGTCCAGGAAAAAAAAAAAAAGCTATAAGATATGGTTGTTTTTCTCAAGAGTACTGAACTGTGTCTAAAAATAAAATAGACCATCTGAGTGTGCCGACATTCTGGATTGCTTTGGTATCTATGTCAGCTTTAAAAATCTGTCTGGAATTACAGCATTTTTTTTTTCTCTCAGTGAATTGTTGCCTTGCAATGCCATGTATAAATGTATTTAATTGCTGACTCACTTCTAAAGGTCATAAATAGCAGCTTGTTTGAAATGTCTGTTAATTGTACCCGGTAACAATCAATACACCTTAGCTTTTTTTAAATGATCATTTTTAGCCCTGGGCCCCGAAGAGTAAGAATTTGAGAACTCAGAAAAGACAGCCAAGTCTTCAACCCATCACTCCCTTGGTGCTCTGAGAAGGGGAAATAACACAATGATTGTGTAGACTTACATTCAAATGCATCAGCATGCAACTTAGAGGATGTAAGCATCAGAAGACGGGAGCTGAGACTTCTTCAGTCCATGCCCTTCTGGTTTGAGTCCTCATGTCATCCTTCTCAGGGATGATAAAACATATTTCTTAAAAGATGGTTCTGAGCCTCATACTTGAAGTAATTTGACCCATTTCAGTGTGTGTGTGTGTGTGTGTGTGTGTGTGTGTGTATGAAATATTGCCTGTTATCAGGCAATTAATTCAAAAGTTTTCAAATAGCACATGCACCAAACAGCCCTGGTAGCCGAAGGCACACATCTCTTGGCTTCTCTGGCACGCAGACCCTCTGCTTTCTATCTCTCAGCCAGGCTCAGTTTAGCATTGGGATCCTGTAATTTCAAGCACTAGGAAGTAACCATCTTTGGGAAGAACTGAGGGGTGTAGGTGGCTGTTTTCAGTGGAAAACCTCAAAAGGATGAGATATGCGACTTCACCGAGTGGCCCCTCTTGCCACCCTCCTGGATCCTGCATTTCAGGAGCACGAAGCAGGAGATGCGGGCAGAGGCAGGGCTGAGGCATGGTCACTGAGTTACAAGGAGAAGACACTTTGCAGGGGCTGGGGGTAGGGGAGAAGGTAGAACTTACTCTCCAAGGAAATATGAGATTTACAGAAATGCCCAGGAAAGCAAAGAGAGAAAGGGTAAGAACTTGTATTAAGCAGGTGCTGGATACTGGGTACATTATATTTAGCCCCCAGAATATTTTAGATAGGTGCTGGTACGCCTAGTCATAATAGCAACAATGTCTCTTGCCTTTTTTTTTTATGTACTAAGCATAACTCAAAATGACTCTTAAGCACCTTGTCAACCTTGTGAGAAGTGTTCTTTTATGACCACTGTACAGCTTAAAAATGAAAGACTTTAAGAGACATTCAGCAAATGCATCCCAGACTCACAAGTAGCCACTGTTCTGTAGGATTCTAAGGAACCTAAACCACATCTGTTCTTCACTCTGTCTAGGACGTCAGAAGACTCACGTCATCACACTGGCTGCATCCCCCATCCACGCTGATGTCACAGCGCCTGGGTATCTTACTCCCCCAGCATTCCCTCTCCCGGTAGCACTGGCCCAACCCCAGTCCCCACCATACAGTGGACGTGAGGAGTGCCTCCCAAATCTTCAATTCACAAACTTCTACCCTGTGTGTTTCCTTTCAGTAACACAGCATACACTCCCCTTGTGAGTGAGGGCAACATTGGGCCAAGAGAATTTAATAGGCATTATTTTTCCTCATCTACCAACACAAACATTTTGCAGAATGCGAATTACACAGCACTTGATTTTTTTTAATAAGCAATTAACTACAGAGCACCAGGAAAGAATCCTAATGCCTTGAACATGTTTTGAGTTTTCTTTTTTAACACATATTTTTAAATGTATCTTTTGATAACTTCACACAAGTATACAATGTATTTTAATCATATCCACACCCCATTGCTCTCTCCTCTCAGACCTCCCCACAGGTTCCCCTCTCAGCTTTATTTCCTCCTCCTTCCCCCTGCCCATCCCCCCCACCCCCCCGACTGAATTCAATTAGAGTGGTCCATATGCATGGGTGCAGGACTACCAGCTGGAACATGGTCAACCTACCCAGCAGACATTAACTACCATACCTCCTCAGCTGGAGGCAGGAACTCTTATGTCCCTCCCCATCATCCATAATGGACTGTTGACTGGTTTGGTCTGGTCCAGGTCTTGTGCTGCAAACACAGTCACTGTGAGTTCATGAGTGCAGTGGTTCTGCCATGTCTAAAAGACAGTTTCCCAGTAATACAATTTTTCCTCCCCTTCTCCCACAATGAATGTTTTCCCTGTGCTTTCCATTTGTTTCTCATGTAAGAAAAAATATTATAGATACCATTTCCAAAGAGAAAAAGAAAAAAAAAAAAAAGCTCCAAAACCAGGTACAGAAACTGTTGTGAGCTGGGTAGACCCTCCGCCACCACTGAGTCAGTTAAGTCTACACTGCTCAGCTGGGTGTCATGCTAAATACTCCGCCTGGGGCATCTCATCCCATCCTCCCGACAGACAACCCAGCTCTCCAAATGTAGCTGTTGAGATACAAGTTAGGCTAAGAAACGCAGCTCACGTGGCAGTTAATGGTTGGTACAACCAGCATGCAAGGCACATGCCCCAAGCCTCTTGAAACTAGTAAGTGACGGACAGCATAGCCGGATTGGACAAAGCACACAGTGATTTGCATAATTTGAAATTTTCTATTTTTTTTTAGCGCCTTTTCCTGCTCTAAAACTGATACAATAGCCATAGAAATGTATATAATGTATAATGAAACTTTTTAAATGTTTATTTATTAAGAGGAGCACACTTATGTCATAGCATGCTTGTGAAGGTAAGGTAGCCTAGGAGGGGTTGGTTCTCCCCTTCCACCACGTGGGTTCCGGAGATCAAACTCAGTGATCAAGTTTTGCAACAAGGCCTTCCTGTTGAGCCGCCTTACCAATCTTTATGTTAGTTTTCACACGTCTGTAATGTTCTACTGAATGAAGTCAGTTGTCCAGAAGTACACCCAACAGGTACCGAAAATCACAGACTCCGAGGCAATAAGGAGGCTTGGAAATGAATAATTGTGTCAACTAAATAAGCATGCTAAAAAATCCAAGATAATTGTTCACATAAAGGCACAGGTAACACATTTGCTTGAAATTTGTCTGTTGAGTGACTATATGAATTATAAACTCTGAAAATTCACTTATTTATTCAACAAATGTTTATTGTGTGTCCACCATTGTTCTCGGTAACGATGATAGAACAAAGCAGACACAAATCCCTGTCCATTATGAAGTTTGCATTCTGATGGAAACAGAGAACAAATATAAGTCAGATAGTGACTATGACAGCAATAGGACTAAGGGGAAAATCAAGCAAAGACAATAGGGAAGCTGGAGGTGCTTTGCAACAGTAGGTAAGTGAGGATGGGAGACAGCAAGTCAGTGCTTTCAAAACATTGCTCTTGGAAGAACTTACACATGGCCAATAAGCATTTAAGGTTTTTAGTTCTGTGTGTACAAGAAAGTCAGCCAAATAATATTGTTGGACATTTCTTAATTTTAAGTATGAGATGTGATTTTTTTTAATAAACCTTTTCTAGAATAAGTTGTAGAGCATCGTAAAGCATGATAGAAAAAGACAGGACATGCCTGGCCATTTGCTGAAGACGGGCTAGACCACTGATGCTTCCCTTGTCTGTGTCACCGTGGGACACAGGCTACCATCCCAGACCTGCATGCATCCCCCAGTGAAATCTAAGCACATAACTAGGATCCCATCTGGAGCCTTCTTGAAAAATCATCATGCTCACAGTTTCCTGTTGTCCTTGCATGACCCTGATACAGCTGGGAGAGCACTTGAGGTGGGGACAGTGCAGCATGGTCTGTCCCCCTCACACGACTGTCCTGAGTGCCTGCAAAACAAATCACTCTGCAGAGTGCTAATGGCCACCAAGCAGACGAGTTTGTCTTGATTAGTTTTCTTTCCTCCTCCTCCTCCTCCTCCTCCTCCTCCTCCTCCTCCTCCTCCTCCTCCTCCTTCTCTCTCTCTCTCTCTCTCTCTCTCTCTCTCTCTCTCTCTCTCTCTCTTTATCTCTGAAATGGCAACAGTGGACAGTGAAAAAATCATTTCGTGCTAAGATGAAATAACTTCACAATGTCAAGACCTTGAGAGGGGCTTGCAAGGAATTGGGGTTAGAATCCAAATTGTCACTCAAGACACAAACATCTGTCGCTAATCTTCTATGATGAAAGAAAACCCCAGTTATCCTCTTCTGCTTCGCTGCCTTGACAGTATTGGGAAATATAGAATTTCACATGAGACTCAGAAAGATTTAACTCCTCTTTTCACCAATTTTTAATTCTCGTTTTATTTGTTCACAAGCTGTCATCAAGCTTTTGGTCAATGAGCTATTATCTTCATTTAGTCTTAGCTCTCTATACCCTATAAGCATTTTAAAATAAACATTTTTTTCTCATACAATTGCTAAGCACTAACGTTCCATTTTTATCACTTATTTCAATTATTTATCTGAAACATGATTTAAAAAGTCTTCACACACAATTATGGCTACTTCCTAGTGACTAAAAATGTGTAATTTAGACATTTAAAAAATACACCCTAAATGCATTTATTTGACGTCGAAGCTTTCCCAATCTGTTAAGATGTAGTGTTAAAGAAATCTATCTCCACTGTGTGTTATAGTACCAGAGTTACTACTGAGGCCATCTATAAAGTTCCTAACTGTAATCAGCACAAATGAATTAGCAGTGAGACCACTCAGGCATTCAGCACTCACTCCTCAGCTCTGATCAAGATGCTCCACTGCAGCTTAATAGGTAAATGTCACAGTTCTATGCCACATGCATCAAGGACTCTCTTGGCACCAAGGTGCCTACTTCAGGATGAGCAATATTTCATCGCCATCAGAATTAACCATCCTCTAAATTCAATTTAGTAAGACTTGCATTTTCCTCAGTGTTTCGCCTTTGTGTATAATTTATTATCATCTCACATGAAAAGCTAAAAGCTCAGTGTGCACATTCATGACTGTATTCCTGTAAAGGAAGCCCTTATCTTTTGCAGTTTTAAATGCTGGTAATGACTGCAACTATAATTGGGTGCCTTCTCAGAGAATCTACCAGAGTTCACACTGAAAAGGAGATTAGAGGCCAAATGTCAGTGTTTACTCTTATAAGGAATCCCCAAACTCCCTTTCCATTTTTCAGCAACAATGGGAGTCTACAGACAAGTATTCCTGGCATATGCAGAACTATGCACTCATTGGCAAAGCCAGGAAAGCCAGGATAGCCCCGGGGTCATTTCAAAGTCAGACTGCAAATGCACCTAAGAGTATGTATATATTTTGTCTTAACTTTTATTTTTCCTTTCTTTCTTGGAGTGGATCTGAAGCATCACAGAAAACCACAGCATGTATACAAATGGAAAAGAAAATGGAGAAGCAAACTATGACTATCAAATAGTATCTAATACCAGAATCTGAGTGTCCACTGGCAAGGATGTCATGTCAGCCTCAGCATCATGTCAGCCTCTCCTTGAAAGAGAACACTTCAAACTTCCTGGGAAGGTGCTAGTTACATGAAGATGATACAAGCATGAAATCTTCATGCTCAAAAAATAAAAGTCTTACAGATGAGGAAAAAGAAGAGTTAATTCACTGGGTCTGCCTCTTTTCACCACCTAAATATGCTGGCTCTGTGTCGATCTTACAAATGGACTTGCAGTCCTTATTTGTCACAGGTGCCAACCTTAGAAGTCCCATTTTTCTCAAAAGCAGTGCATGCTATCAGGTATCCCCAGCAGCAGAGGACAGACCCCATCAAGTCAGGTGCCAATGGTGTTAACTCTATGTTACAGTTCCCTCCTTAGTCACACACACTTAACAACAGATACATCACAAGATCATTTGTCCGTCAGTTTAATGGGTCTTTGTTTTCAGAGAACAATGGGAATTATAGGAGTAGAGGTCTTGCCTCATCCATCTATAAATAGCTTTTGTTAAATGTGGTTCTCTATTGTCGTTCAAGTCTAAAAATGAAGTTGAGACTTGGAAGAAAACGTTCATCTATTGGATAGTTTATGATGCCTCAGTGATGTCATCGTATCTAGGTGATTAAGGACCTATTTGGTTTTCCAATCAAACAAATCCCCAACTCTCAAAGGGAATTTTAATCAGGCTTGCCCGCTGTGCTAAGATTGTCCCTGGGAACAGGGCATTACTGACCTTTCCTGCACAGCAAATTTAAATTTGAATCATTGGGCTGGTTAGGATTTCTGCCCTTTCCCCATGGAATGAGATCAGAGATGAACTTTCAGTTTCGGCCATACATTACCAACACAAACGCATAAGCTGTGAAAAGCCAGAAGCAGAATTCTGTCTTTTCCGGGACGCAAAGGTCATTGCTGTTTGCACTCATTCATTCCGGCTGACCGTGGGTTCCTACACTGACTGTCCCATTTAGAGAACTCAAATTGGAAAAAAGCTGTCCTTATGAGTTTGCAGCATGGTCACAGCATCAAGATTATCTACTAAATTTAACTTCGCTCTCATTTGTATGTCAAAGAAAAAGCAGTTTCCCTTGTGACAAAACAGGCCTAAAATGATTCATTTTTTTCCTAACGTGGAAAATAAGGTTATATTTATCAGAATAGTTCTGTTTTCCCTTGTATCATTGAGGAGGTTGGGGGGGGGAGAAAATAAAATCCATAGGTAAACATTTTTACAGAGATTTGTCGCTGTCAAAATAAGCACTTTTAAGGCATAAACTCATGAAGCTGCTAGGTCATCAGCTACTCATTAAGCAGAATGAGGAATCACACAGATCTCTAATCAGTGGCCAAAGCAACTTAGGAAAAACAGCCATGCGAGCGACGTCATCTTTAAGATAAGATTCCACACTGTCTTCCTATGTCCAAACCTATAATCATAAAGGATGTAATCATGAAATAACACGCAGGATGCTATATCATAGCAAGCTAACAACTGAAGAGCCAGAGGAGGCAAGGTGGAAGGACTTAATGTACAGTTGACAGCAAAATACAAAGGAATTGAACACCTTGGGGCTTTTGACACCCGTTATAAAAGGTGCTGTCTGTAACCAAGGTCATTCTACACCCAAACACCTAGCCTCTAAGTTAATTTTCAATCTAATTTAGTCAGCCACCTAGTAATATTTAATTCCAAAATAAGTATCTACTTAATTATCTCTACATCAGGAAACATTTCATTTTTTTTTTTTACATTTGTGGGGGGTGGGGAGGGACAGAGGGAGGGGTACATGTTTTGGAGGACAACTTGTAGGAGTTGGTTCTTTCCTCCCACCATATGACTCTGAGGGAACAAAGTTGTCAGGTCCCCAGGACTGGCAAGAGGCATCTTTACCAGCTGAGTCATCACATCAGTCCTTTTGAACGTATTTTAAAAGCCCAGCTCTTCTAGGTCTGAAAGCAATTGACCTTTCAAACTGCAAAGCCATTAACTCTGCAATTGGTGTGAAGGAGACTCTGGGTCTCGGGACTGGGATTTTTGTTGTCCCTGCTACTCTGTTTTAATTGGTGGGCCATCAGCTATTCTATACCGATAGGCAGATTTGGCTATACATTATATTTACAAATTGCCTTCAGAATTAAAATGAGGCATAACTATAAGAGATGGGAATTATTTTAAGGTTCTGCTAGAGGCAAATGCTCAGTTGCTTGGCACTCAGGTAGTAAATGATATGGATTTGACACTGATTTCTACTGCACAATATTAAATGTGAGCCATAGCTTGAGGGTTGAGGAGACAGCGCACTCACAAACTCAAGTTTGTCCTTGCAAGCATTGGGACCTGAGTTAGAGCCCCAGAGCACAGCCCCAACCCAACCCAGCACTGTTGGAAATTTAGTGTTGAGGAGGTGGAAACAGGAAGTAGATCCCTTGGGCTTGCTAGTTGGCCAGCCCAGCCTACTTGGAGAATTACGGACCATTGAAAAACCCTGCCTGAGGATCTCGGGGCAGTTTACGGTTGCTGGGGAAGGTGGTGTTATTGTCTACAGTGTGTGGCTGTCAGTGTTTGGCTTCAGTGCTAAACTGTCCATACCTCAGCAGATAACCTCCCAGCCAGCTTGTGTAAGCAACTCTAATTAAACTTACAACCAGGAAATATGAAAATAAGGGTGGGGCTTGTCGGGAAGAAGAAGAGTACCAATGGGAGGGGGAAAGAGAAATGGGGATGGACGATGAGAAATAAAATAACTAAATACACACGTGAAACAATCCAAAAGTTTTTAAAGGTGTACATTTAAAAAAATAAATAAATAAAAATAAAAACCCCCAACTCTCACTTCAAAGGGAACAAAGAAATAGTTTGATGTAGAGCCAGATTTGAGTCTCCGAGACCCACGAAACATGGAGCACTTGGGAGCAAATCCATGTAGTTTTATAGTAACATAACAGAGAGAGTTATAAATCAAGGCATTTTTAAGAATACATTTGTGGAAACATCAGACACTGTTAAGATGGGAGAATGTCTTCCGTAGGCTTCAAATGCTGTCTGGTGTTATCCTTAGCATTTGAGTTGGTGGAAGCCAGTGGTCTGCTAAGTTAATAGATTACAAAGAGTTTTTATCTAGTAGTCGTGGGACATTAGTTCTGAGACTGAGCTGGGCAAGGAATTTATTCAGGAGGCTAGAGCCCCAAATCAAGTATAATTAGGCTCCGGACCTGCAACATTCCAATGTCTCTACAGCACTGCGGCTCTACTCAGTCAATCAGTCTTTGCAGCCCAGCTTCTTTCCAAGACTTCTTTACAAAGGTGAGTAGCGCCTGAAGAGCACCTGAGGTTATATTCTGGCCTCCATGTGCACACACATATGTAAACCACACACACAAAAAGCCTAAACATATTGGGAAAGTATGCTATTTCTTAGGCCAAAAAGAAAAGAAAAAAAGGTTCCAAATTGTTTTTGTGGTCTTGAGAATTTTAAATAAAATAATGAAAAAGAAAATATTAACAGTTTAGATATCATTTTCTCTATGGAAAGGGCGAGTGGTTGTCGGCTTCTTCAGCTGCCTAATCTAGGAAAAGTAAGTAACCATGACACCAGACCTGAGGTGAGTAATTACATACAGACTTAGTTCATATCCTCAACAATAATTTAATAGCCTGAGTTTCAAAGACAGCAACTCACCGTTATGCATCTTAAAGTGTCAGTTTCAGGGCTCAAGGTCAGAATCCCAACCCAGGTCTAGGATATTTCAATGGCTGGATTCTCTGGATTGGCCATTCAACTCCACTTTGGAGTGAACCACCCCCTACCTGTCATGCAGATGTGATAACAACTGTAGCAGTGTCGAAGAGCAGAACTGCCAGCAGAAGAATGACCCATTTTCCTAGATTCTCACTGCTTCCCCCCACCCCCAGGAGAACTTCTCTCCGAGCTCTGTCCTCACGGTGGGTGGGGAGGACTTTCTAGTCCCACTCTGAAAGACAAGAGTGCCTAAGCCAGGAAGTGTATCAAAGACACTGCAAAGTCATTCTGACGCAACTGTCCCAATCAATAAAGAACAGCCACAAGGCAATCAAGCTTCCAGAATGATCTTAAGCTAGAGACAGAGAAATTAAAGACCAAGGTCAGGCTTTTACG
The DNA here is from genome assembly GCF_949786415.1 of Peromyscus eremicus. Lineage (NCBI taxonomy): Eukaryota > Metazoa > Chordata > Mammalia > Rodentia > Cricetidae > Peromyscus > Peromyscus eremicus. Next base: position 13,799,029 of record NC_081429.1, on the reverse strand, counting down.
GTGTTCCACATCCTACCACCTTGCTCTGAGTTGTGCATATTTCAGCAGGCACACTTTTGCAATTCCCAGAAAGAACAAGCTATTTAGCAATACCAGGATGCTCATGAAAGCACTGATAAACTAAAAATCCATATAAAACCCGCAGCACCTAGAACACTGAGGTAAACTTGGAAGTCAGCGATTGGAAAGGTATTCTCTTCATCTGAACCAGGTGACAACTAACAAAAGGAAGTACTGAGTGTCAGTGAACCATCAGATTTTTTTCTCAGCTCCCACACTGTGTGTGTTGACCCTTTCAGGTCCGGGCCTTGCCAGTAATGGAAGATGTTAAAACATTCAGAGCAGCTATCTCCTAAGTTCTGTACATGGCTGAGTTTATTTTAGAAGGACCGTTTGTTTACCCATATATTCCTTCAAATAACATGCTTAGTTGGAAAGACTGACTCTCTCTGTCTCTGTCTCTGTCTCTGTGACTGTCTCTGTATGTCTTGTGTGTGTGTGTCTCAACTGGGTCTCATATATCCCAGGTTGGTCTCAAGTTTATGTAGCCAAGCATGGTATGATCTACAGAACCTTCACCCTTGCTCCTGGATGCTGAGACTACAATTACGGACCACTACACTGGGTTGACAGGTTGCTGGGGATTAAATCCAGGGCTTCATGCATGCTAAGGAAACACTACCAGCTGAAATTTATCCTCACCCTAATACTATGTTATTGTGGAACAATAATTTCAATGTTTCTTTCATTGAGATACCATACAACTATTAACAAGTTGTCAAACTGATGATAAAGTTGCCATGATGCTCCAATTGCATAATACCATTGGTGACTGGCACAAAATGAAGAGTATACAATATTTAACTTGGGGGAAATCCATAGGTTTTTGATCTCTAACTACCATCCATTACCTAATTTGGCACACAGTAAGTTTTCAGGGTATTGCTAAATAAATATAGGCAGTTTGGTTGGTTGTTGTTCTTTTGGGAGAGGAGAGATTTCTTTCCCTATTTTGTTTTGTTTTCAACAAGAAGTTTATCTTCCAAAAAGCAAATGGGATCTCTGGAAACAAGTATCATTTCAAGAGTCAGTGTCCTAAAACATGAGACCCAGTCTAAACTGAGCCTTTTAAATCTGGACTATAGTCACAGAACCAAAAAAAAAAAAATGTATACCCTATGGAAAAGAAGGATGTCTAAACAAAACCCAGATGGGTTAAGGAGAGTACAGACATCTGCAGGCCTTCAGAGGAGCCCAGGTAAAATACAAATTCTGTGACTAGGCCAGGGCCTGTTGCGTAGCACAGAATGAAGAGTGTCAGTCCAAGTTTTGGAAGGAGGGACCAACAGCATCAAAGGTTGTCATAAATGTTGATGGCATAGATGCATTCTCATGAACAGAATGGTTCACTGAAAAGCTTTTAAGTGCAAATGTCTTGTGGAAATTCTTATCATTCAAAAAAGGTCCATTCCACACACAACAGCCTCCTCCATTACAACTTTTCATTACCGTGTTGATTAAAGCAGGCGGGCACAGGGGATAGAGAATGCATCATTAAACCAGACAGTCAATGCACCTTTCCCATTTGCCACCAATAAATATGGATTCTTGCCATTTGTCCATCTTCTACATGCATCGTGGAAGCTCAAGGGGAAGAACTAATATCATTTTGGGGCTTTCACAAAGAATGGGAATTCTAAATTGGTATGTAAAAAAAGATAAATTTAAGTTTGCTTCAGAAGCCATGAAATCTAAGTTACAGTCTAGTAATGGCTCTCTTTGGGGGGAAAAACAGTTATTATATTTCTATATAACAGAGTGAATTCTCTTGTCAAAGCCAGCCTATACAGTGGTTAGATGACAAGGACATCACCAGCAGATCTGGAAAACTACAGTAGACATGATAGAAAACTTATCTTCTAAATTCTAAATGTATACAAAGCAAAGCAAAAACAACCCTAAAAGCAGAAACAAACTAAACCCCCTAAAACATAGATTAATTATTGAGATGACCGGAAAACTATGTGGGTAATGCAGGTTATGAACACAGAAGTTACAGCACACAGACTTAGAGAGTATTTATTTGTCTCCATAAGGAAAACAGGAAATGATAAGGATGCATCCCTTTCCCCAAGTAACATGTACCTGTCAAAACAAGTTAGCTATAGCGAACTACCAAAGCTAACTGCCACAAATAATGTTCAAAGCCACCTTGTACCATTTGAGCAGGCTCGTCCTAGAGAGAAAAAAGACTTGGGTTCCCAGAAGGAAGCTCCCTGGATTGCGTGTGACCCAGTGCACTGTGATTAAGGAAGCAGCCTGGGCCTAAAGCACATTTAGATTAACTGTGTCTTTCATATCCTCTAATACAGCAGTTTTTAACCTTCTTAATGGTGCAACCCTTTAACACAGTCCCTCCTGTTGTGGTGACCCCCAGCCATAAAATTATTTTGTTACTTCATAACTGTAATTTTGCTGTTATGAATTGAAATGTATACATCTTTAGAGATAGAGGTTTGCCAAGGGGGTCATGACCCACAGGTTGAGAAACACTGCTCTAACAGCACCAGGAAAAAGCAGGGCAGGAAGCAGGTGAGAGAGAAGGTAGGGAGGAAGCCGATGCTAGGCATTTTCTTTCAGTCTTTCACGCTGATGACATTTTTAAGTGTCAAATGTTTCTGCAGCAATGTTATCCGAAAGGTCTCTGGTTTTGCTGCTGCCCCTGCCCAACCTAAGTACAGCACAATATAGCATTGACTAGAACCATTTATGTGTCTCTGGAAGAGTCCTTAGCTGGGGAGAAAGAAATTCTGTACTGGAGTCACAGGACAAAAAATTAGGAATTGTGATGATGCTCTAGAAAACGGAACCCAAATGATTGGGGATCGCTGCCTAAAAGAACTGGGAAACCCAGAGTAGAAAGGTCTGCCGAGTGAAGACTCACCACATTTTTACAAGGCGTCACTAAAACACTGCCAAAACCACAACTCATTCGAAGAACAAGTTACGAAGTCTGCTAACGGGAATTTCAAGTGTTTCTTTACAGTCCTGAGGTCCCCAGGAAGAAGACACAGGGTTCAGACAGGAGGGTCACAGACAGGCATTGCAGGGATTCAGTGAAACACGGGGCTCTGGCCCAGCCTTCCCATCTCCCTACCTGCAACGGCATGACGTTAGGGACAAGCAGCCGCCTCTAACAGGGGCTATAGAACCGGGTGGGAAATGACCAGCAAACACTTGTGTAATAAGAATTTTTTATTTATCCATAAACATCTAAAAATGGTCATTTCTTGATGTTGCACAACTTCCATTCTAGGTTCACTTATAAAAGACTCAATTCTAAGAAGGTTTAAGCCAGACTCAGAAAGAGGGATTTTTAAGATATAACATCCCAGATATGTCATAGAGGGTCATTTACATCACTGCTTTCCGAACTCCAATGGTCAGGTAAATTTTTTAAAAGATTTTTTTAATTGAATACCTTCAATTTTGCTTGTATTTATTTATATTTTTTACATTGACTACTATAATAGCAAGCTACAACATACAATGTATAAACTAAATAAATACCTTAAAGTTATAAACTAAAACCTACTTATAATTGGCTCTAATACTTTCCCCCCAACATCCAGAGAACTATCTCTACACACAGTGGGTTACCAACAGCCTGCTACAGAAACCACAACTTCAGTTCATTAACTGGGTGTAAGGGACAACACCTGTTCACATCGTGTCTACATATGTAAGTTCTCAATGCAGTGATTTTACTTTACATTAAAACAACTGCAGAGAAACTAAGAACCAAGTCCCTTCAGTTTTTCTGCTGTCTCCTTCTTCCTGATGGCCGTAGCTTGCTTGGCAACTGTTATGTGGCCACATTTCATACTCCATATATTGTGTCATTCTCACAAATACCGTCCATTAGAAGTTATTTTTCCCCCATTTTGCAAAAAACGTTGAAGGTCATACTTATTTGCCTTCTTACACAAAAGTGTGATACAGTCAGAGTGGGGAGTGGTTTCCTCCTCAAAAACATAAAATCGGTGCGCTTTCAGCCACTGAACACAGTACACAAGCATCATAGCTCCTTCTTGATAGTTTTCTTTGTAGTGGAGTCCTTCAAGCAATGAGAAGCCGAGAAATAACCTGCTGGATTTTAAAATTAGCTTTGAGTATGATAAACAAAACATCCTTCAGGCATTTCACCTGCTCCTTCCTCCTCCCTTAGCAAATAATCCTTTTCAATCCTAAATCCTAGAAAGAGGTCACAGGAGAGAATTCTGGGTATCCTCACAGGGGTCAAATTAGGCTTACTGGTGACGCTTCCAATGGGAGTCACCAGAAACTTTCAGCCCATACTTGCAAAAAAAAGAGAAAACATACTTAATTTTTCTATTTAATTTTTTTTTTTTATTTTATGTGCACAGGTGTTTTGCTTACGTGTATGTAAGTAGACTATGTGAATGCCTGGCACCCAAGGAGGTCAGAATTGGGACACTGGATCCCATAAAACTGGAATGACAGCTGGCTTTGGGCGGCCATCTGGGTGGTGGGAAGTGAATCTGGGTCCTTTGAAAGAGCGGCCAGTGCTCCAGCTTTGATAGCCTCTAAAGGAGACTGCTGAGGAACAAGAAGCAACTTAGTGGCAGAGATACTGCTTCCCCTGACATGGGTGGAGACTAGGTTCGATCCCTAACCTAAGAAAAACAAAACAAACACCACTAGAATGCGGGCTTTGGAGACTGCACAGTGGTGCATTCTATTCAGTTCCATTCTTATTCACAAATAAGCTAAGTTCTTCCCAGTCTTCCACAGGCTAGTGCTGCAGGAGAGTACCTATGCCTTTCCTCTGGGTACCTTGAGACCCAGGGCACAAATCCATCCCAGAGGCAGTTGCCAACTCCAGACCACCATGAGTCTTAAAGAAGGAGAGGCCACTTTCCTGGTTAGCTTAAAGTGAAAAGGTTGTTGGATTGGGAGGATGCCTGAAAACTTCAGAATTGGCAGTTTAAACATCAGGATTTGAAATTTCGATGCTATGTTTTACACCAGAAAATGTGGATCAGATTGGGATGGTAGTGCCAGCAAAATTTCCTTTTTGGGGGTTTTAGGGCCATGCATAGCACACTATTGTCCAGTCTGGTTTAAGGACAGTGGGGAACGTGGAATAGATAAGCCCCTCCCAGCTTGATGATACCATTCTCTCCTGAGGAGTCCTCATCTCCCCTCGCTGCCTGGAAAGCTCCTTTTTATTCTCAAGGCTCAAGTGTAGTTTCCTTTTGGTGGTTTTGAGTTTAAATATGTATGTGCTATAGCTCTGTGTCTGTCTGTAGCATACCCCCTATCACCACACGTAACTATCGTACACACACACAGAATACTCCTCCTTCAACATTTCTCCACCAAAACTGCTCTTCCAAACTCCTACTTTGCAGAGGAAGAGCCATGCATGACCATTTGCAGGATTTCCTACAATTTCCTACAGTCATCTGGCCCCAGGAAGGGAAGGCAGGCTTTACAAGACCTAGTCAGAAAGTCTCTCAAAAAAATCAATCAATCAATCAATCAATCAATCAATCAATCAAATAAAAATCAAGAGAATGGAGGCATGGAAGGAGCTGAAGTGGTCCAAATGATGTGAATGCAGGGATCATGTATGAAATTCTTCAAAACAATTATTTTAACTTTAACGGTCAAAGAAAGAGTTTATATAACTTAAAGAGAACAAAACAATAAAACCACAAGCCCTATCATTTCACTTTAAGAACCCGCCCCATGCCCACATTGTTCTAACACAGATATGGAGACGATGCAACCCCAAATGTAATAAAGTATCTACTTTCCTCTCGAAAACAAAAATTTGATTTGTCATGTGGAATGAATGAACATATTTTTGACCTATAGAGAGCCTTACATGACCAGCCAGTAAACAGTATTTCAATCCTGTACACAACCCAACCCTTTACAAAATTTTTCCTATAATTGCAATAAAACCATATTAGATAAACATGACACTAGGATACATGGGAAATATTAACCAAGTTGATTAGAAACAAAAATATAGAAACATACCAACTAACTCAGTATTCTAGATTCATCATTTCAAGATATTAGGAAGGTTTTCCAGCAAAATGCTTTCTTTACAATTTCATGTCTTAGACAAACTATGTTAAGAATGAATTTTTTTCAGTGTGGTTCTGACCTTAAATGATTGAGTAAACTATCAGTCTGTGCTATATCTCTTTTCCACTTTGCACTGGGATAAAGGTCATAGTAGAAAGTAGGGGGGAAATCAGTAAAATACCGCTTTTCAAATTATTCCCTCACAGCTCTTACCTCTCCAATGCCCAGCTTGAAAACTTCAGTTTTAACTCCCTTCCACCTGAACCCTTCCAGAAAGTAGGTCAGTTCGCCTCAGCAGACCGCTGCGGACACAGGCAGAGGAGACACGGAAACAGTTTTGGCATACCCTGACATATAAATGTCAATTACGAAGATTTTTGCCTTTCTCATATTTTTTGGTTTCCCTAGACTTTTTTTAGGAAGGCATTTTTGAGAGAAAAAAAAAAGTACCTTTGCATCTCAGCTTTTACACAGATCAGCAATGTAACAGAGCACACTCAACAAGCTCACTCCACCCACCACTCAAGAAAATTAAGCAAGGCCTGTTTCTCAGACCTCAGAAGGGTTGAGTTTTCCTGTTTTAAACTGCCTACTCTATAAAACACTACGTTTGTATTCATCTTCCTAGACCTTATCCACCTGTCCCAGGAACAGGCAGGTCTAATACTCTTCTGGTCCCAGAGTCCACAATGGTAACCTGTAGATGATGGTGTTGACAACATTCTTCCTTGCTCTTAACTTAAAATTTGAGGCTCAGAATGGACTCTTACTCAAACTATTGATACTATTCTTCATTCATACTGTTCCTCATCATAGGAGGTATACAGAGGTAGGAGAAAATATGTTTTATCTCCTGCCTCATGCTGATCAATTTCTCACAGCCACCCAATGGCTGGCTGAAAAAAGAAAAAAAAAAGATAATGAGATCACATCTGGATTCTAAGAAAGAATGCTCAGATGCATAAGTTACGTCTGCCACATTCACTAGTGAGGACCCTGGTGGTACACATGCTCAATATTTGCTACTCCATCTCCAACCTAATCAAAATCTGAATTTCATTCAGTTCACAAACCTCATGATGCCTAAGTTACTTTCCCTTCTTGAAGTCCTGGGCAAGAGTTAGAGGACTCAAAGACTTCTGAATATGTATTTCCATGAGCAATATTTTCACTCAGAGTGTGGCAAAGCACATTCCTGTGGCGAATGAGGCTAGAGGTCAGCATGGAGCCATGTTCCCACCTCTTCACCAGCACAGAGTAAGAATCCTCTCAAGAGCATCAGATGGCACTTTGAAAGCACTGCTAACATTTCCATAAAAGCAAGGAGTTCAAAGCTCTCCTCTCCAGAGTAGCCCAGCCAGGAGCATTAAGGACTGTGCAGGTACCCTCTCCATCCCAGATGCTGAGTTCTCTGCCTTGCCTCATCCTACACTCTCCCGTAGATCCAGACATCAAACACAGCCTCAAAAATCAGAGGTAATGTTCAAATTTGATTTCATACTTCTCTCTAAAACCATCTAAGGAAACCTCGAACAAAGTAACTTTACAATGGCAAAATACAAACACACACACACACACACACACACACACACACACACACACACGGACACACGGACACACGGATACACACACACACACACCCCAGAGCAGTACTCTGTGAATTTAGCACATGAAAAAAAAAAAAAAAAAACAAATCAAGTCTATTCTTCTTTTGATTGTTTCTAGTGTTCTCAGCTAGGGAAAAAAAAAAAAAGCTTTATTTTTTTTCTGATGTAAAATATCAAAGAAGTCCATTTCAGAATTCTTACCTAGAGAACGATTATTATACAGACAGAGGCACCACTCAGTGCTGACAATCCCCACTTCTAGCCTTGTGATCACGTTTATTATCTTTCCAAAGCAATCTTCCTCATCCACTTCCATCTCCCTAATCAAATAACATTGTTTAAAAATGCAATTCCACTTAATACTTGCTGCACTCTGCATTCTAACAGCACACGACCTTCTCTCCCTCTCCACCCATCTCTTTGAAAGCATTTATGCCATTTATAAACTGTGACAGTGTCTCCTCCTCCTTGCTCTGATTGAGAACAAACCACTTAGGCCAGGAGCCTTTAAAAGTCTCATTACAAAAAGTTCCATGGCTGTCATTGAATAAAAGCTTTTCCAAGACAAAAAGTGTATTAGGATGAAAAAAGTATATTAGGATGGAAACTAAGTTGCTTTTCTCAAGATTTAAGACATATTTTTTCCTGGATGAAGGCTCAACCTGCCTTTAAAAGTTAACTCAGATGCTTCTAGAAGTTTCCTAAAGTAAAAAATACTGAGGCGATTAAGGAAGTCCTAGGTAAGAATGACACTGCAGCCCACAGACAAGCATCAAAATGTGAGGAGAAAGGACAGGCTTGGATGTACCTGGAACAGACGGCCCCCAGCTACTCAGTACTCCAAAAGATTTGGGGTTCTCAGACCATGGGGTTTCCATGTTCTGAATCCTCAACTCCCTGGCCATTGACAAGAGCATCCCTGCAGCCACCCACAGTTGTTAATGGAGCTGGACAGAAGTCGCCAAGATTCCTACATTACCTGTGCACCCTGAGTCTCCAAAACTTGGTGTTTTAATGGAATCTCCATCCACTCTCCTGCTTCTTCTCCCTCTGACCTTCTTCCCTCTTCTGATAATATACTACTACTACCTACCACAGGAATTCAATTCTCTGAAAATGGCTGGCCTGGAACTCCTCAGTTTTATATCTAGGAAACCCGTTTTTACATTATCTACAGCTGCTCTGTTACGATCATAGCAATCTTTTTACACATTCGCTTTTGCCAAAAACAACAAAAGAAAAATGAAAAAGTGATATATTTTTATTTGGCTCAAGAAATGCAGGCACCTAGAACAATCTCTCAGGCACATACTTTCTCAATGAGGAGGCTGGATCCAGGAAGACATCCTTCAGCTTGAAGAGACAATGAGCACCAAACACACACTTTTCTGTTTCCTAAAGCTAGGGCTTTAAAATGAGTGCTTGAGTGGAATTCTTCCATGCATTTACTTATGTGTGTTCACAGGCATACATGTGTGCCCATGTGCTATGGCATGTATGTGGACATGGAGGGGACAACTTATGACAACTGGTTCTCCCTTTCCACCACTGCAGTCCTGGGAATCAAACTTAGGTGGTCAGGTTTGGAAGCAAACGCCTGTACCAGCTGAGCCAGCTCACCAGCCCCTTGGGCAGAATCCTTAACTCGCTTAGTAATGGTGGATTGGATTTAAAGTACCACAAAACAATGTACGTTTACATCACCCTTTTATTTCATAGTTAGAAATAATACAGTTCCAGAGGGTAAATCATCAATAAATAACGGTGTTTAATCATTAAATGTAAAAATCCCAACTCTTTGGCATCTGACAGGATTCTATTAATTGTCAAACTATTGACTGTATAGATATAGTTAATCTTAGTGATCATTCATCGATACAATATGTTACAAAGGTGCAGTTTACTTTAAATAGACAACATCGGAAACTTTCCAGCCACTAAAACCTCTGATCAACTCAGTAAGACATGGGCCAGCATCTCCATGGCTCCCTTATACATGTTGTCACATGGTTGCCTCTGGGAGTGCACAATAAGCATCTATTAAGAGTTCCTGGGGTTTCTAACATTTACTCTGCTCTAAAATAAATTTTGCCATTCAATCTGGACAGAGGAAAACCACAATTGGTCCAGGAATGGCACATTCATCAGTTAAAAAGCGTTCTTACGTTATAAGCAAGACTGCTAACCCCTAAGAAACTCACAGTGCCGAAAAGAAAACATAAAATATGTAGTTCTATATAGCCAGAAATGCCAAATCGGTAATAAATTGCACCTTTAAGACTGAATGAGATAGAAATGTTTACAAAAGGTAAGTTACATACATTTATGGTCAAGGGTAGTTGAGCTGCTTCTGTTACTAAAGGCAAGGAATTATTTCTTTAGCAACAAATTAAACCAGTGTGATAGACATAAGTTGTTAGGTAATCCAGGATTAACCCATTAAAACTGTAGAAGCACGTTAGGCTCCTACACTAATCCTGAAACTGGAATTCCAATGAGTGCCGTGCTGCAGAGAACTGACCCTGGAAAAACCCCAGGACATGCTGAGTGGTATCACTTCGTACTTAGTTTAAGCATTTGATAGTCAAAATCGTGAGAGCCTCTGCTAAAGTTGTATTCACTTACAAGAAGTTGAGATGTAAGCAGGACTACATCAACAACCCAGTGGACAGAATCCTTTCCATTTTCAAGTTCCATGTGGATTTTAAATCAGAAAATAAGCACTAAGGAAATGTTTCCAACTGATGAAAACTTCATGTCGGAAACATTCTGGAAAAGCATCCCACCCACTACCCATTGTAAAATAAATACTTTGTATCCCAAATTTAATTTTATTAAGACACACTTTAATAATGCTATAAAGGAATATTTTACAGCCATAGAGATCAGTAACTTTCCATGCGGAAATAAAAAAATCCATTGCTCAATATTCCTATTGAGGCAAGTGAAGAAAGATTATTCTCTTAATCTGAAATGTTAATTGTTTTCAGTGCAAAACCAGTTATAAAATATTTAAACTCAATATTTAAAAATAAAAAGTGGTCCAATTCAGCAGTGTTCAAGCTCTAAATTCCATAAGACAAATCATTACATACATTGTATAGTAAAATACAGAGATCCAAGAAGCACTGAGTACTTCAATATAAATTTCTAATGAATCATATCAAGTCAGCAACAACCAAGCAGGTAACATTCCCAATTTGAGTGTTCAGAATCATAAAGGTGAAATTACTGCACCAAAACCTTGTTCTAGCTAAGAAGCTATGCAAACTAACGGTCAATATTCTGTTTTCCTTGCAGTTGCGTGCTCTAGAATGATATCCCCCCGCCCCGCCCCAAGTACCTGTGATTTCATTCCTGTATCCAAAACTTGATCCAAACAATTTTTTTTTTGTATGTTCCAGGAACACTTAGCTGATATAACCATCTCTAAGGTGAAAGGTCATGTACAGAGTACGACAGTAGATTTTTTTTTTCTCTCTCTCTAGCCGAGGACAGGCTGGCCTAAAGCGGTTTAAACCCTGTGCACGTCATTCATGTATTATTCCTAGCAAACACTCGGTCCCCTCGGAGGGTCAGGTGTTGAAGCTGGTACTGTAACACTTCTGTGTCAGCTGGCTCCTTGATGTTCATTTTATCTAGATTGAGGTAGTCCAGGGATTTAGAGTGAGCCCTCTTACCTTTAAGAAGACATAGAGGCAAGGGCCCATGGAGGGCCTTATAAGGTTCATAAGGTAAGGATTTGGTACACTTGTCTCCTGAGCTGGGCATCCGCCTTCGCCTCCTGCCATTAACAGCTGGAATCTCATATGGCTGATAGTACCTACTTCTAGTTTTGTACAGACGAGAGGAGCGTGCGAGTCCCGCATCCAGCTGTTTCGAGCGCAAGGGTGGCACGGCTTCTCCCTTGCTTTCTTCCCCTCCAGTGCACTTCTGGGCTAACTTCAGGAGTTCCTCACCAGTGGCAAAGCCAACCAAATAGTTAGAGTCCATGTGGAGGATCTGATAACCTGACACAGTCCGACGCATGGGTGAGCATGGCGTGCTAGAACAGCGGGGTTTCTCGGCTTCTGCTTTTCCTGGAGAGCTCCCCTCGGCCACAGGTAACGGCAGGGTGGTCAGGGTACTTCTGGACTCCCCATTTATATCTACTTCCATCTTAGGCACCAGGCTGCACACTCCTAAAAGTAAACAGACTAAGATTAGCGAAGGGGAACACAGAGATTAGGTCAAGCCCGATCCTGTTAGAACACACGGAGCATGAATAATACTTGTCTGGAAGATAGACAATGGACAACAGACAGATTTCTGCCTGTCTATTAGACATCTCAGAGCAGGCGAGAAATGACCAGTGCCGTTCTGTATTCAAGGGCTCACAGGCAGGTAATGAGAATCGGAAGCCCTATGGAGGTGTACACATGAAGAAATCAGAATGAAGCTCTTCTCCAAGTCAGCACTCAGTTCATGCACATGGAGGATACTCCTTGACACACTTAAAAATTCAGTGCGACTCTCAACAATATGCAAAGACAAGTCGGCACACAAGTTTCCACAAAGGTTCAAATAAATTTTGACTTGAAAATTAAATTTCCTCTCATTTAATGTAGATATATATGAGTGCCTCGTTCTTCACACCTGCAATTCTTGGCAACTGTGCTTAAGAGGAATATAATAGAATATAATACAACTTTCTGTCACTATGGCAGAGGAGGGGTGGAAATTTTAAAAAAGTTCTTCCCTTGAAAGCTCCAAAGTTAACCCTAAACCTAATAGAGCATATAAAATTTAACTAACTAACATACTAAACATATGTAAAACGAAGCCAGAGTAATGGTTCAGATGTTAAGGGCACTTGTTGCTCCTCCAGCAGACCCAAGTTGGTTCCCAGCACCCACATGGCAGCTCACAACTTTCTGTAACCCCTCCAGATGATTCACTGCCCGCTTCTGGACTACGAAGGCACTATACACACGTGGTGCACAGCCACACATGCAGGCTAAACACTCATACACATAAAATAAAAATAGGCCAACCTTGAAAAATACATGCAAAATACCAAATGTCATTTTATATGAATATTTAAGCATAAAACATATCACGAGCACACAGTTATTTTATCTTACAATGTGTAAGACAGTACTCTTGAATAGTTTAATAAGAATGATTCACAATGAATAATGGGATTGTTCATTGCAATTATCACTTTGTGTAGTTTTGAAAACTTAATGACACACAGTGTCATGAATAATGGCTGGTTCCTAGAAAACTGCAGATAATAAAATTTTGGGAAACAAAAATTAATAGGGAAAACAGAGATAATGCCTTCTGAGAAAGTTTAATTTTACTTGAATTTCTATCGGTTTTAAGGAAGTATCTCAGAACACTAATCAAAATGTCAAGTAACTAATTTTCATATGAAAACTTACTAAGAACGGCTCTTATGTCACATAATTCTCATGAGACCTTTCATAAAACAGGAAACTAGTTCCTACAGTTTCAGTATTCATTTAAATTTCAGGCAATTAGAAAATTCAAACCAAATGAAACAGAAAACCTGTAAAGCTCATTCCTACTCTCCTTCTCCTTCACTAGGAGCCTGAGGAGGCACAAGAGGCCACCTGTCCCCTACCACAGCACAGCTGAAAACCAACTTTTACAAAGACACCACCATAGAGTAAATGTCAGCAGGATCCACACAGGGGTCAGTTTACTCAAAATGTTGGGCTAGTCTCCTGACCTTCTGGATGTAAAGTAACTGGTTTTGTTAGATTTTGTTACTATTCTAGAATAAAACCTGTTTCTCTCCTCACAGGAGCTGAACAGTAAGTAACTGCCAGTCAATCTAGGCGTGTATGACATCACAGCTCACCAGCCTCACAGAACCACAAACTATGCCCATTTGTTATGCTAAACAAACGTTGGTCCTAAGCCAAGTGACAAAGTAACCCTTGGTCACTAACTCTGTAACGTTGAAGAGGACAAGAGGACAAACCTGTCTTCAATCTTCTCAACCTGACAGGTAGCTCTCCATCCTGAAAGGCCAGGAACAGACGTGTGGTGAGGTTCAAGTAACCAGGGCCAAAGAGGGAAGGGCAGGAACACACACACACACACACACACACACACACACGGCCTAGAACAGCCAACAGGTCAGTGACACTGTAGCCACCTGCCCTCACTGAGTGAGCACTGGCTTGGAGTTCTCCCAGTTTGGCACTCCATGGCAAACCATGGTTGTCCACCAACGCCCCCATTTTCACTTGCTATATAAACTTCTTAACATCCATAGTTCTGCTCCTATGTCTTCTGAACTGGGTGATAATCCATACAAACACTGGGCTGGAATGCATCTGCTTTGCCGTGAGCGGAGAAAACGGCTAAGCAAGTTTTAAAAGTATGACATTGAAGGCATAAAGAGCAAGCACAGGCTTCTGTGGTCAATGGGAATGTCAAGGATTTGTCCCAACACTGTACCAATTCTGCTTTACTAAGGCAAACTCAGAATTTTTGAGACTGAAGATAAAGATAGCAGAATACAATGATTTAGAGGAACAGGCAGAAATGGTACAATCGTTTTAGAAAAACAGAAGAAATAAAGCTTTGACATGTCATGAAATACACATTACTGTTCAATGAAAACTTATCATTAGTTAAGTTTCCAGAAGCCAGTAAGAAATATTACCCAGCCCGAACTAAAGTATGCCAACAGATCTTTACACACCTCCATGAGAGACAATGACTTAACTTTGGTTGTTACTAGAAGAAACAGAGGTGCCTAGTGTGAGAAACGCATTGCATTCTACGTGGGCAGGCAACATACTCACTATGGAAAACACCTCTGAAACAGAAATTAAAGAAACAGTCGTGTCTAAGATCCTGATGCAGCAACTAAGGCCAAAGCAAAACGGATCATCTCCCATATAAAATACCTGAATGACTATCTCCTTGCTCTGGATACAAACAACTGGTTTTAAATGTGGTATATGCAGCAGCTACCTGAAGAACTTCTCATGAGAAACTCTAAGAGCTGGGAAACGTTTGCACACTTTAGCTATCACACATCAGTACTTAAGTTGCAGACAGTGAATATACTCTCAAACCAGCTCTTGGGGGCGGCTTCCTTCATCTCTGTGGTGCACTGATTGACATATGAAAAAAGAGTGTCGCCAAGCTTTGATACCCAACAAGAACCAGGACTCTCACAAACTGCTTAGAATTCTTATGAATATGTTAACTGTACCAAGAGTGGTTTCACAGACGTACTCACAAGTGTATATAAGGTTCTTGGATCATGTATGTCCACCTTATGGTCTGCACTCCCCCCCCTTCCCACTGGTCTCCTTTGCCCTCCTTAACAGTGTCCCTCCTCGTTTCATGCCCCTCCACCAGTAAGAGAATGAATGGGATAGTTATCTATAACTTGTGCTCCTTCACATGCCAGTCCCTAGATTCCCTAGATCTCTTGTTACTTGTACAGAGTTCTTCTAAAGAACACCTACTGTGCAGCACCACAGAAGCAGCATGCAGCCGGGCTTCAGAAAGAGGACACCTCTGGGCAAGCGTTCAGTTTCACTCAGACACAAGTGGCCATGCACCTCCTGTTCTCCGGGGCGTCCAAAAAGGAAAACGTTCTGTGTTACTGAATTCCTGAGAATCTCTTGAGTGAACTTAAACACTGAGACCCAAATCTGAGGAAATAACAGAGTCAATTTTCATGGACCCTTTGCTAAACAGAACTAACTGTTTCGGCTGTAGAAAAGGCCTAAGTGCTTTTCCAGTTCCCAAGTTCTACTTTTAAAAAACGGACAGCACAGACTGACCAGTCTCCAAGTCAGCCCACCCCTGCCTCAGCTGAAGAGTACAGGGTGCACACCAGCACACCTGGAGGCACATCTTGAGACAGGAACTCTTCCATGGGAAGTGTCTTTCATGCTGTTTGTGGGTGCTAATGCAACTCAGAGCCCCTCATGTACTACGCCATACTCTTCCACTGACCTCCAAGTTTCTTATTAAGAAAGCACTTAACAGAAAATTCAGCTCTGGTGACTGTAACTGGAGATGGCTACTGTTAACGCGGCATATTCTTCCAGCTTTAGCAAGTCTATCCATGACTCAGCATTTTGTTTCATGTTCTAAAATGACCTCATTTTTAAAAAGTTTACTGCCGAGACTGGATCACAAATATGCTGGTGAGCATCATCTCACACACAGATGCGAAGAACCACCACTTCTACAGATATAATAGACAGTGAATCAAGAAATGTGCCACAGTATAGGGGGTGAGGAGACGGTACAAGAGGCAAACTGCTTGCTGTACAAGAATCAAGACCCAAGTTCAGATCCCCAGCACCTACTAAAATTCCGTACTGTGGCATCCATAATCGTAGAGCTGGGGAGTATGGGCGTCAGAAGAAATCTGGGTCTCACTGGCTAACCAGTCTAGCCAAAAAGGCAAGGGCCAGGGCCAGGAAGAGACTAGGTCTCAAAAATAAGGTGGAGAATGATAAAGGAAGGCACTTAATGTTGACCTCTGGCCTCTATAGGTGCATCATGGGTGAGGACAAACACACACATACATGCATACACACAAGGAATCAGATCCCATGCTTCTACAGTCTGCATCATTAAAGACACCCTTCTTGTTTCCATGAATGTCTTTTATACATAATTAAGGCAGAAGACTAGAAATAAAAGTGAGAAGAAAAAAACTTTCACTAGCAGAAGCAGTAAAATTTCTATGGAAAAAAAAAATCTAGAGTAGAAACAAAAACTATGGGGCTGGGGAGATAGCTGGGTCAGCAAAACGCCTGCCTTGCAAGCATGAGAACCTGAGTTGAATCCCTGGAGCCCACCCGAAAACCAAACATGCAGGACAAGTACTTGTAATCCAGAGACGGACCCCTAGGGCTCCTTGGACATCCTTCCTCACCTACTTGGTGAATTCCATGTCAGTGAGAGAGTCTGTCTCAAAAAGGGGGAAGGTGGACAGAAACTGAGGAACAATACACAAAGCTGTCTTCTGTCCTCCCCTACACACACACACACACACACACACACACACACACATTCACACACACACACACACACGCACACACACACACACACGCATTCACACACACACACACACGCATTCACACACACACACACACACGCATTCACACACACACACACACACGCATTCACACACACACACACACACACACACGCATTCACACACACACATTCACACACACACACACACACACGCATTCACACACACACACATTCACACACACACACACACACACACGCATTCACACACACACACACACACACACGCATTCACACACACACACACACACACGCATTCACACACACACACACACGCATTCACACACACACACACACACACACACGCATTCACACACACACACACACACGCATTCACACACACACACACACACACGCATTCACACACACACACACACACACGCATTCACACACACACACATTCACACACACACACACACACACGCATTCACATACACACACACACACACACACACGCATTCACATACACACACACACACACACACACACACACACGCATTCACATACACACACACACACACACACACACACGCATTCACATACACACACACACACACACACACACACGCATTCACATACACACACACACACACACACGCATTCACATACACACACACACACACACACACACGCATTCACATACACACACACACACACACGCATTCACACACACACACACACACACACACGCATTCACACACACACACACACACACACGCATTCACACACACACACACACACGCATTCACACACACACACACACGCATTCACACACACACACACACACACACACGCATTCACACACACACACATTCACACACACACACACACACACGCATTCACATACACACACACACACACACACGCATTCACATACACACACACACACACACACGCATTCACATACACACACACACACACACGCATTCACATACACACACACACACACACACACGCATTCACACACACACACACACGCATTCACACACACACACACACACACACGCATTCACACACACACACACACACACGCATTCACACACACACACACACACACGCATTCACACACACACACATTCACACACACACACACACACACACACGCATTCACATACACACACACACACACACGCATTCACATACACACACACACACACACACACGCATTCACATACACACACACACACACACACACGCATTCACACACACACACACACACACGCATTCACATACACACACACACACGCATTCACATACACACACACACACACACACGCATTCACATACACACACACACACGCATTCACACACACACACACACACACGCATTCACACACACACACACACACGCATTCACACACACACACACACACACACGCATTCACACACACACGCATTCACACACACACACACGCATTCACACACACACACACACACGCATTCACACACACACACACACACACACACGCATTCACACACACACACACACGCATTCACACACACACACACACACACACGCATTCACACACACACACACACACACACACGTTCGTGTACCTGCACATACATAAACATACACATGCACACATATACACAAAAAAGATAAATTAAAAAGGGAAAGATGAGCAGCAACTGAGAAACAATACCCAAAGTTGTTGTCTTCTGTCCTGCCCTACACAAACACAAACACACACACACACACACAAACATACACACACGTCCATGTACTTGCACATACATAAACACGCACATACACACATATATGCTTTTAAAACTGTGTTTTTAAACAAGCAAATACAAAATTTTAAATGACAGGTAGCGATCTTCTCAAACAAAACAGCCAAGAGCTGGCAATGTTCACAGATGAAACTATCTGTGAAATACACGAAGAATCGTTCTGCTAGATGACCCTAAGTGAGCTAAGACAAACCACACTTTTTCACTATTGGTTAGTGCACAATTGTGAATTTTGGCTGATACTAAAAACAAGAGGTCCAGAAAATAACATTGTCTAATGTCCAAGAAGTACAGCACAGATAGTACCTTCCAGCTCTTCAATATTCCAAGAAGAGGAGCCTTCCGATCTTTGGGCACAACACTTAGACAGCACCCTAAGCGCCATGGCACCCTGGGCTAGTCCTACAAAGGGCAGTGGGGCTTCGCATCTGCCATTCGAAGATTCTTTTTGAGAAACACTGTGTCCTAACAACTGTATTCCACTTAAAAACTCCAAATAATTCATTGATTCATTATCCTTCCTATTATGTGCATTCGTGTATCATTAGCACACTACACCCTTGAAAATTTCCCATCTCCTAAAGCTTTAGCTTGAGATGTCAACAGACATGGAATGCCACGGTTGGACTCTTTCAACCAACTAAGACGTTGATCTGCTTTGCTGTCCTCTCTTAACACACCCTTCTCATCCCTGTCATAGACTCTGGTATTAGATTATCAGAAATATTTTTTCACGGTACAAGGGATCTGTGAAGTTTGGTTATTGTGTAATACTCAAGAAGAGAAAGGACAGTAAGTATGTCCAAAAGGATAATCTGATAATAGAAGAACATGTCTGGATACAGAGCACAGCCAACTCTAGTGACAGATACCCTTTTTAAGAGACAGAACCAATGTCCATGCTACAGGTCTGGAGCACCACCCTCAGGCTATAGGTCTGGAGCACCCCCCCCCCCAGGCTACAGGTATGGAATACCACCCTCCAGGCTATAGGTATAGAGCACCACCCTCCAGGCTATAGGTATAGAGCACCACCTCCAGGCTACAGGTCTGGAGCACCACCCTCCAGGATACAGGTCTAGGTCATCACTCTCCAGGCTACAGGTCTAGAGTACTACCCTCCACTCTACAGGTCTGGACCACCACCCTCCAGGATACAGGTATGTAGCACCACCTCCACATTACAGGTCTGGAGCACCATTCTCCAGGCTACAGGTCTGAGGCACGATCCTCAGGTCTGGAGCACCACCCTCCAGGCTACAGTCTGGAGCACCACCCTCCTTATTTCCTTAAGGAGCTGCAGAGATCCTCAAACAGCCTTAGTCTAACACAGACATTTTCATAACCACTCTCCTCAACAAGACACTTTCTACCCCTTTCCATTCCTCACCAGTCTGATTCGATGATTATTTGATCTTTTTATTGTTTCTGAAACCTCTAAAATAATCCATGCAGACTGAAAGATGTTCAGTTCAAATACTTCATACTGACATTTCTATTAAAGTCAAAATCTCTCTTCACTCCCTACCAATGCGATACCTAGAGGAAATTCCTATTAATATTCAACTGTATTTTCCCTTATTCCCTACATTCACAATTAGGAGTAGGTGTTTACTTTATTTACATTGCATAAACATAAACACACACATGGATGGAGAGAGAGAGAGAGAGAGAGAGAGAGAGAGAGAGAGAGAGACTAATTTTGCAAGAAATTCCAAAACTAAAATGCTGAGTCAAAGAGCATATGCTTTGTAAATTTTTATAGCAACTACCACAAAGCTTTATGTAAAATGTTCCCATTTTTTTCACAAAGAGAATGTACTATTTTATATAACCAAAAGCTAATGTAAAGCCTTTTATAAAGTACAAGCTATACATTCACCAGGAGAGTATCATGTTTCTACTCTCATTTCTTATAAATAAGAACTGCTGAAGAAAGGAAGAATGCAAGCCCAGAGGATAATGCATTTGCCTCTTCCAAAGATAAATAAAACAGGCATGGCTTCCATTCTTGACCTCAACTCTGATATTTTCACTTCTAACAGATCTATCTTATACAGACTTATAAACGAAGTATCCAATTTCCTTCCACAAATGGTAAAAATGTTTATATATACTATGAAAATATGCAGAATGTACATTTTTAAAGTAGTGAGTATAGTATGTCTCACCCCAACTTGAGACTGAACCAAAGTATGACAACACATGCATGGAGGATTCTCCATGTGCCTGCATGGGCTGTCAAAGGACCACAACCTGTATATAATGCACACAGTTCTAGCACTCTCCAAGGCACCTTATTTCCTATGCAAAAAAAAAAAAAAAAAGAGATATAATACAAATGCCCTGGCTTCTTAGACCAGCCCTGAAAATAGCTCATACCTTTCATAAATGTTATACAAATCTCAATCTCAATCTCTCTCTCTCTCTCTCTCTCTCTCTCTCTCTCTCTCTCTCTCTGTGTGTGTGTGTGTGTGTGTGTGTGTGTGTGTGTGTGTGTGTATTTGAGAGGGGGGGAAGAGAAGAGAGGGAGAGGGGGAGGGAGAGAGCTGTGCTCATGTATGGGATGTGCACATAAATGTATGCTTGTGCATAAGAAGGCCAGGGGGACAAATCTATGGTATTATTTCTAAGAGCCATTCTCCTTATGATTTTTTGTTTGTTTTGTTGGTTAGTTTTTACAGACAGACTCCCATAACCCTGGTACTCCTGGAGTAGGTTAGTATGAATGGCCAAAAAGACCCAGGGATCCACCTCTCTTTGCCCTCCCAAAGCTAGATTACAAATGTGTAACTGGATTCAGGTCCTCATAATTGTGCAACAAGCACTTTACTGACTGGACCATTTCCCAAGCTTCACAATTACTTTTCATTTAAAAAAAAATTTTTTTTTCATTTTCTGGATTTTTTTTTTAAATTGGGGTTAACCAAAAAAATTCACGTTGCGTAATCTAAATCTGCTTCATCTGCTTTATTGTGTTTAGCAACATTTAGCAATACAATATAAAAGAAAGTAGATGTGATTTATTAAATACACAAAACAAAAATGTTATCAAGTTAACAAAATCCTTTTCGAGAGGGACCAGGAATGAACAGTGCAGAACAGAGCCGTTCTTTGGCGAATGAGGACTCTTAAGCATGACTAAGAGTCTAGTGAATCTTGGGAGTTCGACAGCTTTACCTCTACTGCTGGAATAGAGAAGAGCACCCTGAAGCTGAGAACAGCCTGGGTTCTGATCTCACCACAACCCTCTTTAACTCCAGCTGCAGGGGATAAGATGCCTGCCTTTGGGTCTGAGGGCACGCTAGGCATGCATATGGTGAACATATGTACATGCAGGTAAAACACACAGACACATAAAATAGAAATAAATCTCTTTTAGAAATAGTTTAAAAACAAATGAACAGCAACAAAACCACCAGGCAATTTTAATATACATAAAGGTTTCAGAACTTGCCAGACTATACATGCCAGAAGAATTCCACTTTATGCCCCTTTAAGTCACTCAGGGAGACATAATTTGTCTGCTTACAGTTACCATCCCTAAGGCCTTCAAATTTACTCCTTCTAATCTACTGAAGGCTGAAAATAACCGCTAATCGAACTTGCTAAAATTGGATATAAAAATGAAATCCATCTATGCTGAATGGGATTTGAGTTCATCTGAATGCAGTTTGGTATATTAGTTCCTAAAGGGTACTCTGACTAACAGTTTAGCATTGCTTATAAAGGCATTCACTTTAAATGCCTGTAAAATAACTCAACTACCTCACGCTTAGGTACTTACCCATGGAAAACGTGAAAATAAATGTACGCACTAAGACACGAACATCAATATTTATAACAGCATCATTCATAATTATCAAAACCTGGCAAGAGTCCAAACAGCACTTCAAGAAACAAAGTGTGAGGCATGCACACAGTGGAATACCATTCATCGATGAACTCTGCAAACTAGGAACGCAACAAGTGAAAGAAGTTGATGGAAAAGCCACACACGACCTGATTTCACGTATGCAGCATTCTGGAAAATGCAAAATAATTAGGCCAGAAACTTATCAATGACTGGTAAAACTTAGGATGGGGAGAGGAAACACACTACAAAGGAAACTTTCCAAACTACACTCAAACAAATTTTATTATGGGCAAGTTATCCTTCAATAAACCTGCCACTAAAAGAAGGAGGTTTTGGTAATGTATTGCCAACTTTTACATGATTCTCCAAAACATTACAATGTCTTGGCTACAGAGTCTCAGAGACAAAAGGAAATGTCAATGGTTACACTGCACGTGTCTGGAGACGTGAGCACACCTCCTGAGAAGCACTTCACCTTTTATAGCTCTTCCAGAATGCTACTTAACAAATACAAACAGTGCACATAAAAACGGTACGAAGACACACTTACACACATACAGATAAACACAGAGCGCCATGCAAACATGGCCTCCTGCGCATTTCCTCTAGTTTACTTTAGCTGGGTGGGTTAGTGACTGTATTCTTCCGAAACGTACTATGAGTTTCTGAACTACTTCTCTTCCCAAAGAATAGATATTTTAGTGGTGTTTTTAGTTTTTTTTTTTTTTTTTTAAGTGCACCTTGGAAGCTGGAGAGATATCTTATCAGGTACAAGAATGTACAGCTCCTGAAGAGGACCCAAGTTTGCTCCCACCATCTATGGTGGACCGCTCACAAGCACCTTCAACTCCAACTCCAGGGGATTCAATGCACTCTCCTGGCCTCTGAGAGCCACTCCCAAGTACAAACCCCCATAGACACAAAATTAAAAACAAAATCTTTATTGTGCATTCAATGAATGAGATATGATACATCTACTTATCATATTATCCTTGTAAATCGTTCTCCAGTTCCTGACCACTCAGAGATCACTGAGTATGAAACTGCCTTCTCCAAAGACAATGACCTCTCAGTCAAAGCAAGAACCTACAAGGATTCAAAGAGCAGCCATTCACGTTAATATAGTTCTGAAAACACTAAAGAGCTATAAGGCTATCTTTAATTATTCCCCATCAAAGCCACACAAACAACTATGTGAGCATAAACACAGGCATGGGGAAGGGGACAAGCAAAAGATGCCCAAGTATTGCACACTTTTAAGTTGGAATTCATAGTATGATACAAACAGAAATGGGTCATCTGTGCAGCAAATTACAACTATGTGCAAATCATTCTCCTTCAGCCACTATATTTATGAAAACACACAACGAGAATGTATTGAGGATTACTTCAGCAGTTTTTGGAGATAATTTTTATTAGAATTATCTCTCAAATTTGAGCAACTATTCCTATCATATATTCTCAAATACTATTCCCTAAGAACTCCTATATCTTCTAGGAACTTCAGAAAAAGAAAAACATATGAAAGCACTAAACATTTCAAATAATTTTAGCAGGCTGCAATCATAATCTCAATTCCAACCATTAGAATCTTATGACTGTGGCACACACAACTGTAACAATACACGGACATCATTTTCACATGTTCATCTTTGTAATCTTGAACACACTATGACGTTTTTGTTCATATAATGGTCAACAAACAGAAACAACAAAATATAACTTACCAGACTAAATCCCAGATGATGTCACTGTGCAATTTCCAAGGAGTCCCAAGGGAGCACAGGCATAATAATTTTTCTGTTCTACTCCAGATACTAAACATGAGACACAAAAATAAGCCTGTGATTTAATGAGTAACGCAATTTATAAAGCAATTATACTAATTCTAACTGCAAAACAGAATGAAAGTTACAGGAGGTACTAATGCTGGGTACAGGTTATAGGGGACACAGTAACTAAGGAATTCAATTAAAAGCTTTTTTTGAGTTAGTTTGGCTAAACGAATCTTCAAAACATCTTATTGCACTTGCTCTCTGTGTTGTGTTGTGTACACTCTACCTAGAAACTAAGAGTATTTAACCAGGCTAAATAAAAAAAACATATGAAAAATTGAAGGCCTAAATGATGGTTTTACCATGCATTCTATTCCTATTGGTGTGTTCAGAAGACTGTAAGGGGGAGGGGGGAGGTTGGGGGTGGGGGTGGGGCAGAAAGCAATGTTGAGGCAGACACAAAAACCTGACCTTGCACGAACAGCAGTCTCTAAAACGAGGCCAGTCATGCCACTGTTCCTCCCTAACCCAGGTGATGTGGATCAAGGGAACTCAGGTAGATGAGTGTGTTTTGCATGCTGCAAGCCCTTTACAGATGTGTGACCTTGTTATTATGCAATTAATTTTGATGTCTACTCATTTGAATTCTAAAATAGCAACAATAAAAATATCCTTTGTTAGACTGCTTGAGGCAAATGACTGGAAGGCTCTTCAAAGTGTGTGTGTGTGTGTGTGTGTGTGTGTGTGTGTGTGTGTGTGTGTGTGGTGTGTGTACATGTGCACCCAACCATATATACACATATGGAAGCCAGAAGTCAACATCAAGGGCTGTCTTCTTCTTCTTCTATTCACCTTATTTATTTGGGTACTTGGGAGTGAACCCAGAACTTTGTACCTCGTAGGCAAGAACTCTGCCACTGAGCCATACCCCTAAGTCTTGACTTTTTTCGTTGAGATGGAGTCTCTAACTAAATTGACAGATCGTCAATTTAGCTTGGCTACTGGCCAAGGAGTCAGTGGAATCCTCCTGTCTCTGCCAAGAACTGAGGTTTTAAAAGTGCACTGCCATGTCTAGCTTTTATCTAGGTGCTAGGGAACACACTCAGGTTGTCATTGTTCAGCAATAGGCATTTTACCCATTGAAGCACCTCCTCAACTTAGCAGAGACTTTTAATAAGACAGACCAAGCAACCTACTCAAGGTCTCTAACGTCTCTTCAACGTCATCCCCCTCTTACCATGGGAATTAAAAGACTCTATCTTTATCTCTTGTTTCCCTGGTTAATTGGATTAATTTGTTAAGATAAAAAACAAAACAAAACAAAGACCACCCCCCCCCTCAAAGTCCTTTTCAACCTGTACAGATTTCATAGGTTTTTAATGTTGTACTCAACATAAGGTGGGCAGGTGCTCCTAAGAGAGGAGAGGATTCATTTTATCTACATAGGTGTGTGAAGCCTGGAAACATAGCCATGTGCTATATATACAACCCGTTCTCAGACTAAAGACAAACAGCAAAGGGGACAGGCCAAGAGCTGCTGGTTTGTGATTTTCCTCCAAGCACATGGGAGTTTCTGCCAAAGGAAATGGATAATTTACTGAATTCAAGGTATTTTTGCTTAATAACCAGAAATGACTAATACAGCAAGATCATCATGATAAGAACCCTGATGCTACCAGCCACTAGAACACTTTTCAATGTGGAGATCAGACATGTTCTATTTAATTTATTTTCCCACCAACTACATTTACCTTTAGCAAACAAGCATCTGTACAATTAAGACTTGAACCTCCCTCACCAATGAGGCCTGCGGTCTTAACAGAAACTGAAGTAGAGGGAAACAAAATCTACTTACTGATGATAAAAATATTTGCTTCATATAGTTACCCCCCAAAGAATTTACAGACTATTGTTAGAAAATTTACACTGATACATCAAGTAAATAGATTTGAAATGGGGAATGATAATAAAAAGAAAACATTTTTTCATCTTTTATATGTCAAAAGATATAATTTATGCGATATAATCTTTGCTCCTTGAAGAAAAAAACTATTTATCCCACTTTGAAGTATTCAATTAAATACTACTACTTGAGAGCAGTGCAGGAATCCACACACCAACTAGCCTGGTTCCATGGCCCACTTGATCATCCTCAAACTTGTATGTAAGCACAGCTTTACACATGATAATCTAATCATGCTCATGAAAACATATATCCATTAATTCCCGTGGGTGAAATCCTACTCTAAGTGTTTCGGGAGGCACTTCATATAAATGTTTTATTACCTCATTTGTGAAATGACTAGGGGAAAATGGTTTTATTACTAGTTCCAAGGTGACTTCGAACTTTTTAAATGTTGGAATTTTATAGTGTGAAGACAGAGACAATCTGAGTTCAATCCCCAGGACACATTCCCTCTCTCTTTCTCCCTCTGTCTTTCTCTCTCTCTCCTCCCTCTCCCTCTCCCTCTCCCTCTCCCTCTCCCTCTCCCTCTCCCTCTCCCTCTCCCTCTCCCTCTCCCTCTCCCTCTCCCTCTCCCTCTCCCTCTCTCTCTCTCTCTCTCTCTCTCTCTCTCTCTCTCACACACACACACACACACACACGTGTGTGTGTGCGATAAATATTTTAAAATATAAATAATATGCTAGTTAGTTTTATTGGTCTT
Organism: Peromyscus eremicus; assembly: GCF_949786415.1. Taxonomy (NCBI): domain Eukaryota; kingdom Metazoa; phylum Chordata; class Mammalia; order Rodentia; family Cricetidae; genus Peromyscus; species Peromyscus eremicus. Next base: position 13,772,175 of record NC_081429.1, on the reverse strand, counting down.
AGAAACACCAGCAGGGCATTTCCTTAGTTAGTGATTGATGAGGGAGGGCACAGCCCATTGTGGTTGGTGCCATTCCTGGGCTGGAAGTCCTGAGGTCTATAAAAAAAAAAAGTAGCAAGATGAACAAGCCATGAGGAGCAAGCCAATAACCAGCATGCCTCCCAGGCCTCTGCATCACTTCCTGCCTCCAGGTTCAAGCACTGCTTGAGTTCCTGTCCTGACTTCCTTCAGGAGTGGACCAGGATGTGGAAGTGTAAGCCAAATAAATCCTTCCCTCCCCAAGTTGCATTGGTCATGGTGCCTCATGTAACCCTAACCAAGACCAATAGTATGGCAGGAAAGAGCCCCAGTAGTATTTGCAGGCTACTGGCTATTCTACAGTTGGATGTTAGGGCTACACTAGTCATAAAGTGAGAAAATCTGATATAGAAACTTAAGTTGAAAAGCAAAAGGAAACATTAGAAAAATCTGAATGCTTTATTTCTGCCTTATACAATGCCTTAATTCTGAATATAGATAATTTCAAAAGTCTTAAATTTCAACTTTCACAGAATTTATGTCAGGTATTTAGTGGCATATTCTCAAGCATTTAGATGCCCTAGAAAAATATTCATACTTTCAAACATTTTTTTTTAGCACCAATACAAAGACCTGGTTAAACCCTTGGTCTCAAACTGAAAGCAGAGGAACCCTAAAGCCATGATCAAACATCACTGAGCTGATGAAGAAGTCTAGGAAAGCGTCTGTAATTTCATAATGAGCAAAGTGTAGTGATGGATGATCCTTGGTTTGCCACTGCCAAGTCAAAAATAGAACAGATCCCTCAGCAGTGACCTTAGGTGAGCCAAGTATAGAAGCATCTGCCTGGTCCTCACTTCCACCCCTGACACTGCTGTTTGAGTGTAACTGAGTACCAGCTAGACACAGGCACCTGGAAGAGATAGATACTACAGTAAAAAGAGACACAAAATCAATGCAGCAGAGTAGCTACATGCCTACTTTAAGTCTACCTATGGGGCCACCTACTACAAAATTATAGTAAAGTTTCACTACCATTTCCCAAAATAGAAATTAAAAACGGTAATAAAGGCACCCAAAAATATAACTTTCAAGTAAAATCATCCATTTTTAGAATACCTTAAAAGATCTATAAATCCCTAACACCGACAAATGACTCTGGTTTTATCTTCGAATGTGAAGGCTTAGATCTTGAATGGGAAAGACAGCTTACAAATTCTTAAGGGGGAGGGGGGAAGCATAGAAAGACAGACTAAAGTCAATAAAGCTAAAGCTTGAAGATACAATGTTTCCAACGCCGAGGGCTGAAACTGAAACGAACAGAAAGATCCATGACATTTCTCCGTAAGCAATGTAGACAGGAAACTTAAACACCACCAAGGGCAGCCAACTGCAGCTGGCAGGGGAGCCACAGGTAAGGAAGAAGAGAAGACATCCAACAGCGAGTGCCAGGAGACTCCACAGAACGCAGAAAAGTTTGCAAACATGAGCTGGCAAGTGGTATCTATCATCACTCTTCATATAATAAAGTCCTTCAAAAAGTAATCTCTCGGTTCATAGTTACTGCCCTGGCACAATTATCTGCAGAAACCTCTTGAACCTTCAGATATCCTCGGATGATAAACAAATCCTTACCCTATTCCAAAGTAATATAAAGCAGTAAAGTCATATGGGTTTTATAAAGCAAAAGAAATCTTTCTACTTGTGGACTTTGCGAGGTATGTCCACCCAGCCATTCACTCAGTGACGAATCGGGCCACTCAACAATGTTTCTTGAGTACACAGAAGCACGGGGGCAAGTTTTCAAAAACACCATGCCAGAGGAAATGCAAACCTCATCCGTGCAACAGCAAATCTGAACAACACGGGCAACCCCAAAGCTTTCTTTTTTCCACAAAACAAAGAAAGCTTCACGTGGAAATGTTCAGTTCTAAACAAATGCTTGACTCTTAAATCTATAAATTGCTATACTTCAGGCATCAACCCAGATCTACTAACTAAATAACAATGAAAAAATGGCAAATTTTAACACTACACATACATATATATGTATATAAATCTGGAGACACCATGAATTTTGATAGATTCCACTAATTATTAAAGATGGTACTAAGAAAGGATAGAATTTCTTAGGAGAAAAAAAATAGAGTGGAGTGGAAAGAAAGTATGGACTTGAAGGAGGGACCCTGGAGCAGGGGAAATTCCATTTCAGCTAGTGAAAATGCTTTGTAATCAAAATATTTTCGGCTCTCAAAGACTATTCTAAAATAAATAAATAAGGGACCAAAACATTCCTCAAGTAGAAAACCACTGCACAGAAATAAAATGGTTGAGCTCAGGTTACAGCATGGAGTGGAAAAGAAAATGCTTAGTTGAAGCCATGGGCCCTCACCATGGAGACCACTTCCAACCTTCTTATCTTTCTTCAGTTTGTAAAATTAAATCACTGAGGGTTTGAAAAGGCAGTTATTAAGTACAGTGTGACTTTTTAAAGACCTTCTTTGACCTTAACCAACAAACCATCAACCTTCTCAGCATGGTAGGGCAACCCATAATCGATTCAGTAAGACATACATGTGTTCCTCTTTCTAGAATCAGTTCTCTGTATAGCAACTCCCTTAAAGGGACCAGCACTCATTTTGTTTCCATCTCTGCCAGTTAAACTCAAACCCACACTACTACATCATATGCAGCTTCTCTCTAAACATGTCTGACAAGAGCCGAAACCACAAGTCTACACAAAGCCTTTACAAGAAGCCTCCCTCTTCTGGAAGCATAACCACAAAGGGACAGAAGTTTATGGCGGAGGTGATGCATTTCCCAAAGAAAAGCTGAAAACTAGGTATTCATTGAGAAAATAATCTAGGCCACAAGTCAGGAAACAAAAAATTAAAAGGTGTTTGTAAACTATTGTTCTCATCACACCAAGTTACTTTTTTAAGACTTAATATTAAGGTACTCTTCAAAAACAGGGACCACATAATGTAAGCTAATTGGCTGTAGGAATGTCAGTGAGTATCCCTAACACCCTGGGAGATTTAGTGCTAACGGTCCCACTTACAATTAAATAAACATACCCAAAACAGAAATTATGCACCAGTTCTTACCAAAGTTAAGGGGTCTCCGTGCTCAATCATGAATGCTTATATTTCATCCCATCTGTTTTGTTTATAATCCAAGGTACCATTAAAAAAAATCAGCGGCATGTCCACTCATCCAAATAACCTAAGCACACACTGTGACCCAAAGCTTCCTGGATAGTAACAGTGTTTCGAACTAATTTCGAAAATAAACTTTGTGAAGGAGTGGCTTCCAATTCCTAGCGTCTACCTTGTTGCACCCCGTAAAGTACTTCGCCACCTTAAATTACAGAGTGACTTTTTTTGGGGTGGGGAGGAAAAACAACGTAAAACAAAGTTTAGAAACCTCCGAGATCTTCTGAGGCATCTGCTCTCCCGGCTAGGAGCGGTTAACAATGTACAATGTTGCTGTTTCCATTCTAACTCCTCTTCCAAGGATAAAAAGTTCAGCGCTCCAGGGTTCCCCGTGTCTCCCGACCTCGCACACGCGCGTACACCACAAACACAAACACACACACACACACACACACACACACACACACACACACACACACACACACACTATCCCGGCTCTGCAGAGATCGGCAGCCCACCCGGAGCACAGCGGCGTGGGCACGGAGCCCGGGAGTCGCCAGCGAGGCAGACACTTGCCAGGGTAGGAAGCACGCGGGCCGTCGTCCCCTTCGCGAACCGGGCTCCTTTCTGGCGGAGATTTGCAGATTCCACCACTAGAGCGACTTTGGCAGCTTCACAATGGGCCGCTTCTCAAGGTCTGCCCGCCGCCCGCCCCCCAGACGCCCTTTCCTACGCTCCCCGCCCGCCCCAAAGTCCACCCGCGACAGGTGGGGCGAGGGCGGCGGTGCCCGAGACATCTGCCGCGGTAGTTTCGGGCCAGCACCGAGCCGCAAGCCACAGTCCACAGACGCTCCTCGGCCACCACCCGGAGGGCCCGTCGGTCCCCTCCAGCTACACCGGCCTCGCCCGCAGGGTGCAGCGCCAGCGCACAGGGCGGCCGAGATAAGGTCGTCTGGGCTCCCGCCAGGCGCTATCTGGTCCCCGCAGTCGTAGCCCGCACACCGTTGGGGACAGAGGCGAGGCAGGCTGGGCAAGAGCTCCTTCTCAATGGGCCTCCTTGGGCTTGTCGCCTCGCGCTGCGGGTCACGGCGAGCCGCCGAGCCGGGGAGCGCCAACGCATCCAGACTTCCGCACCTCGGCACCCGCGGGAGCGCCGCTCCGGGTCGCAGAGTCCCCGCACCACCGCACGTCGGCGGCGAGCGCACGCCTGCACGGCCGCTCGCCCGCCCGCCCGCCCGCCGCGCGCACTCGGGGACGCACGCCCCCGCACACTCACACGCGCTGCACACTCCCGGCGTTGCCGGCCCCACCCCTGAGCCAGGAAACTGCGGGCTCTCGCACCCCGCGCGGGCCCCACCCCATGTCTCCAGACCCCAGCCATCCATCCGCACTGGGGCTCCGGGACCGGGCCCCCTCGAAGCCGGCTGCCACCGAGGCTGCAATGCCAGCAGCCACCGAGGAGGCCGGCACCGGGCCGGGGCGTCCCAGCGCTGCACACACACACACACACACACACACACACACACACACACACAAACACACCGCTCGCCCAGCCCGGACACGAGGCGAGGAGGAAGGGGCGGCGCCGTGCCTGGGACTGGCACAGTGGCTCGCTTGACTGGGGCACCCACCCTCCCGCGCGTACCCCACCCATCACCGCCGCCACCTCTGCAGCACAAAAGGTTGCAGAAGGAGTGGCGGTCCCCGTGCAACGTACCAGCAGTCCAGGGTTCCGCCGGCTCCTCTATGCCGGCGGCCGCAGACCCGGAGCCAAGGGCGGGAGAGACGCGGGGCTGCGGCGCCGAGGTGCGGGCAGAGGCCGCCAGCCAAGCCAGCCGGGTACCCGCTGCTCTCCCACCGCGCTCGGCGCCAGCTACGGCCCGGCGTAGTCCCGCCTCCTCCCCCGCCTCCGCCCGCCTTCCCGCCTCCTCCCTCCCTCCGGCTGCGGAGGCGAGGCCGGTAAAGCGCAGAGCCCGCCTCCTGCGCCAGGCTCGCACGCACGCTCGCTCGGGAAGGGCGGGCGGGCAGGCGGGAGAAGTCTCTGGGCGGCCGGCAGGAGAGCGCAGAAGGGGAGGCGGTGGCGCGGACGCGAGGCGGCGTGATGCCACCTCTGCCAGACGAAAACCCCGCGCTCCCGCCGCCCAGAAGCCGCAAGCTCCTCGCAGGCCTGGGAATGCGGACGGTTCCCATAGAGCGGTGTGCTAAAGCTGTGAGGGCATGGCTGTCATTTGTGAGTTTCTGCTGAGCAGAAGTTGCGGAGAGCAGAAGCCCGTGAAGTTATAAATTATACTGTAATTCAAAAAAAAAATTTAAGGAGAAAAACCCTAAATATGGGGGCAGGGTGAAGGCCAAATTCAGATTCTGAGTCATGTGTTTCTCTTCCCTTTTCCTTTCTTCCTTCCTCCCTTCCTTCCCTTTTCTTTCTTGACAGGGTCTCTCTCTGTAGCCTAGACTGGGTTCAAGCTCCTGAGAACCTTGCTTAGTCTTCAGAGCTCTGGGTTTGCAGGAGTGACAAGCCATTCCCAACAAGATTATCTCTTCTCTATTCATGTGCCTCTCTCCTGTCAGAGTGGTTAAATGCAGCACACAAATATTTGCTGATATGTACTTAGCTCTAGGTGCCAACCCTTTTGACATACATTTCCAAGATTACATCTCTTAGCAGTTCTTCTAATCAGCATTTTGAAGATACAGAAAACGTAAGGAACTTTCTTAAAGTCACAGACTTAGTACAGGGCCGAGCTGTTTATGCGTTTCTAAATGTAAATTAAGGTTCCAGTCTTGTGTGGTCTTTGAAAGGGTGCTTTATCTGAACATAAGGAATCATAAATTTCGTCTAGACTAATGCAAACTTAAGCAAGTCATTTTTATCCCAGAGTCTATATATATCCCCAACAATATTAATAAATATAAACACTCTGGGTCCAAGAGATGGCCTCTGGTTTCTCTGTAACTGAAGGATACTTACTGGATTGCCTCTCATGTGCTCTGATGTAAGTGTCAGAAAACAGAAGGAAAAGCTCAGGTCTGTGAATGTTCTGAAAATAATAGTTACTTTCCCCCAAAGTGGCATGCATGTAACTTCTCAGAATATAGACCCTAGTGCATCATACAGGTATTGAATGCACAAGCGATCAGAGTTTTTAACATTTTTTTCATTTGTTGGATTTTTTGTTTTCTTCTCCTGGGTATCTTAAGAGGCGGCACTAGAAGTCATTTCAGATTTGAATCTGTCACAGTAGTGTTATTGTTAAAATGCTCATTCTTATAAAACAACCTCAAAACATTATGTTTTATTTTAAGAAGCTTAATCTCATTTTGTCCTGTCTGAACTCATAATCTTTTCAGGAGAACACCTTGTAACTTGGTCTTTGTTCTGAAAATTTAGCAATGTTCTTTGGCCAGGAGCAATAAAAGCCAGACTGGACTCTCAGTTCACTGGGCTCAAGGCTAGCTCCATGAGAGAGCATTATCGCTAACTGTGTCCCTTGCTAGGTGGTGCCTGGTGTTCCAGTCTCTGAGATTCCGTACAACAACCAAAAGTTAGGTTACTTCTCGAGTGTCACAAGGAACACCTATTCACAAGGCAGCCGTGGCTGACAATAGCTTTATATGAGGTTTATGAGGGTTATGTTGCTTATTCACTAGGCAGGCCTTACTGACAACAGCTTTATGTGCGGTTCATGAGGGTTATGCCTAAATTAGATTACGTGGGGCCTTTGAGGACTGCTGTGGGCCTCTGAAAGATGAAAACAATGTGGAGGCACTTTGCAAAGCTTACTGTGTGTTTCATGAAGAGCAGTTCGGTTCAATCCATGAAGAAAAAAGAGAGAGAAAGAAAAAAAAAAAAAAGACATTCTTTAAAAGGACTAGTCCCAATTGTCGAACAGAACTTGTATTCTGAAAGGACTTTCAGAAACTGGGGCTCAGGTGCTCCATCCCAGATGCCACCTTTGTGGTTATATCTTGGCCTAAAGATGTCCTTCCTCTCCCCCAAAATCCACTTCTTAAATGTCACTTGTCTCGGAAGAATTATCCATTTGGTGGATTGCCGCTTAGCAAACAACCATCTCGAAAGAACAGGGTAAGTGAATTTGATAAAAAAAAGCACAGCGATCCAAAACTGAAACTACAATGTAGCTATGCAAGGAATACATCACCTTGTTAATAACTATCACAGCGGGCTGTGGTCAGAAAGTGCAGCCCGTGTCCATGTCCACCAAGACAGTGATTGAATGCAGTGAACGTCTCCGAGGCTAAGCATCGGTCTCCCAAAGGGAAGGGACTGAGAGACTAGTAACCACAGCCCCTACCTGGAAAATACAATCAGGGGCTGCTGTGGGGTCACGTGGCATAAGCAGCCTCCACAGGAGTAAAAGGTAACTGCCAAGGAGGCATCTATGGCAAGGAGCGATGTGGTGATATTGTGTTCCCCAATATATTGTGCACCCTAACAAACTTATCTGGGGTCAAAGAACAGAACAGCCACTAGACATAGAGGCCAGAAAATGGTGGCACACACACACCTTTAATCCTAGCATTCCCAAGGCAGAGATCCGTCTGGATCTCTGTGAGTTCAAAGCCACACTGGAAACAGCCAGGCATCATGACACATGCCTTTAATCCCAGGAAATGATGGCAGGAAGCAGAAAGGGATCTAAGGTGTGAGGACCAGGAACTAGAGCTTAGTTAAGCTTTTAGGCTTTTATCAGCAGTTCATCTGAGATTCATTCCAGATGAGGACTCAGAGGCTTCCAGTCTGAGGAAACAGGATCGGCTGAGAAGTTGGCAAGGTGAGGTTAGCTGTGGCCTGTTCTGCCTCTCTGATCTTTCAGCATTCACCCCAATACCTGGCTCTGGGTTTGTTTTTATTAATAAGACCTTTTAAGATTTGTCCTACAGAGAGAAGAGCCTCTTCTCCTCCTGCCCTGATACCCACAGGTGTCCTTTAGGCTATTGAATCCATCTATCACACGTTCCCCTTGTTCTTTCCAGAACTGTCACCTAGAGCCATATTTTGCAGTGTGCATGACCATAGATGGCATGGCCCTGACTTAAATATACGAGCCCTCTTTTCAGGTCTTTCCACTCTTTGTTTTTTGTTCGTTTATTTGTTTGTTTTTTGAGACAGGGTCTCTCCATTTAGTCCCAGCTGTCCTGGAACGCATTGTGTAGACCAGGCTGCCCTGGAACTCATAGAGATCCTCCTGTCTCTGCCTCTCAAGGGTTTAGACTAAAGGTGTGTGCCACCACGCCTGGCTCTTTTCCTCTCTTCACTACTTAAAGCCACAGCAATATTCAGATCTGGAGCCATGCTACAGAGCATCCTGCATCCTCAGTCATTCACGTTTAGGACCTTGTGGCATCCTTAAAGGTGGGCCTCAAGTCGCAGCATCTCAGGATTTCCTACTGCTCCCTTGCCCTTCTGTCTAGATATAGGAACATCTCTCTCAGGAAAGGCCTTTCTCTTCCTTCTAGCTTTCCAGTTGCTTGGCCAGCAAACTCTGTTCCCTTTCTAGAATACAGGCTCTGGGGGACTAAAGGTAGTAAGAAGAACTATCCGGAGGGCAATGCTTGTATCCCCTGCCACATACAGAGAAGCCCAAAGTGGAAAAAAAAATAAACTAATGGTCTTAAAATACTGGTCCAGCCATTGAAGTAAAGGGTGAGGAATGCCCTAGACTGTGTTGAGAAGGGAGACAAAAAGTGCTAAGGTGGAAAACGTATTAATTGCTGGCCAAGGCTGTCAGGTATGAGGCTGGAAATGTGGGGTACAGCTCCCATCGGATAGTGTATGGTTCACACTTGTGTGTGCCCTTTTGTTACCCCAGTGTGTGCACTGAGCATTCTTTACCACTGCCCCTCAGCCACACTCATCCCTTGATGTCCTTAGAGTGCAGTGTCACCAGAGCTGGTGCCCTGAATCCTGAATCCTGTCACTTGTGCTCTTTCACTGCCAGACACTCTCCACATGGCGCTGGGATAGACTGTTACATTTCTCCATGCTGGCGGTCCCTGAGACTTACATTCTAGGAGGTGTTTAGTCAGTGTCCACTTCTTTTTACAGAGAGGGGGGAGAAATGACCCCAACAAGGTCTTCTGGAGGCAGCTTTAATTTAAATTGGACCTTTGTGTTCCTTTTTCCAGAAGCCAGTTCCTAGGTCATCAGTCATTTGTAATCAGCCATGAAGAAGACGTTTACACTGAGGAGACTGGCCAAGCCTATAAGCAGGACTTCAGGGCGTCCCACCACTCTGTAGTATACCTGGTTGCCAAGAGTTGGCTTATAAGCTAGCGTCTAGTAACGACCAAAGGGCTCCTCCTGTGTACAGGAGCAAAAGGTAGTTCAGATAATTGAAGCCTGTGATTTGAAAAAAATACAGAATTCCATGATTTGCATAGGAAGATCTAACTCTTAATCATATCATAAAAAGAGGAGAGAAAACAGAGAAGGAAAGGAAGGAAGAACAAATGAAAGTCTTGTAAGCATAAGACTTAGAGGAGAAATCCTTTCCCAGCTTGCTGTGGGACTTCAGGCTGACCACCCATGGCTTCAGAACCCTCTGAGCTGTGTTTATGCGTGTGTTCCTCGCATCACAAGTGCTCAGAAACTAATCTTTGGAGTTTGCTAATTAGCTTCAATTCCGTTGGCCTCTGTTCTTTCATCTGTGATTCTGCGGTCAGCTGTAGAGTTCTCACTCCTGCACTCCAAACAACTGGTAAATAAGACAAAGGCAAAGACAAAATAGAGCCAGTTGTTTCTACAGATCTGAAAAATATAGTTTAGCATACAATTCCAACAGCCCCATATCTCAGGCTGATAATAGATGATATTGGGCATTTAAGAATCCCTGGCTCAGACTAGTGGAAACGCATGAACTGTGAACCAATAGCTGAGGAGCCCCCATGGAACTGGATCAGGCCCTCTGGATAAGTGAGACAGTTGATTAGCTTGAACTGTTTGGGAGGCCCCCAGGCAGTGGAGCCAGGACCTGTCCTTGGTGCATGGGCTGGCTTTTTGGAGCCTGGGGCCTATGCTGGGACACTTTGCTCAGCCTTGGTGTAGGGAGGAGGAGACTGGACCTGCCTTGGCTGAGTCTACCAGGCTGGGCTGACTCCCCAGGGGAGACCTTGCCTTGGAGGAGGTAGGAATGGGGGGGGGTGGATTGGGAGGGAGGGCTGGGGGGTGGGAGGAGGGAGGATGGGGGAATCTGTGGCTGATACGTGAAATTAAGTTAATTATAAAATAAAATATATATATGAATCCCTGGCTCTTTTGCAGGTACCCCATCCTCAGGAAGATGGGAGACCAACCAAGTAGAGCAGACCCAACAGAATTCTCTTCTTTGGGAAGCTAGAAAGAGGTTATAGTAATGAATCTATCTTCATGAAAAGGAATCTTCAGAGAGCACTAAGAATCTTCACATCTGCTCCCATTCTGACTTATAGAAGACATACTATGTACCAGATCTATGTTACATACTAGGGCACAGAAAGAGAAAAGATTTAGTCTTGTTCCCATCCCAGGAATTTAAAGCCAACTAAATAGGCAGATAAGTAATTGTTCTGTTATAACTTGGTTTCATAATAGTCGATAATTTTCTCTGTGATTCTCTGAGGATATGTTTATATGGGAAAATTAGGCTTAGAATTTCAAACAACTGATGCATCAACTTTCAAAATTTAGTCCCATGTTCAACTGAGGAGAAATCTCTGAAATTGCCTTCCATGGGGCCTGATGGTCATAATATTCCCATCACAGAAGTAAAATCAGCAAAGAAATGTCATCATTATTAGTGGTTCTTAATTAAGATGTATACAAACTGCTGTCCCTTCTTAAAATGTTGCTAGAGAATGTGCCTAAGAAGTCTTGCTTGATTTTGTTAACATCAAAGAACAGAAAGAAATTAATTCTGAAGACATTTCAAATGAGTCAAGAAAGCTGTGTTTGTATATTTTTGTTGACCTACAGTTTTTTTTTTCTCTAGGAAAAGATTTTTGTTGTTGTTGTTTTTAAGTAAGTATGCTCCTCTAAACTTCTTCTCTGAAACTCGGCACATACACACAAATCATCAAATACAGGCATTGATTAATGTGCACAAAAACTTGACAGACACTAAGACTGGCAGGCACCAACTTGTCTGCAGGCCACACCAACTCAGGTTCCCTGAGCTATAATGGAATTAAAGAATCCTCCCTCGGGCAAAGACCCACAGACAGTGAGAGGGGAATAGTGGCGAGACTCTTCCTGCAAGTCTTGGAACTTACAGTTTATTGTTAGAAAGAAAGTAAATTTAGTGTACCCAAAAAGAACACCTTGTACTTCTGATTTCTGTATTGTGAAATACAGTAGTTGAGTTCAATATTTGGTAATTTTTCTACTGAAATAACTGCAGTGAAATAATATATGCAATGCTATTCATTGCAACATCATTGTGAAAGATAAAGTTTATTAATAAGAGCCTGACTAAAGAAATAATGACATTTTGCTTAATGAGATATTGGGCGTATGTTAAGAAGAATGAACCTCAATATGAATGGATGTGTAAAAACCTCTGAACATGATAATAAATAAAAAATAAATTATAAAATGATGTTATAGTATATCCTTATCTAAAAAAAAAAAACTATCATTAAACCAGTTTTCTCTTCAGTGTGGTTAAAGTTAAATGAAGAGGTGTGTCAGGGAAGATGAAGTAGATGGGCCTTTTGCTAGCCCTCCAACAAAATATAACAACAAATTCTGGGCATTATATATTAAACAAATATAAGAAACCTGTTAGGTAGATAAAGGAACACCAGGTAAGGATACTGAAGCCTGCCTTAAAGTTGGAGTTATTGATTCCCAGGGTTTTCTTTATGTATCACACACCACAGAAGTGATGTCAGATAAGATAATGGCCTAGAAATACCAGTGGGTGCAGTAAGCAAAGAAATTACCCACAAAGTCCCATTCTCTCTTTTTCACAGGGCAAGGGCAAGAACATACTAGCAACATAGTAACATTCCAAAAATAACCAGTCTACCCACAACAAAACTCCAATTGATCAATTAGTTTTTAAAGGTTTTGCTTGCCTCATAAGATCAGAAGTCAAGCAGGGGTGCTGGAACTTCACCTTTGCTGGATGTGAGAGCTCAAATACCCCACAGCCTGGATAGTGTCAGAGAAGGTTGGGTGGGGGAACAGAAAGTGTCCCCCCCCCCTTTACAGCAGCAGGCTCAGACACATGGGAAGTCCATACCATCCATACATCCATAACACCTGGCATCTGTACATCCTCCTCTTCCCCGCGGAGTTGGCACCGTGAACCCGGTGGTGCTAGCATGAATAGGTCAAGGGACAGGAACCAAACAATTCTATCCATGTGGCACCCGTAGTGTCAATCATGAACCTCCACCCCTTGGTGCTGAGTGAAGAATCTGGGTGTGTCCGTTGGTACTTGCCCTTTCCTTTACCTTCCTGGAGTGAAGTACAGAGAACCCTGTGAGATCAGAGGCTTAAATACCATCCACAGTCTCACGGTATAATATGCAAAGGTTCCAGGTGTAAAGTCACTTGTAGCAAAACCAGAAAATCTCCAGCTGAGTGATACACAATAGGATACAAGATAAATGCTAGAATCACCTCACAGATTTAAAAGTAGGCTTCATAAAGATTCGTTAACAACAACCGTAACAGCTGATATATGCTTGCAGAGTATTTAAGAGGCTAGGGAAGGGGATTCTTCGAGCCCAGGAGTTTGATGTCAATCTGGGCAGTACAGGAAAATTCCACACCTACCATCAAAGAGGGGAAGGAGGAGACTGAGGAAGAGGAAGACAAGGAGGAAAATAAAGGAAAAAAAAAACAGCAATAAAGGAAAATCCAGCAAAGAAACAGAAGATATAAGGAGAAATGAGAAGATAATATTAGAACTGAAAAGTATAATAATAAACAAAAAATTTTCAGTGGCTGAGCTTGATAGCGTACCAGAGATGACTGCGGAAATAATTGGAGACTTGGAATTAGAAACCGTGGAGAGAGTTCAATCTAAATAACAGAAAGACACTAGACTAAAAAAATAAGTAAACGGAGCCTTGGAGACCTGTGGAACTGAGACAAGAGCTTCCCTGTTGCCAGAGTCTTAGCAAGGAACAGGGAGGACCACTGCTGAGAAATGGTTTTGCTCAGAAATGGTTTTGCTTGACTCTCCAAGTCAGACAGAAATCTGAAAGTGTCTAGAAGCTGAGAAAAGTCCCCAGGAAAAACCTAAAGAAATACTGGCCACGACATATCAGACTCCCAACTTCTGAAAACAAGGAATGAGGAATCATTGCAACAGGAAATAACGTTTATTTCATTGTAGCAGAAAATAACTCAAGTGACAGGAGAAGTTGCAGGAGAAGCCAGAGAGAGCAGCGGTACATTTCTCAGGTGCGGAGAAAAAGAGCTACCATCCCAGAATCCTCTGTCCAGCTAGAATGTATTTCAGGCGTGAAGGGAAAATGAAGATATTTACAAGTATAGAAACTGAAAGATGTCGTTACTGTTGGGCCCACCTTGATAACAGTTTGAAGGAACCTTTAAACAGAAATAAAACAACAGAAGGAACACTGACACACCAAATTAAACGGAAGCAAAAATTAAGTGAACAAAATCATGGGTGTGAGTACAACAGATTTCCCTTCCATCCTTGCATTTTCTGAGTAATACTTCGCAGGGAGAGAAAGCATTGTAACACCTGATGTTATTCTGCTATACATGCATGAAATCGACTTAAGAAAATTAAAAGGGGGAGGGGAAGGGGAAATGATAGTGTTCCTAAGTAGCACTTTAACTAATCAGACGATGACACCACAGTGATGTGTACATCAACAGTATAATACTGAACTCAATTCCCTGCAAAGGGGTTTCCTGGAAAAAGCACTATAGAAAAATCAAAGTGGTATTAAAATACAAGTTATACAAAAGAGAACGAAAAAGAAACACCAAAAAGAATATATCACAAACTAAAATAAAATAACATGTTCAAACCCTACCAGATCAATAATAAATAACTTTCGGTTGAGGGTTTATCTCAACGGTTAAGCGTATGCTAAGTGTGTACATGACCTTGGAGTCATCCCCTGGGACTACAGAATAAATATACAGTTGGCATAAAATAAAAATTAGAGTAATTTGTGTTTAAAAGAAATCATCAGTATGTTTTTTTAAGTCATTCAACTGTATGCTGTCTGTAAGAAAATAATTTTAATTATAAGACTCAGGTAGCTTAAGAGTAGATATATCATCATACAAACTGTTGGGGAAAGAGCAAGGGTAGCTAAATTAATGTCAGCTAAAGTAAACTTCAGAGCAAAAAAAAAATGCCAAAACCAGTAAGGATGTCATATTATAAAATGGTCAGTATAACCAGAAAGCCCATGTGTGTGCATAGAACATCATAACTTAGAGCATATAATATAAAACATGGAGAAGTGGAGAAAGAATAGCTAAATGTGCAATGACTGACAGCTTCAAAAAATTTATATTAACAAATGATAGAACAACTAGACAGATCAGTGAGAATCAATAATATCACCAACCGAGAGGCTCAAACTCCTATCTGTGGAGCAGCACCTAAGAACAGCAAATTGCACAGTGTTTTTAATGGCCGTGGCACACGTACCAACACAGCTTATATCCTGCTTCACAGAAAAAAACTTCAGCAAGTACAAAAGAAAGTAAATTATGCAGGTAATTTTTTTACAGCTATCATGAAATCAAGTTAGAAATTACTAACGGAAAGATGGTGAGGGATATTCAAATACTTGAAAAGTTCTACAAAACCCAGGGGTCAAAGAGGAAGCCCCAAGGAAATTTTTGTTTCTATTTATTGAATGATGAAGCATAATAAAATATGTGGACCACAAGAAAATCGGTCTTGAAAGGGCAACTGTAGCACTACGTATGTGCATTAGAAAGGAAAATCCTCAGGTGGGGTAGTATACATGTATAATAACACTTATCAGCACTTAGAGGGCCAAAGTTGCAAATTCAAAGTCAGCTTGAGCTACATAGCCAGAGCCTTTTTTCCTTTGTAATCATTTCCTACTACAGTATTGGAACTTCTTGTTTTCCCTAACATATCCCCCAACGCTGTTATGTTTAATTATGAAGATATCCAAATCAGAGTGCCCAACCTTTGCTTGAAAAACAAAAACAAAAACCAACCAACCAACCAACGAAAAGAGTTGGTGGGGACCAAACCAAAGCATTTGTTTCCTATCGCTGTAAACTATTTGCACACTTGTGTGAGTTCGATCAGTCCTGACCTGCGCTCATGATATTGAATTACTTATGAGATCCACTGTGACTAAATCTCATAAATAACATGGGCTTTGAAATCACACAGTCAGATTATATAGTCATGAGACCTAGTCCAAATGATTTAAGCTACCTAACACTCTTCCTTTATTCCTCGGACAAATAGAATTACATCTACTTTTTTAGATTTTCTGTTTGAATGAAAGCTGCCTATGTGTAATACATGCATGGAAAACTAAAATTAGTTTTAAAAAATGCCCTTTAGTTGCAAAACCCAAGGGTCATCAAGAGAACAAAGGATGGAGCCTCTTTATTAACATTTATTACAGAAAACCAGAGAATCTGCTGAAGTCATCTAGAGAGAATTAACATGGCTGTGCTCACCAATGTGAAGTGTATCTCAGCTTCCTATATCACAATTCACGTTATATAAATTCAGCCTTGTCTTCTGTGAGATTTATGTCCATCTTGGTCAATGTGTGTGAATGTACATACATATATACCTACATACACACTCCACTATACACACAGACATGTGCGTACATGCGTGCGTGCGTGTGCATGTGTGCGCGCGCGCACACACACACACACACACACACACACACACACACACACACACACATTTTATCCATTAGTACTAGTTTCTCCCAGGAAGGATGATAAGGCAAAATTCTACTGGAAACACTAGATACTCAACATTTGAAATACCAAAGCCCACTCCATCTCTACTGTCCTCTGCTAAAGGATATTCAATGTTGTTCAAACTGAGTATCTTAGAGAGTTCAAATATATGGCTGGAGAATATTTTATTTTATTGATTGCATATTTAGAAGAAATAAATGGAAACTAGGGCAAGACAAGTCCCCATGGGGGTGGACAATAGAGTTTTACTAAAAAGGAGGAAAGTGAACATTGGAGATGAGAGCCAGGAAAGGAGAGCAAGACACAGAAAGTGTGCCCTTAAATAAGGTCTTGTCAAGGGCTTGTCTGTTTCTTTTTACTCCCTTCTATTGGACCAGGAAACAGACATATTGAAGATGCAATTTTAGAGTTCCTTTCTCCCTAAGTTATAATTAATTTTCTTGAACTACTCCCAACTCTTCAATGACTGCTTGTGCTCTGAGACATTAAACTGCACAGTAATAGAGGAAGGTATAGAGTTTCTCATCACAGTCAGATGGAGTCCAGCCTAGCACCCTTAGTATGGGGGACAGATGAGAGTCTGAGAGGGTAGAAGCCTATGGTAGGACTGGCAGTGCATGTTATGAAGAGTCTGTTGCCACACTCAGGCCCCAAAAGTAGACATGAAAGGTACCTTCTCCTTTGCAAATCCAGGCTGAACTGGGGGAGGCTGCCACAGAAGTGATGATTAACAAAACTTAGGCCATTAAACTGCCTTGAGTGAAAGGCACATTTCACTGCTGTCCCCACGTTTATCTCACTCTCTCTTCTTCCTTTGGGTGCTTTCTTTCGACATGAGCAAACTTCCAAAGTCAACTTTGTACCCACCTAACCAAAGAGAACAACAAAGCGATCGGAAGCCATTTTAGCAGGACAACCCTTAATAAATCCAAAGATACTTACTAAACAGTGGCAACTGTGTTCTTCCTGCATTTCCATCTACTGTAACTGAAGAGGGCTCACACAAAGCCTCTGATACACATGCCTTAAACCATCTCAAACCAAACCTAGGCAAACGACACTTCCTTTTTTCTACACTGCTTCAATAGCCTCATGCATTAAGTTCTCTCCAAAATGATGTAAGTAGATAATGAAAATTTTAAGGATGTATTTTAATTTTATTTATGTGAGTGAGTGAGTGTGTGTGTGTGTGTGTGTGTGTGTGTGTGTGTGTGTGCCTACAAAGACCAGAAGAGAGTGTCAGATTCCCTGAAACTGGGGTCAGAGGTGATAGTGAGCACCAAAGGTGGATTCTGGGAATTGAACTCCTAACCAATACAAGAGTAGCGAGTGCTCTTAATCACTGAGTCATCTCTCCAGCTCCCCACAATAAATTTTCAAGGTAAAACTTTTACGTAAATTTCCACTTGCTGACGTCCATAACACTTGTGAGGTCCATGTAATAACATATAATTCCATCTTTCCAGTTAACAAAATATTGTGCCTTTGTCAATGCACAATTTCCTGAGTTCTTAGTTCAAACCATAGTTGACTCAAAAGAACAATCAAGTCACAGAAGTTTTCTTATTTAAATTATGTTACACATGTGTAAATGTACACTCCAAGGTGATTGCCATTGCTTAGACATCTGTAATTCTAAGAAATATTTGCATTTAGATGAAGATTCTACCTTGTCATTCAGTAGAATTCACGAACAAAAGACTCGTGGGGACATACTTTAGGGATCTCAAGGTTCATTAACCTCAATCTCAACACAATCAGCTGTGTGCACAATGGTCTTACTACAAGAATGAACTCAGCTCAGTTCTTCATGGAAAATGCTTTCAAGTGTTGTTGACATATGTGAGGAATGCTAAAGTAATATTCAAAGAGTACCAACTGTTCCATTTCCTCATTGTAGGCTGCAATTTGACTACCCAACTAGAAAAATCACTCATACCCTAATAAAATTCATTGCTTAGAGTTATATAAAATAGATTTCAAGTACAGAAAAAAATCCACCTAATCACTTCTCTGGAAAAAAATTTTTTTACTGGTAGACAAAGCATTGTAATATTATGAGCAGGCTTCCCTAGCATTAGGTGAAGTTGCATCAGCCTCAGTAGTTAAAGGCTTCACGGCTATTCTTGTTGGTCCATTCCTGAGCAATACAGAAGAGCTCCAAGGTATTCCCAAGAACAGGGTGTCAGTTTCTTAATCTTCCCCTTCTTGTCCTTTGAATGAGTAAGTGCTCAGTTTAAAAGGCTTCTGTCTCCAGAGAGAACCTCTCTGCCTAATCCTTTCTCATAGCACCTTTCAGCCAGAGCCTTTTAAGGATGGGATGCCTACACCACAAGTGAGCAAGTTTAATCAACAAGTTGTCATGTTAAGAACCATTACCAAACAGTATGATGACCATGCCTTCCTTATAAGGTGTCATGGTTTTCCAGTATCACTTTATTACATCGGAAATTTAGGTGCATTCTTCTGACTCAGCTCTAGAAGTCATAAATCCGCCCTTTTGTTCACATACTGTTCAGTAACAACCATCTCAGAGATGCTGTTTTTAAACCTCTTCAGAGGCACATGGAAACCTTTGTTCCTTAGTGTTAAATCATCATAGGGTCATAGAAATCACATGTAGTTGTTCTTCAGTTTGATCCTTGACTCAAGTCTGTTGAGAGGCATAGACATGTAACGATAGAGATGTGCAAGACAGAGACTGAGGACCTTTCTTGGCTGATGATTAGCCTTCCTCTCTTTAGACCTAGAGCCCCTTTTCTCTAGTCTTCCTCTTGCCTCTCCCTTCCTATAGATCCTGAACTTCCCTCGTCCTCACATCCGGTGACAAGAAAATATCTCAGTGGCCCTTGTGGCCCAGGTTCTTCGCACCCAGCATACTTAGCACAAACATGCCAAGCATTGAGCAACTTCTTGGCAGTCTCCTGTTCTTGCAAGGATAGGTCAGGGACCTCAACTTCTCACTTTATCATTTACTGTTGGCTCACAGTAAGTGCTTCTTAACTATTGAAGGAAGGAGAGAAGGGAGGGAGTGAGGGAAGTAGGAAGAGGGGAAGAAGATTCTGTAATTGATTTATGAAAAAAATCTGAGCACTTAACATTTTTTATTATTTAAAAAAACATACAAAGTAATCTGCTTAATTGGAGCATTTTCATTTATACTTTGTTTATATTGATCTCCTTTTCCACTCTCCTCCCAAATCTCTCACCACCTCTAGCTCATCCCATAGTAACTTCCTTCTGTTTTCATTCTCACATGTATTCAATTACTCTCTTGGGCTTTCCAGAAAACCCCTTTTTCCCCTTCCTATTGACCCCTTTCTGGTTTATTGACTGTATTCACATTCTGTCCACATATATATTCATCTAAATCTAAGTCCACATATGAGAAAAAAAATGCCTGTCTGTATTTCTGATTTTGTGTTACTTTGGTTCACATAATTCCCACCTCCACATATTTTCCTGCGTTATGATTTCATTTTTCTTTGTGGCTGAATAAAATTCTACTGTGCATATGAAACACTGTTATTCCTTTGTCTGTTGGTTAACATCTAGGATTTCTTTATTTCCTTTGCGTTCTGAGTACTGAAGTAATAGCCATGTGTGTCTCTGTATGATGTACATACACATGAAAGAGAGAGACAGACACAGAGAGATGAGACAGAGAAATGCTTGTTACAGAAGTAGATGATGAGTTCCAATATGATAACAATGTTGATGGTGTCAATGACAATTCTTTTTAAAACTAACTGCTTTTACATAGATAGCCAATGGAAGAAGTCAGGAAAAACTGTACTTCTAAAAGTGCTTACATGAACTGCTTGCTGCCAAAGCAGCCCATCCAATAGTAGCACATCACTTGTAAAAGTATTTCCCAAGGTGTAGCTTCCAGCTGTGTGCTATTTTTCTTTTATACCCTTTTCTTGAACATTTAAGTATCATTAGTCATATTTCTCAAAGTTTCCAAAACATATATATATATATATATATATATATATATATATATAATGTTGACTTAAGTATAAGCTCAAAGCTAAACAGTGATGTTAGAAATTGTATATTTGCTGTGTATATTCTATGATCTTTGACACCTAAATACTAGAAATCCTCTTCTCCAGGCCTCTTTCCTCTTCAGTTGTTTTCTGCTGAATATTTTAACTTCACTCTAAATAAACAGATTAAATTAACAGTGGCCACTGTCCTTTGATAAAACGAATTTATCAGTAGTAACAACATGAACACATTCAAAAACAGACATGAAGATAGATTACTTGTGTTTCCTGTTATTAGATCATTGAATAAATAACCATTTGTAAGTGTCTCTAACTGGTGTTACACAAATAATGATCATTTCAATGCCCAAATCATTGGAAACAATATTATTTTATGTAGAATTTTCAACTAGAAACTATGTGTACAGATAGTAGTGTATTTTTAGGACTGTAGGGCCAAAATAAATACGTTCTTGAAAATATTGGAAGTTATTTTTATTTAAAGGCTTTTGCACAAATATATAACCAATAATTTAAGAAGCAAGGTTGGCTCATTCATCCATGTAAAATGTTATTGTGTATCATGCTTCCACACTTAGTTAATAATTTTACTTTGAAATATGCTCTTGAAGTGCCAATGGGCAGATTTTAGATGCTGCTTGAGCTGTGGGATGGTCTGTATGTCAAATCTGTTGCTCTGATTGGTCAATAAATAAAACACTGATTGGCCAGTGGCCAGGCAGGAAGTATAGGTGGGACTAACAGAGAGGAGAATTGAGAGAACAGGAAGGTGGGAGGAGACATTGCCAGCCACCACCATGACAAGCAGCATGTGAAGATGCCGGTAAGCCACGAGCCACGTGGCAAGATATAGATTTATAGAAATGGATTAATTTAAGCTATAAGAACAGTTAGCAAGAAGCCTGGTACGGCCATACAGTTTGTAAGCAATATAAGTCTCTGTGTTTACTTGGATGGATCAGAGTGGCTGTGGGACTGGCGGGTGAGAGAGATTTGTCCTGACAGTGGGCCAGGCAGGAAAACTCTAGCTACATGCTTGAGTATTTTTTTCTGAAAAAAAAAAAAAAAAACCAAAGCAAATCACACACATACACACACACAAACAAACAAAAAACTGACTGCTGCTTGTAGAGGACACACATTTAGTTCCAGCATGTATATCAGATGACTCACAACCATTCACAAAGGAAATCCAAAGCTGCCTTCTGTCCTCTGCAATAACTTATACTCATGAGAACATACAACACACACACACACACACACACACACACACACATACAACACACACAGACACACATACATACACACACAGACACACACACACATACAACACACACGAGAGAGAGAGAGAGAGAGAGAGAGAGAGAGAGAGAGAGAGAGAGAGAGAATTTCTTAAAAGACAGAATTTATTTAATTTTTAAAGAAGCTGTTAAATTCTTTCCCCAAGTGGTTGTTGCAGTTTTACCTCTCACCAGCAGTGTAAAAGGTTCTAGGTTTGTTTTGTTTTGTTTTTACTTATTGAAACAGTTGGTATCCATAGCTTATTTATCATCATTCTAACCTGGGTGTTAGAATGATATTTAGTATCAATAGCTTATTTTTTCCTCATTCTAATCCCTTTACATTTTGAACTTACTTTCCTTGATGAATGATGCTGCTACACATTTTTTCAAGTGCACGTCTTTGGTAAGATATAGAGTAAAATACTTTGATTCTTTTGAATTTGGATGCTTATTTTTTTTCTTACTGTTACTCTTGAGAACTTGGGGGAAGATAGGTACATTCTGGATACAGGTTCTTTATATGTGGTGTGGAATCTCCTCCATCATGGCTTCTTTTCTTTTTCATAGCTGTGTCTTTTAAGAGAAGAGGTTCTAATTTTGAAGAAGTCTAATTTAAATTTCAGAACTATTTTATTTCTAAACATAACGTTTTGACTGTAACCATAGCAAAGCCATGATACATTCTGGCTCCACTTCCATCCATTCTAGCCCATCTCCATTCCTTTATGCCAGCCACTAATCTACAGAAACATTTTCTACCAGCGACCCAAGTGGCCTCACTGGGCTGAGATGCAAGTGGGTGAGTTTTCCATATCCTTCCTGTCCTCCATTCCAGTCTCTTCAGAGTTCCTCTGAGTCCTGCAGCAGCCTGCATACAGGAGCCCCTCCTCTTACCCTACCTCCTTTTCCTGAAGATCCCACCTCTTGGTGTGACTGCTCTCTCTAGCTCTTTTCCACTGCCCCTCTTAACCTTCCCTCCTAGCCTATCTCCTTTCTGTCACCCGCTGATCTGAATAAGCTCTCTATAATGGGGACCCCACAGTGACCCTACTGAGTGGGCAACAGCAACCAAAGAATGGAAAACCCACCCAACAAAGACAAGGCCAGATATCTACAACAAGAAACACCGCAAGCATCATAACTCCAGAAACATAGATCCCAATACAAAAATACGAGCATGAACAGCGGTGACAGTATGCCTCTTCCTTCTGAAGGGAATATTTGAATTTTACCTTTCCTAGTATGATGTTACCAGAACACTGGTTAGAGGGAGGTGACCATGTGTACTGACCAAAATGGTGTTCGGCTGCTAAAATGTCAAGAAATATCCTGGATTTGTCAAAATTAACCTTTGTGACTTTCAAAACATAATATGCTCGTGTGTATATCCCACAGATGTAGTGTGTGGCTATAGAATTTCCCAAGCTTCTTTGACTAGTGGAAACTTATTTTCTGATCTCTATATTACTATCGGCACTTGGAAAATTGACAGAATATCACTGAACAATGTTTCCTTTACTGAAACGTATGAGATTCTGTGGTGGAAACATTGGGGGTGGCAGGGTAGATTCTGAAGGCACCGTTGAGATTACCCAGTTTTTTCTTTGGAAGACTCCCTGCTTCCCACCACAATCCCAAACATTATCCAACCTCTCTGTCATCTGGGTACAGCTTCATGCACTAGACTTCACTCAGTACACATTGAAGGCCCCCCATAGCCAGGGGCTGCTGAGTGAGCGTCAGGCTTTATTCCTTACTTGAGATTGTAGTCTTACCCAACAGAACCCCCTGCTCTAGGGACTCTGGGCCGAGAATTGGAAAACATGACTCAGTTGTTTGGGTTCCAGATTTCCTCCTACTCTGGGTCCCATCAGGGCCTATCCAGCCTCTGTTGTGTATGGTTTGAAGGACCATGAAGCAGAATGACTCTTCTGTTGGTGTGTTTTGACATCCCCGACATGTCCATTCACTCCACAGAATGAGAGCTGTGTGACTTGGAGCCCAGCCAGCAGCAAACACTGATTAAGAACAAGAATGAAATAGAAAACATTTATAGACTATGATTAAGTGCTTTATATATGTTAAATCTACTTACATTTTACTTAAAGGCCTAAATATTTCCCATCCCTGGATGGAATCTGAATGAAAACCCCTAACAAATTCTGTAATCTCAGTAATAACATCACATGAAGGCTTGCCATCCAAGAGGAAACTTCCAACTCCATCCCAGCATCGTTTCTCTATGCTCTGCAGCAATGTGTATGGTCTCTTCAGTGATCTTACCATCAAGTTTGATGGGTTGGGGAAGTAACCCAAGGGCAATGGTTATAACCTAGATTGTTTGGCGGGGGAGGGTCTTTGGAGACTTCCTGGCCAATAATCATGGAGAGATATTCCACACATGGCATTGGGAGGATTTTTTGTTTAGTTACCCCTGTCTTCTGAGAGTGGCATCATCATTCCCATGCATGGCATCTTCATTCAAAGTATCTTCTTAGTTGTGTTTTAAAATAAAGTATTGGATTTACATGTGTCTTCTTCATACACTCTTAATTTTCATTAACCCTTTCGGGTACCCCATCTTCTCCACTGTCCCCCATGCTATCCCTTATTAAGCCCTGTCACTCCTTCTAATTCTGTTTTCATAATGCATATGTCCTTCTATCCCCACCCCATTAAGTCCTCTGCTCCCCACCAGGGTTACCTTCTTGCTTCAGGTCTGTATAGACTTTCCAACTGAAACAAACACATCTAAAAACTCAAAACTGTGATTCACATATGAGAGAGAAGAATCAGCATTTTACTCGGGGCCTGAGTGACCTCACTCAATATAAATTCTTCCAGTTCCACTCATTTCCCTGCAAATTTCATTTTCTACACATTTGTATATGTACCACATTTTCATTATTTACAATCTGTAGATTGACATCCAGGCTGATTCTATTTCCTTGCTATTGTGAGCAGAATAGTAACAAACATGGATGAGCAAGTATCTCTTTAGTAGGTTTTAGAATCCTCTGGTTATACATCCAGAAGTGGTATAGTTAGGTACTCTGGACATTCTCTTTGTAGTTTTTGTTTTTAGAAAATTTTATACTGATTTACAAAGTGGCTGTACTACTTTGCAGTCTCACCAGTAGTTTATTTTTTTGTAGTACATTTTCCTGATCAAGGCCATTCTGACAAGCAATGAAGTCTTAAAGTAGTTTTAATTAGCATTTCTCCGATGGCTAAAGTTGTTGAATACTTCAAAACATGTTTGGTAGCCATTCGTGTTTCTTCTGAGAACTCTCTGTTCAGTTCCAAAGCGCATTTTTAAACTTTGTTGTTTGTTTTCATGATGTTTAGTTTTTTTGGGCTACTTGGTATATTCAGTCTATATGCTAATCTTCTATCAGATGTATAGTTGACAACATTTTTTCATTCTGTGGGCTGCCTGTTCATTTGATTGACAGCTCCCTTCACATTTTCATGACATCCTGCTTGGCAGCTGTTGGTGGTATTCTCTGAGTACTAACGTCCTAGTCAGAAAGTCCTAACCTGTGCCGACATGTTGATGCAGACTTCCTATGTTTTCATCTAGAAGCCTAAAGAATCAGCTCCTATGTTGAGATCCTTGATATATTTGGAGTTTATTTTTTGTACAAGCTAAGAGAGAGGGTCTAGTTCCATTGTTTTACCTGTTGATTTGCTGTTTTTGCAGCATCATTTATTGAAGATGCTGTCATTTCGCCAATACATACATCTTTGGTAGCTATACTTACACATGCAATGGTTTACTCCAGTTTTAGACCTTTAGCACTATTTGCCAATACATACATCTTTGGTAGCTATACTTACATATGCAATGGTTTACTCCAGCTTTAGACCTTTAGCACTATACTACAAACTTGTCTGGCAATGGATACTTATTAATGCAATACTGGCACAGTTGTTATAGAGGTAACCAACTGATTTCTGCTTGTTGCATAGGAGGGAGTTCATAAATCTAATCAAAGGCCCACGCCTTGGGAGGTCACAGGCACTATGGATGAATCTTATTACTTTTTTTTAACTGAATGTATATGTCAAACTTCTCTTTAAATATTTATATCCATACTCATAGACTGATGATGTCCTCAGCTATGATAAATGGAACTTCTCTTTGAAACATGAAACAGTGGTTAATACATGACTGGATGATGAAGATGAGTTACTATTATTTGCTTAGCATTAAATAGGATACCTAGATAATCCCTCCTAAGGCTCAAGAATCATCAAGAAAGAGGAAGCCTAAAGAATGTAAGAGCCAAATGAGAAATCAGACTACCATGAAATACTCTCTTATGGTCGTAGTATGGCCATGGTATTCATGAACTCACAATAGCAGCAGGTACCTACATAGGTCCTAATAAGACTGAGCTAGTAAAGAGTCATAGGTAGGGGAGGAGTTCCTAGGACCCTCCTGGCCTTGCTCATGGTTTTTCATGGCAGTACAGGGCTACTGGAGGAAAGAAGATCATTGTCTTCAATGATAATAGCTTCTAGAGAGTTATACACAGTCCAGTGTATAACCTCACACCTGAACCCATGCAAGAGACCCTGGTTAAATTCAGCGTGTCACAAAGGAAACACAAAAGAAGACATGAAAATGATATGGGGACGTGTTTAGTGGGAGGTGGGATTGGTGGTAGTGGGATTAGGATAAGAGAGGGTGGAAGGATTAATGGGAATATATAAATATGGATATATATTCACATACATATATAATATAAAATCATTAAAGAATAAGCTAACTTTTAAAAGTAGCGTCAAAGTCCTAATCTCTCCTTGATACATTGATATTCTCCTTTTAATAACTAATATGCTCAGTGCAGTATAGTAGTGTTCCGTATTTTCTTCAGAATCAATGCTCCTTCCCTGCCCCAGCATAGATCTTCTCTGGGCTATAGAGATTTATGCAGAAAGACAGCAGGTTGAGGAAGAGTGTGTTGCTTCCTTTTCCTGTGTCTCCATGGACAGTGTCTGATACTCTCACTCTAGAAGTGGAGTTGGAATGAGCATGCCTAGAAAAGTAAGGGACAGGAAAGTTCTACTTGCCTGAATGAGACATAACCTCTGGCTACCAGGGCTGATGGTCTCCAGTGTTGATTTTTGAATGTAGCGGGGCTGTGTGTGTGCACGTGCACATGAGCACAGTGGAGGCACACATGTTGCCTTCCTTCTTTCACAGAGTCTGTACTACCTCTGTCTATACCAGGCTAACTGGCTGTGAGCTTCTAGGGTACCTTCTGTGTCCTCCTCCCCTGCCTTTATAGAAGCCCTGGGATTACATGTGTGTATTGCTATGTCTAGGTGTCCATGGTTCTGGGGATTAAAACTCAGCTCCTCATGCTGACGCAGGAAGTGCATTAATCACTGAGTCGTCTTTCCAGCCACAAAGTGGGGCCCTTTAAGATAACCACTGCTGAAGCTTTCCAACATTGCCCATGCCCGACTACGCAACGTTGGGTATCCTGTGCGTATCTGGTGCATTGTTGCTAGAGTATCACTGTCTACAGAGGGATTCTTAGCATCCTTAGAGCTCACTCACATCTGGACCACAGGAAACACTGTTACTTTGTGTCAGGTCAGCAACAGGCATACACTTTTTTAGTACAGCTTTCTTATTGTCACTCCAGCACTTCAGGCCTACACTGCTGCCCTCACAGGGGCTCTATGTGCTTCATTGTTGTGGAATACTATTTTAATTATGTAAAGATGTGTTGCATTTGTTCGTCCTGCATTTGTTTAACAGGGTGAGGATGTGTGTTTAATTATGTAAAGATGTGTTGCATTTATTTCACCTTGCCTGCCTAAGGCTCCTGATTGATCTAATAAAAAGCTGAACAGCCAATAGCTAAGCAAGAGAAAGGATAGGCGGGGCTGCCAGGCAGAGAGAATAAATAGGAGAGAAGAATAAAGAAGAAGAGGAGAGAATGAGGGAGAAAGAGAAGAAGAGATCTGGGGTCAGGCAGGCAGCCACCAGCCAGCCAGACACAAGAAGCAGTGAAAGTAAGATGTACAGAAGGAAGAAATGTAAAAACCCCCAAGGCAAAAGGTAGATAAAGACAAACAGGTTGATTTAAGTTCAAAGAGCTAGACAGAAACATGTCTAAGTTAGGTCGAGCATTCAAAACTAATAACAAGTCTCCATATCATGATTTGGGAGCTGGTTGGTGGCCCAAAAGAACAAGCCTGGTACACTTCAGCTCTACGAGCTCCATTCAGTGATTCATCAGAAGATCTGATTAAGATGATTAAGATGAAAAAGAACATTACCTGTACTCCATTGTGGTGGGGGTACACAGGTTCTCTGCAAAATTTCTTTTTAAAAAAAAATTGTTGTTGAAAACAATTCTTTCTTTCAACTATCCACACACTCTCAAATGCCTGTGTTACAGATTTAGCTAAAAATACCAGTTGTTTGACAGTTGCTTTGAAAGTGCAGCATAGGTGGACTTTTGCAAACCTTGCTGTAGAAACCATTTTGTTCTGGGTCCTTTGAGATTCAATGAAAAATGGAATAGCAAATGGCACTTCAAAATCCTGGTACTAACCTGGACCCGTTTGCAAGTGACACAGCTATTTATTCAGCTCTAGCAACTAGAATATAAGCTTCATGAGTGCAAGGGTTTCTGCCCTTTCTTCATTTTTAATATGCATTAATTATACAAGGTTGCAGATTTGGTTATGATATTTCTATATATGCATAAGATATATTTTGTACATATTCACTCTATTACTCTTTTTTTAATCTCTTACCCTTTCTACATCTCTAATAACCCTTTATTTTCATGTTCTTTTGGTCCCCTAAATTCACCCAATGTATAGTAAATATGCAATACTTATCTTTCCTACATCCTGAGCCTCTAAAACAATGCCTGGCATAAAATATGAGTGCAAAGAAATGTTGTCAAATGGTATATAGCAACATAGCCCATAGTAAGAATGTTTAACTTACATGTACAGGGTTCTGGGTCCAACCACCAGGAAAAAAAAAACAGAAAAAAATAAAGTTATATACATATAATAGTTTTCAGGCAAGAAAGTGGGGTCTTATATGAAGTAACTTGCTCATGGCTGTTTGGTCCCCAAATCATGGAGTAGTGATTTGAAAAATTCGTGACAGAAAGCATCTAGTATACTCAAATATACTTTAAGTTTTCATTTTACATGTGCTTCTTTGGTCTAGTATAAAATTATTTGCACCGAGATATTAAGTTTACTTTATTTCCATAGAAATCTTCTAGGAGTCTGTTACCACTTTAGACACTGGAGCCCAGCGCAGAAGCTGAATGCCAGGACTACCCAGCCAAACTGCCATCTGGTGTTTGATATGTGGATTGCAAGTTCAACATCCCTGTACTACAGCCTTTTAAACAGTTTTCTAAACTTTACATCTATTAGCTTCTTTACTCCTCATACCAGCCCTAAGAAGAGGGTCCTTTGAATACTTAGCTTATGTATAATTTGTACAACAGCAGTTCAGGACTTGATTTCAGGCTACCAGCTCCAAACTTTACTTTGAACTGTGATATTCTGCTCTTCCTTTCACGTAGGATTCCAGAAAATCCATTTGAAAGTCACATCAATTTTCACTTGATAACAATTGTCTACAAGAAGGTAAGTTTAACTAATGTGAGTCAAACACAAGTGGACAGACGAGTTGTTCATATTTATTTTCCTTTGTCTTGTTTTTTTTTTTTTTTTTGGTTTTTCGAGACAGGGTTTCTCTGTGTAGCTTTGTGCCTTTCCTGGAACTCACTTTGGAGACCAGGCTGGCCTCGAACTCACAGAGATCCGCCTGCCTCTGCCTCCCGAGTGCTGGGATTAAAGGCGTGCGCCACCACCGCCCGGCTTGTCTTGAGTTCTTAATAATGCTAGGGTTCATGTATATGGTCTCAGAGAAAGTAAACTTTAAAAAAAAAAAAGAGTTAAATATTTTATTATTGTATTCCTTTCCCTTGAGCTGCCATAATAAAATAGCAGAATGGCTGGCTTAAATAACAGAAATTTGTTTTCTTGTGCCTCTGGGAGTTGAAAGTCTGAGCTCAAGGTTTCTTCTGAGGTTTCCGTCCTAACTTGAACATGGGTTTAGTCTAACTGTGTTCACATGGGGTTGTCCATTAATTTGTGTGTGGTTCATAATTTAATCTCTTCCACAGAAACTAGTCAAGGGGTGAGGGTCCTTCTATATGACCTCACTTAAGTGATCTCTTTAAAGGTCCGGTCTGTAGATACAGTTATATTCGAAGGTACTGGGAGATAGTCATGATGTCATCATACGTATAAGAGGTATACAGATGGCTCATAGCAATTACATGTTCTTAACTGAATTGCACTTTGAGAGTGGAATCTGCATCCTGCAGAACTGGGATGGAATACATTGTTTTTTGTTATAAACTACTCAGTCTCAGGTTCTAGAACAGCAGCACGATTTTTGACTAACCTGCTTCTTTGGTTTTCAGGCTATTATTCTCACCAACAGACATGTAGCTAAGGCTATAAAGGAGGGTAAACCTCAGGATCCTTTCATTTTTAGTCATGAAAATTGTCTTCCTCATTTCTTAGCATTTTTTTTTATCACCAATCCAAGCGTCATGAAAAGCATGATGCTGTGGTATTTCATACATAATGAAACATACCCTTTAATGTATGTCCTCTCTAGTTTCAATGATATGCAAGAACTCCCATATGAGCTGGTTGTACAATAATGAGCCACTTGGAAACATTTTTTCTGTATTTGATAACTTCATAGCTATTCTTCCTAAAGTCAATACTTGACTACTTCGGTGTCTTAAAAAAAAAAAAAAACCAAGTCTGCAGATCATTAGTCTGAAGCTGGCACATTCTTAAAGAATAAGTAGGTCTCTGGGTGTGGTGGTGCACACCTTTAATTCCAGCACTCCAGAGGGAGAGTTAAGTACGAGCTCAAGGCCAGTCTGTTCTACATAGTGAGTTCCAGGCCAGACAAAGCTACATAGTGAGACCCTTTCTGAAAATTAAAAAGTAAAAATAAAAAAGTAGGTCAAACATTGCAAGTGAGTCCAGCTTTTAAGAGGGAGATCCTTTATTCTCATGTCTTATGTCTATAAAATTAAAATACACTGCAATTTTACAGAGCACTTTCATAGTATATATTTTTTTAAATCCTTTCTTATAGCTGAAGTAAGCATTCTTATTCTAATTTTGCAGCTGAGGAAACTAAGCCTCAGAAAGGTGTTTGCACCATCACCAGGGACATACACAATAAACATCAACACCCAGTCTAGAGTTCCATTTAAACTTTCAAAAGTTTTCCTAACTGTCTGTGCTAATCTCAACTTCTCCATCTTTCCTTCCCTAGGGATGCCGTCAGGGGGAAAGAATGCCATAGTCAAATGTGTTTAGAAGAGACACTGCTTGTTGCATTCCCCATTGTAATCATCATATATTCATTTTAAATGCTCTGAAGAATTTTAAACCTTTATTTAATGGACTCCTGTTCCAAGATTCAATGGTTTGTTAAACATGTATCCCAAATAATTGCTCCTAACATCCTGAGGACCATCCAGAAAGTCCTAGATATCCAAGTACTATTTGGGCAGGCAATATTCCATACAAGATCAGAGCCAGAAAGTGACTTTGAAATAACAAAAGGAAGTGTATGATTTTGTTTTGTAGTCAAAAGGACTTGTTCCACAATAAATAAATGAATAGGCAAATAAATAAAATCTGTGAAAGTAAGAACTAATTTCTAAACTTTTGCATGAGACATAATCTACTATCAAAAACATACTTGATGAAAATACACAAGCTCCATCCATTTACTTGTGAGTTTTGTTATCTTTTCAACAGCTGAGTACTACTCCATTGTGTATATGTATTACATTTTCTTTCTTCGTTCATCTGTTGAGGGACATCCAGGTTGTTTCCAATTTCTGGCTATTATGAATACAACAGCAATGAACATGGTTGAGCAAGTGTCTCTGCACTAGGATGAAGCTTCCTCTGGTTATATGCCCAGGAGCAGTATAGCTGGATCTTGAGCTAGATCGAGTCCCAGGTTCCTAATTAGCCTCCACTCTGATTTCTATAGTGGCTTTACCCGGTTACACTTGCACCAGCAATGTTTGATGTTCTTCTTACTCCACATCAGCATGAGCTATCATTTGTTTTATTGATCTTAGCCATGCTAATGTGTGTAAGATGAAATCTCAAAGTAGTTTTGTTTTGAGTTCCCGTGATGACTAAGAATGTTGAACATTTCTTTAAGTATTTCCCAGACATTTTAGTTTCTTCTTTCGAGAATTCTCTGTATCTGTGCCCCATTTAAAATTTTTTTCTTGATATCTAGTTGAGTTTTTTTTTTTTAATCTATTTTGGGTATTAGCCCTCTATCACACATAGAGTTGATAAAAAAAAATCATTTCCCATTCTGTAGGCTGCCACGGTCTGAATGACAGTCTCCTTTGCTGTGCGGACGTTTTTTCAGTTTCAGGAGGGTCCACTTATTAATTATTGATCTTAGTGCCTGTGCTAACAGTGTTTTGTTTAGAAAATCTTTTCTACCAAGCTCAGTGTAATCTGGTCTTATATTGAGGTCTTTGAATCATTTGGAGTTGAGCTTTGTGCAGGGTGACAAATGTTAATCTATTTGGTTTTTCTAAATGCAGCTGTTCAATTTGGCTAGCACCATTTGTTGAAGATGCTGTCTTTTTACAGTATGTATTTCTAACTTCTTTATAAAAAAAACCAAAACAACAACAACAAAAACATCAGGTGTCCGTAGGTGTGTGGTTTATGTCTGGATCTTTAATCTTATTCCACTGATCAACATGTCTGTTTTTGTGCCAATAATTGCTGTTTTTAATTGTAGTTCAACTTTAAATCAGGGATGATAACATCTCCAGTAGTTCTTCTTGCTGTGGATGATTGATTGATAAATAAAACACTGATTGGCCAGTAGCCAGGCAGCAAGTATAGGCAGGACTAGCAGAGAGGAGAACTGAGAGAACAGGAAGACGGAGAGGAGGAGATGCCAGCCTGCCGTCCAGGGAACATCATGCAGAGGCAGCAGGTAAAGCCACGGAACACGTGGCGACATATAGATTAACAGAAATGGGCTGAGTATAAGAGTAAGAGCTAGACAATGGTAGGCCTGAGCTAATGGCCGAGCAGTTTAAATAATATAAGCGTCTGTATGTTTATTTTATAAGTGGGCTACGGGACTGCTAGGACTTGGCAGGACCTGGAGAGAAAAACTCTAGCTACATCGTTTTACAGTTTTCCAGGATTGTTTCAGCTATTCTGTTTTTGTTTGTTTGTTTTTATTTATTGTCTTTCCATGTGAAGCTGAAAATTGTCCTTTCAAGACCTATGAAGATTTGTGTTGGAATTTTGATAGAGATTCCATTGAATTTGTAGATTGATTTTTGGTAGGATGGCCTTTTTTTTTTTTACTGTATTAATCCTACTGATCTATGAGCATAGGAGATCTTTCCATCTTCTGATGTCTTCTTCAGTTTCCTTTTTCAATTTCTTAACGGTTTTATCAGACAAATCTTTCACTTGCTTGTTAGTTGCCCCAAGATATTTTATATAATTTGAGGCTACTGTGAAGGGTGTTGTTTCCCTGATTTCTTTCAGTCCATTTGTCATTTATATTTAGGAAGGCTAATTTTTGTGAGTTAATTCTGTATCCAGCTACTTTGCCAAAAGTGTTTATCAACTGGAGGAGTTTCCCAGTGGAACTTTTAGTCACTTAGGCATGCAAATAAGAGTACTTTGACTTCTTCCTTTCCAATTTGCATCCCCTTGATCTCCTTTGGTTGTTTTATTGCTCTAGCTAAGAATTCAAGTACTATATTAAATAGATATAGAGTGGACAACCTTGCCTTGTTCCTGATTTTAGTGGAATTGCTCTGAGCTTCTCTCCATTTAAGTAGATGTTGGCTATGTGCTTGATATAATCTGCCTTTATGATGTTGAAGTATTCATACAGGATTCCAAGTCTGTTTTTTCCTATCTACTTGGTTAAATTACATATTCTATTTTGTATTTATTTACCCCTTTTGGACCATAAATGTCTCCTAAATACCTTTTTATAGAATTTTATATCTCTTTCATTAATTTCAAATTCTTAGCACAACTCCTATATAGTAAGATGACATTGGATTTATTTCTGAATAGCTATTGGTTTTTTTCTCTTGTTTTACAGCCCAATATCTAAAAACCAAAAAATAGAAAATGTTCATGAGAACAATGAAACTAATAAGTTTCTACCATGTTGAATGTATTTTAGACTCTGAAGAGTTTGAAATATATTAACTGAGTGAGAAACAATGACCTACTAACTGGAAACAAATGTACAACGAATCATCATACTATTGGGCTGAGCAATAAACAGTATTTACATAGGCATTCTGTAAAGCACCGACTAATGACTAAACAATATCACACCATTAAAAGAAAAGTGGGGTTTACAAGTTAAATTCTCACTAAAATGAGATGTCAATATATACAAGCAAAACTAATTAATCAAAATATAAGCCTACCCAACTATTTTATAAAGATGTGGTGTAGCTAGAGTTTTCCTGCCTGGCCCACGGTCAGGGCAAATCTCTCTCACCTGCCAGTCCCACAGCCTCAGACCCGACCAAGTAAACACAGAGACTTATATTGGTTACAAACTGTATGGCCATGGCAGGCTTCTTGCTAACTGTTCTTACAGCTTAAATTAATCCATTTCCATTAATCTATGCCTTGCCACATGGCTTGTGGCTTACCGGCATCTTCACATGCTGTTTGTCATCGTGGCGGCTGGCAGTGTCTCTCTGACTCAGCCTTCCACTTCCCAGCTTTATTCTCCTCCTTGTCCCGCCTACACTTCCTGCCTAGCCAATGGCCAATCAGTGTTTTATTTATTGACTAATTAGCAACACATTTGCCATACAGAACATCCCACAGCAATGTGGAGGCAAATATCTGGAGGAGAGCTAGAAGATTTGCAAGGCATTGTCTTTTGGAAATGGGACTCAGAGTAAGTGTGTGTGTAGGCCAACGGAAAATGGAAGCAGGGAACAACCAACCTGTTGGGACAGAGAGCTTGGAATGGGAAAACTAATCACATCCACCATTTGGTAATGGATTATGATTGCTATTGAGTGTGGGTCCACACCAAATGGTAAGTCCCTTTCCAAATGGAAACAAGACCTTTTACACTCATATGTTCATCAATTAGCATAGTTATCTACTTATAATGGATGTTCACTTAGCACACATTAGGCAAATCAAAAAAAACCCCTGTTCTCAGGCTACCATGGAAAAAGCTTCCAAGTATGACATTATTGTCCATTAAAGTAAAGAATGCCTTCTAAGGACAGTTGTATGTTTAAAGAGGCTACCTTTATATTCACCACAGGGAGGTTATTGAGTTTTTGCAATCCATAGTGTCTTATTGTTGTTTTGGTAGGAATTTCCAATGCTAACATTGCAGATCCTAGATCTAGCAATTATGTGAGAAATCTTGACTAAATTCCTCCCATACTATACTTGTGTGGGGGTTGGAATGGGAATGCCCTTCATAGGCTCGTATGTTAGAATGCTTGGTCCTCCCAAGTGTCACTGTTTGGGAAGGATTAGGTATGGTCCTGTGGAAAGACCTGTGTCTCTCTCTGTCTGTCACCCTCTCTGTCTGTCTGTCTGTCTCTCACTGGCTCTCTCCTGCTGTGGATCATGATGTAAGTAAGCTCTCAGCTCCTGCTCCAGTACTGTCTGCCTGCCCCCACACTCTGTGCCATGACAGTCACGGACTCACTCACTGAAACTGTAAGCAAGCCCCTACTTAAATGCTTTCTTCTAAAAGTTGCCCTGGTCACAGTGCCACTTCACAGGAAAAGAACAGTAACTAGTACATTTGGCAAAGTACAGGTTTTCTGCTGTAAGAAATAGGTCAGAAGCCAGATGTTCATTTTTCAGATCAATTTTACAGATGGCATTTTAGCAGCTAATCAGACAAGGCTAATACATCACCCATGGTTGGAATCCTGAACACTAAAATATTCTCTTACGGACATCTGCATTTAGTTTATGGGAATGTACTGCCTCCAAAGACTGATCCTACACATATTTTTTGTTGTTGTAGCAGAAATATTTCTGTAACTGTTTTATTTGGGCTAATATAAAAACTAGTTTGCACTCATGACATCAACTACTACCCAGAACTAAACATATTCTACACACTAACAAGATGCTATCATCTAAGTAAATTTCATTCTGTCATGTCGCTAATTCTCAAAACATCACTCAGAGATGGGAGTCAAGATCACTAACTTTCTGGTTAAGTTCTTGAAGCAAGGGTTCAAAAGATCATGTTAACTATGATGATAAAGGGTGACAGAGATACTAGAAGGACCAGAAAATGTTCCAGAATTCTAAGGAAGAGGGAAAGGAAAAACAAGTCATATGGATTTTGAAGTTGCAGGACCTCAAGCAAACCCTGTAGGTCACAGATAAGAAAACTACGACCCAAGGCGATGTGGAGTATTCTAGGGTTTCCCAGATCAACAGAGGGAGAGTTGGCATGAATATTGAGGTCTTCCTCCCCTTTCCTTACACATGGCAGCAGGCCACTGTGATCTTTCCTGGAGAGACTTAGAAAATCCTCACAAACAAACGGCATAAGCAGTTTTTACACATCCATTCACTGTTGGTATTTCACTCCCCTGCCAAGCCTGCAGACAAGCCTGCACACAGGAGGACTTCAGGCATCTGACTCCAAACTGGACACTCTTTTCTTTTAAATTTCCGAAAGGATTCCATGCTTTTCTTGAGTTTTGAATCTTTCAAAAATAATTTTTCACAACTGCATTTCTCCAGGTGAGGCTGGTAGTGCTTGTCTCATAGCAAGACCACACTGCATGGCTCACCCTCTTGGGGCATGTTCCATGTATGCATGGCAAGTGACTTACAAAAGGTTTGTAGATGTTCAGAAGCATGCAAGTCTCTTAGGTCATCATGACTTTTCAGCATAGACACTAGAAGACAAATTAGAATCTTTATGTAGAACGAAAGAGACAACCTTTAAATTATATGCTTTCTAATTTCTTTCCTGATAGCAACAATTCTTGTTTTTGTTTTTTGAGACAGGGTTTCTGTGTGTAGTTTTGATGCCTGTCCTGGATCTCACTCTGTAGACCAGGCTGGCCTCGGACTCACAGAGATCCGCCTGCCTCTGCCTCCCGAGTGCTGGGATTAAAGGCGTGCGCCACCGCCACCCGGTGATAGCAGCAATTCTTTTTAGCAATATGGTGGAGTCTCCATTCACTTGTCATCTGCCTCACTTGCTTTTTTTCCCTTTTCTTCTCATCAATCTACTCACCTGCCTACTTTTCTTGCTTTCTCTTGAGCACTGAGTAGCTGAAGAAAATGGGCTTTTAAAAGCAGCAAAACATTTCCAGAAGACATATTCATTTTTTTTCTTAAAAAAAAAAAAATCTTTCCATGTATCAAATGCTCCTGAAGCACTATACACAGAATGACAGAGCAAGGGTCTGCTGTCTTCACCAAGTCACGTCTTTTTGAAGTTTTAAAATGGGCATCTAAATTGTGCTTCCATTATCCCCTGGGGTAACACAATTGTTACAATAGGAAGTTTATGCACAGCAGCGCATGCCTCATTTTATTAAACAGTAAACAAAGTGGTTGGCTAGAGTCGCTCTCATTGCCTCTTAACACTGCTCTGGGATTGGGTTGTTTCATTTAAAGTTTTTTTTTTTTTTTTTTTTTTAAATCGGGAAGATGCTAGAATAACCTTGATCTTTGGAGGGGTATCTATTAGATTGTTACTAGGCAGGCTGTTCCCTTGGCAACACATGTATTCATAAGAGTTTCACAAGCTATGAGAGCATCCTTGGCTCTAAAAATGCCACTGAAATCAGAGGCCTGGCTGACATCTGGACAACACACAGCCCCAATACAGCAGAATAAAAATAATGTCTCCAATCTCTTTTTCACCTTACACTTTACTAAATGTCATTTGATTTGATTCTGACAACAGTAGGTAGGACTACCATTAATTTCACCAAAATTTGTTATGAGAAAAAAAAAAAGTGACGCCTAGTTGAAAAATGGGGGGAAAAATCAGTTTTCAACCATAAAAAAAATCCTTCATATATGAAAATAGAAACACAAATTATCCTCCACAAAATGAAAAGAAGCTTTAGCCTCGGTCCTGATGAGCCAGGGCTGCTAAGTGCAGTGAAGTTCATACAGGAAGGTGCTGGGCTGGAATGTAGACACCAGGTGATAATAGTTTCCAAAGTAGACAGCATAATCTGAGGGGTAATACCAGCTCCTTGTGTAAAACAATGGAAATGGGATGAGTGTCTACAATAGAGCACTTCCTGTTACCACACAATAGGAGGAACAGCCAGTCCAACGGAGTAAACACCAGGAACCACCCATTGTTCACTGCTTACCAGTGAATTTCTCCTGTCGGAACTGCAGATCATCATCACTCCTCATGTCTGTCCACAGGAGGGAGATGGGCCAGAAGGAGCCCAGGCTACTTGTCACTTTCATTTTAGCTCCTTATCTTAAAGTGACTACCATAATACCTCAATTTCTTACAGATGCTGTTCACTATTTTGAATCACAGATCAATTATCTAGTTCAAAATGCCAAGTGCTAAGGCTTCTGGTGGACCTGACCTGGTCAACCACTCCCTGCTCATGGACTTTTCCATGAATGTTAATAACATGGGAGTGGACAGATAGATGGTCAACCAAGCTGTTCCAACTATACTGAATGAACATCACGGGGAAGAATTGCCTTCAATTTTTGCTGGGCTGGTAATGAACAAGGATGTAGCCTTGATTGCCATAGACAGCCATCCTGTGAGTATGAGGAAAAATACAGTAGCTATAAAGTTTGTGTTATGTTAACAGAGCGAGAAGACAACCAGGGTCACTGACATTATTGCAGAGAGCAGGGTGACTGGAGTCAACTCTGCCTTTAGACTTTAAGAAATGTATAATGACTGTTCTAACAGTTTAAACCAGTTTTAATTGGTATTTTCTTGTCTACAATGAAAATTACAGCTACAAGAAGATGACAATCTTAAAGGGAACAATACCAGAAAGGATTGCCTCCAAAGGTACATTACAGATACATGGATGTCACAAACCTCTCTGGTAAGAAGAGATCTTAATATTAGTTGTAAAGCAAAAGTCATTGTAAATTATATTGAAATACCCACAAAAGGAACACAACTAAAATAGAAAACATAAATAAAAACCAAAATAAAGCATAGTTAGAAATTATACAATGTTTAGAAAAGTTATAAAAGTACGTTATCTTCTAGGGTCCATGACCTCTGCAGTCACAGGTAGTTAACTTGGTTCATAGTGCTAGGCAAGATTTCCGTCCCAATGAGCAGGCCTTAAGTTCAATTACATAGCTATCAGTCATACCCAAGATAAAAGTGCTTATCATTGAACCACTGGGAATATCCTGCTGGGCCAGTCACCAGCGTGAATCACAGGCTTTACAGCTGGCTAGGATTAACAACATTTCTATCTTGGCAGCTTGCATAGGACCTTTGGGTGCTATTACCACTAGTCTTCAAGGTGATTCCTTCAAGTCCTGTGTCCAAAGTGTGTCGTGTCTTCAGCAATAGGTCCTTCAAGTTCTGGGAGGCGACCAAGAGCAATGGCAGTATCCTATACTGTTTCGGGAGTCTTTTGGTCTACGCTGATCAAATCTCGAAGTTTCCCATTCCTGGAACTGGGTTTTTTTTTAGACAGTCTATGGCTTTTGGGAGAATGTAATCACTCCAGGTGGCATACAGCATAACTCCATTTAAGTTCTACATCTATATGCATGTGTATATATATATACTATTTTTAGAGTAAACATAAAATAATGTCTTCCCACAGCATTTTCAAATATCCTAGTGTTATTTACTCCTCCCCCTCCCAGGTCAAGTCTCTCAATAGCTAATGAGTTTGAAGTTAGATTACTTGAGGAACTTGAACTTTAGCTGTCAACTATTGCATTTCTGCCATGTACAAACACTGAGCACAAACGCCGTCTGCTTCTGTCACATGACCATTCCCCTTCTGCCTCTATTTCCTGATCATGACTGTTGAGCACACTTCTTTTTAATACAGGTTGCTGGGATGCCCTCTGACATTTGTCAGTAGTTCAGAATGGACTGTGCACCTCATAAAAATCTGCCAGCAGGAGACTTTAAGATCTGAGATATAGGGTTCCTAAGGGTGAAAGAATGAAAGGTAAACAATGAAGAATAACATCTCAGGGTGACTGGACAATGCCTCTAGCTTGGCTTCCTCATCTCTTTGCTGGCTAGAGCATCACGCTGCAAAAACAAATACCTTTTAGCATTTAAAAAAACTCTTAAACTCCATGTCTCCTGAGTCCTGTAAGAAAAAAATATTTTAGACAAACTCCTATAAATAGTGGTAACTATTTTGCTGTTATAAAACAGACTCTCTGACAGTGTGTTTTGAAAAACAATTCTAAGATTCTTGCAAAAGATGAGCTTACAAAGCAATAGTACTGATTTAGGTGAATAAAGTGAAATCACAATTACTAAATAATACTGAGAAAAATGAGTGTTAGCATATTTTTTTTTTTTTTTTTTTTTTTTTTGGTTTTTCGAGACAGGGTTTCTCTGTGTAGCTTTGCGCCTGTCCTGGAACTCACTTGGTAGCCCAGGCTGGCCTCGAACTCACAGAGATCCGCC
This sequence comes from Peromyscus eremicus, assembly GCF_949786415.1. Classification (NCBI taxonomy): domain Eukaryota; kingdom Metazoa; phylum Chordata; class Mammalia; order Rodentia; family Cricetidae; genus Peromyscus; species Peromyscus eremicus. The sequence goes on along the minus strand of NC_081429.1, from coordinate 13,732,009 downwards.
TGGCTCTGCCTCCCGTGTGCTGGGATTAAAGGCGTGCGCCACCACTGCCCGGCTGTGTTAGCATATTTTCTAAGGGGGAAGACAATAAACTGCTATGTGTATGGTCATTATTAAGTTTTATTAATTATTATTTAATATAAAATGTTACTGGAGACTTTCTATTTTGAAACATAAAAGAAAACAAAGAATGCAAATAAAGCACTTTACATTCAAGTCACTCTTATTCTAGAAAGAATTTTAATTCATTCCACTTAAAAAATAAAGTAGTATCCTCACCCCGCCATAAGCACATTAATCACATATTCACATACAGAAAACTAACATACATTCGTTTACAAGATACATCACCATATAATCCATTTACATTCAAGTGAAGTATATGAACTTATTTAATTGTATACATTTGTAACTTTTGTATCTCATCCCTTTTAAAACAACCAAGATAATATAATATGCCTATTCTCTACAAGTCAGTTCCTGTAAGATGATTTAAGGTTAGAAGTCACTTTTGAAGAATTACAATAACTGTATCTATACAGTAAGGGTCCAGTAGTACTAAACGTAAGTTGAAGCTACAGCTGACTACTTAAAGTCCTGTCACATCCAATGTTTGAGATTGTTATTTAGCAGGCTGCACTGTTTAGTTTCTAAATCATTTTAAATGTTTCATACAATTATTTCTGCATCAAGGGGAAAAAGCACCAAGGATGATGATTTCTTCTTTTTGTAAAAATATTAGATGAAATTAACAGTGATCTCAATCTCCCTTCCAAATCTTATCATATATAAATGGCATTTACTTACTATCTTTGAGTTTTTTGGATGAAATCAACAAATACATTGAACATAAGAATGAAAACACAAGAAAGATATCATAAATGACACTTATTAACAGCAGAATTCAGTTTAACATTAACAACTCCCATTTTGGATCTGAGTCTATAGAGGTCTCAAGAAAAACTCTGAAAATCAAGTGTAAGATTTACAAACTTATCAGTTACAGCTCATAAAGAAAGTCTAAAAAATGCCTTTCTTGCTAATACAGAAAAGAAAACTTTTCTGGATGAACCAAGTACCTTTTATGGTAAAGAAATGTATAAAGAAAATATTTTCTACAAATGAATTTGCAAATTTATGTGTATAAAGGTATAGTTCTCCCACCTGTATTTGTAATATTTTAAATAATTTATAATATAAAATTCAAAGCACAAATTGAAAAAAATAATTCATGTTCTATATTTTCCAGTCAATAAATATTGCAGCATAGGATATAGTAACGATAACAAAAAAAAATTCTAATGTAAATGGTCGACGAGCTCTCTTTGGAAATGCACTTTAAGAAAAGTCCTCAACAGGTGATCTTGCCTGTCCAGTCTTACTGAATGCAATCTTGTGGAGACTCAGGTATGCAGAGAATCACCTGATCAGAGTGCACTTTGGTACCAGTCAGCCGGATTTTGCATCCTTTGTCTGTGCCACAGGCACATGGTAACCATCACAGTGACAGCAGCAGGTGTCATGAATTTTTCACACACAGAAAGCTGACAGACATTATTTTGAACATTTCTAGATCCTACCAAAGCCCTTCATCAGAATAAAAACACAGAGTCCTCTGGTTTTCGAGGTGTTTAAAGCAAATACACAGATGTATAAAGTCAGGTCTGGTAATGCATGTATCACTGGCTCTGACCAGCTTCAGTCAAGGTTTCTTACAAATCTTTCACTAAGCAACAAGTCCCTTTTTAAGTATGGGAACTTTTGATTATGGTGTCAGTTCATCTTTTTTTCCCGGTGCTTTTCTTGTGTTCTTGGCCCTCAGTTTTGCCAGCTAAGCTCTTCTTCCGAGCTGAGGTAGCTGCTGGAGATGGCCCGCTGACTACTACACAAACAGAAGAAAGAAATAGTGTCGTTGGGATACACACAAGTCATCAAGGGTAAAATAATGTTGGTGGAGATGGGCTATTTTGTTATAATTATAACATTATAAGCTTTCAATATAACATTTTAACTTTTTAGAACTCTACACCAATATTGAAAAGTAATGACAAAAGGCTGTGTTCACAAAACGAACTTTTTAGTTCATTCTATATTCTTCATGGCAAACAATCATATCAACCATTTTAAGTACAATCCATTCTGCTAATCTCATTTATACTTGTGGCCAGCCTTTCCCCCTTAGCTCCTGATACAGAAATCCAACTGGTCATTAGAACTGTCTCTACTTATATCTGAAAAGAAATATAAACTAAACATGCTTAAAACTGAACATATTTCCCCTATAGGTACCATATCCTCTTACATCTTACATCTCATTACTATGCAAGGCTGCAAAATTGGAAGGGCAAAAGCACTCTTTCTTGAGTCAGAACTTACTCTGTGTCTGTACCATTGTCAAAGCCAGGACTAACCAGAGCTACTCTGAGTGCAGTCACACTTCTACTATGCAAGCATAGGCTTGTCAGGCTGACATTTCTGCTGTGGATTATACTCATTGTTAACAATTAAGCTGATTGGCTGATAGCTTGGCAGGAAGAGATTGAGTGCGAGAGCCAGTCTAGGAGAATTCTGGGAAGAGGAAAGGCAGAGTCAGAGAATCGCCGATAAACTCAGAGAAGCAAGATGAGAATGACATACTGAGAAAAGGTATCAAGCCACATGGTTAAACATAGATAAGAATTATGGGTTAATTTAAGTGTAAGAGTTAGCTAGTAACAAGCCTGAGCTATCGGCCGAGTATTTATAAGTAATATTCAGCCTCTGAGTCGGTTATTTGGGACCAGATGGTCAAGACAGGAAACGTCCGTTTACACATTTCTTCATATGACAAGCAGTCAGCCACAAAGAAAGAAGAACAAATATAACAACAGTGTTTAAAGGCAACAGAAAGTGACAGAATTGGATAGTTAATAGAGAAGAATCAACATGTATAAGAAAAGAGCAACACAGGACTGCTCATTCTTTTTAATCTCATCATTCCCATCTAATAGCTTTTAGTTTGAGAACTGGTCTCAATCTCCATCACATAATTCAGCTAAAACTCCAACATAAAAGACAATCTTACTAGCATGAAGAAGCAGATGACAAGTATTGGGACAACAGCTGACAGAAAGGGAGAAATTGTAATTCACACATAACTATGATTAGTTAATCTATTGCCTGCACAGAAAGCCTCAGGTAGTGCAGGCTGAGTTCAGCAAATTTAACTCTTTACTTTTAAAATAAAACAATATTCTTTGGAAAAATATAATTGAAATACCAGAATGCAAAGTTTCTATAACGTATTATTTATAATGTCTAGGATATAATTAAAAAGTTACTGGATATAATTAAAAAGTTACTTAACATACTAAGATTAATGTATGGTATTATAAATATTTAACATAACAAGAAACAGAAAAACATCTTTCTTGTAAAGGAGAAAACTGACACAGACCAATCAGGAAGTGAATAATTTAAAAAACAATTTTTTGAGCAGCAACTTCATGCTCAGTGGTAAAATAAATCCTTATGCTCATAACAAATAAAAACTTGTAAGTCTTGGAAGAAAACCTAAGAAGAATCAAATAGAATGCTTCAAATTAAAGCATAAAACTAAAATAACCGAAATAAAAACTGGTTGGATTTAACAGCCAACTGAGGCAAAATGAAAAGTGTTCAAGTGTTCTACTTCATGGAAGGAGGTATAGACAGGAGGAAGAAATGAGGATCATACCAAGAATACAAAGAGAGAGGAAGGAAGATGAAGAGCAGGTGCACATAATCACACTGCTGAAAGCCAAACACCCAGAGAAAACACTGGCACAGGCAGAGAAAACTACAAGTGCTGATACGTGGACAGTTCAAATTAACTAGCACTTCCTACAGAAACAGTGGGAACTAGAAGACAGTGAAACATCAGTAGGGTTGTCAAGGAACAAATCTGTTCTATCCAGAACGAGAGCAAAATTACCTTGCAAGAATAGGCAAAGACATTTTTTTGTCATGATAAAATGACTATGTTGCCAACAGAGCCACAGTGTAAGAAATGGCAAAAAGTCTTGGGCTTAATGAAAGCAGTCAGGATACAGACTTCAATGAAGGAATGAATGACAAACTCAGAAAACAGCAACTGTGGACAAGTGCAGTGCCGTATCTCCCCTCCCACTTCACTTCTTTAACATAAACTATTACTTAAGGGAACTGTCACAGTACTGCATTTTACTGTTTATACTGCATGTGAAATTAACACACACACACATAGATAACTAGAGAGAAAGGACAGAGGAAATGAAGGTAAAAGAAAAAGTCAAGGAATCTGCAAGTTTCCTATGTATTATTTATGATGACACATAATTAACTCAAAGTAGACCACAAAATGCTAAGAATGTGCATTTAAAGCAATCAATAAATGAATACTGCAAAAATACAACAAAAAGCAACACACGTATTAAAGTGAAATTCTACAGATTACTGAATCAATTCAAATAAAGCAGAAAAGAATAAAAATATGGAAAAAAACAAAGAAGTCTTGTTAATAATTACATTGAGGGTCAGTGGAATAGAAATACCACAACAACAAATATGGCTGATAGTTTTTAGTGATTTTTAATGTCAAATATATTCTGCCTATAAGATAATTTAAATACTTAGATTGAGTAAGCATCAGAAAGCTGAAGAGTTATACTCAGATCAAATAAAATAAACTAAGAGCAAATATTACCAGAATCTAGAGAGAAATTTCATGGTGATAAATGGGTGAACAAAATAATACCTAACAATTGTATATATAGCCATTAAATTATAGTTCTCTAAAATATACAAAACTAACATTCATTGAATTCAAGGAAAAGTAAATAATTCTGTAGCTGAAACTGCCCTTTATATTATTGATAAATAACCAAATATTTCCTCCTCCTGTCTATAGCTCCTTCCATGAAGTAGAATACTTGAACACTACAATATCAACAACCATGATTTTAATGAGTGATACAATTTCATCTGTTCAGATCACTGAACTCTACTGAATACATTTTTTGTTGTTTTTGAGATGGTACTATGGATCAAAACCAGAGCTTCCCATATGCACAAGTCTTATTTAAAAGACAGAAATCCTATAAAATGTTTAATAATTAAGAATTAAACAATAAATTGGCATATCTGCCCTCCATTACTAGAATTTACTTAGGGCAAGTTTTCCTAAAAAAGGGTATACTAGACATAAAGAATAAAGGTAAAACCTACAGGAAGAAGTGGAAAGGAGAAACCAAGAGGAGGAATCCTTCAAGAATAAAGCAAGCAGAGTAACAAGTAAAAGGCAATCTTTTAAAAGGCCAGAAAATTGATGAATCTTTAGTGAGTGCAAGCCAAAAAAAAAAGGCAGAACGCAACGTAGTATCAGATACAGCAAAACAGTTATGAAGAAAGAGCAAAGTGGACATCATAAGACAAAATGAATAAATTCCCTGACAAATGTGAGTCATCAAACCTGCCATAAAATGAAACATAAAAATTAATTTTTAACCAAGAACTTAAGGTGGAAATTAAAATCTTATAAAATGTATTTAGAAAACACAAAAGGATAAATATTTCCCAGATCTTTTATGAAAATACCACCACTCTGACAGTAGCGCTGAAAAAGACATTCTGAACACAAAACTACAGACCAATGCCTTCCCATATGTGACACAGAAATCCTCACACCTGGACGGAATCCAGTTTGTTCTGGCGGTGGTTTCGGTTTCTGTGTACCACATAGCATGAACAGGGGAGCATTCACCTCTGAATTGCAAAAGTGGCTTAATATTTTAAAACCCACTTATAACACATTCAACACCATTTTAACTTTGCTACTCAAATATGTTCATGCCGTGCATTTACAGGGTAATTAGTACGTAAGGAACAGCAACGTGTTCTGCGATCCCAAGAGAATTCATACCTTTGGTCCCCTGATTACTGGCTCTGCTGACTGACACAAGTCACACCTCTTCGTCTGTTTTTTTCATTGTCATGGACATAAAAACAATACAAATTTCTTAGAAAGGGGAACTATACAAATGTCAGTTTTGTATTGTATATTAAATGCATCAAAATAATATTTAAGCAACTGTGCAGTGTTGACCACTAGCGTTATAGCCCTTATTTGTTTGACTCTACAAGACTCAAATCTATTTAAAATACTGACTGATTCATAAGGCAGGAGTGCCATGATTTATCTGGCAGAAATGAAGGTTAGTTATAGCCAAGAGCAATAAAAGAAACTACTGTTCAGTGAATGTTTATAATGTAACCAAGTATTTTACACATGTGTGTTCACTTCGGACAATGCCGTAAAAGAATCACTACCCAGATTTTCTTAGTGGAGACTAAGGATTAGCGTCAGGCAGGTCACATGACTAACAAGTAGCAGAGCTGAGATCTTAATTAATATGTCCTTCTTACTCTAAACCATAAACTCATAATAAAAAGAGTATCTAAAAACACTAAAACCTTGAAAAGAATCACATCTCTGCCATGAGTTTGTATAATGAAACCAAAAAATGAACGGGGTTAGAGTATCAATCTGGGATGGGGAATAGGGAGGAAGATTATCAGACCAGAAAAGCAGCATTAGAGAACAGGAAAAAATATGAAGATGGAGAACATCTTTGGCAGCCATGGGAGAAGGATCAACACACAATCACACTGGCAAGAAGTTATAACAAAAATGCTAACAGAAGAGCTGAATTTGGGAGTCACATCACCAGACTACAGACGGAAGATAAAAACACCGGACAACATAAAATGATGCCTTAGGACCAACAGCTATGGGGGGAAGACAGGGAAGCAAAAGCGGACAGGAGGATTACATAGATAAGAACGTGTATAAATGAGTCATGATAATAGGTTTTGAATTTGACATCACTACTGGGAAAGCAGTAGGAAATGGTCTGATTTTACATCGTCAGACAAACACTACCCCGCCCGCTGTTACTGCTGTATGGAATCCAGAGTTCAAACACATCTCTAACCTGCTTTGCCGCTTGCTTTAGTGCTCTTTAAGGCAGCCGGTGGCGTGGGGAGGATCTTTGCAGGTGTATACGTATTTAGGGAAATTTTTCTTCTCATTGCTGGACTGGCACGTGAGGCCATAGAGGCTGAAAGAAATAAACAAAATATAACAACTTCCTACCAAGTCTGTCTTAACACTATGAAAACCATTTTTTACTCGCATTTTTACAGTCTTCGGAGTTGAACCCAGGACGTTATATTTGCTGGGAAAGTACTATGACACTAAGCCTTAATCCTAGCCTTTTATTCCTCCTTTTTACTTTGAGACAGCCTAAGATGCTCAGGCCGGCCCTGTAATTCACTCTTGCTCAGGCTAGTCTTGAAATTGTAATCCTCCTGCCTCAGTCTTCTGAGAGGGTAAGATTACAGGCCTATGCCACAAGACCCAACTACAAAAATTCTAATGACATAATATAGTAAGTAAAAATATGCCCAATAATTAGTACAAATAATAGTATATAATAGAAAAGACAAGGTTCACAGTCAATTCAGCCAAGTCATCTTTCTAATAGAAAGGCAGTTCTCTCACAGTCTTAACTCCAAACAATGTTTATACTGCAACTATATTATTTCAACAGTACATAGCAAAGAACTCCTCCCCCAAACCCACATAGAAACATATTACTTGTATTCTGCTCTAAGAGGCCCTTAAAGGGATGGTAGGGAGCCATGGTATAGCTTTATTGCCTATAACAAACAGTAATTTTAAAAAGAATCCTAATGACAAGTGTAGACTTAGGGATTATTTATTTATAAGCATCTTCATCTACTGACATATCATAGCTAAGAAAGACTAACTATCGTAAGCAGTCCAATACATCACATTTTCTTTCTTTATTACACAGCTGAGAGCTATCTTCCCTGGAAGGGAAGGGGATTGATAGCTGCTCTCCTCTGCCACAGCCCAGCTTTCTACTCAACATGGAGACACTGAATGGTGCAGAAAGAGTAGGTGAAGAATTAATCGTTGGCCATGAAGTGCTATGGGAAAAGATGGGACACAATGCAGGGAGCACATGGGGCTCACTTGTATGAGTGTCTGAGCTCACTGTCAATACACTGCTGTCAGTCTTCTTCAGTTACAACTTCGGAAGTTTGTCCTCGGTGAAGAAAGGCCTTCTAACACTACCAGATTAGCAATGTCTTCTCCTTTGCTATAAACACCGCAGAATCTGTACAGTTCTGTGCTTACTGGGAATTATATATAATGTAAACTCACAGTACTTATACTAAGTATAAATTCTGCAACTGGTCTATAAAATATGAGATTCAGATATTTCATAACTGGCAGCACATTTTATTTAGTAGTCCAAAAGAACTGGAGGTGGGGTATAACAAAGGCTTTAGCAGAGCTGGGTTTTAGTACGGTTTAACAACTGAGAAGTTGATTGTCCTTAACAATGTCCAACTATGATTTTTTACTTTGCCAGGAAACTTTTCTCAAATACCATGTTAAACATAAAACGTATCAAAGCAGATCTGCTGGATGAAAAAGCCACGGAAGATAAAATGTTCTAAACATTCAGCTTCCTTATTTGTGGATTTTCAGTGCTCGTTGGGAATCTAGGTTATGGTCCAATGATCTAGACTGCCTCAGATGTCTACACAGTCCTATGGACTACATTATGTGATATACCTTTTCATCTGGTTCTTTTAATAGCTAACAGCATGAAATTTTAAGAAAGCCAAAAGTCTTGAAGTACAATTTGTACTTATGATGTAGAGAAGAGTTCATCAGAACAAACAGGACAGGAATCTAAAATCACCTCATTAATGTCATAATAATACATAATAATGAACTGGATTCACTAACTACAAAAAATGAAGCCATCATAAAATAAGAGCACTACAGAATAAACCATAAGATTATCTTTTTCTAACTATTATATTAAATTTTTCCTAAGAATAAAGAGACATCACTCCTGTATGACCTTTAAGTCATGAACTACAAACTTTCTAAAATTAAATAGTATCAATAGCTGCCTGAAGCCTTTTTCACTTATGAGACTCATTCTATATTCTCTAATTGAAGAGTTGAAAAGCCCAGCCCAGGGGAGCAATAAAACATGAGGTCTAAGGGGAAGCAATACATGATAATAGAGCCTATTTGGATGATCTATTCTGAGGAAACAGCACTGTGTGTTTTATTAAGTTATACATAACATAAATGAGATTAATTATCTTTATTTTCCTGACTGTCTTATTTATAACTTATTTCGTTTGGAGTACTATGGATGCTTAGAACTGGACAATTCATATGTAAAATCTGAAATTAAAGCCTGCCTCCCAAGGGCAACTCCAAAGTGAAATAGTTTGGAAACATCTTCATTACCACTACTGATTGACAGCTGGCCTATAGTACCAGAAGCAGAAGAAATGGCAAAGGGTATCATCGCCTTGAAGAAATGGAGGGACGTCATTAGGACAGATTAAACTGTGGCCAGGACTCCTCAGATGCTACTCTATATGATACTGTTTACTTTTACTGTTAGAAAAAAGATTTGGGAATAGAATCAAGAAAAGTGGTCTATTACACATGTGTAACACAAAGGAATTACTAATATTATTCCCTTACCTCTGTCTCTTTTAAAATCCCCACAATTACCATTGAATTTGCATTGTTAAAATTTGGGCTCCATTCAGATAATATCTATTGTCTGATAATTAACTAATAATGAAAGTAAATTCCGTACACATTTCAGGGACCTTGCGGAGAACTTCAGTTGATGGAGAAGCAATGGAAGCCAGAAAGTCATCCACTTGCTTTAAAAACAGGGCATTGTGAAGAGTTTCCAGAGGACAGATCGATGGGACCATGGAATACAGCTCAAAGCCTAAAAGAGAAGAAATACAGAATGGAAGAGTAAGGCTGGCTACTTCAAAACTGAATCATTATAAAGGAAGGCAACTTACGTAGGACTGGAGAGTGAGTTCAGGTTCTTACATGCAAACACACAAGGTCTTTCCAGTCATGACACCAGATGCTATGCAACATGAAACCAAACAAGATATGACCATGATCACTTTCAATGTAACCAGACAGGACAGCATGCATACAGTCCTTCACTGTTGCTAAGACCTAAGGTAACAAGGAGAAAATCTGGGGTGTGGGGGAGAGAAATTTTCACCTTACATCTTTCAATGTCAGATCTGTTTAACAGATGAACAAGCTGATGCCATATTTCCCTGAGACCAGGATGTTACAGTATCTATTTCTACAATTAAATAATAATGAAGGTAAATTCTCACACAAATTTCAGGAGTTAATTATGTAGTTAATTGCAAAGCACAAATTGTAATTTTCCTCTAAGGCCAATAACACCCTAACATGATCCTTGAGCAACACTTCCTCAATCAGGCTGGACTTAAAATTCTGAAACATTCCTTTACTAAACACCGATAATTCCATTTTTGGAAATCCCTGGTTGAACAAAGTTAGACTATGTGAAAAGCAATACAAAGTGCAAGTATATCCACATTTAACCATTGCACAGGCATACAAAATTTCATGATGAATCATGCAGCATTGTGTTAATATAATCAGTGACACAAAAGCACTTATACATACAAATTACTTTTCTAAAACAAAAAATACTAGTTCTTCATTTTAAAAATAAAATTACCCATTTAAACTTTATTTAACTGAATGGCTTTAAAAATTACTTTCATATACTTTTAAAATAACAAGTGTTTCCCAAAATTCAAGCTAAGTCTTCTCTGAAGAAATAACTCAATACTCAAATTTACATAAAAATAGAGTATTACTAGTTAAAAAACAAGTTATCTAAACTCAGACTGCAAAATACTCTTTTCAACATACATACGCTCATTTTGAGATTACATGCTACTGGATTTATTTAAAATTTGGGAGGAACTCAAGAATTGCTGGAATTCTCAGTTGAAACAGGGGAACTTTTAAAAAGGGAATTAAGTATTGTTATGAAAATAACCAAAGGATTAAAAAAATTAATGCTTGATTTCCAGGTGCAAACCAAAGCATGACAGACCGTTTCATGTAATGTTAAACAAAACAAAACAAAAGCAGCAACACAGGACCCCAGCAGCAGCTAAAGCACCTCACTCAGTGCGCACTGAGGAATGAAGCTCTCCAACTCCTTTTCTTCTTAAATACAAGTGGCCCATGCAAATAAGCACAAATCCTTTCTTTGCAGCTCTCTAAACAATATGCTTTTCTCCTTTCTCCGGGTGCTCAGCCATCTTTTGTGATAGTGCCTTTCATTTGCCTGCTCAATTTCAAAACAGCAAGTGATGTCTGATCAAATTTCTCTAGACTACACTCTTGCCATTTGTATCAAATCAGCTCTTCACGTACAATGAAAGGGTTAGTGCAGGCATTTCAAAAGCCACCCTGCGGACACGTTTGGAAGCTATGAAAACATACCACCGGAGCCTAGAAATTCCACAGAGGAAGCAGACCAGCACCTACAGAAGTATAGGTATTCTGCACAGAGGCCCAGAAAATAAGGGAAAGACTGTCAGCAGATACTTGTTCACCATGTTCCTTAACTAAAGATGGAGGGAGGGAGGGAGGGAAGTCCACAATGTGGGTTAAAGACAGAGGCAACATGAAAGTCACGGCAAATAAAAAGTGAAAGGGTCAAATGACAATTCATAGGACGGATAAGACAGAACAGCATTAAAGAAGACAAAGGATTGAAAACTCCAAAGGGATATTTCTAGAACTGAAAGGAATATAGTTCTATGCATCAAGCTGTATAATGTAGGAAAGCCACCATTTAAAAGAAACAGCCTAAAACCAAAGGAATACAAAGTTACTCTTATTTTCTATTCCATTGAAGTAATTAGTACTACTACTACTTTTATCTGTAGTTAAACATAGAACTTTCCCAGGAAAGCCAGTGCTGGCTGTGAAAACACAGGCATTCATAGAAAAGCTGACACCTCCTGTAGGGATTTCCTTAGGACTGGTGCTTTTTTTCTTCTAGGAGATTACTAAGGATATGTTACCTTTAGAAGTTGCAGCTGTATCAAATCAGACTTTTTTTTTCTCCAAAAAGTAACATTTAAACAGCTACAATGAGAGGAAGCACATTAAGCTGTTTGGTTCAATTTTCACTTGAGGGTGAGGTCTTCTTAATTCAGTTCAAGAAGTATTAGCAGGCTGTTATCTAGAAGTGTTGTTAAAAGATCCAAATGGAGACCATAACTGCATGTTGATTCTTAGGCTTCATAAAGGTCAGCTGTTTAAACTTACTTGCAGTTTAAAAAAAAAAGTTTCAGGGATGAAAGTATCTTCATTACAAGTGAAAGCTATATGGGATTTGAAAACCATCGGTAAGCCGGCACGATGTCTTTTGTCTGTGATCCAAGCACTAGGGAGTGCGGAAGCAGGAAGACTGGAAGTTCAAAGCCAACCTGGTCTACACAGTAAGTTCGAGGATAGCCTGACTACAACATCAGACCCTGGCTCAAGCAAAACAAAACATCCCCCAAACAAAAACCATCAGTAAATATTCCTTCTGGCTCAAGATCAAGCTCAGCAAAAAGCTACAAGGTTATAACAACTCAGTTTATAGCAACAGTCGCAATATGTGCCTATCCAGCTTCACTCTGACGGAACCTGAATCTTTTAACTTTAGTTTTCTTTCTACCAGGAATTCTCCAATTTTTAAGAAAAAGAAAGGTACTCAAAGGAGATGACTGTGGATAACAGCTAAACCATAAAGCCACCCAAGGACAGATTGATCCTGGAAAGTATCTGGAGCTGTCCACGCCACATCGAGGTCTGTTTATGGGAGAGAGCCAGATATCTGCTGTACAGTGCCCCTCGCTGCAGCTGGCTCCAGAGACCTTTACAGAGACATATCTCACTGGGCTCTTTGACATGGGCTGCTTCGTATTTTTGTTGAATATCTCAATAAAACAATGTGATTGGAAAAATAATTAGAAAAAAAGAAGTGCTAAGAATTAAGAACAAATTAAGGAATAGCAATTGTATTTTGTAAAAAAAAATGTATAAACTGATCACTTAAGAAATTAGAATTTCCAAGTGTTAATTCAGAATTAGGGCTCATCATTACTGTGGTCATTAGACAATTTGACGAGTAATGCTCAATTATTGTGGAAATTACGGCAGAAAGGGGAGCAAGACAGTATCAGTGGTTTTGTAAGTTGGAACTGTATGCCAACTGAAATTAAAGACTGATAAAGAAATGATACTGTGTATCCCACATTTTAAAATAAAAGAAAAAATTAAAAAGGGATGAAGCGGGGAGTATCTGTTTTAAAATAAAAAGCAAACGTACCATTGGTTGGGTGTCGAGCAAATGAGATAGAAAACCTTTTAACAGCAGACCCGCGTGTGGCGTCTGAGAAAGAGAAAAACAGGTACCTGAGGTTCACAGCTGCCAAAAGAAGAACACTTAAAACAGAGTAGAAAACAAATCTGGGAGGAGGGCAGAATTAGGTGACATGCAGAGGGGACGATGAGAGGAAGCCAAGGACGGGTTAAAAGCAGTCACTGGCTCGATGGTACAGGCAAAATGTTTAATGGAATACACAAAAGAAAGAGAAGCAAGACGACCTGGCAATTCCAGTAAATCCACGTTTCACTGACTACATTTGTACAGATAAGAGCAAACGTTTCAAACAATGTTGATCCCGAAAGAGCTGAAAATACCCCTTCTATCAACAGGGACAATTTTCGTGAGTCTCAAAGACATTCTGAATATCAGAATATTAAAACTGAAGTCATATTATTAGGGAGGGATCCTAAAAATGCCCCATTCTACTTTATTTTTATAAAAATGACTGCCAATATATTTTCTCTCACAAATACACATTTCATTCTAGTCTCTGCTAAATAGTTTGTTCATATTAATAAATAAAATGAGTGTTAATGTTTATTCTTCATAATCTAGGTTCTCATTCAGCTAAAATAATAAAGAAGTTTCAAATTTTTCTATTTTAACAAACCACTTGTTGTACATGTAGCTTAAATCTAACTGTTATTGACTAACAAATCCTGGATGTGGATCCCTGAGAACACTAACAGTCATGTGGGAAGGCGTTTCTAAGACTCTACTGCAGTCTGTGGTCTTAGACTTGCTTTTGAGAAACACTGCTCATGAGTGTATGCATGTGTGCGTGTGCGCACATACCATCTATGCAGCCAGAGGAGGTCAGCTTTTTACGATGAGTACGAGCATAATCCTGTAGGTTAGGTGCGCTTGAAGAACCCCCGAGCACTGAGGTGCTAAACAGGCCCGCACAGTGAGACCCTGATGGGAGTTAGAGAAGACACATACAACAACGGGTGTTCTTCCGTTCACAGTGGGAATTCATGCAGCATGCAACCAACGTGGCTCTTACCAACGCACAGGCAGCCTTTGGCAGTGCCTTGAACAGATTCGCAATATGCTTGTAATAGTCTAGTGATACCTATTTGAATTCAGTGCTTCTAATAGCCACCGTTATTCATCCCAAACACAAATGGAGTAATTTAGCACTGGATAGAATGCCTTCTTGGAAAAATAATATGCCAACATAATAATCCAACATATTTATGCTAAAAGTACTAAAAATACCACCATGAAAATTAATTTAGGAACAGAATAGAGTCTTATAGCAAATCTGTAAGAGGAGGTTATGTATATATCATACATGTATTATATATATGATATATATACCTTTTAGCAAAAATTAAGTCATATTAGATACTTTTCAATATACATCTGAAAAATGAATCATCTTTCCTGATGCCAGTGAATTAAGAATTATCATACTTTCTTATGAAAAAATATATTTATTAATGAAAATAGACAAAAATCATTCCTTTTCAGTCAGTTAACAAGTGACTTAATATAAAAAGCTTTTAATAAAGGCCTCCAAGGAAATATGTCATCAATAAATAAAACACAGCCAGTATAAATCAATGTTTTATTTGTAGTAAAAGTCTTCATACTTAAAAATGTTCACCACTGAGAAAAGTATAAATAATTTCTGTAAAATATATAATATGATCATTTAATGAAAGAGAGTAATGTATGATCACATACAGATACCACAGGAAGATCAAAAGCTCTCAGGATAGCGGGATCCTCACGTACATAGGCAGCAACACAGTTCAGATATGATAGATTATAGCACTTAATGACATCTAATTATGTTTTGTGTCAAGCCTATTCAGATGGCCAGTTTCAGGAAATTACATGCCACTGCTTCCCACTTTAGCGTCAATGAGCATAAGGTCAGTGGGTTGAGAGAGGAAGAAGCAGCTCTTTACAGTGAGCTTCATTTTAATTTCTCAAAGAGCTGCTCCTAACGAAAACTAGCTCACCCAGAGGGGATTTAAAAGTCTTTTTACTTGATTGGCTCACCCATCTTTTTGTTTTCTTTTTTACTTGTAGTCGAAACCATCATCTTGTGCTGGATTCATTGATGATCACCAGCTGGTATTTTTGCGCTTTTCTTTGGAATGTGGGATTAATTCATTCTAAGTTAGTGACTATTTGTATAAAGTAAGGGCTTTCATGACTGCATCTATACACAGAACTGGACCTGGTGACACCACTCTGGGTAGTACTCACATGAACGCCAGATTACCAAGGGACACCACCCACCAGTGTTTCCTCTGCCACGATATACAGCAGCTATATTACTGAATTCGTTTTGACATTTGTAGCTGGGCATGGTGGAGCATGCCTTTAATCCCAGCTACAGAGGTGGGTAAATTTTTGTAAGTAGAGGCAAGCTACAGAGGTGGGTAAATTTCCAAAATAAATAAATAAATAAATAAACAAATAAATAAATAAATAAATAAATAAAAATGGCACCTTTTCATCCTTACCTAATGGATTTGTTTTACGGTACCCAGTATGGAACAAAGAACCACACACATACTAGGCAAGTGCTCTGTCATTGACTACAGCCCAGCCCTCTTAGATTACCAGTCTCTGAAATAAGGGTTTTTTTTTTTTTTTGTAAATTGAAGCATTGAAAGTCTCATGTCTATAATCCCAACACCAGGGAGGCTGAAGTGAAGGGTTTCCATAAGTTCAAGGACAAGAGAGACCCTAGAGATTTTATCATTAACTACAGCATCCCTCCCTCAAAAGGAAGGATGGAAAAAAAAATCAAACAAATAAAAACCAACACTGGCGATTGGATGCCACAGAGTAGTCACTCAAAGGGTTAAACAACTTCTTGTAGTAAGAAAATTTTATCTTATTTTTTGAGTTTTATAATCCAACAATTCTGAACTCGTGCACATTAAATACACACTAAAGCATAGCATTTGGTCATGATTTTACCACCTTAGCGTTCTACACATGTGCCTGACAGCGAGTTTCAGGAGGGTACGGAATACAATTCCCTCTGCACCACATACCTACAGTAGGGTTCTGCTTCTGCTCCACAAGGGTGCGTGGTGTTCGAAGATAGTTGGCATTTTCAGATACAACCTGCACAGAGAACACCAAGAGTGAAACACAGCAGTAAAATGAATTTAAAATCCATATTTCATATGCAGCCTGTTCCAGACAGACAAAGGTTAATAAGCTGTATGATAAATATTAGTAGAAATATTTAAAACATGAAAGACATGCAAGATCCCCTTCTGAAGGGAGTCCATTTCCTATGAGATCCTTGCAATGAAGTGGTGCGAAGCAGGCATTCATAATGAAACATGACAGATGAAAGGAAACAATCCACAGATTGATGTAATTTCACTTTCTCTTAAAAGAAACCCATTGCCCACTGTTAAACAGCTCCTGTATTTAGAGGAAAAACAACCACAAACCAAAGAAATGACAGACAGACACTGTTGAAGTCACCATACAATTTCTGATCCATGCATGGGCTTTATCAGAGTAACCTTTAAATATTCAGCCTTAATGGATACCATAATCCCTTTTCCTATAATCAAATGCATAAAATTTCCAAGAGGAAACAGCTGAAATTATCAGAAAAGTCACATGATGGTAGACCTTCCATTGTAAAATCAGAGTGTTTTAGTTTCATATGTCATCAAAGAAAGTCCTTCTGAAGTTACTTTAGTGGGAACCACTTTTACAAATTCATACATGCCTGCTGTTGTATTTGGAAAACACACTACATACTTCCCTTAAGTTATATACTTCCAGATAAGGGAATCATAGAGACCAATCAGTATTAGATCTCTACTGCTGATTAAGTCTAAGCCACATAAATTTTGATATTTTCAAAATTTTCACATTCACAGAAAATTCTAAATAGAACAAAGCTTTTCAAATATTCTTACCATCAAATTGTATTAATTTTGTTCTTGAAGTTTATAGGACAGCTAAGGTCAAAAAAAGACTTCTTTCTTTTCTAAATCATTTTTTATTAGCATGGCTAAAAATCCAGGAGAATTGGGATTTTCAAAACTCCTGTATATTTAAAAACTTCCAAGTAAGAATGCTAAATGCATGCAACATAAGTGGTTTCTTTACATCAAATATTGCCCAATATCTGGGTACTTTTAAGTGAACTCAAGTTTAAGACAGAAGGATTTCCTCTGATGTAAATGACAAGGGATTAGATGTCCTCAAAAAAACAGCTGTTTGTTGCTCTGAATGCAGGAATGAAAAATGTTTAATGAAGTAAAGTTTAAAAACCTGTTGCCATGAGCCAAAAATACTGGATGTGAAAGCCAATGATTTGGGGGAGACAGGGGAAGAGGTGATTTGTTCCCCTGATCTGCGTCTTCGACGCCCAGTACCCACACCACTGGTATAATGCAGCCAGGTACCAGTACCCTCTGGGCTAGACACACTCAGGGGGCTCTCTTCCTGGAAGTAAGAAAAGGGGCAAAAAAAAAAAAAAAAAGAAAAGAAAAAAAGCAAAGCATGCAAAGTTAGACACATTAGAGCCAATGATCAGGAAGAAAAAAAATACAGTTTATTTGCATTTGCTTATCATTTTTCCCCCTCAAAGACAAACTATCACTCATTTGTGAGCCAAATATTTAAATCCCTAAGAAATTATTCAATTGGCACACAGCATCATCAACCACAGAAAGATCACAAACTATGCTATCTACTAGTTGTCCCTTCCCCTTTAAAATTAGAAAACCAGTGTTTCTTTTGAATGAAAATATTGGGCAGTGGTGGTGCACACCTTTAATCCCAGCACTTGGAAAGCAGAGGCGGAAGAGTATCTCTGAGTTCGAGGCCAGCCAGGTCTACAAAGTGGCTATGCAGAGAAACTATGTCTAAAAAAAAAAAAAAGAAAAAAGAAAATATTTAAATATAAAAGGTATTTTGACTTATTTTAGATATTAGATATTAAAAAGATTTCGTGCTATTTTTGGTTAGATTTTTCAGTCTAAAGCACAAAGGGGTAAAACGAATCTGATGTATCACTTAGAAAAGGAAATGAATGAGTCAGCCACAGCTGTAAAATCCAGAGGCAGTAAGATGGATACAGATGATGCTTCCAGTTCAGGCATGTGTGTTTGTGTGTTTACCCTTCCTGGGAGAGCCAGAAGGTGCAGCAGGCAAACCCTGCAGTCAGTGCCCTCACTCTGCACACTGTCTAGTTTCAGTCAGTGGGGACAGAGTGAAATCTACCTGCAGAAAATGGAGAGAATAGCATTTCCCTATGTGCCTTTCGGAACTATACACATCTGACAGGCATGGAGGTGGAGGATGCTGGACAAAGTCTTCAAGTTTTTACTTGACTACCTTGGGAAAGTAAAAATTTGGCACAACATAATCTCTTGAAAGCAACTATTTAAACATGAGAAAAAGGTTTAAAAATGTGAACTGTGGGTTTTTTGTTCATTTGTTTTTTCGAGACAGGGTTTCTCTGTGTAGCTTTGCACCTTTCCTTGAACTCACTTGGTAGCCCAGGCTGGCCTCGAACTCACAGAGATCCGCCTGCCTCTGCCTCCCGAGTGCTGGGATTAAAGGCGTGCGCCACCACCGCCTGGCTGTGAACTGTGTTTTAAGAGTTAACCATGGCTGTGGTTCTATGGAAGGATTTACAAAGATATAAATAGGTTGCAAAATGGTGATACAATCTACTTGTCATACTAGTAACACCAGATCTTCTGAAGGGCAGAGGAAAGGGTAGAATTATGAAATTCTGAAGAATTTGATTGATTGAAAATTGTTCGTTCATGAATACATCAAAAGCACTCCCTTCACACAAATGGTAGCTTTGGTTATATTAGTTTAGGTAATTTCTGTTTTTGTTTTTTGTTTTTTCCTACGTTTAAAGATATCTGGACAAATTTCAGATTTCTCAATTTTTGATTGAGTTTTAATAGAATAAATGATCACAAGTTGTTAGTTCCCTCTTTTTCTTAAATTAACCTTTTATAATTAAGTTGAAATAGCATATTAAAGGAACACTAATGTATAATTTCTTTTATAAAGTTATGATGATAAACTTTATGAATAGTTTTTCCCCCAACATGTAATTGTCAATTATTTAAAAATTGAGAACTTATATTATTGTTATAAATGAGGGTAGTGGAAATGATCACAATTTTTTTTGTTTCTTTTGATAATGTTAAAACTAATTCTATGTATTTCTTACATATAAACATCAACAAAAAGTATCTAATTTAAGAGCTATTGGTGTTTCTCCCGGGAGCCTGACTTCTTTGTTCCTATGAAGAGATTTAGAAAAAACTTAAGCACTGGCCTCCAGCAACACTAGGAAGATCATGGACAAACTAGGTAACTTAGAGTTTAAAGTAAAATACTTATAGACACTAAAAATTAATTTAAGCTTCATCCTAACTGCTCAACTTTACTTGTATGTTGTTTAAATCTTATTCCATAACTGAACATAATTGGTTTAACTTAGTTATAGACCTTAATACACCATTAAAAATGTCTATTACATCATCATGCTTTCAAATTCCTAGGTAGATTTCTGCCATCAGGCTAATAAAATTGCTACAGTGTTGCTAGTATCAGTTTATCATTTAAGTATTTCAGGGATTCTTATCTACTTTTATCAAAAAGCACTGCTGAAGCATTAGACTTTTAGTCAAGTTTTTTACTGAAGAATAGCTAAAGTGACAGACTAAAGAAGACTGGATGAGTTCATTCAGTTCTTCGCCTCACTGACTTCCAGCTTTAGTCACTGACGTCATGAGAGTGGCACACAGATCGCTAATCGTACCACTAAGCTCAGTCGATTCCCTTTGTTCATTTTATTGGCAGAGTCTCGTGTAGCCCAGGCTGGTTTCAGATTCACTAAGGAGCCAAGAGTGACTCCGAACTTTTGAATTCCTGATCGTCCTGCCTCTGGAGTGCTAGGATCAAAGGTAGATGCTAATAGGCCTGGTTTAACTGGTATGTTTTTAACAGCATCTTTTTTTTTTTTAAATATTTGTTTGAGGAATAGAAAATGTTGATAAATAAAAATCTGTCAGGGTTTCTAGCTCTGTACTTTGCACTTCGAATTAATACACAGTTAGCTTCCACTATACAAAGCACTCTACATGGATATTAGAAAATGTGTCAGGGTTCCTCGCTGTATAATTAAAGCTGTATTTTCCTTCCAGTTTGAATTAATGTACAGTTAGCTTCTGCTACACAAAGCACTCTACATGGATACTCACTTCATTTGTAGCCACTTTCCTAGACCTTGGAAGTGGTGACTTCCGGTGTATATGAATTGGTTCTGATACCATTGGTTTAAACAATATTACAGCTCGATCAACTTCATCTCTTTTAGAAGTATGAGGTTCATCATCATCAGTTTTAAGAGACCTTCTGCCTTCGTTCTATGAGAAAAGAATACAAAGCACTTAAAACTCGGGTTAAAATATCTCTCCTGAGCCAGGTGTGATGGTACACTCCAGTAATCCTAGCAGTCTGGAATCAAGAATTTGAAGCCACAGAACAAGACCTCGTCAACTCTCCCAAACAAACAAATAAACTCTAGATACCAATAAAATGCTCCTGGTAAATCTAACAACCAACTGATCTAGTTATTATAGAAGAGTTTTTCCTCAAGTGAATTGATATTAATGTCATTCTTATGATATCTTAGTATGCCAGACACTGTGAGAGACAAGCAAGTTCTGTGGAAGAGTTAAGCCTAAAATGATAATTATAACCATAGAAAACCAAATCTTCAGCCAAAGTTCATCAAACAAGCAAACAAATATACAGTACTATCAGCTGACAATGAGAAACAGATTACAATACAAATTTTAATAATTTACTGTAGTTAAATTCTACGGTAAATATGGTATGAAAAACAGTCCCTCATACGCCAAGAACTCAGATGAATGAGAAATAGTCCCAAGTTGTAAGAATTTTACCGCACAAGAAATGGACAAGTTAAAAAATTTTATACCAGTATCTATCTATAACAGAAAGGGGGAATTAGGTAATGAACATTCAGTAAAGTACAGATTTTAAAGCACAAAATTACCTTAAACATTCAAGGTAATCATGAAGAACAAAAAAGCCAGTGGACTTCACCAGAAATTATCATTAAGCTTCAATATCAAGACAAAAAGGTCAAAGGAATAACAGTAAATAAGAGTTCAAGAGTAACCCACTGTCAGGTGACTATAGCAAAAAAGTCAAGTCAAGCCTTTACTTTTCTGTGTCATGCTGGGGGATGTCTTTCTGTAAGCTGTGAATATACATTGTTTCATTGGTTAGTAAAGAAGCTGCTTTGGCCTATGGCAGGGCAGCTTACAGGCAGGCAGGAAATCCAAGGAGAGAGAAAGGAAAGAAAGACAGAGGCACATTGAACCTGCTGCCAAGGAGCAACAAGATGTTAGCAGACGGGTAACGCCACGGACACATGGCAACATATAGATTTATTGAAATGCGTTGATTTAAGATGAAAGAGCTAGCTGGCGAGTGGCTAAAGCCATCGGCCATACAGTTTGTAAATGATATAAGCCTCTGTATGTTTGGTCTGAGCGGCTGCAGGAACAGCTGCAGGACTGCAGGTGAGAGAGATTTGTCTGGACCACAGGGGGCTGGGCGGACCGAGAAACTTCTGGCTACAGTGCAATCGTTTATTTGATATCACTTCCTACTACGTAGCCCAGGCTGGCCTTGGCACATGATCACCAGGCCTTAGCCCCAAAAGCATGGCTTAAAGGCATCTACTACTTCTCAGTGATTTCTCATATTCAGTGTTCAATATGACATCATTATGTATTAGACTATAAAGAATAACAGAAAAATTATAAAACAAACCACAAACCAAATTGAGTCCATAGTTGATTAAGATAATTAATGTTATTGGTCAGAAACTATAATGAAAGCTATTACGGTCACATTATTAGAAGCAAAACTGAGTGTCAGTTGAGAACTAGGACTTATAAAAAGAAAACAAAGGGAAATGGTAGAGTTAAAAATATAACTAAAGCCTATTGTCAACTTGTAATATAACAAAGTAACAAAGTAAGCAGAGTTTAATAGTAAATTGAAAAATACTATTGATAGAATTAAGGAACTCTAGTGAATTAGAGAAGTACAAAGAAATATTGTACCTTAAATCAAGAGAGAAAAAGATGTAAAATATATAGAAAAGTATAAGAAACACTTAATAGTTTGGAATCTGTGGTAAACCGAATGTGCATATAAGCGAGGTGTCAGAAGTGGAATAGAGAGTGGGTACAAAGGGTAATTATTTAAAGAGACAACAACTACAAGCAAGTGTTCTAAAAAACCCAACAATGTCAGTCACAGGAACAAAAAGCATTACCCAATACGCAACACGGAAAAATCAATTAACTGCATAAAATGAAAGATAACTCGACAATGTGAGAATCCTGTCAACAAGAGGAAGGAGTTAAGACAGGAAAAGAAACAGGCAAGAGATGAAAAACCACAAATACCATTCAAGTATATTTATCCTAAATTTGTTCAATAATCACAGTAGCAGTAAACGATTGCTCATAACAAATCAAAGAGCAAGATTATAACCATAAAGATTATATGTGTGTGTGTGTGTGTGTGTGTGTGTGTGTGTGTGTGACACACACACAAAATTCTAAATAGAGTCAAAAAATAGAAGAACTCACTCTAAGTGCTCAGGACAGTGTTCAGTATAAAGTAGTCCTCAAGCAAAATAACAAAAAAACTACACTTATACTTACCCATTCTAAACACAGCTTAAAATCCAAACAATTCAAGTAAGATAAAATTCTGAAATTTTCTAATAGACAGGAACATGCTATTTACTCAGACTACATATATATTTAAAAATTTTAAAGATTTATTTATTTTTATTTATGTGTAAGGGTGTTTTGCCTGCATGCATGTCTGTGTACCACGATATGTGCCCGATGTTCACAGAAGCCAGACAGGTCATCAGATCCCCCTGGAACCGGAGTTACAGACTGGTAAGCTACCACTTGGGTGCTGGGAATTGAACTTGCCATCTAGGGAAGGACAGCCAGTGCTCTTGACTGCTGAGTCATCTCTCCAGGTCCCTCAGGTTATATTTTTTAAAAGCTGAAGCTTTTCTTTCCTACCAGTTATATGAAAATTATTGCTAGAGTAATGGAAAATCTTGAGGAAACATCATGAATATCTAGAGCTGTGGTAACCACATACTGAAAGTCCCATCTTCATTACCTCCCTGGAAGCTGGCCTATACCCATAGCCAGATGGTAAATTCTTATCTTCTTCGCAGCCTTTGGCTCCAGGACTAAAGTGTAATTCAACATGAAAGCGTTCCTCCGAGGAAAGATCCTGAAACATGAAAGAACATTTCTATAGAGAGGAATCTCGCATACTTGCTGACCTCTGGTCCCATAAACAAATCACAAGCACTGTTACCTTGTTAGGATCCTCATAAAGCATGATAACAATCTGAGTCATGTAGTTGAGTTCATTGACAACATTTAAATAATCCATGGCTCGTTTCCACTGCTCATCCTTTGATTCCTGAACAAAAGATCTATGATAAGTATTTTTCAAACCTTTCCACATGAAAGTCACTTTATTACCATCTGATAGCTTATTTAATACTGAATGTCATCACATACATCAGGTGGATAGAAAAACTATAATGTTTACCACATATGTATGATATTTTAAACTCTAAGAGTTAATCTTTTAAGACAATTTACACCAAGTATTAAAAGTCTCTTGAAATATAACATATACTATTTAATTCTGAGGGTAAGGAACAGCTTTTTAATCTTGTAAGTCTCAAAGTACCTAGCAGAGTATTTTCTGCCTCATAACACAGAATACTATCTTCTGAGATTACTGCTTCTCTCATCAATTAAAAAAAAAAAAATACCCTCTTTTACACGGTAGTGATTCTAAACCAATCAGCATGAGGAGACATCCATAAATTCAACTGATCTCATCGCCTCCTTCATCACGTCTCCGTCTTACTTTAGAGATTCAGTGATCTTTACAAATAAAATCAGCACCAGAGTTGAAACAGATCATAAAAGAATGAGAACACTCAAGACAAAAAGCTCTATCTGAAATGAGGAAACTACTCAAAGCAGGAACCAACAGTTTTTTTGTGTGGCCCTGTCTGCATACATGTGTCTTTTACTTTACCTGAGGGTAAAACACCATAAACTTTAGCATAGAATGCCCCCTATTCTAAAAGAATAGGAGTGTGAGACTACATTCTGATTGATCTATTTTTGGATTTAGTATGCACTTCCTTTTTATTTCAGACAAGATATATCCCAAAATTAAGGCAATGCTATAGAATGAAAAATCACATCTGTATGTATGCATACGTGTGTGCACATGTTTGGGAGGTAAGGTTCTGTTCTTTTCAAAACTGATGAAGGAATATGAAAACCAACATTACTTTTTAGGTGACTAGATATCAATCAATAGAAATGATGAGTTTAAATTAAAGACTAAGAATTTCTTCGGGTGAAGAGATGAATTAGGGCTTTGTGGTTCTGTATTAAGAATACCACACAATATCAGGGTTACTGTTAAAGATAAAAATTCAGGTCTGCCCCATGAACACATAAAATTAAATAATTTTTAATAAAATATTTTGAACATAATTGATATGGAAGAAGCCACAATAACCTATTTTGTTATTAAAGCACTCAGATCATTTTAACAATTTTATTTCCATAACAAATCTTTAAAAATGTTCATTTTTACATAGTTCAAATCCAAAACTTCAACTCAGAAGAGACTGGTGAAGGTTTCAGGTGTATTACTTATAAACCCTTACAATCAGAGTAAGGTTTTAGATAGTGAATTACCCGACAAGCTCTTGTTCTACTGCCATGTCTTACTCAAGCTGCATCATCTATAATAGTGTCCTCATCATTTTCCTCAGAGTCACTTGCCTATATTTGGTCCACAAAGCAACAAAAGCCACCCGTTCCTCTGTTTACTCTGTTTAAAACCTTTCTGGTCTTCTTAGAACACAAACCACTGTCTTCCACCCTGGCTTGGATCACGCTATATTCATGCTGCAGCACAAGCTTCCTGTCCTTCCTTGTAGCCCTCATGTATGTTCAAGAGGGTAAAAAAGAGACCATGTTAGAGATGACGCTGCTACCCCAAAGTAGTAATATCATTACTACTGGATATACAACTTCTTCTGTAGCTAAGTTAGGGTCTTGTTCATTCACTCTACCTTTTATAAAGCTCCATCAACCTACACATGTATGCAAAGATGGCACTTTTACTATTTCTCATCTTCTTTCTCAAAGGAGTGATTGAACCTAGGGTCTCTCACATGCTAGACAAGCCCTGCACAACTGAGCTATAGCCCAAGCCCTCTTTGTGTGCAGAGGCTAGCAGATTCTAGCCAGCCCATATAAAGCCAATGCCTCTGCTTCTTGATGGCAGCAGACATTTGAACAGTCCACTGCAATGTAAGCCAAATGTTTTCACACTGCCTGTACCACAGCCATAAGCCTCATCAACTGTGTCTTCCTTTCACACAGCGTGGTCTGTACATGAGCAAAAACAAAGCTCTCCTCTTGTAAGTTGGTCAGGTCCTCTGTTGGAACAACTGCACAGAACAGGCTGGTATAAAACTGTGGCTTTCCCTAGCCTCCCAGGTATGACTGATCACATCCAGCTTATCATATGACTCATCTCTGAAGAACAGCAAACATGTCTATATTCCCCAAACCTAGCAAAATGCTTAGTACAGACTAGTATATCCTCAAGAAATGATGATAAACCACAAAAATATAGAAAATTATAACAATGAACAGTTACAAAAAAATCAGTCAATGACCTGAGTACAAATTCTCAAGAAAAGTATTTGTCAGTTAGAATGAAATAACCCATACTTACATCACATAACGCACCGTAGCGAAGAATGGATAGTAAGGAATGCACATGACTTTCACTAGTAAAATACAATCTGGTACGGACATGACGTTCAGGAGACAGAACACCTCTAGAATACCTAAAGGTAGGAGCAGATTTTACGGAATTTAATCTTACTAGAAGCAAAGCCCCATAATAAATAAATCTGTCATTTAAACCACAACTGAGAGTTACTTCGACATTGTCCTAATTAGAACAAATTAACATACTAGGCCCTCTGAAAATAATAAAAAAGAAAGCAAAAACAAAACTATAAAAGAGTATTACTTAAGTTCGCTAATTTAGTTCCTCTAGTAGCAATAACAGATAAAAAATAATACTGCCCAATGGGGTTCACATTGTTTACAACAGATAATTGGTGAAAAAGTATCTTCCTATCCCCTTCACCTTTTTTTTTTTCCATGTTGTCACCAAACAAAATCTTGGTTGAGACTGGCATGGGGTATGGTGACTCTAACACTAGAACATGGGTAAAGGCTAGATTGCTATACTGAGGTCAGTTGGCACAAGAGAGGAACACTATCTCAGGGATGTAGGTCAGTGACAGGGCATGTGCCTATAGCATGCTTAAGCCTCAACCTTCCCCCTGTCTATGCCCCGCAAAGTGCTAGTTAACAGGTAATTAATAGGACTAGGTAATACTGTTTCCATAATGTATCAAGTGACACACTCTAGATTTCTGTATAAACCACCAATAAGGACTTTTGATGTGAAATACACAATGGCAGATGCCTAGAGTTTGAAAGGCTGGTGCAGTCTCTTACACAGGATGGAGTTTATTTACAGTATCATCATCTTGTGTCCTCTGAAGGTCTGACCGGATTTTTCTAACGAGAGGAGTACAGTAGCCTTTGGCAATCTCCAGTTTTTCAGCTTTAGTTATACCATATTCCTGAGCAGAAAAAACATTAAATTAGAAAAAAAAAGCTATAATAATAAGCAGTCTTAATAAAAGCACTCTTTGAAGTGAAAAATTCTCGTGAGACCCAAACGTTACATTAAATCCTTTTAAAACATCAGACAAGTCTTAGTTTGCATTTTTTGCAACTGCAAATACATTCTTTTCAAGCTAGTACATGTAATTAGAAGAATTTTATGGTGGAACTGAAAAAGCAGTTTACCACAGAAAGGGAATGGTGAATAGATGAATGCAAGCTTTATGACTAGTCAAGTTTCATCCAAAGGTTTAAAATATGAGAACAATTTTAAGACAAAAATAAATTGAGGTCAGACATTTTTAACCAAATACATAAGTAATTACTAATAAAAGAAGTAAAACTAAAATCATTTTAACACCAAAGTTCAAAAAGTCTAACAGATTTTTCTAAGAAAAAGAAAAGAAAAAGCCTTTGGCTAGCCAGTAATGGTAGTATATGTGTTCATTGCCAGCAGTTGGGAGGCAGAGGCAGATGGACTCTTGAGTTCATGGCCAACCTGGTCTATATAAAGCTCCAGAACAACTAAAATCACAACATGGTGAGACCCAGTCTCAAGAAACAAAAACAAGCCATTGTCTAATATTCTTAAAGTTGTGATAAAATAAATAAAATTAAATATTTATAATCACTGTGGGTTAATTAGATTTCTAAAGAATCAAAACAACGTAAAATGTTAAGAAAGCAAGTTAATTGCAAGGTAACTTTAATGAACGTTATCCTTCAAAGTCATGAACGAGAAAGTGATTTCCTATCTAAATGGAAAATCTGGTCTACAATAATGACTGGACTGAGGAAACAGTGGCCTGAGCAGCCACCACTTTCTGCTCGGCGTTAAAGCTGTTTGCACAAGATAAAACCCACTGACTGAGTCAAAAACCTGTGGATGGCTTGGTCACAGGAGAAAATCTTGGACTATCTTTCTGCTAAATAGATACGATATTAAACTCACTTCTCAATTCTTTTTTTTTTTTTTTTTGGGTTTTTCGAGACAGGGTTTCTCTGTGTAGCTTTGCGCCTTTCCTGGGACTCACTTGGTAGCCCAGGCTGGCCTCGAACTCACAGAGATCCACCTGGCTCTGCCTCCCGAGTGCTGGGATTAAAGGCGTGCGCCACCGCCGCCGCCCGGCCTCAATTCTTATCTTTACACTCATCAATTGATAATATATCTCTCAATCCCCATCAGCTAAGCTCCTTTTTATAGTAGATGGTAATTAACACAGAGACCCACAACTGGTCAACATGCAGAGAATAGGAGACTGTGGAATGCTCGGCTTTAAGTGGGATATTTATATCATATACCAACCCTCAGTGCTCAAGGTCACCACGGAAGAGGAGAGAGGGAAGACTGTAAGGGCCAGAGACAGTAGAGGTCTGCAGTGAAACAGTATTTGCCAGTCATGAAAACCCAGGTGTGTAAATGAACTCAGAGTAGCTGAAACTGTATGTAGAAAGACTAGCACAAGATCAAGCCAATCAAAAACCCAGCATGGATTGGGGAGGGGGTCATTAAGCCCACCCCTATCTAAGAAGTTATTGGCAACTGATGTCTGCTGCTGAAGGGAGAGGCAGTTTTCAGGGTTTGGGTCCTGAGAGGCTACTCATGATCCAGTAGATGGTCTCACACCCATGTGCACAGAAGCAACATTAAATAGAACCAGCGGGACTTTTTGAAAAGGAGAACATATGACACTGGATAGAATTGTGGTGAGGTGTAAGGTGACAACTGATGAAGATGATTGGAAGTTGGACATTTCTTTAAATGCATGTATGAATATGAAATAAACCTTGTTAAAAAAGAGTACCTGTGATTTATAAAGAAGGCAAGAGGAAGCAGCAAGCAGGAGGATGGAGCAAACAGGGACACAGGAGAAAGATGGGGGGTACGGAAGATGGAGGAAACTGTCAACCCCCCTGTTCAAGTTCATTCTGGAATGTTTCTACTAATCGAAAAACCCTCAGATTCAGATGGCAAACCCCAGCACACACAAAAGATCTTAAAAATCCATGAAGACAATAACAAAAATGTGTATTTAATACAGACATTGGATCAGTGAAAACTGAACTTCTTAAGGTCACTTGCTCTACTGTTTTCTGTTTGTTTGGTTATTCAGTTTTTTGTTTGTTTGTTTGTTTGGGTTTTGTTTTGTTTTGATCAACTTGACACTAGCTGGAATCATCTAAGAAGCAGCAACCACAACTGAGTAAATGCCTCCAAAAGACTGCCCTATAGGGTAGAAGGGTCCAGACTATCATGGGTGGTACCATCCCTTGGCAGGTGGTCCTCGGGTGTATAAGACAGCAAACTGAGCAAGCCAGTGAGTAGGGTTCCTCCACCGTCTAGGCTCCAGTTCCTGCCTCCAGGTTTCTGCCCTTCTTAAGTTCCTGCCTTGGCTTCAAAGGGCTGTGACTAATGTATGACAAATAAACCTCTCCTCCCCAAGTTGCCTTAGGTTAGTGTTTGATCATGTCATTAGAAATCAAACTAAGAAATGACTTAAACTAAAAGTTAGCTTTCTAAATTGAGTCAATGAATCTTAATATGGTGACTATAAATTGGTTACACAAAGGTATATACATAAATTAAATGTATTAGCAAACAAAAGGAATATGTTGGAATAAAAATGATCAAGGAAAACCGTTTTGAAATTTGATTTAGCGAGGTATAACAGAAATTTTCGCACACTGCTAACCTAGGTAAAAACAGAGCTCTGGAGTTATAGGAGAGAAAAACTACGTAAAAAGAAAGTGAAAGAAATGAGAGTCTAGGTTTCCAAATAAAATGTTAGGTTAGTTAGGTTCAACTCATACATATCAGCCAATGGGAATAATAGTAATAACAATGACAATCTTGATGACTGACAGATAGCTAGACAGCTTTATTGATATGAAAAGAAGTTCCAGATGCTAAATGAAAAAGAAAATCAAGTAGTACAATAGTATGCTTTGTTTGATTCCATTTTTGTCAATGTATATACACATGTACACACACTTGTGAGTAAAGAAATGTATGCACATGAATTTAAGGAAAAAAGACTGAAAATTCAAACACTAACATGCTTTTCTCTTAACTGCAAAGTTAAAGCAACTATTTTGTGACTATATTTTCTAGATTTGCAGAAATAGACAGTGTCTGCCTTTTGTGTGTGTGTGGCTATTTAGTATTAGTTTTTCTCTTCGAAATAGTAAAATTGTTGTTCATCTGCCACCATCTCATTAAAATTAGCTAAAATAATTCTTAGCTAAGTTCTCATATGTAGTTGCTGTATTTCTGCTACAAATAGACCCAATTAAGATACCAGATGAGCACAAGATCAAGTGAGACAACATTACAGCAGTATGGAGTAGGAAGAGGTGCATGAACCCTACCCCTAGCTGAGAAGCTACCGAGAGCTGATGGATTCTGGGAGAAGGAGTCAGTTTTCTTTAAGGGTGTGTGTGGCCCCTATAGGTTGGAAGCTCCAGAGGATGACCCCACAACCAAGAATATATGGGCAACACAAATTGGACTTGGTGAGTTATTTTATAAAAACAGAGCATAAAGTTGGTGAATAGGGAAATGGAGGACGGATGTGGGAATATGGTCCAAGTACATTCTCAAATAAATAATAAAAATATATTTTAAAGAACAATAATAATAAAAAAGATTCCAGATGAGTCTATTTAAAGGCATACGATGGTGATCTCCACAAGACTGCCGCTATACTCTCAATGGCAAGTTCTAACATTTCACAATCCATAGTTAACAAAAACTACAACAAAACACCAAAACCATAAATTACTATAATTTAAGCTACTAGGATATGATGAACTGTTTCTTCAGCTGCAAAGAGAATATACTGAAGTATATACACAGTGGTTAAGAGCACTGACTGCTCTTCCAGAGGACCTGGGTTCAGTTCCCAGAAGCCACATGCCAGCTAGTAACTGTCTGTAACTGTAGCTCCAGGGATCTGATGCCCTCCTGTGGACTCTATTGGCACTGCATGCACATGGTGCACAGATATACACCGGAAACACACCCACACATGCAAATTAAAAAAATAATTAAATCTCAGATTATCCTCAAATTCCATTACTATTTGAGTACTCTTTTTGGTCCACTTTTATAAAAAGATGTTTATCCTTAATTCTAAAATTTTTTTATATTTAACAGAAAGAGAGGTAAAATTAAGCAAGTTATATAATGATACAGATTGTACTAACAATCATATTAAGCATTTACATATTTATAAAACTACTAAGTGATACATTTAGATATACTGCAAGCCTATTTTGAAAAGTGCATATGAGCCACTATGCAGGGTAGAGAGCTCCATCTTATATTTATGACTAAGTAGTCAAAAAAGTTTCATAATCTTCACCATAAGCATGTCTTATATTTCTGATGGAACAGACATACAGCTGTTCCTCTGTGGTGAAGAGCAGGCAACAGTCAAATGAACACAGCACCTACAGAGGGTGTGCCCTGCCTAGAGCTTTACAAAGTCTCCTCTATCTACTTCCTGTGAGTATCACGAAAGGAACACTGGCATTCTGTGAACATCAGGAAAGGAACACTGGCATTCTATGGACATCAGGAAAGGAACACAGGCATTCTGTGAACATCAGGAGAGGAACACAGGCATTCTGTGAACATCAGGAGAGGAACACTGGCATTATTTGAACAACTTTTTATATGTCTACTTATAAGTAAGGCAAATTGAATTTTTCCTCATAAGCGTTAACCTTGTATATATTTCATTGTTTCCCTGCTGCCTAACTTTCACTGGCAGTTGGAATATCTATCTGATCCACTCTAGTTCCCACTTCAAATATTTTTAAGCCATTTTAAAGTAACTAAATTAGCAAAACAGATCTTAAAATGCCACCTCAAACTTTATTCTTCTATCATACTTTATCAATGGGCTTCATCATTTTTCAGTTATTTGAAACCTGGTTATAAATTTACTCGTAATCTAAAATGAAAAGACCCATATCTCTCAAAAGAATAATTACTTACCTTGACCTCTAAACATTTTCAAAATATTTATATAGAAAGTAAAAAAATATCTTTGTTTTTCTGCTTTTTTGCTGATGTAAGAGTGTCAGAGACTGGACCCAAAGCCTTATGCATTTTAGGCAAGTATACTATCACTGAACTATATTCCCAGCCTGAGAAAATGCTTACATAGAACCACAATCAACATTTTCCTTATTTCCCACACACTTCCCTAGCATAGTGCTCGCAAGTACACTAGTTGTGTGCAATAAAAACCTGCTAATGCATTTATCCCATACTGCTCCTAGGATTGTTTGTCAGCATATTATTATTCAATTAAAAAAAGTCACCACATCCTTAATTCAGCAAAACTACTTTATATCATACACATTACAAAAATGTGGCTAAAAATCACAGAACATACAACATCAAGCATAAATCCTAACATAAGCTATCAACTCTGGGTAGCCACAATATGTGAATGTGGCTATATAACAAATATACTATCCCAGTGGAGTAACTTGTGGGAGAAAAAGGAAGCAGACTCCATTAATGTAGGAGCAGATGCCATATGGGAACGCCTTATACCCTGTACTTAATTTTGCCATAAAACTAAAAATGGTTTAACAAATAAAGCCTACTTTTAAAAAGTCAGTATCATCAAATGTCTAGACAATCAGGTAATTGTGATTAATATTACTGATAAAAAGCTTTTAATAACTCGAAATTACTTAATATAAAAGTTAACAGATATATTTAGGATCATGCAAACTTGTCTTTATCCAGTAGTGAGCACTTTGAAAGTGCTTTATACACAAAAGTATAAGGAAATTACCTCCTAAGAGTAACTTACCTGAGGGATGACAATATCGGCCAATGCCTTTGAAAGCCTATATAGTTCCATTGTATTTTCTAACTTCAAGGAACCGTTATGCTGAACATCATATTTGATGCAGTCATATATGTCAGGGATTTTACTAATATCGTATCTTCCATTCTTTGTTTTAAAGTCTTTCTCCAACTTGGACCATCTCCGCAGCATAAGTTCCAGAGTCTCACTGTGGTACAACTGGATATCTAAAACAACACACAATTTTTAGTATATTAAACTGAAAAATCTGATTAGGAACATACCTTAAAGTCCTCTGTAGCTTTCCCTGGCCTAGAATTCCCTATTCTTCTTCAGCCTCTCTGGTGCTGTGATAATAGCTATGTGCCACCATGACTGGAACCCTATAATTAGAAAACTTTAAAGAGAAAAAGATTAAGCTAATGGAAGAAGCTAGAAAGTATTACTATCCACATATACTGGATGGTTGCAGGCTTGGATAAGAACATAGTACAAGTACTTGCATTAGGAGCCTGATTTATTTATGAGACCTTTCCCATATATTACAGATTTTGATAAAAAGAAAAACACCAAAAATTATAGCAAAACTCTTAGAATTAAAATGCTTTCTATTCTAAAATTTAAATACTTTAAATTCCTAAATTCCTACAACTAAACAGAATAAGTGACTATATTTGCAGAAAATAGTCTTAGATATTAAGAGAAGTTTGAATAAATCATTTTTTATCACCAAGAAACCCAAGTTGTCAACGATTTCAAACTAACCTTGGACCAGTTTTCTGCTGCTTTTTGTACTGCCTATTTTCTGCTTAACTATCTGGAAATGCTAAATAACTCAATAACCAAATAAGAGTATTTTACTGTCTTTTTCTTACTATCGTGGACAAAATGACAATAACCTCACTATTATTCCTTGCTGGATAGATACACTAATTCATACTATAGCCACATCTCAAACATGAGACTTGATATCATAAGAAGATTTATACATCTTATTTGAAATGTTTACTAAAAAATGACAGTACCTTCTGTTTTAATTCTAAGGAAAAAAAAATATTTACCAGATGATATGGGGTCTTCCATCCGATGTCTGATTTGAGAAGTCAAACTTTGAATCAAGGAATATACCTTGTCACAGGTTTTCACTGGATTTTTAATTAAATGCATTGATTTGATAACAGAAATGCTTCCAGATGGAGTAAGCTACAAATGAAAAAGATAAGTGTTTTCTAAATGGCTATGTCCCATCATCCAAGAGAATGAATACAAACCTTTCCACAGCTGGGAAAATAATTACATTCTATACATTAAGACAGTTAATATCCTGCTGGGCGGCGGTGGCGCACACCTTTAATCTCAGCACTCGGGAGGCAGAGCCAGGCGGATCTGACCTGAGATAGAGGTCAGCTTGGTCTACAGAGTGAGATCCAGGACAGGAGCCAAAACTACACTGAGAAACCCTGTCTCGAATAACCAAAAAAAAAAAAAAAAAAAAGATAGTTAACATCCAGTAATACGATCTGTATGTTTTTAAAAGGGTATGAAAGTCTCAGAATTTCGTGTTAAAACAATATTAAACTTCAACTAAAATTAGATTACCTACAGAAAAAATCAGAAGTACTCTAAATTAAAGGATGAGATTTGATGGGAATTTGGTGATCTGCATATCATGTGCAACTATGGTTCTAACCACTTGACATATACCTACATGTAATTATACTAGGCATTTACAATCATCATCATCTTTTCCTTGATAAGTTAGTTAACTGAGGTTAAGTAACTTGCTTAGGTGAAGTACGTAGCATAAGAAGGAACAGGATTCAATCACAGGAAGGCTGGTTGCAAAACTCACACTATTAACCACTTTGCTATTATACTTTGTTAATGATGTTTTTCCAATACAACAGAAGTCAATAATTGGTTCTGGTTATAAATTCAACTTTTAACATTTACCTTGGCAAGATATCTAGCCAATAAAGTAGGTTTCAACAAATGTGAAAAACACAAAGAGAAACTGCATTTTTGATTATAACAGACTAGGTTCTTTGGAGGTAAGTGAAACTCTATGGAGAAAGGTTATTTTATTTTTTTTTTAACAGCATCCAAGAGACAGCAAATTCATAAAGAACTATAAAAGCAAAACAAAACGTGATCAAGAACATGAGTCTGATGTTAAAAGATGGTTTGGTTTGTTTGTCCTGGAAACATTAGTAGATTCTAAAGAGATGCTGTTGAGAAATCTAATACTGTTGAACTAAGAACACCAGGTTCAAAATGAAGTCCAGCTTTCACAAAGGTAAAAGTATGGTAAATAGCTTGCATGTAGGATTCAAAAAAGGGTGCACTAGTGGTAAGCCAAGCCAAGCAACAAACTACAGGCCAGTCAATCAACTAGTTGGCTAAGAAAGATGTGTCTGTGAAACTGACTTAAGGCATGATTTGCTCAAAGGAATGGCAAGAAGAAAGAAAAATAAAGAAGATAAAGTTATCTCAGAATCAATTTACTTCCACAAAGTCTTACAGAAGATCAATGAAAATATTTGAAATGGGCTGGAGTTGGCTCAGCAGTTAAGAACACTGGCTGCTCTTTCAGAAGACCAAAGTTCAATTTCCAGCATTCACATGTGGCTTACGACACTCTAACTCCAGTTCCAGGGGATCAAAAATCCTCTTCTGAACCTGTGGCACCAGGCACACACATGGTGTACACACATACATGCAGGCAAAATACTCATTTTTGTGTGTGTGTAAAAAAAAAAAAATAAAATAAATTTTAAAAATTTTAAAAGAAGCTGGAGAGGCTTTAGCTAGCCAAAGCAAGAGAGATAGAGAAAAAAAAGACAGGGAGGGAGGGAGGGTGGGGGGAGAGAGAGAGAGAGAGAGAGAGAGAGAGAGAGAGAGAGAGAGAGAGGAGAGAATAAAATCAGAGTGGAAATGGAGACACTTAGATCACAGGGATAAAGTTCACTAAGGACTACTATGAAAAATCATGCACATAATCTAAAACCTCAGAACTGGATAAGCTTTAGACACACAATATCTATCAAAATGGAGCCATAGAAACACAGAAAACCTGACCCAACCAATAAACAATAGCATCTTCACACAATGATGAGAACCAAACAATAAACAGCAGCACCTTCACACAGAGACCTGAACCAAACAATAAATAGTAACACCTTCACACAGCGACCTGAACCAAACAATAAAGAGTAACACTTCACACAGCGACCTGAACCAAACAATAAAGAGTAACACCTTCACACAGCGACCTGAACCAAACAATAAAGAGTAACACCTTCACACAGCGACCTGAACCAAACAATAAAGAGTAACACCTTCACACAGCGACCTGAACCAAACAATAAAGAGTAACACCTTCACACAGTGACCTGAACCAAACAATAAAGAGTAACACCTTCACACAGCGACCTGAACCAAACAATAAAGAGTAACACCTTCACACAGCGACCTGAACCAAACAATAAAGAGTAACACCTTCACACAGCGACCTGAACCAAACAATAAAGAGTAACACCTTCACACAGCGACCTGAACCAAACAATAAAGAGTAACACTTTCACACAGCGACCTGAACCAAACAATAAAGAGTAACACCTTCACACAGTGACCTGAACCAAACAATAAAGAGTAACACCTTCACACAGCGACCTGAACCAAACAATAAAGAGTAACACTTCACACAGCGACCTGAACCAAACAATAAAGAGTAACACCTTCACACAGTGACCTGAACCAAACAATAAAGAGTAACACCTTCACACAGCGACCTGAACCAAACAATAAAGAGTAACACCTTCACACAGTGACCTGAACCAAA
Organism: Peromyscus eremicus; assembly: GCF_949786415.1. Lineage (NCBI taxonomy): Eukaryota > Metazoa > Chordata > Mammalia > Rodentia > Cricetidae > Peromyscus > Peromyscus eremicus. Next base: position 13,695,093 of record NC_081429.1, on the reverse strand, counting down.
CAATAAAGAGTAACACTTCACACAGCGACCTGAACCAAACAATAAAGAGTAACACCTTCACACAGTGACCTGAACCAAACAATAAAGAGTAACACTTCACACAGCGACCTGAACCAAACAATAAAGAGTAACAACTTCACACAGCGACCTGAACCAAACAATAAAGAGTAACACCTTCACACAGAGACCTGAACCAAACAATAAAGAGTAACACCTTCACACAGCGACCTGAACCAAACAATAAAGAGTAACACCTTCACACAGCGACCTGAACCAAACAATAAAGAGTAACACCTTCACACAGCGACCTGAACCAAACAATAAAGAGTAACACCTTCACACAGCGACCTGAACCAAACAATAAAGAGTAACACCTTCACACAGCGACCTGAACCAAACAATAAAGAGTAACACCTTCACACAGCGACCTGAACCAAACAATAAAGAGTAACACTTCACACAGCGACCTGAACCAAACAATAAAGAGTAACACCTTCACACAGCGACCTGAACCAAACAATAAAGAGTAACACCTTCACACAGCGACCTGAACCAAACAATAAAGAGTAACACCTTCACACAGCGACCTGAACCAAACAATAAAGAGTAACACCTTCACACAGCGACCTGAACCAAACAATAAAGAGTAACACCTTCACACAGCGACCTGAACCAAACAATAAAGAGTAACACTTTCACACAGCGACCTGAACCAAACAATAAAGAGTAACACCTTCACACAGCGACCTGAACCAAACAATAAAGAGTAACACTTTCACACAGCGACCTGAACCAAACAATAAAGAGTAACACCTTCACACAGCGACCTGAACCAAACAATAAAGAGTAACACCTTCACACAGCGACCTGAACCAAACAATAAAGAGTAACACCTTCACACAGAGACCTGAACCAAACAATAAAGAGTAACACCTTCACACAGCGACCTGAACCAAACAATAAAGAGTAACACCTTCACACAGCGACCTGAACCAAACAATAAAGAGTAACACCTTCACACAGCGACCTGAACCAAACAATAAAGAGTAACACCTTCACACAGCGACCTGAACCAAACAATAAAGAGTAACACCTTCACACAGCGACCTGAACCAAACAATAAAGAGTAACACCTTCACACAGCGACCTGAACCAAACAATAAAGAGTAACACCTTCACACAGCGACCTGAACCAAACAATAAAGAGTAACACCTTCACACAGTGACCTGAACCAAACAATAAAGAGTAACACCTTCACACAGCGACCTGAACCAAACAATAAAGAGTAACACTTCACACAGCGACCTGAACCAAACAATAAAGAGTAACACCTTCACACAGCGACCTGAACCAAACAATAAAGAGTAACACCTTCACACAGCGACCTGAACCAAACAATAAAGAGTAACACCTTCACACAGCGACCTGAACCAAACAATAAAGAGTAACACTTCACACAGCGACCTGAACCAAACAATAAAGAGTAACACCTTCACACAGTGACCTGAACCAAACAATAAAGAGTAACACCTTCACACAGTGACCTGAACCAAACAATAAAGAGTAACACCTTCACACAGTGACCTGAACCAAACAATAAAGAGTAACACCTTCACACAGCGACCTGAACCAAACAATAAAGAGTAACACCTTCACACAGCGACCTGAACCAAACAATAAAGAGTAACACCTTCACACAGTGACCTGAACCAAACAATAAAGAGTAACACCTTCACACAGTGACCTGAACCAAACAATAAAGAGTAACACCTTCACACAGTGACCTGAACCAAACAATAAAGAGTAACACCTTCACACAGAGACCTGAACCAAACAATAAAGAGTAGCACTTCACACAGCGACCTGAACCAAACAATAAAGAGTAACACCTTCACACAGCGACCTGAACCAAACAATAAAGAGTAACACCTTCACACAGCGACCTGAACCAAACAATAAAGAGTAACACCTTCACACAGCGACCTGAACCAAACAATAAAGAGTAACACCTTCACACAGCGACCTGAACCAAACAATAAAGAGTAACACCTTCACACAGTGACCTGAACCAAACAATAAAGAGTAACACCTTCACACAGTGACCTGAACCAAACAATAAAGAGTAACACCTTCACACAGCGACCTGAACCAAACAATAAAGAGTAACACTTCACACAGCGACCTGAACCAAACAATAAAGAGTAACACCTTCACACAGCGACCTGAACCAAACAATAAAGAGTAACACCTTCACACAGCGACCTGAACCAAACAATAAAGAGTAACACTTCACACAGCGACCTGAACCAAACAATAAAGAGTAACACCTTCACACAGCGACCTGAACCAAACAATAAAGAGTAACACCTTCACACAGCGACCTGAACCAAACAATAAAGAGTAACACCTTCACACAGCGACCTGAACCAAACAATAAAGAGTAACACCTTCACACAGCGACCTGAACCAAACAATAAAGAGTAACACCTTCACACAGCGACCTGAACCAAACAATAAAGAGTAACACCTTCACACAGTGACCTGAACCAAACAATAAAGAGTAACACCTTCACACAGCGACCTGAACCAAACAATAAAGAGTAGCACTTCACACAGCGACCTGAACCAAACAATAAAGAGTAACACCTTCACACAGCGACCTGAACCAAACAATAAAGAGTAACACCTTCACACAGCGACCTGAACCAAACAATAAAGAGTAACACCTTCACACAGTGACCTGAACCAAACAATAAAGAGTAACACCTTCACACAGCGACCTGAACCAAACAATAAAGAGTAACACTTCACACAGTGACCTGAACCAAACAATAAAGAGTAACACCTTCACACAGAGACCTGAACCAAACAATAAAGAGTAACACCTTCACACAGTGACCTGAACCAAACAATAAAGAGTAACACTTCACACAGCGACCTGAACCAAACAATAAAGAGTAACACCTTCACACAGTGACCTGAACCAAACAATAAAGAGTAACACCTTCACACAGCGACCTGAACCAAACAATAAGAGTAACACCTTCACACAGCAACCTGAACCAAACAATAAAGAGTAACACTTTCACACAGCGACCTGAACCAAACAATAAAGAGTAACACCTTCACACAGTGACCTGAACCAAACAATAAAGAGTAACACCTTCACACAGCGACCTGAACCAAACAATAAAGAGTAACACCTTCACACAGCGACCTGAACCAAACAATAAAGAGTAACACTTCACACAGCGACCTGAACCAAACAATAAAGAGTAACACCTTCACACAGCGACCTGAACCAAACAATAAAGAGTAACACCTTCACACAGTGAATGGGATGAGCACCAGCAGCTCTGCAACACTGTCATGGCAGGTGTGCAGAACACACGTGCTGGGCTAGTGGGACTCGATGTATGTGTCATTCCATAAGAAGAAGAACACTGTCCTAGCGATTCCTGATGCTCGATCAAACAGTAAAATGCATCATATAGAAACTCTAGAACAGATCTCAAATGAGTCGTAGCTGGTATGGTCAAAGCAGAACCTGATGTTGAAAACTTAGAAGACCAGCATCAAGGCAGCCACACAAAAGATGCTGAGAATGTCACAATGGAAGCTATAATAGGAGCCATGGGAGACGAGCCTCCTGGAAAGTAGGCAGAAAACTGATGCACTGGATGTTCTGTCGTATTAGAAATGTGTCTATATTATTGACATCTTATAACCAAGAAAACTAATTAATCCAATATTTAGTAGACAACGTGATTATGGTAATAGGGTCTCGTGAGTCAGATTTTGATTTGTACAGTATTCACTCTGAATATTTCAGATATGGGAAGATCAGAAAAATTTCTGCAGATCTTCAATGCAGAGGCCATATTCAAAAGGTGAAGTGTTTTTAGTGGTATCCAGCCTATTATCTCGTCTTTTATTTTAGGAAAACGAAAAAGTACTTTAATATTTTATTAATTATTGTTTGAATTCATAAGAGCAAAGATGTTAAACTAGAAAATATGGCAAAAAAGTTAGTGATAAAATTTTAAATTGTAGCTAAACCTTCTTAGCTGTCATATGTAAAAAATAAATTTATAATAGTACAATATAACATAGTATAATAGTAAAAATTATAACCTATTAAAAGTGTCACTTTAGGTTGTAAAAAAAGATTCATGTAGGAACAAAAGTCTCCCAAGTAAGAGATGTTCAACATTAGAAATTGTCACTGCTCACTTCTATCTAGATTTAAAAATTAAAACCAAGTCATCCCAGATTACCCCACAAACATTGAAAAGGAAGGAGACATTCCAAATCCATCCCACAAGATTAGCATTTACCTGATACCAAGACCCAACAAGGAAGGAGGAAAAATGGAGCAAGGGAAGAGAGGCAGAACAAGGCGGGAGGGAGGGAATTACTGCTCTGCACCCCCAACAAGTAAATGTAAACTCCTCAGTAACACAGGAAAGATTGTCTGACATCACCACATTATTAGGTAAGATTTGTCCTGGGATGTGACAGTGGGTCAGCATACATAAACACTAACCACCACACAATAATAGCATCCAAGCAAAGAGAGGCACATGGGAGGGTTTGGGGAGAGGAAAGGGAAGGGGAAATGATATAACTATACTTAAAAAAAAAAAAATCTCAAAAAATAAAACAAGTAATAAAAATTATACAACCCTTAACAGTAAGATCTCTGTAATTTAGGCACTGAAGGAACATATTTAAACATACTAAAGGCTTGTGTACGATGAACTTAGTCAACATCTGGGAAAAGCTCACAGTGTTTCCTCTAACAACTAGAGGACAGAAGTAACCACGGGGTCACCATCAGTCAGCATAGTTCCAGGAGTCTTAGCCAGAGCAAATAGTAAAGAAAAAGTAAAATGTGATGTAACAGGAATCTTAAAAGGTCTTATTAATAAAAACAAACCTGGAGCCAGGTATTGGGGTGAAAGCTGAAAGATCAGAGACAGAACAGGCCACAGCTAACCTCACCTCGCCAAACTTCTCAGCTGATCCTGTTTCCTCAAACTGGAAGCCTCTGAGTCCTCACCCAAATGGATCTCAGCTGAATTGCTGCTAAAAACCTAAAAGCTTAATGAGGCTCTAGTTCCTGGTTTTCATGTTTTATATACCTTTCTGATTCCTGCCATCATTTCCTGGGATTAAAGGCGTGTGTCACCATGCCTGGCTGTTTTCAGTGTGGCTTTGAACTCACAGAGATCCAGATGCATCTCTTGCCTCCAAATGCTAAGATTAAAGGTGTGTGTGCCACCATTTTCTGGCCTCTACATTTATCTAGTGGCTGTTCTGTCTCTGACCCACAGATAAGTTTATTATGGTGCACAATATATTGGGGAACACACTATCACCACAATGTGAGCTCCAAGTAGTAAAGGAAAGAGAAAATTATCCTTCTTGTCGATTATATTATTTTACATACAGAAAATTTCAAGATACTATCCACTAAGCCAGGTACTCTGTAAGCTGAAGTAGGAGGCTCCTAAGGGAAGGAAAGCCTGAGCCATGAAGTAAATCCTCACATCAAGAAAAAGAAAAAGACAAAAATACTCCATACTCCACAGAGACTTAAAAGATTGTTAGGCCTGGTACATTCAGTAACACTGCAGGACAGAGTCAAGATACAGTAATCAGTAGCATTTTTTGTGTTATAATTAATGAAGTGTGTAGGGATTAAAACTAAGAAAGTAATCAAATTCAGAAAAACAAAAATTTAAATAATGACTCTCAGAAGACTGATGAAGTTGATCGGTGATGGAGAAGCTGATCGGGAAAGAAATCAAAGGATCTACACAAACTGCAAGGAAATTAAATGGTATTAGAACAAACTTCTAGAAGAACATGAGAGTAGAAACGCAGACCGAACTGAAAAGTAGCAACTTGTCTTAGTTTCATTCATTGTAAATTTTGCACAAGAAAAGTTCCCACAGTATTTAGTAGTAAATTTTGGAGGGAAAAAAATGAAATAGTTGTATACAAACACTTCCCATCAAATAAGGAAGGGGTTCCTTGCTAATTTTTCCTTCATAATAGCACATCACTGACACGGAAATTAAGATTTAATAAAAATGAAAATGGGCTGATCTGATCCATGACTATAGATGCCAAACTCCAAACAATAAAATTTGTAATCTCAAATGAATAACATATAAAAAGGGTAATATGAAAAGAGAGAGAGAGAGAGAGAGAGAGAGAGAGAGAGAGAGAGAGAGAGAAAGAAAGAAAGAAAGAAAGAAAGAAAGAAAGAAAGAAAGAAAGAAAGAAAGAAAGAAAGAAAGAGAAAGTCAAATTTAATCTAGGACCAAAGCATTTCCTTGACAAAAACTTAGCAAAAAATGACCATGTATAATTTCATCCCTTTTTAAAAAGGTAATTACAAAAACAAAAGCAGCAGAGAAAATCTCAAATCCAATGGACAAGTATTAAATCTTCCTCCGGGAGAACGTGAGCAGAAAAACCAATACTGTTTTTAAAGCAGGTGTAGCGGGATGCCTCTTTAACACCAGCACTCTGGAGGCTTAGGCAGGAAGAGTGCATGTTCTTCAAGGCCAGCAGTAAGAATACCTTCTGCATCATGATCTTGACCTCACTTGCCCCTGCGATCCCTCCTCCTTCTCTTCAGCTGAAGTCTAGGAGCTCAGCCCAGTGCTTGGCTGTGGATTACTGCATCTGCTTCCATAGTTACTGGATGTACATGGAACATGCATGGGACTAAACTAAACCCTCTGAATGTGGGTGACAGTTATGTAGCTATATCTGTTTGGGGGAGTACCTGGCAGTGGGACCAGGACTTATCCCGGGTGCATGAAATGGCTTTTTGGAACACATTTCCTAGGGTGGGATATCTTGCTCAGCCTTGACACAGGGGGGAGGGGCTTGGTCCGGCCTCAACTTAGTATGCCAGACTTTGTTGACTCCCCAACGGAGGCCTTACCCTCACTGAGGAGGTGATGGGGGGTGGGATGAGGAGAGGTGGGGGGGGGGCGGGAGAAGGGGAGGGAAGGGGAACCGGGATAGGTATGTAAAATGAAAAAAGTTTTTTTAATTAAAAAAAAAAAGAAAGAATACCTTCTGTTTACTATTGTTTATAGAACTGTAAATATTAAAATAAAGCAAGAAAAAAATATGAAGACTGGGAAATAGCTCAGACTAATATTATATTAATATTAACAACTATACTTCTACATTAAAAACAATCAAAGAATAACAAACATTTCCAAGTAGTGCCATAAACAATTGCATTAAAAATACCATTTACTTCAGCTCAAATCTAACAGGAATAGGAAACACTATGTAGTAAGTTGAACAGGAAATACTACGTAGGAAGCTGAATATCACTGAAAATGTTATTGAAAATCTTAAGGGATCTAAATAAATGTACTATAGTATTTTCACATGTTGAAAGAGTAGATGCAAATTTGTACAAACCATGGAAATATGGATTTCATGCAAGCGAAATAAAAATGTCAGCAGTATTTTTAATAAGCTTATTTTAAAGCTTATATGGAAATTCAAGAAATGCCAAAAACAATTGAAGAGGAGTCTGTGTAGAAGGCATAAGATTTGACTCATTGTTTCTAGACAATGATCAACAGACAGAATGCAGAGGCAGAAACAGACTGCACACAGCCGATAAAACAGTGTTCCAGAAAGTGGGGAGCCTCTTTAGGAAGTGCTAAATGTAAATATAATTAGAAGAAAATTGGTCTTGACATATTAATCTCACAGCATACACAAAAATCAATTTTGTCTGAGTTTCAGATAAACAATAAAGTTAACAGAATCATAAAATTCAGACCATAAAGTAGATAGAATATACTATGACTCTGGTTAGAAAAACACTAAATTCAAAGGAAAAAAAATTAACCTAAAATTAATGGAAAATATCAATTTATGCTTATCCAAAGTCGTCATTAAGACTCATCGTATTTATCAGTAACAGGAACATAAATAACACAAAACTCTTGTCACTTAGTTAGAACAGCATAGACATCAAGCAGGAAGAAAGGATAAGATACTTAAGGAGAACTCATGAAAAAGGACATCTAAAGAGTTAATTTTAAAGAAACGAAAACGTATATCCTAGGCTTAGCCACCAGAATGACCATCAAATAACCCGAGAGTCTCACATGTGAATAATATATGGAGCAATGACAGCTTTTCAGACTTCATGAGTCTTAACCAGCTTACACTCAGGAAAACAGCCTGACTTTATCCAGAAATACCGAATATGAACACACCAAGGTTTGCAACTTCACTCAGAATACCTCTAAGAGAAACACGGTCTCCTAAGAACCAGGAGGCATGCAAGGATGTCCATGCCAGCTTTAATCTTAACAGCCCTCAACTGCAACCAATGAAAGCATTATAAACTACAGAATATTCATAAAATAAAATATGGGACAGCAAAGTAAGTTCTGCAGGTCAAGTAGGTTCAGTGATGTAAGCCCATGAGGTATGAATAGTTTTAACATTTTTAAAGGGTTGCAAAGTCACACACACACACACACACACACACACACACACACACACACACACACACACACCTCAGAGATACAGAGACCACAATCAGCACTATGTTATTTAATATCAGTTGTCGACTTGATGAGACCTAGAATTAGCTGGAGTGATGGGTCTCTGAGCATGTCTTTGGGAAATTATCTAGCTGAATTAACACGCCCATTCTCTGGGCTTGGTTTGGTCCTGGGCTATATAAAAAGGGGGAAGGAGCTGAGGATAAACATGCATTATTGTCTGCCTCTTGACTGTGAATGCAATGTCCCCAGCTGTCTCAAACTCCAGCTGCGGCATCAGCTCTGCCACAATGCGCTGTAACTTTGAACTGTGGACCAAATTAAATGCTTTCTTCCTTCAGTTACTTTTATCGGGACATTTTATTATAGCAAGAGGAAAAGTAACCTCAACAGGCTCACAAAATCTAAAATATTTATTGTGATTCTTTACACAAAAAGAATACTGGTCCCTCAAATAGACTACTACATAGCGAAGATTATTAATGGTCTAGGGAAAAACGGAAATACCAACAGCACAGATGAATTTCACAAACACAAGCTGAGCCAAGAACCTGCCCAGACCCACCTTCTCATAGTCTTCAGCTGTAAAATCTCTGTCTTTCTGAAGGATTTCATGAAGCCTCGCTTTCACACGCTGCTGACAACTGCTTAAAGAGTCGCTGTCACTGTCCAAAAGGCCGTTCATATTTGCGCTTTTCACCATCTGGACCAGAATGGGGGTAAGCTCTCCTTCTAGAGCCAACAGACCCTAAGTACAGAATAAAGTCAATGGTGTAAACCCAGGTGAATTAACAGGCCAGCACAGTAACTTCATGATATGCTACGTGTTATCATGCCTAAGCTACTCATCACAAATTAACTTTACTAATGTTGTACTTCATCTTTGTCAGTAATGGCTTGATTGGAATTAAAAATACTGCCTTAGTAGAAGTCTCCAAGAAACAGTTGATGAAAATTATAGTAATTATAAAGCTGCATATACCTTTGCAAAAGCAGCCGCAGTCATCTGGACTCGCCCTTCATCGGAGGCGTATATTTTGAGGTCATGACGGTAGGTGCTATGCAATCGGAGTAGACCACAACCAGGAAATCCTGCATAATCTCCTGAAAAGAAGTCCTCAAATCACTTAAGCTATATTTCTGTTTTGTTATAGTTCTGCAAATGTTTAATAAGACCGCATGGAGAAGCAAAGTGTCCAGACTCAATCAAATTACAGCACTTACCTTGACCTCCAGGGTACATACACCTAAAAGCTCTTCCCAGCTCTTCAGCCTGAACCCTGCCCGCTGGAGTTAGCTCTCCTCCCCATTTGAGAACCAGCAGTAAGGATGGCTCCTCTCTTCGGTTATCTAAGACAGACACGAGTAAAAGAACAAATGTTCGCTTTGTTTAGACAGGTCTCGGTATTAATCTTTATTCGGGGCTCTTTGCTTTGTTTTTAGTGGAAGTTGGCCCATATGCAAATGATTTTATTCTCTAAATGTGCCTCGTTGTGGACTGCTGCTTCCCACAGGAGTGCCCTTGGTTCTCCCTTTAAAGCTCTTACTGGAGTGTTCAAGTCTCTTTCAGTTAGGAAGCAGGACATCGATGTTCTACAGAGAACTATCCTCTCTCCCTCCCCACCCTTCTAGCAATTTTTACAACACATTAAATTCACTTAGTTATAAGTAAAAGACTTTCTGAGATAACCCAGAGAAAAAGAAGTCCTGAGGAGTTTCAAAAAAACAGTAAAATTCATTTCTGAAAATTGAAAAAAATGAAACCTACTTTTCGCAGATTACTTGTAGGGGAAATGGGAAAAGACAGGGCTCCTTAGGGAAGTGGGGGACATAAATACAGAATAAGGTTAGAGGGAGGTAAAGGAGAATAACAGGATACAAGCGATCTGATGGGAAAATGAGAAGCTCCTTCATGAGGCAGGAGGGAGGTAAATACAGATGAAGGAAGGAGGTGGGTAAAATAATAGAAAGGATTTCTGAAAAAGCCACAATCATACTATTAACTATTTTACGCCCCCACCAAATAAACCCTATAATGCATGTAATTCCATATAAACATATACAGCTTTAATGAACTTTTCTCATCTGGGCTGATAATGCTCCCTCCAAGAGCCAAAGACTACCTAACAAAAAACTCAGTACCAGACATGAGAAGCCCTTTTTGGAGCTGTTGGCCAAGACTGTCCAAGAGACTCCCAAAATGTCCAGCCTATTGCTGTTGCCTTTGGTCACCCCCCAGAGGTGGATGATAAACCCTTTTTGCTGAAGACACCATGCACTTCAGGGCATAGAAACTCTTGGGCTGGAACTGACCTGAAAGACTCTTCCTTAAGAACTTGCTTTCATGGTACAAGAAGGCCATGCAAGCTTCCAAAGGAGGGAAGCAACAAACAGCCCTATCCAGCTGTGACAACTATGAACCACATCAATGACTGGCAAGGCACGACAACCCTATGGGTGCAGTAGTGGCATGTATATCTTGGTGGTAACCAACTGTTTTCCAAATGTACTCAAGAGGGATGCCATGCCCAATACTGGAAATAGCTAACTACTCAGTGCTCGTGAAGTCATGGTCATTAGAGGAGAATCTACAACCACTAATCCACCATACCATCATGAACCCTAATAACAATCTATAAGCGTCTGTCCTTATACCTACAGAAAGTACAGTCCTCATCCTGCCCCTGCCCCCCCATCAAGGAAATTTTTCTTTGCAACAGATGGAGGCCACTACAAAAAAAAATCCACAACCAATCAAAATGCAGATTGTGGAGCCCACTCCCAAAGAATATATCCATAAAATACTCCCACACCTAGGGAAATAGTACAGAAGAGGGCCAGAAAGATTGTAAGAGCCAGAGGCTCAGGGAGTTTCCAATGAAACTGTGTCTCTTAGTAACGTCAGAAGCCACACTCATAAAGTCTCAAAAACATGACTGCCCAAACCTAAGCTGAATAAAGATGACACAAATGAACAAACAAAACTGGATGAGAAAAAGCCCAGGGGCCTCAACCCGACACAAAGATCTATAGGCAACTGAGTTGAGCTCGGAGAGGGAGAGGGGGTCTTCCCCAGGGAAGAGCACACCAACTGGTTGTCCAGTACTAAATGGTCAGCTGTGAAACATGCATACAAGTAACCTTATATGGCCTGAACAGTTTATATTTAGTGAAAAAAGAGGTCATGAATTTGAAGGGTAGTGGGGAGGGGAGGCAGTGGCGCAAGCCTTTAATCCCAGCACTCAGGAGGCAGAGCCAGGCGGATCTCTGTGAGTTCGAGGCCAGCCTGGGCTACAGAGCGAGATCCAGGACAGCCAGGGCTACACAAAGAAACCCTGTCTTGAAAAATAAACAAAAAGGGGGCTAGAGAGATGGCTCAGCAGTTAAGGGGTATTTGGGAGAGTTTTAAAGGAAGAAAGGGAAGGGAAATGTGTTGCAATTAAATTATAATCTCAAAAATAAACAAACCAAAAATATCTTTAAAGAATAAGAAGCTTAATTAACAAAATACTCATTTTAGTTGTTTTTTACATAGCACACCAATCCCAAAGGCTATTGAGCAGAAAATGGTCTAAGTTAGCAAAATAGAGTAAGTTCTTCCATACACATAATTGCAAGAGAGATTAAAAATTATATACCTTCCTCCTCACTGGACGTTTTAGGACAGCCATGAGGGAGATAGGTCAATTGGACCTTACGATTTATTCCAGAAAAATGACCATACCTGAAAAATAAAATGTCAATTAGATTATAAAGTATTAAGGAACTATGGATTGACTTCCTAAAGAAAAACTAAAATATGTAGATAAAAACTAATTCTCTTCTACTGCCTTCAAAAATGGATTCTTCAAAAATACACTAGTCAAAAAAAAAAAAAAAAATCTCACAGAAGCCATGGTTCCAAGATCAAGCTGGACAAAATTCAGGCATAGGTGTTGAAGGTACACTCCAGGACCCCACCATCACTGAGGAGCTACTGCTAGATAATGGCTTCTGGGGAGGGAGAAGCATTCCTTTTTCAGAATATGGTCACGGACAGGTTTCCCACGCTCCACTGGATGTCCCATACCCTTTCACATATATAATCAGCACTAATGGAATTTAACAAAAACACAAAGTTGGGAGGGAGATGTGTTAGTGGAGAATGGGGCTAGTTGGAGAGGGAAATGGGAAGTAGATATGACAATATTTCATTGTACATACATAGGAAATTCTCAAATATAAAATAAAAATGTTTTAAAATAAAGTACAATTAAGTATAGTTAAATAAAGGATATAAGTAACAGAAATACTGATGAGTATCAATTTTTGATTGAATAATTCAAAATTTTTTAGCTAAATAGGGCTCAGTCTATGATTCAGTTAGGTATGTGATCTTCATTCTAAGTATTCAAGAAGCCTCAAGTACAATGTTTGCTTTCTTTCTCCTCACTGAAGTTAATAGTAAAACTAAAACAGCAATAATTCAATATAATAATATATTATCACATTAGACTTTCATTTCTCTTCAGTTGCACCAATAAAGAACTGAAAGAACACACTGAAAGAAATGAAAATGGTATCCTGGCTAGTTTTACTTTATGTCAACTTGACACAAGCTAGAGTCTTCCAAAACTAGGGAAACAGTTGAGAAAACGCATCCATAAGATTGGGCTGTAGGCAAGCCTGTAGGTCATGTTCTTAATTAGTGATTAATTGGGGAGGACCCAGCCCATTGTGGGTGGTGCAGCCCCTGAGCTGGTGGTCCTGGGTTCTATAAGAAATAAGGCTGAGCAAGCCAGTGAGCAGCCCTCCCACATGGTCTCTGCACTAGCTCCTGCCTCCAGGTTCCTGCCTGGTTTGAGTTCCTGGCTTGGCTTCTTTCAATGGACTGATTCAGGATCTGTAAGCCAAATAAACCCTTTCTTCCCCAAGCTTCTTTTGGTCATGGTGTTTCGTTGTAGCAGGAGTAACCCTGACTAGGACAAATGACAATCCCATAAAGCAAACAGGAGAACTGTATCGTAAGGAAGAGTGCCAAAGAGGTACTCACATCTCTAACACAGTCTTAAGTTGTTCAAGTTTTGACTTGTTTTCTTCAATTTCAGAGTCATTGTTTTGCCCCAGCTCCATAAGAAGCTGCCGTGCAATATCCAGGACTTCCTATGTATGTTAATAAAGAGTATGAATTTCTATGTTATTTCACCTTAAAAAGTTTAAATTCAACATACATGAAAGCAAAAACAACAACAACAACAAAACTTGCCTGTAACTGTTTTGGCTTCTTGAGTTTTAACTTCCTTGACTTATAGCCATCACACTTTTCAAAAAGATCAAAAAACCTTATAAAAGGATAGAAGACAGTTAGTCATGTGCAATAATTAATATCGCTGTGAAACTGGGCATGGTAGCGCACACCTCTAATCACAGCATTCAACAGGCTACACTGGGAGGGGCATGAGATCAAGGGCTACTGAAAAAACAAACATAGCAGACAAAACCCCTCACCATACAGTCAACTTAATCAAACAGACACGGCAATGGAGGTTTAGAGTCTGTGCCTGTAAGCACTGTTTCCTCTTTCACTCAACCTGAGGTTTCCTCTGCCTTTTCTCCCTGCCACAGTATCATGTTACATATTACCCAGTTGGTGTCTGGGTAATATGTAACATGATATAAAACTCCTTGGCTCAAGTGATCTCCTGCCTCTATCTCTGAAACACAGGTACATGAACTAGTGGTACCCACTACATTTGGCATCTGCTCCTCTTTTACCAATAAAACTTAACACATGCCTAACACACCTCAAACTAATACCCACTGTATGACTTTCAAAAGTTTACTCATGAAGGAAATGGCAAACAATTAAATAAAAAATATTTTCTGTTGTCAATGCATAATGTGTCAATTTTAATGACATAATGTGTCATATTTAATGGCTCAGGTTTCCATATTTTATAAGTTCCAAATCAAACACGGAACTAAGATAATGGGCACTTTCTACCAATATGCTTCTAAAATGTTGAGGTACTGATGTTTCTCATAGTACAATGCAAGAAAATAATAAACTAAGAATAAGTAGAATATATCTAGGATGATAAATGAAAGGCAGGTTAGACTGACAGTTATGGATACACCCACAATAAATTTTAGGCGCTAGCACACATAATTACTTTAAATGAGTTTGTATGTATTCAGTGGATTAAATATTTTCACGATCAAAAAGTAGTAGGTAAAAATCTGTCTGACGCATCAATCCAAAGAGCTTAACGCTAACATAACTCTTCGATTACACACAGGTAGGCAGTTCTTTTTCTTAGGACATACTTTTGATGCCTCACTTCCATCTTCATCTTCTGCTTCGGTGTTCGATCTCCATGTCGTATGACAGCTATGACACACCGAAGTTCCATCCTGAAATGACAAAAAATACCTATGATCTCAACTCGCCAGCAATAAAGTTTTCCTCAGTCTTAATTTTGAAAAACCAGGTCCTATAAGATATTAAGGAGCCACAAAGGCGTGATGTTGAGAAATACAGTATAATGAGGGGAATAAAGTAAACAGACTCTAGCCTGAATTTTATTAACTATCTGCCCTGTATTATTAGACTGTTATCAGCAGAGACACCATTAAATCAAAGCAAAATCAACTTTTATATGATGGCTGCTGAATTTATATATGTAGTGTATCTTGTCATTTAAGAAAAAATTATTTAAAATTCAACTTAGAAAAGTTTAGTGGTATGCCAGACCAAAGAGCTCTCACTTCAATTTTCAAAGCGCAAACCACTGAACAAACACATCCTTGAAAGATATTAACAGTCCAAAAATATTCTATTTTGAATAACTTTAAAAATACTGCCTTGAAACATAATTAAGTACATTTTCCTCCCAATTAGGATTTTTCAAAATATTTACCATGCTAATATAAATCTCTAAACTTGTGACTATGAAGCACTCAGGCAAATCACCTAACATTAAATGAGTGATTTTCCCGAGCAAAATGCTATCAAACACTTTGGCAATATCGATCTGATTGATTTACCTAAAGATATAACTAGACAAAGACAAAAGTGCATGATCCTATAAACCTGAGCAATACATCTAGTGGTTTTATTATGTGGTTCTGTACCTGCTCAAGCATGTTTCGGGATTTTAACACAACATTGTGAGTTTTAGTTTAGTATACCCTTATAAAAACTTATCTGTTCCCCTATCTTCACACTGAATCATATAAAACTATATAGAGTAAACTAATAATGATTCAGAAATTTATATTTTACTGTAGTAAGACAGATTAACATGGAAAACGCAAGGAATTTCTGAATGAAAAATACATAATTGAAACTTACATCGTTCCAGATGTGGTTGGTACAATGGGAATGTCTTCAGCTTCTAAGGGTATTGACCAGGGGATGTGAAACTGTGGAGCAAGCTCTCGCATGACAATATTGCTTTAAAACCAAAGAATATTATTAGAAATTAGTTAATTCAAAGACAGAGTTGGTATTTAATTATGCCATGATAGAGGACCATAAGAATTAAAGTCAAACTACCTAATAGTTATGTTACATAAAAAATTTTCCCAAATCAAGTTTTGATCATGAAACCTTAGATAGGCATGCCTAAATTGAACATGCTAACAAAATGCTACAAATTTGTGATTAACTTATATAGTTGGAAAATAAAATGAGTGTTGCTTTAATTACATTTCTAGGTAGATGTATTTCTTATCATTTATTCTCTGTCTGTTAAACACCTATTAAGCTATTTTTCTTTATGTGTATGGATTCTTTATGTCTACTGAGCACAGAACCCACAGCCTTGTGCAGAGAATATTTTTCGACTGATTCATATCTCTGACAAACTTATCGTAAATGTGATAATTTCTAACAAGTCATTACTATATTGAAAACACGTTTTAATAATTGATTTGAGAGGCTGACAGATTTCTTAGTCGGCAAAATACTTACCTTTCAATTATGAGAACCTGAGTTTGAACCACACAGTAAAAAACTACACACTCCGTTAAAAAAAAAAAGGTTGCACATCATAGTGTATTTTTGTAATCCCAGTGTTGGGAAGGCAGAGACAAGTCGACGTCCAGAATTAATAAGCCTAGTGCATTAGGAGAGTTCCAGGCCAGAGAGATCGAGAGACCCTATCTCACAGCAGACGTTACCTGAGACCACCGCCTGAGGTCGCTCTCTGGCCACCACAAGCACACGCACACACATGAACAAGAACTCACACACAAATATGGCCGTATGTGAACAGTGCACATAAACTCACTCTCCCTTTTCTCTCTCCTCTCTTTCTCACTTCTTTTTCCTGCTTTCTCTTCTCTCTCTCCTCCTCTCTCTCTCTCTTATATACACATAACTTTTCTTTTCTTCTAAGTTAGCATGTAATTCATACTAAAATTTAGCATGACACCTTGCTTTCATTTTCTCTTTGAAATGAGATATAAAAATGGTATTTCTACACATATTTTCTTTTCTATTTATTTGATAATCTTATTAGAACAGCAAGTAGTACACATGTAGAAAAAAGAAAAAATTTCCTAAATTTGAAAATTTTCTGTATTACTCTGGCATTTTATTTCATGAATGTTTATTCTATACCATTACATAGGTTAAAGACACATTCAAATACAATTACAAAGGAAAAACTGAAGAACGTTGTATCTAATAGCTCCGTGTTACATCCAAGTCCATGATGTAAAGTTGTTAGCAACACGTTACCCACCCACTAAGTTGTCCTCATAACCTAAAGCACAACTCAGAGATCTTATGAGTACTGAGTGCTACTCTAGAGTGACCTAAAAACTTCCATGGCTTAACAAATACACAAAGGTAAACAGGAGAAAGGTAAATACTTACCCAAGTATTTTTGCACAATCATCATAGTACTTCATGGAATTTTTCACAAAACTGAAGCCATTGACATCACAGACATAGGACTGTCCATTGGCACGTAACAAATCAAAGCCACAAACTGTTTGCTATTTAAAACAAGTTAGAAATTTTAATAGTTAAGAAAATTTAACTATTATGATTCAGTATTCTAGTTTTTTAAGAACATTTATATATTTTAAAATATCTAACAATATATTACATAAAGGTTTGTTATATAAAAAAAAATAAAGGTTATAATCATAACCTTGAGTACTCTGAATAGTGTGTATTCCATGTGATTATTCCCTATCATGAAGACATAGAACGATATTAGTCTCTAAAATCCTAGTACAATAAAGCAAATTATAAGAACAGATTATAGCTTATTTAGAGACTAACATTCTTCACACAAAAGGCTTCACATTACTTCACATAAGTAGTTCTTTTTATTTATAACCAGTAATATAATTAGCTTATGTTAAGAATCTGGGATAGGCCTTCTTTAAAAAGATAAAATGCATTCTTTATTAAATGCAGATTATAATACTTCCACTTACATTTTTACTATAGACTAGTAATCAGATTTAAAAAAAATGAATAGTGCCGGGAGGTGGTGGCGAACGCCTTTAATCCCAGCACTCGGGAGGCAGAGCCAGGCGGATCTCTGTGAGTTCGAGGCCAGCCTGGGCTACCAAGTGAGTCCCAGTAAAGGCACAAAGCTACACAGAGAAACCCTGTCTCGAAAAACCAAAAAAAAAAAAATTAATAATAATAATAATAATAATAATAAAATGAATAGTATAGAAGAGGGGAAAGTCAAACACAAGAAGCAAAAAGGTATTGAGGTATTAAGAAGGTATTTGTACTGTTCTCATGAACATGTTTTACTGTGTATTAGGCCAAAGGGTTTAGAGGTAAACAATAAAACAATGAAGATAGTTTTTATTCAACAGTATTTTTAATCAATTTTATAAAAGTAAAAAGTACTTATCGCCATTTAAAAAAATATGTTAGGCACTACCACTAAATACTAGTTAGTGGTGTTAGTCTATAACTTTAATTTTTGACTAAATGAATAAGGCTTATTACTTTTCTATAATAAGGAAAGAACACATTAGTAATACAGGAAAACAGTATCAGACCCACAGAAATGTCTACATACATACATGAACTCACATACACAATTATTCCCTCAGCTTACTTTTCTCTTGTTCAATAATGCTTAGTGCTCAAAAACAAACTTAGACTGCAAGGGTATGCGTAATTTGCGTAACAGCTTACCTTGAAAGCGAGGCAGACTTTCCACGCAATCAGCTTCTCCCGTGCATTGAGAATGACTGGGTACCTGACTTCCTTCCCTTCACTGTCTCGTTCGACCTTGCCATCGAGAGCTGGAGATTTTCGAGCCTCGGCATGAGCATAGTCTGGACCCACAGTGTAAACCTTTCATAAAATGGAAATATATACAGCATATATTGCTGGTTAAATATATAACTGGAAAATAAGAAATTCAAAGAAAAGTATCTATTTAAAATAGTTCAGATTCCAGATTATTAAAAGACACATCTTTCTGTTTTACATGCCACGATTTTCAATACATTCGAAAGGGTTATATATAATTACTTACACAGCATGAGGCTTTATTCTTTGTACTAAACTACTAAACTGAGCATTATGATGCTAAAATTGTCTATGTCTAATAACAATAAGATACAACTCTTAAATAGGAATAGAAAAATAGGCTACAAGATTTTTTTTAAAGGGTGGCGGGGGGATTAATCTAAACGTAGGCAAAGGAAAGGCATTTTCTACAGAGGTAATAAATAGAAAGGGCAGAGGAATAAAGCAGCACAAGGTATTCTGGGAAGGGAAAGGAATTTGACTGTAGTATGTACTGTAAGAAATGGCATTTGTTGGGGGCTAGAGAGATGGCTCAGTAGTTAAGAAACAGCATTTATCAGAAGAAAGCTTAGGAAATAGCTCATATGGCAGTCTTACAAACATGAATGTTATCTTGTGGTCAATGCGAATTTGCCAGCAAAATTTAAGGGACAGGATCAAGATCAGATTTATAAGTTTAGAAACAACAGCCTAGTCAAAGAAAGGCATGCTGGGAAAAGGTAAGCTTCACTGGTTATCAAGAGCAATGGCATTTTTATATCATAGTAGAGTCGGCACAGAACCAAACATCACTAGCATTAATCACTGCTTGGAAACTGGTAGCTACTGGAATGCTCAACCCGATACTGTATTACTCACTAGCCTTTAAAGAATCATATGTATTTAAGCTTTACCTAAACATTTTTATAAGTTTCACTAAAATATGTTGCCTTTGTAATACTGTACGTTTTATTTTAAGTATTTAAGAACACTATTCTTTAAAAGGAGTTGTTGGGCTTCCAACCGTCAGTGGTGTCCACCACACAAAACTGAATAAAGAGTCTGGACTAATAAGCGCTTAGTGTTAGAATGCTTGTCTACCTCACATGGCCTAGGTTCCATCCCTAGTACCAATCACAGTAAAAGAAAACGAAGGAGAAGCTAAACAGTTAACCTTCTCTAAAATAACTGGTAAGCTCAAGATAGAACCTGAAACTTATATGGTCTCTGTGATTCATATGGTCTTATGATACTGAACTTGTGAATTTTTGATCTGACATAAGATGATGCAACTGTGATTTACTTCCAGTGGAAATTATCTTGAATTTTGATTTCTGTCTGGTTCATTGACAAAACACTATCATACTCTCATGATGACGCTGCACAGCAGCAGTTAAACGCAGTTTGTTGCCATTTGAAAAATAATAATGTTCTTTATGCAGTGCACCATGCAGTTAAGGTATAATGTTTATGAGATTAGATTTATTAAATGTATTTTCAACTTACAGTAATTTTTTTCGTCCTTTTTTTTTCAGAAAAGATTCTCGCTATTAGATCTTCTGGCATGGAACTGGATACGGAGCCAAGGCTTACCTCAAATTCAGGATCCTCCTGTCTCACATCTGAGTGCTGGGATTATAGGATGTACTACCATACCCAGCTACCATAGTGTTTTGAAGTTAACATCGTTTATCAGGACATGACTCAATATTAGTGAAGGAGCATCTGAACTTTACCCAACCATGCCTCAATCAGCCCTATCCTAAATACAAGATTAAAATCTAATCAACCCTACCTTAACATCAGTACCATCTGTAGGCATAAACTCTTCATATATATATGATCCCGTTTTTCGCACACTGCTTTCTGGAGAATATACACTGCTTCTACTGCCAATCTAGAGAGAAAAGATGCCCATCAACATAAAAGTCAAGGTAGTGTCCTCATTTTTATAATAGATCTAAAATGTAACCTTTATGTCCTATGTACTCTAGACATTCTTAATTATTAAATAACTTTAATTCATGAAGATTTAACAATACTTATTATATATTTGGCAGTATATATTCTCTGGTGTATTATTTTACTTAAATATAACATACAGAACATAAAATATAATGAATAAATCATGTCTCGGGGGGTTGAAGAGAAAGTCTCAGTGTTTAGGGGCACTGGTTGCTCTTCCAGAGGATCCAAGCTCCCAGCACTCCCAGCAGGCAGCTAACAACCACCTAGAACTCCAGTGCCAGGGAATCTGATACCCAGTTCTGGCCTCCCTTCCACACAGATGTGGCGCGCGCGCGCACACACACACACACACACACACACACACACACACACACACACAGACACACACACACACACACACAGACACACACACAGACACACACACACACACACAGACACACACAGACACACACACAGACACACACACACACACACAGACACACACACACACACACACACAGAGTGTATTGAGTCTGTTTATTTCTGCTACAGAGCTTCTACTATGCAAACGACATTTCACCTTATACATATATGTCTAGTTGTTTGCCAAGCTTCTTGTGTAATACAGCAGTGATGCGCTAATATTTCTAAAATGTCACCCTGCCACATTGATAGTTATGTTTCTAAGAAATTGCTAGGATGGTTCATGTTCATTCATATCTGTACTTACACAGATATTGCCAAAATTTTTCAGAAACTACATTATCTGAGTCTCACCAACAATATATAAGGAAGTTCTAGCTGGTCTAAATTTCCTAGTCTGATCTATACTTGGTATTTTCACTCTTCAATATCTGCCACTATAATGGATGTTTAGATGGCATTTTGTTTTCGTCTTAAGATTTATTTTTACTTTATATGTATTAGTGTTTCGCCTGCATGTATCTAAGTGTACCAAATGCATGCAGTGCTTATGGAGGCCAGAAGAGGGCATCAAATCCCCTGGAACTGAGGTCACAGATGGTTGTGAGCTGCCCATGAGTCCTCTGCAAAAAGAGCAAGTGCTCATAACTACTGACCCATCTTTCTAGCCCCTCACTTAACATACGAATCCATGACTATATATGAGTGTATCTTTAATTTTGATACATTTCTAAATTATATAACTAAGAGACTTCATTCCTGCTAATACATTTTGGATTAGGCATATTTCCCAACTACCCAATTTAAAAGAAAATCCTCATTACTCCAATAGGTAACATGATCATCATTATACTTCAGAACTAACTTGCATTGATTTTACTATGGGAACAATCAAGGATACACTTACACGTGTAAAAATTACCAGCATTACTTTTTGTATAAACTGGCATTCTTTTCCCCAACATGATTTTTCCAACAAAGGTTTTATCTTTAACTCAGTTTCTAGTCTGAGAGAAATGCAAGTGGGAGACTGAGGAAACATCGGGTAACTTTCTCTGAATTCTGACGGCAGGAATTTTGTTCACAACATTATGCAACTATATTGTCTGTGGTGGCTGCATGGGAAATGTCCCCCACAGACTCGGGTATTTGGACACCTGCTGCCCATTGGTGTTGCTGTTTGGGAGGATTAAGTGGTGCAGTCTTGCTGGAAGGACTGGAGGACTGGAGGACCTGAGGACCGGAGGACTGGAGGACACGCCTCCCTGGGGGTGGGCTTTGAGAGGAAACAGCTTTCACAGCCATTTCCAGCTCGCTCTCTCAGTTCTCTGCTCCTGCCACTACGATACCTGCAGCTTGCAGTTAAGCTTCCCCTGCCATGAGGGACTCTGATCTCTCTGGAACCGCAAGTTCAAATCCCCTCTCCCTTCCTTCTATAAGCTGCTTCTCCTCATGGTATTTTATCACAGTAACAGAAAAGTAACAGTATACTTTCTAACAACATTATCTCAGTCTTATGAATTTTCCTCTAGATATGACAGTGCAATATTTGACCTTAGTTTATTCAGCGCTTGATGACTTTTTAAAAAAGTTCTAATGAAGTATATAGAAGAGCGAATACTACTAGCACAAAGGTTACAAAGGCTCACCTTTCTGAAAAGCCTCTGGCTTCCACCACCGGCAGATGTTGGATAATAAATGTAAACGTTGTGGTCTTCTGCACTGACTGGCTTTTCTACAAACGGCTTTTGGAAAACTTCCCCATTGACTTCTACATGGTCTTCTCCTTCAATCAGATTGCACTCTATAAACAAATCATCAGAGCAAGAAAAGTCACGAACTGTTCCATCACTTAGTTAACATCTTCACAAGAGCAAGAGTAAAATTGACTTTTCAAGCTTCTAGTAAAACTATGCTAAGCCTCAGCAGACACAATCATGAAGCTGAGGAGGCGGCCCCACCGCCACAGCAGCAGCAACATAACAGCCTGGCTATTATGCAGGGCCCTGGGTTCAACCCTCAGAACCTCAGGGAAAAAAGCCTATCCTGAGACAAGAACTACAGGTAACTAATGACTAGGGAGAGAGGAAGAATGCGTCTTCCCAAGAATGAGTTTCCTAAATGATTATCCAGTGCCAAATGGTCATCCCTCAAATCATATGTGCACAGTTATACACAGGAAAACCATGCAGCTAACTCCTATACTACTAGTTAGCCAGTTAGCTCATGGTGTTTCCTTTGGTTCTGTTTTCAGAGACACAGTCTCACAGTCGGAAGCCCAGCCTGGCCCAGAACTAAATACGTGCTGACTCTGACCTTGAGTTCCCTATCGACCTGCTTCAACTTTCTGAGTCCTGGTACTACAGGCGAGCACCCCCACAACAGCCCACAATGTTACATGTTAATCAGATACAGTGCTCATTTGTTTAATTCATTAAGAAAAACTATTAGATAGGCTACTATGAATTCTTAAGTTCTTTCTACTTATTGCAGGAAAGTGACAAACAGTTCGTCAAGAACCAAAAGGAAGTCTGTTGAGTTCTCTGACCTTTCGGGTTATTTGGATCACGGTTCAGAATGGCATACCGAGGAAGTAAGATGCCTTCAGCTTGAAGAATGCTATAAACGTCTCTTCTAAAGAAACAGAAAAACATCCTTATTGTTTGGCTCTCTATTTCACAATTTATTGTCTTCCCACACAAGTAAATTATTACTCTTTACTACCATAAGAGGTACAAATATCAACTTCTCTGTTTTTCTAAATATTTCAAATATCAGTGTTCCTAATAAAATAGTCAAAGTGCACACAAAATAACTTTTGTAGCATATCAAAGGACTATACTTTAAAATAAGACTGTACATACATGAAGAGAAACAGTCAAGTAAGACTAACATATCACAAGGACAGAATACAGCCTAATTACTAAAAACCTTAACTTATAATAATATTTAATGCTATAGGAAAATATTCACAGTATGCTAGGAGAAAGGTGATTCTATTTTCATACATAATTAGTATATATGTATTTCCTCATAAGTAATATAAGTAATCTCATGTTATAACACAAAAAAAGTAGAATGATAATGACACAGAATTATATGTAACTACCAAAGCAAAACACCAATTAAATGAAGCAGACAAATTTATACGCTTTCGTCATTTCAACTAGAAGTCTATGCTCAATGAATTCTAAGACATACAGTAAAGAATTTTCCTAATGTGTACACTTTACCATGAAAATCATCAATTACAATGAATGAATTCTAATGCAATCATCAGTCATATGACAGGAAACTGTAATCATGATGGGTTTAGTAGGCTTTAGAAATCAAGCAAATGTCCTCCAATTCCCTGTCCCACTACTTGGGAGACTACCCGTGACTTCGTGTAAGTGAACAGATTTCCTCAATTCTCAGGGTTCCTCCTCTGTAAAGTTTGCTAATAATTAATTATTTCTGAGTATTATAAGGATGCAATGAACTAATGTATGTGAAAACATCTGATGCTAGGTCAGCATACACTAATTACTAAGTAAGTATTGATTTCTTTTTCCCTTAATTCAGCCAACTTCACCACTCACCTATCTTGTATGAGATACTGCATATTCAAGTCATTGATTACAAATGGATTCCTGAGTTTTTCATAGGCAACTGCTTTGTCCAGGGGAAATCCTAAGAACACATATTTTTATCATATTCTTTACAATTTCAAGAAAAGCTGACATCTATAAATTTATCAACTTGAATTATGTCACCTCCCCTAAAAAAATAATTTCATTATGTATATAACTGTCTTCTATAAAAGATATAAAATAAGTTATAAATAAGATATAATAATTTTCATTTAACTTTTACTATTAAAGTAACATTTCCTTAGTTATTATCATTGATAATGGCACACCAAGTCACTGGCTATGACATGTTATCCTGTATCTGACTATTTAAGGACACCTGATAGAAGGTAAGATTCATATATAAAGGGAAATCTATGAACAAATAACATTTCATATCACTTGATTTTTTTAAAAATATCCTCAATATACAACTCCCTTTTATTTGATAGTTTGATGTATATAAATATGAACTAGCTGACCATACCTTTAAAAATAGAAGCAAAAGCAGAAATGGGCTTATACATAATAAAATGCACAAAAAAAAAAAAACATGAATAGAAACATGCGGCTGCTGGGTCACCATTAGGATACAGAAATTAATGCCCTAAAATTTCCAGACTAGTAATGATAAATAAAAATGGAAATGAGTCAAATGTAGATACGGTTAGAACAGACTTGAAAAACCATAAAGAATTTCAGAGATCACGTTTCACTCTCTATATTGTCACTGAAATTCCCCATGTGTCACACACAGCAGATGAGAACATAAACCAGCACTCAAGCCTTGCCTCTGTCTAGCCATGTAAAGCTTGAACAAATTTATCTCTCAAGTCCAGCTGCAAATGTGCATGACACCCAACTAGCCAATAGGATTCTTGTGGAATTAAAACATTTTTAATGTATAAAGACACTTAGAAGACTTTGTATAATGTTCCAAAGAATGATACTTTTTATTATTCTTATGTGACAATTCTTTAGTAAGTATCTAACTTATCTATGGAGGATAAAAATCAGTCAGCATGACATTGTATGATTTAACTATGAACATTAACTGCATGTGAGGACATTGCATTTTTCCTGCACTACAGGAAATTTTAGAAAGGTTAAGTATTAAAAGGTACTAAAATTCAAATCACAAAGCTATGTTCCATTAAAGAAAACTTATTCCTAAATTACCCTTAGATTTTTAATAATGCATTAAGCAGCAGCTGGACTCAGATTACAAACCTTCACAGCTCTATAATGTATCAGAACTCTGCATGTGTAAATGTTCCCGTGTCATGATTTCAAACTTCCCACCAGAATTTAGCAAGTGGAAAACACCTGCCAGCAGTTCTCTGCTTTGGTTTGCGTTAACGAGAAAATTCTCTCATAGCAACGGATAACACAGAGAATATGTCTGAGACATGGCAGGGAGCTTTTAGGAGCTAATAGCTTTCACAGAAAGAACCATATGATGGCAAGAGAAGAACATGCTCACAGGCAGGAAATTTAAACTTTCCTCAAAGAAAAAGCCTCAGCCAAGCGAGATCAGAGCTGGGCTTACTCAAAATGAACAACAACTTCCATTATCAGTATACAAAAAAAAAACAAAACAAAAAAAACCAAAAACCTAACAGAGCTCAAAGCTATTTTCTAGGTAACAAATAATGATTAATATAGGAACAAACTCTAAAACTTACATACTTATTAATGGGAAAAATCACGTAATTCACAAAATGGAAAAAAATTTCAGAAATAGATTTAGCAATAATTTTGATTATTGGATTTTATTATAATGTAATACTTAAACTTAACTGATACTGCCATTCAATTAAAAATGGTAAGGAAGAGCTAAAATTTTAACTGAAAGTTCTTAACAAATAAGGTATGCTTATTTATATAAAGAACAACAGGTCGCTTTCTATATGGTAGAAATATAGGATTTAAAACATCTAACAGTTCAAGAGTTTATCCATGATGTGTGAATGAGTTGATCACAACCTTATTTTAATAATGAAGACTAGGAGTCATCCAAATGTTCGGTTATTAGTTAACTATGTTATACATTTACACTATACAAACCATAAAAAAGGGGGAATGGAAAAATTTGATAAGATCTAAGAAAAGCTAAATGTAAAGTTAAATATAACTATGACACAAATTTTTAAAAAATACATGCAGAAGAAAAAGATCAGAAAGAAATATATCTCAATGTTAATTTCCCTTATCTGTGAGCTAGCTTCACTCTGTTTTATCCAATATTCTACAACTAATATGTATTATTTTTACAATCCGAGAGGATAAAAGCCCCCGTCCACCATTTATTACCTTTAGAATGGAAAGAAATAAGACAATCACATAAAGGCCAGTTTTCCACGGGTTCGTTCAAAATTACTTCCTCTTCAAAAACTACTACTGTGATGTATTTAAATAAGGAGATCCGTTCCAAAATTTCCTTCATAGGTTTGGATTTGGATTTCTTTGCCATGGAACATATTCCAACCACAATCTGTCTTTCTGGTGGCTAAAACAGAAACAAAACAAAATGATAGGATGACTTAAGAGGCATTCTAAAATACTGCTATCTTAATTTCCTCTCAGAAGTAGATGAGCCATAAGAAGCAATAAGACTGACATATTCACCATTGAAGTCATTAAAATCCTATCAGTTATAATACTTTCCAATTAAAACATTTTTTTTACAAAGATTTGAAAAGAACTTTAAAAAAAAAAACACTTTCAGCACATTGCTACTGTTTCCAATTGTTTAAAGTATGAATAAACATCCCTTCTTCAACTACTTCTAGCATTTATCTAACGATCTTCAGGCAGAAAAGGGCAAATGAGAGTGAAAAATCCATCTACTCCAACTAAAAAGTCCAGGAAGAGTCAGATAAAGAATTTGGCTATCTAAAATCAAATGCATTTCCAAGTACAGAGCTAGACAGCATTGAGTCTCCTTATAGACTGAGCTGGGACATTAGCTGGTCAGACAGCTTTCTGAATGGCTCACTGATAAAAAAGAAGATGCCAACGACCTTTGACACTCCCTCCGGTATTCAGACGTGGCACTCCCACCTAACGGTTTTGTTATTCTTTGTAATTTTTTTTTTTTTTTTTTTTTTACCAAATTAACGTTCAATCTTGAATATGCACATCATATAAACAGTAACATATCGGGTATTTCACGTGCTCACAAAATTCCTTAACATTCATTCCTGATTCTTTGCACTGCATCTTGCTTTTTCCGTTCAGGAGCTTTATATGGTCTATTAATCATATAAAGTTGTATCTCGTTCTTCTCTCTTTCATGACTTTATGTATTTCATATATCACTATATAAAGCGGCTCAAAAGTGGTTCACTAAACTTCCTCTTTAATGTAGCAATAAAAATTTGGGGGTTAAATTGTTCCCTTTTTCATCTAGAAAAAGTAATTCTACATTGCCTCTTCTAACATGAAAATTGGAGTTCAAGTGAGTATTAGGTTTGATTATAAACCAATCAGATTATAAACAATAACTGTCTTGGGGTCTACTATCTCCACTTCCCCTCATCATCCATCTTAGGCTTCCCTATTCATTTTATTCCTCATCACAATTTTAAAAATGGCTCATTATATATAAAATCTTCCTAAAGGAGATTTCACAGGTCACATCTACTAGTTATTTCTCACTGCTATGACAAAGTAAGTGACAGAAACCATGAAGGGAAGGTTTATTTAGTCACGGTTCCTGAAGGTTCAGCCCACAGTGGCTTAGGCAGAACATCACTGCAACAGAAATGGGAGGCAGTAAGAGTGTGCAAGAGTGTGCCTCCTGACTAGCCCTCCAAGGCATACATACCCCCAGTGACTTCTCTTCTGGCACAGAGCCTAAGTAAGTGTCCAATCGCTCCTGTAGTCTGATCTTACCACTTTTACCAAGTGTGACAGGCTTTTCTTTTAAAATAAGATTCTATTTTTAATTTGAAATTTAAGAAAATCAACACATGTGTCTGCATTTTAAATCAGTTCCCCAAATAAAATAATCTCTGCCTGTGAAGAACAAGGAAGAAAATGAGTCTAACAGATGTGCTCCACTTCTAAGATGCAATGTGGACACGACATGCAGATGCATTAGTTTATCACACACATAATAAGCAGGCCTTTGAGACAGTCTTATTGAACTTCATAAACCAAGTTAAGGAGTTTCTTGATATCTTATAACAACACTGAACTGTCGTTAAACTACTTCAGGATCTTATCTCCAGCTACATGTATTACACTTTTTAAATGCCTGTCTACTCCCTATCACTTATACTTTTTCAATTAAAGACTTTTTCACAAATTTGCACATTAAAAAGTAGTCTTCGTCCTGTGCTCATTGCATGAGTCGGCTGTTTGAAACCTGGGGCCTATGCAGGGTCGCTTGGCTCGGCCTGGGAGGAGGGGACTGGACCTACCTGGACTGAGTCCACCAGGTTGATCTCAGTCTGTGGGGAAGGCTTTGCCCTGGAGGAGATTGGAATGGGGGACGGGCTGGGGGGAAAGGTGAGGGGGGCGGAAGGGGGGAGAACAAGGGAATCTGTGCCTGTATGTAGAACTTAATTGTATTGCAAAATAAAAATTTAAAAAAAAAAAAAAAGTAGTCTTCATTTAAAACCATAGTATTCATTTACACTGACAGTAATTAATGAAAGTTCTGTTCTGTACTGGTTTATCACAAAAGAGACAACTCACAGACTCATCCTCTTCCTCCTCCTCTTCATCTGCATGGTGGAAGAAACGACGATAATTTCCAGAGTTTATCTCTGCATCTTCAGGCCCAACAAAGAATCTGGGGGCTTCACTCATTTTTATTTCATTTGATATATGACAAATTTCAAGAATCTACATTAAAACTTCTTCAAATAAATAGTGCTGGAAGAAAACATTCTCGCCGTGCTAGCTGACACACAGGTCTGCTGCAGTGTTGTTATACAATCACGTGAAATGTGCTGCTGACATTTAGTTGGCAAATGCTCCTTTGTTCTCAGATATCATGGCTTCATTGTTGATCTCCAAGTTGCTGCTGCAGTTTAAACACAAAGACAACGAGGCTACTGCTTCCCTGAGCTGAAACAGCAATCCTTTTACCTAAAATGCAATGCAAACAATTAATTTGAAGAGTGTACTTTAAAAACACATAAAACAATTTTAAATACTAGAAAATCAGAACCAATAACCTGATAAAGGCCACCAAAATGAAAATAGATTTTCCTTTATAAAATTAAGTAATGAAGATTATATTCTAGTAAAATACATCAGCGCAAGTGGATGAGATAACAAAACATAACAGAAAGATTACACTCAATTCAAATCTAAAGAGTACCTGACAAATAATGGACCTGAAAAAATATAAATTAATGAAAACTATAAAACAAAAGTTTGTTAAAAGTCAAAATCCTCCATGCAGAAGTATCTAAAAGGAGTAGACAAGGACAGAGAAAACATAATGTAAGTCTGCTAATAACTGAAAATTGAGCATCGATCTGAGACGGCATTAAATCAACTGTAAAAGTTCAGTTAAAAAGAGGTTTTTTTTTTTTAAGTGAACGTAACTATTCTGCATTAATTAGTAGAGTGAAAACAAGACTTTATTCAATAGAAGCTCTCAAACCGATAGTTTTAAACTATTTAGCGAAAATAACACAATTGATACAGCCTCCTAATATAATGTGCTCATCAAGATTCTGCATATGATTCAATGACACTCCCAATAAAAACCTTCCATGAAAATCCACTAATTAACTACCATATGCTAATAATATAATCTCAAACTGTCCCTTACGAAGCTGTTTATATGTATTTGAACACTGGTGATATTAAAATTAGTTATCTGCCAAGATGAAATCGTGTATCAATATTCCATTTGATGACTGGATTTTAAAAAAAAGCCCTGCTTAATCAAGTAATGTTTAAAAAATATTGATTAATGTGCTGGACAGATTTACAAAGCACAACTCAAAATTCTTATTTCCAGAGGTCTGATTCCAGTTTCACTGATGGCTTTCTGTGAAATATTACGATCAGTTTACTTTTATTCACTAAGTCTTGACTTTACGAAATTGTTACAAAAGTTAAAATCATTTGGGACTAAACTCAAAGAATAATTTATTTATTAAAAAAGATTTTGTTTTTATTCTTTATGTACTTTTTAATATTAAAAAGCATTTGATAGTAAGGAAAAAACCCATAAGCTTCTATAACTTCACAGCTATAGATAATGTCAGCTCAGCTTGGTTACTTAGCATACATCCTTGGGGGCTCTGGGGGCTTTGTATCTTGTTTCCACTGAACCTCTCCAAATATTTTAGTAGCAGAAAGGGTATGTGCTTGGAGTCAACTATACCAACCTGCTACTAAACAACTAACAACTTATGCTAGCGTCTTTGAATCTCAGTTTCCCTCTCTCTTTCTCTCTCCCTCCCCGTGTGTGTGTGTGTGTGTGTGTGTGTGTGTGTGTGTGAGAGAGAGAGAGGGGGGGGGGGGGAGAAATGCCAACAGCCTATAACTGTGAAGGCTGATGTAGCACAGTGCTTCACGCATACTGAATACTTAATAAACCAACACGTCTATGTGAAGTGCTATAAATTAAGCTTCCTACTAACATAACATGGAAATCTCAGAGTATTGCTAGCTATTTGTTGAATTGGACATATTTATTAAATAAATACTATTCACTTCTCATAGACACACTTCACTAAACACAAACAACTGTATCTCTAATTTAAGTATTGTAACAAAAACGATAAAAAAAAACAACCTCATTTTAGAGGCAGTGCTGTTTTTGTTGTTGTTTGTTTTTAATTTAAATATTCCTTGTGAAATGAGAACACATGAACATAAAATTTTGAAAAACTCAGTCAAGAATCCAATGACCAGTCACAGAAACATGATTGCTATTGTTGGCTGCAAAATTACTGATTTGTGGGTCTAGAGAGATGGCTCAGTAGTAAGAGCACTGTGTATTCTACCACAGGTCCTGAGTTCAATTCCAAACACCCACATGGCAGATCACAACTATAGTCCCATGGAATCCAATGCCCTCTTCTTGTGTGCAGATATACATGCAGATAAACCATACACATGAAACACATATGTAAATTTAAAAAAAAAAATACTGGTTTCTACTTCCTACTAGTCTTTTTAATGAACAGTCCGCATTGGGAGCAGAAATCATCCCGAGGATAGGGTGAGAAGGTGTGTAGCATCTTTCTTCTTCCCCCCAACAATATAAATTAGTAAGTGATCTGCCTCCCCCACCTACAACACACACACCACTTACGGAATTGAGCTGCGTCTTTTGAATGCTGCCTAGAGGACAAGAGTACATGTCCTCCGAACAACAGTAAGCTTATACCCAAATCTGAGTCTTATGCGTTCACCGGAGAAAGACAGTAAAAGAAGCGACAATGAAGCATGTGCTAGGACGTCTTCTCCAAACACATGACATCTGACCAAAGCCGGGGGTGATATGCTGAGATCATTTTAGTCAAGAAACATGGAATATTGAAGCAGGAGTACACTTGGTGCATTTCCTGAGTCCAAAGAACAGTCAAGGAGGTCAGAGTAGGACAGGAAAACAAAGGAAATATGGAGAAAATAATGTTAGAGATGTAACTAAGGTGCGTTCAGAGGACTGGGGGGTAACAATCACTTTCTGAACTGCACCTGAAAAAACAGGTGACGAAGAATAGGCAGGCAGGTTAGACCGTAAAGAATTGTGTTATAATGGTGGGCAGAGCAATTAGCCCTCAAAAGAATATAATAAGGCTGGGTAATGCTTCCATTTATTTTCCTGTAATTCTATTTCAATATATGAGAGAGATTATTAAAAAGCTGAACCAATCAATGCTTAAAAATAAGAACTTAGGAGTCAAAATATCTAAGCTGGATTCTTGTCCTTTATAATTAATTGTATTTGATCTCCTGGGTCCTCAATTTCTATGTAAGTAAACTGTACTTGTCATAGCCCATGTAAGGGTTAAATATACATACATACATTAAAGGTATCCATACCCCAAATTTGGGGCAAACTCCACACCACTGAGAATGTTTGAGTAGGACTTGGGTATTTCTTAAGGTTTCCCAAGCAGTTCCAACAAGCAATCAAGTTTAGTCATGTACTACCTTCCCCCCCCCAAAAAAAAAAATGAAGGGGAAAAGAGTAAAATAATAAAAGCATAAGGAAGCAAAACACATGTTCAACACTTTCATGACTATGAAATTTGTTATAAGAAATCAGATTATCTTCTATAATAAAAGGATCTAAAACTGATAAAGTATAGAATCTCTGTCCTCCTGGTGCTTGGCTTATCTCAATATAAATATTTCTCCACAAAATTTCCCAATATTCAAGATTTATTCCCTTTATCATTCATTCGGCCTAAGTGACCTACAGTCTTATTATTTAATAATCTCAGCTATATACAGCTCTGCAAATATAAACCTCAAGGTGAAATTTTACTGAATGTTTTTATGTGCTAAAGATTAGTTTTTTTAATGCAGAGCTTCCTAACATGTTGCTCAACCATGAATGTAAAATTAGGCATGTTCAAAAATTGTCTGAGCCATTCAGATGGCTGCGAGCCCTACTCAGATAACTTGAGCAGCACTAAGTTCGGTTTTCCCTATGATACAGCAAAGAGACTCATTTTCAATGTATGCCTTAACATGGGAAAAGTTAGGAAGCAATTACTGCTTTGTGAATAAACGCTCTCAAATCATCTTTGATTATGGATAATTTTCCCCATCTTATAAATATTTAAAGTACATAGATAAATGTTTATCATTTCAATAATACTGAACATGAGGCCTAAGTATTCCAATAATTTAAACTATATTAAATCAATCAATCAATGATCACATAATCAATCAAAAAATCTGCAAAAGCCTGGTCTGTTTAAACCTAAGGTCACTAATACAAGCCAAAAAAAAAATTCATAGTTCTTTACCACATTATTGCAGATGTTTAATAAGTACTCAAAAATATTGAATAAGTTTTTTCCCTCTCAAGTGGTATACAGTCTCCCACAAAATTGAATTTCATGAGAATCTGAGATCTAGAGCATTCTCAATGCTTATTTCACTTGAAATCTACAACTTGCACTGACTGTGTTCATAGCATCACACAATCAATACTCAACAATTTGATCAATGTTCATTCATGAATTTCCAAAGTGACAATAACTGCCTAGTCTGAAAGATCTATGAATTATTCAAATATTAGAATTGAATCTTTCTTTAGTTTTAAGATTCCTTTTGTAGCAATGGTCCCCAAATGGACTGGTTACACCATAATAATAAACACATTACTGGCCTATCACAGAAGTTTTGAGCAGGAATTCTTAAAGAGAGAAATTGTATTTTAACAAACAGACAAGCAGCTACGTTTGAGATGAGTGCAAAGAATTAAAATGACTTAACACTGGCTTCCAAATTTGAAATGTGTTCCATTTACTAGTTCCCACACATGCCAAGCAGCAACTGGAAAACTTGAACATATATCAGAACCACTTGGTGGACTCAGATCTCAACCAGGAAAGTTTAGGGCTGAGCCCAGGATTCTGCCCTCCTAAAACTCCAAGGTGATGCTGACATTGCATGGAGTCTCACTTTGAGAACTGCTCCACTCTAGCAAAATAAACTTCAACTCCCCCCCCACACACACACACACACTGGCTCAGCTCTCTTTATGTTTTGCCCAGCTCTAGCCACCAGATAAAATGGGGTTATAAATCCCATAATTTTGAAGATTACATGAGAATGCACATGCCACAACGATTAGCATACGTTAAGGACTCAGTAAACATCAGCTGTTTCTGTAAGTGGCTAACTATGGTTGTAAAGAAGTTGTTTCTGACTTTATTTTAACTGGCAAAAAAAAAAAAAAATCTAAACTCAGCTAAGTTTAGAGTGTAGCTTCTGGCAGAGGATGCTGGCCAGCTCTGATCCTCTCCTGCTGCTGCTTGTGGCGCCCTTGTTACAGCACTTCAGTCTTACTGCGCTGCTCCTGACTAGACTATCTACTGCCCTGGATAAACAGTTCATTGATACTGGGTAGAGCTACATCCTTTAAAATAACACCCCGGATAAATCATCAGTCCTGAACAGTATTTAGAGCTCCCTTAAAAAGATCTTTCAAGCTATCATTCCCATAGAGTCCACTAAAATCCAGCCACCAAGGAGTAAATTTCCACTAAAAAAAGATAATGAAAAAAAAAAAAAAAAAAACCTAAGGAAACTAGAACTCCAATAACGGTTGTTGAACCAGAACACAAAAACATAACCGGTTTTCCTGAGATCCACTTAACATTTTTCAGGGGAAACATTGTTATAAATAGTAGCTAATAACAGCACACTAAGAAGAAGCTACATAAAAAATTCAAAAATTCAATGTTGGCTTCTTCAGGCTAGCAAAGGCAAGCTAGAATAGTTTTTTTTTTTTTTTTTTTTTTTTTTTGGTTTTTCGAGACAGGGTTTCTCTGTGTAGCTTTGCGCCTTTCCTGGAACTCGCTTTGGAGACCAGGCTGGCCTCGAACTCACAGAGATCCGCCTGGCTCTGCCTCCCGAGTGCTGGGATTAAAGGCGTGCGCCACCACCGCCCGGCTAGAATAGTTTTTTGATTATACAAACCAAGCCTGTTCCAAGTTCCATACAGCTCTGGCACTGATTCCCCTCCCTCTTCAAAAGGTATACAGCTTGTTTTGCTTAGTCAGCTCTTCTGTTGGGAATTCACCTTTCTGCTGAGTCAGCTTTTTGGTCTGGAAGTTCCTATTCTCCTTGAAATAAACAACTGGAAGACTTCAAAGAATGTTTTCCAGACAATTCTCATGCATTGTCTACCAACCCCACACATATAGCTTAACCTTTCCCCACCCTTCAAGTTCCATAAAGACCTCTTTCCAATGATCTGTTTCTATGAGAGCTCAAGTGTTTATTTATTTTTAATTAGCAAACATTTCAAATTTTTGGAAAGACTGCACCAACTGCTTATATGTCTAGCATTAGAGTCAACATTTTATTAATTGCTCAATTTAATAACCTCATAATGTTCAGTTTAATACCCCTAATCTACAAATCACATTGATCCAACACTTAAATAGCAAGCTTTGATTGTACAATTATGACCCTTCATCAGCTTCAGCACTTGTATTTTTTAGTAGTCTATACTGCAAGAAAGAATATTTGAGGTTCTGAAATATTTAATTCCACATCACACACAGAAGTTGCACAGAGATCATGGCTGTCATTTGTCAGACACAAAAAAAGCACACTATGTGCTTTCTTAAATGGACAAATATAACTTTTAGCCACTGAAATTGTTAGTGAAGAAATCGTAATAACGAGAATAACGGCAGGACAATAGAATGCAGATGTCGGATTCAGACCTACTTTCTAGTAAAGCTTCAAAGGTTTACTCGTAGCAAAATGTTACTAGGGTAAGTTACATGACCTCACTAACTTTCCATTTTCCAGCTGAAAAAAAGGAATAATCTAACAACCTTCACGGAACTCTTGAAAGACTGGATGAAAATACATGTGCAAAGCATTTGGCTGCTACGCATTAAATAGTAGCTATCATCATGTTATCGTTCTAAAACCACATATTTCCGTTTTTTTAAAACTGTAATAGCGAAACAAAACCCTGTCCCAGGGTAGGCTAGGTCGCTAATGCTGGAGTCAGCCATGCTTCCTACTTCTACAGCTAAGACTTCTAGGACGCTGAAACAAGACAACCATTACCACAAAACTCCAAGAACGGTAACTCTCAGGAAGTTGCCCAGAACCTCGAGGATGATATCCAAAGGTCATTACCTACATGGGAAGACGCAAGGCCGTCTAATCTATAAGGTGCGGGTGCGGCATTGACCTGCAACCCCGTGTCTCACCCTGCGAAGCTGCGGGCTCACAGGGCTTTTGTTCTTTGAAAGTGGGTGTGGAAAGCAAAGGCAGGCAGAGTGATGGAGACTAAGGAATCACACAGCCACCTCTCCCCACAGCAGAATCCAAGCAACGCTGCACACACACACCTCTGTTAGAAGTTAGGCAGCTCCCTTCTAGCTGAACTGCCATTTCTGGCTTTTTCAAACCCAAGAAATGGAAAGGGGGAAGCGAGGCGGGAAGTGCAAGAGAAGTCAAGCCTGAAAAGGACCCCGGAGCTGTACTGTCACTCCTCCCAGCCCACGTTGTCACTCGCCACGGTCCGTGTCCCTTGCAAGAGCACGTGTCTAGGGTCCGCAGAGCGGAGTAGAGACAAAGCAAACACCTAGAGGCGGCGGTGAGCCTCCGGCCATCGGGTCCGGCTCCGGTTCTCCACCGAGCTCCGGGTCCTCACCTGCCTCGGCGGCGGTCATCCAGCGCTCTGTGGGAGATGCTTGAGCCCATCCAGGCTTCGGTGCCTCCCCTTTAATCGCGGGGGGCAAGGGTGAGGTGTTCGGGCAGAGGCGGCTCACGGAGGCGTGGACCTGACTCTTCCCTCTTCGGCAACAGCGGAACGGCGGGCACGGCTACACCTCGGGAGTCTCCGACACGCCTCTTCCCCGGCCTGCCCTCCACCGGCCTCACACGGAAACTGCACCGGCCGGGACAGTTTCCGCCGGGCCAACGATCCGCCTGAGCTTTCCTGTTCCACAGCTCACTCCCCCCCCCCCCCCCCCGTCCCCCCCAACCCAAACACCGACCCGGCTAGTTCCGCTTCCGGCAGCACCAGATAAGTCGCGAGAGGAGAGTTAAAACCTGCCGTTTGCATTTAGGACCACTTCGGTGAGTGGTCGTTCTAGTGTGCTCTGTCGTACTTTTTTTTATTTTTATTTTTTTATTATTTTTTTAAGTGAGGCGTAACCTGATAATAACTTTAAAACGGCCCCGGTGGACTGCTCTGAGAAAGGGTTGGAGGAGGTGGTGGAGGTTTCGCGCAGGCGCCGTTGGGGCGGGAGGGCCTTGAGCTTTTGCAGCCGATCGGAAGCTGGCTGCAAAGAGGCGAGGACTGCTGGGCTCAGGGAGTTGGCGACTGTGTGTGATTGAGTTGTCAACAGTCATTTTCTTGCTTATGCAAGGATTAGCTGGACCTTGCCCTCCGGAGTCGGTTAACAAGCTGCGAAATGCTTGCGGAGCGCTCCCTCGCCGGCGGCTGCGAATGCTTGACTGCATTCAAAACAGCACTCTTGGTCGCTTGGCTGTCGCCGGAGAAGTCTCCCCCTGGATCGTAGTCACCATTCAGTGTGAAAACCTACACCGAAGTAAAGAAATGAGCCCAAGGGGGGCGAGGGGGTCTTTTAGCACGTAGCTTTAAAGGAAAAAGGCACTTTTAAAGTCTCACTGAATTCTCCTTTCGTGGACATTTCGAACCTCGGTTGAGAATTTTCAAAACGGACATGAATTTGTCCTGTGCGGCAGATGAAGTAAAGGGATTTCTTGTTAAACAAATGTATACGCTTAAGTGAGACAGATTACAGAATGGTCTGGAGTATTGCCTCTTCAGTCTTCTCCCAGCCTTGTCCCAGTTAATATATAAACTGTCCTGGTTCAGTTTTCAGAGATTAAACTAGAAAAAAATTCAAAAGTCAGAATTTTAATCCCGAATTACTATGTTTATTAAAATATTACACGTTTTATGTTTTTAAGTTGGAATACAAACCTCCTGTAACCTTTCATTGCTCTTAACAGTAGCTTCGTGGTTAGGTATGATAGGGGGAAACAAATCCTTATTTAAAGGGATATTTAATCGCTTTAATTTTATTAGATACACAAAGTAAAATTATTGAAGAAGTTAAGCAATAAGTATCAGTAAAAATATTTGTTTTATTTAACGTATACAAGAAACATAGTGTGAACAAACTTAACCAGATAGCCTGATGATCTTGGAAACAGTGAGTTATGATGAGCCATCTTCAATATCTTTTCTAATTCCTAAATTCTTGAAAACATAAGAATTATTTTTAAAGTCCTAAAATATTCTTTACATGTGTGATTTTTTTTTTCCATTTTATGCAGTTACTGTTTTTCCTTTTCATCTATCTCAATCTTCAAAGCCAGCCAGCAGTTGATGGACTACATTGAATAGTAATGTAAGTCATTATAAAGTATATACAACTAGGAGGCTGAGGCAGGAGGATCATCATGAGTTTGAAGCCAGCCAGGTCTACTTAGTGAATTCAAGGACGGCACTGGCTGCAGATACCCTAAAAAAAAAAAAAAAAAAAAAAAAAAAAAACCAGCAACAAAAAGCAACAAAGCAAGTAATACCTCTTGCTAGGTCTTCTGAACTTTACTATTAACAGTAAAACATAGATATTGCTCTAAAATATTAATTACATTAATAAAAAATTTAAAAATCTCTTTTGATAGAATAGTTTAAGAAAGAAGATTCTATTACTTTAAACAACTTGATTGAAAACATAAATATAAGAATGATTATATTTCATTTTACCATTTGGAAAAGACTTTATTTCATTGATCTTTTTGTTTAGTGAAAAGGAGGGACAATTACTATGTCTTTTTTTCCACCCAACATGATCACTAAGACCTAGGTAAATGTCACACACTTGAATTTCTTACTCCGAGTTCGTGTCTTCCACACATCCCCTACTTGTATTGTTATGTATCTCACCAACAGTGAGTGAGTCTCTGGGTTTTGTTGTCTGTATTTGTATACTCTGATCCTTATGTGGCTGTACTTGACGTTTTCCATTGTCTAATGATGTTGAGTATTTCTCATGTGCTATGATATCTCTTTCATAGATGTTCATTTCGGATTTCATGCCCATGTTTAAAGTTAGGCTGTTTGCTTTCTTGCTAAGCTTTGAGAATTCTTGAGTGCTTTGTCATAGATCAGTACTACAAATATTATTCCTTCGACTGTTTTTCTTAGCAGTGTCCTTTTAAAAAAATTTTAATCCTTTCCTTCAGAAATGATGTTTTATACTTACTCCTTAGTCTAACTTAAGCTCACAAATGTTTTATGTTTTTCTTTTCTGGAAATACTGTCATTTTAGCTCTTAAGTATCGGTCTGTGGCCAGTTGTGAACTAATTTTTACATGTACTGTGAGATCTGAATTGACATTCACGTTTTTAATATATGGATGTTTAATTGGCCCAACATTTCTTGAAAATTATCATTTTTTTGTTACCCTTGTTGAAAATCAGTTTACCATATCTGAGTGGCTGCTTCTAGACACTGTTCTGTCTGATGGATCGGCAGCTGTCATTTTACCAGTTCCACAGTCTTAAAATACTCCAATGTGAAATTTTTTACATATATCGTTTTTTCACAGTCATTTGAACTCTTCTAAGCCTTTTGATTTTACATTTCAATTTAGAAGTAACTTACTGGGTTTTACAAAAGATAGGGAAAAATGGGAATAAATTATTTCTTCTGAAATGTCTATAAAAAGTCCCTGTCTAGAATATAAAAAACTGTAAGTCACTCCCTTCCTAACAGAAAAAAAAAAAACAAAAAACTGGATAACTGCATTAACTTGCTGATTTTCCTCGAATTGGGATTGCATTGAATCTGTAGATTAATTTGAGGGGAATTGGAGTGTTAATGAAGTTGTTAATTTCACTCCTGTCTTCTCTGTGTTAAATGTTGCCCCTTCCTTCTAAAGAACGTCATGTCTTTGGTCATGTAAGTTTTCTTTCCTCTGTTTCCTATGGCCTATCATAGCCTGTTGTTTGAACTAACCTTTTTGGGTTAAGCCCCTCATGAAAGCCAGATCTCTCTCTCTATTTATTTCCTTCCTTGCTTCCTTATTTTCTTGAGCTGTAAGATAAGCAAAGCAAACAAAAGGGATACAAATAGGAAAGGAAGATGTCAAAGCATCCTTATTTACAAATATAATGAGTCTATACATAAAAGACCCTAACGACCCCTGTCAGAAAACTCTTAGGTCGGTTAAAACACTTTGAGCAAGTGAGAGGGTAAAGTTAACATCCTAAAACTAGCTTTCCTATAAATGATAAACCAACATGCTGAGGAAGAGAGCAGGGAAAGGTTCCCATTCACAAGCGTCTAAATCTCAACAATACAACCTTCCTTGTAAACTTCAACAACGAAGTGAAAGGGCTCTGTAACACAACCCTTAAAATAAGGCGTGGTGTGGTTGTGCCTTTAATCCCTGTGCTTGGGAGGCAGAGGTAGGCAGATTTCTGTGAGTTCAGGGCTAGCCTGGTGTACATAGAGAGTTCTAGATCAAGCAGGGGTACACAGTGAGGCCTTGCCTAAAAATAAAGCAAAAAACAAAACAAAACAAAACAAAAAACCAACAACACTAGAAGAATCCATGCTATTCCACGTTCTTGGATTACAAGACTCTGTATATTATGAAGTGACTGTCTTCCCAAAAGCAATGTAATCTAATGCCATTCTTCACAGAAATACTTTTAAACAGTCAAAACTCATTTGGAAACACAAAAGCCCTCAAAGTAGCCAAGCCCATCCTGAGCAATAATAAGGAAGGGTGGAAGGTATCACCATACCTGATTTCTAGTTACATTACAGAACCATAGTAACAAAACCAACATGGTACTGACACCAAATCAAAGTTCCAGACTTGTACCTGTGCAGCTGTAGCCAAGTGATTTTTGACAGAGATGTCAAAAATTCTTGTAGTAAAGAACAGCCTCCTTAGCAATTTGGGCTTGGAAAACTGGAAATCTACTCATAGAAGAATGAAGCCTAGATCCTTATCTCTCACCTTGCTTAAAATTAACTCCAAGTGTCTTAAAGACTTTAATATCAGACCTGAAACTCCGAAACTGCTAGAGGAAATATATATACATCAAGATATAGGTATATTCGAGGACTTCCTGACTAGGACTCCAGTTACTTAGGAAATAAGGGCAGCAGTCAAAAATGACACTGGAATAGTTGATAACGTCAACTTGACAGGCTCTAGGATTACCTGGGAGACAAGTGTCTCAGAATGCCTTTGGGGAATTAACTAGATAAAATGAATTGAGGTAGGAAGACCTGTGTAACTAGCATGTGAGACCTAACATTCCTCGTACCCAGCTTCCTAGGAGAACGCCATGTGCCCAGCTGCCTCATTCCTGCCAGCTGACTTGTGGGAGACCAACCCCCATGCTTATTTACCCCAGGAAGTCTTGAGGAATGAGGAATGAGACTTAGTTAGAAATAGAGAGGAAAGAAACAGAGAAAACACAGGATAGACTCGGGTGGGCCTGGATCCTTATCCACCGGCCCTGGTTGTCTCTGCCCTAGGGTATTTATAGGAATGCCAAAGGGTGGAGCAAAAGACCTCCCCCCAGCACAGCCAAGTGCAGACTGTCTCAGACACCTGCACTCAGACCTGTGGTCCAGTCATCCTCTCCAAAGACCTGCTGGGTAAAGCCACTAGGAAACCTGAAAACGAGCTCCCACACTGACGTCCCTGTCCTCACCCTTGTGCTTTCCAGCTGTGAACCAGAATAAACCAGAACTTCCTTAGGTGCCCTTGCCGGGTCTTCTCTAGCAACAGTGACGAAAGTAACTAATAAACGCACCTCACAAAATTGAAAAGCTTCCGTACAGCAAAGGGAACTGGTGAGTGACAAGACAGCCTTCACAATGGGGAAATCATTCCACGGTATGCTTCTGGTAGAGGATTACTACCTAGAAACGCAAAGACATCAAAATCGTAAAATAAATAAATAATCCAGTTTTATAAATGGGTTAAGGACTGAGCAGAAAATTCGCAAAAGAGAAATACAAATAATCAAAGCCATTTTTATAAAAATTGTCTTACATCTTTAGCCACGAGGTAAGTAAGTGCAAATTAAATTTGAAATTACGCCTCTGACCAGTAAGAGTGACCATCATCAAGAAATCAAATGACAACAAAAACAGGCCAAGGGTGTGAGAAAAGGGAACTCTTACTCAGTTTGGGTGGCGGTATAAGCTGGTACAGGCCACTATGGAAATAAGCCTAGGGGTGTCTCACAAAACTAAGAATAGAACTTCCACATGACCTAGCTGTATAATTTCTGGGCATATACCAAGGGTCTCTATCTTTTCACAGAGATATTTGCATATCTGTGCTTACTGCTGTTCTTTTTATAATAGTGAGGAAATCGAATCTGTACAGATATCCATCATAGAATGTGTGGGTATTGAATATGTAGAACATACTGTCTTAATTAGGTTTACTATTGCTATGAAGAGACACCATAACCACAGCAACTCTTCTAAAGAAAACATTTCACTGGGGCTGGCTTACAGTTTCAGAGGTTTAGTTCATTATCAACATGGTGGGACTTGGCAGCATGCAGGCAGACATGGTACTGGAGAAGGAGCTGAGAGGTCTTACATATTCGCTCACAGGCAACAGGAAGTGGTCTGGTCTGAGACACTGGGCGTGGCTTGAGCGTATATGAGACCTCAAAGCCCACCTCCACAAGTGACACACTTCCTCCAACAAGGCCACACCTGCTCCAACAAAGCCACATCTTCTAATAGTGCCACTCTTTTTGGGGGTCATTTTCCTTCAAACCCCCACACATACATACCATTGAATTTTGTTCAGCCATAAGAGAAATGAAGTTACAAAAATTTCAAAAGCAAACAAAAGGAATGTAACTGGAAAATATTGCTTAAGTAAGTTCAGGCTGACAATATTACATGTTCTCCCATGTTTGAGCCTTTTCTTCTTAGCTTCTAATTTTAAGACAGAAGTGTGTTAATTTAGGAGTGATTATGTGGAGAGGCCAGGAAAGTAGAAAGGGGTCCTAAGGGCTGGTGATGGAGAGCAGTTGAACACATGTGACATGAAAGTGGAAAAAAGAAAAATGTGAGTGTA
Organism: Peromyscus eremicus; assembly: GCF_949786415.1. Classification (NCBI taxonomy): domain Eukaryota; kingdom Metazoa; phylum Chordata; class Mammalia; order Rodentia; family Cricetidae; genus Peromyscus; species Peromyscus eremicus. Next base: position 13,651,485 of record NC_081429.1, on the reverse strand, counting down.
AATGTTTAAGAGGAATAGGGAGACTTAGAAGTAGGTGAGAGGTAGGGTCAACAGAAACTAAGTATTAATGAAAAGTACATAAGGAAACGTACTACTTTGTAAACTATTTAAAACAAAATTTTTCTAAAAATTGTTTTTTAGATTGTAGTAAAGTACTCATATTGACCTGGACCAACAGGTTGTTCTTCAGTGACAGGGTCTTAAGGGAGAGGACCAGAGGATGAGAAGATAAAGATGACAGGAAAGCCAGGGTCAGGGGATCTTGCATAAGCTGCTGGCTTGTGCCAGCAAGTTTATTAAGAAGTACAGCATTTTATATACAGGTTTTAGGAGAGAAATTGGACAGTGTCGTTGGAAAGCTATCACACAATGAGACAAAGTCAGCAGAAAGCTAATCAAGCAATGTTGCACAGGGGGAACACTGAGATCTCAAGAGCATCACAGACAGAGCCCACAGCAGCCTTGACACTGTTCACCATGGCTCCGTACAGTAGCAAGAGTTGTGTTCTCAGGATCTGAAGCTACAGCTCCCCCACGCCCTGGCCCCAAGCATATGCCAGGTTTTAAAGTAGGAACTGTGTTCCTCCATACATCATGGCCCCAGGGGAAAGCTCTAGTGTCCTGGCCCCGGGCTGTTACTGACTCTGCCAAGCATGTTTCGGAATTAGAGAAGGAGCTATGAAACTGAATTTATCTGTCAACCACCATAGCCTCAGTTCCTGGGAACCACCATTCTAATTTCTGTTTCTGTGAATTTGACAATATTTGTTTTTTTAAAAATTTCACTAGCATACTTTCCTCAAGATTCATCCATATTCTTCCATGTGTTAGAATCACTTCTTTTTTTAAGGCATGTGTACATGCCATATTTTGTTTATTTATCTGTCATTGGGCACTTGGATCCTTTCCATTTTCTAACTACTATCAATAATGCAGCTTGAGTTTAGCTTTCAAAATAATCTCTAACCCCACTATAACATAAACTTCATGAGGGTTATCATTATTGTATCTCCAATTTTGTGTCTGGCATGTGCCAGATACTTGGTTTTGTGTGTGTGTGTGTGTGTGTGTGTCTGTGTCTGTCTGTCTCTATGTATGTATGTATGTATGTATATATGTATGTCTGTGTTTGGGTACACTATGCATATGTGTGAGACTCAAGTTTAAAACCCAGGGCCTTAATACATCCTAGCCAAGCACTGTATCACTAAGCTACATGCCCTATTGTGTTTCATTCTTTTAGAGATGCTTTAGAAACCATGGTAGCTCCATTCACCATTTGTTTGGCATATAGCTATCTCCTATAAAATGACTTGTATCTCTAGTTGAAAGTGGGCTCATGCCAGGTACGGCAATGTGGACCTCTATGTCTAGGACTTAGGGCTAAGGGAGAAGGATGACAAGTCCCAGGGCAAACCTGAGCTTCATCAAAACCCTGTCTTCAAAAAGGTGAATTAAAACTCATTGATGATAATACTTTATAGCTGAATTAACCTATTTGTAGGTTCTAATGGGACTATCTTAGTATTATGGAATATTTATATTCTAGTAGCCTCCAATCTGATGGAGGCAACTTCTAAGTTGAGGCTTCCTCTTCCCTTGTGTGTCAAGTTGACAACCAAGATTAGTCATCACAATCTCTAGATACTTTAATGAGTAGTATTCTGAGGTCGTTGATATAGTTGAAGACTAAATAGTTATAATTTTCCTTGGTTATGATAAATTAAATATGAAACCTTAGACTCACAAATATAGAATAGATAAAATTTTTTCTTTAATTTTACAAAATACAAATAGACTAGATATTGTAACTGTAATCCTTGCTTGATAATTGTTTTGTTATATGTAATTTTAATAGGTTAAAGTTAAAACCTTGTTTTTGTTTAGACAGAAAAGGGGAAGTGGATAGGGGAATGTCTTTCTGTATGCTGCAAATATGTGTTGCTCTGATTGGTTGATAAATAAAGCTGTTTGGCCTATGGCAAGACAACTTAGAGGCAGGCAGGAAATTCAAAGAGAGAGACAGAAAGGCAAAAGGGAGAGACGCTAGCAAGCCGCCAAAGGAGCAACATGTAATGGGATGCACGTAAAGCCACGGAACATGTGGCAATACATAGATTAATAGTTATGGGCTACTTTAAGTGTAAGAGCTAGTCAGTAATAAGCCTGAGCTAATGGCCAAGCAGTTATATTAATGTAAGTCTCTGTGTGTTTACTTGGGGGGGCGCAAGTGGGAGAGATTTGTCCCGGCTCCCAGCTGGGTAGGACACAGGAAAACTTTCAGCAACATAAACATCCATATTGTCTTCAGAATTTTGAAATTGGTATCAGAGTTCCAGCAAGAAGCAGAAAATACATTCTCACAGTTTTTGAAGGCGCTGTAGTGATGCTCCTATTTCCAGAGTTGTAGAGAGAAAGAAACCTGACAATTAGCTACACAGAGGAAGATGGCTGCCCTGTGACTGAAGCTTGCAGGAGAAAGGAGGTTGACTTACAGAGAAAGAAAGGACGGAGGTAAGGGGCTCTCAGCAGGACTCTGTAGAGATGTCAGCTTCTAGCGAGAGCTCAAAAGTAAATACCCTGACCTCTTATGCGTTCTGATTCCCCGTCATTGCCTTATGTTGGACAGTTCCTATTGGAACGCAACAAATATGGCCTCACAGAGTCAGTCTCCTAGAAACATGGCAGGCAGTGTTGGAATTCTCGGCCACCCCTCCAGCTGTATGACTGCACATGTGCAGTTCAGTAACCAAGTAAGGGGCCTTATGTCCTACTTAATCCGTGTGCTGCCCATCTCTCCCTCTTCCTCACGTGTCTTTCCAACAGGCCTAGCCACGCTCTCTTCTGTCCCCTCCCTCCTCCTAATAAAGCTCTGATACTGGGTTTTGTCCTGCCTCGTAACCTTTCTCACACGGTAACAGTGCTGCCTATTAAAACAAACAGCCAGGAAAGAAAGACCAAAAATTAGTTTGGATGGTTGAGTTGATAGCCAACTAGATAACTGCATAATGTCATTTTTGCCACTGAAAATATGAAAATAATTTTTTTTCTTTTACTTGTAGAGACCCACAGAGGTTTCCTAGTGAGAACTTACTCAGGGTCTGAGAACCTGAGCTTGTTTTACCCAGCAGGCCTGCATAAGGGGATGATTTGACCATGGACATGGTTATCAGGTGTTTGGAAGGGTCTATACTTGGCTATGCAGTATGCTTTGATCTAGCAAGGGGGAGGGCTTTTGCCCCGCCCCTTGGCATTGTTATAAAAAGCCCTTTGAATAAACAGAAAGGGCCATTGAGTATTGACCTAGGTCCTCCCGAAGCTATCCTGTGTTTCTGTCTTTCTCCTCTTTGCTATCTTTCTACCTAATATTTTCTTATCCCTCTCCTACTCATAAGAATCCTTGAAAAGGTGGGAGATGGCCTCCCACATTTACTTTTAAAAGGTCTTATATTAATGATAGTCCATAATGGACAGGAGCATTGTTTTGCTTTTTGCCACTTTTGTTAAAGGAAAGCTAGGATTATATATGGTTCAGAGTGTATGGAATCTGGTTGTTAAATGACTATCATTTATCATTTAAACATTTATAAAAGACATCAAATGTGATTTGAATAGAGTTTTGTTTTCACTTTGCGATAATCTTGAATGTGAATGCATTTAAAAGTAATGTGAGATTATGTTTCTCTCCTTAAATTCTACATAACAAAGTCAACCTTTGTGAATAACATTTCTTTGGATGCAAACAAGAGACTCCAATCAAACTTCTGAAGTGTACTGACTCATTTCCTTCTTCTTCCTAGCATTCCAAAAACTTTTAGCATTTCTTACATCACATGAAAGGAGATGGATCTCAAAAGTAGCATTCAGATGTTTTACTTTGTAGATATCACTCTGTCCCTGTTCTGTACTGCAATTTCCTCCCTCACAGATAATATTCTGGGAATGCTCAGTTCATGCATAAGCAGAAATGTGACAGAAGCCTGAACTGAAATAGCAGTGGAATTAGCTTGTCATTTAAGTAACATCTTTAAATAATCTTACCTAGGTTCACAATGGTCCGTAGCGGGAAAAATGGTGACCTCCATCTTAAGCAGATTGCATATTACAAACGAACAGGTGAATACCATCCAACTACACTGTCGAGTGAGAGGAGTGGCATAAGACGAGCAGCAAAGAAATTTGTCTTCAAAGGTGAAACTGGTGTCTCAATCTTAAATTATAGATTATCTCCCATGTGTGTTTGTGGAATCCTGGGAAATTCTCTAGTATTTGCTTATTGCTAAGCAGTTATCAACTAAATGTAAGATCATTTAGTAACGTAAATAAAGCTAACTGAAGGCTGCTAAGCATGAAAAAGAACTGTTACAGGGCTAGAGAGAGAGCTCAGCCTCTCAAAGCACGTAGTGATCAAGTTCAGTTTGCAAGGCCTGTGTGGGGCAGCCCACAGCCACCTCTAACTCCAGCTCCAAGGGAATCTGGGCCTTTAGTCTTGGTGTGTTTCAGCATGCAAGTGCACATACACACATGTAGTCACACACACGTACACATAATTTAAAATAAAAAATATATAAAAGTGAAAAGAAAATGACTTATTAAATTATAGATTAAAAGAAATAACTATGAAAATTACACAAATTAATTTCTCTTGCTTTTGCCACCTAATGGTTCACTTTCAGACATCAATGCCACAGTGTTGAGGAAGTTACTTGATGCTTAGTATGAAAATGTTAATAGAGTTAATTAGTTTGCTTACTAAAATAAAAGAATGGAAGATCTAACTGTATTCAAAGCTGAGTTTACCCACATACCTGCCCCCAGCCCCCACTGTACCATTAGTTATTCTCAGGATTACATTTGTTTTCTTGCCTTGACACTCCATCGGTACGTTAAATATCTGAAGCAGGAGGGTAGTTATGAGAGCTTATGACAGCTTTCCCTCCTGCAATGGAGGAAGCAAACTGAGCATGAGATAATGAGCAGGCACAGTCAACAGGTAACTAATACATGAACGGTATTGCTGTGAATGGCAGTTTCCCCTGGAGATACCGCTTTAGGCTTTCTCCAAATCAGGTCAGAATATAAAGTCATAAATAAATGCCTGTTCGTGTATCCCTATCCAGATCCTTGTCAGGAACTCCTATTCTTAACAATAGGGAGACCTCTTACAGTAAAGTGGAGGTGCATTCATTCATTTAATCATTTATGTTAAAAATGTGTATTGAGTTTCTGTGGTGTGCTGATCACATTCTAGGCCCTGGGATATTCTAATGAGTAAGATAGGGTTTCAGCATTCCCATTGCCTACCTTCTAATTGAAGCTGTGCTTATTAATCACCTTAGTATGTTAATGATGTATTCTGGAGTCTATGTAGCTACCCATATGAACTGGAGAGAGATAATGACTCTCCCTGTTCCCTGCTTGTTCCTCCACTTAGTGTCCTCGAAGGAAAGAACTGAGAGTTGTGTCCCTCCCATTATACCATCCCCCCTCTGTCCCTCCACTACACCATCCCCCTCTGTCCCTCCCACTATGCCATCCCCCCTCTGTCCCTCACTACACCATCCCCCTCTGTCCCCCCACTATGCCATCCCCCTCTGTCCCCCCACTATGCCATCCCCCTCTGTCCCCCACTACACCATCCCCCTCTGTCCCCCACTACGCCATCCCCCTCTGTCCCCCCACTACACCATCCCCCTCTGTCCCCCCACTACACCATCCCCCTCTGTCCCTCCCACTAGGCCATCCCCCTCTGTCCCCCCACTACGCCATCCCCCTCTGTCCCCCCACTACACCATCCCCCTCTGTCCCCCCACTACGCCATCCCCCCTCTGTCCCCCCACTATGCCATCCCCCCTCTGTCCCCCCACTATGCCATCCCCCCTCTGTCCCCCCACTATGCCATCCCCCCTCTGTCCCCCCACTAGGCCATCCCCCTCTGTCCCTCCCACTATGCCATCCCCCCTCTGTCCCCCCACTAGGCCATCCCCCCTCTGTCCTCCCACTATGCCATCCCCCCTCTGTCCCCCCACTATGCCATCCCCCCTCTGTCCCCCCACTATGCCATCCCCCCTCTGTCCCCCCACTAGGCCATCCCCCTCTGTCCCTCCCACTACACCATCCCCCTCTGTACCCCCACTATGCCATCCCCCTCTGTCCCCCTACTATGCCATCCCCCTCTGTCCCCCCACTAGGCCATCCCCCTCTGTCCTCCCACTATGCCATCCCCCCTCTGTCCCCCCACTATGCCATCCCCCTCTGTCCCCCTACTATGCCATCCCCCTCTGTCCCCCCACTAGGCCATCCCCCTCTGTCCTCCCACTATGCCATCCCCCCTCTGTCCCCCCACTAGGCCATCCCCCTCTGTCCCTCCCACTAGGCCATCCCCCTCTGCCTCCCACTATGCCATCCCCCCTCTGTCCCTCCCACTATGCCATCCCCCCTCTGTCCCTCCCACTAGGCCATCCTCCTCTGTCCCCCCACTAGGCCATCCCCCGCTCTACTCAACTCAGAACAAGGAAAGAAAGGGGGCTGCTTACAAAAAACAGTTATAATGAGTTCAGGAAATTTTGTACCAAGAAGCTCCTCATCTATACAGAATTCATTTTATTACCTAAGCCATTTTTAATAGCTTCTACAAGTATTTCTCTAACTTGAGCACTCCCAAAGAGGGGTCATTTCATATTCTCAGAGTTACCACATGCTTTAGAGAGCAAGCTTACTCCATTTACATTGATACCTACAGAATTATAGCAGATAGGGGCCCTTTGGGTCTTCAGAATGCATGGCAATAGCATTGCAAGTAAATATTCTGTTTCAAAGAAAGATTTCTGTAAAAATAAATTTAAAATTTTTCATGTTTAATTTAAGGCTATAATGGTCTAAACACTATGGAGCTTTGAAAATTACAGATTTTTTTTTATGTCATTCATTTCAGAAAAAAAGCTGTTTTATGTTGGAAAAGACAGAAAACAAAATCGTTTGGTAGTTGTTTCAGAAGAGGAAAAAAAGAAAGTCCTAAGAGAGTGCCACGAAAATGGCACTGGTGTTCATCATGGCATATCCAGAACTCTCACTCTGGTGGAGTCCAGTTACTACTGGACTTCTGTGACCAATGATGTCAAACAGTGGGTATGGCTTGTGTGTTTAGAAATGTTTTTATTGTCTTTCTAATAAATACAAAGGTCAGTATTGCTTAAAATGTACTGTACAAATCACCTATGGGATAAGTACTTTATGTGTTATTTTTGAAATAAGAAAACATTTAAATTAAAAGTAAGTTTATTTTTCTTTATAAGTATTTTAAATCAGTAGAGTATGAATTAAACCAAGAAAATACAATATTGTGATAGGAAATTATTGAGAATTGGAACATTGAGCTCCATTTTGCAGGCAAATTCAACTGAGGGTGAAATTCTTTTTTTTTTTTTTTTTTTTTTGTTTTTTGTTTTTTCGAGACAGGGTTTCTCTGTGTAGCTTTGCGCCTTTCCTGGAACTCGCTTTGGAGACCAGGCTGGCCTCGAACTCACAGAGATCCGCCTGCCTCTGCCTCCCGAGTGCTGGGATTAAAGGCGTGCGCCACCACCGCCCAGCTGAGGTTGAAATTTTTTAGCTAACTATTATATCCTTAATGCCATCATGAATGACTTTTTATATAATCAAAATAAGTACATTCATAATTCAATCTCAGTGTGTATTCTCAGCTTTTGTGCCTATCCTGAAGATAGAAAAATGTCAAATCTAAATGGCAGGAACCTAAATCCAAATTGTAAGTGTTCCATGCATTCTTTTACACCATTCAATGAAATAAATATCAAGTGGTTATGATTTGAGAAAAGGTATCATTTTTAAAATAATGCTTTTTGTAACTGGTGAATACATTAAAGTTGAAAATGAGAGTGATCATCAAGAATAATTATGATGAGCATTTCCCAGCTCACTAGTCCACTCCCGTTTTCAGGAGTGATTTTCTGTTTCTTAATACACATCTCTGTCTCTATTATCTTTAAAAAAGAATTACTTTGATCATAATGATGAGGGTTTGTGTTTTTATTTTTGTTGTTAATTATTTTTTTAGACCTTGGTTTGAAAATAACTTCCAAAGTGAAAGTCTGGAAATGTTTTAAAAACAGCACCATCTATAAATTAATCAATTGATCTGTTCTTAATCCACTTAACAGTGGTTCTCAACCTTCAGTGCAGTTCCTCATATTGTGGTGACCCCCCAACCATAAGCTTATTTCATTGCTACTTCATACCTGTAATTTTGCTACTGTTGTGAATCGTAATGTAAATATCTAATATGCAACCCCAGGGTGCCACGACACAGTTTGAGAACCACTGACTTAAATAACAGCTTCATGAGACCTGGATTTCCTCTAGGACATAGGGAGGTTTCTGGCATCTTTAGATATGATTGAATTAAAATTACAGCTCAGCCAATATTTGTGAAATGGGTGAATGAATGAACTTTAGAATACAAACTATAGGAAGAAATGTCATTTGTATGTATAAATTATTGCATAGCCACATGCTGGCTTAAAATGATAGAAAATGGAATATTTCATGATAGCCTATTAGGAGATTCTTTGTTATGTTCTTCCTTCCTTTTCATTTTTTTTCTTTTTATTTATTTATTTACTTACTTATTTTGGGCAACTGGGTTTCTATGATGTGACCTGGCTGGATTTGAATTTATCATGTTGCCCTGACTCTTGGGCTTCAGCATCCTGAGTCAAAGGATTACATAAATGCATCAGTTAAAAATAAAATAATAAAAAACTATTCTAAGATCTGTTGGTTTAATATATATTTGAATGTGAACCAGAATCATATTCCATTTGAATAAGGCCCTATTGAGATTGTCATTTAATCAGAGTAGTATGAGCGGGCTCTGTGGTGCAGCTGTAATGACTGATATTTGCTTGTTCTAAATAAAAGGCTTTATTTAATGGGCTATTCCCAGGCCAGTAAACTTGCTTTAAAATAGAGAGTACTTGTTTGTAGATGTAACCGTCTTTTTAATTAAGAAACACAGAGCCGATTCAGAGATGAAAGCCAAGAGGTCAGAGCAATAGCTAAGAGCTGAGATTAAAAAACCTTACCCTTCACTGCCACTGCTGTCCTACCTCTCTGCAAGAGACCTACTTCCTGTGTGTTTGCCCTTTTTATTGACTTTCTATTCTGCCTTCTCATTGGTTGTAAACCCAACCACATGACCTCCTCGTCACTGCCCATCTATACAGACCTCCAGGTCTTCTATGGTTGGTATTGAGATTAAAGGGTGTGTCTCCATACTGGCTGTATCCTTGAACACACAGAGATCGGCCTAGCTCTGCCTCCCAAGTGCTGGGATTAAAGGTGTGCGCCACCACCACCAGCCTTTGCTATGGCTTGCTATTAGCTCTGACCCCCAGGCAACTTTATTTATTAACATACAAATAAAATCACATTTCAGTACAAATAAAATATCACCATACTTGTTGACTATTTAAGATTCTGCTTTATAAAACTGACATATTACAGTGACTATTTTAACATTTATATGCATTTTTCTTGTTGTGTGCCTCTCTGTAGGTATATGCTTGTCAGCATTGCCAAGTAGCAAAAAATACAGTTGTGGTGGCGCCTCAGCAGCACCTTCTCACGGTGGGAAACCCGTGGAGTGTAGTTACTGTGGATCTGATGGGACCTTTCCATACCAGCGACAGGAGTCATGTGTATGCTATAATCGTGACTGATTTGTTCACAAAATGGGTTATGATTTTGCCTTTATGTGATGTCTCGGCATCAGAAATTTCTAAAGCTATTATCAATATATTTTTCTTATATGGACCCCCTCAGAAAATAATAATGGACCAAAGAGATGAATTCATTGAACAGGTAGGACAAAGTGCTCACATTTGGGAGCAGCTGTCACTCTTGGTGTCTGGCACACAGTTCTTATAGCTTTATAGGATATTTAATACACTCAGATAAATTGCTATAGATATGGAGGTATATAATATATAGTACTAGATTTGTTGAACTAGAGATTAGGAGAGCAAGATTTTTATTATTACTTTACCACTAAGTAATTGTAAGCCTGTCTTTTGATATCTTCAAACTAAAGTGAGATGATTGAATCAAATATTTTTTACTTCTAGCTTAAGAACAACCAAAAATAAAAATATAATAAAATGATATTAACTAGCATGAAATGATTGACCATATTTATATCATGTTAAAAATATAAAGAAAATATAAAAATATAAAAAATATAAAGAATAATTTTATATGTATATATTATATATTTATATAGGTAACTATAATAGGTATACAAACTAAAAGGCTTTATTAATAACTAAGTAATTCAGTAATTCAGTAGTCACACATGATACATAAAGTTCAGTAAGAGCAAAATGGAAAACAACATGTAGAAGTAGATTCCTTATTCATTCTTTCATTTCAGCAGCTAATTAAATTTATGAATACAAAATTTAAATTTTAACAAGCTATTCCTTATAGAGTGGTCACATGACTTAAGTATCATATAGTCTTCCACATAAGAATGGGTGAGCAGTCAAGCTCAGGTGCAAGCAACAGAAAATTCCTCTCCCTAAAACCAAAATGGAAATAGAAACGTCTTTTGTACTCAAGTGAAAGAAGTGTAAACCACATAAGGTTGGAAGGAAAGCCGTGAACATAGTGGGAACTCAGGCTCCCAGCTTCTTTTGGTCTTTGGGAATTCAACTGTCAGTGTTGTGCTGACAATGTGGCTGTGGAGCCCATGTCATAATATTTATATTGCAGTTAACAGGGGAGAACAGTGGGCAAAAAAAAAAAAAAAAAAAAAAAAAAATCCAAAACCTAGCACTGGCTGAGTTTGTGTGGAAATTGTAACTTACGTCTTTTTCTGCCACAGTTCTCACATGGCCACTTCTGCCTTATTGGGATCTTGGAAGATGTGAGATACATATTAGCTTTCCTTTGAGAATCTTTATCTTTCCAATTATTCTGACAGTTATTTGTAGAAAATGTTCTTTTGAAGAGAAATTTATCAGCGGAAGGTTAACTAAATTAAAATAACAGAAAATATGAAAGCATCAAGGTGGGAAAATAGTTGTTTAACATTTTGAGAGACTTACTATTATTACAAGTGTCCTAAACTCATCCTGAATTCTTTGAAGTCTGGGCCATAAAAATTATTATTATAACAGCAATAGTTGTTGCAGTTAAATTCCATAAATTCTGTACTCCTTGCTGAGAGCTGTTTGATTTCTTACAAGCATTACTTTGTATATGCCCCTAGGCGGCTGTGGGTAGGGTTTTTCTCAATTTACAAAGGAGAAAACTGAGTTACAGAGACTGTGTCATGTGACCTAGTGGTCCTTTGAAAAAAATAGTCTACTGAATTCAAAAATTACTTGACCACAAGGTTATTTTTGAATTCCGTCCTTCCGTTCCCTTGTTGTGTGTGTATATTAGGTGCTTAGACTCCCAAATCTTAAGCTTGTGTCTTTAAAACGGAGTTAATAATACATCATAAAGTCGTCCTGACATGTAATGACAAAAATGACATTTCATGTGTTGATCAGCACTTAGTAAGGACTCAGTAGAATTTTACCCAAAATGCTTATCTATTTTACCTGAATGCCTGTGTTCAATGAAAGACAAGACTTGGGTTTCTTGAAACCTTTTTTAAGCCAGAGGAGAAATACGAACTTTAAACAGTCAGTTTTGTTTTTCATATTTTCCAGATCAATACAGAACTGTATAGATTGTTTGGCACAAAGCAGATCGTCATTTCTCCTGCTTCTGGAAGTGTTAATCCATCTGAAGGTACACCTAGCACAGTCAAAGGCTTTCTCTCCAAACACTGTGCCGACCACCCAGACACCTGGGACGAGCATCTGCCTGCACTTTCCTTTGCCTTCAATGTGACTCACTCAGAGCCTACTAAAAACACGCCCTATTTCCAAATGTTCAACCGGAATCCCTGTCTGCTGGAGTGGCCTCCCGAAGTGGGTGGGGAAAATACAAGCGTGTTTGCCAGAATTGTAGCTGCAGTTAGAGAGGCTGATGTGGTATTGGAGGAGAAGACACCGTCAGCTGGCCAGGTAAGTCCATACCAGAAAAGCTCTGTGAAGCCCTACAGAAGAGGAAGTATGTTTAAAATGTCAGCATGTGGGCACGTTCATGTATGTGGACATGATATACCCTTAAGCAAAAAGTTTAAAAAATGAAAAGTTTTTATCTACCAAGTTCTGCTTATTTTGGTTAAGTGATATGCTTGTTTATTGTTTTCGTGTGTATGCGCTTTGTGTAGATTATGTATGTATTTGTACACACGTGTGAACATGCATCGAGGCTGGTAATAGACATCCACTGTCTTCCTCACTCTCAGCCTGAGTTTTTGAGCCAAGGCCCCTCACTGAAACTGGAGCTCATGAATTTAGCTACACAGGCTGCCCAGGGTGCACCCGGGTGTGCCAGGCTCACCCCTTCCCCTCCATTGCTGGGGTTACAGATGTGTGGTACTCTGTCCAGTGGGTGCTGGGAATCTGAAGTCATGGCCGCGTGAGTGTGTATCAGGCGTTGACCACTGAACCTGTTCCCCAGCCCCTGAATCACCTGCTTATAGGCGATGAAAGTCTAAGAAACTGACAGTAAGCTATGACTTGGGGAAGACTGCGTAGACCTGGTGTCTAATCTGTACTTGTTAGCAGTTGTAGAACCTTGTACTCTGTACTTGTGCTAGTGCACGTTCTCAGAAACACTCAGCCTGTGTGCTTTACTGTCTATGTAAAGAGAGATACCGACTTTAAAATATTTTTAAAGAACTGGTTAGGAGTCCATCCTTCATTTCGGTAACAACTCAGTAGATGCCCACTGCTACCGTCTGATCAGTATATACATTTAAATTAAGCCCGGTCGTAATTCTGTTTTTGCATTGACAGATGGAGAACAGCAATTTGGATGAACTAAACAAAACCAAGACTGTTAAAAAGAAGCCAAAGCAGTTAAATCCATTTCATTTAAAAGTGGGTCACGAGGTTCTACGACAGAGGAAGAACTGGTGGAAAGATGGCCGTTTCCAGTCGGAATGGGTCGGCCCTTGTGTCATAGACTACATCACCGAGAGCGGATGTGCTGTCCTGAGGGACAACACGGGGACCAGACTGAAGAGGCCCATCAAAATGTCCCACCTGCGGCCTTACGTGAGGGAGCCCACTGAGCAAGGTAGGCATCCGTAACTTCCTGGTGTGTCCTTTTCCCTGAGAAGAGGGATTCGAATTTCAAGCAAACTTCTTGCCTCCTATGGTTAAACTGCTTCCCCCTCTAAATTTCATACTTGATAGAGTTTTAGTTCTCCCTCGCAATCCAATCAGAATGTACTTGTACAAACTTTTTTTTACTTTATGGTTGAAAATGGATTTTTTTTTCATACAATATATTGTGATTATGTCTTCCCCTTCTCCAGCCCCTCCCGGATCCTCCCACTTTCCCAAACACCCAAATCCATGCTTTCTCTCTCTTGTTAGAAAACAAGCAGGAGCCGGGCGGTGGTGGCACACGCTTTTAATCCCAGCACTCGGGAGGCAGAGGCAGGTGGATCTCTGTGAGTTCGAGGCCAGCCTGGTCTCCAAAGCAAGTTCCAGGAAAGGTGCAAAGCTACACAGAGAAACCCTGTCTCGAAAAAAAACAACAAAAAAAAGAAAACAAGCAGGCATATAATAGTAGTAGTAGTAGTAGTAGTAGTAGTAGTAGTGTGCGATAAAAGCAAACAAACCAGGATTTTTGTTTTGACTTATGTTTAATTTTCCTAATTGTTATGAAAAAATGCTAAACCTGTTTCAAAAATGGAAAGATTCCGTCTCCAGTTTTGCATAATATCCTATTACTTTCTGCCTCATTTGTATGTGGAAAAAACAGCAGCTATGATCATTTAATGCCAAAGACAATCATATTGTCCAGAATCTAACTGTAAAATAAATAAGGGAACTTAAAAAATTTATTTTCTTTTAATGTGACTTCATAATTAGTTCATGGGTTAGGATGGGTAAGGGTGGAGAATACTCAGAATGCTATCAGACTATAGAATTATGGCGTTCCCATAATTATAATTATAGGAGTGTTATAATGCCCCAGACTATGCCAACAAGCATTCTGATCTCTAACCTTTCTCTTTATAAGACTTGAATGATATTTTAACATGGTTTTCAGATTAAGTCCCCTACTTCTTCAAGATTATTTCATTTATTCCTACTGTATTTGTTCCTTCGAGCTTCTCTGAGGTAGATAGGTGAGAGGAAGTTATTTGGTACTTATTTTATAATTATGCTTTTTCTGTAAAGAATACAATACATTGTACCATTTTCATGCATGCTTATCATATACTTTGCTCATTTTTGTACATTGAATATATGCTAGTTAGTAATATATGAACAAATGAAAAATGATGCATTAATATTATTTGAATGCAAGTTACATCTAATGGTGTTGCAATATATTTTTAAATATCATAAATAAGTCACTTAGTAGATACAAGTAAATAACAAGAAATAAACAATGACCTATGTTTACTCTGTTTCTTTGTTGAGATATGAAGCCCTTATGGGGCTTATCAGTATAGTAGTTCTTATCCACTTCTGGTCTGGACCCTAGCACTTCCGTTAAGAGCTCTTGGTCTTTTTGTTTCCTGTGGCAGAACCAGTTGCTCTAGTCACAAACTTACCTCAGACTGTTCTGACTCTGAACACATGGGTGATTTCGTCTTTCCTATAAGAGGGCAATACATTTGTTCTCGGGTGTCTTCTCACTCCAGAGCTGTTTATAGACTCTCCCTTCTACAGGCTAAGCAGGGAGAAGGGAACTGGATGAGTTCTTTAATCCCACCACAATTTCCACCTTCGCCTCCCGAATGTGTTTCCTTCTAATATGTTAATATTCAGTCATACAGAATTTGCATGTAAAATGCTGCTGTGCAGGATCTTGTTCTCATTCTTCAGTTGTCTCTTATCAAAGACATTCAAAAAGGCAGTCAGTTATTTTCCTTCTGAATATTTCAGAAACAAGTTGAAAACACAAGTGTCTAAACAGAAGCAATGGAGTTCTTGCCTCGTGCTGAAATTTTCTGGAAATGTTTCTTCTAGTAATACAAGAAAATTGTAGTGTTAGTATTGGTATGAACATAGACTTTGGAAGTTGATAAGTGGGATTTATTTTACAATTTCCTATCAGCCATGCTGTAAACTAGTTCTTCAATAGTGTTTGATCCTTTTTTGTGTGGATGTGGAGTTTCATTGGCAGAAATACAAAGTAAATGTGGCTTACTCCATCTTTTGCCGCAGCATCATACATTTTCCTCAAAGCCTTTCCCTCAGCAGCTGACCTTGAAGAGTCCCTGAAGTGAACTTAGTGAAAACAGTCACTTTGACCATCATTTTTATTTGACACGAATTTAAACATCCAAGAACGAAAAGGAGTTCAAATATCTGTTTATATCTGTCACATTACCCTTTACTACTGCTGATTTCTTGGCTGTGTTAAAGGGTCACAGTCTAAAACTTCTGTTGCCAAGTTCCTGTCGTTCTTGTCTGGAACATAGCACTGAGCTAACACATCCAGTACTAGGTTAGCAGTACTTGTCGTTGCTATTTTAAGTAGGTCTGTTTGCTGTTTGTCTGATTAGATGCTGAGCACATCTAAGCTCCTTGTTCTGATAGGAATTTTTAAAAATATTCTCCTGTCCCATTGTGATCGCACTCTTGTTTGAAAGAGATAATTTTGGTGTTGACCTGCTGTCCCATCTGACACAAACTGGTTTTTAATTTATTTGCTTTATTGAGGATAGATTTGGGTCTACCTCACTAAAGTTTTAGTCTCATTCTTTCCTTCATGATTAAATGCCCACTTATGAAATAATTTTCATTATACAAGTTTCATATTCCTGCCAAAACAATTTGCAGTGGATTTAGTGCTTCAAACAACACATATTTATTGCCATACACGTATCTACTTTAGAATTTCTACATGGGTATTATTGGGCTGAAATTAAGGTACTGGTAGAGTCATGTTTCTAGAGTGACTAGAAGGGAAGACAATGGATTTCCTTCTCCTTTCTAGCTTCTAGAGCAGTGGTTCTCAACCTTCCTAATGCTGCCACCACCCTTTAATATAATTCCTCATGTTGTGCTGACCCCCAATCATAAAATTATTTTTGTTGCTACTTCGTAACTGTAATTTTGCTACTGTTATGAATCACGGTGTAAATATCTGATGTGCAGGATAGCTGATATGCCTTCCCTGTGAAAGGGTCGTTGGACCCCCAAACAGGTTGCGACCCACAGCCTGAGCACCACTGTTCTAGATGCTTCGTTTATTCCCTGCCTTACAGTCTTTTTCTTCCGTTCTCAAAGCCAGCATGCCTCAAATCCCTCTTGTCTCCCTCTTCGCCATTTGGGGACCTTTGTCCTTCAACCCACCCAAATACTTTAAAATAATCTCACTAATTTTAAGATCGGATCATTGGCAGCTTTAATTTCATGACTACCCAAATCCCTTTGTGCCAGGTAAAGCAACATATTCACCGTTTGCAGAGATTAATGGGTATACACTTTGGGAGACGATTATTGTGCTGAAGACAGTTAACAGTCTCATTAATAAAACAATGTGTCATAATGTCATAGTGTCATAATGCTTTATGACACTATACCTGTGATCACCACATTATTAGTAATATAGTTTATGCAGAGAAAGCGTTCCTTTGTACTTATAGCTACCTACTCTCCAGACCCAGAGCCCACCCATTTTATTACTGGTAGCTACTATTAGTATTATAACTAATAATAATGGCATCAAATTATAGTTGTTTTGTCTTGGAAAGGATATATTACAAGAGCAATATAGTGTAAAAGTTTGAAAATTATCAGACCATTTAGTTATTTTGACATCTCACATAAGAGTAAGAAAAGTAACTCACAAAAAACTTTATTTTTATAATTTAAAACATTAATTCACTCAAGTCATTCAAATTATGTGATCATTAAATGTAGATTCCTTCCTGAAAGTTAAATATCTATTTCCTAATCTTAAATTTTTTATTCCTTAAAACCACATAAGAGAAAGTTTGTAAAAGCATCTTGAAAATATCTAAGTTTCAAAAAAAACTGGACATTATTCAGTCTTTTCAAAGTTGAAACAATTACCTTTGTTAAATGTATTTTCATCATAATCACAACTGAATCAATAGAATGGGGAAATAAAACTACTTAATACAATATATTTTGTGTAATGTAACTTGGTGGAAAACTCCATTAATATGGTGTTTGTCTCTGCCTTAAGAGCAAGAAAGAATGTCAGCATATTCTTTTCTGTGTCCTTTATTCGGGAGTCTGTAGATCCACATCAGTATTTTCCAGTGGCACAAAATCTATGTGACAGGTAGTTTTAAATTTTCTGTTAGCACATTTTAAATAGAAAGAGATGAAAATGGTGTCTCATTTTCTTTAACAATATATGCAAAATATTGAATCTGCATACTTGGGAGGTCCCAAAGAGTCTGAGAGTCTTTTAATAAACTTTTTTGAAATTGAATCACATTTCAGTTGGGTCCAGTTAGAGACTATAGTTAAAATTGAAACATATTTGTTCCTTATGAATGAATGAGGTGTTTTTTAATATATTAACTAGCCTTGACATTTTTACAGTAATTCTTACAATATGATCCATACTCGGCATAGTTTTGTTATAAAATACTGTAAGAACCATCATTTATGGAAAGGAAAAATGCATGTGTTTGTATAGCATATACACACACACACTCACACACACACACATATAATGTTCCCCCTTAATAATAAGTGATATTGGTAAGATTTATTTTTTTCTAAGTCCAGTTAACTGAAACAAACCTAAACATAAAGTCCCTGAGCACAGATCCAAAAAATCAACTTCTGAGAGTTTTGCCTCTTGCATCTAGATTCATTGTCCTCACCGATATGTATTTAGTAAGCATATTTTTCTAAAATAAGCCAACCTAGGGTTTGGCTGTTGGTCTAGGGTTACAATAAACTAACCTACTCATCTATATGAAAATTTTTTTTTCAGAAAACCTCCTTTATCAATCATTCCTGAGAAATGCCTGGGAAATTCCCTAGGTGCTTTGGGGTCTGCTGTCAGTGACGACCCCATCTAACATCCCCTAGTGCTATGATGTCCCCATCAGTAATCACCTCATCTAGCATACCCCAGGTGCTGTGGGGTCTGTTGTCAGTGATGATGTCGTCTAACATACAGGCATTGCTCTTATAGAATTCTTCATGAATATTTTAAATTCAACAACACTTTCTAACATACCCAACCTTTTAATTGTGCTCATGAACTATCTGGCCTTTTGTATTAAGCATAAGCTAATAAGCAAGCTGCAGTGTTAAATTTCTAATAATACTCTGTCTTTCAAATTCATGGACCCTTTTCCATCTTCTTGGTGCTTTTATTCAAAATAATTCTCAATCATTAATTTGATGATCTGTAGTCTGTCTTTCAAACTCATTCCCTTTGTACAGCAATCCTCCCACAATAGCATACAGCCCATCATTTTCTTGCCCCTTGCAATTCTGTGTACTTTTATTCCCCCCATAAATAATTCATCTCCTGAATTTTATTTTCAGTCTGATCACCACATACTCTTTCATAAGAATTTGTAAAGTGTAACTGGGAAAACCTCTCAACACTTAATGCCCAGGCATACTTTGCATAATAATGAGCTAAATGGCTGTGTAAGTCCAAGCCTGTAGAGGTATGGGGTCCTTGTGCACATAGATAAGCACCAAGGAAGGCAGGAAAGTTAAGCACTCAGGCTTGTCCCTTCAAAGAAAGGAAGTGTTTACCTGTTTCCACTTGGAATGCTGGAAATGGATGTAGTTTATTACCTGGTGTGGTTTGCTATCTCCAGGACCAGGCCTCGCCCAAATCCACCAGACTATTATATTTGTTTATCCCAGACTATTCCCCCTATTTCTTGAGCATTGCCTCTCAGTCAATAAAACTCGTCTTTCTGAGAGATGTCCCTTTTTTATGAGAGATGTCACTTGTGCTTTACAACAGCCTAGGTAACGTCTGTGTTTATCTTAGTGCCAGACCAGTCCTGACTCCTACAGGCTATTTTGTTTACCTCAGTCATTCTCCCTAGACTCTTATCTTGAGGACTGTTTCTGAGTCAATAGTACCCATCTTTATGTAAGAAATCATATCTGTTTTGTAAAGTTTCAATCTAAACATGTCTTAGGCTTTGTTATATACATGGGATTGAGTTAATTATCAGGAAACTACTTTCCAAAAATGAGCTGTGCTTAAACATGCCTAAAATAAACTGCCTAGTGTCAGACTCTGGAAGTTTGAACCAGCCAGGCTAAGTCATGCTGTACCAGATTTCCTTTTGTGGATCATTTGTCTGCTGGTCATAGTGTTTACAGAGACTCCCACACAAGCCCTTTATGCCACCTGTTTATAGTGTGGATTCTAAGAGCTCCTAAAGTTTATAAATTTTAAGTTTTTAAATGTATGAACTTCTAGAGAGGGTTCATTTCCCCAAACATACTACCAACTCTGGGGTGATCCCCACTGACCTCTGATCTAAATACGCAATTAGTCTTCTTTTCTTACACTTAGATTAAAGGGTTCTACAAGCTATTAAAATCTTTAAGAGACTCTGTTAATGTTTGGGAGAAGATCCAGAAAGAGAATGCGGGGATGACGTTAATCAGCTATGGTAGATGAGTTCCTTTTTGTGATGAATTGGAGAATCAGACCTGGAGGAATTTTTTTTGTCTATCATTTTCTTTATAGTGAAAGAGACTGCTGTTTTGCTCTTGGTTTAACAACTTATTTTAGACCTGTTTCCAGGAGTTTATGATAAGTTTGCTAAAAATATAACAAAATACTGACAAAGAAAGGTTCCCTGTTGAGTGTAGATCAGGTAGATCTTGAACATTCCTAAGGTTTTTGCTATCAGATTCAACTGAAATAATTTTAGCTGCTTCATTGGAGCTTGCCTTACTACACATTCCTGCCACATGAGTCAGATTTTGGCTACTTTATCTTATTCTAGTTGATGGCTTTATATTATAACTCATTGATGTAGTTGTACTACTATGAATTCTGTACAAATTGGAGGGCATCTGAAATTAGAAATGTAAAAGTTTTGCAATTCAGTTGGCTAAAATACCCTTGTTAATTCACACAGAAATGCCTTGTAGATGCATATTAAGGACATCATCAGTATCAAAATTATAGTTCTGTAATTTTGTTTCAACCTATATCACTCCTGCTCTTTGTACACCAAGGACCACTCAAGGAAGTTGGAAGCTTTGTTTCAACATCTTTGATGGTCCTACATTCTTTATATGTGAATAGTGTGTGTGTGTGTGTGTGTGTGTGTGTGTGTGTGTGTGTGTGTGTGTACACATAATTTTGTTCACTTTTATGAATGTTTTAAGAGGATAAGAGGTTTGGTTTGGGGGTAGGGGTTGGTTTCTTTGGTTTGGTTCTGGTTTGGTTATTTTTTGAGGCAGGGTTTCTCTGTGTAGCCCAAACTGAGAGATCTGCCCACCTCCGCCTCCCAGGTGTATGTTACCATTCCCAGCTTGATAAGAGAGCTTTTCAGAAGTTAATATTCATGAACGAATTTGTATTGCTTTGATCTTCATCCATCACTTAATGTTTAACTTTAAAATGACGTTTGCCTTCAATTCTAAGATGAAACATTGATCTCTCTCTTTCAGACAGTCTTTATCTCTTGCAAGGTTCGATAGTAGCAGATCACGACTACATTGGATTACCTGAAATCTCAGTTGGAGCATACCAGGCAAATATTCTGGTAGAAGATGCAACTATTGGTGTAGCCGATAATGAATTATTGGCATCAAGCAAGGATCATGAACTCTTGGAATATAGAAATTCCAAAATCTCTGCATTGGTAGAAGATCCCAATTCTCTTGAGAAACAGACTTTCAGTCTATTGGATTCTTCAAATCAAGTTCTTGAGTACTTAAGTTAGTAAATACCAAAATTAATTTAAAATGCTTGCTTAGAATGTATATATATTCCTAGATTGTAAGCACTTTATTAAAATAGGTTGTATAGAAGAATTATCTTAGTACAATATTATTAACTAAATTCTAAAGGCTTATTTTAAACCTATGTAAAGTTGTGACACATTTGAATACATATAAATATATGTAACAGAAGTATACCATGCATAGAATTCAGAAATGTCTCAGAGAACAGATAAAATCCATTCGCTTCTTTGGAAATAAATTCTAGTAGAACATTCTCAAAGCTTTTTCTAGTATTGGTACTACATTTTCTGTTCTAATATTTTTCAGGAATATCTTCCCGTTTGAAATAAATTTAAACTACTTATGGTTGAGTTAATAAATATTGAGTGCATAATAACATGAATGAAATGAAACATTTTTTTCTGTGATATTGGAACTTTTTAAATTTGCATTTATGTATTTACGTGTGAGTGTGTGTGTGTGTGTGTGTGTGTGTGTGTGTGTGTGTGTGTGTGTGTGTTTACGTGTGTTTCTGTCTATGGCTTTGTGCATGCGAGTACAGTGCCTGTAAAGGCTAGAAGAAGGTGATGGATACTCTGAAGCTGAAGATTCAGATGGTTGTGAGGCAACCAGTGTGAGAACTGGGAACCAAACGTGGACCTGCTGCATCAGCAGAGTATACTGTAGCTAAAAGGCAAGTGACTGTCAGGGAAAGAATTAAGTCTCTGGCCTTATAATACAGACCAAAGAAATTGCAGATAGAATTCTAGAAAGAAACTGTTTTAAAAAAAAAAAAAGGTGTGGTTGTAGTAGCCTTATCCTGCTCTCCTGAGTTCATGAAGGGATTCTGCTGCAGTGCCTACATGGTAGATAAAGTGATCGTGTCCTTTCTCTTCTCAATGAAGTCACTTTCTTCTCTTTCTTTTAGAGATCATCTGACTTGAAATTGGCCTATTTTACTTGTTCTATTTAAGGAGGCCAGTTAGCATTCAGATTCATTTCTGAGTTGCAGATTCTGAACAGCTAAAAATAAAGTCTTCCTTGCCTAAGTAATTTCTCATCAGATTTTTGTTATGTGTGTATGAGTCATATCAGGCTACATTGTTCTTTGTGCAAATTATCCCCAAATCTTAGTGGCTTAAAACAATAAAGCTTCTTCCTTGGCCACCCACGTGTCCTTCTTGGTCATCAGTGACTGATTGCAGTTCCATCCTCAAAAATGTAGAGTGATGAAGCTTAGTTCCTGAAATGACACTATACATCATGGCAAAAGGAGGGTAACATGTTGAACTGAGCACTAGACCAAAGGGAGTTTACCAAGACATTGTGCACATCACCACAGTGGTTAAATACCATGTACTGCTGTGGGTACATAATTTCTTTTATTTTGAAATTAATGATAATTTTTACAGTGTGAATATGTAAAAATTCACTGAACTTTACCATCTACAGGGATGTTTCAGGCTTACTGTCTTTGCCTACTGTTCATATTCTCCTCAGTTGATAGTGGCACCAGGATGACCCCATGGAACAGACCCCTGTGAACAACCTTCTGAGGTTATTATCAGATAAACCACCCACAGACTCTGGTCAGACCAGTCAAGGGCTTTCCCTGCTGAAATGCTCTGTGAATATTTGAAGAGGTAGCCGCTTTTTCAGGTGTGTAGACACCAACATTAAGACTCTGAAAATCATGACAAATCAGACAGACATTATTCAACCAAGGTTTCAGAATAATCACCAACTCCTGACCCTCAAGAAGCCTATACCTAAAATGTGCCTGGAGAAGAATTCCAAATAATTGTCTGAATGAGGTTCAGATATTCTACAGGTGAGCATAGACAACTAAAAAGAAACCTGAAACCATACGTGGAAAAAGGAAGAAACAGTTTAGCAAGAAGAAGCTGAGGTAGTGTTAGTTATATCCAGCCACGGTCTAGAGTCACCTGGGAAGAACGTTTAAAGGGGGAATTGTCTTAGGTTAGCTTGGCCTATAGGCACATCTGTGGAAGACTGTCTTGATTGTGTTGTTTGAAATGGGAGTATGCTCTCACTGTGTGTGGTACTATCCCTAGTTGTGGGGGAGGCTAATCCACACTGGGATAAATGGAGGAGTATTCTTAGGGCAAACCCCAACCCAGTTAAACTTACAACTTGTGGAAAGAAAAGGCCTAAGGAATTTTCTGCTCCTAAGAGGCAACAACAGCAGAGTAACTATTACACTCTCCTTGCTAAAGATCTTTACATTCGGTATAGTCAAGGCCCTTGCGTCTGGATATTGGTTTTCCTCTCTGGAAAGGTGAGGAATTGCTTGAGAAGTAATGTCAGAACCTTACCTTATCAAAAGTGGAAACTCAGTATGCAGATTCATGAACGATACCTATATTAGATGTAAAAATACCTTTGCCCTGACATAATCAAGTTCTCAAAAACCAAAGTCAGTTTTTAAATCACCAAGAAAAAAGCACCTTAGCAAAGTGTACTGCATCGATACAGTGAGCAGCATGGCACTGGTATAGCAAGAGGCCTATGGTATATAAACCGATGAAACAATAACCCAGAACCATACTGTGCGGGTTAGTTTTATGTCAACTTGATACAAGTCAGAGGCATTTTAGACCTCAAATTGAGAAAATGCCCCAATCAGATTGGGCTGTGAGGCTGTAGTGAATCTCTTCCCCCAGCCGCCCCCAGTGAGCCAATGAGTTTTTATTGGGGTTACTTACAGGAGCAGAGATGACTCAAAACAGCTCCATCACCAAAGCCCACCTTAACATGGGTGACGGCATAAAAACTCCAGAGCTCTCTACATGACCTCTAGGCAGCTAGACAGGTTGGAGAATCTCTTCTTGGTAGCTAGACTGATTGAGTAGTCTCCTCTCCCAGCAGTTGTTTTAACTGTTTCTATATCCTTGGGAAGGGATCCCCGTGAATGTTCTGTTTCATTCTTTTCATCCGTGTGAAGTTCATTCCGTTCCCAAGTCTCATAAGCCTCTCACTCTTTCCTTGTGGGAATGTTTTCAGTTCAGAGTAAAACAATCCATGGGGGACAATTACCGGCGATCATGCTAATTAAACCAATTAAGAGTATGAGACCTTTAATAAAGGCCAGACCAAGAGTAAGGTAATGCCTTCAAAATCTCTTTTGGTGCCAGAGCTCGGGGCACAGTGTTTTTAAAGATAAAACCCACAATTACATCAGTGTTGGGGGAGGAGGGTTACATCAGTGAGGGAGTTAGAGGAGCCTTGCAACATCTGTCTTTTTGCAGAGCTCAGTGGTATTCTCCAGACATGTGGTGAATTTTCTTGATTGATAATTGATATAGGAGTGCATAGCTCACCATGGGTGGGGCCACCCCTGGGCTGGTGGTGTTGGGTGCTTGAGGAAAGGAGGCCTGCAAACAACAATCCTCCCTGACCCCGGCATCAGCTCCTGCCTCTGGGTACCTACCCTGTTTGGGTTTATGTCCCGACTTCCATTGATGATGAACTGTGATGGAGACGTGTAAGGCAAATAAACACTTTCCTTCCCAAGTTGCTTATACTCGTGGTGTTTCATCAGAGCAAAAGAAACCCTGAAACAAATATCTATTCATTTATCGTTAAGTTTTAGAGTTTTACTTTTGTATTCGTTCATGAGTTATGGTGGGAAGAGAGAAAGAGGGGGGTGAGGGAGAGTATGTCGGAGAACAATTTTGTGAAGTTGTTTCTGTCCATCCACCTTATCTGAGTTCTGGATATTGAACTCCAGTCATCAGACTTGCGTAACAAGTATTCTACCCACTGAGCCATCCTGCCTTCCCAGTTAAGTGATCGTTGACAGTTTCCAAGAATACAAAAATGGCTGAAAGTAGTCTTCAGCAAATTATCTTGGGGAAACTACCTACATAGAAGACTACTATATAATAAAAAGTCATTTAAAGTCAGCGTAAATTAAAGACTTAAATGTAACACTGAAAACGACCAGAAGAAAACTAGGACACAATCAACCAGGAACTGCCAGCCCGACCTGAGCCTGAATCAGCGGTGGACACAGATGGCCACCACCGCTCCTCCCCACCAGATTTTGGGTCTGCCAGAGTCTCAATCAATCAGGTACCATCATGCCAAGTACTGCCCGACGTCTTTAGGCCCGGGCACTGGAGAGAGGAAAGGCAGTAGCTCCCTGCCACAGGCAGTACTCAACCAAGAGCCAACTGTGACCTAATCAAGAGCCCTGGCTCTGGGCAGTTGGGTAGCATTGTGTGATGAGAGAGTACAGGGTGGGGAGGTGGAAGAGAGGGAGAGGTGAGGTTAGTGAGGAAAGGGCAGACATGAATGACCTGCTGGCCACCCAAGTCCAGGGAGATGTCTGGGCCTTGGCTATGACCAAGGGCCAAGTCTTGATCCAGGGCCCTGGAGCAGCTGAAGGAGCCTGTATTGATGTCTGTGGCTCTTGTGGCTGCTGGGGGCCGTGCAAGGGCCTGTGGTCTAGACCACCACCATGTTGGTATCTGAGGGCTGTGCTGCCAGGGGTGGGAGCAGACCAGTTTAGGTGGCCAGGGCTGTCAACTGAGGCCATGGTTTTATCCAGACTAGGGCTGCTGCTGAGACCCATGTCTGGGTCCATGGACCTGCCACAGCCAGGGTCTGTGTTGATGTCTGTGGCTCCTGAGATCATTGAAGATCATAGTGATGCTGGGTGTCTGGGCTGCCACCTGGGGCCATGTTGGTGTCTGAGGGCCATGCTGTTTTGCTGGTCTGGGTGTCCTGCACCGCCACCAGGGACCATGATGACATCTGGGCCCAGGATGCTATCTAGGAACATGTCTGGTTCCATGGTTCCACCACAGCCAAGGTCTGTATTGATGTCTGTGGCCCGTGTTGTCACCAAAGGCCACATAGATGTCCAGGGTCTGGGCCACAACCTGTGGCCATGAGGGCATCTGAAAGCCATGCCACCACCAGGGACATCCTGATCAGTGTCCTGTGCTGTCATCTGGGGCTATGGTGTTATCCTGGCCAGGGCTGTTGCAGAGAGCCATGTCTGGGCCCATAGCCCTACAGCAACCAGCATCTGAATTGATATCTGGGGCTCCTAATAGGGTCCTGATGTTACCAAGGGCCATGTGGGTGGCTGACCATGTTGGTGCCCAATGACTGTGCCGTGCTTAGGGCCATGCTTATCTGGGTGGCTGATACTGCCACCAGGAGCCAAGGAGATGTCTAGGCACAGGCTGAGGGCCTAGGGTCATGTCTGAGTCCATGGCCCTGTAGAGGCTGAGGTCTGGTGTGGTGTCTGTGGCTCCAGTGGCCACTGAGGGCTCTGCAGATGCCTGGGGTCTGGCCAGCCACCTGGGACCATGTTGGTGCCTGGGGCCCATGCTGCCACCCTGGGCATGGTAATCTGAGGGCCATGTCTGGGTCCATGGTCCTGCTGCAGCTGGGGTCTGTGGTGATGTCCATGGCCCATGTTAGCAAGAAGTCATTGAAACCATGCTGTGCTAGGCTGTCCCTGCCTTTCACTGGCCCTGGGATGGCTGGTCCTGCCCCTCACTGGATACTGCAGCAGGCCATCTGGCAATACCCCTCGGGGAGAGCTCTCCCCTGCACGCCGGAAAGATGGCCCCACCCCTCACCACAGACTGGTACCTCACCTGGGAAGCACACCAGAGCTGACCCTGTGGTCAGGAACGCAAGTGAGCCAACCCTGAGGGCAGGAGAGCAGGAGAGCTGACCCTGCACCTCCTCCTCTGTGGGGCGTTTACCCAACCACCCCACAGTTCCCCAGAGTTTTCTTGAGTGCGAGCAGCAGGAAATATTAGATAGAAGGATTTATTGTGGAGAATCTTGCGGAGATAAACAGATAGAAAATAAAGGATAGCCTCGAGAGGGCCTGGAACCTATTCCAACGGGCCCCGACTGTCTCTGCCCCAGGGTTTTTATAGAGACGCCAAGGGGTGGAGCAAAAGACCTCCTCCCCCAGCTCAGCCAAGTGCAGACCATCCCAGACACCTGCACTCAGGCCCGTGGTCTAATCATCCTTTATGAGGACCTGCTGGGTAAAGCCACGAGGAACCCGAGAACGGGCTCCCACACTCCTCTACCCTGTAGTGGCATTGGTGATGGAAAGATGCCTTCCCCTTTTCAACCCCTGCTACCTGTAGCAGGTGAGAGAGCTGGCCCTGGGGTTACAAAAGAGAGGGAACTAGTTATGCCCCACACTAGCTGCAGCACACAGGAGAGCAGGCCCTGCACCTCACCTAGGCAGCACACTACAGCTGACTCTGTTGTCGAGGTACAGGTGAGCCAACCCTGAGGACATGAGCGTAGGAGAGCTGAACCCATTCCCCCACACACACACATCCCCCCTACAGCAATCAGGAGACAGGGCCCAGCACTTTGTCTGGGCAAAACAGAGCCCTGGTAATATGAATAAGAGGGACCTGGATCTGAGGGCCTGAGAGCAGGAGAACTGGCCTTGCTCCTCACTGTAGGCTGTATTGGGTGAGCTAGCTGAGGAAGCACTGGAGAGCTTGCCTGGGTAGTGATGCTGAGGGAAACCTGGTGAGCTGAACAATCCAACTACCACCCAGGCCCATTACCAGGGCTGTGAGTTGGCCGATCCCAACATCCATTTAATCCTTCACTGCTGGGGCATGTGAGGGAGACTAACCTACAGATCCAAAATAGCAGGATCTCCATGACAGAGGACAGCAGGATATCTAAGAGGAACCCTAGTGAAAGTCCGTTATTGGTGGTGTAGAAGAAACCAGTGCCGCATGTCAATGAACATTTGCAAGTAAAGATGAATGGACTGAAGGGTAAACTGTGTCTCAGTAGACAACACACTACAGCTTCTTCTTCTCTATTTTGTTTTGTTTCTTTATTTTATTTGGTTTTGGATTCTTTTAAATTTGGTTTGGATTTGGGGGTAGGTTGCAAGAGCAGAGGGCAGACAGGAAGAGATGTGGAGATAAGTGGTAGAGGAATTCATGATGTGAAATCCACAAAGAACCAATAAAATTAAAATAAATAAGTAAATAAATAAATATTAAAAATTTTATTTTGAAAAACCGTGCCTCATAGAGGTGAGCCACATGAGATGTGGAGATAAGTGGTAGAGGAATTCATGATGTGAAATCCACAAAGAACCAATAAAATTAAAATAAATAAGTAAATAAATAAATATAAAAAATTTTATTTTGAAAAACCGTGCCTCGTAGAGGTGAGCCACATGTCACTCGTCGTGCCCCTGACTACCCGTAATGAAAATTTAAACTTGTACAGTATTGCCGTGAACTGTATATTGACCTGATGGAAATGGGAAGAGCAACAGTAACCCCAAAGTGTCAGAAAATAGTTAACATTCCAACATCTTGTTTTCACACGGACCAAAAAGATGTGCCATATGAAAAAACAAAGCCTCTTGTCATCAACAGCCGTGACCACTTTAGAATGAACCAGTTCATTGCATGCTGACACGACATTGTTGGTCAAAATCCAGTTTCTGGCCTAGCGCTATTTGTAGTTACTTTTGCTTTCTCGAGAGACTGCAGAAATGGGATGTAAACATTAACACCTGGGAGTCCAGTCGCCTTCCACTTAGCTGTAGCTTACTCGGCATGACTGTAGATGGGGATAGCAAACAATCATTGGAGCTTAATGAACATTTCTAAATAAGTACCAAGGCCTCCCCTCTTGTTTTGTTTCCTTTCAGGGATACCATTTAATTTAACTGTATGATTTGTCTGCACTCAGTTTATCCCCGTCTCCAATCTCAGCCCCACGTTGTTCTTTGTTAATGTCAGAAAACCTGGTGAATTGTTTTGAACAGAACTTTTTCCTCCTGTAAGATGATGTCACTGCCCAAGTCACCGCAGTATTTTCATAATAAACTTGAGAACTGAGAAGAAAAAAGAAAGAAAAACAGAAAACAGTAAATAGGTTTATTCGGCAGAATTCCAGGAAAACTGCATTTCAGACAATAAAATTAGTATTTATTACAATTAAAAAAAAAAGAAAACTAGGAAAGCCTATTGACAATGATCTGGACAATGACTTCTAGTTTGCCTCAAAAATGCAATCATCTAAAGTAAAATTAGGCATATAGGATTGCATTAAACTAAAATGCTTTCACATAGGAAAAAAAATAACAAAGTGAAGGAATAACCTATGGGATAAGAGAAAATATACAGATAATGTGCCAATAACATGAAAAGTGCATAAAGAACTCAATCGTCAAACTACAATATTTAAGAACTAGTTTAAAAATGAACAAAAGTTCTTAATAGACATTTCTCCAAAAAAGACACATGGACATCAGATATATGGAAAAAAAATCTTTATTACCAGTTATCAGAGATGTGGGAGACCCACTCCCACTTTTACTCCAGGGTTCTCTTGAAGAGGGAGAAGTGAGAAATATTTAGATAGAAGAATAGAGGGGAGGGAGACAGATAGAAACACAGAATAACTCTGGAGGGCCTGGATCCTTATTCACCAGCCCATTCTGTCTCTTCTAAAGAGCCTTTTAAAGGAAAGCTAAAGACCTTCCCTTGCTAGATCAAAGCATACGGCACATCCAAGTGCAGACCCTTTCAAATACCTGGTAATCACACACGTGGTCAAGCAATCCTCTAATGTAGGTAAATCAAGGTCAGATATCACTAGGAAACCTTTGTGGGCTTCCACACAGAGAGTAAAAGTCAAGAAACATAATGGCACCCCATTGCTGCTCCAGTAGCCAGCCAGCAGGGAAGACTCCTGTGGGTAGTCTTCTCCACCAACACCCCCCATCTGACCCTACAATCTACAAGACCCCCTCCCTACCCCAAACCCACCCATCCCCCATGTGACCTCAGTGGCTTCCTGAGACACAGAACCCACCATCTCTGATTGGACCAAGAACAGCTCCCAGAGACACATAATCTCCCAGATCCAATTAGACCAAGAGTGGCCCCCTGAGACACAAACACAGCAAACACAGATTGGACCAAGAGCAGCTCCCTCAGACACAGACACCTATTGCATCTATTAGAGGAAGAGATAGGTAGATGCCAGTGCAAAAATACATACAACAACATAAAAAGCAATATGGCACCACCAGAACCTAAGCCTTCTACAACAGCAAGACCTGAACATCACAATGTAGAAAAAGCAGAAGAAAGCAGCCTTAAAAATAACTTTATGAAGATGATAGAGGTCTTTAAAGAGGAAGTGAAAAGTGAAAAATTCCCTTAAAGAAATTGAGAAAAAAGACAAACAAAAAATTGGAAGAAATCAATAAATCCTTTAAAGAAAGCCAAGAAAAAGCAATTATACAGGTGAAGGAAACAGTTCAAGACCTGAAAATTGAAATAGAAACAATGAAAAAGACACAAACCGAGGGAATGCTGGACATAGAAAATCTGAGTAAATGAACAGGAACTACAGATGCAAGCATAACCAACAGAATACAAGATATGAAAGAAAGAATCTCTGGTGTGGACTATACAATAGAAGAAATAGATTCATCAGTCAAAGAAAACACTAAAGCCAAAAAAAGCTATAACACAAAATGTCCAGAAAATCTGGGACACCATGAAAAAGCTAAACCTAAGAATAATAGGGATAGAAGAAGGAGAGGAATAGCAACTCAAAGGCACAGAAAATATATTCAACAAAATCATAGAAGAAAACTTCAAAATACCTTTGAAGATACATGAAGCTTAGAGAACACCAAGTAGACTAGACCCCCCCCAAAATGTCCCCTCACCACATGATAATTAAACCACTAAACATACAGAATAAAGAAAGAATATTAAGAGCAGCAAAAGAAAAAGGCCAAGTGACTGACAAAGGCAGACTCATCAGAATAACATTTGACTTCTCAATGAAGACTTTGAAATCCACAAGGTCCTACACAGTAATGTAGAAACTAAGAGACCACAGATACCAGCACAGACTATAATACCACTCAAAACTTTCAATCACTATAGACAGAGTGCACAAGACATTCCAAGTAAAAATCAGATTTAAACAATACCTATCCACAAATCCAGCTCTACAGAAAGCACTAGAAGGAAAACTCCAACCTA
This sequence comes from Peromyscus eremicus, assembly GCF_949786415.1. Lineage (NCBI taxonomy): Eukaryota > Metazoa > Chordata > Mammalia > Rodentia > Cricetidae > Peromyscus > Peromyscus eremicus. The sequence continues at coordinate 13,620,389 of NC_081429.1, read as the reverse complement.
AGGAAGTTAGATGCACCCACAAAAACACAGGCAATAAATAACCCCACATCAGCAAATCCCAAAGAAGGGAAATACATACACACTACCACCAAAAGATAATAGGAATTAACAATCCCTGGGCATTAATATTCTTAATATCAATGGAATCGATTCACCTATAAAAAGACTCAGGTTAACAGAATGGATACAAAAACATCCTTCTCCTGCATACAAGAAACACACCTCAACTTCAAAGACAGACACTACCTAAAAGGCTAGGAAAAGACTTTCAAATCAAATGGACTTAAGAAGTAAGCTGGTGTAGCTATCCTAATTATCTAATGAAATAGACTTCAAAGTAAAAATTAGTCAAAAGTGATCGTGAAGGACATTATATATTCATCACAGGAAAAATCCACCAAGATGAAGTCTCAATTCTGAACATTTATGCCCAAATACAAGGGTACCACATATGTAAAAGAAACATTACTAAAGCTTAAATCACACATAAAACCCCACACACACTAGTAGTGGGAGACTTCAACACTCTACTCTCACCAATGGACAAGTCTGCCAGACAGAAACTTAACAGAGAACTAAGGGATGTAACAGATGTTATGACTCAAATGGACTTCATTGGTAGCTACAGAACATTCCACCCTAACACAAAAGAATATACCTTCTTCTCAGCACCCCATGGAACCTTCTCTAAAGTCAACCTCATACTCAGTCACAAAGCAAATCTCATCAGATACAAAAAAAATGGAATATCTCCTGTATTTTATAAGACTATCATGGCTCAAAGTTAGATTTCAACAACAACAAAAACTACAGAATCTCACGGAAACTGAATAATGTTCAACTGAATCACCAATGGGTCAAAGAAGAAAGAAAGAAATTAAAGACTTCCTAGAATTCAATGAAAATGAATGTATAACATACAGAAACTTATGGGACACTATGAAAGCAGTGCTAAGAGGAAAATTCGTAGCACTTAATGCCCACAAAAAGAAATTGGAGAAATTTCAAACTAGCAATTTAACAACACACCTTAAAGCTCTAGAACAAGAAGAAGCAAACTCACCCAGGAGGAATAGACATCAGGAAATAATCAAATTGAGGGATGAAATCAATAAAATAGAAACAAAGAGAACAATACAAAGAATCAATGAAACAAAGAGAAAATCAACAAGATAGACAAACTCTTATTCAAACTAACCAAAAGGAAAGGAGAAAACATCCAAATTAGCAAAATCAGAAATGAAAAGGGAGACATAACAACAGACTTGAGGAAATTCAGAGAATCATCAGATCATATTTAAAAAACCTGTATTCCACAAAATTGGAAAATCTAAAAGAAATGAACAATTTTCTGGATAGGTACCACTTACCAAAATTACATCAAGATAAGATAAGTATTTTAAATAAACATAACCCCTAAGGAAATAGAAACAGTCATTAAATTCTCCTAACCAAAAAAAAAAAAAAAAAGCCCAAGGCCAAATGGTTTCAGTGCAGATTCTACCAGAATTTCAAAAGAACTAATACTCTTCAAATGGTTCCACACAACAGAAACAGAAGGAACATTACCAAACTCTTTTTATGAGGTTACAGTTACCATGATACCCAAACCACACAAAGATGCAACAAAGAAAGAGAATTACAGACCAATCTCCATCATGAACACTGATGCAAAAATACTCAATAAAATACTGGTAAACCAAATCCAAGAACACATTAAAAAAATTATCCACCATGACCAAGTAGGCTTTATCCCAGAGATGCAAGGATGGTTCAACATTGGAAAATCTGTCAATGTAATACACCATATAAACAAACTGAAAAAAAAAAACCATATAATCATCTCATTAGATGCTGAAAAAGCCTTTGACAAAATCCAACACCCCTTCATGATAAAGGTCTTGGAAAGATCAGGAATACAAGGAACATACCTAAACATAATAAAGGCAATTGACAGCAAACCAATAGTCAACATCAAATTAAATGGAGAGAAACTTGTTGAAGTTTTCCTGTGTCCTGCCTGGTCTGTAGCCGCTCAGACCCAAGTAAACACATAGAGGCTTATATTAATTAAAACTGCTTTGCCATTAGCTCAGACTAACTACTGACTAGCTCTTACACTTAAACTCAGCCCATTTCTGTTATTCTATATGTCGACATGTTTTCCATGGATTTACCTGTGTGCTATTACACGCTGCTCCCTGAATGGGGAGGGAGGGCTGGCATCTCCTCACTCAGCCTTCCTCTTCCCAGAATTCTCCTTGTTTGCTTATACTGCCTATACTTCCTGCCTGCTACTGGCCAATCAGCATTTTATTTATCAACCAATCAGAGCAACACATATTCACAGCATACAGAAAGACATTCTCCATTTTTTTTTATTAACGGCTGTCTACTCTCTCCATATCTAGTCAATACAGTACTCGAAGTTCTAGCTAGAGTAGTAAGACAACAAAAGAAGATAAAAGGGATACAAATTGGAAAGGAAGAAGTCAAACTTTCACTATTGGTAGACGATATGATAGTGTATATAAGTGACCCTAAAAATTTTACCAGAGAACTCTTACAGCTGATAAACACCTTTAGTAATGTGGCAGGATACAAGATTTAAAAAAAAATCAGTAGCTCTCCTATATACAAATGATAAATAGGCTGAGAAAGAAATCAGAGAAACATCATCCTTTACATAGCCACAAATAATATAAAATAACTTAGGGTAACTTGAACTAAGCAAGTGAAAGACCTCTATGACAAGAACTTTAAGTCTCTGAAGAAAGAAATTGAAGAAAATTTCAGAAAATGGAAAGATCTCCTATGCTCATGGATAGACAGGATTAACATAGTAAAAATGGCAATCTTACCTAAAGCAATCTACAGATTCAATGCAATCCTCATCAAAATCCCGACACAATTCTTCACAGTCCTGGAAAGAACAATACTCAACTTCATATGGAAAAACAAACAAACAAAAAACCCAGGAAAGCTAAAACAATCCTGCACAATAGAGCAACTTCTAGAGGCATTACCATCCCTGACATCAAACTCTACTATAGAGCTATAGTAATAAAAACAGTTAGGTATTGGCATAGAAAATGACATGTCAACCAATGGAATTGAATTGAAGCTCCTGACATTAATCCACACACCTATGAACACCTGGTTTTTGACAAAGAAGGCAAAACTGTACAAGGAAAAAAAGAAAGCATCTTCAACAAATGATGCTGGCATAAGTGGATGTCAACATGTAGAAGATTGCAAATAGATCCATATCTATTGCCATGCACAAAACTCAAGTCCAAGTGGATCAAAGACCTCAACATAAATCCAGTTACAATGAACCTGATAGAAGAGAAAGTAGGAAGTAGCCTTGAATGTATTTGCACAGGAGACCACTTCCTAAATATATCACCAGCAGCACAGACTGGGGGCAACAATTAATAAATGGGACCTCCTGAAACTGCGAAGCTTCTTTTCTAAGGCAAAGGACATGGTAAATAAAACGAAACAACAGCCTACAGAATGGGAAAAGATTTTCATCAACCCCACTCCTGAGAGAGGGCTGATCTCCAAAATATATAAAGAATTCAAGAAACTAGACATCAAAATACCAAACATTCCAATTAAAAAATGGGATACAGTACTAAACAGAGAATTCTTGATGCAGGGGGAGGGGTTTGGATCTGCCTCTAATGAATGTACCAGGCTCTGCTGAGTCCCCATGGGAGGCCTTACCTTGTTAGAGGAGAGAATGAGGGGTCGGCTGAGGGGGAAGACTGGGGCAGGAGGAAGGAAGAAAGGGGGATCTGTGGTTGGTATGTAAAATGAATACAAAATTTCTTAATAATAAAAAAGTTTAAAAAAGAAATATAATGGCTATTTTTTCAAAGATTAGGTAGTATGGTGGCTATTCTTGGTTGTAAACTTAACTACATCTGTAATTAACTAAAATACAAAAATGGAGGGCACACATGTGAGAATTTTTGCTTAATTTGAAGTGGGAAGATCAACTTCTGAACCAGGTCTTTGAAGAAGGAAGACACACCTTTAACCCAGATCTTTTGATCTGGAGAAACACATCTCTGATCTGGGCCACTCCTTCTGCTGGAAGCCTATATATATATAAGGACATGGAAGAGAGAAGGTTTTGCTCTTTGCCTGCATGTTCTGGCTTGCTAGAAAGTTCATTCCTTCACTGGCATTAGAGTGTACTTCTTCAGGATTCCAGCATATACTGAAGACAAGCTGAGACAACCATCTAGCCTTGTGGAATGAGCAACTACTGGATTCTTGAACTTTTCCATTCATAGCCAGTTATTGTTAGATTAGCTTGACCACAGCCTGTAATTCAGTATAATAAATACCACATATACAATATATACATATTATATAATTAGATATATTATTATATATAATATTATTAATTTTATTAATAATTATTTATAATCAGTATATTATATGAATTATATGAAGTATACTATATAATTATATATATGAATATATAATATATATCTATATTAATTGTTATGTTCTGTTACTTTAGAGAATTCTGACTGAAATAGTTAACAAGTGGTTAGAAGCCTTATACATTGGGTGAGAGTAAGTATGTTGGTGCAACCATTATAAAAAACAAAATAGAAACTAAATGTGATCCAGGGTTGACAGTAACTATTCTCTGATCCAAGGAACCACCATCTTGATAAGTTCAGCTAAGCCCCCTTGCAAAAGAATTATCCCAACTGGCCAGTTGACTATGGCCTCTCATGTGAGGAGGGTTGTGAGACTCTCACCTCAGGATCGAGCTGCTCCCTACCACCTGCTGCGTGCAACTCTACCTTACTTGCACATGGCCTTGGGGAGGGGCTAGAGTATATAAGCCAGGGGAGATGAGGGAAAGGAGACTAGATCTATGTGACTATGGGGAAACTCTCTTCCATTCTGGGTGAAGGCTTTCTGGGTGTAGCCAGTTGGGAGAAGAAGCACCCACAACCTGTAAATAACTCCTCACCTGTGCCCTGTAAAGAAGCTTAATAAACACACTGGTTCCCCAGAGTGAACTTTGGTGGGATTATCCCTGTTAGTCATTGGGACCTTAGTTTAAGAAGAAGGGGTAGACATTGCTTACATTCCCCTAGAAAGGAATTTTAGCAACACCGGCAATCCCACTGCTAAAGGAACTTGAATCTTCATATCTAGAAGAAATATTTGCACTCACTCACATGTCCTTTACAACACTATTCATAATACTAACAGTGAAAAAATGGATAAGAACATGGATATACATGTATTAAAAGGAATAGCTTTCAGTCTTACAAATGAAGGAAATTCTATCATTTTTCCAAGAATAAATATGCACAGTTTTATGTTAAGTGAATCAAGCAAAGCACATAAAGACACATATTGTGTGAAGTGACCTATACGTGGAATCTCAAAATGTAAACAACTACGGGGCAGTTAGAACGATAGTTGCAGAAATTAGAAGTCAGGAGTTGGTAACAACAACAACAACAACAAAGAATATTTGTCAATGGGTAGAAAGTTTCAATTAGCCACGTAGATTACATTCTGAATACTTAATGTATACCATGTAGAATTTGTCAATAATTTTGTATTGTAAACTTGACATTATTGATAGTAAATCTTAGATGTGCTCACCACACAGAAAGATGTTAACTACTAGTGCTAGTCAATCATTGTGACAAAATACCCGAAATAGATCAACGTGACAGGGAAAAGGTTTATTTTAGGCTCTGGTTTAAGAAATGTAAGTCCATGGTGACTTGGTGCCAACAGTGGACATGTGGCAAGGTGGGCCTGTGGCAAGGTGGGCATGTGGCAAGGTGGGCCTGTGGCAAGGTGGACATGTGGCAAGGTGGGCCTGTGGCAAGGTGGACCTGTGGCAAGGTGGACATGTGGCAAGGTGGACCTGTGGCAAGGTGGGCCTGCTCCTCGTGTCACCATAGAGGATAGGAAAGACAGGAAAGAATGGAAGGTGAAAAGGAATAGGAGGAAAAAGAGAAAATGAAGGCCGTGTAGAAGCTGTAGCTCCCAAAGTCATATCCCCCAATGGCCCAATACCTTCAATTAAATTATACCTCCCACATTTGTGCCCCCTCTAATAGTCCATTCCATTCTGAACCTATAAATCTATCAACATGTTGATGAGATCAGAGTCCTTCAGAGCCAATCATTTACTAAAAGTCTCATTTCTGGACATTGTTTTACTGGGAACAAAACTTCTAACACATGAGCCTCTCCAATTTCAAAGCATTACAATCTTCCACTAATCCTCAAGGTTCATGACCACAATGTCACAATGCCAAAAACATTCAGCCCATCTCTAAATCTCAATAATCCCAACAATCCTCAAAAGTCTAAATTCTGCTCTGTGATTCAGGGCACCTCTTAGCCGAGAGTCCTAGTAAAACCCTGAAGAGAAGCCATGTACTTCCAGCAACCAGTGGTGGGAGAGGCAGAGTAAACATTCCCACTCTAAAAAGAAAGAATAAACAAAGTAAGACTGGAATGCAGCAGGGATGATAGTAAGCCTTGTAATTCCACACCTGGCATTTTGGGTATATGATCAGCAAAATGTGTGCCCAGAAGCGTTGGGCAGCCTAGCCCTATGCCTTGGTGGCTGCAGCCCACGTGCTCATTCTCATGGACTGGCTCTATTTCCTCCTTGAGTCTTTCCTCAGCAAATTTTCATGTTCCTAGCATCTCTGGTTTCTCAGGTCTCTGTTGTACCTTTGGCTTCATTCTTTCAGTTTTGCCCATGCCCTTTTCAGAGGCTGCTTGCAAAGCTTCAAACCCTACTACACATATTTTCTACCATGCTTTACATGAAGTCTCAGTGGAATCACCTGTGATCCCATAAATCCTGCATGCTGCATGCCTGAAAGAAACTGGATGGATACAACCTGTATGTTTGACCAGTTTGAGCAGCAGCCAGGCTTGCTTGGACTGCAGATGCAGCAGCCTCTGATTGCCTGGATGAGCGTGAGGAAACAATTTGCATTTATAAGCAGCCACCCTGAGAGTCTTCTCAAACCCATGTCTTCCGACTGTTTTCATACCTTTCAGCCTGAGCCTTCAATAAGTATAATCTAACCAGTTCCTGAACTCCAACAACAGAATCTAGGAGAACAATCAGCAAGCTCAAAGATGGAATTAAAATCACTTAGTCAGAGGTGGTTAATTTCCTTAACAACGCCCCCTTCCATGCTTGTTTATCTTGTCAGCTTCATTATACTATATGAGGTGATGTTCATTAGTTTTACTATAATTGTTTCACAATGTATATGTATGTGAAAATATCACATTACATATGGTAGTGTTCATATTTTTTGTCAATCACACCTATACTTTAGCAAATAAATAGAGGCCTAAAAGTAATTAAACGATTCTAGACTCAATAGCAATTCTGACCAGGAAACAAAGCAGCGATAGAAACTACTTCAAAAGTGTCTCAACTACACTTTATCCCAGCAAATCCTGGGTGAAATTTATTCACATGGCATCTGAATACATTTCTGCTATTTTACATCTCAATAAGCCTGTTATTATCTTTGCCACAAGCCAGGTCTTTTAATCCCAGGAACTAAGGAATCTAGGCAGTGGAATCTTACATTCATGGCAAGCCCAGCCTAGCAACATAGTGAGACCTTTCATTAAAAAAAAACAAACAAAAAACAAAGCAATAAAGCTTGAATGTTCTTCAGTGTAGAGAGTTTGCTTAGCATAAACAAGACCCTGCTCTGATTGCTCAGTATTGTAACAAAAACAACAAATCTAAACCATGGATGTAAAAAGCCAAATCACACTTAGTAATAAAGGACAGGCAAATCCTATCATATTCCCAGAAAGAGACAAACTAGAATATTAGTGGATAACAATAAAAATAGCCATATGTTAAAATTTTTCATTATATGTAATAAAAAAGAAAAACTAAATGAAATATACATTAAAGTTCTTATTTCTTTCCTTCTCCCTCTTCTTCTTCATCTTCTTCTTCTTTTGGTTTTTCGAGACAGGGTTTCTCTGTGTAGCTTTGCGCCTCTCCTGGAACTCACTCTGTAGCCCAGGCTGGCCTCGAACTCACAGAGATCCACCTGGCTCTGCCTCCCGAGTGCTGGGATTAAAGGCGTGCGCCCACCACCACCCGGCTAAAGTTCTTATTTCTTAATAAGCTAATAGTTAACATAAACTATCCTAATAAATTACTGATGTTATGACTGAAATTTCAGACTTATAATGTAGATCCTACAAATACGCATTTTAAATAAGCAAATTTGTGCAGAGAACATTTTGCTTTGTATACCCACGGTCTTAACTTCAAGATTTTCATGGTGTTAAGAGTGGAAATAGAGGTCTACATGACAAACACCTAAATATTTCAAAGCTATAAGTCAAGCTGATAAACCAACACACCCTTTTAAAGTCCGTTATAGGGCCTTCTTGGAGCCCCTACAACTCACAAAAAAGACAGTCTCACAGGTACACATTTTACCATGCTTGTCCTTTACCAAGGACAAATGACCCCAGCTTTTATAGAGGAACCCTATCTCCAGCCCAAGCCTTAGGATTATTTACCCAGTATGGACAATTCAGGGAACCCAAAAAGATGCCAATCAGGTTTAAATAAATAAATAAGATAAACAAATAAGCAAAAAAACAAAACAAAACAAAAAAACCCAACGTGGGTCCTTAGGTCTTACTCTGCAGTGAGTGGCATAAGGTAGTGCTGGGCACAGCTTACTCCTCAAGGGATAGGCATCTCTTGACAGTATTTAGGTTAATACAATTTGCTTAAAAAGCAAAATGAGTAAAAAATGTTGACCGAAAGAATTCAGAAACGTGAAGCTTCGGATGCCACCTGTGGTGTTTTCATGAATATGTAAAGACATACATGATCTAGAAGGAACTAGAAAAATCTATTTTGCATGAGACTAATCGGTTTATTTGAAAAGTTATTTTTAACTGCAATCAACATTTCAAGTATAATTTTATTATACAACCATCTGTAATCTAATTAGTTACTAAGATTTATGATATAACTGAATAGCCCTTTAGCTATGAAATTCATCTATGCACTTAAAATATATATATGAAGTGTGTGCTTCGTTCCAGATATTGTTTTAGCACTGAAGTTATCTTAAAGACAGAAATCCTTGCCTTCCTAGAGTTTATATTCCATGATAGTGAAATAGTGGCCAGTATTTATGTTTACATTTCTTTACTAAAGCCAATTTAAAAATTCCACTCATTGCCTTTTGCATACGTATCTTATTGGGATCTGTAGCTGAAACTTCGAAAAAATTCTATTATGCTTACTTTCTCACCTCTCAGAAAACTGTAAAAGAGTAATTTTTTAATGTCCCCAAGTGACTGGGCCACTTCTACGTTTGGAGTTTCTATGCATTGTAATTAATAAGTAAAAACTGAGATGATGGATTTTTTTCTTTAAACAAAAAATCACTGTCAAGTTTTTTTCTATAAACATATGTATTGCTTAGGGAGAACTAATAGTTTTGTACACGATTCTGAATGATATTGATGAGGCAAAGACTAAGTAAATGTCACCAGATCAAAGTATTTAATTATTACTTGGTGTTTTTCAGTATGTTTATCATTGGTACATAAGAAGTCTACTGATTCTTATGTGTTGATTTTGCATTCTTACAATTGCTGAATGTCTCTATCAGTTAAAAGTTTTTTATGGTCTTCAGGTTTTTTGTGTATAGAATTGCATAATCTACAAGGGATGCTTTTATTTTTTTCACATTTGTATCTCTTTAATCCCTTCCTTTATATTCCATAGACTTCAATAGCTTTATTGTCTAGTAGTGGAAACAATGGACACCTATGTCTTATTACTTGATCTTAGTGAGAATGCCTTGACTTTTTCTTCCTTTATCATGTTGGCTATAGGCTTACTGTAGATAAACTTTATTTTATTAAAGTAAGTTCCCTCCATTCTTATCCTTTTTAAGACTTTTAGCATTAGGAATGTTGGACTCTGTCAAAGGATCTTTTTCTCTATTTTTTGAGACTTGCTTTATGTATGAATATCTGATCAATTTTGGTGAAAGATCCATGGACTGCAAAAAAGAATGTGTATTTAATATTCAGGTGAATGTTTTATAGACATTGGTTAGATCTATTTGATTTATGATTTCATTTAACTCAAATATTTTGAGTTTTATTCCAAATGACCAGTCTATTGGTAAGTATAGGGTATTGAAGTCACCCACCATCACTGTGTTGTGTTGTTTCTGGGACCTCACATATGGTAGTATTTGTTTTATGAAATTGGATATATGATATACATATAATATATATATATATATATATATATATATATATATTTCTCTTATTGAGTTCTTTTATTGATAAGTATGAAATGGTCTTCATTCTCTTGTAATTTTGGTTTGAAGTCCAATTTGTAGATTGGAGAATAACTATTCCTACTTGTTTCTTAGGTTTATTTGGAATATATTTTCTATCTTTTACTCTAGGCAGTGGCTATCTTGTATGACAATGTTTGCTTCTTTGAGGCAAAAATAAGATGGATTTTGTTTTATAGTCAAATCTGCTAGCCTTTTTTTTTATTTGCTAATAACATTTGCTAATTTTCAGACTGAGTTTTTTGAGAGATGTACATTAATGCCTTTTATTTTGTTATGTTTGTGGGTTTGTGGTGTTTATTTTTAAGTCTCTTTTGATTGATTTTCCTGGTACTGTTTACTTGTTTCCTGTGGCATCTTCAGTGTGTTTATTCTTTTCTTTAGAACAAAATATTCCTTCCAGTTTCCTCTTTCAGAGCTCGTTTAGTGGTCATAAATTCTGCTAGGTTATTTTTATCATGGGAAGTTTCTCTCTCATTCAATTTTAGTAGATGATTTCTGGGTTTGATACTATCTATTGGCATCTGTGCTTTTTCACAGATTATGAAATGTCTTTCCACGCCCTTTTCGCTTTAAATCTTTCCATAGGTGTTATTCTATCTGCCTTCATAAGTGACGTGTCCCTTCTCTCTTGCAGCTTTCAATACTCTTTCTTTAGTCTGTGATTTAATGTTATGAATATGTCATGAGGAACTTCTTTTATTGTCCTATTTGGAGTTCTGTAGTCTTTTTGTACCTAAATGCATATCCTTTTTCTCTATATTTGGGAAGTTTCTTCTATGTCTTTATTGAAAATATTTTATATGTCTTCGGTGTGGTATTATTCTATGTCTATGTCCATCATTTAAAGATTTGGTCCTTTCATGACATCTCAGAGCTCTCTCTCATTCCTTTCACTGAATTTTACTGTTTGATCCAATTCTTCTACCTTGTCTTTCAGTCCTGATTCTCTGTTTTTCACATGATCCATTCTTTTTTTTTTTTTTTTTTTTTGGTTTTTCGAGACAGGGTTTCTCTGTGTAGCTTTGTGCCTTTCCTGGATCTTGCTCTGTAGACCAGGCTGGCCTTGAACTCATAGAGATCCGCCTGGCTCTGCCTCCTGAGTGCTGGGATTAAAGGTGTATGCCACCACCGCCCGGCTTCACATGATCCATTCTTTTGGTGAGGCTTTCCACTGAGTTTTATTTTGGCTTATTGATATTTCCATTTTTAATATAATTTCAGTTTGGTTTTTCTTCAGGAAGTCTGTCTTTTCATTGAATTCTATTTTCGAATCTTGGACTGACTTCCTTACCTCATTCAGCTCTTCATATTTGTCCATTCATCTCCTTTATCAGTATTTTTGGTGTCACAATCTTTTCAGAAAAAAAATAAGATCTTATCTCTTATCAAATGAACTGAAAACAAACCTTCACAAAGTCCATTCTGTTCTGAACCTACCTAACAGTGGTTTTCAGTTTTCCGACATATTTAAAATCGTTCCTCCATGAGTGAGTCCACCTTCCCTCACACTCCTGTCCCTACTCATATCTGAAGTTTATGCCTTATCTCTTGGCTTTGGAAACCCACCTCGAGTCTTAGCTACTTCAGTCAGTAAATCTTACCCAAACTGTGCTAGTATTCATAATTTTACTGTCTGAGGAAGGTATTATAGTACATATACGGTTAGTTATATATAGATATTTATGCATACTGTTTTATATAGCTCTTGATTTTTTATTTGTTAATCATTTCTTTTCAATAGTTATATTTTTTAAGTTCAAAGATCACATTATGATTATAATTTTGAATAGTATTTTCTATAGAGCTGAGTCTAGGGTAGGCAGTCACTGAATGCTTATTGGCAAATAACATAAAATAAAAGACAATCCAGAAATTTAGGCTGCAATAAATTTATCTAGAAATCATATTAGCTTGAAGATGGTAGAATAAAAGCATCATCAAGTCTTTTACAGTGTACCAATAGAGGCTCTGTGAAGAGGAGCTGGACAATTTCAATACCTATGGAATCAGTCACTTCCCAAATATTTACAAATACCCAGATGTTCTGGATGACACAGACATAACAATCGGACAGCTAAATTATATATTGTTATATTTGGACAACTAAATTAAAATTGTTCTTCCTAAAGATAGAGCCATCATTCTTTAAACAGAACCATTTTTTAATGAATGTACAAGCCCACACAAGAATTTTTTCCCAAGTTTGACCACCAGATGTCAGTCATTCACTATGCTGGTAATAACTTCCTTGAAGAAATCTTTATGAAAAATGTATGTTTGTGGATGTCTGTTATCTGGCTTCTCCTTCCTCTTTCACTTATTCCTGCTTTGACCATCATGCTACTAATCAGCCAGTGACCAATCAATCAATTAAAATTTTAAGAAGCCAAATATCCATTGTACTCTATTTAAAAGTGGCAAGGATATCTAAGTAATTTGGGGAAAACAATTTATTAGAATATTTAAGTATTCATATATACAAAGGTGAAAATAACACAAAACCTTAAACACAGGATGGAATTGGGCTATTCAATCCTAGTAATTTTGAGATCAATTAAATATTTTGAGCCTTTGTTTTAGATAATTACCCTCTTCTTGCTCCTTTGGACAATTATATGGCTATAGGAGCATTTATTTTCATATTTCTCAGGCAGGGCTCATTGCAATGCACACACTTCTGTGGACCCTCACACAACTTACATGAGGTCAATGTCTGGATCTACTTCCATTACTGAGTTGAATATAATAAATTTAGACTTTATGTCCCTTTTAGATGGCGGCCTTCCTTAGGTTTAGCAAATTTACCAAAGCTCTTAAAGAAATAATTTTATTACCTAAGCATAGCCTGCAGTCAGTCTCGATTTGGTTATCTACTCTGCCTTCATTTTCTTCCTTTCCATCCAGATTTTGTCTAGCACTCCTGTAGGGCTGGAGGCCTGAGGGGATGCTTATTTCCCAAGCTTCTTAAATCAGCCTGGACATCCTAAAAATAATCCCACTTTCTTAACCACAAATTTGTCCAGATGTTGATACAATATGTGTGGGGAAGTTTTTGGAGAGGCTTCAAGGTAAAGTCTTACTTGTGAAAGAGTGAGCTATAAGGACTGGTGAATAAATCTGTGCAAATCTGCTATCATTACATACTACACACACACACACACACACACACACACACACAAGAGTATTGCTGTATTTCTGAATCCTTCTGGTGATAGAGATGTATGTGGCATTGTATGAAGACAGGGAGCAAGGAAGAGTAACACGCTTTACATTTTCCCAGGTATCTGACAGAGATACATTTTAAACCAAATAAGGATATTCTAGAGAATGAAACCAACATGAGGAAAAATAGAGCTTTGAAAAAGACACAGTGAGACAGAGGTAAAAAAAAAAAGTCACCCCAACCACATACAGACTTCAGATGTTATTGTGTCACTCTACTTTCTTGCCCTTGAAATTTTGAATCAGTGTCTACAGCTATGTAGACACACACAGAGACACTCATACACAGAAATCCCATAAAAACACAAAATCAGAATCCATAATAAATAAGCAAAGCCCTGTAAGGTTTAAAAATAATGCACAGGTAAAGCATTATGAGACAAAATCCCTCCAAAAATACTATTTGGTTTGGTTTGTATTGGCCATCTACTACTAGGCATGGGGCCTGCCCTTAAAAGGGTTTTGTATCCTCAACGAGACCCTTGGAAAAAAGGCAGTTTTTCCTTTGTAAGCTGTTGTTAATTGGAGATAGTTTCTGGTTTGGGGAAGGGATTTGTGCCCAGTTTCCCTCTCTGATTTCTTTCTCCATTCACTTTATTTGAAGTGGGGAGCTGCTGTTCAGAGCATTGCTTCCTTGATCTCTTTCTCAGTTGCTATTTGTTTATAGGAAGGTTACTGCCTTTTGTCCGTGAATTTTGTAGCCTGTTACTTTCCTGAAAGTGTTTATAATAGCTGTGGGAGTTTCCTGGTAGATTTTTTTTCCTGGTAGATATATATATATTGTATAATATATATATATATAACCATGTTGTCTCCAAATAAAGACACTGACTTCTTATTTAGATACAGTTGGTCTCCTCCAATTGTCTTACTGATGTAGCTAAGACTTCAAGTACTGTATTGAATAGGGATGAAAAGACTTTAAAACAAGTATTATTTCTGATTTTAGTGGAATTGTTCTGAATTTGTTTCCATTTCAGTAGATGTTGGCTGTGGGCTTGTTGTAAATCTCCTTTATTATGCTGAGGAATGTTCATTGTATCCCTAGTCTCTCCAGGACTTTTATCATTAAGGGGTTTTGGATTATGTCAAAGGCCTTCACTGCAATTTTGAGATGATCATGTGGATTTTGTCTTTCCATCTTGTATGGTGGATTACGTTTATTGATTTATGTATGTTAAACCATCCCTGGGATGAAGCCTATTTGATCATGGTGGATGATGTTTTTGTTGTGTTCTTGGATTTGGTTTGCAAGTATTTTATTGAGAATTTTGTGATCTATGTTCATAAGGGAAATTGGTTGGTAATACTCTTTGTTAGGTCTTTATGTGGTTTAGGTATGAGAGTAACTGTTGCCCCATAAAATGAATTGGGCAACATTCCTTCAGTTTCAAGTTTCGAGGAATATTTTTGAATATTAGGCTCAATTCTTCACTGAAAGACTGGTAGAATTCTGCACTGAATCCATCTGGCGATGGGCATTGGGGGAGTTGGTAGACATATAATCACTGCTTCTATATCACAAGGGGTTATGGGCCAGTTTAAATTACTCATCTAATTTTTATTTAACTTTGGTGGGTGGTATGTATCAAGAAAAGTGTTCATTTCTTTTAGCTTTTCCAATTTGTTGGAGTAAAGTATGTCCTTATGCTTCTCTTGATTTCCTCAGTGTCTGTTATTACGTCCTCATTTTTGTCTCTAATTTTGTTAATTTGTATCTCCTCTCTCTGCCTTTTAGTTAATTTGGCAAAGGGGTTGTCAATCTTAATGATTTTCTCAAAGAGTCAACTCTTTGTTTCATTGATTCTTCATATTGGTTTTTTTTTTGTTTTTTTCTATTGCATTGATTTCAGCCTGAGTTTGATTTTTCTTGCTGTCTATGCCTTTTGGATGTCATTCGTTATGTCTTAGAGCTTTCAGGTGTTCCATTGAGTTAGAAATTGGAAACTCTCCATTTTTTTTTCCAGGTAGGCATTTAGTGCTGTAAACTTGCCTCTTAAAACTGCCTTCATTGTGTCCCATAAGTTTAGATATGCTGTGTTTTCATTTTTCATTCAATTCTAAATGGTTTTAAATTTCTTTTCTAAATTCTTTATTAACCCTTGTTTTCCTTCAGTACTGAGTGGTTCAGTTTCCATGAGTTTGTAAGCTTCCTGTCGTTTCCTTTGCTGATATCCAGCTTTAATCCCTGGTGTTTAGATAGGATGCAGGAGGTTATTTCAATTTTCTTGCATCTCTTGAGACTTGCTTGGTGTCCAAGTATGTGGTCAATTTTGTAGAGAGTTCCATGAGTTGTTGAGAAGAAGGTATGTTCTTTTGTGTTTGCGTGAAATATTCTGAAATACCTGCTAGGTCCATTTGATTTATGATGTCATTTGTCTCTAGCAATTCTTTGTAGCTGGAGAGCTTCTCTCCAGCTCCCACCAAGCCCTGGCAGTCCCACAGCCCACTTACAAAATAAACACACAGACTCTTATATTATTTAAACTGTTAGGCCTAATGGCTCAGGCTTCTAGCTATCTAGTTCTTACATCTTAAATTAACTCATTTCTATAAATCTATATCTTGCCACATGGCTCGTGGCTTACCATTGTCTTACATGTTGGTACTCATGGCACTGGCTGGCAGAGTCTTTCGACTTAGCCTTCCTGTTCCCAGAATTCTCTTCTCTGCTTGTCCCGCCTATACTTCCTGCCTGGCTACTGGCCAATCAGCATTTTATTTATTCACAACATACAGGGCATCCCACAGCAATTCTCTGTTTAGCTTTTTGCTTCGATGGCCTGTCTATTAGCAAGAGTTGGGTATTGAAGTCAGCCACTACAACTGTTTGCGGGTCGATATGTGATTTTAGCTATAGTAGTTTCTTTTATGAACTTGAGTGCCCTTGTGTTTGATGCATAAATGTTTAGAATTGCATTGTCCTCTTGGTGCATTCTCCCTTTGATGAGTATGTACTGTCCTTCCCTATCTCTTCTGATCAGTTTTGGTTTGAAGTCTATTTTGTCAGATATTAAAATGGCTATTTAAGCTTGCTTTGTAGGTCCATTTGCTTGGAATATGCTTTTCCATCCTTTTCTTCTGAGACAGTGTCTATCCTTTGTGTTAAGGTGCATTTCTTGGATGAAGCAGAAAGAGAGATTGTGGTTTTTAATCTATTTTGTTAGTCTGTGTTCTTTTATTGAGGAATTGAGACCATCGATGTTGAGAGTTATCAATGAGCAGTGTTTGCTTATTCCCATTGTTTTGTTGTGGTGATGTGGTTTTTTTTAAAACTCCTTCTTTTGATTAGCTGGTCTGATATTATTTATTCCTTGTGTTTATTTGGGTGGTTAGCTTCTTCGGGTTGAAGTTTTTCTTCTAGCACCTCGTATAGGACTATATTTGTAGATAGATATTGTTTAAATTTGGTTTCATTATGGAATGTCTTTCTTTATCTATTGTGTTTAAAAGTTTTGCTTGGTGTAGTGGTCTGAGCAGACAGCTATGGTTTCTTAGAGTTTGTGGAACATCCTTACAGATCGTTCTGGCTTTTGGAGTCTCCATTATGAATTCATATGTTATTCATTGGTCTGCCTTTATGTGTTACTAGGTCCTTTCCTCTTGAAGATTTAAGACTCTTCTTTGTCCTATACATTTAGTATTTGCCATGGGGAGTTTCATTTTAGGTCCAATCAATTTGGTGTTCTGTATACTTCCTGTATCTTGATGGGTATCTTCTTCTTTGAGTTAGGAAATTTTTCTTCTAAAGTTTGGTTAAAAAGATTTTCTGTGCATTTGACCTTGGTTTCTTCTCCTTCTGCTATTCCTACGATTCATAGATTTTTTTTTCTTTTTGTAATGTCCCATGTTTCTTGGGTTTTTTTAGATTTGACATTATCTTTGACTAAGGTATCTATTTCTTCTATCTTGTCTTCAATGCCTGAGAGTCTCTATTCCATCTCTTGTACTCTGTGAGCAAGGCTTACCTCTGAGGTTTCTGTTTGACTTCCTAAAGTTTTCATTTCCAGTATTATTTCAGGCTGGATTTTCTTTAGTGATTTCTTTTTTACTTTCATGTCTTAAACTATTTTCATCAGTTCCTTCCACTGTTTGTTTGCATTTTTCTCATTTCATTACATACTTTATTTCATATCCTATTTAATGTCTTGAACATATTCATAATAGCTATTTTGAAGTCTCTGTCTTGTGCTTCAGCTATATCACATACCTCAGGGCCTTCTGTAGTAAAGTTCATGGGTTTTGGGGGAGACATATTGTTTTGGGTGTCAATGATTGTGTTTTTGCACTGGGGTCTAGGCATCTCTGTTTAGAATGATTGTGATTCCAGGTATTAGTATCTAGTCTTGTCTTTGTTGAGTAGGTGTTTCATTTCTTGATTTCTGTTGCCCTCTCTGGATGTTATGAATGGGTGGGGACTGTGGGTTGCTTTGTAGGTAGTGCTTCTGAGGCCCTGCCCATTGTGGTCACTGAGGGTCCCAGGCAGATTATGTTTCTAGGTATTGGGGCCTGTCAGGAAGAAATGGAGATGGAATAGAAGTGGGGCTGAAAGGGTCCTCAGGAGGAAGGAAATCTGGGCCCACTGCAAAATTTGCCAGACTCCCTAGGAAATGGAGGTAAAGTGGGAAGAAAGGTCTCTGCAAGCAGTCTGCTAAGGGGCTGGGAGTGAGAGCAGAGTTTGCAATGGAGGGCAGGAAGGAGCATGCAGATTACCTACTTGATTCCTAGCCTAGTCTGGCCAGTGGGTCCCCAGGTAGAGGGAGCCTCCAGGTATTGGTGGCTGACACAGAAGAATGGGAATGAACTTGAAAGTGGGGTGGGAGGGTCCCAAGGAAGGAGGAAAGCTGGATCTGTTCAGAGGTTTGGTGGAGTCCCAGGGAATGGAGGCAATAAGGGTGACAGTGGTAAGCTACAGGGCTGGGGATGAGGCTGGAGAATTTGCAGCAAGTGACAGGGAGGAGAGTGAAGATCACCTTCCTGATTCCCGGGCTGGCCTGGCCACTTGTTTTACCTTTTTATCACTAAGGGGAAAATTGATTTTATTAACCAGAAGCTATCTATTTCTATCTACATGGTTTAGGTAGAAATATTAGTGTAAAGATGACAGTGTTTAGAGCTTAAATCTCTACCTCTAGACCTTTAGATAGATTTGTTCCCTGTTATAGTGGTGAAGTAAGTGAAAAGGAAATTTAGTATTTCATTTTGCATTGAGTACTGTTTGTGAGAATTTGAGGCTGCACATATGTAAGTGTTTACAATCACTCAGTCCATTTTCTTTTTTTCACTTTTTAAATTTATTATATTTTGAAAATTTTATACACAAGTACTTCATTTACATCATTTCCCCTCTACCTTCTCTCCCCTCTAATCTCTGGTGCCTCCCACTCTCTTTCAAATTCATGAACTGTTTATTATTATTATTATTATTACAATTATACATGTGTGTATATAAATACAACCTGCTGATTCCATTTAAGGATTGTGTGTGTGTGTGTGCATGTGTGTATGTGTGTGACCACTTGGGATGTGATAACCTATCAGGGGCTTGTCCTTGGTGAAGATTTAGCAGCCATTAATTGCCTATAGTTCTTTGTTTAGGGGTGGAGCCTTATGAGATTGCATGTCTACTAAGGAATAGTTCTCATAGCATTGGAGGGTGCTATTCAAGATGCCAAGGAAGAGCAATTAAAAGTCCTACCTATCTCTAAAGTCTATGAACTACACAATGAACAGCATGGTCAGGTATCCCCAAGGGTACAATGATAGCACTCATATCCTGGGGGTAACCAACAGCCATCTAATTGTATTTAAGGCCCATTCAACAGAAGAAAAATATGCCCTGTGCTGTAACACTAGGAAACTACCTGTAGCTGGTGAGCTCATGGACCTAGAAGAAAACTTATTATTGCCATTTTCCTAAACCAGTATAATTCCTAACTTCATTCTAAATACTTATCCTTCTATCCACAGATAAGTATAATTTTTGTTCTTCATTTTGGTGGTATTGTGTTCCCTGAAATATTGTGCACTCTAATAAACTTATCTGGGGTCAGAGAACAGAACAGCCACAATATTAAGCATAGAGGTTAGGCAGTGGTAGCACATGCCTTTAATCTTAGCATTCCAGAGGCAGAGATCTGCCTGGATCTCTGTGAGTTCAAGGCCACACTGGAAACAGCCACACCTTTAATCCCAAGATGTAATGGCAGGAGGCAGAAAGGTATTTAAGGCATGAAGACAAGGAACTAGAGCCTGGTTAAGCTTTTAGGCTTTTGAGCAGCACAGTTCAGCTGAGAGGCATCCAGTCTGAGGAAAGAGGATCAGCTGAGGAATTGGCAAGGTGAGGTGGCTGTGGCTTGTTCTGCTTCTCTGATCTTCCAGCATTCATCCCAATAACTGGCACTGGGTTTGATTTTATTAATAAGACTCTTTAAGATTCATGCTATACTTCATCAAATAAGTGTCTTTTTTACAGCAAAGGCCATTATAGTGAAAGACCCTAACCCTTCAGGCTTACACCCCCACATCCCAGGAAATAAGGAACTAAAAAGAAAACTAGTTCCAAGGGCAACCTGACTCAGCCATCATTCAATCACCCCTGCAACAATGTAACAATGTAAAAAGATTTCTGTTAAGAGATGTGCTCAACTGTGACTGGGATAGTTGCAAGTGTTCCAGGAAGTTCCACTGTGACCTTTGTGTAAACTCCACTCCCACCCTGATACCCCCCTTGAGGTTTCAGGAAGAATGTACATGCGGACATGACTGTACCCCCTCTGTGATCAGACCATGATCTTGGGAAATTAGCCTCTAGACATAAATCAATCAAAATGAAATTGTATTGGAATTGTAATCTTGTGGTTTTTGTGGGTTTTTCCTTTAAAAGCACCTATGTGACTACAGTAAGATGTGACTCTTGCTCTCAGGACAAGAGTTTGCCCGTCTGTACAGTCGCTTCTTCAATAAACACCTCTTGCTGTTGCATCAACTGGACCGGAGTCTGGGTTCTTGGGGTGCCCACTCAAGACCCTAGTTTTTGGGGTCTAACAATAGAAATATATAAATACAGAGAACAACTGGTCATGAGATGCCCATCTCTAGTCGATGTATATAACACAAACCCTACACCCAAGCCTCAGAAAACATGGCAGAAGGGGGAACCCAAAGGATTTTAAGTGCCAGAGGAGCAGAGAATAATGTTGTGACATTGTGCCTTCTAACTATAAACTCAATATTCAAAATTGTTGCTGAAGACATTACTTGTGTTTGGTTTTTAATTTTTGTTTTTGTTTTTGTTTTTTTCAAGACAGGATTTCTCTGTGTAGCCTGGGCTGTTGTGGAACTCCCTCTGTAGACCAGTCTGGCCTTAAACTCACAGAGATCCACCTGTCCGTGCCTCCTGAGTGCTGGGATTAAAGGTGTGTACCACCATCACCCAGCTTCGGTTTTTAAATTTAAAACAAAAACAAAAAATTTTTTGAACCTTCAAAAAAAATTTTTTTTCACTGTTCAAGGTTTATTTGGAGTTTTTGTTGGCATGACACTTGGGTAGTTGGTTGCGTCATCCATATGCAGATATAACTTTTTACATAATATTGCAATGTATACTACAGATATAAATAATATCCTTTAGAAAAGTTACTTACAAGATACACACAATGGATTTACATACTAGAGCCAGGTTATGACTCACTGGGACCTCATTGGCTTAGACATATTTGGTAAGGGTGTGCAGCACACACAAACACAACAGGCTCACAGGATAATTGAAGCCTGCACACAATTGGCAGTGTGTCTTGGAGATCATGGGACTCTCACACTGATCAGGTGACCACCACACAAGTACCACTTTGCATCAGCATAGAGCTGTGGGAACTGAGGTTTTCCCCAGGCCACCTTAACACAACTGCACTAACCCCAGCTCACATGAGAAGGGGACAGTGTGTGGTCTCCATAGAAACCCTGCTGCAGCCTGGACAGTGAAGTGCTAGGACATCCGAAGACTTTAGAACTGCAGCGCTTTCTGTATTCCCTCACCCAGAGTGTTTCTGCACTCTTCTTCAAGTGGGCCTCCTTTACGGGAATCAGAGTCACCTTCACAACATCCAAGATTCCATTTTGTCCAGGATACAAGGGACACTGAAGAAGATGTCACCCTTGATTCCGTAGAGGTCCTTATTCATGGTGGAAATGGGGTGCACCTCTTGCAGAGGGCCATGGGAGTATACATCAGGTGACAACTACTGTTTGACAAGATGACCCACCAGACCTATAACTCCCTGATGGGGAGCCCCACCTGGCAAAGCTGTGGGGCCACTGGCTGTGAAAACCAGTTGTTTTCTGTCTGAACCTTTCTCAGGTGCCACTGTTATGCCTCCGTAATAATAACAGATGTGGGGTGCTCTCCCCAGCCCTTTGGTAGTGTGTTTTACATCTCTGGGCACACATTTAGTTGTGGATTTCTGTTTAAGCTGTATAATTCTGATGAACAGAAATATTACCAGAATATTCTTCTTTACTGACACAGGAAAGTAACAGTGTTCTCAGACTCAAAGACAGCCTTTTACACATCTTGCAAAGACTTTAGAACTAGTCCAAAACCGACTAAGCTGCCCCTACAGAATATACACAAAGACTAATTCCCAGGTGTTTTTTATTGCTAAATCAACGCCAGGATGTTTACATTGATATAGCCCCTTGAAGTAGCTCTCTTTCTGATTGTACCCTGACGACTCAAGGTTCAACCAATTGTTTACTGTCTGGGACCGCTCACCAACTTAGAGCTACATGCATGGGTCAATGTGACAATACTAGCTGAAGAGAAACTACGTGACTTATCCTGTGTTTTGAGAATGGGTAGGGCTCTGAAAATATAACTTATGATTGTCCAGAGTTTGGCTGTGAGACAGCAGTAACAGCAGTGTGGAGAGAGATGGCTGTGGAGAGTTATGTGAGAACTGCTGTAGAATATGAGAGAAGTGTGTGTGTGTGTGTGTGTGTGTGTGTGTGTATGTGTGTTGAGTGAGAGATAAAGAAAAAGAAGCATGAAGAAGAAGAAGCATGAGAGAAGCGTGAGGGAACGAGTGGGTGAAAGAGTGAGTGAGCAAAGAATGAGTGAATAATCTAGAAGTATGAGTGTGAGAGAGAGCTGGATGCATGTAAGAGCTGCTGCTATGTAGAGGAGCTACGCCTAGGAACTGTGTAAAGTGCTGTATGGTGAGAGATCTATGTAAATGAGATGTTTCACTGTGGCTGTGCGATTTGTACTGAGTGGAGACGAGGAAGATGAAGCTGTATAGAAATGAAATATAGAAGAGAAATGTACGTAAAACATAGATGTGTAGACATGTGAAAATAGATGCAACTGTGTATGGAGATGTATGGCCGTATGCACATAAAGAAAGACATGCAGCTGTATGTATAGAATGTAGCTGTGTGGAGACAGAAAGAGTCAGAGACCATTCTTTAGATGAAGTAAAAGAGAAAGTTAACATCAGAAAGCACGTGTGTTTTCTTATTTTACCAGTCAGATAGCAGCTTATTTCTAAATACCCTCAGATAGAAAAAGTCTAGCCCTTGCTGCCTTTGTGGATTTTCTTGCATTACCATGGAGGTGGCCTTGGAGGAGGCTCTCCATTAAGGCCCCTCGATACCCTCCTAAGATTCAGAGAGGCCAAAGGCCCATATAGCATTTCAGTTTGATCATGTTGTAGGTGCTGTCAATCACCTGCTTGTGAACTTCTTACCACTGCTCCTTGTCGGCATCAGTGTCCAGCTCTGGGTTCGGGTTTTTCAAGGAGATGCCAGCAATATTGACACCAACCCACACTGGCGCACTGGAGTCTCTATGCTCCCCTAGGACCCATCTGCGACAGCTCAACAGAACTGAGCTGAATCCAGATTGCAAACATTTCTGATAACTCTTGGTTTCCAAACCATGTAGGTCAAGATATACACGGGGTTTGAAACAATAAGCAGTTTGTAGTTTGGACTATATGTCATAATGTTGGGAATGATGAACTTGAAGATGTTTACATTTCCCTGGACCAAATTATGTCAGCTCTCTCTTGCTGATAGGCCTCCTGCTGTGACAATGATCAGTCTGGAGTTTACAGTCACCCTATTGTCTTTGCCAGAGACAATTTTTGATGTTCTAAGGAAAAGGCTGCCATGCTGGAGATCCATCATCTCTCCCTTGAGTTATGTCTTCCATGACATCAACAAGGGCAAGCTCATCTGCCAAGTCCTTCATTAGGATACTGATGGCCCAAGGCATGCCAACAGCACCAACGTCCCAAACCATAATCCTGTTCTGGGTGCTTGGGGGGTGGGTGGGCATTCTTTCTTAAGAAGATTCCCAACCAGCTGGTCTTTGAGGGTTGCTATCCTGGACTTGGAACCTTATGGGACTGCTAATGCACAATGGGCCAGCATTGGGTACACAGTGTTGTGGTCTGAGCTTGGAAACAATATTCCAGCCAAACATTCAGATTTTTAAGTAGTATTTTTATTTATTTATTGAGAATTTTACACAGTATGTTTTGACTATAGTCATTTCTCTCCCATATTTCCTCCTAGAACTTTCCCTACCTCCTTACCAACTCAACTTCATGCTGCCACACCCTCTCCCACTCCCATAGGCAAAAAAAAAAAAAAAAAAAAAAGTGGAATCCAGCTTGTGTTGGTTGACTACCCATGGATGTGGGTCTGTCCTGGATTGGGGTTTATATACCAAGCATACTCTGTTGAAGGAAATTGATTTTCCCCCTTCCTAGCAGTAATAAAATGACAACAGTTTCTAGCTGCAGATGTGACTTTATACCTACTTTCCTTCCATGCTTGGATTTGTTTGGCTTTAGCTCAAGCAGATCTTGGGCATGCTATCACAGTCTCTGTGAGTTCATTATGTGAATCTTCCCTTTTTGTCTGGAAAACACTGTCTCCTTGAAGTTATCCATCATCCCTGGTTCTTTCCGTGTTTTGATCTTCTTCTGCATAGACCCCTGAGCCTTGAGTGATACAGATAAACCATTTAGGCCCAAGTGTTTCGAAGTCTCTTATTCTCTACAAGTTGATGAGTTAGATGTTGGTTAGATTATTAAGTGCTCTATAATAAGTGCCATCTACTGAAAAAAGCAACTTCTCTGGTGATGGCTGAGTGATGCAGTGGTCTATGTTGATAGCAATTATGCCATTAGGACTTATTTTATTGCTAATTCCATTTAGCAGAATGATATTATAAGGTTTTTCCCTAGGGCCCATGACCTGACTAGCCTTAAGTTCTCAGCTTCATTGACAGTGTCAGATAACCAGTTAATGATTTTGTAATGGATTAATGACCCAAAGTCATTAACCCATTTAGCCTCAGGGACCTGAGAAACTCCTGACAGGAAAGTTGACAAGCTGATAACATCTGCAGGCAGTTAGGA
This sequence comes from Peromyscus eremicus, assembly GCF_949786415.1. NCBI lineage: Eukaryota > Metazoa > Chordata > Mammalia > Rodentia > Cricetidae > Peromyscus > Peromyscus eremicus. The sequence continues at coordinate 13,595,332 of NC_081429.1, read as the reverse complement.
GCTAGGAAGCCCCTGATGAGAGAGTCAACATATCAACCTCCATTAGGACTTATAACTCAGACTTTGGCTGGGAGGGGGGTGGAGCAGAGCTGCAGATGGAATTTACCACCCCCAAAGGTCACCTTTTCTGTCCTATCAAACTCTCAGGACCCCTGCACCTCTTCACATGGTCTTCACTCCTACGTAGAGACTGCTGCCCGTCATTGCTCTAATCTCCTGAGGTGTATGGCCACTTTCTCTTATTTTCTTTCATGTCACCTCTATCAGTCCAGATCTAACATTTGGTTCCAAAAACCAGGAAGAGTTTTGACTTTAACCCTTTCCCTGGATGACATACACTCTCCTCCTCCTCCTCTTCTTTTTCCTTTTCTTCTTTCCTCTCTTCCTCTCTCTCTCCCTCCCTTGCCCCCTTTATTCCTCTCTCTGCTCCTCACACTGGGTCCCTCAAAACGCCCTCCCAGCTCATTTTACAGTCTAAACCATTTTTGCCTGTTGCAACCTGAAGCTCTTATTTTTCAAAATTTATTTTATTATTATTATTATTATTATTATTATTATTATTATTATTATTATTTATAGCCTCTGCCTTTGTGAGTGGTGCATGTTCTGTTCTGAGGTTTGTTCACAACTTGGATAAACTCAGTACCCAGTCCCACAAAACCCTTTTTCTCTCACCTCCAATACCCTTTCTTACCTCCCAGAGCAGACGCCTTTTGCCATTCAGCACACCTGCACATCCAACATCAAATACCAAAATAAAGTCCGTGTTCAGTCTAGAGGAACCTTAGAGTGACAGATTTTCATTCAAACTCTCAAGGTTGGGGGTCTTGGCTTTCTGACTTTCGCTTTTTCTGCTAGGGTGCTGGAATTTCAAACCCGGGTGTTCTTTCAGCTTTCTGCCATAGGCTTTGCCTTTCATGTTATTGAAAATGGGGACACATTCTGGCCCCCCTGGTCTGCCATTCCTGGCCAATTTCTGAGTAATTTCTGAGGACTCATTACCAGAAATAAGCCTCATCCTTACCTTTTCGAAAACGAGGTCTAAGTGTAAGGATTCTGTCCTTAATTATGTCATCAGCCTGCGACGGCATCCCAGCCTAAAAATCGGGTGGGCCCTTTGTGCATCCTTCTCTTTCCTTTCCGCTCCTTCCTTCCATCTGTCCTCTCCCCCTTCCTCTCTTTCCTTTCTGCTCCTTCTTTCCATCTGTCCTCTCTCCCTCTCTCTCTCCCTCTCTCTTTCTTCCCCCCTCCCCTCCCTTCTCTCCCAATAAAGCTCTAAAAAGGTAACCATGGCCTCTGATTCTTCCCATCAGCACTCTCCTCCGCTGGCATGGCTGTCGCAGGTGGTGACCAGCCACGAGCAGCAGCGCCATTTAACCAACATTGGTGCCGAAACCTGAGATAGACTACCTAGGGCCTGCTGACTGCTGCCGCTTGCCACCTCCTCCCCTATCCAGTGAGACCGGCAGGCGTCCCTCACCTCCCCTGGACCCCTACACAGCTACCACTACTGCTACCGCCATAATTCTTCACCACAGTGAGTGAGTCCGCAGTTCTTGCGGCTGTAGTCTGAGCTATATTCTTTGTGACGGACACCCTGGAGGTTGTCCTCGGGCTGTGCTGGCAGCGGAGGCACATTTTCGCTCCTGACGAGGGGGTAAATGCTGTCTAGGATCCAGTGGTGGACCAACTGCAGCGCAGTTGCAGCCCTTCCCATCCCTTGATGAAGAGGATGGTGAACTTGAGCTGATTCTTAGATCTCTCTTCACTCTCAGGGACGCCTGAGATTGGAGTCTGATTCCCGGTTTGTTATTTTAATTTTTTATTTTTCTCTTGGCTACAGTCATGAGACAAAGGGGCGGATACATTTGCCACCTACATTGGCAGATAGGGGCGGGCAGAGCGTAAACCTGGCCACATAACAGCGTAAACCTGGCCACATAACAGTGTCATGGGAACTTCTGCCAGCCAACAGGCAAATAAAGAGTTACTTTATCTCCAAGCTTTCTGCTAAAGTTCTAAACCCTTCTCCTTCCCCACTTCTGTGTCTGCCACGTGCAACCTTTTCTGTCTGACTTCCGCTGACAGTGGGCGGGCTCAAATGGGCAGGCTTGGGCAGTTTCTACGACTTACCCTAACTCACCTTAACTCCACCCACTCATTCTCAAACTGCCTTGAGAAGCACAGATGGGTCTGGAAGTGGCTAAGATCCATACAAATAAGTTCTCATGCACCACAATCTTTTCTCTTCCCAGTTCCCTGTTCTAACTCACTATTCAGCTAATGGTACAGGACCACCACAGAACCGGAGTCTAGAGATCATCAACATCTTGTCAAATAGAAAGTTCCCAGCCACAACCAAGAGGGATACATGTCTTCAGAGCAAACAGATGACAGACAGCATCCCACAATGCCTGTCTACCTCAGAAGACTCCCCCAAGAGCCAACTGACATCCAATTGTCAGCTGGAAGCAGTTTTTGAGAGGAATGATGCCCCTATTCCCATCTACTTGCTTTTTTATAATAAGCAAAAGTCTGGGATATAAGGATTCTGTCCTTAATTATGTCATCAGCCTGTGACAGTGTCCCAGCCTAAAAAGCGGGTAGGCTCTCTGTGCGTCCCCCTCTTTCCTTTCTGCTCCTTCCTTCTGTCTGTCCTCTTTCTCCCTCTCTCCCTCTCTCTTCTTCTCTCTCTCCCCCCTCTCTCCCAATAAAGCTCTAAAAAGGTAACCATGGCCTGTGATTCTTCTGACCAACACTCTCCTCTGCAGGCATGGCTGCTGAGGGCGGTGGCCAGCCACAAGCAGCAGTGCTGATATAACTAACACTAAGATCCCGATTCCTATACGCCTGCCTTTGACTTTCCTGAAAACAAACCTCAGCAAGGCATTAGTATGCCTGTGGACTGAGGTCTGGGCCAAGTAAGTCACTGGATGGAATGGCAAGCGGTCTGAAGTTCTCCACTGTGAGGTTCTTTTTTCTCTCCACTTCTGACCTTCCCTTCTTTTCTGCAGATCTGGTTTTACCAGCTCAAACCTCAAAACCCAGTTCCCTAGACTCTCCCTCAGTGATGATCTAGATGATGAGCCCCTCCCTACCACACTTTCCCCGCCCCCTCTGCCTCTCTATGCCGCAGGACAATCGGAAGACACTTAGAGCTCTTTTTCCTTTGGCACAAAAGGTCCAGTTGAAATCTGGGATCTCTTCTCTCCTGAGGGATGGATGTCCTAAGTCCCGCCCAGAACAAAGACAGTTTTTGATGCTGGTTGTAAATGATTCCAGGTGTGCTCCTATAAGATCTTATCGTCACAGTGTCAAATGGGAGTTGCTACAGGAACAGCCGCGGGGGCAGGAGAGCAGTTACTATGCATAGGGTATATAGGCAGATCATCCTGTGCTGTTTAAGCTCACTGAGGAGCTGGCTGTGGAGATGGGATTTGGCTATCTCGCTTCAGACTCAAGCATGTTTTCCCAAAATGTCCTCCAAATCCCTGTCCTTGGTCAGGTGACTTTGTCGCAGAGAAAAAGAAAGCAAAGAAAGTTAAGGAGTATAGGCATTGTGTCCTTAAAGACGGCTAGTAGGCAAGCTACTTCTGCCATAGGTTACTGTTCTAAAAATTTCATTCTTATAATGAAAAACAAATACCGAAAAAGGGTACAGAGTGTAAAAATTAGTCCCCTGACTATGGGACAGAGAGGAGAAAGGACACAAAAATTGAACTGCTGGTACCCTTTTCTCTTCTGGGAACTGGGCTGGTAACATTACTCAGGGAGATTTAGGAAGTTGCTCTCTACCTGGAGATAAACAAACCTGTTTTGTTTATTACTTTTTTATATTATTATATTATACAGATTCCCGTACCTCCCATCCTCCTCTTGCCTCTTCATCAATCTTGAGACAGAGAGATAGGCCCGATACTATTTGGAACTAAAATTAAATGATCCTTACATTTTTTTTTTTTCTCTCAGCCTCTGTTGAGTGAGACCTCACACAATGATTCCAGTTACTCTAACAGCTACATGTGGACTCTGCTTCCTTGAACTGAGACCAGGTAATTCCTTCCTCCATTTATTTTGCTAATTTTGGCCTACCTGCCTAGGCCACAGGTACCGTCTCTTCCTGCATCCATATTAACCTCACTAAAGTGCCATTTAAAGGAAAGAGTGCAATGGTCCGCAGATCCACATTTAATCTGTGGGATGGTGGATCCAGTAGGGACTTGTGGTCCGAAGGAGCATAGGCTCAAGTTACCGTGGAGCTGAGCTCAACCAAAATGATAACATTGGTAAAATTTTCAGGTTACACTGAGCACTCAGAGATTCACTTTACCCCTTTTTATATTAGATTAAAGGAGGAAAATCTGCCCTCCAAGGTTCCCCTGACCCCCCAGGATAATTGTTTTGTTTTTTTGCAATTTTAATGTTATGTTTTGTTTTAATTTGAACTTTACATGATACATTTACTGGCCTAAAGGACCCAAGAGTTTTCCCAGCCATGAGCCTTGAACACTGGCCTACAAACCAAGATAGCTAACAATGTGAAATTTAACATATATTCCAATAGAGACTCGGGATAAATTGCTAAGGTCCTGCCAGTGAGGAGCTGCTACATAGGCTCTGCTGGGTCTAAGCATCTATTATTCATGCCTGGTATCTCTGTGCCCATTTTCCTCTGAGAGAAAATGTTCTTTCCTACCTCAGTACTCCTTGGTTCTACATGTATCTGCTTTTGTTTCTGCCCAGTCTAACAATATGTAAGTTTCCCTTTCACAATGAGGATTATTAAAACATAATCTTAGCCCAGGGAAACAGGTGATCTTCAGATCTTCACTCTCCCTCTTCTCCTCCAAATGTAATCCCTCAGTCTCAGCCCCACCTCTGTACCTGACCACCTGCTGTAGGCTCCTCTTCCTCTCTGCCCCCATCTCCAGAGGATCAGCAGATCTCCCATAGCCTTCCTCACCACTCCACCCCTTTGTCTCAGTCTTCAACTCCAGCAGTTATTCACTGGGAACCAGCTACACCAGCAGAGAAGCAGGTAGGCCACGGAAGCAGGTGAGTCAGGGAAGCAGGTGGGTCAGGGGAACGGGGGGGGGGGGCAGGGAAGCAGGTGGATCAGGAAAGCCTGAGGGCCAGGGAAGCAGGTGGATCAGGAAAGCAGGTGGATCAGGAAAACGGGGGGGGGGGGGGGGGAAGGGGAGCAGGTGGATCAGGAAAGCAGGTGGGGCAGGGGAGCAGGTGGGCCAGGGGAACAGGGGGTCTTCAGATCTTCAGTCTCCCTCCTCTCCTCCAAATCCAATTCTCTAGTCTCATCCTTAGCTCTCTAATGGACCACCTTCTGTGGCCTCTCCCCCTTCTCTGTCCCAAAACCAGAGTACTAAACAGATGTCCTGGCAAAATTTGCTTTCCTCCCTCCTGTGGATTCTCTCAGCAGCAGCCCCCCACCCTGCTGGACTTCTAGCCACTTTCCATCACCAAGTACCAGTTCCCAATGCCAAAAACACATTATATCTGGAACCTCCAGCGGCAAAACCGAGCAGGGTCTCAGAATCATTCCCTACTAGACAAGCTGCACCCAGCACATTCTCCTAAGAAGCAGAAAGGGCAACAGAAACCAAGGAACAGAACATACCCAACAAAGACAAGACTAGATATCAGTGCCTATAATTACAATCATCCCAAACCCAGGCGACTAGACACCAAAGCAAAAATACAACCAGTAACAACTAGGACCACAGGTCTCTACTAAAACCAAGCAAGCCCACTACAGAAGGCCTTGAGAAATGCAATATAGCCAAAGCACAAGACAAGGACTTCAAAATAGATTTTATGACTATGTTAGTGGTCCTTAAAGAGGAAGTGAATAAATTCATTAACAAAATCTATGAAAACACAAACAATAGAATGAAATGAAAACAAAACAGTTCAAGACTTGTACGTAGAAACAGAGTCAATAAAGAAAACCCAAACTGAGGGAAAACTGGAAATGAAAAGTTTAGTAACTCTCACAAGAACCTCAGGCAAGCCTCACCAACAGAATACAAGGGATGAAAGAGAGAATCTCAGGCACTGATAGACAAGATAGAAGAAATGGATGCATGTGTCAAAGAAAACATTAAATCTAAAAAAAAAAAAATTCAGGCACAAAACATCCAGGAAATTTGGGATATTACAAAAAGACACACACACACACACACACACACACACACACACACACACACACCACACACACACACACAAATCTACGAATAATAGGAATAAAATAAGGGCAAGACACCCAAGTCAAAGGCTTATAAAATATTTACAACCAGATCCTAAAAGAAAATTTCCCCAATCAAAAGAAGGAGGTGTCCACAAAGGTACAAGGAGCATACGGACCACCAAATAGACAGGATCAGAAATGAAATTCTCCATGGCACATAATAATCAAAATGGTAAAAGTACAGGACAAAGAAAGAATATTAAAAATATTAAAAGCTACAAGAGAGAACAATAGCAACAAAAAACAAAACAACCCCCCCAACCCCCCCCACCCCCGCCAAAGCAAGGAACATGTAAAGGTAGAACTATTAGAGTAACACGTGACTTTTCAGTAGAGACTCTAAAAGCCAAACAGCCTGGACAGATGTTCTACAAACTCTAAGAGACCACAGATGCCAGCCTAGGCTACTATCCCCAGAAAAACTTTCAATCACAATAGAGAAATAATGACATTGGTCATTATTGGTAAAATTTGGTGAAACCAAATTTAAGCACCCCTACTGAAAGTGCTGGAAAGAAAACTTCAACTTGAAGAAGTTAAATACCAAAGAAAACACAAGGAATAAATAATATCAGACCAGCCAATCAAAAGACAGAGGGGACCCACACCACCATAACAAAATAAAGGAAATCAGCCAACACTGCTCCCTGATAACTCTCAACACCAACAGCCTCAGTTCCCAAGTTAAAGGACACAGACTAACAAAATGAGTTAAAAATAAGATCTAACCTTCTGTGGCATCCAAGAAATATACCTTAACACTAAACAAGGATAGACATCTCCTCAGGGTAAAAAGATGATAAAAGAAATGGACCTAAAAAGCAAGCTGGTGTAACCACTTAAATATCTGACAACATAGACTTCAATCCAAAACTAATCAGAGGAGAAAGGGAAGGACACTACATACTCATCAGAGGAAAAATTCACCAAGAGGAGGATATTGCAAGTCTTAACATTTATGTACCAAACACAAAAGTACCAAGTTCACAAAAGAAACATTACTATAGCTAAAAATCACATATTGATCCTTACACAGTGGTAGTGGGTGACTTTAATACCCAACTCTTCTCAACAGACAGGTCATAAAGACAAAAACTAAAGAGAGAAATTCTAGAGCTAAAAGATATCATAAACCAAATGGATGTACCTGATGTTTACAGAAGATTTTACCCAAACACAATAGAATATGTGTCCTTCTCAGCAACTCCTGGAGTTTTATCCAAAATTGACCATATATGTATAGATACCAAGCAAGTCTCAACAGATACAAGACAATAGAAATAACACCCTGCATTTTATCTGACCACCACAGATTTAAAGCTAGATATATATTCCCCTGTGGGTTCCCAAGCCATATGAGGGACAGTAAAGCATTGCCCATATCCCAGATAGCTCTCAGAGAGCATGGCAGGACTCCCTACCCAAATCAGGCTTGGGCCTACTCAACTCCATAGAAACAAAGGCTACTTCACTATAAAGTCAGTCAAGTTTCTATTTCACCACAGGGAACTGGCTTATCAGAAATCATGTGACCAGCAGTCTGCTAATCTGACAGATAAGCTTGGGGAGCCCTCCTCCCCACCCCCTGCAGCACTTCCTCCCTTGACCTCTTTCCTCCCCTTCCTCCCTGACTAGAGCCATACAAGCTAGTCCCACCATTTCAATAAACAAGTTGTTCTCTGAAAGTCTCCCACATCATTCCTACCCACCTTACTCTGCTCCCCAGCTCTCCCGCAATATGGGACCTCCAGTGTGCAACAGCTGATCAGGGTCAGGGGACCCACATTCTCCCATCATTTTAACTGTTCTCAGAGTCTGAAAGAAGGGATTAATGGCCTTCAAAAGCCCAAGGGAGCTGGGAAACTCCTGATAGGAAAGTTGACAAAGTGATAACATCTGCAAGCAGTTAGGAACTTAGGAATCTCACCATAAAAAAGTCAACATATCAACCTTCACTGGGATTTACAACTCTGAGACTGTAGAGGAACAGAGCTGCATATGGGATTTACCACCCCAAAAGTTCCCTTTTCTGCCCTATAAAACCCTCAAGTCCTTTCTGCCTCTTCATAGTCTCTGCTTCCATCTCCCATGGAAAGACACCTGCCTTTCATGGTTCTAATAAAAGACAACTTGCTTCTGATGAGGTCAATCCCCCTCCCCCCCATTTTTCATGTTACCTCCATCAGCCCCAATCTAATATCATCTATGAGTTCCACTTTGGAGCAGGTCTTACCTTCCATTCCCCTAACATTCATGCCACCATTGCACCCAGCTCAGGCAGGTTGTTAATGTACCTCACAAACTTCACATTGGGTGAGTCTGATTTCTCCTCCAGTGGCATGCATAAATAACCCCTTCCAGCCCTATGAACACTAGTCAGTTCAGATGAAGCCTTTGTTGAGCACCAGCTAGATTTTTTTTTTTTTAATGTTCTATGACTCAAGTACGTATTGTCTTCAGCAATAGGGTCTTCTCACAAATTCTGGAGTATAACCAATTGACAGTACCATTGACAAGAGCCTGTTACCTTTGGTGGAGTAGACTTCTGTAAGACTCCAATGGCAAAAAACTCAATTCAGAAGGAAGTCATCCAATCCTAGAACTGGGGGTTTTCTTTCATAGTGTATGGTATCGATTTGGGGTACTATTCCTGATTATGGGGTAAGTCTTTTAAACTCTTTCTATATGTATACATTTTAGGAGGCTTCTACAGTGGTAATTTCCATAGTTTATTGTTTGTTTGTTTTCAAAAGGCTTTTAGTATTAGTTATCCCTTCTTACATTCCCTCATCTACCCCACACTCCCAACACTAACCCCACTTAATCTCTCATGTTCCGTTTTTCCCATCACCCCTTTAGAACACTATATTCTATTTCTACTTCCTTGTTAGATAATCTTTAAAAGGAGGATCTGAGGAGATCTCTGATGCTTTTGCATACACTGAAGCCATTTTCCCTAGTGGATTACTCAGTGTTAAAGGCTAAACAGAAGTTACTATAAAGTTTTGGAATTAAAGAAAAAACTTGCAGATGTTTCTTTTTTGATTGTGTGTGTGTGTGTGTGTGTGTGTGTGTGTGTGTGTGTGTGACTTGAGTATGAGGTACTGGAGTGGGTGGCTTCTGAGGAAAAGTATCACTTTATTGCATGATATATTTGGAAATATAACTTGGCCTGATAGCATATTAAGCGCAGCTACTCTCCGTATAATACATTTCTTGGAGATGGGCCATGAAACAGGTGAATCCAAATGACCAAAGGTATTTCTTAGTAATGCAACTCTTTGGATTACAACACAAGTAGTCAATCAAAAGCTGTGGGAATGTGTCCAGGGCTATTCTTTTGAAATGCGTATTCCTGTTCTTAGCCACCCTGATGTTTACATGCTGCCATAGAACACATCAACACTGACTTATAGTTTAGGTGACTGTTGAATAAGCGCTAATGCAGTCTATGACTTTCATTGTTACTGTCTTAAATATTTGATTTATACAAAATTTGGGGTAAAGGTTTAGGGATGCATGAGAATGAATACACTGATTTAATAAAGAAAGGAAGGAAGCTAAGAATAAATGACATTTATGTATATAATTTAGGCCCAACTCAGTGAATGACAAAGCCATTAATTTAACATCTCCAAATAATATTCTCTGACCAACTTGTTTAGAATATAAACAAAAACACAGCTGTTTACCTATGCTTTTTAATTAGTAAATCATACCATTTTCATATCCAACATAACACATTGAATAATCAAGACATCCAGAGTGTGTTGACCAGAATGTATTATATACATCTATGAAATTGTTAAAGAAAAAAATTTAAAAAAATTACTTCAAAACCTATTTCCTTTCAATTTATCTGTAAATTATAATTTAGGGAAAATATAGCCATCTGTATATAATTGGTAGACAGAAATGGCCATTCTCAAAGGCAGTGACTTTACATTCTGGCTTTACATTAGACTCATCTACAGAAAATTTAAGAACGTCACCCCTATCTGTAGTCCATTAAAGGTCAACTACAGTAAATAAAGGTGTCTGAAAGAGTAACAAAGCTCTTAAATTCCTCTGTAAACTGAGGGCTGGGATCCAATCCTTTTGTGTCTCAGGCAGAGCAATCTGTAATTGACTCAGTAAATAAAGTTCAGCTAAGAACAATAGTCAGTGGAAAGATTGCCTGAAGTCAATGCAGGTCATTTGTTTCTAGTTTCCACCTTTATTTAAGACAAGGAAGTAGAGTATCTGTGGTGAAGTAAGTGCAGGGTTATAAAGCCTGGGAAAAATGTTTTCTGAAATTTCTGTGTTCTGATGCCACATGTTCATGTTAAGACGCACACACAAAAACAGATTTGCAAAATGTACTTGTCTATTCTGCATCTACTGCTGAAGAATTCAAATTACCCTACATGGCACTTTCTCTCTGAAGACACTTGGGAGCCAATTGTTCTGATCTTAATATTAAGAATACTAAATGTTTAATGAACTCATGAATTATGTAAGTAATCAAGCATTATTTAATGAGCTACTAGAAAATCTGGAGTCAAATTTGTTGTTCACAAGCAGGTTTCACAGGCTTGTATCAATTATTCCACTTTAATAAGTATACTTCCTTTTTCTTGTCCCCTTGTATTTTATCAGTTTGATCTCTTTGTATCAATTAATCCATTATAAAGCTGTTCAGATATGATCAGGTGTATGCTGTGGAATAATCTTCTCATACACTGTAAAGATTTGTCACCTGAATTGGTTTAATAAAATGCTGATTGGGCTGGGCGGTGGTGGCGCACGCCTTTAATCCCAGTACTCGGGAGGCAGAGCCAGGCAGATCTCTGTGAGTTCGAGGCCAGCCTGGTCTACAAAGTGAGTTCCAGGAAAGGCGCAAAGCTACACAGAGAAACCCTGTCTCGAAAAACCAAAAAAAAAAAAAAAAAAAAATGCTGTTTGGCCTGTATCTAGGCAGGAAGTACAGGCAGGGTGACCAAACTAAGGATCATGGGAAGGAGAAGGATGAAGTCAGGAGTTGCCAGCCAAATGCAGAGGGAGCAGGAGATGAATGTGCCATGCTAATAAAGGTACCACCACATGGCACAGTGTAAATAAGGAACAGGGGCTAACTTAAAATGTAAGAGCTAGTTAGTAATAAGCCTGAGCTATTGGTCAAACATTTATAACTCATATAAGTTGGTTATTTGGGACTGAGCAGTCAGGACAGAAAACGTCCATCTACAGGTGTATGTATTTTAAAACTATAGCAAATGGAGCTGATCATCAAATTTTGTGCCACAAAGATAGCTTTGGTGTAAACAGACTAACTTCTTCAATGTAAGAAAGCTTGGATTGCATCCAGGCCAGTATGTCACACACATCCTGAGTACTGGACTAATCCTGCTGTTGAAATAGAAAGTTATATGGTAGAGTTGAAACACACTCACAAACATCCAAATATTGTTCTTGTATTTTCTACAAAAACAGTTCGGTGAGAAGACCATAAAGGACTGGTCAGAGAGAGAGAGAATGGATTTTTTCATTTGAGAAGAGAAAACACAGGAATCAAAAACATGATGCTTTTACTTGAGTGTGAGCTCAACATATATGGAAGTGTTGAACACTTTCAATTAGATTTAATCACTAAAAAACAACAACAAAAAAAAACAAAACAAAAAAACCCAATTCAATAAGATTTTAAACAATAATATTTTTTGAGCAAGTACCTTTCCTTAAGTTCAACTTAAGGAAACTACTAAGATGCCTGAAACGCAATTGGCCATTTTGATGAAAGGTTTCTCAAGTCAAATCATTTAAATTGAAAAACTATCATGTTCTTACTCAGGTACATTGATGTATCATTAAAAAAGAATGTTCTCAAAAAGTCATTTGTAGTCAGTGTGTGGACTTCTTCTGTATTGTTAAGGACCCTTGACCCTGGGGTCAAGTAATTCTTTAAAGAAACACAACAGTAGTACACTATGCTGATGGATCCATCTGTGTTTGACCTCTGAGACATAGGCTCCCTCCCAATTAACTATTTTTTACTATTTGATATACTATATGTGAAATGCTTTATGAGTTTTCAAAGAGAACCTGGTTTTATTCATGTATGAATACTCATAACATAGTTGTTAACATAGCTTGGCCACATGAAATTGTCTTCTACATTTTACACAAGGCATTTCTTTTGGTTGAAAATGAACTGGTTCTATGCTCTGATTTGCGTAATTATTAAAAGATATGTATGAAGTGTTTTAAGTGTACAAAAAAAATCACAAAATACACTCTGACTGCTAATGCTCTGAAAACACTTTATTACACAAATTACATTCAGATTCCGAAAAATAGTGTTCTAACAGTGTAACCATCTAAAAATAAGACATCCCGGAAACACACCAACTGAAGAGAAATTTAAAAAAAGAATTTAAATAGAGACTTTTTAAAATTTCTCTCATTGCAATATAATGTTAGTGATTTTAAAAAAATAGAAGGAGATTTAGCAGCTTTTCGTCATGTAGCACAAAGTTTCTCTTTACTGCCACAGGCTGAGAATGCTGACCAGGAAAGGCACCAAAGAAAGACACTGGCAAGGGGTGTGGATTGGGAAAATACTGTGTTCAAGCAGAGAAAGGGGCTATTTACATCCACAAAAAAGTCTCCAAATGTAAATGAGCAGTACTTCCATCCTGGGATAGGAGTGATGTGATGGAGGAGGAGGGCAGCTTCTCTACTCTAAGTTCATATAAAGACAATGGCACTGTAGTGAACTGTTAGGAAACCCCTCACCTAGAAACAGAAGCCAACATAACCAAATGAAGTAAATAAGGTGTGTACAGTCTCACACAGACTAGTACAGTTTACAATCCAATGCACAGAACTTTACACACACTAAAGGGAAAGGAGTCTGGGCATCCTTGGTAAACTCCACTCAACCTACAAGAGGGCCTGGAGTTCAGGAGGAAGGTGCAGGTGTGGGCAGCGGGGCGGAGTACTCCTCCTCCGATTCGCTTCCGTCATCTTCATCTTTCTCTTGGTCACTCCCCTCTGTACTGAGGCGGTCAAACCCTTTTCTGCTGTAGCCTTGACGGCTTGCAAAGAAAGTTCCAAGATTTAAGCCTCCACTTCCTTTTCCTGGGGGAGGAAAAAAAAAAGTCAAATGTCATCGTATTGTTAAAATTTGCCCAAACAGGTCTATTTCCTTGTAAATTGTCAAACATTTTAAATAAAGACAGAAACTGGGAATGGGAGAGTAGATTTTTTTTTTTTAAAAGAGTGATATTCAAAAAAGAGATTTGTCTTAACCTGATGGATACCACTCAACAGACACTATCAAAGTAAATGACAAGATTCTAAGCTCCCTTTGGAATATGTGTTTCTGCAGGCATATTTCAGATCCATTTTTTCCCACATTCTGTTTCTCTACAGTTCTTCTGAGCTGTTCTTCATTTCAATGACTTTATGAAAAGGTCATCTTCCCTAGGCAAGCACTGATATGCCAGTCAGGACAGGTGACAGAAAGTTTACCAAAGACAAACGCAAACAGATGGAAGGCAGGGCAAAAGAATGAGATAATACAGAATGGCAAACTGGAAAAATGAAACAAAGCTGGGAAATGTGCTTGTGAGGCCCATGTTTCTAGGTCTTCACTCTGCATTTACGCTGGGCGCTGCTACACTGCCCACTGGGTGTTGAGTTTTCAGAGTCAAAATAGAAAACAGAGCCTTGTTCTTTACAAGACATGAGCTTGTTGACTTTGAACCCAACATGAGATTCTGAAAGGCCACAGGCATACCTCTGAATCTTCCCAGTACTCTTCCAGAACTTGATTCGAGTTTGTGTTCAGAATCTGCTTAAAAAAAAAAAAAAAAAAAAAAAAAAAAAAAAAAAAAAAAAAAAAAAAAAAAAAAAAAAAACAGAAAAAAAAAACCAAAAAAAAAAAAAAAAAGACAAGCAAAAAGATGGCATATTTTAAATGTGTTCCAATCACCCTCCTCTATCCAAGGGCTCAACTTTCAACATAAAATCAGGAACTCACAAGTGACTAAAAAGTTTAATTTACATGCAATTTTAGAAAAGGCTCTATATTATTGAGAAGTATGAAGGGGGCTGAAGGAGACTGAAATGTATTTAAGGGGTAGCCTTCTGCCTGTGTCTTTTATAGAATGTAATTTTGACAAACTAATTTCTTGAGTCTCAAGGGTTTTTTTTCCCCCTCTGAGAAATGAGAGATCAGTACCCATCTCTCCATATCTGTGATGTATGAGAGGGGATGTTATATGAAATCGTAAAAACATGCTGAATGATGCTCAATCTTTTTTTTTTTTTAATCTTTGTATTTGTATTGAGATAGAATTAAGTTAGCAAAATACTGTAAAAAATTGGAAGCTTTTGTTAAAAACTTTAGGGATATTTGTGTCAAGCTTTTCTTTTTCTGTTAATAGAAGCACACAATCCTGCTTTGGATCTATATAACCCCCTTCACAGGATGCCTAAGTGAAAGCAAATGACATGAAATCTTGGATAATTTCCATGCACTCAAGGAGAACAAAGCCCTTCCCCTGGGGTTCCCATCTCTAAGATACATCGATTTCGCTTTTTATGGGGAGGAAGAGCTCCAATGGGACTCCAGTTGTCACCTTGCTATGTCTCTTCCTGCATGCTTTCTCTTTCTCTCATCATTCCTTCACAGGCTACACTCAGAGAAGCATCAGGGTGCCTGGCAGCCTCATGGAAAGAGCTAAGAGGCAGATAGTAGGGGCAGGTAGAAAACAAGACAGAGAAAGAACTGCAAGAAAGCCAAGAATAGACTCAGTTCCACAAAGACGTGGTGCCTTCCTTGGCCAGTCTTGTGTGCCCCGTGCCCATCTGGGTGGCTGGGTGGCTGGGTGGCCCATCAGTGGAGTACACAACCAGGGTGTGTGCAGTCAACATAAATCCTTTAAGAAGGTGTGTGTGTGTGTGTGTGTGTGTGTGTGTGTGTGTGTGATAGAAATCTATTAAGGAAAAAATCCTTGAAAATAGGGAGTAGGCTAATCTATCTTTTCAACTAAATATAACAGAATTGCATAGAATTACAATTTTCTTAAATAACACATGGGGGAACAATGTTGCTCCCTTCCCACACAGCCTTATGCTACAGTTCCACGCCACTTGTCCCTAATAGCAAATGGCAAAACAGGGGTTTTTAACTCCTTAGTCACTTCCTTTCCTGATTAAATATCCAAGAGTCCCGCCATATGCCCAAGGCCCTACAGATTCCTGGCATTCCTTGTCATTTTTACCACATTGCCATCTTCTCTTACAGTTTTATATATCATCTTTTTTTGTGAGTTTCTTCTACTCATCCATTTCTTTCTGACAATTATCCTATTGAACAACTAGTATCAAGAACTTCTGTTTGTGCTCGCACATCCAATATATACCATATGTAGCACATTTGTTCTCTTAGAGCTCATGTCTAAATACATGGCTGTTTTTCTTTATATTTATAACAGTTCCAGATTCATAACAGTCCTTTTTGGGAAGAGCTAACTAAAGAGTAAATAAAAAGTTAAAGACAATCTCTGATACATTACTTTCATAACTTATTAAATTGAATCTTCCATTCTTTGTTTCAGTGTTTTTTTTTTTTTTTTTTTTCCCGTGGCAAGGCTTTTGCCACAGGTACCTGGATCCCTGCTCTGACTGCCTGACCTCAGACAAGACCAGACTTTGTTTCCTGACCAAATGCTACCTCCCATACTGCTCT
Source organism: Peromyscus eremicus (assembly GCF_949786415.1). NCBI lineage: Eukaryota > Metazoa > Chordata > Mammalia > Rodentia > Cricetidae > Peromyscus > Peromyscus eremicus. Next base: position 13,579,334 of record NC_081429.1, on the reverse strand, counting down.
ATAGATTCTTTCCCAGATATCACTATAGAGGCTGCTACTTAACAGTGGGATATGAGGATGCCATCAATCATTTATTTGAATATACTGAAAGGGTCTCATACTATGACAATTAATTTTAAAATACTGACTTGTGGTACTGGATGGACCCTGTCTCATTCAGTTAGGAAATCTAATGGTCAAGTTTATGACTATTCAAAAATCAAGTAGTTTGCTAGGGCAGGATTCTGGGTAAAGCAGAGGCTTAAGACAGGCATCTATTTTTATTTCTCTATTACCCAGATTACTCTTTGAATACATAGTGGGTGCCAGATACTTTGGTAAATGCTTACTTTCAATTGCTCAGTTTTATTTTTACACAACCTCATATTTTATCCTCATTTTATCCCTGAAGAAACTGGTTTAGAGAGATTAAGTAACTTGCCCAATGTCATAAAGCTGCAAGCTAGAGCCAATCTGGTAGAGGAAGAACACAACCTCAAGATACCTGACCCAAGTATTGTGAGTTTGAGCCCATTCCTAACAGCAGGGATGTCCTTCTACCTGATCTGCAAAAAAATTTATAGTAGATCTATAACCTCACAGCTTTCTATGGTGATATTATTTTGGGCTTAAGCCAACTGTTTAAAGGCAATGAGCGAAGTTATAGTACAAGCAAACTACCTAAACTTTAGAGGCTCCAGATATATTTTATATTCAATATTATTTCTAATCACCTTTTGAGACACAGACAATAATATCATAAAAAGGTAGAGAGCATATAAAGCAAACTAAGTCAAACCAAACCAAACAGACAATCATGACAAATTTCCTAATGATAATTAGGCCAGACATGCTTTCCAAGGCAGGGTCCAAATTCAAGGGGCTCATTTTACTTGCCTCCAAAGGCCCTTGATTTTTTCCACCGAATAAACATGACAATGGCCAGCAGGACAACCACAGGAATAACCAGAAGGGTTGTAATGAGAACCACAGGCACTCCCGAGCCTGGCTCTTTGATCAGTTTCTGTTTCTCTTGCATCTTCTGCAATTCTGAGGAGGTGGGGTTGTTCTCCATTTTGGATTCAACAACTGCCTCGGCTTCTTCAGGGAAAGAAGAGTTCACAGTATGCAACTGATTCAAAGATTTCAAACCCTCTTACCCACCCCTACCCAGTCAAATCAACAATGGTTCACCAAGAACTTGCTGAGATCAGTGTATGTGGGGTTGGGTTTCAATGTCAGCATCTACAAAGTAAACAGCAGCTTCGATGAGTGCTATATAGTTTCTTCCTTCCAACTTGTGTTCTTTGATCTACCTTTAATTCCCCCTTTAGCTAGTAACTCCATAAGATATATATCCTTTTTTCATTTTCCCAAGGTTATGATCACATACTGCTTTGTGTAGAGGAGAGGAGCTGGTGTACATACTAGAGTCAATCATACTTGATCTCAGGTATACTAGCAGAATAACTTTGGGCAAGTTAGTTAATTTATTCTGGCCTAACAGAATCTCATTTGTAAAGGTGTGATACTATTTCCTTCATAAAGCTGTTGGATTTAAATGTGGGTCACAAAGAAGGTGCTTAATAAGTATTTGGTTCATTGTACCTTTAGTTTATGAATCACTCTCATGTTCTGTGAGGTTTTAGTACTCTATATAGTTTTAGACATTAATTCTTGACTGACAAAGAGAAAAAGCAACTGTATCTTTGTGTTCTTTTATATAGTTCTCAGCAGAATAAGTGTAATATATGTATCATTTTATTGGCGATAAAAATAACATCAACTTTCTGAGACATTGACAGGAGCTGGGTAGGTATCAGGCTGATCAGGTATTAAGCACCATAGAGAAACAGATTCATAGGAGCTGCAGAAGCTACTGCAGGTTTTTTTTTTTTTAATAATTATTAACTTGAAATGAGAATGAACTTTGAACCATCCCCAAGAAGCATGTGGGTATCTGTGTACAGAAACCCTAATGTGCAGCAGGTAAGGATTTCGCCAGGAGAAATGTTACAGTCTTATTTGCTGAAAGACTCACAATGCTTCCAGAATATTAATTTCTTGGTGTATCTTCTCCCTTACAATACAATATGTACTGCATGGTACAGAGAACCTCAGACCTTGACAAACTGGTAAGGATAGAGGGTTTAACACAGTGGGGGAAATTGGTTCATGTTTTGTACATGTAGATAATTTAACAGCTTGCTGGACGTTTCTGAAACTACGTAGGACACTTCACATATAGTTTATGGATACGAGCAGAGGGAGGACTGACGCTCTTTGCTTCAGTGTTCTGAGGTATCTTCTTTTACCGTCTCCACTACGCTCACTCAACATTTGCTCTTCTTTAACACACACACAGCTTGTGAGCAGGCACTATTGGCATTCTTCTGCTCTAAGCCTTCATTTTGTTCCCTGTACTTTACTAAAGCTGAGGCTACACTTTCTCTCATGTTCACCACCTGGCTCTTGAAATTTAGAGGGCAGGGAAGGAAAAAGACTGGCGCACAGACCCAACCACTCTTCTAGCATCTTCTTTGTTACTACAGAAAATATGTACACACACAATTATTCAGTATTTAAACTTGTTCCATATTTAAACAGGACAAAAAAAAAAAAGAAAATTCTCAAAATGGAATCACGGGATTAAATAACATAAAACAAATTTGTATCTCTGGTATTCAAGAATGTGTTGCCTTTGGAAGGAAGGCCTGCTTCTATTTGAAAGCAGTATACATGACCAGAATTATTGCCCAGCATTTCCTATTGGTTACTTCCTGCTTTTGCTACAATCCTTATGCCAATTTACATCTGGTGCCATTGATGAGGCAGCACCAGGACTGAGTTACATTAAATGGAGAGAACCAGGGATGACATTGGTTACAGACTGAATGAATCAGCTTAACATTCATCGAAAGTAGACGAGACACGGTAATGAACTTGCTAAGATGCATACCACTTTAGACATTCATGGCTTCCACAGTCCTAGCATTTTGGTTGTAATCTACTAAAAACACTTGAACATTCTAACATTTGGAGTAAACTGCAATGTGTTTAAGATTTAAAAGGTACATTGTTAAAAAGAGAGTAGTTTGAAAATGTCCCAATCTTAGAATTATTGCTGTTCTTCTGATGGGACTACATAGGTAGAATAAAAGGTCTAACACAACACTTATCACAAAAGAGCCTTGGAATTCCACACAAATAATGAATGATCAAAATTATACCATTTCACTCTCTATCTGAAATTTCTTTATTAAACATTCCCATGTTTTGGAGTATCCCTGGTGAACAGGTATGAAGAAGTGTAAAGATTCTAAAATTAGCCAATGTCTGAGTTTCTGGAGATAAAAGGGAATAGAATATGACACTCTTGTATCATATAAGATGCCATACACAGCCTGCCTAGAACAAAAATGTCTTATAAAATCAGAAGCTGTCAAAGCATCTCTAGATATAAAGAAAAAGCCATAATTTTAAAAGCTGATAGATAAGAAGTATTTTTTTCGCCGGGCGGTGGTGGCACACGCCTTTAATCCCAGCACTCGGGAGGCAGAGGCAGGCGGATCTCTGTGAGTTTGAGGCCAGCCTGGTCTACAGACCGAGATCCAGGAAAGGCACAAAGCTACACAGAGAAATCCTGTCCCGAAAAACCAAAAAAAAAAAAAAAAAAAAGAAGTAGTTTTTTCTTCTTCTGCCCTTTAAATTCTTCTGCCCTTTAAAGCAATGCTTCTATTATTTTATTTATTATATATTTTGCATGGCAATGAGACACTTAAAAACTACCCTCTTTTTAAAAAAGCACCTTTTAAATCTTAAACACATTTCAGTTTATTCCAAATGTTAGAATGTTCAAGTATTTTTAGTAGATTACATCCAAAATACCAGAACTGTGGAAGCCAAGCAGGTCTATAGTGATATGTATCTTAGCAAGTTCATCACTGCATCTCATCTACTTGCAAGTTCATCTCTGTGTCTCTTCTATTTCCTAGGAGTGTTAAGCTGGTTCTTTTAGTCCATAACCAATGTCATGTATGCACCTGTGTGTATGCATGTTTACATATGTGTTAATGCACTTGTGTGTGTGTGTGTGTGTGTGTGTGTGTGTGTGTGTGTGTGTTTAGACCTGAAGTCAATAAATTGGTGTCTTTCTCCACTGTTCTCCATTTTATTTACTAAGGTTAGAATCTCTCCCTGGATGCAAAGCTTACCAACTCCAAAGAGTCTAGCTAGACGGCTTGACCTCAGGACCCCTATCTCTGCTTCTCCAGTGAAGGAGGAGGCATGCTTGCTCTCCTTTTGCGTGGACTCTGGGGGATCTAAACTCTAGTCCTCCCGCCTCTGAGGCAAACACTTTAATCCACTGAGCTATCATCTTTCAAATCCCCTCCTTCTGTCCTCCCTCAGACTTCTTTAATAAAAGCAACTGGGATAATACACAGGGATGGAGGTACATTCTTAATACAGCAAGACAGAAATTGCTACCTAGCTAAGAACAGACACAAGTGAAGAGTGTAGGTTTTCGAAAGCACATTAACATGTAACTTAGGAAAATATGGAAGCTATATACAGCATCAGCGAGCTTCTTTCTTGTTCAGGCTCTCTCTCTTCTCCCCTCCCCGCTCCCGCCATCAGCCCCATATAACCGCTTCTCTCAATAAGGCCTAAGAGGCTCACTGCACCTGAGAGCTCCTTCCTACTTTTTGGAGACTAATCACTATTGTCATCTTTCCCTGGGGCAGGGGACGGTGTGAGAATTATGCTTTGACCTGTTTTATCCCTAGGAACTCTATTTGAAATTTTAAATCCTTTTCCTGAGCTTTTCTGCCCTCTCCAATTCTCCTATTTCTGAAATTGCCTTCAAAGGTTGCTTCTGGAACCTTGTTATAATTGGTCAGTGATACGACCACTCATGTGGAGATGAGAATCACCAGGGTAACCCACCTTTAGAGTGGCAAAATTAACAAACACCTCCTTATGTTGTCAAGTATAAATTTGCCTTGGCCTCTGTTACAAAGGGTAGCTTCGTGATTTTGATAAATGATAAGATCTAGGGACCCAACATGATGTGTGTGTGTGTGTGTGTGTGTGTGTGTGTGTGTGTGTGTGTTTGTTTTTGTAATAAGAATATAATAATCTTATAGAAGAATAAGAATTATTTAGGTTCAAGGAACAAAGTACCTCCATTTGAGTTGGGATATTCCAGACTGTTAGATTGGATTTTCTTGTAGACATTTTAGCAAAATTTACTATTTCGACTGCCAGGTTCTGCCCCAAGACTGGGAGGTTTTCTATCTAAAAACATCTTGTTTTCTTCTCATCAAGCAGCTAAGGTGAAGCCAGAGGTCAAGATAATTGGGCTCTTTTCCACATAGTACCATCAAGAACATTTTGGTAAGGCATATTTAAACAGAAATACTTCGAAGTAATTTACAGTTCAATAGATTTCAACACAAACTGTAAATCCTTGCTAACCTGCATTTCTGGGAAGAATTTAGAGTGAAAGGATTGATGTGCTGACAGGATTGACCCGTCTTCAATTGTGCAGCAATAGTGAAGAACACAGGATTTGACATCAAACAAACCTGCATTTAAAACCTGCCTTTAACACCTGCTTTCTCCTTAGTACGACCTACCCTTAGTTCCTCATATGTAAAATAAATACCACACGGTTAACATGATTAAATTTGATAACTTTTTTTTTTCCCGAGACAGGGTTTCTCTGTGTAGCTTTGCACTTTTCCTGGAACTTGCTTTGTAGACTAGGCTGGCCTGGAACTCACAGAGATCCGCCTGCCTCTGCCTCCTGAGTGCTGGGATTAAAGGCGTGTGCCACCACCGCCCGGCAAATTTGATAACTTTTGGATTGTCCATTTTTAGTGTTCCATTTGTGATAGCTGTTATTAACAACAATATCTTTTATAGCACCCTTATTTGGGGGTAAATATAATATCAACAATACTATATAAAGAGCAAATGATTTAAAACTTGTATGTGTATTTGAGTAATATGAACACCACACAGTATGGTCACCTGGGCAGAATCTCTACAAATGCCCAAACAACTGCAGTTCATTGTCACAACAATGTTACCTCAGTCCTTCCAATGCTGGGCCTACTATCTCTCCTTTCCATGTATATATATAACCTTCCTTTTGTATCTGGCTTTGCGTGTCTTTTCAGCCTACTTTCATGGGGCAGGAAAACAAAGATGCCTAGACTTTAGTCTGAAGCTCTTTATGCCAGGTCAATCTGAAGAATGGAATCACTTTCTTACTTAAGCATGGTGGGTCCTTAACCACAAACACCAGTCAAACACCTACACATCACAGAAAAAGTACAGCTTCAAACTGCTTCTCGGAGAGGGAAAGGTAAGCTGACAGAGATTTTTTTTTTTTTTTTTTTTTTTTCCGAGACAAGGTTTCTCTGTGTAGCTTTGCGCCTTTCCTGGAACTCACTTGGTAGCCCAGGCTGGCCTCGAACTCACAGAGATCCGCCTGGCTCTGCCTCCCGAGTGCTGGGATTAAAGGCGTGCGCCACCACCGCCCGGACAGAGATTTTTAGAGGAGAACAGCAGCTGCTTACCTGTAGAAAAGCTCAGATATTGTACGTCAACGATTCAGTTACCTGTGCATGTGGACATGTGGATGTGTGTGCCCTTTCTGTCATGCTTTTAACTGGGCAGTAACTTTCCTGAGGTGAGGTGTAGTTTCATTTCTCTTACACTCACTACCATGCCTTTTACAAACAAGCCCTCAGCCAATCTTGTGGGCTGAGAGGTACTGTGACAGGAGCTGGCAGGCATGCTAACATTTCTCATCAAGATAGGATGGACTCACCAAGGGTTTTCACTTGTTTACATGAGAGCTCATGCAGGCTTTTCTAGCATACCAAAAATAAATCATTTTTCTTGCATAAGATCAACAATACTTGCCAATACGACTAGCTACATATTTTCCTTTCTGCATATCTCTGGCTCGCTAGTTAGAGGTTTCTTAGATCCAAATCCATATTCTGTTACTGGGAATCAATGATTGGAGGGCACGCTGACGACTTCCTTTATCATGAAAAGAAATGACAATGTGTGGGTTTAAGGGCTCAGCCCAAAGCCAAGGTCATGGATAATTTACCACATTATATATATTTTAGTCTGATAATTTCTAAGCTGCAATCAAGAGCCAAAAATAATCCAACAAAACAGCTTTTGGTTCCACAGTTAAAAGAGGACTCTGACCAACCTTTGATTTCTGGGACCTCAATGCCCGCCTTTTTAACTGATCGATGCTCCATTTCTGTAACGGCACAAGAAGGAGAGAGAAAAATCAGAATCCTCTCTAAAAGAACATTTAAAAACTTAACTTTGATATCATTTACATTCAGTTACAAATATTTCCTAAGTCTAATGGGAGGTCAAGTTCTTGACTCCTGGATAAAACTTCCTTGGGTAAGCTGAAATAATATTTCTAACAACTTTATATTTAGAATAGAGTTTTCCTTTTGGAATTTATTATTATTGCATTGTTTCTGAAATATCATGTAGTTCTGTTTGTTAGTTCCAAATGGCAGTGCTGGTGAGAAAATCTCTGTTTGCCCCCCACCTCCCACCCTACTCACTGCAGGGCTGGCAACAATGTCCTAAACAGAAGGCCTCTGTGTTAATATTCTGATCCCGCCCCTTGGTGCCACCCTGGGTCCAGATATAAAAGTCTCTTTTTTAATGAAAAACTCTGCCCATTTCTCTCTCTTCTGCTTCCCTCCCACAAGGTGCCCACCTTTGAACCCCCCTCTCTGTTCCTTCTCTCTCTCTCTCTCTCTCTCTCTCTCTCTCTCTCTCTCTCTCTCTCTCTCTCTCTTTCTCCTTTCTGTCTTTCCCTATCTTTCTCTTTATCCCTCATTATCATAAACCATTTCCACTCAGATGCAGCCTCTGGGTTGCGAATGTCCACCGGCTGCTGCCGCCATGGGTGGGTCGCCCACCAGCCCACCATGCATGGGATACCCTGGGTGGGGGTAACATAATATATAATAAGTCATAACACTCTGGCCTGGTAAACAGAAGGATTGTTACTGGGTCAATAGGTGCTGAAATTCATCATTCCTCAGGAATCTCTGCTTACCAGGACCTCCCTGAATCTGTCCCCCAAGGTTAACTATCTAAGGCAAGGACATCTAATTCCCAGTTTATCTGAATAGCCTGTATCAGCTCCAAGGCCCCCCACCCTGCTGACTTTCACATAAAATCTACTTGCTTTTTCCGCCATCTCACTTTCCTCTGCCCCTCCCCCTGAGAGACAGTCATGGCAGTTTGATCCTCAATAAACCTTTCCTTCTACCCCTGGAGTGGTCCAGTTCAGCGGCTTCACCATGCCCTTGCTTACACTGTTTTCACCTGGACAACATCTTAGAGGTGAGGATGGTTTCGACTGATGTATCAGAAACTTGGAGTAACAAAACTGATGCTATAAAGGATTCACGATGAAACTTGCTTAGGAATTATTAAGTTATGCCAAGGAGAATTGAAGCAGAGGAGTGCTGACTCCCAATATGACCGGAAGGTAGGCAGCACTCTGAACAGGCTGGTTAGAAACTGCTAGGAAGAAATTTCAGTGCCATTATTGAAGTTTATTTTAGGGTTGCTGAGAAAACACTTCTGCGGATGCTCTTTCACCAAGACTGACCTCCAGTTAGGCTCCACTTCCATAAGAGAAGGAGACAAATTTGACTTATAACAGGCCAATGAGCCCATCCTCATATCAGAGATTATGCCTTTAGTGGGCAGCTCATAGAAAGAGTTCAGGGTCACAACCACCTTTAAATCCTGATCTGCCATTCTGCCTCCTGTACTCTTATAAGAAAAAGTATAATTCTGCCAAGTGTGTAAGGTGGTCCTGGATAACAACTCTCAGAAAAAACAACAGCAACACTGGTATACTTAAGAAATAATTCTAATAACAACTTTGCTGTGTAAATTTCCCATTAACCCATGTAGCCAGATGTGTAGCATCCTGTCTCTGTTTCAATTGTTCAAAGTCTAACCTGGGGCCAGGACTTAAAATAGATTTAAGGATGACAGTGTACGTAGAATAGATATGCCTAGGACCTATATAAACTAGTAAAATTTTCTATTCCAGGTTGGTCCCCTTTCGTGCATTAGCCAGAATCAGTCACGTGGTATAATTAAGGAGCTTTTTCCTTTATTAATTTCTAAGTGTGTAGGCATATAATTCTAGAACATTGCCAAGCTAAAATGCAGTTGTTCTGGTTCTGGTTAGCTTTGTCCTTGATGCCTAGAAAGTGGTGTTACATAGGAAGAAGGAACCTCCATTGAGGCATTGCTCCATCAGCTTGGCTTGGTGTAAGTAGAGCATTTTCTTGATTAAAGATTTATGGGGAGGTCCTAGCCCACTGTGGGCAGTGGTACCCTTGGTTAGGAGCAAGTCAGTCAACAGCATCCTTCTGTGGCCTCCACTTCGGTTCTTGCTTTTAGGTTTCTGTCTTGACTTCCCTCAGTGACCTGTCCAATATCCACCCTCACCAGGTTAGTTTTCGTCAGTGTTTCACACAACAATAGAGAAGCCAAGTAGGACAACAGTCTTCTATGAACTAGACTAAGCAGTAGACTGCAAACACAGAGAGTCTTCCTGTGCCAGAGGTCCCATTTCACGAATTTATTGTGCTCTGGATTACACAGAAAGATTTTTATCATCTTTAAGTTTTATGCTCTGTTGTACTGCTTTTTAATCAGAGATCAGAGGCTGTACCAAAACCACTTAGGAAGAGTTTTCAAAACACACACATTATTATTCCTATTTCTTCTTATACAGTCTTTTCCATCTTTAAAAATGCATTCAATATTTGGTTGTTGTTCTAAAAATCCTAACTGGGTCAGCCATTTGAGGGTTATACATCTATCTTTAGTTTTATTTTAGTTTACCCATGCATCCAGGGTCCTTGTCAAAAACACAAGTGCTGAATGCATCTCTTACAGGGGAAAGGTAAAGTGACTTCTGGGGGTAGAATAGGTCAGAGGCTCTGATGCAATCCTTACTGGATTAAGAAATGCCTATGAGAGCAATAAAGCATGCTCTGGGTAAGTCTGTGTGGGTACTTCCAGAGACACTTAGATCATGAGGACTCCGACTTAATTGTGCATTATTTCCGGTATGGAATTAATACGATAGCTTTACTGCAGCGTGATAAAGAGGTGGCAGAGCTTTGGAAGATGGAGGTCTGTAGAAGCATGTCCTTGGACTGTGTTTTAGTGTGGACCATGCTGCTATCTGTTTCTTGGCCACACAGTCCCTTGTGTCACATGTTCCTCCTGCTGCTCTCATTTTCTGCACAAACAGCCAAGAACTGACCCCTCTGAGATCAAGAAGCAAAGTAAGTTTTTCCTTATGGACATTTCTGTCACATCTGTGCAAATATACCTAGTAGTTGAATCTATATTCATGATACTCTAATAGGGCCCTTATGTCAGAACAGTAAAAGTTACTTGAAGATTAATGCAAAACTCAGAAGTTACTGAATACAGTATTGGCTGAATTGAAAGATAGAACCTACATTCTATCTGATTAAAGTTTATAGACTCCTGGTTTTCCTTTTCTTCCAACAATTTGTTCTTTTTTCCTTGTTATAACTTGAATTTATGCTGTTACAATTAACATCATTTTATTCATCAATTTTTCATGTCCTTATTAATTCTTTACCTAATATTACTATCTGCTATGGCTTTTGATACCTCAAATTTATCATTCCTAATTCCTTTATTTATTACCACTATATCCTGTTGCTTAGACCCCCAACATATTTAAAAAGCATCTCTGGATATTGAAATTTTGAGCCAAGTAAACATTCAGTGAACTTCAGTTAATGACAATTTTGATTCACAGTCTGAAAGCAGGGACTAGGCTAGTATACTTTTAACGATGTCCAAGTTGAAATGAGAGAATCCTAACATTAATGAAGAATATAATACTAGTATTCAGCCTCGGCTCAGGCCACAGTATCTGCAGCACTCTCCTCTGACAGATACTAACAGGTCCCCTACAGAGACACTGTGGGTCCCTGGCTATCAGAATTCCTGGGGCCAGTTCTCATCTGCAAAGTGAGTTAACATTAAAAGAGATGTTGGTTACATATCCTTCTCCCTACCCACCCCTTTTATTCCCTACCCCTTTCTCTGCCTCTTGCCTTTGATTCAGAGACCCTGGCTAAGGGGTTCTTGTTGTGAAACTTCAGCCATCTTTAGACAGCTACAAGAGCAGACCTCACTTCTGTCACAAGGCCTCTGCTTCATGTCTTCAGAGACCCTGCCATTCTGTCTGTCTCTCATGCTGGGGCCTGAACTCCATGCTGTTGTTCTTCTATCTGTCTATCTATGGCACTAATAAATTTTCTAAAAAACTCCTTATTTCCCAGTGATCCATCTCACTGTCCCCTTGAATCTCCTTCCCCATTCCCCACTCCAAAACCTAACAAATTGTCCACTAATTGACTAGATTCTGACAGAGCAAATCTGTTCTTTTATGCTCTGAGCTAAATAAAAATACAGCAACTCAGTATTTGAGGGGGATCTGAGGCCTAAATGGAAAGCAGAAAGTGACTCTTCTTGGGATAACATGTCAGACAAGGATGCTGGTGTCTCTGCATGCTCAGGACTGGAAAGAGCTGAGCACCACATGGGGTGATGTCTTGTGGCAACAAGTCAACATCTTCTTTGCCAAAGCTGTCTCCTTCTTCTGTAACCAAGCTGGAATTCACAGGGGCTTTTAATGTAATAGACATTACTTCACACATCAAACATTTCCTGTGGAGCGTCTCTGGAAACAAGGTGACGATTGCCAGGAAAATAAACAAAACAAAACAAAACCTCTCTCTCTCCACATTTAAGAAATTATTTTAATTTCTGAAATAGATACCAAATAAGGACACTCTCCCTTCCTCCTCCCCCTCTCTCATCCTTCTTCATTTCCCCTGTCCTTTGTAGTACAGGGAACAGAAAACCAAAGATGCTAGACGCTAACATTGAACCCCAAACCGAAACTCCCTTATATCTTGATTTCCTATGGCTGGCATTAAAAAAAAGAGAACAAAAGCAAATGTTTTTGTTTCCCACGACTGTAAACAATCAACCAGATGAAAATTATGGATTAAAAATACCATAAAAACAAACAACTAAAAAGCTCAACAACCTACTTTCGGTCAGGGTGAACTTCCACACGGTGTTCGTGTGCGCATCTCCAATATACACATTCCCGTCTTCAGAAGCAACAATGTCATGGGGCATATCAAAGTGCTGGCAAAGGTAAAGACATGTGTTATCACGGCGAGGCTTTGCTTAAATACATCATGGAATGGCAGAAAAGTGAGACAAGACATGCAATTCCAACGAAAGTGAGCAACCCTAGCCAAAGGCAGTCATTCACTGGGTCCTGACTCTGCGAGGAGTAACTCTAGGCACTGAGAAACCACTGGCTTGAAATTCCTTTCAAAGCTGAAAATTCCTATGTTGATTATTTTTTTCAGGGCTGCTTAATTTGGTGTTTTATGACTTATTTATGTTTACTTCTGCTTTCATATGTCTTCTATCTTAAAAAAAATTGATTATTAAGCTTCTTCTCTGACATTTTCATACACGTTTACTATGCATTTAGATTACCCCCTCCCACCTTTTCCCACCCTCTCTCCATCATATTTATCTGGTTTTGTTTTAAGACACAATCTGTTTAGCCAGGGGCCATCTGTGTAACTATGGGTTTGAACTCTTTACTGGAGCCTCACCAGTGGTTACATGATTGACAGCAATAACTCTATTTCACATAATTTATCAGTAGCCACTAGGTCAGCAGTGGGGGACCAATAGTGGTAATGGAGTTCCTTTATCCATGGTTGGCTGGCAGCAGGTCTATTCTCTTTTAAGATTAAGTTTTTATTATTTTAAAATTGTGTGTCTATGTGTATGTCTGGGTGTTGGTATATGCATAAGTACAGTGCTCAAGGAGGCCAAGAAAGGGCACTGGATCATCGGACCTGTTTTTACAGGGGGTTCTAAGTCACCAGTGTGGATGCTGGGAACTGAACTTAGGTCCTGTGCAAGAGCAGACAGAGCTCTTGAGTACTAAAGCCAGGTCCATCCTCGAGCAGGCTCTCTATAGACACGTACAGTTGCATTGGGCTTATGACTGGAACAGCCATATCACACTCAGCAGCTGTATCTCCCAGACCTTCATTCTATCTTCTGATTTTGTTTGTTCGTTTTGTTGTTTTTCTTTTGTTCCCTCATCTGCAGCGTTCACTGAGCCTTAGAAGTGGTGACATAAATATTATTATTGCTGATTGCTTAACTTTCACTTAATCTTAAGCAGTCATGTGTCTTTGCATCCAATGTTTCACTGCAAGGAAAGACTATCAAAAAGAAGACCCTGACTTAAGTTCACACAGCCATGTCGTTTTTAACAAAGACGCCAAAAAATACAGGACAAAAGACAGCATCTTCATCAAATAGTATTGAGTAATCTGTGTGTCCATATGCAGAAGAATGAAACTGTCTTTATTAGTCTTGCTGTCTTATTTCCCTTATGCTAACAAAAAGAGAGATCAACCATCAGATGTAAACATTTCTTTTTTTTTAATATTTATTTTATGCATATGAGTGACCTGTCTTCATGCACACCAGAAGAGGGAATCAGATCCCATAACAGATTGTTATGAGCCACCATGTGGGTGCTAGGAATTGAACTCGGGACCTCTGGAAGAGCAGCCAGTGCTCTTAACCCCTGAGCCATCTCTCCAGCCCAGATGTAAACATTTCTAAAGACTACAGTAGTAAAAGAAAGAGACTCACATGTAGTAAAAGAGAGAGACTCAACCTATGTGAGGGAAGAAGCTACAGATATGCAGAGAGGAAAAGACTGTAAATATCAACTTTTGACTACAATAACGAATCATTATACCACATTATTTCTTTTACCTAGACTTTCAATCTTTATGATGATAATCTTAGTAAGTGAAAATTCTGCGAGATCTATAAACCAGTTTTACTTTACTGAATCAACACAGAATACTATTCCATGCGTAAGGAGTTATATGATAACTTGGTTTTGTAAAGAAGAGCAAATTTTGTCTTAGCATGAGACTCTCTTTGGGTTGCCATGATGTGACTCATTCATCACCACAAGTTTGGTGACTGCTGATGTTTAGAAACAATGCTCTCTGAACTTCTAATTCAGACCTATTTATATTCTTATGAGTGGAAGCCTCTTGCTTAGCACTTAGTTTTGACATACAAATGTTCATTTCAATTAAAAGCTAATAACCAAGTTGATACAGAACACTATCACTAAAGGGACCATAACGACAGGGACATTCAGACAAAACAAACTGTAAACCTGAAAGAATGGTAATATTTTTCTTTTCTTAATCAATAAATATGAGGAAATCAACTCAAGGAGAATAGCTCTAAAGATCAGACAATCAATGATAAAGCACTGTGCAGGTAAAATATGTACTCAAAATGTAATGGCTTCCCTTCTAACAGAAGCAATGATTTCAATGGGATTGCACAATGCTTTTCAGATAAAATATCTTCTGAGAAAAATGCATGCTTACAAACCATAAACAGAGACCCAAAAGAAGAGAACTTGTGATGGAATTCTTTAGTTCATATCTACTTTGTTTTGTTTCAGATACTGTAGCTTTTCCTAACAAAGGCACACTGAGGAAGAGATTGTGTCTTATCTTGTACATGATTATACCCTTAAGATCAAGTATAAAACCTGCAGTGAATTCTGATAGAACCAAGACTGCCCAGCTTCTTACAGATTTCTAAAATACTGAGCCATTTTAAAGTTCCTTTTTTTCCCACCTAGCAAACTTGGTATCCTAACAGAAAATTTAATAATTATGATATAAAGACATACTTTGTTCAGTGGCTTGTGATAGTTACATTTTAATCTAAGTAAACACAATAAATCTTTCCATATTTTGAAAAATAACTATTGTCTGAGCATTTTAGTAGGCTGATCTTTCTACATCTGATGATATCCTGGAATATACCTGCAATATATGCGAGTATTATGATTGCTTTGGCAATTACTCTTCATATATAATACAGTGGGAAGACAAAAGCCCATGGAATGCTCACTTTTGTTACTGAGTGTGTAAAAAGCATTGTTAAAATGCATAGTGGCCAATTACTGTGGAGCCTTGAACTCCTCACCTAGCTAAGTCTTTAGAATTTGAACAGATTCCACAAAGTATTATTTTCAATTCTTGTTGCTTATTAAAGTCTTAACACTATTACCCACAAAAAACCAAGGCTCCTGCTGATGCTAAAGAGAACTGTAATAGTCCATTCCAAGTGTGGGTTCTTCACCACTTGAATGAAACTAGGAAAAGAATCTGTCTACCATTTATCTATCAATGTATCTACATCAACTTGCTAACTATAGTTAATTTAAGTTTGCCATTGTATGCAGATTCTACTACAAAGCTAGAACTGTACAGTGTAATGTTCATCTGAAAATACTGATGGTCTAGGAAAAGACAAGGACATTTATTTTAAGTAAACATCATAACAACATAATACCATCAACTCAGCTAAGAAGTCATCCCATCTTCTATGTTTAAAAATAAAAATCGTACATTGATATTCAGATTTTAATTTTCCTATAAAAATTCAAATCTAGGCAGTGAGTGGAAGTACCTTGCGTACTGGCTTGAAGACATCTATAATTTCCCCACTGGTAAAGTTCAGCACAAAACCTTGCACAGGTTCGTGGTCGCCAAAGTAAGGCTTCCCATTCACCAGAAAGAGCAAACCTGTGACAAGAGATGCAGTCTTTCTTTAAAATATGGACTAAGACTGGCTTTGAAACAGAAGAAACAAACATTAGAAAAATAAACAAAATAGTGAGCATCAACATGGTCCCTATATTTGCCAACAACAATAAAAATTACTTAGCAGATATTATCCAGTGAGTTACCAGGCATGGGCCAAACAGGTTGATGACCAATCTTACTGTAATAAGAAAATCAGAAACTGGAGGGCCTGTTCCACTTAGGAAGCCACAAGAAATCAGGATACATAATTACTGATAAACATGCATACTGGCATACAGGATTAGATATAATAGGAATCCTCATTAGGAATGGGGAAAACATTAAGTTATTAAAGCCAATAATAGTAGAATATCTGATTTATGTTGGAAAACTATGGAATATCTATCTGCCTTGCTGTAGCAAGAGTAAGAGGCGAATGTAGAGACGGTATAAGGAGAGTTGCAGTACCCGGAAGAAATAGTCTGATTTTAGACAACTCTAGCTTGTTGTCTAACATGAGTGTATTTTAGACTGTTAAAGACATACTGTCACAGGAGAAAAAAAAAGCACCTTCTTATGAACATACTTTGTAATAAAATGATATTTCTTTTTATGAAAGCGAAATCATAGAAATGGTGATGACTTAAACAAATCAGAAGTTTGAGTACTGCATTTTCAAAGCAGACATTGAAGAGCACACTTTAGAGGAGACTGAGAGCGTAGTTCAGTGCTTGCCTGACATGCATGTGTTCTATGTTTGAGCCCCAGCACTGCGAAGCCACAAAAAGTGTGTATGATGCGAAGCCTGTGTTCGATATATTTTCATCTTTCTTAAAAGGATCGTAGCGAGTTTTAGAACACATCCCATAACATAATACAGTCAGTGCCAATTATTGCTACAGAATACTGTAAAGACACCAGCTCTTGCTAGATTCTGTTTTTAACTTTAGTTCTTATCTTTTTCCATATTTGAAAGATATATCTACTTAAATAACCTTCCTTCCTAGCTGAATGATCTTTTCAAATTAATTCTTCCAATGTGAAGTAAAGCCAAGTACAGAATGTCTCTTTTGTTGACATTAATGAGGTTTTTTTTTTTTTTTGTATATTTCTCAGGGAACACACACTTATTCCCCATCTAACCATCTAGTTACTGGAGCCCTTTTATTTCATGCCTTAGTGACCTAGGATGTGTAGGTATTAAAGTGGGGAGTATAGTCAATGTATGTCAACATGTGTTAACACAAAGTCAGGTATAGTTAATAAAATATTTCAAGATTTGTGTAAACTTTTACTTAAAATATTAAGTTGCTTAATACTCATTCAAAGAAATCTTATGGTAACATTTTATGTGAATTATGCATATCTTATTTTATGAGTTTGGAATTTTTAAAAAATTTTCTTTGAAACTTTTTTTTTTTTTTTTTTGGCTTTTCAAGACAGGGTTTCTCTGTGTAACAGCTCTGGCTGTCCTGGAACTCATTCTGTAGACCAGGTTGGCCTCAAACTCACAAAGATTCACCTGTCTCTGCCTCCTGAATTCTGAGATTAAAGGCATGTACCATCACTGCCCTGTGAAAATGGTTAAAACCATTACAATTTATATAAAAATGTTAAAGAAATCAAGATTTTATTGGCTGTTTCTCCTGGCATTTAGACATAAACCTCTATTGCTTTATATTTTAATCTGTTTTAAATAAATTGGTTGGTGTGGTGGTTTGAATGAAAATGGCCCCCATAGGTTCATTAGTGCCCATAGGGAGTGGCACTATTAGGAGGTGTGGCCCTGTTGGGAGGTGTGGCTTTATTGGAGGAAGTATGTTACTGGGGGTGGGCTTTGAGGTTTCAATGCTCAAGCCAGGCCCAGTGTTACTCTGCTCTTCCTGCTGCCAGTGGATCCAGGTATGGAACACCCAGCTGCTTCTTCAACACCATGTCTGTCTGCATACCACCACAATTCCTGCCATGACAATAATGGACTAAACCTCTGAACTACAAGTCAGCACCAATTAAATGTTTTCCTTTATAAGAGTTGCCATGGTTACGGTGTCTCTTCACAGCAATAAAACCAAAACAGCCAGCACTTTTTCCAGAAACAAGAAACAGAAATAGTTTGAATGTAATTCTATCAGACATATACCATCTCTTGATGGTGTGAAGGCAATATTAATCTTTTAATAGCTAGATCAGATGATCGTAAGTAAAAAGGAATCAGTGTTTGGGAACATTTTAAACCCAGTACAAACAGCTGTTAACTTCTTTTGGAGTCTTCATTATGTCTGCAAAAGGAACAGTGACATTTAGGTTGAAGTGCTTTACAATGTAGTAATAGGTTTAAGATGTTTCAGATCTGATATACAAAGTATCTGGAACTTTCTAATAAGAACAAGGTTATTTCAAAAGCACACTGAGTGAAAACAACTGTTAAGGGCAGACCGTATAATAAAGCAAACAATAATGAAATACCTGGTATATATGAAATTGCGAATACATTTCTTCCAAATGACGCATGTTTAATCTCTCTCACAAATTCTTTGGTGTCAGTTCTAAAACATTGGATCCGGCCATTTTCCCTGTCTGCCACACACAATTGGTCCAAGTGAGGCACCAGGGCCAGACTGTGAGGAACACTGAACTGGCCTGGCTTAGGAGTGCTCCCAGAAGACTCTACGAACAAAGAAGGGCCACAGACACACCGTTTAGAGAGTCTTTCAAAGTCTGACGCCACAGCTGGATAAGTTTTCAAATTCATGAAAAGAAGCTGTTTATTACAGATTTTGTATGAGGAAAACCAAACTCGCGTCTGGTGTTTGGTCCTATTGACTCAGGACTCTGACTAGAGAGCAAGAGTGGGAGCGAGTACCTTCTCCCCACTGGGTGACGAACTTGCCGCCGGGTGAAAACTGCACGATCCGACTGTTGCAGTAGCCGTCTGCCACGAAGACAGCGCCAGTGCTGGGGTCCACAGCCACATCAGTGGGCTGGCAGAAATGGTTCTGGTCACTGCCAGGCTGCATGCTCCTTCCCAGAATTAAGAGAGGCCCTTCTTTGCTATGTGGGTCCAGTTTGAACACCTTAAAAAAAAGAAAGAAAGAAAAAGAAAGAAAAAAGCTTAATCTACTCTTCTGATTATTATTGACACACACACATGACAGAGATCATTTGAATAAGCAATTATAATGTAAATGGCAGACAGAGATTTATTCAAAAGAAGATGCTTTTAAAATTAGATAGGACACTAGAAATCATCTGGTCTAATTCTTCATATCACAATTAGATATATGGAAACTAAGTTATTTTCCCTAAGCTGTCTACTTAATATACAGCAAATAGGGACCCGTATTTAAACATTGCATTCATCTCCACTTCCTTTTTTTCTTCCTTAGCTAATACTATGATGATCAGATAGCATATGAGGCATAGGTATTCACCAAATGATGTTCAGAGAACTTGAGAGAACATGTTAATGACTCACTGGTGAGTCTTTAGAGCTCTAGATTTCTCTTTCCTATTTTTCCTAACTCTGTACCACCACCATTACATTTAACCAGCTTATCTTGTGTGGGTATGAGGCTTTAAGACAATTCCATGATTGAAATACAGTATCTTTTGAAAAGGACAAAAGTTTGATATTCTTACACACTTGATATAGACTTTGCTTTAATTTATAGAAAATGAAAGTGGCTTAGGAAAGAATTCATAAAACATAAGCAAAAAAAATAAAAAGAAAGAAAGAAAAGAAAAGAAATAAGACCTAGGGACAAAGGAAATAATGGGCAGTGTAGAAAGTGAAGAGAAAGGTAGAAGGCCTCTAGATATTATAGGGAAGCTCAACATCTGGATATTAGGATCCAAGGGATGAGAGAGACCTAATAACATGCTGACTTTTCCTAGCAGAGTACAAAAAGAAAAATGTCGAGGTGAGGATTGATACAGATACTAAACACTTGTGTCTTCTAAATTCATCTATCAGAATCCTAACTTCAATTGTAATGGGAGCAGGAAGGAACTGGCCATCATGGCAAAATCTCATGAGAAGGGAGACACAAGAGCTTACTTTCTTTGCTTTCTTCATGGAAAAACACATCGAGGAGATGGCTGGCTGAAACCTAGGAAAGGAACCTCAACAGAACCCTGTCATGCTGGTACCCTGATCTCAGATGCCCAGAATTTAGATCTGTGAGAAATGAACTCATTGGTTGCTTATAAGCCACTGAGTCAGTCTATGGTACTCTATAATAGCACACAGAAATTACTATGATATGAATGTTTCCACCGCTTTTTTTGCTACCAATTTTTGAGCCATAGAAAATGCTTCAGTAAAATTCAGAGAATTGTGAAAACAAACCCATCTCAGCTTCTGTTTGAACACTGCCAAGTAGGGAGCTCACCTGATGAAGGGCCACGTCTGTGACCCAGTAATTTCCATCTTTATCGATACTCAAGCCATGTGGTAAATAAAACCTGAAAAATAAAAATAACTGTTCTAGTTCTAGTTCTCTAGATACATGAGAGGCACTTAGCTGTAATAAAACCGTGGAGCAATATACTTCTACAAAATAGGAACAGTGTTTTTGTATCATTGTAGAAAATGCCAAAATGAATTATTAAATGAAAATAACCTGTTAGAACAGAGACTTCCTCATGACAAAGCTTAAGCAGAAGTTAATCCTATTAAGATCTATAAACAAAGTTTACATAAAATTATAAGTATTTACTATAGAGTATGCTTTATTAAGCAGCACAAATAACATAAAATGAGAAGCAAGTTTTCAGAAAATAAATATTAATGTTTCAGAATATGCATAAGACAAATTGCCTTGAGAAATAACTGGATTTCTATAGTTTGGATAGTTAAAATATATTTCAAGAAAATGTAGTGTTATGGGCATTTTTGTATGTGAGTGTTTGTGATGTGTGCATACATGCATGTATAGTCCAGAGAGTGATATCAGCTGTCTATTTCCATCACTCTCCATCTTATCCTTTAAGATAGGACCTCTCACTGAACATGGAAGCAATTGACTAGCCTAGTTGGCCAGATAGTCCCAGGGGTCCTCCTACCCTGCCCCCTGTTGGCCTCAGTAATGGGGTTACTGATGTGACTCTGTCCAGCCTTTGTGTGGATTCTAGGTCCTTATGGCAAGGTCATTACCAACTGAGCTATCTCTCCAGCCCTATAACACCATGTCAACACAAAATCTTATATATGTGACTTGAAAGCTCTAGGACTGGCTATGGAAGATAGTGAAACACAAAGAGAGTAACTTCCAGAAGGGCTGTGACCCTCCAGGCACAGTGAAGTGGTGAGCTGGAACAATCACTAGGAAAGGTCAATATATTTTGCACATGTAATGGATATGGACAGAGGCCCACAGAACTGAAAAACTGGAACGGAGTTAACACATGGGAAATAGACTAAGGTGACCCTGTTAGAATACCATCCGAGAATCCAAGCCTTCTTTGTGTGTGTCTAGCCTAAGTAGGGTATTGGCACCAATATTTTTTTTTCATGAGCCAAGTGCATAACACTTTGATCTTAACGAATTGACTGAACTAGATGCCTGTTTTGGCCACTGAAAGCGAGGTTATGATTTGCTTGCAGCATTGATACCTCATAGCTAGCCAAGTTGACTTAGCAGCAGTCGGTCCACCTTCCCTGTTAATTCTGTTCTGGGATGAGGATGCCTGATTAATGGCTACAGCTCTAAGGACGTGGGCTCAAATACATAGTAGAGATGGAATTATAATTTGGTCCCTGACTTCTCTGAAATGACTATTTAAAAAAACTAAGCTTCATTATAGCAATCTCTATTAGTAGTAGCTACATTCAAAGTAGAGGCTATCTGCGTTTCAAAGAAGCTGGGCTTCTCTGGGACTTAAGCAGATGGAGTGGGGCATAGTCCTAGAAGCTGCCAGGTTATAATGGGTCAGGGTAAGTCTGTAAGCAGGTGTCCCTTTCTTTCAATGACCATGAATATCAGCCAACTGTTTTTGCCTGCCAAATGCCATCTAGGAATCAGACCAAATAATGAGTGGCTTTCAGATCCAAATTACATGTGCAAGCCAAGGGGAAGCTAAAAATGGTATTTGTTTAGTCTTCACTTTTGGATGGGAAGAGAAAAAAAGTCTTTTATTCTTATCATTGATTCTTGGTCAGTTGAGTAAATAATTTTTATGCTACAGATTTTTTACACTATCAGTCTAACTGACTAAGAGCTGACTTCACCATACATGTCTCAATCTTGACTGTGTAATAGTCACCAGGAAAGATATAATAGCATTAGCCATAGTCCAGACCAAGTCATAATGCAATTTTTAAAAATTATAAACCGACAAATTAATATGGCTTATAAATATGGTAAGATACATGCATAGAACCCATAGTGTTTAAATCAAGCTAACAATCTAGGACATCAAAGACTTTTTGTAGTAAGAAAATTATCCTTGGTATTTTGAAAGAAGACACATAAGTGGCCAATTTTCTGTGTGTAGAATTTTTTTTTTTTTGAGCTTCACAGGTAATTCTAACATTCAGTTGAGTTTCAGAACCACTTGTTTAGAAAGTAAATGAAAGGATGGCCCAATCTGTCTCCTGTGTAAGGGTAGTCTTGTGACACATTCCTGACCCAATGATGTACTTTATGTCCAGCACAGGTGTGCCAGTTTGAATAGCATGTAAGCCATTTACTCACAGGTTCTTCCCACTGGACTGGAGGATTGCAGCATTATTTGGATCTATGACTAGAATCGTATCTTCTTCAATTGGTCCAAGGCCTCTTTGCTGATAAACAAATTTGCTGTCAAAAGAGCTAAACAAAAACATTAGAATGGAAAATTAACAACCCATAACTCGGGGGCACTTGAGAAATGCAGACCACTTACTTGAGAACCTTAATACAAACTCGGAAGGACTGTGATGTACTTGACCTCATGGTCTCTTGAACTGTATCATAAACCATCATGGATGGTCAGTGTGATGTGGTCAGTGTGAATTCTCAGAGCCACCAGGTCCAAAGCAAGAGCTCATTTACACATTAGGGTTTGAGAAGCCTGGAACTGGGGCTGTGAAGGCAACTAAAACTTCTTAAAAATCTTTTCACAGTTTATAAATGAGTGATATTTTCTTTACAATTACATGAACTTATTTTAACTTTCTCTGTAATGATTACAGTGGGACAGGAGTGAGGAGAAGGAATCATTGTACTAGCCAAATGTATAATATAGGAACACAAAAGGATAAACATAGAATATTCAACATATTTCAATAAAATCAAACAGGATTTATTATTGAAACAAAAAATACACTTAAGAGGCATGAAACTTCTCTTTCTAGCAGCTTTTCATTAGAGCAAAATGGATAATTATAGAATAATTGATTTCAAGTTAGTATAGTAATCCCTGCTTTTGTAAGCTCAGTGTCTTCTGGGTTATAAAATATTATGTACATATATTTAAATTTTATATTCATATTTAAATAGCAATACCTTTTCTTAGAATGCCAGTTTCAACAGATACTTTACTTATTTCAACTCCTGTTTCAAAAACTGACATTAGCCCCTCTTCATCCTTAGGGGATACATTCCTAGACCCCAGTGGTGTCTGCAACAGATAGTACCAAACCCTGAGCTTACTACACTTTTTTTCTATGCAGCTATAGTGTAAACAAGCTTCAGTTATAAACTGGGAACATTAAGAGACTGAAAACAATAACCAATAACATAATAAATATAATGAAATTTTCAAATAAAATTTCAAGCATCATGGTTCCTGGGATTTGGGACCATTTTTAAGTACAATAAGGATGACTCAAGCAAAGAACATTGATGCTGTTAGCTTGGTCATGAGATGGCTACTGAGTGACTGATGGGTGGGTAACAGATGGATCCAGTGTGTAGAGAATTGTCAATAGATGATTCAAGTCTTAGGCAAGACAGAGGAGATTTTATCATACTCCTCAAAATAACACAAGTTATAGATTTAAAATGAATAATTATTCATTTCTAGAATTTTCCACTTAATATTTCTGGACTGGGTTAATGGCAAGTCACTGAAATCAGAAAGTGAAAACTCAAACAAGGAGACTATTTTATGTTTACTGTGCATGTTACAAAGATAAGCTGCTATCTAAGCTTATGTAGCAAAGATTTAAATGAACCAAATACCAATAAACCATTTTACATGTTCAGAAACAAAGCATTGAATCAGCACACACACAGATGTGTTTCTATATAAACTATATAGGTGTGTTTTCCTTTAGTTCAACTGGATAATCAAAAGATTTGGAATAACATCAAATGTCTGTCAAGATATATTTACAACTTGGGAAGGTGATAGACTACTTAAGTCTATCATGCATCAATTTATTAGTTGGCTGTTTTTTTTTTTTCTTTCTTTCTTTCTTTTTTTTTTTGGTGGAACTGACAGAGAGGTCCCAGTAGGAGCATATAAAGTTTTAAATCATACTGTCTTGCCATTAAAAATATCCATCAGATAATTATCTGAGCTTCATGACTAGTAAGGTCTTTGGGGTATATTTTTCCTGAAAGATAACAGTGAAGTCCCTGAAGTGGTCCTTATTAATGATGTATTCAGTTGAACACAAAATATTGATTTAGTTTTGTCAGCCTAAAACTTAAGTAAAACTGTTGGCATAAGCTATCATGTGTAGTTAAAACCACACAGCAGTAGCTAATAAAAAAAAATCACATATTTATAAAACATACACAGCATCAGTAACAAAAAACACATATGATATTCAAGATAACATGATTAAATTGAAATATAAAATCCTGTTCGGACAAAAGCAATGTATGGATTTATAAGGTAACATTAAGAGGCTGGAAAGGATTGTCACTTACTATTGCTATCATAAGCATCCAGGACTTAATTTTATATGTGAAACAATATTAAAAGTGAATTTCTTTACTTGGAATATTATAATTGTTCCTCTAGAAAGTAAAGATGGATTTAGCCATCAATAATCTTACTCTTCCTAAGCTATGATGTTAAATTACTAAGTGATATGCAAAGGTTCAGTGGCTATAAATAATGTGAAAATTATATTTCCTATAACAACTAGCAGTTATAATGTCTCTCTTTTATATAATTAAATGTATCCTATTTTACTATTCTTTGGTGTTTTAAAAATTACCGTGTACTCATTGTATAAGATGGATTTCATTAAGACATTTTCATACATGTCTATCATGTATTTTGATTTTGTTTATATTCATCTCCATTATGATAATTCCCTTGTCCCAGTCACACTTTCACATCACATAATACTTTGAATTGATATTTTTGTATGAGATATAACATGCAATATTGGGCTTTCTGAGTTTTAATTGCTTTGCTCAGTACTCATTTCCTACAAATAACATAAATTCGTCCTTCAAGGGTGAATAAAATTCCATTGCTCACATATGCTATACTTTATCCACTGATGTACATCTAGGCTGATCACATAAACTGACTATGCTTTCCCACACCCTTCTAAGGGAAATTTTAATTGAGGTGAATTTAGATTCACTCACAGTTATAAGAAATGACACAGAGCTTCTGTGTAGATTTTATTTGTCTTTCCTCAATAATGACATTTTTGAAAAACTACATAGAACATTACAACTAGGGTATTAACATTGATAGATCCACTGCTCGCTCATATTTTGATTTCCCTATTCCATTTATAATACTTAAAAGTTTTGTTGATACTTAAAAATTTTGTTGCTTGGGTGTGGAATATATGGGCCCATCACTTTTCTGACCGATTGCACCTAGCAGATATGGAAAATTCCTAAGCCCTCACAACTCTTACCAAGGGCTGTCCATTTGGCATGCAGTGAGTGTTCCAACTCATCATTAATAGCTCGTAAGTGTGACACATTCCAATGGCCTATTGTGTCTCTTCACAAAGCAGCAGCCTATCAGACCTCAGCACACCTAATTCTGTATCTCTCCTCTGCAGAATAATAAGCCCCATGGAAGCACAATATTTTTCCTTGCAGCTGCTTTCTCTAATAAAGGGTTGTAGAAAATCTGTAAGTTAACTACCTCCTTTTTGTCTTGCTATTCACTTAGACACTCACCATCAATCTCAGATGATGTAACTTTTTGAAAACAAACGAAAACAAAACGTCTTCATTTCATTGAAAGAAATAAGAATTTGTCTTTGAAGTTCAGCTTTATTTTTCATCCCCAAATTCTAAAATATAATTATTATTCCCTTGTTTTCACAGACCCAGAACATTGCGCTTGACTTCTGAGAATAAAAGCTGTGTTAATAACATATATAAATAATTCAGACTCAAGGTCCTATGCCAGTCAGGTCAAAAGAGAACATCGTAGCTGATGACCGGGTCAGTGGAGAACACCCTTCATGAAATGCACTGCCCTACACTACTCACAACGTAGACAGACATCTGTCAAGTAACTGATGTTTTCCTCTAACAAACACAATTCTGTGATAGCGTCTGCGCTTATCATCTAGAAACTTCAGGTTTCTAATAATGGTAGCATGTAGTAAAATTAATTCAGGGACCAGTCCCTTTTACTTCATCAGTTATTTTTTTCATGGTATGGTAGAAAACTATGAAATAGTAAACCGAAAGAGAATACTAACAAAAGTTAACAAGAGAAAGAAAATAAATGGAATCTCTATAATCATAATTTGGAACAACTGGAGCCATCAGCTTTCTCGGCTTATTAATATGTATTTCCCAATACTGTATGATAATATAGCAACTGAATATTGGGAGTTTTGTTTGATTTTCTATCTCCAGATACACTTATGTCATCTATGAGTAAAAATGTCATCTTACATACTGGACTAGTCACTTTTTCATAGAATCACATTTATTTTACAGATTATAACTACATTTATGCTGCATCTATTAGGGATTTTTTCAGTGAGTAAGTAGGTATATTCTTGAATTTACTACTGAGGAAATCTCTTTATGTAGCTAGCGCCCACCCACAAACAAAGGAAAAGGAAACACAAAGGAAACAAAATAAAACCCAAATATTAAACAAGCTACTTACATTAACATCATTTAATTAGATCAGTTCACCTTTGGTAATGTGAATAACATGTAAGGAAAGTACCAAATTCTTAGGAAAAATGTAGCTTCAAAGGCATTAACCACAATCCAATAGGCCTGACCCTCCCATTTAACATCCTTTAGCAGATGTCTGTATGTTTAAATTGGCAGCACCAGGGGACATTCAGTCACTCAAATGATTGGTTGTCTTTTGTAAGCCTTTCACTTGGGATGGCTGGAGTTCCATGAACTAACAGCTGGTCTCGGGTGTTACATAGGGCAAATAATAAAGGCACAGACTCTGTTTCTGAAATGAGAAAATTGCACTCTCTCTCTGCCAAACAGAATAGTTTATAAATTCTCTTGTAATTCTAAGAAAGGTAACCCTTGAACAGCTCACAAATGTATGGCAGATTATATTGTTGCTATAGTAAACTGATTATTTATTGTTCTAAAGCAGCTACACCACCCCCCTCCCCACTTTCTGTGCTGCAGAGAAGTCTTTATTTCAACCACATTTAACTTTTCATGGGGTCTAATAATACCCTGCCCATTTCACACAGTGCCCAGAGCACTGATGGATTTTGTATGCTTCTCTAAAAAAGCACTCAGTTGCAAAGACTGAGCAGTGGTCTATGGGCTGGAATTCATCAGTTCTTTATTTTAACAGTTTGAATTCCCCATTAATGATTTTGCACATTAGCAGCTAATCAAACAGTTTAGATAAGGCTGAGAAGAAATGCTTTTCCATATTCACACACATACAAAGGGCTAGAATAAGTAGAAAATAAACTTTTGTGCTATCAATCAAAATTAAGGGAATGCAAAATAAGTAATATCGTGAAGAAAGATGTGACATGTTGTTGTAATTACATAAATTAAGAGACTGGGAAAGGAACCATAGGTCTTCAATTGAACAAATAAGTAAAAATGTGCCTTTACTGTTAGGGGAACAGCTTATAAAGCTCCCTCCTAAGTGGGGTATATTTAAAATATTACATGAAAAACACCCTGAATACATACATAGTTTGGAAAACCCCTGTGATAAGAAAAAGAGGAAGACAAAGAAACTAGTGGTGTTTTTTGGTTCTCTAACGGGCCTGGATCTGGAGATCCCAATGAGCAGTGAAGAGAATATGGTACCAGATATCAAGAGTCTTGGGTTTTAGATCATTTCTGTCAATATGACCGGTGGGCACAAGTGATGAAATAAAATGTATGCTGTTATTAAGCAATATGAGGCAATTATTAAAAACCCTACTTTGCTTTAGACAAAGAGCTGATGCACAGGCAGTTCAAGCATCTTGACGCATATCTCAAAGCTATGAAGCAGTTACCAAGAAGAAGTCACAGGACTCGTCTCAATAAACATGGCTGTTTTTAGAGCTGATATCATCAGGCTGGGGAATTTCCATGACTCAAATTTACTGCATCGATGTAGAAGAGAGGGGAGAGTAGTGAAATGACGAAGATGAATCAGAAAGAGTGGCATGAACGCGAAAGAAGATTGCTTGTGCAATTTGGATGACTGCAATATGGCAGAAAGGAGGAGACTACGGGAGCAGGCCTTCTGGAAAGCTCAAGTTTCTCTCAGATACACAGAGATTCAGAAGAGTTCAGTCATTTTGAGCTGTGTTGTTTGGACCTAATCAAATCTTAAGGAATAAAAGAAATAGCAGACACTGAAGCAAAGCCTTAGTCAGATAAATCATTGCAGGCTCCAGAGAACTACAGAGGCCAATCCTGTACTGAATGTTTAAACTCAAATTTGCAAGAAAATCAATTTCTCAACCAGCAAATTTAAGCAACATTCCACTGAGATGGGCATCGATGAAGACATGGTTTGTAAGCTACACGGGGATTCTAAGAAGACCTCAAGATCTCAGTACACACAGCTTACAGGATTAACCATGCACTTAGTTACACATTCTAAAAAATTCATTTACTTCTATTCCATGTACATTGGTGTTTTTCCTTTATGTGTGAGGGTGTTGGATCCCCTGGAACTGGAGTTACAGACAGTTGTTGGCTGGCACAAGGGTGCTGGGAATTGAACCTGGGTCCTCTGGAGAGAAGCCAGTGCTCTGAACTTCTGAGCCACCTCTCCGGCCCCTAGTAACACATTTAAACTACATTTATAAAGCATGGAAAGGTGTGTTTGTCAGATTCCTGATGCAAGGAGAGGAAGGACATCTTATTCCCTGAATAATTAGCATGAAAATATCTGTATATTTAAATAATGTTAAACCTATTGCAGTGACACATAGCTGTGGCAAAGTCTTAAATTTAATATTCTGAAAAAACCAGCAAATATATGTTTCTGGAAAAACTTTTTGACTTATTTTATAAGTATATTTGAAGATTTTTAGGAGATTAAAAATTAAACAGAGAGCAACCTGGTGCTCTTTTCTTTTATTAAAAAAAAATAAAATAATGTTTTGAAGGTGAAACTCAGTGACAGAGTATTTGCCTAGCTGAGGAAACTTCTGGATTTGGTGCCCATCAAAACACACACACACACACACACACACACACACACACACACAGACGCACACACGTGCAGGGAGAGAGCGAAAGATACAGAGAAAGACACACATACAAACAGAAGCATACACACAGTCACACACAAACATACACACAGAGACACCCAGACACCAACAAAAACACACACAGACACACAAAATGATATAAACACACAGACACACAAACACACAGATACCCATAGACATACAGCACACGTATAAACACACACAGGCAATACAATCCTTTGATACTAATACATATCTAGAAAACAACACCAAGGAAAGTAAGAGGTAATATGGCCCCTTCTAGAAAAAAGAAATTAAAGGTCCAACAAGAAACCAAACTGCTTTCAGATGAAAATAATCACACTATTATGAAGACAGTTGGGAGCCTGGGGAATAATTAGTTTACAAAATGCAAATAAAGACATGGAAAAACAGGAGAAAACCCACCCTAAATTATCGCGATGAAGGTAGACTCAGATTTTGAAGGGTTTAAAATTTCCCATTTTCCCACTTTTATAACTGAATTAAGGTTTCAGTTTTCTGAGAGGGGCAAGCAGGTGTCTCTCCCAACCAAGGGCCATTTATCAACAAATTACATTCAGGGACGAGGGAGAGAGCATGAACAAGGTCTGTGTCAGCCCCAAAATGTCTCAAGGACAGTTCCTGCAACCCCCTTGAAACTTACCCAAGTATGTCCAAAGATTAAACCTCAGCCAATTAAAAGTATACTAATGTAACTGCTGCTTGCCTAACCAATCATGTTTGAGATGACCTAACCATCCCTGAAATTCCCCTAGCTGTGCTTAAAAGGAGCCTGCTCCCTCCTCTTGTGGCTGTTACCATATTGTACAGGTGAACGATCCCACATATGCTGGTATAGTAATAAACGTTCTTTGCTCTTACATACTATTTGAGTCTAGGGTCTTTCTTCAGCATTTCCTTGGACCCTACAATTTGAGCATGTGAAGAACTTTCTGGCATCTGGAAGGGCCTCAGAACTGGATAGCATGTCCATACACAGGGACTATATATATATATATAGTGGTTGTGAGCTTAGCCTTTAATGGCTGAGCTATCTCTCTAGCCCCACAGGGATTTTCTTAATATTGGAAAAAGTCCAAGCATAGAACTATTAATGATACATAGAAAAGATGCATTGTCAGCTAAAACCAAGCCTTCTGGTATTATTTCCTTCTGGCAGTGCTCAATGCATGGTATCCCATTTTGTATTAGTGAGGCCTTGGCTTTTCTTTGGTTGATCCCACATTCTAGGCCCCCAAATGTGACATTTGCAAGGATGAAGAAATAAGACATACCAATACATGCTACAAAACTCACCTTAGGGACATTCTGTTGGATTATCAGTATGAAGACTATCTTCTCTATGAGATTAGTATGATAATACAATTCTAATAGGGATCTTGTTGATATCGTTTGGGCTACCATATCCTTGATTGATACAACTTGATAAATTTTGCCTTTCCCCAGCTTTTGTTGTTTTCTTTCCTGTCAGTAGCAGTTAAAGATCTGAGTAAAAACAATTTCCAAAATCCCTTCCGACTCCACGTGGGGAAACGATAAATGACACAGGGGATAAAACTTTAAACACTTGAAAATCAGGGCAAAGTTAGTTAACAGTTTTGTGATGTGTCATTCCCGATACAACCCAACCACGGATGAGACAAAGGAAGGACAGGGCCAGAAAGAAGTCTTTGACTGTGGTGATGCCTTCTGAGGAACAGACTCAGAAGCAGCTGTCCCCGAGACAAGTTACCCTTCAAGTTTAAAGGAGGTTAGTTGCTGTGCTACCCTCACATCAGGGCAGACAGAAGCCTCTTCAAAGTGTCACTATTCCCTGCTGGCCATAGAGACTTCCTATTTCTGCTCTAAGAGGAAGTAGCCATGTTGACGTTAGGGACAGGCAGGAGAGAAACGGAATTCAAGCCAGGGAAGGGAGATAATATTTCAGGATGTTAAGTGGTTAGGATTCTTATGAATTTCATTTTGGTTGGCATACTGATATGGAACAGCTTAAGTGGCAGAGAGAGTAATGGAGGTTATCAGGGTGTAACTGGTGAAGACAGATGTTGCAACAGCATCAAAGTAACTCCGAGATGATAAACTCCAAGTTCTGTTTGATATGTAGAAGTGATCACTTTTTAAGAACTATAGGTAAAAATTACTTAGATTTGATTTAGAGCAAGCCTTTGCCTTGTGGAATGTAGAATTTTGTTGTGCTGAGAAACTAGATTTGGGAAGATTTCAAGGAAAATGAACGTAAGATTTGCCACATGGCTTCTCAGCTGAGATCGAGGGAAGACGTGCCACTGTGCAAACAATGAAGCAGTAAGAATGCAATCTCAACCAACCTTTAATTCTTGTCTCTATCAGCATGGCATCAGTTCTACACGAAGGTATTACCTCCACGCAATGCCTGGCCTTCAATGAGAAAAACTATGTTTTCTTTCTAATTTATACCAACCCATAGGTACAGGAAGGATAGCCATGCATGGCCATGCAAACAACAGCATCTAAGGATTTCTTTGAATAAATCCAAATCAATTACAACAACAACAACAACAACAACAACAACAACAACAAATAAAAAGGCACTAATTTTCTAATTGTCTTCATGAATAATAAAGTAGAAACTGTCTGGAAGCTGATATCTGTGTGACCCTGAAGACGTCTTCAAAACTATGAATGGAAAAGCTTGCTGTGACCAACAGACAATGCCAGGGAGAGAAAGGAGACTACAAACGTTCTTATATCTAAGAAATAAAGTGGAGGGAAATGGCGAAAAAGATAGTGAGTAAAACCATCAGTGTCTTCCGCGTTTTCAAAAGCATCCATTTACCGATGTCATTTATCTTGCCACACACACAGGGCTTGGTGGTGAATGTACTTCCACATGATTCTGGGTATCTACATGAAATAGGTGCCAGGTGCCAGAAAAAGCAGTTTTACAGCCAGAACTACCACATGTTTCTACTGGCTCTTGTTTCTTAGTCCTGTGTTTTCTCCTCCACGCTGGCCTCTACTGACCCTTCCTTGCCACTTAACTATCCCGGCCTCTACTGTTTGCTTGGAATGAATATAATATTAAAATGGAAACCTGGACTCTGTCCAGCGTTAGCTTTTGCCAGCTGAAACTGTATCAATGGGAGAAAATGATGCTGTAATTTTCTTGTCTGGCAAAATGTGGTAAGAAATCCATGCAGAAAATGTAGCAATATTCATTAAAATGAAGAATATGCCACAATGAGTAGTGATAGTTTGCTTTTAAAAGCACTTGTTAAAATACCATTAGATGTTCAATAACAACCAAGTCAATGAACTAGAGCGGCATGATGGGTATGCTGAGTACTATTGCTTACTTTGGACATCCAAATTCTATCTTTTTTTATATTCGCTTTGTGTGACAACTAGAAAGGACAATTAAACAGCAGTAAAAGTATCCATCTATTTTTGAAATGTTGATTAAATTTCATATTTAACTGCACAAAAAGAACTCACATAGGTATGCTTGACAGAATGAGTTATCACAATCTGAATCAAGAGCTCATAAAAAGAGGAGCAGATCCCCAATTTCCCAGATGAGATTCTGTAATTGTACATATGGAAGGAGAAGATTCATTAAACTTCATTGAAAACATATTCAAAATTTTACTTTCATGTGTAAATTTGCAATTAAAGAAATTACAAATGGATGTTCATCAGTAAGTAGAATCAAAACAACGTACTATGTTTCGGCAGCACACAAAAAATATAACCATTGAGTATACTTATAAACCCATTGAAGGCTCTCACCACACAATGAAGTGGCCAACTCTGTTTTTCAATGTACAGGACCTGAAGCTTTGCCAGATGTTGACGAGACACCAAGGGAAGCACTTGGTTTTCATTTGTAAAATGTGAACTGTCACAGTGATAACTATGCCTGCCCATTTAAGACACTGGCAGGCCTACAGTAAGCAGTAAATCCTAGACACAATTCTTCAAGTGACTCCCAGGAATACAGTGGAAGAGGGAATGAAAGGTCAGAAAGGAAGTGCAGAGGAAGAAGCAGCAGACGTTAAACGGTGCTAGTGTTGGCTAGATGTGGTGCTCATAAAAAGAATACATTGACATACTAATAAACCTGTGTGAAAACATGTAGGCATGGATGGCTCCCATACTCATGGTAGCAAAACCCCTCCAATCACAATGTCCAGAAGGTTCACTGTTTTCAATGTCACAGGATGACATGAAATAAAGAAATGCTACCACAGAACCAGAGCACCCACTCTGTAGAACATTAGTGCTGAATCCTGGATATACTCATTACTAGCTACCAACATTAATTACATAAGGAGAGTCACCTAACTTTCACATGTTTCCAGACAAATACATCCACACCTCTTCAGAATTTTTGAGAAAAAGAAGTAAAAAAAAAAAAAAAATGAAACAAGAGTTCACCTATAAGTATTCTTAATTCAATGAAAAGCAATGTGTATTATTTTATTTTCATATACATTCTGGAGAAAAATATTACTTACTTTCCATCCCAAACATGGTCACCTCTGTGGAAAATCACTAGGTTATTCTTAGAATCCAGTGCCACACCAGAAACCTGGCCTGGTAACAAGTATACTCCAGGCCAGTCCAGTGCCTCCTCCACATGGAAATCTAAAAGATAAATCCACACATGTATTCAGCATAAAAACAGAAGCAAGGACTCAGCATTGGCATAAAAACTCATGCAAAGGCACTGAAAACAAAGTCGAGCAGAAAATACACCACGTGCACATGCCAAGCAGCCTCTTGAGCTATGAGATAAAATGACCGAACTTGTCTTGAGACCATCTGCTCTCCTTTTCCGTTGCTGAGACACCTGTAAAATCAGACAGTTCTTAAGCTATAAAGAGCCAAGGTGAAATCGCTCCCTCATTGATAAGATTCCTAACTTTAGATTAACATCTTTGAAAACTTATGCCAACATTAGAGGTATTGTTTTAATATACAGTTTTAAAATGCAAACAAGTAGCAGGAATTAGCAAAAACCCAATCCCTCAATGTATCACTCTCTCTTGTCTGTCTGTGTGTCTGCCTGTATCTATCTATCTATCTATCTATCTATCTATCTATCTATCTATCTATCTACCACCCACCTGAACAAAATCTGGATGATCAACAGACAGCAGTTCCTAGGATAAGCTATTTATTGATTATCCATTATACCTGGAACTATGTAGGGCAGCATCATTTGTCTTAGCTTCAGTGTTCCTATAAAAATTGGAGTTCTCTGTCCTTGTACATATTGTTTTCTAACATGACAAAAAGGCAACACTGACAACTCTATTACTGACTGACAAGTTATTCTTGTTTCTGATCCTACTATTCCTAGTCTCTATTCTGGAGAATACAATCTTCAGAGAACACCTGAGTTCATTTGAGTTAATCCAAGTCATAAAACCAGCTCATGAATGAACAGATACTGTATACAGTGTTATCTATACTGATGATATGTAACTATTAAGATGACGTTGAAAGTTACTGTATCACAGTTGATTGCAGCCCCCCCCCCCCCCAATGCTTCAACAGGAGATTCTGAGAAATACCAAAGCAGTCATCCAAGTTCTATCGCTTTTTCCCACTTCCTGAAGAATGTGGCAACACGCAGTCAAGCCTTCCAAGAGAGGCACTCAAGACTGGCCAAAGAAAGCAAAGCACAGGGCTGGAATAACAGGCACTGGACCCCTTGAGAGAGCTCCAGTGTAAGAATAGGCATTTACAAATAATCTTCTCAATTATGAAAGAGCATCTGTTCACATAAATCATTTTACCTTTCCACGCACAGCTTTTGATATAAGGTAACAAAAATGCCAACATCAACCAATGACTTTTAATAAAGCAGTTTCAATGGATAAGTGCAGTCTTTCCACTAAATTCTATGAATATGAAATAAAAGAATGATTCTTGGCCTTGATGAATATAAAGATAGAGTCAGAATGCAAAGTAAGACAAGTTTATAAGTAAGGGAAAATGGGAACCTGCTGTGGGATGTTCTGTATGGCAAATGTGTTGCTGATTAGTCAATAAATAAAACACTGATTGTCCATTGGCTAGGCAGGAAGTGTAGGCGGAACAAGGAGGAGAATAAAGCTGGGAAGTAGAAGGCTGAGTCAGAGAGACACTGCCAGCTGCCATGATGACAAACAGCATGTGAAGATGCCGGTAAGCCACGAGCCATGTGGCAAGGTATAGATTAATGGAAATGGATTAATTTAAGCTGTAAGAACAGTTAGCAAGAAGCCTGCCACGGCCATACAGTTTGTAACCAATATAAGTCTCTGTGTTTACTTGGTCGGGTTTGAGCGGCTGTAGGACTGGCGGGTGACAGAGATTTGTCGTGACTGTGGGCCAGGCAGGAAAACTCTAGCTACAGGAACCAAATACTTGGGACATAAAAGAGCATAAGAACACAGAAGTGGTCCCATAGTCCATCATGAGGCTTTGGCTGGCATAGCATGGACTGATTATCTTTTCAGAAGATCTCCTAGTGTAGAAAAAAATAGAATTGTGCTTTTATGTCAAGTTAAGCATGGCCAAGCAGAGGTTGAGGGGAATTAGTAGTGGGAAGAGAACACTTTTGTCAGAAAGAAGAAAAGCAAAGACTTTTATGACTACAATATATGTTTCATAACGTTTAGAAACCCAAATCAAGAGACAAATCCTAAGGCTGGACTACAGGAGAAGGCAACCATCAGGTTTGATTTGAACTCAGACAGGAAAAGGTATTATTATATATTATACAAAGACCTTGGATCTAATAATGAGAGGTTTTTTTTTTTTTTTTTTTTTTTGCTTTGTAGTATCATAACCTATACTATAGTTAATTTTAAGGCATGAGGCAGGTACTTTCTGAATAGTAGGAAAGCAAAGTAGGGAAGTAATTTAGTATGGGATATAGTGGAGCACATGCTGATGCCATTTTCTCTTATGTATACTGTAATAGGCTTTCCTGGGTTAGAGAGAAGTGGGACATAGTTTCAGCTAGCATGCTCGAATCTGCAATCAACCCTGAGTATACCAGCGGATGCTATGGAGCTTTGGAATGAATAGCATCCATCATCTATCACACTTGCTTGTCAAAATAGGAGAAAAGGCTGCAAATTGATGCTGCAGTGAATTGTGAGTCACTGAAGGTTTTTAAGCACCAGGTGATGTGATCAAAATTGTGCCTTTGAAAGTTAGCTTTAGAAGTAAGGGCACAAACATGATAATTGGGGACGTCTAGGATGATGAACAGATGGGTAAATCATTCCCCAAAGCAAGTGTTTTAGACAGTCTTGAGATGCTTGGTGTCAGGTTCATTTCATTCTCATCTTATTTGTGATTTGGGCATTTAGATGTTATCATTCTGTCCTTAGTAGCCAACTCCTGGAATGCTGTGGAATAACCCTTCTGCACACTGTGAATATGTATTACTCTCACTGGTTAATAAAGAAGCTAATTGGCCTATAGCAAGGCAGTACAAAGTTAGGTGGGACAATCAAGCTGAGGATACTGACACAAAGAAGGGCCAAGTCAGAGAGTCACCAGCAGATGCAGAGAGAGCAAGATGGACACACTGTACTGAGAAAAGGTACCAAGCCATGGGGCAAAGCATAGATTAAAAAAATGGGTTAATTTAAGTGTAAGAGTTAGTTAGTACCAAGCCTGAGCTATCAGCCAAGCATTTGTAATTAACAGTAAGCCTCTGATTGATTATTTGAGAGTGGTTGCAGGACAGGAAACTTCTGCCCACACCTGGAACTTATGGATGGACTCTAAGTGAATCTTAAGTATATGCCAAAGTGAATATTTAATAGCTTTCCTCAGATTCTCAGAGCCCAGAACCACTTCAATTACACACCTCTCATTTATTTATTTTTGTCATATCTCACATATGCTCCAGTCCCTAAAAGGACAGCATTTTTACATTCTTATACCTTGGCAATGTATGTATGTCACTATCTCTTCTTACCCTAAAGCAGTACTGACAGTAATATAAGACTAGTAAAAATGTGACTTTAGCAACTGCTTTCATTTAAGATAATGAACACATGTCCTCATTCCTGCACCTTTTAGTTCAGTAGACCACCAACATGTAATGGGGTTAAGTGCTCGTGAAGATGCATGGTATTAACTGTGATAAAAGTATCCAATGTGCAAAAGCAAGTATTGTGTTGGTATCAAATACTAGTTTTATAAAATATTGGAACTACTGTACAAATAACTTCAATTTGTCTGTGAATGGTCCCAACATCATAGGACCTGACTTGGCTAGGCAGACATTCTACAAGGATCATTATGTACAAATTGTTTTGGGCCCAAACACCACCTATTATAAAATCAAAACACTTGTCAATATGATTAGAGATTTTTCAAAACACAAAAGCAGTATACATATCTAGAATGTTTTTATTGAAAGGTCCACTTTCAGGAATTCTCAACAGAGTAGAGGTGGTATCTAAGGAAATTAGCTCTAACATTATGAGGAACTTGGCTTCTAGTAGCAAATGTTTGGAAAGCATTTTAATTTTATTCACAATCTTTGAGGTTGTTAAGAGTACCTAGCTAAGACTTCAACATTAGGTATCTGGGTTCTTAGGTCAATCACTTTCTAGGATGGGGAAAGGAAATGAGTTCATGTTCTCCTTTGTGCATACTGGATCAGTAGATGAATGTTTTCCATTCCAATGTAACTGCCTTATTATTATTATTATTAAGAGTTAAAGGTTATATCCTTTAAGACTAAAGGACATAGTACGTCTTGAGTAATGAGTAAATGAGTAGTATTACGAAAGTCATCTCGGAATACTTATGAAGATGGATCTAATACCGACTGCTTTGATCGATGCCATTAGGTGTTCAAGAATCAGGACTTTCCAACTGCACTGGAATCAACCTATGTCATTTTCTCATTTGACAGAACAGAATTTAGGCTGGGGTCAGACACAAGACCCCCAACACCAAGGATAATTTTTCTCTATTTATTAAAATAAGAACATTTAAAATCCTCACCAAAGAAATACTATGATAAAATGTACTTGGGTTCTATCTTTAACTTTGACATTTTCAATCACAGAGAAAAATGTACTTCAGATTGCATTTACTCTTTACTTAAGAAATGATTCTGCGTGTGACTAGTTAAATGTCGCAGAATTATGGTTTAAATCAGATATTAATTAAAAATTTCTTACCCATGACCATGGGCAGCCATCCCCAACTCTAAAATGTGACCTGTGCTAAACTCAGATGGCAAATAGCATGGTTAAGATTAATTGCTTGTTTTTAAAATCCCAGATTGGAGAATATAATAGAGGAAACAATTTTTTAAAAAAATAACATAAATACATATTAGTTGTACATCCTAGTAACCTTAACATAATTCATTGTTTTCAAAAAGATGACAAGAAAGATGAAATCATTCTCCTGAGACTTTAAATGATATTCTTTCCAAACAAAATCTAAGACTTTCATAACAAATTATATTATTCACCAAGGAAGACTTGCACTTAGGACAAAAACAGTAAATGTGTAGTATCATATTCTGTTAGAGATTTAAAAAAATTACCGATAAAAAAGTAAGCATTACTATTAAAATTATATCAATAAATTACTAAGAGAATCTTATGCCTTTCCAAGAGAGTAATGCTGGTGATCACTGTTACTGTCACATGATCTTATTAATACACATTTAAAAGGGCATTCACTTATCTGTGTCACAGGAGGACCAACAGAGCTACATAAAATTCAAGCTTGATAAAATTTACTAACAGGACTACAGTGTAATTTCAGTCTAACAAGACTCCTAACATTTAATCCTGAACTCCCCCCCCCCCCAAAAAAAAAACCTGGATACAAATCACTACATTTCAACAAAATGTGGTGGTTGTCTCCTCTATACTTGCCAGTTCCTACTAGTTGTGTAAATATGCTTTTTATTTGACATATTATTTATCAGAAGTTCCAGCAATAACTATAATTAACCAACACTATAGGGGAAATGTTTACAAAAAAGTCAAAAAGAAAACATGAATAAATTACAATGTAATTTAACAGGGGTGAAGAAAGAGGAAAGAGATAGCCAGAGCCTCAAAAGCAGTGGTAGAATAAATGTAGTAGAAAGTATTTCTAGGAATTATAATTATATATATATTTAAGAGCAAAGACTTAGTGTGCCAAAACCATTATATTACACTATTTGAAAATGTACTTCAAAATGAAATATTGTTTAAATGGTACTCTCATGGAATAATGTTACCAACTAGAAAGATGTAAATCAGTTGGATCAAGTTGAGACTGAACCATCTTTTTATATAATATTTGTATTAATTCTTGGCGAATTTCATATATGTAGGCAATGCATTTTGATCATATTTACCCTACTTTAAATCTTCCCAGAAATACTCAACCCTCTCAACTTCTTGTCTTCTTCATTTTGTTGTTTAATAATCCACAGAGTCTAATTTCTGTTGCAGCCCATATACTCAAGTGTGGGGGCCATCCACCAGAGTATAGCCAACCCACCAGGGGTCACACCATTAAAGATAACTCATCTCCTTCCCCCCCAACAAGCCATCAACTCTTAACAGTCTCTTCAGAAAATAGAAGCAAGTAGGGTTTTCTTGGTGGCCAAACTGTTTAGGTATAGACAGCAAACATGAGAAAAATAATCTACACTGTGGTTGTTAAAATTGTAGGCTGAGACAACCCAGCAGGAAAAATCAACTTCTCTGTCTTTCTATCACTTTTGCAGGGTCCAGACTAGCAAAATTATCAAAAAGCAAGACTCAGGAGCAGGTCTACCTGTCTTTGCTTCTTGGTTTCAGAGTTCTGACACTGTGAGCATGGGATTTAACCTTCACATGCCCTAGTTTCTGCCTCTCTAAAATGTGATTAAAGATAGATTGTTGTAAGGATTCAATGAATTAGTACATCTAAGACACCGAGCCTTGTTCAAAGTAAGCACTATATAATTATCTGTTGTTATCATCTCTTCCACTTCGAAGATGAAAACTCAGCCAGCCCGATGCCTTATTTTAACCTACGAATTCTGAAAGGCTGTACCACATACAAGCCTTTGACATGTGTCTTAAGGATGGTCTCAAAAATTAAGCGAAAGTTGATTTTAGCAATCAGCCCAAAATTCAATGAATCATAAAA
Organism: Peromyscus eremicus; assembly: GCF_949786415.1. Lineage (NCBI taxonomy): Eukaryota > Metazoa > Chordata > Mammalia > Rodentia > Cricetidae > Peromyscus > Peromyscus eremicus. The sequence continues at coordinate 13,538,771 of NC_081429.1, read as the reverse complement.
ATGAAGACCTCTGGATTGAATTATAAGTGTCAACCAAGTGCAGAACTATTTTATAACATACAGAAGGTCTCAATGGCTGAACCTCTTTTCCAGGTGCTTGTACACAGTAGTGCGATAAAATCTGCCAGCTAAAGCTAGATAGAACTAATTACAAGTTTTCATTGATTGTTCAATAAGCCTAGTTTCCAGAAGGCAACTTGAGATTTTATTTCTATTCTTATTAATGCTCTCTCAGTACAAGTATTAAACTACTCATGACAGAAACTAAGCAACATTAAGTATAAATGAGAAAATCTGTCTCAGTCACTGAGTTGAATATTTCCATTATGTAATTCATGTATCTCCTACAAACACTAATGCAGATCATGGAAATTGGTCAGAGATTTAAGGATCTACAAACTGTATGATAAGCTACTACCAAACATTTACAGTTCACTAATGTGTGAAAATCTGCACCTTCCTACATAGTTCAAGAAAATATGTTGCATGAGGCAACCCAGGCCAACAACAGGAAACATATGTTCTCTCCTATTTGTGGATCCTTAGCTCTGAATCTTTAGGTTAGAGTGCATAAGTCAGAGTCACATAGAAACCAGGAAAGTAACAAGGGACCATGGTGGGAGGGGGAGAGAAGGAGCTATAGAGTGGAGGGTGATAGGTGCCATTAAGGGAGAAAGGGAAACAGGGTGGGGGGACTTAAGTAGTATAGGAAGAGTATAGGAGTGTAGGAGGGTAAAGCAGAGGGAGCAGGTAGGAGGGATAAACAATGTTAAGACTGTTTGAAAAGACCATCAGGGAAACCTACTACTTTATAAACTTCCTTAAAAAAAAAAAAACCAGGAGGACTGTTGTAAAATCACATTTTCTGGACATGACAGGCATGTTGAACTCATGACTTCTCCTAAACCATGGCTGCCTACACTAGACCTGCATAAGACCACACCAGTCAACATTCCAGCATGGATCAGGGAAGGGCTTAGAAGGTCCCACTCCTAGTTAAGGAGCTAAAGGCTGTTGATGGCTGCTGAGGGAAGCTGAGTCAGTTTGCTCCAGGAACAAGGTCCTGTGATAGCTGCCCATGCTCCATTGGTCAACCCTATACCCATGTGCATATGGGCAATGGTAACTGGACTCAATAGGTCTCTCTCTCTCTCTCTCTCTCTCTCTCTCTCTCTCTCTCTCTCTCTCTCTCTCTCTCTCTCACACACACACACACACACACACACACACACACACTATAGACGAGGAGGACATAAATTTGAGAGGGAGTATGGGGAGATACAGGAAGAGTTGCAGGGGGAAGAGTACAGATATGATCAAAATGTGTTATACTCATGTATGAAATTCTCAAAAAATAAAAATGTTCACTGATTCTCACTAAGAAGAAGAATATTCATTCAGAAGTTCTGATTAAGGTAAAATAATAATTAGGCATTATTTACTTAACTTTGGGGGTTATTAGTCTAATATACTAATGTATCAGTGATAATAATGATAACTATTAAAGCATCAATACATTTATTCAATATCGTCTATGTGCCAGATACTGTTCAAAACTTTTTCCATGTATAATCTCATCTGAGCCTCATGTCAACACTTTGAAGATTGCAATTCTCATTCTACAGATGAGAAAAATAAAGCTTAGAGAATTAAAAGAAAAAAAAAAACATGCCAAGGTATCAGGTAAATGGTATGGCTAGAACTTAAAGGCAGGCAGGCAGGATCCATGGCTGAGTCTGCTCCATCACATGACCTTTGTTAGTGCACTTTCAAATTTTATTTGGGCCAAATACAGACCTTGGGGGAAGTGGGGAGTTTTTTTTGGTATGTATTCTAGAGACATAGAGATCACACAGCATATAAGCTCTGAAGAATGCTAAGACCACTGTTACCTAACCCTTAATGATGTAGAGAACCCTGCATAATGCAGACACTAGATGCAGAACCAAGTATAATTCTTGTGAGATATTTGATTACAGTGTGTAAAGATATGTCACTGTGACTGGTTTAATAAAAAAGCTGAAGTCCAATAGCTAGGCAGGAGTTATATGAGGGACTTCCTGACAGAGAGAGCTCTGAGAAGAAAAAAGGGAGAGTTGCTAACTGGATGCAGAGGAAGCAGGGCACGAAGAAGGAGAGGCAAAAGCCATAAGCCATATGGCATCACGTAGATTGACAGAAATGGGTTAATTTAAGTTATAAGAGCTAGTTAGAAAGAAGAAGCCTACGTTAAGGCCAAACTTTGATAATGAATAAGAAGTCTCTATGTCGTTATTTGGGAGCTAGCTGGTGGGACAGAGAAAGACTCATTACATACAATCCTGACAAAGTTAAATATCCAAAACAATAGTATTGTTTAGAAAACCTTAAGTCCCCAGGACGACCACACAGCATCACACAAACATTTTTAGCTAATCTACTACTAATTACATCTTAGAACCCTCAAGTCAGCTGGATAGGATCCATCCTCATATTAAAATTCCAACATACAGGGAAGAGAAAAAAATATGCTGTTGCTGAACATATCACTGTTACAGGTTGGACAGATGTTGAGAACCAGAGACAGAGAACAGGGCTCTGAGTAGATGCCTTTAGCTTCTGAGCTGTGAGGGGCCAGGATTCCAAGAAAGATTCCATTAGCTGGGCGCTTGCTGAAATCGATTGAAATGAAGGCACTAGATGGTGCATATTGGAAATCATAAGGTTCAAGTTTTAAATCCAGACTCTGGGACCTCATTCAATAGGTTAATGTCTCTTGGCTTCAGTTTCTTCTGAAAATTAATATGCCTTAAAGATATCTGAAATGACTCCATGTTGTAATATTAAGTGACAATACAGCCTTGCATTTTTGCTTCAGTTACAATGCCACATAAAAAAGTTTCTTCTTTGCAGCTAGTACAATTCTGTCTAGCAAATTGGGCACTTAAAGAGACAATTAATTCCTCTAGACCATTAAGGCCATTCCCTCTCTGCTTTGAGTGGAGGAAAGGAAGAGTAGAAAAGAAACAATAGCACATTATCCATTCACATTTATTCTCCTTGCCAATATTCTCAGAAGTACACATGAATTAGCCTAATACTGATTGCACATGGTTGTTGTATGTGGAAAACTTGCTACTTTCTTTTTGAACAGTGGAAGCTTGCTGCAGATTCCAGCTTCCTCTGACTTATACAGTGGAAGGACACCAGAGAAAACTTGGTTATTGCACAGTGCATCCTATAATAGCAAACAGGAGAGAGGACTTGAAAAAAGGCAGTCACAACTAGACACACTAGATGTGAGTTTTACTATTTTGCACTCAGTTTTAAAGATGTTGGAGTCAGAAGAGTGAAATGACATGAAAGCAAGTCTCATCAGAAAGAAAAGGCACACACACCGTTCTTTCAGTGATTGGGAATTGTGCTGCCTAACACTCAGTGCCTTATTAAAGTTAGTGACATTTACCCACATTCATACGATGAAGAAAAACTTCCCAGTTGAGATCTTCAGAGGTAATTTCTTCTCCCGAGCACTGCCTCATGACTAGCTCCAAGAATAGCAGGTGATACAGCAAAAAAAAGTATTTCCTACCTTTTAAGATTTCATTCTTAGTAAAACTCAGACTTCAGAAATGCAAACCCTTCTTTGAAAATATGTTATGTGACAGCCTGCATGTACTTTCGGGCACCACGTGTGTGCCTGACACCTGCAGAGACCAGAAGAGGGTATGGGATCCCTTGGAACTGGGGTTTCAGGTAATGGTATGCCATCCTATGTGTGTGTGCTCAGAACCCAACCTGGATACTCTTCAAGAGCAGTACGTGCTCTTAACCACGGAAACATCTCTCCAGTCCCTGAATGCTGCTGTTTCCACTGCCATTTACGATGATAAAAACATGCCAGTGATATCTCAAAATCAGGAATTAAAAGGCAAGTGATGGACTAATGCATGCAGCAGTTCCAACATTTAATATGTGAACAGAATTGTGCTTCACCAGAAGCCTTTTCCTATGTATCATATTATTTTTTTTAAAAAACATTTATTTATTTCTATTTGCATTAGTGTTTTGCCTACATGTATGTTTATGGGAGGGTGTCAGTTCATTCTTAGAGTTACAGACAGTTGCTAGCTTCCATGTGGGTGCTGGCAATTGAACCCGGGTCCTCTGTAAGAGCAGTCAGTGCTCTTGCATCTCTCCAGCCTGATATTTATGTTCTTGACACAGAGGTTCAGACAGATGCTCATGTGTGATGAGATAGGTGGAGGCATAATCAGCCGCACATCTGGGGCATCCGACTCACAGATACCATTCCACTTGTTCCTTGATAGGATACAGAGGTTTTTCTGAAACATCTTAGGTAATTCCCAAGCAAGAAGTGTCCCCGGATCACCTCTTGAGTAACACAGTTTTATTAGATGAATTTGGAACCAGTTAGAGCCTGTTAAAATATGAGGAGTTAAAAGTCCAGGCTCCACTTAACAGCTCATACAGGCCATTAGGCCAGTCCCGATGGACAATACTTGAAACTTCCATGTGAGCAAATGCACTGCATGCTAATTTTTTCAATTATAAATAAAAATCAGCTGGGTGTTGAATAATTCATGGCTTCCTGCAAAGCTGAATTTGAAAACATCAAGCTGGCAGCCTGTGCCACCCAAGCCCACTCATGGGCAGCTGCCATGCACACATATCCCTTACTTTTTTTTGGAGATTCTCTCCACATGCTTTATTACTTGGCTTTCCACATTAGCAAGTCACACAAAACACAATCAATATCACAGAGGCCACAGCGTAATTAAAGACAAAGATGAGGCATTGACAGCTTGCTGGTACAGAAACCTGAAGGGAATAAGGTATTGTTCTCTAATTTATGGAAGCCAAATCCTGGCTAGAAATAATGATAAATCTGATAATTATTGACTTACTGGAGGGTCCCTTCACAAATATATACTCAGTTTTCAATTACGATAGCTGCTGCTTAATGGAACTTAAGAAATCAGTCATAAAATGGTTATATTTTACAAGTCAGTGGGATAAGAACACCGAGAGTCTTTTGATTCCTTTGAGGGCACCTTAATTACTTGAAAAGACAGTGTAAGCATTACGTACACTGGGACTTACAGGTGAGGTTTTTAAATTTCAATTTCTTTCCACTGAGCCAAGGGGAAAATGTTGATTTGTTACTTTGAATTTCACATACCATTCTTTCCAAAATGACTCAAGTGTGGGCCTACGTTGCATTCACTCACTGAATTAATGCTGAATTTACATAGTACAAGACTGACACAAAAATAAAAAATAAAAAAAAAACTTTTCCAAAGTAATGTGGCATTTGATAGCCCAAATCTGAGTCATACTTGTTCCAATAAGTCCTTTTTATTGGTGAGTTTTGCCACCTATTAATTTTTATTCCCTTCAGATTTTGCTAATGTGGATTGCAGTGTTTCACACTTTATTGCTTAAAAGAAACCCTGAACGCACCTCCTGAGTGTTCTGCTTCCCAGAGACCTTCACCAGGCTGCTGCAAGGACAAAGCTCTGCTCTCAGCTGGCCTCAAAGTGGACTCTAGTCTGTGGAATTTGTGGATTCTGTCTCTGACTAGGATAGCATTGCCCCTTTCCTCACGTTCTGCACCCTCTCTTGCATCAGACGGACCCAAGTCCTTTTTCTGGACTACGTTTGCAATCTCAGCTACCGTGTCTGAACCGGATTCTGCCTTTTCTGCAGGGTTATATCTGTGCACATGAACCACATCTTCCCTCTCTCCTAGCAGCTTGGAAAGCAGTGAATAGAAATCACCTGTGGGGGGAGGAAAAGAGATAAAGAGGCAGAGTGTTTACAAGACAGTAAATTTTACAAAATTTGGTTCCTTAGAAACATCATCTCTTGATTGTGACAGTGAGTGAGAAGCATGGTTGTTCTCAGACTTTCACAGATAGGAGGGATGGAGGGATGGGAGGGACAGAAGAGGGGACAGAGAGAAGGGGAGAGGGAACTCAAACAATGGAAACAGATTCTTACATTTCATTTATACACCATCTTCTCCCTGCTACTTCATACACACTGTGACTATTGACATATTAGTAGAAATAAAACAAAACAATTCACACGTGATGGCATGGCATGTTTCAATCATTGGCTTTCATGGGACAGTTTAACTGATATGAAAAGTAAGAAATAGTTTCACTGATATGGAAATTAAGAATTTAGGAGTCCTTCAGATTTCAAAAATAAAATTGTCACAGCTGCATTAAAGAAAGCTATCATCACAACCAAACAGTTTAAATTTGTCTTAAAAATCTGTTAAAGCATAAGCTATAAGAAATCAAATACTTTTTCTCAAGACTATTTGTGAAATATAACCAATCTACCAGACATGTGTACATGTGACAACTGAAAAGCCCGTCTTATGGTTTCCCTAGTAGCTAGCATAAGTAGTTCCAATTGTTCCTCTTAAGCAAGAAATGAAGCAGTTCCAGAATAATTATCTTTTGATATAAGAATCCTTTAAAAGCAGTTGGAAACAAAGAACATAAAAGGGGGAAAAAAAACCCTGAAAATCATTAGCTGAGTCATCACTAAGTGTTTTTTATGAGTATATTAAAGAATGAACTTGGGTAGGATTTTATGAAAACAAATCATGGATACACTGTGGTTAGATACAATATCAAAAGACAGCCCATACAATATTTTAGTCATCATCATTTATGTGATCAAATCCATTATGTCTGTTACATGAATGGAAAACACACAGGTGGTCCCCTGGCAATCCTCAGGTCTTGCTCTTCTCAATCTATTCTACAGGTTGGCTACTAGGAAACCATGATTATAAGTTCTGATTGCCTACATTGAACTACATCTGCATCACCATTGGCTAACATTTATAAGCCTTTTTTACAGGGCCATGAGAAGCCAAAAAGTCATAAATGGTTTAGGTATGATGAAAGCCACGGAAGAATATATTCTTAAGACATTTGTGCAAGAGGATACAAAGTCTTTCCAAACATTAGTCATAGTTACAAATAATCTTGGCTTAACAGTTCAAAGTAGGTTTGATATTCTTGCCCATGAAATCAGCTTATCCTAGGCGAAATCTTCAATCAGAAAACAATTCTTAGCTAATGGGGCGATCTCTTCAAAATACACAAAACAAATCATGACTCTACCAAACTGGTTAGGTCACAGTCACACTCTGCCTTACAGTAGAAAGTTCATCCACTTCAGCTAAATTCTTCTCTGTCACAAAGTACAAACAGTTCATCATGCTTGAGTAATGCGACATCTCACATAGAAAAATAAAATACAATGTTATTTCAAGAAGAGATAAAACACAATTTCAAACTTGAATCAATGTCATCACATTAATATGAAAGGAGGATCACAGACTGAATACCTTGCATAGTCCCACAAGCTTCATCCAAGTCTAATGGCAGTCGGTCATAAAATACCAAGTGTGGAACACTGTTGTTCCTTTGAAACAGTCATTTAAAATTATCTTTGGGTTAGGAAAGCAAAATGATAAAGTAACAGGATAGGCTTGGCTGCACTGAGCTGTGAAAACACAGGTCTGGAGACCACTAGATGGCTGTCTCACTATCTCCCAATATTTTTTATGCAGGAAGCTGACCAGTCAATCACTCTCTTCCTTTCTTTCTCCCCTTCTCTCCTGGCTGCTCCTGGATAGATGGAATATTGAATGGGTAATCGTTTTTTCTTAAGCACATTAACGTGTCTCTACTTCAGAACTATGTCTGATGAGACTTTAGATGGAGCAGGACATAAACAGAAGAAATTGGCTGGAAAAGATTTTCTCCCATTGTGTAAACTGTATCTGCTCTGCAGATTTTTTTTTTTTTTTTTTTTTTTTTTTTTTTTTTTTTTTTGCGGTGCAGGGGCTGTTCAATTTCCCATAGCCCCAATTGTCAATTCCTGCTACTATTTCTCTAGCTGCTGGAGTCCTTTCCAGAATGTCCTTGCTTATATCTATACACTGAAGTGTTTTACTCAAGCTTTCCTTCGTCATTTTCAGAGTTTCTTATCTTCCATTAAGGTCTTTGATATACTTTCAATTGATCTGGGTAACAGACAAGGGTCTAGTTTAATTCTTCTACAAACTGGCATCCAGCTTTCCCAACACCATTTACTGAAGAGGCGAAAATGCATCTTTTTGACATCTCTGTGTCATCAGAAGGTGGATGTTTAAGAGGGGATATGGCTGAGGAGATGGAAGGAAGGAGAAGATTGAGGGAAGGGTTAAATAAAACTAAGGAGACATGAAAAGGCTGTATGGCAACCCACTATTTTATAAGCTAATTAAGAAATGTAATTTTTAAAGGAGTTTGGAATGAGAAAGCATGCATGAATGAATAATGCTTCTCCCAGAAGTCACAGAGTATTAAAGAAAAATCCCAGAACCAGGCATGGGACACACCACTCCATGAGCTCTTTGGTCAGGAAGGCTCTTAGAGCCCCCAAAGCAATAAAGGCTCCTGCCCTGCCCTTGGTTACTCACCAGAACTAGATGCAAAGACCCAAAGACACCAATTACTTTCCTTACGTGACGTAGAGAGAGCAAGCTGGCACTGAGCTGGAGACTTCTCTGTGCACTAGCTCTTATAGCGCTAGGACCTCTCCTCAGGCAGTAGGATCTGGTGGAGTTGGTTTTGTGAATCTAGGATCCCTACCTGGAAGGCGGGGGTAAAGCAGGTTGCTGGAGGAGCAAGGACGTATCCACATACAGAGATTATTGATGCTCTCAGCGGGCAGTGGTTAATGTAGAGACTCATAACTGGTTAAAAAAAAAACAGCTGAAATTTGTGATGACTCAGTGTTCACCATAATGGCATCACTTGCTCCATGGTTCAGAGGTCATCACAGAAGAGGTAGAAGACAGAATTTGAGAGCCAGAAAATGGGGAGGGTGGCTGCTGGGAAATGCTCTCTTGTGGTCCTGACCACTGCACTCACAAACTGAAAGCAACTGTGGCTACTTCAAAAGATTGAGCCCCAGCATTCCATCACGGATGGGGAAGGGCTCATGAGGCCCAATCTGTAGACGAGGAACTATTGGTAAGTTCCAGCATGGGGAAGGAGGAGACAGTTTTCTTCAGTGATGTAGCCACTGCCATGCTAGCCATGCCCCAGTTAATAACATCCCATCTATGACCATGAAACAACCCTAATTAGACTCAGTGCCTCCTTATAAATCATGAGTAATGTGTGTGTGTGTGTGTGTGGGGGGGGTGTTGCTGGGAAGAAGAAGGGGTCCAGAGGAAGTGAGATGGAGTAGATATTTAAAGTAGATTATATGCATGTATAAAACTGTCAAAGGATAAATTAACAACATTTAAAAAATCTTCGGTGGCTTGCTTTGCTGTTGGTTATTTCTGGGTATTCATTGGTCCACATGTCTTTAAAGTCCACATAGGAAGAGGCAGGTATGCCTCCTGAGGTGCACTGGATGGCCAGTTCTGCCAATCCTTCCTTCACATCTTAATCTTTTCTACCTACACCTTCTCTTTGCCTCACTGACGGCTTCAGTGGTCATGGAGGACAGACTGAGTAGAGCTCCTCCTCTGATGCATGATGTTGAATTTGCTCTCTGCTGCCTGCTGATGGATGGAGCCACACCTACTTAGAGCCCCCTGGGTTATATACCACAGACTCTTATTCCTCACACTCTTACATCTTTCTGCTTAAAAGTTCCCACACAACATGCACACACCCATATACATGCACCTCCCCCACCACACAATTAAAAAAAAATCTTAAAAAAAAAAATCCCTGCATTCTGAAATGTCAAGAATGGATCCTGGATCCATTTAATACCCCCTTTCAAATATGGGAAACTTAACATGTCTAAAATTGAATTATTTTTCTGCTTTCCATTTTTATATTTTTTCCATAATTATTCTCTCAATCCAAAGCACTGAATTTGCCCTTCTCTCTCTAGTGACCCACACAGTCCAAATGATCCAGGTTATGAATGTTTTTTGCTTAATGACCACAAGTAATCATCAGGGATTCCCATCATCTTCTGGTTGTCATGCTGAGAGAAAGGTTGTTCCCTTTCCTCCCAATAGACCCCAATCCTGATCTGGACTTGAAACCTATCATGTGGTGTTGAAGCCTTTCTCTCTCTGCTGACTGGATTGTGACTGACAGAGCCCCGCCTCCTTAGAGCCTTCTGGGTGACACTCCAGACACCTTCCCCTCATGTCAGTCAACCTGTGCATTTCTGAATGATTTCTCTAATTCTTGTCTGAGACTCTCTGCTAAGGTAACCGCATAATTTATTTCCAAAACTGAGATACTTTGGGCAAGGCAGATCATGTTATTAATATTTATGCTAGGAAAAATGTGGATGATCCTAAAAACTGTCTGTTACCATATCTGTGGCTGACAGATAACAGTCATGTAAGTGGCTTCCAGCCCATGTAGAACAGCAGAAGTAGCCACTGTGTTTTAGGTTAGCATGCCTTCATAACTTTGCTGACATCCTCATATAATTTAACACATTCCATCTCTATGACATAGCTATTATTATTTCCCTCATACCTGGTGTGGAAACTAAAGGCAGTTCTATCTTGCCCAGCTGCTAGGAAGTTCAGCAGGGATTCGAAGCACAGTTGTACTGAGTTACATTCTATTGAGGTTTGGATAAACTTGTGTCTCCTAAGGATTTACAGGTCAAAAATGATTTCTTTTTGCTAATTATTAACAAGGTGGAAATTTAATAAGATTACTGTATAAGATCTCAGAATTCTATAGGAAGAATTCCATTAACAGATACATGCTATCTGGCCTCCAGAGTGTGGGCTAAATACACCTATTTTTAAAACACAGTTACATTTCTTTGGGTCTTTTGTTACAGTAACAAAACTGACAAATACACTGTGTAAACTGTTCACTGTACTGGATCCAGGATCATTCTCTTGTTCATAGTGGCCAAAGTCCCTTCCTACAAATTTACTTCCAATCTGCCGATCTATGTTATTTTTCTTTTAAATTATCTTTCTTCCTAGTTCAGAAGCCAGGTTTATTTTTAGAGAAATAACTTTCTCTTCGTTCATACACTAGGAACTTGTAAACCAATTAGTGCATATTCACAGCAGTCCCTTTGTAAAACTGAACTGAAGGATAATGACTAGTTTCTTTGTTATGCCACAGTAGAAGAGTACTTTGTTTTCCTCATCAGTTTTACCTAACACCGTCAACATAATCTTTCATGCATGATCAAATCAGACACAATGTGCTAAAATAGTTTTTTTTTACACATTTAAATTATCTCTGGGAATGTAGAAATTATGATATGAATGTCAATAACGAAATAACTGCTTTTCTTATCCACTACCATATTCCCACTGTTCAGGGCAGCTCCTATCATGGGAGGGCCCAATAAATGATTCTAGGTTTTGCAAAAGTAGCTTGTGCAAGATGTTGCCCTTTACTTCTGTGTCAGCAGAGACAATTTTTTTCCTTGATAATTTGATCCTGCAGAGAGATTCTATTTGTTCCTCCGACATCCACTAACACTTCGACTCTTATGAAATGCATAGGCAGGTCTCTGATGTAATTTGACTGAGACAGTTTGATATTTGAAAAACACAATTAGAGTAGCGACTAATGTGCTGAGAAAACGGGAGTTCGCAGTCCACACAAATGTAAACAACAATTAAACTCTAAATTTCTAAGTTGTGTGCTTGCATTAACTACCTAAGGGAACAACAAGAATTTTTCTACTTGGTAGGAACCGTTTACTAATCCTTGCTCCCTGAAAGGAATTTCTCTTGTTTACTTCCAAGAACATGATGAGAATAAACTAAAATGAATGCAAATATACACTTAAAAATATAAAGACGACCCATGAGGCCAGACGTGGTGGTTAACACCTATAATCCCAGCGCTCAGCAGGCGCAGGCTGGGAGATAACAGGTCTAGGTTAGCAGGGGCTATATAACGTTTCAGGCCAGCCTGGGGTACAGAATGAGGGAAAGTGTACATAAAAGAGGGAAAATGGGGGAAAAATAGAAGAAAAAAATTGCTGTGTGAGTTTCTTTTAAATAATGATAATTGGATTTAAAAAACCTCACAATTGCCTTTAACTTTTAGAAAATGTAAAATCTGAATTGTGGCAGATGGTTCACCTTAAAAATAATGACCAGGTTCAGGAGCTGTAAAGATGTTTTAGCAGTCACCAGGATGGTTGCTCTTGCAGGGAACCCAGGCTCAAGTCCCAGCACCCACATGGCAGCTTCCAACCATCTGTAAGTGCAGTTCCAGGGAACTCAACACCTTCTTCTGTCCTTTGTGGATACTGTACACACATGGTACACTTACATACGTGGGGGCAAAACACTCACACATGTAACAGTAAATAAATAGAAATATAACAATTTAAAACGACTAAGAACCTCTTAGTAATTTTCTAGGATATGAACGACCACTGATTACAGAAGTCACTAGTACTTACTATACACAGCAGACTGCTCCCATGACTCCTCTGTGATTTCCATGGCACACAGAGAGGAAATATGCAGTTCATGGGCAGTTTAAGCACTGACAAGACATGCCAAGTAACCACAATAACAAATTGCAACAAACCAATAATCACATGTAAGATAACTGATTAATGAGAAGGATGTATGGAATGGAAAAAGAAAGTACTTTTTAAAAAATAGTTTAATATTTGGTTTTATGATACCAACGTTCTCTATTGGTTAAATATTGATTTGGTTTATTGATTGTTTACTTGTTATTAACTCACAACATTTATTCTCCAGCCTTAGAGTAATAAACGTGAGATCATGATGCCCAGCTCAAGGCTCACAGATAAAATGACTCTTATTACAGGAGAAGAGAAGATAGGTAAGAAACATCAAATGGGAAAAGGCTTTTGCAATTACCATGCATACAGATCTATATGGGAAGGCACAGCCATGTGATAAATGATCATTCACATTCTGTTATTAGGGAACCAATTCTAAACAGCATTCAGTCAGCTTCTCAGAGGCTTGGGGGCATTTAGAATTGTGTTTGATATATGAGTTCAATAAATAAAGACTTGTGAGTAACTCATAAATCACAACAAACTGATAAATTTTAGCAAATGAGACCACATACAAGAACTGTAGTGTATTTAAAACTGGGCCAAATGACATTGAGGGTCCTTGGAATCAGCTAAGAATATAATATTAATCACATGTACTTTGTAAGGGCATCAAATGACTATCTCATTCTGAATAACACAAAGAACTGTGCATTTTAGCTACTATATCCGCGTGTGTCTCACTCCTACAGCTGACCAGATCTTACTTCAGAAAGCTTTTCCAGTCTACTGTTATGGCTTTAACTTACAACCCTGTTCCTTGATTTTGCTTATTTGATAAAACTTGCCAATGATAATTCATTTTTGTTAGCATAAAACCACTGCGAAATTATTCTGTTTCACAGAAGGTGTCTGATGACCTTTAACTGCCTGGGGTCATGGAGTGTTTTCCCTCTACAAATTGTGTTTCTGTCCCATTCTCCCTGCCTTGGGATTATAGCTGCTCACTCTGACCTTTGAGTAGAAAGATTGATTATATATGGGCACAAAGACTACATGAGAAGGTTTTGAGCAAACTGAATAAAACATGTCTAAGGTCCTTTCTGCAGCAAAAGAAATGCTGTCCAGAGGAAAAGGCACCATTTTGAGGATGTGCTGGCACTGTACATTAGTGCTTTCAACTCTGTCTTGAGTTATGGAAAACACTGAACCACACTATACAAGCAACATAATTTAAGAGCAACATCTGCATTCTGAAGTTTAAGGATAGCAATACTGAATTTCAAAACTTCTAAATACACTTGTATAGATTCTTGCTTGAGGCAGGTAAGTTTCCGTTTCTAAATAATGCTGATAGAAACACCAGGCTGTACACAGCAAACAAGTGTGAGACGGAATAAGGAAAATTTAGAAAACGTGTCCGCCGAGACACGTGAGAGATCTCTGTGAGTGTGTCCACATCTGCTCTGGAAGACCTCAGGACCACTTCCTTTCAGATAGCTTGGTAGTACTCATTTCCTTCACCTACAACCACTGTAACTGGATTCACACATATACAGTAGCTCATTGCTTAATTTGTTGTACTTTATTATAAATGTAGGCACTAGTTCACTTGTTTGCTGTACTTATTAAATGCAGGTAATCACTCACTGTTTACTGTACTCATATGTAGGTAATTCCTCACAATGATTTAAGGGATAGTGATATTTCTATCTTTATGCATGGAAACACGTTAATTAATTTGTTCACCTATAAGCTCATATATAGAGAAATGAGATATTTAAAAATCAATAGGAGTATAACCTAATTATGCATCCATTAAAAGTAACTGTTGCAGGTTGGGTATGTACCTTAGTAGGTCATACTTGCTTAACATTACCTAGGTTTGATTCTCAGCATTGAAAAAATATAACCCTTGCCAACAGTTTTTATTATATTAGGAAATATGAAAAATATAATAGTTTTAAAAAGATAATATAAACTATATATATTATAGTCTAATATAAATATTCTCCATATAATGTATAAATACATGCATACATATTTAAAATATAAGTGTAATATATATTTCACATACAGGTATTTCTTTGTACTATCAACCTTTTGCTTATTTATAGTTTGTATAGTTATCTTTTATAATGAATAGTATTTAAAAGCTCAAAGCACCCATTATTTAAAAAACTCTGCAGACTGGTGTAACACTTTGTTAAGATGTTTCAATTGTTGCATTATCTAAGACAATTTGAAGGGTAAAATAGTTATGTAGTAGTGACACTTGGATGTTTCAGAAGTTACACCATCTGCAACAGAGTCTGAGACATTCTTGCCAAGGATGCTGTAGAACGACAGTGTGCTAAAAGTAAGCACAGAGGCCATACCACATGGCTTCGTGTGATTCAGATGTCTGTTGATTTTCAGTCAAGATTAATGTTCTGGGAACCAAGTTAATAGCTAGCAATTTTAGTGGTAAGAATTTCAAAGAAAAGAAAAAGAGAATTAGATGAACACATGTTAAAAGGATAGTGGAGTTTCATTGGATTTTTTTTCTCCATGTTGGAGACACAGTCTGACTGGGTAGTCTAGATGACCAGCAAGTCCCAAGGATCCTCTGTCTCCTCTCATTCAGTGCTAGGGTTACAAATGCATGCCACTGCATCCACTTTTATGAGGTGCTCGGATCCAAATTCAGATCTTCATGTTTACATGGCAAGAACTTGACCCATTCATCCATCTCCCCAGGCCCTGCAGCTACACTTTTTTATTTCAGTTAATGGAATATGAACATTCCTCATGCACTCTTATGATCTTAGTAAAGTTTATACTTTTAAAAAGACCTATCAGCTTTCCAATGAATGATGCATACAGACTTTTGATTTGTAGGTTTGCAGACAGACAGCATATTACTATTTTATGTGTATGAGTATACAAATGTCTATGTGTAGAACTATCTATATTGTTTGCAGAACAACCTGGACCTGGGGGCAGTACAGAGCTTGCCTTCACATACAGGTTCCTGATGTCACAGGTAATCGTTTTCATGTCTCACAACTGTTCTGTTCTTTACCACAGTTTGAGACTTTCTGTGGAACCAATACAGTTGATACCTGCTGGTTTGTGGCTAGCACTACAGAAATAATTTAGGTCTATTATTTTTTATTGAAGGTAAAAACATTAAAAGAGTTAATACAATTTGGAGGAATACATGGGAA
The DNA here is from genome assembly GCF_949786415.1 of Peromyscus eremicus. NCBI lineage: Eukaryota > Metazoa > Chordata > Mammalia > Rodentia > Cricetidae > Peromyscus > Peromyscus eremicus. The sequence continues at coordinate 13,523,034 of NC_081429.1, read as the reverse complement.
CAAATTGGGCCAGAATAACAAAATAAAGTTATAGGTTAAGTTTAAGGGCTTACTTTAAAAATTATGACACATGGGTAATTTATTTGAATAATTACAGCCCTCCCACTAGCTATTTGGTCAGCACGACTTCCTAGGGAGTGAAATAAATAGATACTTTGTGCAAACAAATGTCTCTCTGAAGAATTGGCTGCTTTCTCAGTAATAAGTAGATCTGTTCTGTGCATTGTAAAGAAATAGATTGATCTCATTAGTATATCAGATAATCTGTATGAATGTGCATAGCTTTGTGTCTCTACTTAAATCTTTAGTTGATGGCCTTCAGGGACCAGTGGGCTAACACAGAGACTACAGTAGCCATTGGCCTGGCTTTGCGAGTTACTACTTCACAGAATGTTGGAGGGCATAATGAATATACACCCATTCCAGCACGTGAGCACCAGAGCTTATTTTCTACAACTGAGTCAGAATAATATTTCCTTCCAAGTTATATTACTTTCCTTACAGTATTTCTCTTTTCCAATTATAAGTAGAAGAAAACAGAAAGAGCAGAAAAATTCTTCTCTGGAATTCACAAGAGTCTAGGCATATTAAAGTTTGATGATTGAAACAAAGGGTAACAACACGGCAAATATGAAGGTCTTTAGGTGTTTTAAGGGGAAACTATGTATAGTTGAAACTACCTCAATCTGAGTGATTGGAAATAAGAATGATTTGCTTATATGGTCTTTAGGTTTTTACCTTGATCAACCAACTAAACTAACATGAAAAGGAAGTGATAATCCAGCCTCAATTTACATATCTACAAATGACATTCTCATCTGACACTATCACATGTATATTAGTATCTGTGAAGGAGTTTTAAGACTGTTCAAATTATTTTGAAGACATAAATTCAAATTGTGTCCACTGTCAAAACAATTATTAATAAACCTGGGCAAATTTCAGCATAGTTAACAGTAGACTCTGTTAATACTATCTGTAATCAGGCTGCTACTCCTGAGTTCCTAACAAGTGTATCAACAGGATTGATAAATTTAGCTATTTTAATTTATACCCACAGTCTTTTAGTGCAAAATCATCTCCTTGGTTTTGAATTAACACATACACAGAAACACCTGAAGCTAAGCTGCATTTAAAATGCTTTATTTTAATAAGGTGTTTTCTTTTTTTGCATGTGTATGTGGTGTGAATGCACTTATGTGTGTTTGCATTTGTGTGTCTAGGGGTGCACATGTGTGTGCTCATTTATGCAGAGGCCAGAGACTGATATGGGTCTTCTTCTTCAACTGATCTCTACTGTATTTTCTAAGGCAGGGTATTTTGCTGAACCCAGAGCTCACCCATTTGGCTAGTCTAGCTGGCGAGCTTGCCCTGGGGATCCCTTGTTTTGGCCTTTAAGCTCTGAGATGGGCCACCATGCCCGCCTGCCTTTTATGTGAGTGGTGGAGATCTGAGCTCTGTCTTCATGCTTGCTCAGGAAGTGCTTTTTTTCACTGAGCTATCTCCTTGGCCCAAACTTCCATACATTGTTATTAGAAGACATTTATTTATTTGCCTTATATTGACATGTTATTGCATTAATATTAAGCTAATGTTTAAAAGCATATCATATTTAACCCAAAATGAATTAATTGGAGACATACTCTAATACCTAACCCAAAATATTATTTTCTAAACAACTGACAAGAGACCAAATCTCTGGAGAGTACTTTCTCACTGCCAGTACATATAGTTTATGACATGACAGCTACAAACAGTCCTACTTCAAATACACAGAACACAGGGAAAAATGATACTGTCTTAACTCATGGCAATATAACACAAGACTATGAATGCACAGCAGCAGTCTATCCTGTCCTGCCCAGGCAGGCTTAATTCTCAATTTCTTTTTGCTGAAACGCAAATATAGTTAACCAACATAAGGATTTAAATGGAAAAGTTCACTGGATTTCAAAAGCAGGCCAATGCTTGTTTTTCACGCTTGTATTTGCACACCTATGTACTACATTAAAAAATTACAATAGTGAATAAACTCAAGCAAAGACAGAGAAGCCTAAGATGACTAAATTACATTAATGAATTTGCTTTTGTGGCTAAGCACAATTGGCCATTTCCTTATACATTATGCAAGTAATGATATGGTTTGAGGCTGATATAGAGACATAAACTATTTGATGGCTTTGCAATTTGGCTGACTATTTTGATAATTAATACTTTTATAGGCTAGTTATAGAAGTAAGTATACGTACCCTGCTCTAACACTTCTTCCTCTTCATGCTTTGGCTGCTGGGTTAGAGCAGTTTTATCTTTGTTTTCTGTTTCTGTAAAGGATCAAAGAAGTTGAGTGTGAATTATAGCACATATCACATACTTTACTAGTTTACTGAGATTCTGCCATCAAAACAGCAATATTACTCAGAATACTGTGTTAATTACATTATCAAGAATCTTTTTGGTTGGAATGCTCTCATTCACAATCTTCTGCCACCCCCAGCACAACTACTAGTTACCTGTCTTGTTATATAAGCAGGCCAAATATTTTTTGGTAACATATTAATTACAGAGCATTAAAAAATGTTTCAACAAACTACTCATATTTAATTTTTAAATTGACCTTAATAATAATTTAAGACATTTCAAGAAAAATATGAACTTGTATTCTCTAAATATTTAGCATCTTAGTAAATGACCTGATTACTGGCTGCTCTTGGCATTTTATGGTTGAATTTACAAAACCCCACAAGGTCTCAGCATGCTTCATGCTATGGAAATCACTTTAACTATGTAAAGATGTGTTACATTTGTTTATACTGCAGAATATTACTTTAACTTTGTAAAGGTGCATTATATTTGTTTATGCTCTGGACTATTACTTTAACTGTGTAAAGGGGTGTTACATTTGTTTATGCTGCATTTGTTCAATGATGTAAGGATGTGTGTTTAATTATGTAAAGATGTGTTGCATTTGTTTCACCTTGCCTGACTAAGGTGCCTGATTGGTCTAATAAAGAGCTATATGGCCAATAGCTAGGAGAGAAATGATAGGCGGGGCTGGCAGGCAGAGAGAATAAATAGGAGGAGAAATCTAGGCTCACGAGGAAAAAAGAAGAAAGAAGAGAATGAAGAGAAAACAAGGGACATGTTCAGGGCAAGAAGCCAGGCAGCCGCCAGCCAACCAGGTCCAAGAAGCAGTGAAAATAAGATATAGAGAAGGAAAAAAAAAGTAAAAGGAAAAAAAAGATAAACAGGTTAATTTAAGTTAAAAGAGCTAGCCAGAAATGACCCTAAGCTAGGCAGAGCATTCATAACCAATATTATCTACATGTCTTGATTTGGGAGCTAGTTGGAGGTCTAAAAGAAAAAGCCTGGTACAAGTTCATGCAGTAGGACAGGGTGTGTGTTTTGCAATTTTAAACTAAAGGAATGACAGTCCAATATGACTATTTTGCAGATGAGCAATAACCTAAAGCAGGAATTTGAGAATCAAACCCCTAGAGCAAAGACCAGGAGCGTCAAGAATTATTTTTCACTTGAAAAGGTACATTATGTAGATGTGGTTGGAAATGATAAGCATTTTTACTATATAGGATGTGTGGTACAAATTATAAATCATGTAAGTCATTTCTGCCTATGGAAGGAATGAGGTAAGGAAAGTAAAAATAACATAGGAATTCTATGAGGAGAGGTTTACATTGGTGGGATTGGTCACAAAACTAACAGTCTTTTCATCACTGGCTGATACTTGTCTCATGTGTGTGTGTGCGTGTGTGCCTAGGCCAGAGGTTGACTGCATGTGTCTTCCATGAGCATTCTCTATATTATATTTTGCAATAGGATAGCTCATAGAACCTGGAGCTTGCTCATTCGGCTGGACTGGCTGGCTAACAAACCTCAGAAATCCTTCTGTTTCTACCTCTGCAGTGCTGGGATTACTGACACATGGCTTTACTCTGCTGGTGACCAAATTCAGGCACGATGCTTGTATGGCGAGCACTTTTCCTAGTGAGCCATCTCTCCAGCCTCCTTTTGTGTATGTGCATGTGCTCTGTGGGCGTGTATGTGTATTATGCACTGTATATATTCATGTGTGTGTGGATGTAGATGTTTCTATACATCAGGTTGTGGAGGCCAGATGTCAATGCTGGATGCCTTTCTGGATCAGTCTTCTTATTTTTCCAGACATGGTCTTTTACTGAATCAGGAGTTCCCTGATTTGGTTAGGCTGGATGGCCAGGAGAGCTTTAGGATCCTCCGTCTCTGCCTTCCTAGTGTGCACAGATGTGTACCACTGTGTCTAGCTTTTACACCAGCGCTGGGGATCTGAACTCAGGGCCTCATGCTTTCACGCTAAGCACTGTATGAACTGAACCATTTCCCACAGTGCCTGCCTTCACTGCTTTGATGGGGTTAAGTCAGGGAGTGGAGACTGTATATGAAAGAAAGAGAGGAAATAATACGTGTGCCTAATGATTGACTACAGAGGCTAAAATAATTTGAGATTAATCATATAGTCCAGTGAGACAACAAGTGAAAATACAGAGCACAAGACCACATGATTCTCTCGCTTACCTTTGTGGTGGCCATGCATCATCACCATGTCAGATTTTACAGTAATTGGAATGTTGGCCTCTGCTGGTATAGTTCTGAACATATCTGGGGCCACGTTCTGTGTACAGGTCATGAAGGAAACTGCATATTTGGCTTCCATGTAATACATGATGTATAAGTTGCACATTTCATCACTAGACGTGCCACTGTAGGGGGAATAAAGTAGACAGGACATATAAACTGTTCAAATAAAACACATCATTAATGCAGGGTAAATGAAAGGAGTAAATCCGGCCAACAATGGGCTCAACAGTGAAAAAACTGCATCTGTTTTATGTTTTTCATTAAGACCTACCACAGTCTCCAACATCAGGAGCACGTTATCAAAGCTGTAATTCCGCCCAACAATGGAGTATTGGTTTCTGGGTACTCTGTGGGCATTGCCCAGTACCAAACGTAAAAATGGCATTTAAGTAGCTCAGAGATGCAGTTTTTTTCCCTCCAAAATCCTTTTATTCTTTATTTACCTTCCATGTTATAAAACCCACACATAAATCCATTACATTTTAAACAAATTACATTGTTCTAGTTCTAATTATCAACTTTTAGGAATCTAGAATCATCTGGCATTCTAGTTTATCTCTGTTGCTCTGAAAAAAAAAATTGTGACCAAAATTAAATTAGGGGAGGAAAGGGTGTGTTTCAACTCACAGGTTATAGTCCACCATCAAAGGCAGTCAGGGTAGAAGCTCAAGGAGTAACTTTAAGCAAAAATGATGGAGGAGTACTATCACTTGGATCATTTTCAGGATTAAGCTTAGATAGCTTTCTTATAAATCCGGGGTCACCAGCCTAGGGGTAGTGCCATCTACAGTGGGCTGGGCCCTCCTACATCAACTCAGAATCAAGAAAATTTCCCAAATGCAAACACTAGACTAATCTGATCTAGGAAGTCAGTTGAGACTTCACTCTCCAACGACTGTAGTCTGTGCAAGTGGACAGTAACAGCTAAGAAGGACATCTGGAAAGGGTGTTTCAAGGAGAAGGAGCTAGATTAGATTTGCCTGCAGGCAAGATGGTTTGGAAGTCTTGTGACTATCTGGAAGACCAGTCTAACAGTGGGTTGACTCCAGCTGCTTCAATTTCCAACTGCCTTTACTTCCGTGCAGAGATGGTCTGTAACCTGGACTTGTGAGCTGACCTTTCTGCCTTAAGCTGGTTTTTATCGGGGTACATTATCAAATCAATAGGAACATAACTAGGACTCCAATAGGAATATCATGTATTACATAGAAGTACATTTACTGTCCAGTGTCTAGAAACTTCTTCTGGATTCACTGCCTCCTTTTTATGGTCACGTGCCACCTGAAGCACCCTAAGTATAACCCTGATATCTGACCTTGCTCCTGAGTGAAGGAGCAAGGAATGAAAGAATGACCAGCAGGGAGTCCCAGTGAGTTCTCCTTAACCTCTTCCAAGGGGTGCACATTTTACCCATGTAGTACCATACAGCTGATAGGTAATGCTAAACATAGATGTTTAAAACACTGAAACAGCTATTTCTAATCAAACAGTTCCAGGTAATAGAAGTAACACTTTACAAAACATGCTTTCTTCCTCAGTCAACACAGGCTACCAGGTATTTAAGATTCTCTCTGGTAATTAAGGAGGCTTTGCATCCACACACTTCAGAAGTCTTGTATAGCAACTTAGTTCTGGAAAAAGCACATTGCTTTTTGGTTATTAATTGTAACAATTTTTAGCAAGCCTAATCAAAAAACCAGCTCTAAAGTAGACTGCTTGCTCTGGGGAAATTCATCAGTGTTGATTTTTCCAGCAGTGTCATGCGGCAATCAATTCTTTTCCATAGCAACACAGATGACATCAGCAAGAAAAGGGAAAATAAAATAAAAATCTTTTCCAAATAGGATGTGATTCCTGTAAGCTGTGAAAATGTACGGCCCCTGTGAGACCTCAGGAACTGGCTCTCGAAATGAGGAGAAGCTTTGGTAATGTTTCAGAAATCATTTGGCTTCTTACTCCAAATCTGATATACGTCATTTTAACTGCCTTTTCCATGAAATAAAAGCAAATAGTGAAGTGAAGCAATCCTAAGCAAATACCTGTTCACTATGCACTTCTTCATGGTGTCAAGACACCACCCAAAATTATATTTGAGCAGGTTTAGGGCTGGTCAGAAAATTATGTGCTCTAAAAGGAATGGGTGGTTCCATAATAAAAGGGCATGAAAGAAGGAAGCTTTTGCTTTTTGCCTGCTTGCCCCTCCTCTCTCTCACAGGCAAGTTCATCTATGATGCTGAGGCATTCCTTTGCTGCTATTAGAACCTATTCTTAGGGATTCCAAGGATTATTGAAGGCAAGTAGAAACATCCAGCCTTGTTGAATGAACAACTCTTACATTCTTGGATTTTCCATCAGCAGACAGACCTTGTTGGACTAGCTGGACAGCAGCCTGTAAGCTTTTGTAATAAATTCCCTTTTAATATACATAGATTCATTCTAGAAGTTCTGTTCCTCTAGAGAACTCTTGATTAATACAAGACCCATAACCCCTAGTGAAATAGAAACACTGTTTAAAATCTCCTACCCCCAAGCAACAAAAAACTAGAGCCAGATGGATTCAGTACAGAATTCTATCAGACATTCAAAGACAAATTAATGGCCACACTCCTCAAATTATTCCACAAAATAGAAACTGAAGGAATATTACTTAATTCATTTCATGATGCCACTATTACCCTGATACCAAAGTCACACAAAGAGGCAACAGAAAAGAAAAAATTTTACCAATATCCCTTTATGACAATAAATGTAAAAATTCTCAATAAAATACTTGTAAATCAAATCCTAGAAGACATCAAGATTATCCACCATGATCAAGTTGGCTTCATCCCAGAGATGCAGGGATGGTTCAACCCAGGTAAGTTGATAAATGTAATGCACCACATAAACATACTGAAAGACAAAAACCACACCCCTTTATGATAAAAGTGTTAGACTAGGGATATGCCTTAGTTAGGGTTACTATTGCTGTGATGAAACACCATGACAAAAGCAAGTTGAGGAGGAACGGGCTTATTTAGCCTTACACTTCCACATCATTGTCCATCACTGAAGGAAGTTAGGGCAACATTTCAAACAGGGTAAGAACCTGGAGGGAGGTGTGTAGATATAATTCTGAATGGTTTTATTAAATAAGAAACACAGAGCCAAATGCACAGTTAAAAAGCCCCAGAGGTCAGAGAGCAGTAGCTAAGAGCTGAGACCAAGACTGCCTTCTTAACACCTGCTGCCACTGCCGTCCTATCTCTGAGAAAGGGACCTACCTCCTATGTGTCTGTCTTTTTATTGACTTTCTGTTCTGCCTTCTCATTGGTTGTAAACCCAACCACATGACCTCCTTGTCACTGCCTGTCTATACAGACCTCCAGGTCTCTATGGTTGGTATTGAGATTAGAGGCGTGTGTCTCCATGCTGGCTGTATCCTTGAACACACAGACTCTGCCTGCCATGTGATCGGATTAAGGGCGTGTGCTACCACTGCCAGACTTCTGCTATGGCTCGCTATTAGCTCTGACCCCCAGGCAACTTTATTTATTAACATACAAATAAAATCACATTTCAGCACAAATAAAATATTGCCATAGAGGTGCTGATGCAGAGGCCATGGAGGGATGATGCTTACTGGCTTGTTCCACATGATTTGCTTAGCCTGCTTTTTTTATAGAACCCAGGACCACCACCCACAATGCTCTGGGCCCTCAGTCATCTATCATTAATTAAGAAAATGCCCCTACAGACTTGCCTCCTGCCCTGTTTTATAAAAGCATTTCTTACTTGAGTCTTCTTCCTTTCCAATGATTCTATCTTCTGTCAATTTGAAATAAAACTAGCCTGCACAGGATACAAGTGCTATACCCCAACATAATAAATGCAACTTATAGTAAGTTCACAGCTAACATCAACCTTAAAAGAAGAGAAACTCAAAGTATTTCCACTAGAATCAGGAACAAGGCAAGGTTGTCCAGTCTTTCCATATTTATTTATGGTGGTGGCACTATTAGAAGGTATGGTCTTGTGGAGTAGGTGTGGTCTTGTTGGAGGAAGTGTGTCACTGTGGAGGCAAGCTTTGAGGTTTCCTATATGTTCAAGATAATGCCCAGTGTCTCAGTCCACTACCTGTTGCCTGCAAGATGTAGGATTCTCAGCTACTTCTCCAGCACCATGTCTGCCTGCACTACTGCATGTCCCACCATAATGGACTGAACCTCTGAATTGTAAGTGAGCCACCCCAGTTAAATATTTTTCCACATGAAAGTTGCCATGGTCATGGTCTCTCTTTACAGCAATAGAAACCCTAACTAAGACAGAAGTTGGTACCAGGGACTGGGGTATTATTATGAAAGGCCTGACCATGCTTTTGTTTGGAAGAATTTGGACTTTGGGAGACTGGGTTAGAAAAGCAGTGGAATGCTTTAAGGGCAACTTAATGGGCCATACCAGTAGGAGCATGAAAGACAGAGGTGCTAAGAATGATTTGAACTGTGTGGGGGCCTGGCTCAAGAGGTGTCAGAGGAGAAGAATTTTAGTACATTGCCTAGAAATCATTCTTGTGATATTTTGGAGAAGAATGTGGCTGTTTTTTGCCCTTGTCCAAAAAGTTTGCCTGAGGCTAAAGTGAAGAGTATTGGATTAATTCTGTTGGCAAAGAAAATCTCAAACACCTTAGTATAGACTCCGTTGTGTGGTTATTAGTGCTAACCCTGATGAAGATTTATAATGAAAAAGATCAAGCTGAGCAAACAAAAATACAAAATGTACAGATTGAGAAATGGAGCATCAGGAAGTGGAATAGAGCTAAATTCCGTGTTTAAGGAGATAAATGGATTAAGAAATGGAATAAAGGGAGTGGTAACCTCAGGACAAGATCCCACCCAGCTCAATTTCCGACTTGTGAAAAGGAATTAAAGAAAACTTAGAGATGTGTGGTGGATGGTATATTCTTTTAATCCCAGCACTCCAGAGGCAGAGGCTGGCAGATCTCTGAGTTTGAGGCCAGCCTGGTCTATGGAGCAAGTTCCATAACAACCAAGCTTAGGCAGTGAAGAAAACCACAGAAAACAGAAAGCTGGCAAAGATGTAATTGAATGAGAGGGTCATGTTCCAGCCCCAGCAAGTAGCAGAACTTGGCAGCTTTGGCTACATGGTTCTGGCTTTAGAGTCAAGGACAGAAGAAAGGGGTTATGGAATTTGTCTCTGTGAATAAGGAAAGCCTCTGAGGCCAGGCATGTGTCAGGAGTGTCCCTGAATGGAGGCCTAGAGAGGCCATTTTGTGAAGCTGTGAAGGTGAAGCCTGGATTGCCTTGCAGACCCCAAGATGTTAGAGGTGGCAGAGCTGTGGGATACTACAGAGAAAAGCTGCTAACAGGGAGTGGAACCAACCCAAGAGAAAGAAGTATGTTGCAGTCAACAAAGCTGAAAGGAGTTGGAGATCAGAAGAGCATTTGACATCAGACATAGAGATACAGATTTCAGAGTTTGCCCAGCTAATTTTTGGTCTTGCTTTGATCCAGTATTTCTTCACTGTGCTCCCGTCCCTTTTGGAATGGTAATGCATATCCTGTGCCATTATATGTTGGAAGTATGTGATCGGCTTTTGATTTTGATTTTTACAGATGATTACAGTTAAGAGTTAAGAGTGAGTGAATCTCAGAAAAGACTTTGAACTTTAGACTGGTAAATAAGTTTGGGACTGTGATAGACTATGGGGACTTTTGAAGTTGAAGTGAATACAGTTTTGCATTATGATATGGTTATAAGCCTTTGAGAGCTAGGGAGTGGAATGTGGTGGCTTGAAAGAAAATGGCCCCCAAAGGAAGTGGCACTATTAGGAGGTGCAGCCTTGTGAAATAAGGTTGTCTTGTTGGAGGAAGTGTGTCACTGTGGAGACAAGCTTTAAGGCCTCATATATGCTCAAGATATCGTTCAGTGTTTCAGTCTACTTCCTGTTGCCTGCAAGATGCAGGACTCTTGGCTATTTCTTCTGCCTATGTCTGCCTACACTCCTCCATGTCCTACCATGATGATAATAGACTAATTAAACCTCTGAAAATGTAAGCCACCCCAATGAAATGTTTTCCTTTATAAGAGTTGCTGTGGCCATGGTGTCTTTTTACAGCAACAGAAACCCTAACTAAGACACTATTCATTATAGTTCTTGAAGTCTTAGCTAAAGCAATAAGACAACTGAAGGAAATCAACTGGATACAAATAGGAGAAGAAGAGGTCAAAGTATATTTGTTTTCAGATGATATGCCTTTGTACATAAATGGTGATCAACCTGGAACAAGGAACTCAGCCATGAAATATTTGCTAAATAGAATTATCAGACTACATATGATCAGGAAAATAGTTTACTCCTGTTTTCAGGACCAAGTCAGTGAGAGAGAGCAATTGATAAAGGGTTAGAATATGAAATAAGAAAGTATCATAAACTAAAATAATTTAACACTCATACTGGAGGCAAGGAAAACAATGACTAAATTAGAAGTTATGCCTGGGAAAGCACAAAGTCACACATTAGAAAATGCATTTGTTTGTATGTTCTCCTCCAATATCTCTGACTTTATGAGCTCTGAGTACTTAGCTAGGCTTCCCCTACCAAACATGGTTTCCTTCTTGTTGAGCAAGTCTTCAGTTTAATTAGAGAATTGAGGTGCCACTACTGCATCCTTACAGCTATCACGCTGTTCTTGTCATTACAATTCACAGCCATCATAACTGGGTAGGACTAAATTGGCATAATCCCTAACAATAATCTATACACTTGTTCTTAGATGCACAGATAAGTGTAACCTTTACCTCTAATTAAGGAAACCTCTCTTTGCAACAGAGACTACAGTAGAAAAACCAATCACAATGCATAGCTTTTGCATTCATCCAGTCCAGATGAATACCTCTAGCAAGCACTTTTGCATGTAAGGCTCAGGAACTTTGTGGAAGAGGGCCCAGAAAGAATGTAAGCCCCAGAACATCAGGGAGTTTGCTGTGAGATTGTCTCCTAATAATGTTAGAAGCTACACCCAAATAGTCTTACCAACATGATTGCCCAAATATGAGCTGCACAGGGACAACAATACATGTGCCAAACTGGATGGGGAAAAAAAATCCATGACACATTAAGCCTACATAAAGAGCTGCAGACAACTCAGGAATGTTGACAGTTGGAGAAAATACTCGTCCCTAGGGAAGAGTACACCAATTGGTTATCCAATACCAAAAGGTTGGCCATAAGAACATATATTCAAGTTACTTTATACAGACTGAGTGGGTTACATTTAGGAATATGTATGTATCTGCATATACATATATGCATGCAATAACAACTAATGAAAAAAGAGGTCAGGAATTTGAAAGAGAGCAAGGACAGGTATATGCAAGAGATGAAAGGGAAGAGAGAAATGTAATTATAATCTCAAATATAAAACAAGTAACAATTAAGAAAATGCAAACGGTTAAGTATTTTAAAATAACATAGCTGGGCAGTGGTGGCGCACACCTTTAATCCCAGCACTTGGCAGGCAGAGCTAGGCAGATCTCTGCGAGTTCAAGGCCAGCCTGGTGTACAGAGCGAGATCCAGGACAGGCACCAAAACTACATAGAGAAACCCTGTCTCGAAAAACCAAAACAAACAAACAAACAAAAAATAGCATACTTTGTTCTTTATTACTTAATATCATAGCTTATTATTTTAGTAAATTTGTGAAAATGAAAATAATGTAGCAACTTCTAACATGAATTATCTTACCATGTGTTATGTTGAAAAAAATTACACATAAATGTACATGTACATTATACATATGTGCCCATATTGCACACAAATCTATTCACATGGTACACGAATGCAATTAGTAGTATGTGTTCATCTTAGAGACAGATGAATATGTTCATCTTTAAACATGATTCTGTGAGAAATATTAATCTACCCACAAATCTAGTTCATTGGAGGTACTGACTTGGGGATACAAAGATGGGTTGATAAGTAATTTATAAATACGGGCTACTGTAAGGAAAATTTCATTGGAAAGGCTGGATAGAAAGGAACATGCTTAATTCCTGTCTACTACTAACTGGACTTGTAGTCTAGGGAACTGAGTTTCTCCTCCTCTCCAACAGGGAGCCCATCACATGGTAAGTATGGTTAGGAATCCAAATAGCTTGTTAGTTTTATTCTACAATCTTTCATGTTTTTTTCCTCTTAAAAACAACAGCCAATGACAAAAATAAAACAAACAAACAAAAATCCATATATCATACTGACTGCTTTCTGTATTCCTGAAAACCAAAATTCACTTTATACCAGACTGTCTGCTTTCTATACTCCTGAGGGAGTATTTTGACCACACAGACCATTATTTTCCACAGAGGTCAACATAAGCAACCCAACTGCTAATCTGAATAGTTATTCACATGGAAAAGTAGTGGTGGAGGAAGGCGGTGTTCATGGGTCGGCCTGGGTTCCTGGACTTTTAAATATTCCCAAGTGCCAATGTATTCTCTAAAATGATGACCGTGGGTACCAGCAATATTCCAACATCACTGCACTGCACTTCTGTCATACCCAAGTGTCTGTGTGATAATTTCTTCTTTACACTGGCATATTTAATACCAGTAGCTCTAAATCAGATATGCTTTAGTGAGCCTGGAAAGAATGAAAACCTCAGGAAATGAATGGCGAATGATGAAGAAGAATCTTGCTGAATAGCTGCATGTAATTTATCATGTTCTAATACACAGGCTCTGCTATACCATACTGCTGAATGATGGTTTAGTTCAAAAGCATACGGGTTTTTTTTCTGTGGTATTTCTGAAAAATATTTATCTGTATTGATGATCTATTTCGGAGTCACAGGGGCTTTTATAAAACTGTTTTATAATAGAAAGGTACATAATGAAGATTTGAGAAAGTGGCAAGTATTCTGAAATGAATCGTTAGAAAACCCCATCTGTAGGTCATGCTCAGGATGCAGGCAGTGACACCCTGCCAGCTAAATGGTGTCCTCCCCCAGTCCTGTTTATTATTGTCAACAGACGCTGGATTTACATATGGCCAAATGGGTCATACGAACTTGGGAAATTAATACAAAATTCTAAATAATTTTTAAAGATGCACAAAAAGGGGTCATTATTTATCATATACCTTCCCCTTTGCAAGTGCTGTGCTGTACGTTGTCGATTAATAAAAAGACATGAGGCAGAAAGGAGAGAGTCAGGACTGGAGGAGAAGGAAGGCAACAAGAGAAAGTAATGTAGGGCGACTGAACAGAGTGTATGATGACCGTGCATAAAATGTCACAACTGACACTCCCTGTTTCGGATATAATAAAGTAACAGTGAAAAATGAAAATAGATTAAAGTGGTTTATTTGTTTCGGATAAATATCTTTTAGACATTGTCACATTCTCTTCTGTTACTATTCTCAGGAAATAATACATTTCTGGTGAAAAGAGGACCAGTAGGGACATGCCACCTGATGATCCTCAGGATTTAGAAATTTTAGTCTAAAAACTTTTAGGATGATTAGCTGACTTAATTAGCTTAATTGACTGACTTAAATAGAGTCTATTTATTTGTTTGAACTTGACTAAACATTTGAAATTGATTTAGAGAAGTGTCTCATTGAATGTAAAATATGTACCACCATTAGGCATAAAGTATCACGTCTTCACAGACTTCACTTGCACCATGTTATTAGTATATACTTTATACAGTGTCTTATGTATTATTTTATAATTTAAGATAAACGTATATTTATGTATAACATTTATCCTTGAGTATATTTGTTAATTTATCTAGATTTAAATACATTGTTTAAAAAATATCTTTAACACCACTTTTGATTGCCACATCTTAATTAATCACAGTTATTAGGAACAATATTACAACTGAGCATGTGCATACAACAAAGAACAAAGTACTTTAGTATATCCACCACTTTGCATAACTGCCACTTTTTCATAGTTATATACTTGAAAATTATTTATTTTTAAAATATTTATTATTGCACATAGTCATTTTCTCTAACAGAAAACAAAAAGCTATTTTCTTGTCTCTTTAAAAATTTATACCCTCTCATCAACAATTTTTACTCATTCCCACTTTATTCCCTCTATCTCTGGCTCCGGCTTACCATGACTCTAACTCTACTTTACCATTTTTAGAGTCCACAAATAAAACCAAGATCACTGGCTTGACAAAATGTGTCAGTGGATCCAGAGACCTGCCAATAAGCCTAAGGACTGGAGTTCGATCCCTGCTATACCATACTGCTGAATGATGGTTTAGTTCAAAAGCATATGGGTTTTTTTTTTTTGTGGTATTTCTGAAAAATATTTATCTGTATTGATGATCTATTTCGGTGTCACAGGGGCTTTTATAAAACTATTTTGTAATAGAAAGGTACATAATGAAGATTTGAGAAAGTGGCAAGTATTCTGAAATGAATCGTTAGAAAACCCCGTCTGTAGGTCATGCTCAGGATGTGGGCAGTGACACCCTGCCAGCTAAATGGTGTCCTCCCCCAGTCCTGTTTATTATTGTCAACAGACGCTGGATTTACATATGGCCAAATGGGTCATACGAACTTGGGAAATTAATACAAAATTCTAAATAATTTTTAAAGATGTACAATAAGGGACCCACAGAGTAGGAGAGAAGAGATGACTCCCTCCAGTAGTCTTCTAACTTTCGCACATATACTGTAGGACACAAGTGTTGGTGCACAACACACACACACACACACACACACACACACACACACACACACACATTTCCTGTTTATATTTTCAACTGTGATCCTATAGTACTCTATGGAAATTATACCTGCTAATGTACAAGACACACTGTAGACAGTATCTTTCTAAATTTAAAAGGCACATTAAGCACCACAGGCATATAGCATTATAATAAAAATCTTATTCATGTCTAGATTTCTTCAAACTTGTCTTATTAATTTGTTATTCTTCTGGAAAAATGAATCTGTAGTATAAATTAAATATTCAAAATATAGACTCACCAAATAACGTGATTTCCTATAATCCCTTTCTATTACATTTATATTAGAAATAGTATTTACTTTATCTCACAAGAGAGTTACTAAAGGATAAAGTAGTATCATCATTTTAGGATATTTTAAAGCAAAATGTACAGTTTTTAAAAGACTAGAATTATTCTAGTCTCATGAAACTGAAAGAGGCCTCCAGAGATCACTCTGGCTTCTCACTCTGGCACTATAACAAGCCATCCATTTTCATGCTGGAAATTACCTCAGAGGAAAAACTCCAAGGATAGAATCTGGCCAAGGCTGTGAGTCCCCTACCCAAATTGTTAAGGTCCTTGAGGCTAAAATATTCTACTTTCTCACACTTAAGCTTGCAAATCAATACATGTAATGCTCTGAAAGCATTTATTTCGAACCACTTTGTTTACTTACTGAGAAGGTTAACAGAATAACCTCTGGCACTTAACTACCATTCTTGTGGCCCCACAAGAGCACAGGGCAGAGAGCAGCTGATCAATACGCTCTGGATCACTTTACCTCAAGTGTCAAAGACCGTTAGAGAGGGAGCGGCCCGTTCCCTCTCTCCAGTATAGCTATGTCTATGCCGTCAAGCCTCCCCCTGAACCATCGTATCGTTCTGTATGAAAACTCAATAATTTTGTTGCTTGTCTCCAGTCCTCTCCCCAAATTTAAGGAACCTCATGCAATATGGAAGCTGTTGGGAAGCTGCCTCTTTAACACAAATGGATACTGTTTGCCCATTTCAAAGAAAAAAAAAATGAAAACTTATCTTAGAGTGATATGAAAAATCCACCAAGTGCTCCCCTGCCCTTCCTTTCTCCTATCCAGTGTGGTTCCATGTCAGTAGCTACCACTCTTCTGAAAATCCTCTTTCTGTATCAGCATTACTCTCTGGAACTTCTCAAGCTTCCAAGTGGACTAAGTAAGTACCTTTGAACCTAGTTCCACACGGAAAGGAAGCACCTACATCATTTTCTAGCAGAAAGCCTCAGAAACTTTGCCTTTCATTTTAAATCTCTAATCTATTTTTGAAGAGTCCTTAATGCTTTAGAGATTGTCACAATATATTTTTATGACAAAAATTAAAATTATTTGATGGCATACTTCAGCATTTTGAGAAGTAATTATGTCTTGACATCCCTTATTAGAAAGGGGATGGATACTACGCTCTTTTGGTAGACTAGCAACTGAAAATTTCAGGTTGGAAATCGCTTCAGCACACAGAAAGAACCATGGACCTGAGTATTTGTTTGCTTAACCTTAAAATAAGGGTAAAAGGAGTCTTGTGAAAACAAATTTTCACAATCATCTTATTTCCTTTACTAAGACGAGTCCAAAGAAGAAACAGGGTCTTGCAATAACCATAACAAGCAAAGCAATGATGAGGCAGGAAGAAATGCTGTGGTAAAAGCAGGGCCATAGTCTAAGGCTTTTCCAAATCAGTCAGCTTGGGAGTGATACAATGCTAGTTTGCTGTAATTGCTCGTGATACCAAACGTGTGTATCATTCATTCACAGAGATCACTATTACCTACAATTCTGGCGTCATCTGATATACTCTCTGTGAATAGGGGGAGTGCAGACTCTTACCCGATGTGGGTGGCTTCTGTCCTTCCTTCCCCAGTGAATACACATCTTGCTGCCAGGATGTCACCAAAAGCAACATCTACTGGGTGCTCCACAGGGTAGAAAGCCTGCGCAGAAGACAAATGCAACAATTCATTAAAATTACTACTATTACTTAGAAATACATGCTTGATTCATATGA
Source organism: Peromyscus eremicus (assembly GCF_949786415.1). NCBI lineage: Eukaryota > Metazoa > Chordata > Mammalia > Rodentia > Cricetidae > Peromyscus > Peromyscus eremicus. The sequence continues at coordinate 13,505,616 of NC_081429.1, read as the reverse complement.
GGCCTGGAGCACTGTGGGTAGAAAAGATGAAGATAGACACACAGCTCTCTTGATCCTTGCACACAAAAAAAATGGCTAGATAAAATGAGCTCTCCCTTAATCTGTCAATTCCACATTATAGAACAAGTGCCAGACTTTAAAATAAACTAACGCTATTTATAAAACCACCCCACCCCCCTGCCCGCCCACCCATGCTCAATATGTCTAGAAGAAGAGCTTTCTGAAACAGACTGAATGATGGGGCAGAAAATACTGACAACCTATTAAGATGGCTCCTAATGACATTACTGTACCCATAGATCCATGCATCTCTCAACCCCTTCATCAGAATGCTTTCCCTTGCACAGATGACAATTCACAGAGACCCCAGCTGTCCAACAAGCAGAGAGGAAAATAGCTTGGAATGCTCAGCCCTACATGGGCTGTCTAGATCACACCAGACCTCCTTAGCGGAGACAGCAGAAGACTGTGACTGTCAGAGGTGGTGGATGACTTTAAGGAAACAGCATTTTCTGGACACGAAGGGCAATTACAACATAAAAAACACCCGTGCAAGTTCAAGGCCGAAAGAATCCCAGAACGGAGGTGGGAGAGGTAGGCATGACGTCCCACCACTAGCCAAGAAACTACCGTCATTGGAGGGCTGCTGGTAGGAGAGCTAGTTTTCTCTAATGGTGTGGCCCCTGGTTAGGTTGACCACATTCCCAGGTAGGGTCCACTCAGAAGAGGAGTCGGCCACATAAGCTGAACTCCACAGCTTAGGAAAAAAGAAAAGCGAGAATTTGAAGTTGGGTGGGTGGTAAGGCCTGGTGGGATCTGTGGCAACCTGGGGGAGGGTTGAGCATGATCAAAGTAAATTGTATGGCATTCTCATAGAATTCATAAAAAAAATATTTCTTAGAAAGAAAGTACTGCCATCACATCTAGAGAAGCTTTAAGGAAAGCATTAAATTAGGCGCTACACACCTGTGGCAGCTGAGGGCTCTGGCGTCCAATCAGCGTCCACTGTCCATTTCTTACTCTGTATCCACTCACTACCTTACCTTAATAAACACAAATCGGAAACATGCAATATAATAAACGTTTAGAAAATCAAAATCCACGTTTAATATTTACCTTCTTTTCAAAAATAAAACCCAAATAGTTTCAGAATTCAAAGTACTACCATAATGAAATCATGATGAAACAGTATAAAAATTCAAGGAATTGGATAAAAATGTACTTAAGGTCTAGCATAATTCAAATTTTATATTTATAGTGCCAGCAAGTATATGTCAAACGTTTATAATTTAACATGTAGCTTGAGTTCTTACCTAAATGGTGAGTATGGACCCTGTAGGCAAACACATGCATGGGATACATTTTATAATGGCACGAAATATCAGAATTCACCACTGTGGGAAACGAAAACACAGACAGAAGTCACTATGCAGCTGGAAAAGTGCATGTTCTGTTTTGGTTAAAAGTATGTGTGAGGTAGTCTCAGGTGCTGGCCCTCAATTTTTTCTTGCGAAATAAACACTCATTCATTACCCAGTGGACATCAAACATTTATTCTGTGCCAGACATTTTACTAAGATGAGTTAGAGCCTTATGCCTCATATTTATTTATTCAAATCTTTCATACAATACATTTTGATCTTATTTTCCCCTAAAGTTTTTATTTTATTTAACAACAGAATGATAAGGAGCAAATCAAAATACTCTTTATGAAGACAGAGGCATGGTTTTTCTTTCTTTTTTTTTTTTTTTTTACCTTTTTCTTGAAATTTATTCTGTTGGAAAAAATTAAATTTGTTTTATGTTAGTGCCTAAAGAGTTTTTAAAAATGAATATCAATACCTAGAAACATTAAACTGGTCACTCATATTTACAATGAACAAATGAACACATTCCATATACTTTTCCTTTTTTTTTTTTTTTTACAGTCTGGCAAAAAGTAAAGATGAAATTAATACGTTTTTAAAATAGATTTTAAAAACAGTAATAGATAAACCATACTAAACATTAACTTTAAAAGATTCCTACTCAAACAAACATATCACAGTCAATGTGACATTTTCGTTGGATCAATGATGCCATATGTATTCTTGTAGCTTTATAACTTGGGAGACTAGGGTGTTACTTCCATTTTGCAAATAGGGAAATTAATATATTTAAGTACTAAGGCTGAGCTGTGTTGAGTTTTCTAGCCTCTTGATTTTGAACCTTTCCACATAATAGTTTATACCACTATACAGTATGCACTTTAACTTTTACATCTAAAGAATGAATAGCTTATTTGTAAAGTAAAATTTAGTCTTTATACAACACATGACCAGTCCATGAACCTCCATTCTTGGCATATTTATAAATAAATATTAGAAAACCAATAAATTGCTGGCTTGGAATAATTTTTAAAATCCATGGACGCTAAAGAACTGATTTATTTTTCAGATATGCACATAAATATTGGCCGTTCTATAAGCTGGTAGTTTATAACTCTGCTCTTATAGACTAGTTGATGAGGTAATAGTAAACACTAAGTGGTCATTACTTATTTACCTTTCTCTCCTGGTGGTATCACAGTGTCAACAGACATCATAAGGTACATGCCGGCAATCAAAGGCTGTCTAAAAAAAGAAAAGAAAAGAAAAAATAACGTTTCTCTCAGTTCTGTGACAAAGCCAAAATACCCGTTTGAAAAAATATGGCATAATGGTTTATGAACTGTCATTCTTACATAAATCAAAATGAAGCAGAGAGGAAAAAACATATGATATCTTTTTTTCCTTAAAAACTACTTCATTTTTGTGAAGGTATTTCGTAAAGGTTCCTGGGTGGCTAACTTTATGTGGGAACTTGCTTATGCTAAAGGGTTCTGCCTTTTCAGTCAAACACCGATGTAGGTATTGTTGGAGAAGGTCTTGTTGTTATTGTTTTAGACTTAACTAACATTTAAAACAAAATGGTGAATAAAGCAGATTATTCTCCATAATCTGAGTAGGTCTCATTTCATCCTTGAAGGTCCTAAGAAAGAAGACTGAGTTCCCTTAAAATGATGGAATTCTCCCTAAAAACTGCCAATAATGTAACCGGATCAACTCTGTCCTGAATTTCCAGTTAGCCCTTATACACTTCGGACTTGTCAGTTCTAAAGCACGTCTCCTCAATGTCCTCACCCTTCTTCCTCAATTTTTCTTTCTTCCTCTCTCCCCCTCCCTCCCTCCCTTCCTCTCCCCTCCCTTTCTTTTTCCTTTTCTCCTTTTCTTTCCTCCTCTTCTGCTCATCCTATTTCCATCCTCCATAATTCAAACTTCTTTGGAGACCTTAACAGGGTTGTCGTGATCCAAAGCTGTGATATACATGTTCTTGTTTGATGCTCTCTCTCTTGAGTGTTGGCAACGTAAGTGTAGAAAGTGACGTCTAGCAAATATAGCCAGTATGATGCCACTGCTAAGGTTAGTTTATTAAATGATAAATGGCTCGAATCTTATCTTTCATACAAGCCCTTTCATTATCATTATTATTATTTGCTTATTTTTTTGTGATGCAACCTTATCAACTCTGTCCTGAATTTCCATTTAGCCCTACACATTTTGGATTAGTCAGTCCCATAACGTGTCTCCTCATTGTTCTCCTTCCCCACCCTGTCCTTTTCCCAGTCAACTATGTGAGTGATTGGAGGTGACTCTTTCATGCTGAATCTAACAAGGACTGACTCCCCACACAGCCTCTCATTGAAGCCTACTTGTAAGACACCTGACATTGAGATAATAAATATTTATTGCTTTGAGCCAGGAATTTCAGGCTAATTAATCTACATCAAATAACTAAAAACACTTCTAAGTTCTCAAAGATCTTGTCTGGAAAAACTGGAGGCACTTACGGCACACGTGTGAGATGTAAGGACACACCAGAGCAGTCCTTGTGATTATCTGAAAAGACATAAACACATGTGAAATATGAGAACATGTGGAAACAGACCTCAAAGCCATGTGTTCTAGTTAACACTTAACAGGTAATACTTCAAACATAAAGCTGTGTGACATTTGTTCTATGAGGCACTTCACAGGAACGTTCATGCTCATTGAGTCACAGAACCGCCAATGAGTCACAAGAGTGGAGACAAACCCCCTAATCACTCCGTTTTGTGCCCAAACAGCAGACAAGGAGGCACAGGAACATGTGACTGCTGTGTTCTGAACCATCTTTATTGCAGAAACGTGGGAAAGCTGGTGAAGTTGATATGCCCAGCTCTTTGAGGTTTCTGCCGCTTTGACTGCCCGGTCATGATGGTCTGGACCTTGAACTGTGAGCTAAAATAAATTCTGTATCCCTTAATTTCTTTCATCAGAGTATTTTACCATACTGACAGGAAAAGAAACTAAGACAGTGTTTCTTTATCTATCTGTCTCATTAATCAGTTTCTGGGAAGTACTATTTTCATAAAAATTTCAGGGACGTTTCTTTCTTTTTCCTTTTCTTTTTTCTTTCTTCTTCTTCTTCTTCTTCTTCTTCTTCTTCTTCTTCTTCTTCTTCTTCTTCTTCTTCTTCTTCTTCTTCTTTTTTTTTAAGAAAAAAATAGTTTCAAGTGCTTTTCAAAGAATGAGAATGTATGCTACAAAAGGAACCCTTTAGTGCCAGGAATGGGTTATATGGAATCAAGTTGTTGACCAAAGAAGCCCCCCTAGAAACCTGAAAATAACTCAGACTACTGCCAAGGCTATTGGTTACTCTCCACAAACTGTTAATAAGGCCCTATTGCTGAATACAATACTTATGAAAATCACTGGAGATGGAGAAGTCAAGCTGGTGTCAACCTCGAGCCTTCACTCTTACTTTCTAGCTAGTGTTCATGGTACTGGAAGGTACTCTACATTCTACAAAGAGAGAAAAGTAAACACCAACCCGGCTATAAGCCTTTAGATCTACAGTAGTGTCCTGCCTGCAGGATAGGCTGGTGCAATAGTGGTACAAAAGTTCTGGAATTAACCAACCACTATCTGATTGGACTTAAGGCCTGCTGTGGGATGGTCTGTATGTCAAGTGTGTTGCTGATTGGTCAATAAATAAATCACTGATTGGCCAGTGGCCAGGCAGGAAGTATAGGCGGGACAAGGAGGAGAATAAAGCTGGGAAGTGGAAGGCTGAGTCAGAGACACTGCCAGCCGCCACAATGACAAACAGCATGTGAAGATGCCAGTAAGCCACAAGCCACATGGCAAGGTATAGATTTATGGAAATGGATTAATTTAAGCTGTAAGAACAGTTAGCAAGAAGCCTGCCACGGCCATACAGTTTGTAAGCAATATAAGTCTCTGTGTTTACTTGGTTGGGTCTGAGCGGCTGTGGGACTGGCAGATGAGAGAGATTTGTCCTGACTGTGGGCCAGGCAGGAAAACCCTAGCTACAAAGGCCCACTCCGTGAGATGCAGCCCATGCCTGACACTGCCCTGGTGATGTAGAACCTGAGACTAGACAGGGCATTGGCCCAGGGGAAAACCAAATGCTATTGTTCTGCTAAAGGAACATAGCAATACAATGACTCCTAACAACATTCTGTTAGTCATAGATCAGTGCCTTGCTCAGCCATTATCAGATGGCTTCTTCTTGCGGTAGATGGGAACTAACACAGAGACCCACAAATAGATGATGTGCAGAGAGTGAGAGGCTATAGAGCACTGAGTCCTTAAGGGATATCACCATCAAATCCCTCCCCTCAGGGTTCAGGGAATTCTGAGGAAGAGGAGGCAGAAAGATTTAAAGCACCAGAGGGGATGAATGACACCAAGAAAGCAAGGCCTTCTAGACACCACAGGATGGATGCACATAGGAATTGACAGAGACTGTGGCATTATACATAGGGCCCATAGGGTCCAAGCCAGATCAGGTCCCAGAGCAGAAAACAAGAGTGGACACAAGCCCACATCCCTAACCCAGAAGCTATCTTCAACTGTGTAACAGCTTGCAAAGGAACCTTTAATTTTCTCCAATGGTGGCTCATTGGGTGTACAACCATACTTAAGGGCAGGCCCCATGCACAGCAGCTGGTGGCCAACACAAAACTAATTCAATGGTATTTTTGAAGTGGGTTTTTTTTTTGGTGGGGGGGCAGCGCTCATAATGGTTTAAGCATTTTCTTTCTGTTTTTTTAACCTTTGTGTGTGTGTGTGTATATATATATATATATATATATGTATATATACACATATATATGTATATATATATATGGTTTCCAGTTTTATGTTTATATGGGAGTTCTCTGTGTGTGAATGTGAATATCTCAGTATACGTGTTTCTTGTGCTTTTTCTTTGGCTCTTTTTTTTCTTGTTCATTTATTTGTTTTCTCATATTCAAGTTTATTTTTATTTTTAATCTTATTTTTCTAATGGGAGAGTAAGAAAGAGTGTGGCTTGTGGTATGTGAGGTGGGGAGGATCTTGAAGAAAAGGGAGGGGAGAATAATCTGAATATATTGTATGAAAAATTCTATTTTCAATTGAAAAAAAAGAATGAGAGTTTTAAGGGAAGTTGAATGAGGAGATAAATAACAATACTGAATAATGAATATAGGCCTATCTTAAGCTTTGTCCATGTTTTTAAAAATAGAAATGATAAATAAGTATTATTCCTTCATTTATTTTATAAGAATACTGACTTTTAAGAGCAGACTTTCTTGTATGAACTACATGCAACCTAATAAATATGCCTAGGCTGTACTACTTTTGAAATGATTAGTTGATGATCTCATTGAGGAACATGTGAGTATCCATGGTGATTGACAGAGAACGGTTAAAGTAGACCTTCACTCACATCAGATGAACCCCAAACCCTAGGGACTCACCTAATTAGCTTAGATAATTGCAGGAAGCATTTTTCATGTGCATGAAAATTCTATTGAGCTTAAAGGTTATTTTAAGAAATGACAATCTTCCTCATTCAATTAACACTGAGCAATGAGTACAACTCAGCCCTGTGCTGTAGCCAGCAGTCAGTGAAGGAAAGTATTCACTGTTTTCCTGCTCTCTTAATAGACACAACGGAGAAGGAGAGGTACAGAAAAACAAAATACCAAATGGCTATAAAATGCACTTGATAAGACAATGTGAGCTTGGTCCATAGAAAAGTACCATGCATCGAGACCTGAGTGAATGGCATAACCTCAAGATCTGGAGACAAACACCACAGGGAGAAAGAGATCAAAAGGCTTCAGAAGGACTGAGTATACTTGTGGGACAGGAGGGCCAGAGTCAAAAAAAAATCCCAGTAAAACACAGGCTGTCAGGTGAGAGTAGGGCTTGATGTTAGGAGTTCACAGTGTGTGCATAGTGGGTTCAGAATCGTGGTTTTATGCTGTGTACAAAAAAGCCATGTAGTAAGTGACAGGGACATGTAAAGTGCCCCCATAGCAAGTGCCTGACACTTAGGCATTATCACTAACTACTGAATGTAAAGTTTAAAAGATTTTGGTGGTTCGTTGGTTGTTTTGTGGCACTGGGTATGGAAGCAAAGGTCCTGCATGTAGCAGGGTTGTACTCTGTCACTGGGCAACATTGAGCAACACCCCTTCCCTAGTAGCTTTCATTTTAATTACACCATTTGAAGGAACACCTCTGCCTCCTATTCAATGCAAACGCAAGCAACAAGCACAATATGCACTATGAACTGTCTTCTGTATTTTCATTGCCTTGTGCCTGAAATCATTAAGTAAATCACAGTTTGGTTTTTATCACAAAATTGGCTGATCATCCGTACCATGACTTAAAAAAATTTAATGTTGAAAATTAAACAGACATTTAAGAACCCAAAATAATGAGTCGAACAAAATTCTGAAAGTTGTTTCAAAGTACACACACACACACAAGTTTTAGCTTTAAAGCCAAAACTGCCACCAAATAAGAGTAGCAGGAATGTTACGCATCTTGCCACATAGCTATTGCCAAGTGTAATAAAATGATGCATATTCTCACTAAAGTGTGTATTAGAGGTGTCCAAATTTAGTAGCTTCTTTGAAAGCACATCAATTAGAAGCAAATTTTAAAGATGTTTATAATCTCCTTATCATAGATTTTTCTCCAAATTAAATGTCTTATATTTCAAAACATTAATATGTATTGTTATTGTGTGTAGGCATGTGATGTGTATGTGGAGAGGAGTACATTTGAACCACAGCGGCCGTGTAGAAATCAGAGGACAACTTTGTGGGGTTGACTCTTTCCTTTACCTCTAGGAACCAAACGCATGTCTCCCAAGTGTGTGCAACAAGTGTTTTTTTTTTTTTTTTTTTTTTTATCTCCTCACTTATCTTGCCAGCTCTTGTGTTTTTGTTTTGTGCTTTTCACTAGAAATAGGATAATTATAAATATAATATCCTGTAAAGATATCAAAGGTGTTGTCCAGTAGTTATAAAATGGTACTAGATCCAATAATAATGTGAGAAATAACATCCTGGAGAAAACACAATGCATCCTTAGCACTTCTGCCCTGCAGTGACTTTCAGGGAAAGCCCAGAGTTAGTGAGTCCGAGTCCAGTCTTGCAGAATGTAAATCTGTTGCATAGATCCAGGGTGAAAACCTTTGCCTGTTTTACAAAAAGCTCCAGAAATCTGAACATATAAAAGAAAAATTAACAAAGCGAAACACTTCAAAACTATACTCTATTGTTGCTGAACAGCAGCAAAAATAATTTGTTCCTATTAAGTTTGTCTTGTCAAAGGATTCAAAGAATGTGTACATATAGCATAGTCTTTAAACTATGGGTAATTCTTTAGGTTATCTCTAATTTTCTTACATCTTAATTGGGTTTGGTAGAACTACAAATGTGGAACCTTAAACGTTGTACTTTGTTTATAAATGTATGCACTCTATACATGAAAGTAGAAGGGGACCGTGAGGAAAGGGAAGAACCTGAAGAAAGGGGAGGGAGGGAATGAGACCGTGATAGGAAGAAAGTGAAAATATCCACATCTTCTCTCATATGCAGAATCTATGATAGGCAAAATTAACAAACACACACACACACGCATACACACACACACACACACACACACACACACGCACACACACACACACACGCACACGCACACACGCAGAAGGGGACCCATCTGGGAGGAACATGGGGACCAGGGATAAGGGGGAAAAAGTTGGGAGAGGTGAATATGAATGAAGTACAAGGATATATATATATATATATATATATATATATATATATATGTATTTATATGTGTGTATATGTATATATATATGTATGTATGTATATGTGTGTGTGTGAAAATGTCAATGAGAAGCCCATTATTTTGTATGCTAAACTAAAACTATATAAAATTTGATGAAAAAGAATGATGCTGATTTTGTTTTATGTAATGGATGAACATCTATCCTAACACTATTTAGTTGAACAAATTCTAAATGCTGTTTCAAAGTAAATACTTCTAAAACATATTTACATATTCTTTAGGCATTGCTGATGTTTATTGCTATTCGTTATTGCAAAATCGAATTTTATTACTAGAAGTGATTCTGACCTCTACTCGTATGTTTTTCTGCAGCTTGACCTAAAGATCCCACGTGCTTGCATATTCACACAGTGAGAGTCCCAGTGGGAACCAACTGAACCCCATCAATCAGGGAAGAGGGGCGTGCTCCAGACCCATAGCAGTTCCGGTGGGAGACAGCAACTTTCGTTTCAGCCCCAGTGTTTGGTGCAACGAACATGACCTTTCAACTCAACACAGCCCTTGCCACAGTGATTCATTATTATTTCCATAACCTCTATCCCGATCTTCTGGTAAACTCATAAGCCAGATAGCTTTGCATATTTCACTGATGACATGCAATGTGCCCTGATGTTGACTGCCTTTCTGCTGTAACTCACAGGGCTTGGACCACCAGGCCCCATGATAATTAACCTACATAAAAATGAATTCATTCCGTTTCACTAGGTTATAGGTGACATCTACCTCTGATATACACCATCATTAAAATGGAAAGCACTTTAAAAAAGTTGACTGTAGCAAAGCACCTCAATGACTGCTGTTACTTTACTGAATAAAACTGAAAGAAACTGAAGTCAGAATCGAAGGAGTTAAAACATGCATAGAAAAGGAATTTGGCATATCAAGACCACATACTGGATGAAAACTGTTTGGACAGCCTCACTCTGGGATGAGAATGTGAGAATACAGAGGGAAGAAGGCATAGAAAAGTTAACTCAGGACAAAAAGAAAAAGACCCCAATGCTTTAAAGAGGTGGGAGTAGAAGTAGGTATAAAACTAAAGCACTCTGAAATTGTAGCACGGAATTTGTGTGACTGAAGGCAGAAGAGAACTGTTCCTTTGACACATTCAGCACAAATGCTATGCATTCCCACACAGCAGTTTTGTTGGAGAGAAAGTTGAACTTGGCCTATTTTAGTCACGAAACTCTACAGCCAAGTTTAGAACTTTAAAAATGATGCTTTTTTTTTTTTTTAATGATGCTGGTCCTCTCATCTAATATGGGTGTGATCTAGAAGATTAATTCTTGGTAGATTAGTCTTAATGAGCAATATTTTTAGCTCTAAAATACTCTAGTGCACAGAAGGGGTGAATAAAGAAATTGGCATTCAATTCGGAGCTTTGGGTGAACTTAGGTAAATGTTTTATTTTATATGTGTAAGTGTTTATCTGTACACTATGTGCATGCCTGGTGCCCAAGGAAGCCAGAAGAGGGCATCAGATCCCCTGAGATGGAAATCATAGATGGTCGTGAGCTGCCATGTAGGTGCTAGCAATCGAACCTGGTTTCAATAGAAGAGCAGCAAGTACTCTTAACCACTAAGACATCTTTCTAGCCCATTTTATTGCCTTTTTTTTTGGGGGGGGGAGAGGTACACTAAAAATGCTTTAGTTTGAGGAAATATATTTTCAAAGTTATAAATCTGGAATTTTTTAGATAGAAGGAATAGAGGCATTCCCAACTTCTCTAACTTATTACAGGAAGAAATATAAGAAAATAAGATGTGGATATTAAAAAAGGAAGAGATAACTCTTAAAAGAGGAATTTCAGGGCTGGGGAGATGGTTCAGCAGTTAAAAGCACTTACTACTTTTACACAGATGACCTGGGTTCCATTCCCAGTACCCACATGACAGCTCACAGCTTCCTGTAACTCCAGTTCCAGGGAATCATAGGCCCCTTTCTTACCTTCACAGGTTCTTGCATGCATGTGGTGTACATCCATACACTCAAGAACACACACATACACATAGAATAAATAAATATGTATCTTAATTACACTTGAAATTTGTTGTTAAAGATATTGAATACAGATGTTCTCAGAAAAGTTTTAACTAGGCAGAAACCGTCATCAGTGAAGTGAAGAAAGTTTGGTAAGAAAAAGGCCATGGTCCAGTTAAAATGAAATTTCTGGACTAGAAGCCATGAGACTCTGAAGATCACAATATGTCAATGTGCTGTTTCAAGACCACTGACTTTTACTAATACAACACTCCTCTTGACTAAATCTGAGGCCAACTGTGTTTTGGATTCTGGACTATGAGTCAGTCCAATAAGACCCCATATCTGCAAAATATATCGAGGCCAGTTTTGCTGATGCTGAATTTATTATTTCAACCAGGATTCATGCAATAGTCTTGAATGTCATTCTTTTGAGTTATTTCCATGTATTCTTACGTAAAAGTGAATTATTCCCTTCATTGAGATGGTCTTTAAGTTTCTCTCTCTCCCCTTCTCTATTTTTCTCTCTAAGATATATAATGATTAATACCTGATCTTTAATTGTGCTCCATATTTACAAAGAACTGAATATAAGACATTCATGGTAAAGGAATATTTTGTGGGTTTTTTTTCACTGAGGGAACCAGTGTACACTAATGGATTTCAGAATATAGGGAGGAGGGCTCATTTACTAGATAGCAGATGGCGCTGAGGATAGTTCATTATGTCATATTTTATTTTAATGTTAGATGTACATATAAAAGGCTTTAGTAATAGTGAATGCAGTGGAAAAGTTGAAATACAATTTTAAAAAGGACACATGCAATAACCAAGTTTAATAATGCCCAGGACATCACCACAGTGCTAATGGTTAAGCCATCACTCTTAAAATGTGGTCCAGCAATGGAAGAAAGAGTAGTTCCAGAGCCCAGGGGAGGCTCAAAATCAGCATTCCATCAGAATCGAATCTTGAGCATGATGAAAGCTGGGTGACCACTTCATAAGGCTCCCAGCTTGCTTTTGATGAGAAATCACTCTCCTATGTCTAGCCAGAGATGGATAACCACAGCAAGGTATTTTATCAACTGTATAGACTCATAGAATTCAGAGTTGAAAGAGACCCTGGAGAAGATGAATTTCAACTCTTGCCTTTTATTTAAAGGGGAAAAAAGATGCTTCAGAGAGTGAATGTTGTTCAAGGAATTCAAGTAACTGGTGACAAACTTGGGTATCAAATTAATTCTCCAATGTTAATGTTTAATAAACATATTTCCAAAAGGAAGTTCTACTTCTTAGAGATTTCAAAGGCATTTTTTAAAATGAAATATCCCAAAGCAAAGATAAAGGGCTCCAGTTAGAATGGATAAGTAGCCAGTAGTACTTAAAGACATCCACTTAAGCAGGAAGCTGGATTCTTAATGGGAAGTGAATGCATGGGATATGAGGTTATCCATCCCAAACTATTTAGCTCGCTTTTCTAATAATAGCTTGCAATTCCTGCTTGGATTCATAGCTAAGCAGTAAAGTAAGCATGTAGAATAATGCATGACAATATCCCATTCCATCTCAGGTTCTTAGAAGTCTGTTGGCCTCTCCTGGTTTTTTCTCTAGAGATAGCCCTCCTTCCATGAGCTCATCTCGTCCTGCTTGTTTCCTGTTTCACTAAAAGAATAGGTCAACCATAGATCCTTAGGGAGCCAGGGTATTGTTATAAACTATATCCCACTAATTAGAAAGTCCTTCAGAAAGACAGTACAACAGATTTCAATTCCCTACACTCTCTTTGGAAGGGAAGAGAAGTGAGGAAGCATATCCGTTTTCTACTCTCCTAAGCCACAGTTTGGATAATGGATACTTTCCTTAAAGAGCTATGGAAAAACAAGGCAAGGACCATTAACAAATGTTAGAAAAACAAAGAGGTGACGTCTTTAACAATAAGACTTGTGTTAGAAAGCAAATAATTCCAAACTCTATCATGTCCAATCTCCCTTCCTTTTTCCCTCCCAAAAAGGTTCTGAATATAAAGAATCCTTTTCTGTCTTGAACATACAAACAAAAATGAATCAAAGGTGTCACAGTGAGTGCAAATAACAATACATAAATATTTTAAGTCTGTTATGTTGTCTTGATCTGTATCTTATGGCTCTTTGTTCTAAATTACTAATGTTGAATTAATGGGACAGGTGAAGATTTCCTGAGACAAAAGTGTAGCTTCCAAGGTTATCAGAAATAGGAGATTATTTGGGATTTCATAAATGAAAATTCCTTTGGAAAATGGTGAGGTCTCTTAACACACTCAGCACATCCAGTTTACTTGGCATTGGAACAGAGTGCTGCCAATAGGGCCATTTTTTAAAAAGGTATTTTTGTACTGCTACCTTGTACTGGTCTATTATAGAGGTTATTTCTGTGCAACTGAAATTCCGCTGCAGAGACCTAGGCACAGACACAAGAGGCCAACAGGAGAGAAAAACTACGGAGAATGCAGAAGATCAGTCCCCTTGCTTACTCAGGGGAAAGGCATCTGAATGAACCCCAGTTTTATAATGAAAAAGCAACAAAACAAAACAAAAAAACACTCTTAATACTGCGCAGGAAACAAAGGTAATCATCTAACGAAGGAGAATATCATTACGTTTTAACTTTTTAGTTTTTAAGTTTTTTATTTCTTCAAAACAATAACCCGAGTCATCAAATTTCTCCTGAAAAATTTCTGCATCCTTGAAAGCACATTCTCAGAGTACCACCCCCTAGAACCCCTCACAAGGCACTGAAGCCTTCAGTTGTCACGGCATAGACGTACCTGCTCAGTAAGGTATGACGGGAACACTGGCACTGTTACCATGTGGTCCGGGCTGTGTGGAGGGCTCCTGAGGCCACTGAAGGCAGGCTGAGCAGACAAGCTTCAGCACTAAATAAACGAGAGCTATGAACTTCAAAAAGGAATTCCCTTTGAAGTGGCCACCGCAGTGAGTTTGCCCCCTTTTGATTTTGTCTTCGCTGCTCGGGGAACAGAAATTATTAGCTTCCATTTGCCTCAGGGCAAGGAAGAGAAAATGCGTTTATCCAACCTTCAAGAAGACAACTTTTAGAATTGATGGCCTGTGTGTTCCCAAGAGATCCAGTGGGAGGCAGGAAAGCTCACCACCCTACTCTTGCAATGGCGGTGATTGGAGGTCGTGTGGCTATACTACAGTCAGAGTCTCTCCCTGTTATCACCTTCTAGGACTGCAAACAAGAAAGGAATCCACAGCAGAAAAAAATATCAATTTACACTTCTTTTTTTCTCTTGGAATTATGAACCTGTTTGAGTCATCCATCCACAGAAGTAAAATGAAGACAGCCTACCAATGCTAGATAAATTCAATTTTAAAATGTCATGAAATTTTAAATGTCCTTTAAAAAACTCCTTATTAAACTATAATAAACAAATAAACAAACACTCAAATCAAATGGTACATATGCAAGAGTTACACACACACACACATACACACACACACACACACACACACACACACACACACACATACACACACACACACTGCCAGCACTTGAGTCAAGATAGAGAAAACTCTGTTTTTGTCTCCTTCCTGGGGCATGAGATTTTAAATTTCTATATTGTACAAATCCCATATTTAAACATTTATTTGTACTGAAGGAGACATCCTGTGGCTAATACCAGACATATTCACAGCCAGCTTGTTCTCTAGATTCAGTGGTTTTTGTTGGACAGCATTAAATGATTCTTGGCTATAATTTTTTTCCTTTCCCTTCCAGACCCTCCCAAATGTCCTATCAATCACTTTTCACTTCTTTATTGCTATTTTATTATGTGTCATATATTCATCTTTTAAATGGCATTATAAGTTTCTTTTGGAATCTTCTCAATTATTATTTGTCTTTTCCACTGAGACCAGAAAGCATGAGAAAAGGCTAAGAGAAAGCAGGCAGATGGACCTAGATCAAATAGGTCATAGACTCAAAAGTGACTTGAAGAGATAGCATCAAGAAATTCCTTTTACATAAGATTTGAAATATAAAGCTGGGCGGTGGTGGCGCACGCCTTTAATCCCAGCACTCGGGAGGCAGAGCCAGGCGGATCTCTGTGAGTTTGAGGCCAGCCTGGGCTACCAAGTGAGTTCCAGGAAAGGTGCAAAGCTACACAGAGAAATCCTGTCTCGAAAAACCAAAAAAAAAAAAAAAAAAAAAAGACAAAAAAAACAAAAAACAAAAAACAAAAAAAAAAAAGATTTGAAATATAAAACTGAAAAAATTTTAAATATATTTTTCATACCAAATGCTCTATTTTCAAGCTTTGAATCATCTTAGGGGCATCCCTAGTAGTGTATAAGAAACTATATCTTTCCTGCCCTTTGCAATTTTTAATTATTTCATGCAACAATGTGTTCTTGCACTTTTATTTAATCTACATGGTTAGGAATGATAAAGGAATGTCAGAAAATCATCCCATTCTATTTTGAAAATAGGAAATTTTATATTTTCAAAAGCCATAAAAGGACTTCAAAATTTAAAAGATCAGAACAAAATTACTGGTGGAATTTTTAAACAAAGAACAACCAGACTTGAATAATTTGCTTTTTAAAGACTGATTAATAACAATTCACAGAGTTACAAATGGCAGAACACAGCAGTCTCCTTTCTCACATGGCCCCCTAACTCTCAACAAGCTCTCCCCATATTCATACTTAACTTTAGAAGAAGAAAAGTTCTTGAAAGCTTCAGATGATGGAGAAATGTGCAAGGACAGAAACCGCCAGAAGGGTGTTTTCCGAGGAAGGTTTGGGCTTATTTTCCTTAAACACCACCCTGTAGATATTTCTTGATACTGCTGTTTGCTGTCCTCACATGTTTTACTGTCATATTTATTTAGGGTACTCTCTTGCTTTTACAGGGGAAACAGATTTACTAACTAGTAGCATAAAGGAATTAAGCATAAATGGGAAATGGAGTGAGTGCACCCTGTGCTTCTTTCTCCCTGATGACTTCCTTCTCTTCTAAGAAAGCTTAAAATGTAGGTAAGGAAACAGAAGACCACGTGCAGCATCACACGCTGGTCAGAGCATGCGTGCTCAGTGGAAAGAACACCCCAGTCACCACTGCAAGCATGGATCAGGGCTCTTGAAACTGAAGCATATCCTCTAATTTTACACAAGTCAACCCACAGGTAAGTTTTTCTCTTCCTAGTGGCTTTCCAAACAGTTACTAGGAAGGGTTAAAAACAAAATGCCATTTCCTAACAATATAAATGGAACCCATTAGGTGATTGGTATCATTTCCAAGGTTTTGATCACCTTAAAAGAGGGTGTTTGGGGCTAGTGAGAGGATTCAATAAGCAAGGGTACCTGCCACCAAGCCTCATGACCTGCCTTCAATCTCTGGATCCCACATGGAGAGAAGCAACTTCTGTAAGATGTCCTCAGACCACCACATGCATGCTATAGTGTATCACACTAAGTAAATACAGGTAATAAATGACTAAAGGCAACACGACTGAAGAAAAATGGGATTAATAATTATAAATATATAAGAAAAAAGCTGCGATAGGATAAATGTAGGCAAAACATAGGCATTCTGAAAACAAGCAAAACCACACATAATCCATAAAGCTTGGAAAGCTAAAGTGCATTCAGAAAGGTTCGCCCTGCCCCTAAGAAAAAGATCTCTTAAATTAAACACTGTAGTGTTCTATGCCAAACTGCTTTTTCTTAGAATTCCTCCTGCACTACATTCAGAACGCAGTCTTTGAGACAATCAATGGTATTGCAGTGTTTTACATAACTAAATGAATGAAAACATAACTACATGAATGAAAACCTTCGTCTGGCCATGAAACACGTGCATTGAAAGGTATTGAAAATAAACAGTGCAGTTATCCAATGGAATGAGTGAGATGAATAAGGACCATTTAGTCTTTCATAATGAAGTTGAAATGCAGGGATGTAGTGAATCACGGAGCTCACATTTCTAAGGAGACATTGGCAACAAGAAAAAATACTGCGGGATAATAGGCTTCATTTTGATCATTTCAGAGGTACTGGGTAGTCCTAAATCATTCACAGGACTCATATCAATCCGCTTGTGTTTAGTGAAGGCCACAGAAAAACAGGAAGAAGATTTGATCTTGAGTCTCCTGAAATTAGTGGGATTATCAAACAACCTAATGTAGAAATGACCTGAAGGATAAGGGAAATAGATTATCCCACGCTCAGAAAAAAAAAAAAAAGGCACAAATGAAGTGAACTAAACTATCCTGATCTTTACTCATTTTCCACGTTGTTCATGAGTTCAGGTCTCTAAGAAATTACAGCTTAAAGGGCTCTTTGAAACACTGCCTGTTCCAACACTTGCCTTACATAGTTAGGGCACGAACTCTGGCACACACGAAAACGAGAAGCACGGCACAAATTCAATTATTCCAGTTTCAGTAGCATGCACACGCAGCTATAATACCCTGGGCCAAACCTAACCTTTTCACACTCATGTTCATTGCTGTGAGGTGGAAGGGCTGGGCTGGGTAATTCCTCCTACTCTATCTCCTCATTCTATTACCTGTTCCCAGTCTCCGATTTAAAAAAAAAAATGCTTTAAAAATGAATTAGTCCACAACACGCAAAACCTACTTGGTTTAACTGCTTTCTTTTCTGAAGAGAAGTGAATTTCCACTTGGACACAGCACTCTCAGGTCATCTCTAAAGACCTAGGAGTCTTTCAGCAGGTAGAATGTTACCTTCTGGACCACCATTGCTTTCTTAGAGCTCACGTCCTGGTTCCTTGATGTCTCGTCTGTCACTCATTTATTTCATAAAGGTGGAGGGTTATGACTTATTTTGGTCAGTTCTTCAGAAGGCTTGCCTTGGGGCTGGACAGATGGCTCGGTGTTTTAGAATACTTGTTGTTCTTCCACAGGACCCGGGTTCTGTTCCCGGCACCCACACGGGGGACTCTCAACTGCCTGTCACTACAGTTTTCAGGGAACCGTTGCTCTCTTTTGGGCTCACCAGTCATGCACCTGCTGCAAATACATACAAGCAGGCACTCACGCTTACACAGAAAGTAAAAATAAAGCTTCAAAATGTTTGACTTGATTAGGTGTAAAGCAGGATGTCTGTGCCCCGTACATGGGTGTAAAACAAGGAGGGGGATCTCCATGAATGTCACATATGCCCTGTAGTGGCTTTTCTCACAGTATTCTGAAATCCAAAGTTCACATTGAGGGTAAACGTTGAGAATAAAAATAAATTAAGATTCAAATTTCTAAGGAAAGTGAGAGAAGAACCAGACAGTAATTAAATGCACTTCCTTCTTTCAAAGTTCTTCTTTTCTTAAGAGAGTTGAGATTTAATTAAACATATTTTGGTAAATGAAAATTATTCTGCTCATGCCCCAAACCCAGGAGATTGCCTTGACACACCTGTATTGTAAGAAAAAAAAAAAAAAGAAAGAAAAAGACCTGACTTCATTCTTTACTAGTAGTATCTGAGCTCCTGTTGTTAAAGTCTAATTCGCATAAAAATCAGCTGGAGAGTTTGTTAAAATGTCATTTTCCTGGATCTCCTGGTGTACTGATAATGTATAAGCTCTATGCCCAAAATATGCACATGTGAATATACATTTACTGTAGGTTTTATTTGCAAAATATGTAGCATACAACTTATAAAAACTGATAAAATATACGATATGCTTTATTGCAAATTCCATAGAGACAACTGAGTCTCACAAGTTCTTTCACTGGCTTTTCTAAACGTTTTTCATAGCTTACCTGTGGCTGTAAGTGGGCAATGTGTAGTACATCTAGAATATCGACTGATTTTTCTTTTGTTTATTGAACTAATATAGATATATCTTGGAACTGCATTTGCTCCTTAAGCATAACAAAGTCATTACTGTCCCTAGAAATAGGGATATTATAATAATAGTCCTTTTTTTATTTATTTTAGTCATTTGTCATAATCTTCATAGGTATTATTCTCCAGTATTTTACTTGCTCTAAGCAAAAAGCAAAACAAACAAGTAAAAAGTAAACCCCAGTATTATAAAAGATTGACATGAAAAATTCTTCAGTTTCCATGGTGTCAATGTTTACAGTATGGCTGATTTCCCATCACCAACACAACAACGCTGAACACACAGAGTTAAGAAGAAATGAGCAAAATGGTTTGAGTGTTTCTAGCACACAGACATAACAGATGTAAATATGTAGCGCTAATAGTAAAACAACAATAAGGTGTTAAATTATCAATACTAACTACTTTCTTTAAAAAAAGAACAATGGCTGTATATTTAACAGAGTATTACCTGTTTGCTCTTGTAAACATGCAAGACAATGTCAGAGCACCACAGCTGTGCCTGGTTGTGTATAGCATCCAGTAGGTCTAGCATGATGCACAAATTTTTATTCTCAACAAAGGAGTGTTATGTAAATAGTCCTCAGATTAGATTCTCTTTGAGCTTGATTATGCACTTTTGAGGTGACTCTATTAGGATCTTCCAGTTCATTCTAATTCTTTTAATGAGACATTATAGTACTTTCGTTAAAAAAAAAAAACAACACTATAAAAATGGAGCATTAAAATACTTAGTGTAGATAAGGAAATGAGTTTGCTTATTCATTGAGGATTGTAAATTGTAAAAAGTGATTTGTTGGATAATTTGATGGAATCTCTTAAGGTTTAAACACTCAGTGATTCAAAATAGCATTTCTAGATATCTACCCTCAAATATTTCTTAACATTATTCACTGCAGAAAAAAACTTAAACAACTCTAACAGAGACAAGAATTTCACACACCTGCATGACAGAATAGTCTTTAAACTGCAATGCCAAAGATTTTCTCTCTCTTTCTTTTCCTCTCCCATCCTACCCACTCCATCGTGTGTGTGTGTGTGTGTGTGTGTGTGTGTGTGTGTGTGTGTGTGTGTGTACTGGCTCATCATGCAGAGGATAATCTGTAGGAGTCACTTTTCTTCTTCCACCATGTGGGTCCCAGGCATTAAACTTACCTGCTACATGATTTTACCAGCCTCCAAAGGAGATTGTAAAATAAGTTAAGTAATTAAAAATGATCTAAAAGGACCCAGTTTAAATACTAGGGCCCACAGCAGCACTCACTTTGGAGAGGAATGAGTAAAAACAGGCTTGGTGTATACTTCAGGAAAGCATATACAGGTGGAAGCTGTGTGTAGAGACCGGGGGTGGGGGGAGCAAAGGAATCAATGGAGAGCAATCTTTGATCCAGTTTCCCACCAACCTGGCACTTAGACATCAGAGAGTTGGGAGCACTCACACACATTCAAGTGAAGAGTCTGCTTTACGCTGGAATGCAATCATTTTAAGTGCAGCTGCCCTGCCACTGATCTCTGCTCTATCTTGTTCAAAAATGCATTAGCAAGGGATTTTTTTTTTCCCCTGGGCTCACAATTTCAAAGCTTTCCCCCAATACCCCTGTGGCTGCAGCCTTGTAAGAGCTGGAGAAGGCTGCAACCAGTGGAATGACAATTCCACTAAAATCCCGTTTCACTTCATGCTGCCGTTCCTACCATTCCCACATGCTTGCTCTGCTCCTTCAGTGCAGCAAAACAGCATCCTGTGTGTGTATATGCCTGTGTGGGCCTGCTGACCGTATGATTAGGAACATGCAATTGTCTGAAACTAAGAGAAGGAGAAACCACACCTAGATGGACTATTGGCAGGGAAGAATAAAGCTGGAGAGCAAGGAGAAATCCAGACATTCTTGTTGCCACATTTTATACAAACAGCTCCCTGCAAAGGTTCCCACCCAGTTAACTGTGCATTCACAGAGAAATTAAATAAAATGAAACCGGGGTGCCAGGAGTCCAAATCTAAAGCACAAAATTAGAATATGGGAGAAGGACTGTTATAGAAAATCAGTCTTGCAGGTTAAAAAGCATCTACCATACATAGGACTGGGGCTTAGAGAGATGGCTGAGTGCATAACAGCACATGCTGCTCTTGCTGAAGACTGGAGTTTGGTTCCCAGGATGTTGGGAGCCTCACAAGCTTCGTGTAACTTCAGATCCCGGGGACCTGATACTCTCTTCTGGCATCCAAAGGCACCTGCAATCATATGTGTCTACCCATGCACAGATACATCATATTTTTTAAAAATTAAAGCAGGCATGGTCATGTCAGTTTTTCAGTCCCCTTGTTTACTTGCTTACATTATTATGGGTATTCTTTCATTTGCATGCACTTCTATTTGACAGGACATTACATGAGGACAGACTTTTCTTTTTACCTTTGCCTCCATGTAATACATTATTTGAAACAAAATAAGCTTAATGTGGTAGCTGGACAACAAATGAAGCTACAGAGAATTCAGAAAAGCAGATAGATGTGGGTAATATGCCCAGTTACATGGCAAAAGCCTATGTACTACCATAGAACAATAATTAGTGTTTAGTGTGATACACCAGAATCATGGAGCAATGTGAGAAGGGCATAAGGAGATTTTGGATTAGCATTTATTGCCCATCTGCTTCATGTTGGCACTTACATAACACGTATGTAACACATCACTTCTAACAACTTCATAGACACAACATATATTTTGTGATGACTTCTGGCCAACTTTTTACTTAGAAGTTTTATTATTTTAATTATGTTTATATGTGTGCTTCTCTGTGTGTGGATGTGCACATGAAACAGGTGCCTGTGAAAGTCGGAGCTAGAGTTACAGGCAGTGATAACTGCCTGATGTGGGTGCTGGGAACTGATCTATGGGTATCTGCAAGAACAGCCTGGGCTCCTAACTGCTGAACCATCTCTGTAGCCCTTATCTAAAATGTTTTATACTACTTAATGGACCGAGACCTTAGCTTTCTGGAAAACGTTGCTATTTAAAAATGACCATTCCCAAAGGGCTTGTACTAAAATTTTATGACCTGATTTTACTAATGTAATTCAGAAATTTAGAAATTAAATTATTCTTGAGTTCACATCAAGTTAAAAAAATAAGATTTCTAGGTTTACTTTACTTAATTTAGGATATAAGTATTAACTCACTCTCAGGAAAATGAATACATCTACGCTCTCAGGAACATGCTGAAACGTAGGAAATGCAGATTTATTTTCAGGGTTGTGATGATGAGGATAGTATGGAAACAGGAAATGTCACATAACCAGAACACTACTTACGACACTGATTGACATGTGTTAGTGTCTATGTGTACTGGGGTCTTTTTACCCTAGCAGGAGCTTAATGATAAGAGATGATTTTGATGTCTTGGAAATTTTGCTAAGCTAGAAAATAGGGTTCTGCATGTGAGAGGAGACTCTTGACTTTTATTCTCAGGCTGTTCTAACTTCAGGTGGTGAGTCCAAGACACTTCCAACCTGAGAAGCAACTTATTGTTCGAGACTAGTAACCAATGCTAGGAAACCCCCGAAATGAGAAGGCAGTTTTCGTAAAATTCCCCTAGGCGAAAAACTTGTAGAAGATAATACCTAACTCTGAGAAAAAAAAAATCTCAGGAGAATTATCTTTTCAGAACAAGACTTTGTTGAAAAAAAAAGCATATGTTTTGTGGAATGCATTAGCTACCCATTCTGTTGCTATAACAAAAGGAAATGTAAGGAAGGAAGGAAGGAAGGAAGGAAGAAAGGAAGGAAGAAAGGAAGGAAGGAAGGAAGGGATATCTGGGCTCACAGTTCAAGGGTACAGTCCCTTAATGGGGCGGGGCACAGGTCACAGGAGCAGGACAGTGAGGCAGCTGGTCACACTGTCTTCAGTCAGGAATGAGAGAATGAGGAATACTCTGGCTTAGCTTTCTCTTTTTTCATTCAGTCTAAGACCCAAACCCACAGAATGGAATGTTATGTACACAGTTAAGGTGGGTGTTCCCACCTCAATTAATGCAATGGAGAAATCGTCTAAAGGCCTAGCCCAGAGGCATGTCTCCTAGATGATTCTATCCTGTCCAGTTGACAATATTAACCATCACATGAGGAGAAGGAGAGATGGAATCCCTATTGCTACTGTTCTCATTTCCCTAAGGACAAGGGGGTAGGTCTTTGCTTTTTGTGCAGTTGGACTGTAGATAATAAAAACTGCTCAGCGAACAGGAAACATATAACTAGAGCACTTCTTATAACACTGATGAACATGAACATACATGCTCTGTGTCTAAACTCTAAGACCCTTGAAAAATAGCAAACATCCCTTTTACAGTACAGACAGTTATGACAAAAGATTCACTTAGGAGTATTTGCTTGTTTATATGGACGGCAATGAATGCAGCTAATATTTAGTGAACCCTCATCAGAGAACTCTGTGTGAGCTGTCTGGTCCCATTTTGTAGATGAAGAGGGCAAAGAGTTGCCCACATACTGGGTAAAGGTAATAAAACTAGCATGTGCCATTATTAGGCTGTCTGGATTTAGAGTCATTAAACTCTGAGCCATGCTATTACCTATAAAAGGCTATCATTTTCAATTAGACTATATGCAGTTTCCCTTGAAATTTAATTTGTGAATAATTAATCAGTGTACATTTAATAAATCATTCTGGCTTTCCCAATCCCCCATCCTGGCTTCCTCTGGCCACCAGCTTACAGGGTTAGTAGCTTTTCTGCACGCTCAAGCATGAAACTGGCCAGCACTACAAACTGAGACTATGATTCGAATATCTCTGGAGGAAGTGCTCTCAGATCCAAGTCTTACCAGGGTCATTGCTCTCCAAAACATCTTTTCTAATTGCTTGCCACTTCTTCTTTCTCTGGCAATGTCAGAATACCAGGAGTTTGCCGTGCACGGGGGCCTGTTTCACTCTCACACATCTGTACAGGATTTTTGCCTTTGTCTGGAATGATCTTCCCTCCCGGACCTCCCATCTGGAAGCTCTAGCTTAGCTTTCAGAACCTGGCTCAGGTTCCACCTCAGAAGCCTCCTCCTCCAGACCACACCTCTTCACCCTGGGTTGATCTGGATTGGATGCTTCTGCCTCTCTGCAGCCTCCATAAATGGCACGCTCACCTATGACTTCCTGTGCATGCAATCCCTCTGTGTCTGCATTACCGCTAGAGTCAACTCTGGCTGCCAGGAAGGGCAGCACCCTGCCATGGCACAGGCCTGCCTGTGGCTGGCACTTAAAAAGCCAAATGATTTTTGATGAAGCTCTGACAGCTTCACATTTGGCACAATTTACAAAACAAAGCAAACGAGCCTTTCATACAATCTCAAAAAACCCCATGTTTTTCCTGCTTCTAGAGATCACAGTTCAAGAGTTTCTGGCTGTGGGTTATGTTCTCTGACTGTCAATCACAGTCCCACAAGTTTAATGAGGTTCTTTAACCATCATGGTGGGAGGTTTGTTTTTTAAAAAGTCCATTCTGTAAATGGAAGAGAATGCTTACTTGCTTAAGCCAAATTTCTCCCTACTTTTCATTAGGAAACAGAAATTTCCTAAGAGTGCCACACTCTTCTTAATTTGCAGCTTAAATATATAAAATATCATCCCTAGTTTTTAAGTCATAAAGTTCAAATCTTCACTGACACTGATATCAAAACATTGCACATGTTCATGTACTTCTGTGCACAACTACGCACACATAACGCACATAATTAGTGCATTTTAATAAATAGATGATGCTGTTTTCTCCTCTTTAACTGTTTATGAAGAGAAGTAAGAATTCTGCACAGAACCTGTTGCAACATAAATAACTCCTCCAGGAATTCATGCAGGCCTGAGCCCATCCATTCATACAGGAACCTGTTATCAGCTGGTGTGAGCGCACTCACTGGCAGATACTTAGGGAGTAACCCAATGAAATGTTTTTGAATGAAAACGGTATCATAAAGACACGGATATCATTTTAAAAGGAAATGATGACACATCTCTTTCTTGATCATTAGCTCTTTCCTTTTTCCTTTCTGCCTTACCATCTTCCTACACACACAAGCATACCTAAGTATATATAGTCTGTTTAAATGTTTCTGTTTACTTTTGTTTTGCTAATTGTCTATTTTTTTCATCTTAACAGTTTTAATGATACACAACTGCGACTATGTAGCTCGTTTTAAAAACAAAGTCTTTAGAAAACTTTTATTATTAAGTGATAAATTTTTATGAAAAGGAAAAATTGCTTTTCAAAACAATATATTAATTTATAAAGCCTCTCATACTGTACCAGGCTTACCCAAGTCTGGTAGTCTTGAGTTTTATAATTCAATTCCTATCCATCCCCAATTCAATAAATATAAAATGTCTGTTTTACTATTTCAATGAGATTTGATACTCTCCCATGTGCTTACCTAATGTTCTGTACCATGAGACACTTAAGGGCCAAGATAGTATCTACTGGCACTGAATGAATTATGTGAATTATTCTTTACACTTTTCTATTAGAGTAATAGTATATCAGATATACTATTTTATGTTACAGTGAGCTCTCTGAATAGTAATGCTAGCTGTCTTTCTACCTTTTATATAGCTTCATTTGGAAAAACTAGTCTAGAAGGGAGAAAAGTCACAAAATAAAATTTCTCCTCTGTCTCTTACAGTAAGAATAATTATATGCTTATATATTAAAGTATCAGTATATTATTACCTTAATATTAACACAAATTACAAACGAGTCATCAGTGAGCAATCAAACTATGAATGTGTTATGTTTTTCAAACATCAGTGCCTATCATCCATTTAAATCTCCCAGGAATGCAGTCAGCCTCTGTCAGGAGTTCTAGAAAAATCTATGAGGAATTATGTTGACAGCAAATTTCAGTGTCTCACAGAGGGACAAGGAATCTGGATTGTGTATGTGTCGGTGTGCGGAGCTGGTCTGGCGGTGGGACTCAGGGACAGCCTGCTTGCCATTTCCAAAGCAAGACTTCCATCAGTGTTTCACAGGCATCATCAGAAGCTGCTTGCTCGTCTAATGCCAGATGCAGCATTCCAGAGCAAACTGTCTCTGGCTTCGTTCCTCCAACACAAACATTATTCCTCTGCTTTCAGCAAAGCCTTGTCTCAGCAATCCCAGTTGCTGACAATTTACGAGATGAAAAACTATTTTGTTATAACTGGAGTTTTATTTTATTTTTTAATAACACACATTTTATCTGTATGTTAGGTTTGTATATTGGTCCGTGGGTTCTCGCTTAATTGATCATATGTCTAATCAAAAGTTTTCACCTACATAAAACTATTCCTTTCAATATACTTTTCTCGAGGAAGATAATACAGTGCTCCAGTTCTGAGGGCTGAGAATCTATGGCGTCTCGCCATCACATGGGGACCTCTCAGGCAGAGCTCTGGAGCAGTGGTTCTCAGCCTGTGGGTTGCGACCTCTTTGGGTCACATGGCCTTTCATAGGTGTCGCATATCAGATATCCTGAATATCAGATATTTACATTTCAATTCATAACAGTAGCAAAATTACAATTATGAAGTAGCAACGAAAATTACTTTATGGTTGGGGGTCATCACAACATGAGGAACTGTATTAAAGAGTCCCAGCATTAGGAGAGTTGAGAACCACTGTTCTAGAGTGTATTTCATAGGTACAGACAGATACCCACTTCTAGAAATTGTTACTGGATAGAAATCAACTGTGTTTGAAGAAGAAAATGTATCTGGTCAGTTATTAGACATATCATAGTACAGAATTCTGGAGGAAGTGTGTCAGCCCAGGACAGGAAGCCAGCCAATGAGCCAATGAGAACTCTGTTCCTATTTACAATCTCATGGCACCAAGAGCACAAATTCAAAACATAGTTGGAATTTGGCTACAAGCCAAAGGGCAAATGAGAAGCACCAAGTTGGTTGCCTTGGAAACAGAACTCGTTAGTCATGTTGATGGTTCTGTAACAGAAGAAGGGGCGTTTTAATGAAGAGCAAAGTGACCACAGGTAGAGCAACTTGTGTAGGGTGATTCAGCATGTTAACCAGTGACTGAGACCAGTGCCTCAGTGCGGTGGACAACGGAGGAGTGCATGTGTGGATTATACATGAAATACAGCAGTGTGGAGATGGTTTGCAGAATCTGTTGACCCTCCCTGCAGCTTGCTCATAGGAAAGTCAATAAGCCAGTGGGTCCTTTCTATGCTTTCTAACAGTATTGACTGGTCTCAGTGACACTTCTGGAAGGCATAAAAGCCAGTAGGTAAGGCAACACATTGGATGTCAACAAAATGGAAGCACAGTAGGATGGAAGTCTGCATCGTGGAAATAACTTTTAAAAAACAAAGCCTTTCCGTCAGTAGATGCAAATTAAAGCAACTAAAGGCAGTTATCCCCTGCTTGGCAGAGTATATGGGCAATTCTTCATTTTATTACATGGATGTTACCACACCTAGTTTAAGCAGTAAAGTATTGAACATTTTGCTCAGTTCCAACATTTCAAAACTTACCTCGAAAAGCACTAATATCCCCATAGTGAACTTGGAGGACAAAGTATTTGCTTCCAGTCTCTCCTCCAACTCTGAATCCAACACCTGAATTGTTACAAAACAAGGCAAACTGTTATTATATAAATTGATGCTTAAATGCATTAGAGTAGTCATTTTGTGCTGCTGATCAAGAAGTCCTCAGGGAACAAAATGAATGACTTACACCATATAAAATTAGCATACAGAAGATGAAAGAAACTGCATTGGCCAGAATGTTTAACCAGAACTCTAATAGAATCTATTCATAGTTCTCAATCTAGAACCAGAGTGGTCCCTGGTCCTTTAACCAAACAGACCACTCATTCTGAAAGAAACAGTGGGACAGAATTCTGTCCCTCTCGGCTATTTAACAAACACATGAAAAGATTCTATTTCTGTTTAATAAATACATAATGATTTACATTTTCTAACTGATTATAGGAAATAGAATCTTATAAGTATCTCCGAGTGACTACTTTTCCTCCCATATGAAGACAGGGTCTTAAAAGTGAAACAGAGGAAACCAGTTGCTAACACAAAATCCAGGTGTCTGGGAATGCCCTTACTCTTTATATGGAGTTTGTTAATGCAGACATACGATTCACAGGCTGAGGAAACGCATCTGCTCTCAACATGTCAACACACCCATGACAGACCTTCTATGATGCTTAGGCCTGTTGGTGGGTACATGGCAATGTGCAGGGAGAATTCTCGAGGGTTTGAAGCAATGGAAAGTAGAGTTCAATGAGTGGTGACGGCATGAGCTAGGGGAGAAGGGCAGGTATTTGCATCTGCAAACCATCTTCCTACCACAGCACACGTATTCCGTGACAGAATTGTGCACCCTCCTTAATATTCTGAAGCATTTAGGCAGTAAGAGAGAGTCTGGCCATTCCCTCAGAGGTCAGAAACTATCAACAGTTCACAGGTAAAGTCAGAAAGCCAGCTAGGTTTGGCATTACATTAAACACCTAGGTTCCAGGACTTTAAAAAAAATATTGTTGCTGAAACAGCAATTTATTTAATTTCTAATGCTCTCTTGGCTCACGAAATGTTCTTGCTGTCAAGAGCCCATGTGCCTCAGGCCAAAGGTGGCTTGAGGTATACTTGATTATTTTCTAATCCAGTCCAAACTGTTTTGAGAGCAAAGTACTTACCAAAGAGGTGAGAAAAAGTGGTCAACTACCTTTCAGTACAAAGTAGGTGATGCTGACACTTTTAATGAGAAATTGCAATATGGATCATAAGCAAAAACTTTTAAAAAGGACTGTTAACAAGCCAATGAACATGAGTTAGACTATACAAGACATTTCAGATGTACCTTTGGGGAGCCGGGTGGGGGGAGCATTTCTTGCCCAGGCATATAGAATATTGGCTTTATCTGTACAGGTTCCTTCATCACAGAACCTGAAAAAGAAAGTAGCAGTAATGACTACTTAGGTAGTGAAATATTTAAACAGCACCATATTTGGGCAGATATTTAAAAGTCAAACACATCAATATATATTTATATTTTTAGGCTTAATAACCTAATGAAGCCTGGAGCAATTTCTGAATGGAAGAACCACCCGAAAAGGGATGTGAACCAGTCCTGTGTTGTGGATATACAGCCTATGCCTGGATGCACTCCTATGTGAAATGCACTCTTTGCAATCAGGTGGACAGCCAAACATAACTCTAAACGCTGTACTGCGTAAGTACTGTACTGCAACCTAATGAAGTGGATCTCTAGACAGAGGCTGACAACAATGACATCCATGTTTTGCCTTTGGTGATCGGTGATGCTATCAATACATTTTTGGCCATCTCAACAAATATGAGCCCTCAGAAGGATAAACAAAATTTGAGCATCCACTTAAAGGACCTTTGACTATACTACACAAACACAAACACATACACACACACACACACACACACACACACACACAACACACACACACATGGGGATTTTGATTATACTACACACGCACAATACTTTAAAAAGATTGTGAATGCTAGCTTGCATTTGTAAATTTTTCATGTGGTGCAAGCGCCACTTCGTCTTACTGCTCAGTGTCTTACTTTTCTCTCTAATGCAGAGATATTTACCTCACACAGCTGTTCTGTAAATCAAATGAGATGTAAATGGAAAGCTCTTTATAAATCAAGGCACTACACACTGTAATGCACTATTTAATAAAACACTCACTTTATTTAAAAAAAAAATACCTGCTGTGGATAGACTTAAAGGTGAGGGGAGCACTCAAGTACAGAACCTATCTTCAATTCTACCCCTGAGTCCCTCAACAGTTGTGATTCTTGGAGGTGTCCATCATCCCTTGAAAATCCAGCAGCTCATAGAGAGAAATCCTTTTGACAGGGCTATGATAATGATATATGTCAGGCAACTATTATAGTCAGGACTTCTGGTAGACCTAATTTAATATATGGTAGGTTGATGGCAAATTGCATTGTTTCTAACAATGTTACAACCCTCACTTTGTCCTTTTATTGAATTAGATTTGTTTAAATCATGGTCAGGCTACATTTTTTTATACTGCTTTTATGTTTCTGTTTTGGAAAACTGGTGCCAAACAAGGTCAGAGGCAGGAAATAAAACAGACCATAAAGGTTGAACACTATCAAGAACAAAGAAAAATACAGCTTCTTTGGTGGTAGCAGGCTCACAAAGGGAAAAATACACTCTCCCTGTGGTCTGGAGAGATGGGAAAGGCAGAATGTTGCGGCTTCTAAAACAGATCTGAGGCTGCAGATCTGGAAATACATAGGTTACCTATACAAAAACCATTAGTAAATCCATCTCTCTTTCAAACTCAGGCAGGAACTCTTGCCACATTTCCTGCTACAAACAGGGGTAGGGTTGGAGAAAAGGAAGTCAATATAGATAGTGCTGTTATCTTTCAGAATTAAGAATGAGAGACCCAGCACCAGGGGGTCCCAAACGTTACATGTAGCAAATGTTCTTGCTTCTATAAATCAGGCTGCAGTGAGACTGTGTAATGTGCATCGTAAAATGCACCAACCAGTTGTTTCTTACTGTTCACTGTCAAGTACGATGCACTAAAGATGAAGGATCATTACCATGTGAGAATTGTGTTTTGGAACAAATGTCTATGACATCCTCATGCCAAATGTGTTAAAGAGCGTAGGGTGTTGGACAGTGCCCAAAAGTATAAACACCGTCTTGGCTTCTTTGTATAATAGTTAAATAAATGAGAATGTCAGATGTGATGAACTGTATATCATACTCCTTGTAGGATATTAAAACTTAAAGATTTGAGTGGCAATTTTCATACCTTACAACAAGGATCATAAATATACAAGTGCCTTACATCAGTGTGATGGCAGTGTTAAGTTAACTGGTTTCACTGATATGGAAGTCAGTATTCAATGTATGAATATACAGAAGCAGATGGACATACAACAGAGAACATTGGTTTAGTAAATATTTCTAAGCTATACATTTATGCCATTTTCTGGCTCAAAAATGTTTCAGACACTTCCAAGATAATGAAATTGAAATACTGTAGCACGATACAAAGACCTTTTATGATCTAGAACCTTGTTATATTTCCAGAGAAACCCCTCTGTACCACAGTACTGTCCACTTCTCATTTCTCTTGTTTACAAGGTTCTTTTTCTTGGGAGCCTCCTTCCTAGCTCTATGCTTGGAAAGTCTACACTCCACTTCAAGGCTGAGTTCTAGTTTTCCTCCCCAGGGAAAACTCTCTGATCCCATCACCAATTTCCCTTCTTTAACCGTAGCACTGTGCTAAGCCTCAGCCTGCTCATCCATCTCAATAAACAGAACAGGGGCACCTGAGGTTTTATTATATTTTTATTCCACAGTTCCGCCTCCCTTCCCTTCTCTGTCTCCCTTTCCTTCCCCATCCACTCCTCCTGGGGAGGGGGAAGGCCTCCCTTGGGTAGTCAACAAAGGCTGCCATACTGAGTTGGGGCAGGACCAAGCCCCTTCCCCCCTGGATCAATGCTGAGCAAGGCATCCCACCATTGGGAATGGACTCTAAAAAGCCAGTTCATTTACCCAGTCCTGGTCTCTCTGCCAGGGGCCCCACAAACAGATCAAGCCACACCACTGTCACCCACATTCAGAGGGCCTGGTTCTGTCTCATACAGGCTTCCCAGCTGTCAGTCTAGAGTCCGTGAGTTCCCACTAACTCAGATCAGCTGTCTCTGTGGTTTTCCTCATCATGATCTTGACCAACCTTACACCTGAGTGTTGAGGTGGAGCCTTCCACCCCATACTCAGAGCATCTGCCAGTCTGCCTGGAACTTAGCAAACAGGTGGTATGGTTTGCTTCTTTCCCTTTACACGTTCAGATACTTAAACAACGGAGTTGACTAAAAGGATACTGCATTGTCACTTGTAAAATAATAATTAAAACTTTACGATGAAAGCAAAATATAAGCACCAGCACACTGAAATCATTACTTGCCTGGCTTCTCCTCACTCTCTTAGGAATGCTGCAAAAGGGCTGCACTTTGTAACTGAGTAAGTCAGTCCGTTCAAGCAAGTCCAAAGGTCACACAGCTAAGCCACAACTCATAGTTCTGGCTGTCACACTCTCTTTCATCACAACTCGTGATAGTGATTTACGGGCAGAGAATGTCTTATGAAGATAAACTGTTACTGATACCATCATACCTGAAGAGGAAATTTGTACACGCAGTTCTCAAACCCAGTTTCAGGTGGGATAAACTGCTCTGACTTAATCACAAAGTCAAACAATTTCACATTCCACCTTCTCTCAGGTCTGAGAGAATAACAACATCAAAAACATATCTTGGGACTACAGAGATGGCCCAGTGGTTAGGAATACTCGTTGCTCTTTGAGAAAAGATTAAGTTCAGTTCCTAGCATCCACAGTGGGCTCACAACCTCTCATAATCCCAGCCCCAGGGCACTGACGAACTCTTCTGGCTTTCATGGGCACCTGAACACACACACACACACACACACACACACACACACACACACACACACACAAAAATAAAAAAACAACTTAGTTTGTGCCTGGAGAGATGGCTCAATGGTTAAGAGTGATGACTTTTCTTCCAGAGGCCCTGGGTGTGGTTCCCAGCACTCACATGGCTGTTCACAAACAGTTGTGACTCCAGTTCCAGAGAATCTGACACCCTCTTCTTGCCTCCCTGGGCACTACACACAGGTGGTACATGCAGAGATAGGCAAGCAGGCAAACCCCCCCCCATAACTGTTTTTAAATCTTAGCTTAATTAAAACTATGTCCATATATATTTTTAACATGTATTAAATACACGACTAAGGAATGATGACTCACAGAAAAATATCAGGATACTGAAAATAATCTTTTTTTTTTTTTTTTTTTTAAATTTATTTATTCATTATGTATACAGAAGAGGGCACCAGATCTCATTACAGATGGCTGTGAGCCACCATGTGGTTGCTGGGAATTGAACTCAGGACCTCTGGAAGTGCAGTCAGTGCTCTTAACCTCTGAGCCATCTCTCCAGCCCAACTGAAAATAATCTTAACAAGTGTGAGAACTAAGCAGAGCAGGCAAAATGAGAGGTCAGAGTAAA
The DNA here is from genome assembly GCF_949786415.1 of Peromyscus eremicus. Lineage (NCBI taxonomy): Eukaryota > Metazoa > Chordata > Mammalia > Rodentia > Cricetidae > Peromyscus > Peromyscus eremicus. The sequence continues at coordinate 13,472,433 of NC_081429.1, read as the reverse complement.
GTTGGTGGCACAAAACAGTTTTACGTTCTATTAACACAAAATGGCATTGATAGTTTAATGGAGGGCAGAGACAATTAACATTTGAAGTTAAGATGGTTCTGGGTTCTTGGATCTTTCCTATGGAAGGCTTTTTACCTCTAACCCGTGGGGGAAACCTTTTGGATGGTATGAATTTGTTCTGATTGTGCCAACATTGAAGAGAGCAATCTTGTGGTGTTGAATTATCTCGATAAAGTATGAATGACTGTTAAAACACTCCCTGGCTGGACCTGTTAAAGGCTATTTGACATCTAAGATTGCTTAGACAAGGTGGGAAATGATACCTTATCATTTCCTTTTGCTAAATAATAAAACCCAAGTCTAAATCTGCATGGCTTTGTGATAATGTCAACATGATAATGGTTAGTGTTCATTATTACCTTGACAGGATCTGGAATCACCTAGGAAACAGTTTCCAGGCACAACTGTGTGCGTTTATTTAGCCTCTGGGCAAGCCTGTGAGGGATTATTTTAATTAGCTGAACTGATGTAGGAAGGTGCATTTTAGCTGCCATTTGTACCATATCTTGGGCAGGGATCCTGGATTACATATACAATGGATAAAGTGATCTGAGCACCAGCATTCATCACTCTCTGCTTCTGACCTCAGATGTGAAGGGAACAGAGGCTTCCAGCTCCTATTGCCTTGACTTCCCTTGCCTGCCGTATGGATCTTCCCTTGACCTGTGCGTTGAAATAAATCCCTTTCCCTGAGTTGCTTTTGTAAGGGACTTTTAATACATCAATAGAAAAAGGAAGTAATACAGGTAGGCCATAAATTCCAGCTGGAATGCATTAGGTATCTAGCAATAATAGCCAGAAAAGTTAACATAAAGTTAGAGGTGTTTTGCTTTTTTATTTGTGTTTGTTGAAACACAACGTAATAATTAATGGCGTGGGTGGGATAGTGTCACCTTTCAAAATTGCATTCATCTGAGTTAAATATCCAAATATAATTAATTGCTTTATAACCTATAGACTATTTCTGCCAATTCAGATAATCCTATGTGAACTTCAGTGCAGTAGTTATGCATTCGCACAGTAATTCAAAAACACCTAATTAGAAAGCTAAGTTGAACAGTAGCAGCTGGGTGAACAACACCATAGGAACAGCCCCTGAGACCCTCTCACCCCAATGAAAGAGTCAATGAAGTTTGTAAGAACAGAGGGTACGCAGCCCAATTTCTCAGTCCAAACAAAGCCGTCCCTTCTATGGAGGCACCATGCCAAGGACGGTAGGTCACAGAGCTCACTCTTTCACAGTTCAGTAAGGCCGGGATAGAAGCCCTGGGTGTGGTGACGCATGCTTTTGATCCAAGCACTCTGGAGACAGAGGCAGGCAGATCTCTGTGAATTCAAGGCCAGCCTGGTCAACAAATCGAGTTCCAGAACAGCCAGGGCTCTTACACAGAGAAACCTTGTCTTGAAAATCCAAACAAGAAAACCAAACCCAGCATATCCCGGCTGTACTTTCAGGAGGAGAGGCTAAAATCCTTTTAGATTATGGATTAGCCGATAGAAAAATGTCTGCCGTAAATTAAACAGTGAAGGGAAAGATGAATAGGAACCTCACTTACACAACTTAAGTAAAACATAGCTCTCTGAACAGATGAAGATAGGTTTCTTCTATATCCCAGAATCTAATATATATATATATATATATATATATATATATATATATATATATATATATATAATCCAGCTATTATTTGGCTTAAAAAGGCTTACTGGGAAATGTTATCATTTTTACTATTTTCTACAGAGAAAATATTTTCCAGTTTCAAATAACTCTGGACTTTGGAATTATAACCTGTTTTTATGTTTAAAAAAAAACCATTTAAGTGAAAAATGCTGAAGGACCACTGAATTCGGTGTTGTATTTACATATCTCCATCTGTATAAAATAGAGTTCGAGGCCAGCCTGGTCTACCAAGTGAGTTCCAGGAAAGGCGCAAAGCTACACAGAGAGACCCTGTCTCGAAAAACCAAAAAAAAAAAAAAAACCAAAAAACAAAAAAACAAAACAAAACAAAAAAAATAATGATTATGTTTGTTTAAAAAGGGGAAGTGCGCCGGGTGGTGGTGGTGCACGCCTTTAATCCCAGCACTCGGGAGGCAGAGGCAGGCGGATCTCTGTGAGTTCGAGGCCAGCCTGGGCTACCAAGTGAGTTCCAGGAAAGGCACAAAGCTACACAGAGAAACCCTGTCTCGAAAAATCAAAAAAAAAAAAAAAAAAAAAGGGGGGAAGTGCAAATGTGAATTTAACAAGAAGTTGTGGATTTTCAACACTGTACACAAACTCCTTTGTTACAAATAAATATTTACGCTTCTAAAAAATAAATAAATAAATAAAAAGTTAAAAAAAAGAAAAACAAAACAAAAAAAGCCCCATGACAATTACTAAGGCAAAATTTGAACTCAAGATATTCAATAATGTTTTATGGCATAATGTCACTACTTTGTTTAACTCAGATGCTAATCTTGTAAGGAAGGATAACCAAAGTCGCACAGTGTGTTTCATTTAAAAATATTTATTTTATGTGTATGGCTGTTTTGTTGTGTTGATGTCAAAGAGAGTGTCTAATCCCTTGGAACTGGAGTCACTGACAGTTATGAGCTGCATATGCATGCTGGGAATTGAACCCAGGTCCTCTTCCTCTGGAAGAACTTCTTAACTGCTGAACCATATCTCTAGCTCCCTGAGCCTCTTGTGTATTTTCTTTATTTTTTATTTTTTTTATTTTTAGAAACTGTCAAAATGTTTACAAGCCTGGCACTAGTAACCTAAGTAGATGATAAGGAGCTCCTTCCATCAACTCGATAACTACAATTATTAGCTAAGGAACATAATCATTGTTGACACAGAGCAGATACCACCTGTATCTTAACCAATGGATATAGGTTTTCTATCCTAATATAACTCAGGTACAATATTAAGGTAAAATAAAGGAAGTGGTAGGGTAAAAATGCAGTTCAGTTGGTAGAGTTCTTGCCTAGCTTGTAAGAGGGCAAGGGTCCAATCCCTACAGTGACATAAGCAAGAATAGGTGGTTTAATCCTAGCACTCATGAGATGGAGGCAAGAATCAGGTCAAGGTCAGCAAGGAGTGGAGACCCTGTCTAAATCAATCAATCAATCAATCAATCAATAATGAATAAAGGAAGATGTAGACTATTAATTCTAGTTCAGTAAAAACTTGTAACAAAAGACTACACTTAAATGCATATCACATGGTGCCTAAAATTAAGGATGGTATGAGTTTTGGAGGTTTGCTATTTTTGTTTTGCTGAGAAGGATGCTCCATTTGTCTAATTTTTACAAGTTTCTTCCATCAGAAGAAACAAAGAAAGTACTGCAGAAAACACTTTGAATGTTGCCCTGGACGGTTCAATGATGAGTGTCCAGGATGCAGAAAAGCTGCCAAAGGCAGTGTATGCAAATCCTGATTTCCACAATCATTATGCTCAGAAGGCAGGCAGCAGAACTGTGGCCTTATCTAGCAACTGTCATCACTAAGATAAAAAGATATTGAAATGAGTAACCAAGCCGAGTGTGTCTCATACAGGCTTATATATGCACTAGCTACTTTTTCTCCTTCCCCTCATCAGCATCTATAACCCTGTGGAGACGGTGGCATTTAAAAAGACACAGCAGGTGGTTAATAAATAGAAGCAGTTGAAAGGGATTTAAGCTAATACGTCAGGGGATGGTGAAGCTTTCTACAACTTTAGCTAGAGAATGATGCTAAGTTAGAACAGCTGGAAATGGCCTCCTTTAGCCAGCTGGGACTCTCCGTTTTTAAAAAAACATCAAAGGACTTGTAGAAGCCCTCTTTGATTTTAAAGATGAGTTGGTCATAAGTATCACTAGGAATAGTTTAAAAATTAAAAATTAATTATAAGAACTAAAAATAGTTTTAGCTTTGCACAGACAACCACGCTGAAGCCAAAGGCTGGATATTAAAAGCTCCACAAACTCATAACAGCCTAATATTTTGGTGTTTTTGGTTATCTAAACAATTTAACTGATGCCCAAATTTCATAAAAGTGTTCATATTAGTGGGGTACTGTGCAATGGTTGATGTTTCATTTGGGTTACACATATGTATCCCCTCTAAACATTCAAAACATTTATCAAACTTAGGAAACAAACTCTCTATCATCTTGAAGTATACAGCATATAATTATTATCTGTAGTCAATGTTTGCTACATTAGTACCCCAATTCACTTAGTATTTTTAAAATAAAAATCTTAGTTTGCCTTAAGTTGTTTAATCACCACATTCTGCACTGAACAGAACAGAAAAATGTAGAATCCTACAATCACATTTTTTTTTAAAGCACTCCAAGGTACAGAGATGGTTTGCCAGTTAAGAGTACTTCCTGCTCTTAACAAAGGACTTGAGTTCAGTTCCTATTACCTACATGGCAGCTCACAGGCCTCTGTAACACTAGTCCCAGGGATCCAACACTCTCTTCTGGCTTTTGGGGCATCATGTATAAGCATGGTACACATATATGCATGTAGGTGAACACAGGCACACCACAGAAAATAAATCTTAAAAAAATACAGTATTCCAAAACTATTACCCAAATGCCATGTATTCATCTAAGTAAAAATCTTGATTTTTTTTTCAAATATTGAAACTCTCAGTGCATACCTACCTATTGGTTAAAATCCTTTAAGACTTAAAATGCAGTAATGCATTCATAGAATAGAACCATGCAAATTTTATTTTCCAAGACCTACATAGTCGTTAGTTATTAGTAGAGATCTGTCCATTTAAATGCACCAGTGTTAATAACCTACATTTTCTTTTTATCCCTAAAAGTGGGGCTGGAGATGTGTCGAGTGGCTGAGCTCTTGCTTAGGCTCATTTCAACCAACAAATCACACTACTGCCACCCTTGCTCCCATCTTCCTGCTCTTCCTCACCACTGGGCCCTGGATGAAGCTAATTGTCTTCTGCATTAACAGAGAGGGTGACTGAAGGCATTATGTTACTTCTGATAGGTACTTCTGACTTCTTACATGGGTCATCAGAGAGGCTGTTTTTCAATCAGCTGGTCCCTATGCGCATCCTCCAGAGGTATGTTAATTTGGAATTGAGCATCAGGCCCACTCTAACCATAAAGAGACCACCCCACAGTATATTAAAAGGTTTGCATCAATGTATGCGATTTAAGTGCACATGCATACAATTAACTAGACACATTAACAGTGTGAGCCGCTAATTTGGAACGAGACACAAAAGACTAGAATGTGTGTGGAAGGGAAAAAAAAAAACTTTAAAATTAAAATGACTACATAATGAAAACTGCTTCATGCTGTGTCTACTGTTTTCATGTAAACTTAATATAACTGTAAATATATTTTAATGAACAGTAGAAAGAGGCAATTACAGAGAGCAAAGGAGGGCAGCTCCACAGTGAAACATCAGAACGGCTCTTTGCCTTCATATTAAAAGTGGTGCCTGAAGACAGAGGGTGAATTATAACTTCATAATTTCAGGGGAAAAATGCTTTCTATAGTAAAGAAACATTTGCCAATGAACTGGTAGTGAAAACAAAACCCCATGTGAAAAAGGCATGGGGGCAGGGATGACAGAAGAGGATCTCACTAGCAAACAGAAAACAGGAAATCCAAGCTTGACTGGTAAAAATTATATATATATATCTTATTAGGTGTTTACACTTCATTAACATAGCTTTATGTTACTTGAAGGTTTTTCTAGAGCATAAACTAGTTATTGATATTATTGAGAATCAAAAAATGAGTACAGACAATCACACTGAAAAACACATGTGAGCGTTCGGAGAGTATTTAAAAGCCTTCTATCTTGGAAGAGTTGGATGATAGATTTGCAACCTAAAATGAGTATGATAAATCCCCTCGCTCAAATTTCAGAAGAGAGCACAGAATTTTGGACACTGACATATTTTTGGTATTAGTGTGATCCACGTGGGAGGAAAGAAAGGCAAATGATGGACCAACATCACAGACTATCTCTAGTGCTGAGCCTGCAAGGCAGTGGGGGTGGAAGGTAAAATGTCCTTTGAAGCAACCTGGAAGTTCAGCCCATGAAGTGCCATGAATTCTGATTTTTTAAAGAGAGGAATGGAGCTTGCCAGATATTGGAGAGAAAATAATCTCTATTAACTTTAAATGGAATACAAGGCTAGACTGTAAAGCCGAAGTGAGTAGGGCGGTTTTACTTAACGCATGTCTTCTACTTTGCATATTGAAAAGCTCCCATATCTACTTTCAAATGTTAAATGAAGACTTCGGGCTTGGTTAAAAGAAGATGAATAATAGCATCAATTATTTTCCTTGTTTTATGGTTACCCAGTCAATTATTACAAATCTATAGATTAAATGGGAATGTGAGCTACCAGGCAGATATTTTAAATTACATTGGAAATGATACAGATTCGATGCTACGCCAAAATTCTAATTACACAGTGGTACATCACACCGACAAAGCACAGCAGCTGTGTGCTTGAGGTGAGCCAATCTCTGCACGTGCCTCCAACTCCTGGTGGTCTCACCTTTCTTCGGCTGATTCACAGAAGGTATGCAATGCATATTTACAGACTTCTGGAACTTTACCATAAAGGAGGTTTTATGATTGACCTAGCATAGATCTAAAATCAATAAACCAAATAAGCTAAGAGGCCTCCCCAGGGCATCCAGTGATGGGCTTGCTGCTTTTTCATTCTTTTCTGTTGTCTTTCAAATACTAATTTTAGCAAAACAATATACGTAGAGACAGCAATTACCACCCAATTCCGCTTTCACTTGTATTTTCTTACCCGCCCCCACCAAATATGGACATCTTTAGCACTATATTTTATATATAAAGTTTCAAAATAGTACATTTCAGAATACCAATAAATATTTTAAGTGACAAAACAATGCAATTTCTTTGGCATTCCCTTGATATGAGAACAGCAAACAGAGAACTTGCATCTTATATAAATTTCTAGCACATATGAAGAGCTTATATTCCTTCTAGCTATTTAATAATTCTAATCTAAAAGACTATATTGCTAATTACAGAAGGAATATTTTTGAAGCATACAAAATAAAAGGTGTGATTTGTAGAATAAGATTCAGAAAGGGCTGCCAAAGAATAATCTTTAAATGTGGAATTTTATTTATAAAAATTTACTAAGGAGATAAAACAATAATGTTGATATCAAAAGGTATTAGCTGTGATTTTTCTGATTCCATTTTTTTTTTTACATAAACCTAGTCACATGAGTTTGGTTCTTATGCGATATGCCCATTACATCAAATAACTTAAGCCTATTAACAAATGCTTTGATGGCACTCGGTCCCTGGGGATTTCCACTAATTGCCTTGTGCTTTTCAAACTTCCAAATACATATTACAATTGTTTATTATAAAAATGACTAGAAAGCAGTTACTGCAAGCCTCACATCATCCTAATGAATATTAGGATACTCAGAGAAAGGTCTATTGGTCTACATAATTGTGTAGGAGCAGGATGTCAGCGCATGGCAAAATGGCACTCATTCTGGACTGCTAAATATTAAACAGTGATTCCGACTCTCAGTGAAAAAATAATAGGAGGCTTAGAATGCATTGGTATTTTCAGATTTCACAGATCTTCAATAAACACTAAGGAACAAAATGAAATGGAAAATTTCACGACATAATTACAGCATAAATTTCTTGGGGAAGGAAAACATATTTATTGTAGAACTTCCCCCACATCATCTACTGCCATTCTACAACAGGCATTTAATAACTATTTATCGATTAATTGTGGCACAATAGAAAGACTGACCAGAGTGATTGTAATCATTCCTAAAACTGTAATAGCTACTCAAATTAACAGGAGAAAGTAGAGTCAAATTGAAAATATTTGGACTTTGGAATGAGACATTTTAAGGTATGCCTTGTGCTCCAGCCAGCTGCTTCCTTGAATCTGACTTTCCAGCTTCTTGTCTGTGAAGATACTTGAAATGAAATGATATATACAGATTACATAGCACAGTGTATGGGACAAAGGAATCACCAATGAACAGCTTTTGGGTGGAAATATGAACTGCACAAAAACTGATAACAGAGTATCAATGATCTCAATTCACATGCTTTGTGGGGACATTTAATCAGTGACAAAGACTGGTCTGCTGCACAGTGGACTAAACAATTATGATAACCACATGATGCCAGTGAACAGTGTTATTTACATGTTAATCAACTGTAAATTCCTATACAAATCCTTTACAACTTGGTACCTGTAAAAAGCACAGGCATTCTACTGTGAGTCCATCAGTCCTTACCAGTAACTTCCAGTGGAGGAAGGCATATTGCATCCAAAAAGTAGCATATGATGGACAGTATCCATGCTGGCACGAGGCTTGAAGTCAACTGTCATGAGAAAATGATACATGAATGTGAATACAAAGTATACAACTGTGTGGCACCGTCACAAAAGACTACATCTTTGAACAGTTTGGATATCTATATAACCACGATGCTTTGATGCTGCAATGAAAAAATGTCCTGATATTTGATATTCTTTAAGATGAGTATGAGTTAATAATTCGATGTGGGAATATAGCAAATAATTGCATATTAAAAAGAGAAAATAATAATTAATGGGCTGGTGAAGACTGCTATTAACACACACACACACACACACACACACACACACACACACACGCACGCACGCACATTTAAAAATGAATGGTCCCTTTTAATGTGGTGAGTGCATTATGAGGGTATAATGTGAACGCTCCAGGCTATTTATTCACAATATATTTCCTTCCCACTTTCGGCAGAGTGCTGTGTACCAGAAACATTGCACAATGGTGCAGTAAAACAGAAGCCATGGTGAGCAGTCAAAATATGAGCAAAAGGATTCACAACATATCTATATCACCTTAAATAACAATAGCAGTCATTGTATACATGCAACACACACACACACACACACACACACACACACACACACACACACACACAGATAGAGATTTCCCCCAGAAACAAAAATATATGTGCTAATGTATCTTTATAAAGATATTAAAGTAAAATTCTATCCTAGGCTAACCCAGTGCACTTGTTAAAAGAACACCAACACTTGTGTAATGGTATTTATCCTTCCTCCCAAAATCAGCAGTGGGAGATACTACAATAAGCAAAAAACAACGCCAAATACAGGCACAATTTCGCAGTTGTGTTGTCGATGGTCGATGGTGAACTTTGGCTCCCGTTCACAGAAGGGATTGGTGTCCCCTTCTGTCCTCACTGAAAACGCTACCTGGGATGTAGTAGTAGTTCATGTGTCACCAGTTCATACACAAAAATGCTAAGTTGTCAAATATCAAGTGTCTCTTGAAGTACCTTTCACCTATTTTTATTTGGCTCCTAGACAGAATTAATAAAGCATCATTTGTTGTGAAAATACACACTGAGGCATGAGTATTTATCAAATAAAAACATTCTGATTCCAAGTGTGGCATGGGACTTGCTGGCAGGTTGGAAAGCACAGGACACGTACCCTGTGCCACTCTGACTTACAGTTTCACAGGAATCCATAGGCTATTCATTTACTGCACTGAAAATAAGAATTTACAGCTGAAAAAACAAATCTTGGGGCTTTCATACCACCATTTAAAAAGCTAACAAAGAGGATGCCTAGAACACGGACTTACTATAACCCGAGGCTCTGCTGTCTCTAAAGAAAGAGTACAATAGAACTGGGAGATTGAAACTGCTTTGGAAGTAAAGAATAAATTGAAAGTTACAATAGCTCATAATTCCTAGAAACTCATAGTTTGTTAGCAAGAGAAGCAGAAGAGAAAAGCGTGTCTGCCTGTATTGGTCACTCACATGGAGGACAATGTGTCCCTGCTCCCTTTCAGAATCTTCCAAGGGACCTCTTTGGAACCTTTTCTGTCAGAAGCAAAATTAAAAAAGCTCTGGAGTGTAATAAGCACTTGTCATTTATTTGTCTTTTATTCAACTTAAGTTTATTTTGGCATAATATATGATAGGTAACTTTGTGTTTTATTATTCTCAGATTGATGACAGAACTCTATGGACATCTCTACTTTTGAAACTATCTATTTTTATTTTTGTTTATACGTGTTTGTATGAATATGTGCCATGTGTTTTCAGTTGCCTACAAGAGCCAGTAGAGGGTGTGAGATCCCCTGGAGCTGAACTTATGGGTGGTTTTAAACTGCCCAGCATGGGTGCTGAGAACAGAACTCAGATCCTCTGAAAGAGCAAGAAGTGCTCTTCACTGCTGATGCATTTCTTCAGCCCCTCCCACCAAAAAAAAAAAAAAGTAACTGTGACAATCTGTGAATGGTTCTCAAATAAGGGGCTGACTCCTGGTCTCTTGTATAACTTGTGTTGATTTCATCCCTTTAGATTATCTGACTAGCGAAGACATAGTTTTCCTACCATTGAATCATTGCTAGAATTTCAGTAACAAACCAACAAAACTGAGTGGTTTATTCCAGAAATTAAGCTTTTAGATCACAGACGATTTTTGATTCAGGCATCACTTAAACATTCAGGTGGACACACAAGTTGGAACTGTGACTTTTTGGGGCAGGCAGGCAGGGAGGGAGAAAGAAATCACTCCATTTGGAAGTTTCTCACAGATTAAATGCAAAGCTGTTGGGTGGATGGAAGTATGAACCTTGGAGAAGGCTTGGGACAAAGGGTCAGAGAAGGCCCTGAACTGTCAGGTACCTTTAGAAAACATCACTTGAGGCTGCTGCTGAGGAACAAAACAAGAATCTTTTTTTGGAGAAAAAAGTGAGCCATCAATAATTAAAAAAAAAAAAAAGATGCAGATGTGCAGGATCATTCACTAAGGCAACAATAAGCTGTGTCTTGGCTTTTTATAAGGAGAGGGTGAATGAGGGTGCATTAGGCATCTGCTTAAACACAAGGACCTTCTGATACCCTCTGTTCAGTAAAGGACAAATTCTCTAACCATCTATTTTAAAAACTCACTCTACATAGTTTCTTAAATACTACTTGTTTACTTTACATCAAACCTTTACTAGATATAAGTATGATTTCATTTCTAAAATGAGAAAAATCCATTATAAAGCAGTGGCAAAAGAAAATCCCACAGTTCTGACTCATAAAACCTTTACTAAAACAAATAAAAACCAGCCTTCCAAAACCTTATTCTTCCCGAGTCATATATTCATCCAGAAATTCAAGATGTAATTTAAATGCTAAAGAAATTATGGGTAGAAGGTGAAAAAATGACGCTAATCATCTTTTTTCATATCCTAATGAAAAATATATCTAAGTATTTTCATAATTATAGCTCAAAGTACAGTTCATTGCAAACTGGAATGAAAAATACCTCCAGCTAAAAAAAAAAAAAAGACTCATATTGAAATGTAAATCTAAAGCAAACAGCAGATGACTTACAGTAATGTCGTGCTTAGAAAATTCCATCTAAAGGCAACAAATGGGCAAAGAGAGTTTGAAAGGTTCATTTTTGGGGCTGGTTTCATTGCTACTTCCTATAGAAATACTGAAGCTCCACCCCTGGTGGATAGGATTAAGTCTACTGAGCAGAAGACATACACATGATTTTGGAGATCTCAACAGAACTAGAAAGAAAATCTGCAAAAATAAAATCATATCTTCAAAGAAATTGCTCCTTTTCCCCTCATCCCCTGATGTCCTGTCATATGACAAAGAAAGAAAAGATCCCAGGGAAAAGGAGGAGGGGGGTAATAAAGAAAAAAGTGCCATGTGAGTGTGCTCTTCCAGTAGGCAGAATAAACAAAGCCTTGGAAGGGTGACAGATTGCTCAGAACACAGCCTTGTGAGAACGTACGGGAGTATTATAGCTGATTAGATAGCAACTGCCATCAACCTCCCAGGTGGGCAATAAGATAGCACTGGCTTACTTGGAAATGATTCGAACAGTTAAGATCACTCGATGTCTACGAGCAGGGAACATTGTATAGGTAAGCCCTGGAAACTAAACACCTTTGAAGGAAAAAGACTTCAAAGTAGTAGCTCAGGCACATCAATGAAAGGAAAAGCGTGACAGGGAAATGCACAGGTAGGCGGGCTCCCCAAAGGGTAATGTCGCCCCAACTGAAAGACAATAGTATGTGTGGGAAGAACATTAAGAAGAAAGACAGACACTGAGTTCTATTTCTGGAGTTCTAAGTGAAGTCTGCTCTAACTGCATGAAGTTCTAGGGATTCATGGCCTCTTATAGCTAGCATCAGACTGCCATCGGGGCCGTACACATTTCTAAGACTGTGACCTGGGAGAAACTTGTCATTGAACACTTGACTCTCTCTCCATTTTTCCTTTCCAACTGGATTTCCAGGTCTAAGACTACATGTCAAATCGGATACATCAAACTCACAATGTGGAAACACCGTGAAGAACACACTCAGCCTAGTGGAGGAAGCAGCGACCTGGAAGATATCCATGAACATATAAACAACACGGTTACAAATGGAAATGGCTACATTACCCTGTTTTGCTAAGGTTATGCATGAGGAAAACCACCAGTCTTAGATATTTATTTGCCTATTAAACACATTCGACTGTGTGTGTGTGTGTGTGTGTGTGTGTGTGTGTGTGTGTGTGTGTGTAAAATTATTAGGATACCTGTTCTTAAGTCTATTTCTATTTCTTCCCAATGGATTGATTCGGTATAAATAAATAGCTTTAGTATACTATGGATATTACTAGATGCTGTCAAACAATTTTCTTCAACAGTACTTTTCCGCCTGTGTTATACTTCAGAATTACCTATGGAGTTCATCAAAATAATGTAGGTTTGGGTTTTAGCCCCGTGGTAGAAGGTTTGCCGATCACAGGTGATCCTAATTACAGTCACGCTTTTAGCAGCTGACTGTACTCTACTGTGCACGTATACTCCATACTCAGGTTTTGGTTAACTACTTTTAGTTAATTTCAGATTGCCTTCATCTTTTAACTTTACAGAGTAAAATAAGCTTTCTTTGGAAATAAAAGTTGAAAAACAAGCTCTAAAAGATAAAAACTGAGATTTCCTAATTGCCCTACTAAGAGATTCCTAAAGCTTCATACTAGATCATGTCATTCTTCTGGATGAGCAGTAGCCAGAAAATACACGGAGTGGCTTTTGATTAAATCTGTATCTACAGTAGAGAGCAGGTATACCAGACGTTGGTCAGCAGCCAAAGGCATTTTCTGCCAAGCCTAACAAATTGAGTTTCATCCCTAGAACCCATATGGTAAAAAGAGAACTTCCAGAAGCTGTCTTCTGACCCCCAACCATGCACCACGGTGTCTGCACCCTCAAATAAAATAGGTAAAAAATATGATGTATTATATTAATATTCTAGTGATTCAAGCCATGTTCAATAGAACTAGGCAAGTGTACAGCCTAAGAAACTGAATAATCTGAGATATTATTGAAAAAGAAAGCCCCTTAGTTCTTAATATTACTCCCATAAGCATTTCTTCCTACTGACGAAATAAAGATTATACTTCAAAACGGCTGAAAGGAACTGAAGCTAGTATGTTCTGAATTGTAATTTAAATGTAGGATATGATGAACCTTAATGCTCATAATATTGTAGTTCAGACCAAAAACCACAGCAATACAGTTCTTTGACAGTACGTGAGAAGCCTGAACTATACCATTGGAGATCTTCTGCCAGCTGCCCCATAATACAGGGCAACCCTGAACTAAAGGACCTTCTAACTGAAGATTTTTAAACAGTAAGCTTAATAGGGAGCTGCCATTAACCCTTACTGATTACAATTTATAACGAATCTGTAACACAGTTACAGGGCTATCAGCTGCTGCTGTTAGAGAATTAACCACACTGAACATAAATTGCAAATGGAATAATCCTGATGAATGAACAAAGAAAGTCCAGTATAAAAAAGGAATTAAACTTCCAGATGACAGGCTTTTAAAAAAATGCCTTTAATGGTAATAGGAGAACGAACTAAAGAATCAATAAATAGATTTTATCAGCCAAGCTGTAAGACGGAAAATGGTATAGGCATCATTAAGCTCTGTATTTGTATGTTATTCCTTTAGTGGTCCCAGATTCATTTCCTACAGAACGAAACCCATATTCCTGTTCTAGATTTTTAAGGACATTCATAATATCGGGCCATTTTCTACCTCAGACTTCAACATGCTAATACCCTAAATACCCTCTGCATTCTGTAAGAGAACCCAGCTCCCCAGCTGCTACAAGTGCCAACATTCATCGTGTGGTACCCTTGCCAGACACACATTTACTGCTCATAAAGCAGTGGTTCTTAACCTGTGGGTCTCAACCCAAGGTGGCGTGTGTGTGTGTGTGTGTGTGTGTGTGTGTGTGTGTGTGTGTGTATGTGTGTCCAACATCCCTTTCACAGGGGTCACATGTCAGCTATCCTGCATATCAGATATTTACATTATGATTCATAACAGTGGCAAAAGTATAGTCATGAAGTAGCAACTAGAATAATTTTATGGCTGGGGGTCACCACAACATGAGGAATTGTATTAAAGAGTCACAGCATTAGGAAGGTTGAGAACCACTGTCCTAAAGGCACTATGAGTGAGGTCTCTCTTCCTCACATATAGATGCATCTTGAGGAGAGTGGGGTGGTAACCCGTCCCTCATTATGCAGCCAGAACATGGTGAAGCTCATTCCGGGTAGGCCCTGTGATATTCCTCACCTCTGTATATATGGAAATAGGCCAAGTTTTCAGGCCCTGATTAAAACTTGCCTACTTCCCTCTTGGGGATTTCCTCAAGTAGACCATACCATTGTATCTAATTAAAAACATCCCTACCCTTAGATTTACAAAACATAATCAAATGGTTCCTACTTCTACTCTTACACTTCTTTATTGCCCGAGCAAAGTCTAGGAGCGATTAGGTATAGTCATGTCAGAAACAAGGTGGCCAAAGCACTGAGGACCTTCAGAAACACTCTGAGAAAAGGTGCGGCCACCATGTTGACTCCATGACTCTAACCGAGGAAATGAGATTCTGTCCACTCACTTGGGACCACCCGCATGATCCACTTTGTGTTATCAAGAGCTGCTTTCACTAAACAACACCAACGACAAAACCTGATGGTGCCCCTTGGAAGGCTTTCGGTGGTCACCTGGGAGCCAGAAGGCTGTGTACTTGATGGATAAAATTCTAGCCAGAAAAGGAGACGATACCCAGTCACCTGTTTGGAATCAGGAAGGTCATAATGACACATGTGTGCACACACGCCTTTTTGTTTATTGCTGCCAACGCCATAAAATGTGCCTCTAAGCACTGCACCTTGCTAGACCTTGGGTTTTGCTGGCACAGTATCTGGTAGGTTGTCTAGCACCACTGAAACCCGAGCATTTCTGCAGTTTTCCACCTCAGCGTAACTGCTGTTGAAGAACAGCCACATTTGGACATGTTCTATCCCAACTGTGCAGTTCTGTTAATAGTAGTTGCTTGGTAATCGATGCAAAGCCCCCCCCCCCCAAAAAAAAGAGAAGCGATGGATCATTAGATGAATTTCATCTATTTCTCGATTCAGCTCCGCTTACCTCATTTGTACAGAGCTATCTGATGGGGAGGGCACTGCCATCATTCACTAAGGAAAAGACACATTTATTTACTGGTCACCCATGTGAGGGAAAGCGAGTGGATGAAGATGACAGTCAAATTTCTTGGCTGAGTGAGCTGCTGTCACAGCCAATTCCTCTGAGTGTCTGTAAAACACCTTCCAGACAGCACCACAGCTCAGTGGTCAAATGTAGATTTTAGTTTACCTCTGTCCATGCAAGCCTCTGACTGCTTGTTATAAACAAAAGCAAGGTTTTAGGTAAAGTTCTAATTTTGTTCAAATATAAAGTTCCATATCATCATTAGAGAAAGTACCTATTTTAATTCACATTTATGGTGATGGACACGGCTTTTCTCAATAATTAATTATATTTTTTTTCAGATGAGTTAAATAAGTCATCTAAACACAATACTGAGAATTATTAATTTCTTGTGTAAGAGTATTCAATATGCATGTGTAGGGTGCTATGTGTGTACACATGCATGGAGAGGGTGTTGTCCTCAGGAGCCATGCATCTTAAGAAAAGAAAGAGCAAATGGAGCTGCTATAACCCATATTTTAAAAAAGGAAAACTAAATAAGACAATCCAACCTAATCTTATAAAGGGGCCTTATCAAATCTCATTTATCAGAAGAGATAAATGCTGAGATTCAGAATCTGAGCAAGGCACAGGAAAGTACAGAGATCATCTCTCATCAGACTTCCTTGGAATGGGTTAGCTCTACTCAACACACAGCCACAGCTTCTACTCTGGGACTCTGAGAAGGTTCATCTAGCCAGCTGTCCAACATGCAGTGCTGGCACCAAGCCCCTTCTGTGACGTGTGCCTTTGTAGAAATGGTCAGTTGGTGCTAACAGCTGCCTTTCCATGGTACACTTAGAATGTGGCCACTAATGAAAGTTGGTGACAGGCTATCTGCTAGACGCCAAAAGACTGACATGGATAGAAATTGTCTTTCCAACAGGTAAGAACATCTGTAGCATGCATGAGATTCTTCCAGCAATAAAAAGGAAGAAATGCTAAAAAAAAATGTTAGGATCATAGAAGAGTGTTTTATGGCCGGAGCTGGAAGCATTGTAATCTTAGAAGAGAGGGGCCTATGAAAATAAAGAAATGTTAGCACCCCGGTTCTAGCACAGAGCTTCATGTGTTCCCCATGAGTATTCAATTACTTGACTGAATATATTTACTTGTACTTCACAATTTTAAATTATGTGAAAGTAAACACATTAATATTATGACAGCAATAACACATTCCAGGGCATATTTATAGTTCTTAGAGTGACCAGGCCCGAAACCACACACTTCTCACAACCCCCTGAAACAAAGCAGTAACTGTTCATGTGAACCCCTTAATTCTGCTGTGACCTATGACAACTGTGTTTACACAGGTGTGCAAGATGGCCTTCTCCATAGAGCAAGTGTGAAATGGGAGGAATTCAAACTACCCCTGAACTTAAACAGAGAAGATATAATACTGGTGAAGAAAAAGAAATCCATTTCATAGGTAAATATTTTTCTCTCCTAGGCTGCCAAGCACAAGGATATGAATGAATATATTTTAAGTTACATTTGGGGTTACTCAAAAACACTATAATTAGGACCTTAAGTTGTTTTTCTATTTTTAAAGTTACTCGGTTTAGCCTTGGGGAACACTAAGCCTGTCCTGGGTAATGTCCAACTACTACACCAAAAACCCTTCAGGCAACGTTCAGTCTGTCATGGTGTTACTCTCATTCTCAGAGAGCCACTACTGGGCACATGTGCAGAGAGTGCTGTTATAAGTTGTGTTCTTTCGTTGTTACTGCAGCCAGAGTGCAGAGAAAAAAAAAATAAAAACCTACATGCAAATCATTCTGGCTTTGCAGGTCTATAATGGACAATCCTGCGGGAAGCACCTCATGAAAATTCATTCCCAGACTGCCCCATGGCTACGCTGTACACATTTTCCTAGTCACATAATAGCCATTTCAGGCAGGCCACTTGAAAATTAGTTGCATGGGACCAAAGTACAACTCTCATTACCATTAACTTCCCAACAGCAACATTTTAAGCCCGAAAAGAAAAGCAGGAAACAAAAAAGAGAGAGAGAGAAAAAAAAAAAAACCCACGAAATAATCTGTCAATCACATGTCTTCCCTACATATTAAAAGTCTGTCATAAGGGATTCTTAAATTAAAACAAGCTAGATAGAAACAGATGGTGCTTTGTCATTTCTCCTAGGTGATTGAAAGACACATCTGGGCAGGACTTGTCATTTAAGGGTCTCCTTAGCCTTAAGGAGTGTAAATAAGAGAATGGGGGCTCCTTCTCTTTCTCCTGTCCTCTCCTCCTCACTCTCTCCCTTCTTTTTCTCTCTGCCCCACCCCCTTCCTCTTTCCTTTCTATTTTGTCCACCTACCTGTCTGATGGGTAAACTATTACCCTCCCCAGTGTTGATTCTAAGCGTAGTCTATTTATAACACGAACCATCAGGTAAACAGTTTTGTTGAGTGGAGAGGAACTAAGAATCCAGCTACAGACAGAAAGCCAATACTGTACAAATGGGACCACACAGCACTGGTGACCACTGATATCTGCACACACCTCCTTAGCTACCACGACTCCTGAATCTCTCCAGATACAGTGTGTAATCTCGTCTCCAGTGGCTGCCTGTAGTTTCTTTTCGCATTAGGCATGATAAATGCATTTTGGAAATTGACAGTGGAAGATTAATACACTCATAAGCACCAAAGCGAACCTTTTACTGATTTCAAATCGCTGCTCTTCCGTCCCCTACTATCCAAAGAATACTTACTCACAAAGGCTTCCTCATCCACAGGCAAACGCATGGACATGCAGAAGTATGTGTCAGACTGTAAAAAAAGAGAAATAGACAAAATCCATTTTAAATGACTAAGAAGAGGAATGAAGTGATAACTATTAAATACACGGCCTCTAAGAACAAAGTGGAAGTACTCCAGTGAGGTGAGAATATCTGCTGAAGGCTGGGCAGTGCGCTAGCAGAAAAGCTGAGTCTGAATAACTCAGAGATACTAAAATGTTTTATAAGGTGCTTTTCTAAACAGTTTTAAAACCTGTTTACAAGGGTCATCATCATAAGTGATATTTCTAGCATGGTCACAGCTAAAAGGCAACATATTAGATGTTTTTCTAAAAATATGTAAAACGCATTTGCTTTGAAAACAGTAAGAGGTTGTTCTGATCATCTTTGCTATTCATAAAATTAAATAATTTCCTATATCATTTTAAACATGCTACAAACATTAATTACCATATATATTATTAGCAAAAGTTGGTTTTAGATATAATATTGCATATGGTTACTCTCTGATTTTAGATTTTCATGTAATTTATTTAAGAACTCAACACAATCTCAAATTAGTCTTCCTTTTCCACTAATTGTTCCTTTACTGAAACGGTCGCTCCTCTTATTTTGATGTCACACACATTAGCATTAAGCTTTTTAGTGAACCAGGTGTGCTGGAGTATGCACATAGTCCCACCTACTCTGGAAACACGTCAGAAGGATTGAGCCCAGAAATTCAAACCAGCCTGCATATCATAGCAAGACCCTAGCTCTAAACAATAAATTAAAACAAAGAAATGAAACAGGAGAAATTGAGTAATAAAAGCCTGAACTTGAAGACAGCAGGCCGATGAAGAAGACCTAAATGGAAATCTGTATGCAGTCAAGTGTATGCTATGGTTGATGATACAGAGGTAGCTGCACCCAGTTAATAATTCATACTTCATACATTACTGTTTCAGAGTGCTAGAATCAACAGACCCCAGCCACACGGAAACAGATCATCCGAGCGTCTCTAAATGCACAGTTAGCAGCTAAAAATCATGCATTTAACCTAATTTTTAACCTCTGTCTTAGGAAACAAAGAGGTTGGAATACACAAAATAAGTTGCAAAATTTGAAAAATTACAAAGATATGATTCCAGTCATTGCTACTACTTTTATTTATGACATTTTTCAATTGAGAAAAGTTTCATTTCTTAAAATCTCTTTTAGAAAATGGGGAGGGAAATGCTAAAAGTTGCACTAGGAGGCTGAGTCACAAAAAGACTGGAACAATGAACTCTGCATGTAGGACTTACGAGATATGCAGATAAAGTGGCATCTATGCCGATAGAGTGGCATCTAAACATCTTAACCATTGCTTTGCAGAGGTTCCAATTCTATATCCTTCCTCTGCCTCTTAAGATGTAAGTCTGCTTTCTCAAACAGTCTTCTCACGTTCAAGGAATACTGCTCAGCTCTTGATGGCTCTCTCTGACCCGCACTAAGGAAGCCTGTCATAAAGGTTCAAAAAGCCTATTTCTCCTTCCAGTCATACCAATTAACAAACCCAGATGGCCTATGCACAGAGACAAACCCTTTTCCTAATCGTCAGCACACCCCAGACTTAAAAGGTTGCCTCCTTGTTGTCCTGGCAAGGTGTATTTAGTTCACAGCGGATAAGCTTCCCTTAAGAGTCCCGACTGAATAAAATCTATCCTTCTCACGTGAACTCATATCAGGCCTTGGAAACCCACAAGTACAGCAGCTGAGGTCTGAACATAGCTCAGCTAACACATCACAGATAGTCCAAAGCAATGTGATAAGTAACAACTTAAAAGCAAGGATAGCAACAAGAGCACATTGAAGTAGCTAAGGCATGTGTTTATAACCCAAACCCCAAAAGATTGGGATGAATTTCAAATGAAACCAAAATTCCTGTACTTTGAAAAAAGTGCTGTTTTTACTCTTTTTGTTCTGATCCAGTTCAAGAAAACTTACTGAGGTAAATGGATACATCAAATTGCACAATCTGATTCTCTTGACAAAAGCTAAAAGCAAAAATGAAATGCATATGTGTGTATATATATGCATGCATTATACATACATACATATATATATGTATATATAATTATACAAAATATAGAAAACTCCTGTTAACATCAGATCCATGCTGTGGTTTACTGCTCTTATCAACTGCTCAATTTAAAAATTAGAAAAACTTGGGAATGTCTTTCTCTTACGAATTTACATTCTTAGATTATATCTTCTTTGACGATGAAAATGTTTACATTTCAGCTGGTTATTTCCTAAGCTGCTAAAGTCCATTGCAAAGAAGATAAAGACAGGAAAAGAAATAAAAATATGGGGAAAGGAAGGGGGAAGGAGAGAGAGAGGAGGGAAAGGAAGAGAAACATGAAGTGAGAAATAGACAAGTATCTTACTCAATTATTTTGGGAGAGGAAAGTCTATTACGAGCCCAACACCAGTGTCTGCCATGACCCATCACAGCCTGATGCGCAATCTTACTTATGCTCCACTTTTGAGATAAAGAATAATTTCTGTATGGAGAAAAGAATAGACAGCTTTTCCCTAAAACTGAGCACATTTAAAAACACAGTATCGCCAATCAATAATGTGCATTCAGCTGAAAGCTCTGAAAACCACACAGTTCAATAAAATGGGGGAAAGGGCTGTAAAGGGAACAGGAGGTTTGGTTTTGTAATATTTTATTACCACAGTATGGTACTTAGAACTGAGGTAAGAGTCCAGAATCTCCATGAAGAGTGCACCACTTTGAGGGTGCAATTGGACAAATGGTAACGGATGACTCATGGACATCTTCAGTGGTCTTGAGGTTGGCAGAACATGAGTGCGCATATTCTTTACAATGCTATTTGTTTCATTCTCACAAGCGCGTTGTGAGTAGAGTTAGCAGTCAGTACATCTCTTTATTTTTTAACAGAAAATTACTGTGTTGATCCACTTAAGACCACCCAGGTAGTTAATGTCGGAATAGGATTAAAAGCCTTTATAGTTTATGCCTGAAGGCCATCAGCAATAATGACATATAGTTCTTGTCATTTTCATTGTGTTAAATTTTAATCTATTTAAACTTGTGATTGTGACCAGCCCTTAAAAATCTCACCAACTGTACTTTTTATAAAGACTAAATTGTATATTCAAATAAAATTAAATTTCTTCTTAAGTAAATGAACACCGTTTTTGGTTTCTTATCCCTGGGATGGTTTTTTTTTTTTTTTTTTTTTTTTTTTGAAAATGGTATTTATCAAACACTTGAAAGACTATGTTGGTGATTATAATTTTTTTTTTACTGAAACACATTAATTTTATAGTGGGTCACCAGTAATGCATATACTTTAAGCTGAAATCCCATGCTGTAAGAAACATAATCCATCTAAAAATGTTAGTGCTATGTGTCTTCATGTACTAACTATGATAAATGCAGTGACCAGAAAACTTTTTATGAAATAGCACATCCGCTGAAGGCAAGGATGTCAAGAAAAGAGGGATGTACATTATCAAAGAAAGAGAGAGAGGGAAAAGTGCTGTGGCTCACACTTGGAATCCTAGCACTCATGACGCTGGAGACGAGAGGATTGCCCAAAGTGTGAGGCCATTCTGGGCCATTTAGTGACTTCTGGGACAGCCAAAATGAACAGCATAGCAAGATCCTTTCTCACAACATAGAAACAAATGAATCAATAACATCATATCTGTGACATAATAAATTATTATTGGCCAGCAAAGCCAACTATGCTTTTTAAAATGATAAATGCTAAAGAACACTGTTTTAAAACAGTATCTTAATCTTACAGCCTTTATTGTACAACAATATTAAAAATATTGCAAATAACTGGGATCCAAGTGGTGGCTGAGTGGGGAAAGGGGCTTACTGTCAATCCTGACAACCTGAGTTCAATCCCCAGGATCCACCTAATAGAGGAAGAGAAAAAACTGCCAAATATTGCTCCAACTTTCACAAGGTCAGCATGTCACACACATGTCCACAGGCACTCATAAACAAATATACAAAGGTAATAAAAACTTCAGATATTTTATGGACTCCGTCAGAATTTAGCCTATGATTCTTTGTAAAAGAGAGAATATCTATTGGGTTTATTGCTTCAATTGAGACTTTTCCATTTCAGTGATTTACCAAGATAACACCATCAGGTAGGTAAATGACAGAATTTTTTCAAGATGGAAAACTGAAACTAAGGAAGATGAGTAACTTGATTGCAGGAAAAATTATCTAGGCTTGATAAAATAAAATTAATATCTAGTTTATTATAGCACTCTGCTTTGCAATATGGAAAAAAAGAAGCTAGGTGTGGTGGTATATGCTTTTAATCCCAGCAGTCAGGAGGCAGAGGCAGGCAGACCACTGAGTTCAAGACCAACGTGGTCTACATAGCAAATTCCAGGACAGCGATGGTTATATAGTGAGACCATGTCTTAAAACAAAAATAAAAACAGACGAACAACAAAAAGAACAATTAAAAGGATATTTTTTGAGATGTCTCCTATATTTGAAAACTACTATCAGTTTTAAAATGCAACTTCAATTGTTTATCTGATTAATGGAAGCCATAAGGAAATCAAGGATACATACAAATTTAATAAGAAGCTTAGTCCAAGTCTCCTAAATTCTCAATATCACCTGCAAATGTTTCACAAAAGCCTGATGATGGAAGACAGTGACTCAGAGTAGACCCACAGCCATTCAGTTGTCACCATTTTGTTTCTGCAAAGTCAAGTTATTTAAATGCATATTCATAACTCAAATCAATGCTTTTCTCTAAGGCTTTTGGAAGACACAAATACAGTACCTTACTGCCCACTATAATAGTCTTTCTATTTGAGCACACAGAATTTTCCATACATCGTCATGAATGCTCATTTCCACTCTGTGGGAAGAGCATGGTATCAGAGCTTGGTGCCAGGGGACGGTCTGCGAGGTCCTGCAAATTCCAACTGCTAGCACAAGGCTCAGATGTGCAAAAGGGAGAAATAACAAGAATCTACATAGCCACATTTTCCAGTACTATCTGTTTTGGCATATCAGCCAACTCTGAGTCAGGAGAGAGATGATAATGCTGATGCCTCTCTACTGCGGCTATGGGGAGCTATATAGGAGAAGCATATTCTTTTTTTCCTTAAAAAATGGTGTATGCTAGAAATACAGGGTGGGCATCTTATTGCTGAGGAACTCCTGTGATATTCTATTACTAAGTATTTTTAACCACGAGTTCCTACACAGACAGCGGCTCGGTAATGGCCATTATTGTAAGAAATAATAGTCTTTGTTTTTATTTAGTCCTTTTAAAAAAAACTGAGATGCAATAGTTTCTGTGGAAAATGAGGCTAATAAAGCCAACTGCTTCTTTAAGTTATTATGGGACAAACAAAACCAGCTGTATACTATTACATGTAGAAGCTGTTGACATAAAACCAGTAATTTTTGTTTGGGGAAACCAAAGGTACTATTCACATTCTAGTGTTGAATGCTATGATTTGATCCTGATTGGATAATATCATTTTATTGTGCAGGCAGAAATAATTCCCCAGACTGGCTTTACTGAGAAGACTAGAGAATGCAGTGATCAAAATAGGTTTCCAAATAGATAATATGGCGCAGTATTTCTGGCTTTGCAATTGTCTGCTCTCTTGAAAAATATTCTGTTGTGTACAGTAAAGTTAGTGGTAACTTACCATAGTTATCTGCTGTTAAATTACCAGAACTATCGAAAATAATGAGATGAAGAAGGAAGGTAGTATATAAATTTGCTTAGTGGTATGTGTGTGTGTGTGTGTGTGTACCGAAACATCATGATATACATCATAAACAGAGACAATGAAAAAAATAATACCCAGCGAAAGAGGAACCATTTCATAACAGAAACTGGTTTTGTGCTGCAGAATAAGTAGTTACTCAGAAAGTGGGTCATAATCTCTTTACCAACTCCTAGTCATACACACATGAAGTTGAACCCAAACCATGAAGCATCCACAAAGCTCTACATGTTCTCCACACTCCTTCTGGTTAAAAGAACAACAACAAACTATCTCTACCCAGAGATCATGAGAACCCCAGGGCACCTAATGCTTCTGTCAGTGCACACAGGAAAGGAACTGAAGGACATCAGGGTTCTCTGACAAGAATTTTCATTACAAGAAAAAGAAAACATTTGGAAAATAATTGTTCAGTTCTTTTCTTTAATTTATACGGGTAGGTTTATTTTACACTCAACTTAAGGAATATTGGGTGAGGTGGAGAAGTGTGTGAGTGTGTGTGTGTGTGTGTGTGTGTGTGTGTGTGTGTGGTCACAGAAGTAATCGGTGTGCTACTCTGAGTGAACTAGGTATAGACGATGTGACAGAAGCTCAGTCAATCAATTAGGGACTCGGAAAGAACAAAAAGAGGAAAGATAAATTTGTGTCTTTTTTCTCTCTTGCTTGCAGCTGGGATGTTATTTCTTGCACTTGGGCATCAGAACCCCAGACTCTGGCTCTGGACTGTAGCATTTACAGCAGCTGCTCTCCGATTCTCAGAGCATTTGATCTGGACTGAGTCATACAGGGCTCCTACCTCGCAATCACCCTTCTCAGTCTTGATAATTATGAGACCCAATCACCCATGTATATCCTCAGTCTATCTCAAGCTAGAGTATCTATACCAATATAAATTTGAGTATCTACTATCAGTTCAGTATCTCTAGAGAACTTTGACTAACACATATAACCCCAATAGGTAATGGAATAAAGTTGCTGTTTCCCAAGGTGAGTTGAATATATGTTCATAAGAAACTGATTGTGCTGGTTAGTTTTTATGTCAAGTTGACGCATGCTAGTCATTTTAGATGATGGAGTCTTAATTGAGAAAATGTCCCACCAAACTGATGTGGGCAAGCCTGTGGTTCATTTTCCTGGTTGATGATTACTAAGGGAGGGCCCAGTTCACCCTGGGTAGTACCACCCCTGGACTAGAGGTCCTGAATTCTATAAGAAAACAGACGAGCAAAGCAGCATTTCTCCATGGCCCCTTCAGTTCTTGCTTCCAGGTTCTTGCCTTGAGTTCTTATTCTGACTTCCCTGGGTAATGGACCGACTCCAAACTGTAAGATAAAACAGATCCTTTCCTCCCCGCGTTACTTCTGGTCATGGTGTTTTATCACAGCAATAGATTCCCTGACTAAAATATTGATGCTGACCTGACTTGGAGGAATATATTCCCTCCACTTCATCCTAGTACAAAAAGAAGCCAGAGCAAAGGAGCAACATTCAAAGAAGAAGATTTCTTGAAGCAAAAGCGTTGAACTTAATTTTTTTCCTTTCAAGTTAGAATTTAAAATACGTAACCGAAGATGGCGAGAAAGACAGCTCATTTGCTAAAGCACTTGATCTCCAAACATGGGGAGCTGAGTTTGGATCTTCAAGCACCCACAAAAATACACTTACGGTGGCATATGTCTACAGTCCTAGTGCTGGGGCTGAACAGGAAGCAAAGAGACCAGTGAATTCCTGGAACATGAAAGACAGTCAGCCAGCCAAATTGGTAAACTCCACATTTAGTAAGAGATGCTGCCTCCAGAACTAAGGAGAGTGACTGAAGAAAGCCTCCAAAGATGGCCTCACTACACACACACACACACACACACACACACACACACAGACAGAGAGAGAGAGAGAGAGAGACAGAGACAGAGAGACAGACTGATAGACAGACAGACAGAGTCAGATAGACAGAGACAGAGAGAAAGAGACAGACAGAGACAGAGACAGAGAGACAGTGAGAGAGAGCTTCATTGCAGATGCAATTCCAGTATGTCACTTTTCAATGAAGTCTTACTCATCTTCCTCCCTTTTAACTCAGGAAGTGAAAGCCATGGTGAAGAGTTTATGTGAGGCCGTCTGAAGTGATTCTTTAAGACTCTTCTCATCCTCATCATTACGCCTAGCTCTACCCTACCAACTCTGGACAGCCCTGCCAGTCTAGATTGTAACCCTCTTGCACCAAACACTGAGAGCTCTAACATTATTTGTTGAAATCTCAACGTATAATCTTCTTTGGTGTCAATAAATTTGTGGTCTAAGAAAGGCCGAACTGAAATCTGTGTGCCCCCCATTAGAGTTGTACACAGAATCAAATGTTAGTGGATTGTATCCTTAAGTTACTTCATTCTAGAATCATGTTTTTATTTTTAGACTACAATCTCACTCTGGCTGATGGTGACAATTTCTCAATGCCAAGCAGCTCAATGGAAGTGACATTGCTGGCACGAGCTCTTTGGGAATCACCAACGTGAACGAGCCAACGGTGCGAAAGGCATTTTCTTGGTGAAGGAAGATGCCACTCGGAACTTTTCCGAGTTTTCATACTTTTCATTATAATGGGGTGTAATGAACTGATTTTTTTGCCACCACAAGGTTTTAAAAGTGGTAGAAGTGCACTTGTGTCTCTGTTGGGGGAGGGTATTTGTGAGACAGAAACTCTACTGTCTTGAGTAAAGGCTTTCCCAGTCTGAAGCTAGTGGCTATTTACTTGTATTTAAGTTTCTCGTAAATGTGTAAACAGCCACAATTCTGAACTTAGTGGGAACATTACCTAGTTACACATCCTTTCCTCTAGCATGTAGGCACACACACACACACACACACACACACACACACACACACACACCCCAAACCTGGAAATTAAATGTACTTGTTCTGTCCACATGGAAAAGGTCCTGTCATCTCCACCCTAAACATAGCATTTCAACATCAAATGGCTTATGTGTGATCTGACCCTATCGTAATATCTCTATCTTGTCACAGTCACGTCTCTAACACTTGTTCATTGTTAAATCTCCATTCATACCACACAGAAATTTATCCCTTTATGGCTATATTTTATTAATTAAGTGACAAAATTGAACAGCTGAGCAAATCCCAGGAAGCAGACGCTGTACTACATATGCATGTACAAGGATCATCTACACTGCACAGTTTATAGACTACTATTTTACAGGAAATAATCACACAGATAAATACTAAATTTTTGTTTTAAGTGATGTATAGGAAAACTACTTGCAGCTATGAGAGCAGTTTGGAGGAAATCGTCCAGGTGAGCAGAGCTGCCAATGGTTTAGCACAGGAAAACATATTGTCAAAGGTTCTGTAATTGGAGAAAACTCAGTGTGATTGAGGAAACAAATGCCATAGCACATGGCAGAGTAAATTGTTTTTAACTGGACTGGAAAAGTCAATGTGACATCCATGTGCCTTGTGATTATTGCTATGGACTTTAGCTATTTTGCATCTCTGGACAGTAAGAGTAAACCTTTGAAATTTCTCATAGAAATGGACATTTCTAGGGAAGAATTAGATGAGCCTTGCGAAGAGACATTTAGGTGTTCAGAGAAATGATGATAATAGTTTGAATCCAGGAGATGCTGGCAAAATAGGCAGGAAGAAAATGGATTTTGGAGAAAAGCAAAATATGACTTGAGTGTATACTTGAGTAGAACTGGAAAGCAGAGTCAAGGATGGTGCCTGTCCTAGTTAACATTAGCCATCAACTTTACAGTGAAGACAGGATTGTGAACTAAAGAACTGACCAGATAACACAGTCTTGTAGGCTTGTCTGTGGGATACTGTTTTGATTGTTAATTGTTGTAGTAAGATCCAGTACCTTGTGGGCATCACCATTTCCTGGGTAGATGGTCCTGAGCTATACACAAAAGTTAGCTAAGCATGAAGTTGCAAGTGATCCATCAAGCAGTGTTGCTACATGGTTTCTGACTCAAGGTCTTGCTTAAGTTCCTGCCTTGTCTTCCCGCAATGATGGGGTGTGATGTGGAAAAATAAGCCAAGTGAATCATTTGTTCCTTCTCCTAAGTTGCTTTTTATGCTTAGAATGTTTTTTTTTTTTTTTTTTATCACAGCCACAGAGATGAAATTAGTGTGTGTGTGTGTGTAGTGAGGCCATCTTTGGAGGCTTTCTTCAGTCACTCTCCTTAGTTCTGGAGGCAGCATCTCTTACTAGATACATGGTTTGCACAACTTGTATCACTCTTTGAGATATAAAACACAAGAAGACAAAGTTGGAAATATCAACACATAATCTTTAAGGGCAGCTAGGTCACCTGGAGTTCAGTGGAAAACTTTGGCTTCAAGAAGCAAATGTGTACAAGATAAAAGCTGGATGGCAGTTGAATGATGGGTAGACTAGGATTTTGCTTTGTGGGTGTAAAGGGAGTAAAACATCAAAAAAAATCAGAAAACCCAAAAGAATTAACAATAGTATGCAATGGCCAAGGAACAACAGGGCAGAAATGGAAAAAATAACGAGAAGCTTATGCCAGAGAGCCAATGGAGAAGAATGCTTTCAGAATTAGATAGTGTTGAATAAGAGCATCAAGCTAAATCCATGTTAGTGGCATGCTCAAAGGCATAGTCAGAATAGAATATTCATATTGGGGCATCTAATTCCTAATGTATTTTAAAGACCATATTCTTCCCTATGGATCCTCATCTAAGGACTCTGACTACAGACTCTGTTCTCATGACTCAAGTCCTTCTCAAGGCCAGGTAAGGTCAGTCCCAGCTACATTCACTGTCCCCATGACTTTCCCCAACCCTTCTAGCCCTGTTATCTGCACTGTCTCCAAGCAAAGTAATGCCTGCAAGAGTGATATATGGCAGTCACCCCAAGCTTTTCCTATTACCTTCCTTAGTGATGGCCACATGGCCAAAAGTGACATGGGAAATGGGGATAAAAGAGTATCAATGAAAATAAAAATAGTAAAACAATAAAAACAGCAATACTAGCAACAAAAATCAAACAGATTGAGAAGACTGAAGAAAAAAGATGAGTCAGTAAGTTATTTAAATGTTTCAAATATTCAAAACAGAAATGTAAAGAAAAAATTTGAAATCATACTGATTTACTTAAGTAGAGTATACTTAGCAGAATCTACTGAATAAAACTCAATGGATACCAGTTCATTTCAACCTAGGAAACCATTACTGTTCATAGACTAATGGGCTCCACACATCTTAGAATCTGAACACTGGGTTCTTCCAATACACAATGATTTAAACGTATTATTATCTGCAAGAACTAATGAAGAGATGTATTATAAAAGTGAACACTTTTCAAATGAAAGAGTAAGGAAAAACACAAATTACAAGATTAAAATGAACAACTGGAAGTACCAGTCCAATAGGGTTCAATGTATTTACACTGATCTGACAGCTTTGGGCAAGGCTCCAGTGTCACAGACAGGACATAGTCACAAGAGAACTAATATTTTTAAAATATTAAACTGCTAGAGTCAAATTCCTCTCTCAAACAAAACATATTTGGCTCTCTAGCAGGCACGTCACTATGGCCTTGAGGACGGAAACAGGGAGAAAACATGGCAGAGACGTTTAACAGGGAGTCCCTTGAAGAAAGAAAGAGTAATTCCACAGTTACAACTTCCAGAGTTGATAGCAGCTGAGGGATGATAGCCATACATTCCACTCATTTGAGACTTTTCTTGCTCAAGGCCATTCATAAAATGCCCAAGGCCATTCTTTCCAAATACCCAGATGCCACACTGACAAACAAAAAGAGGAAGACAGGGGACAGCTCAATAAATAGTTGTTCTGACTGAACCAGAGGACATAGGGATGACTTATTAATAATTTAAGGTATTTCTCCCTTTGTAGGAGATCAGGAGCTCAAGGTGCTGAATTAGAGCTGGGTGTGATGGTGCAGGCCTGAAACCCCAGCGCTTGGGGAAATTTAGGCACTGCAAGTTCAAGGCCAGCATGGGTGGACTATATACTGAAATTAAAATCCTAACTTTCTGTGACCATTTTAATAGTGCATGAATTGTAACTGTTACATATATGTGCGCATAAAATTTACATAGTAGCGTATGCTACTTGCACTAGACAGTGACTCCTGGAATCGGCATAATATCCCACTTCCTGGTAGATTGTTTCCTAAGCTTGTATTGATACAGAGCAATTACTAGCAGAATTTTCCACTTGAAAATTTCCACTTCAATTTTTGTTCCATTGCACATGGCACTTAAAATTGGCACAATGACCAAGCACAAAATAGCAGCGCATTGTTATAGCTATGAAGTGTTTGTTCCTAAAACCTATAAGCACACAGTTGTTGGAACAGTATCAAGAAGACAACTTATTCAAAGAGCATATATGGCACCTTGGCCACATGTAAGAAGGCTAAGAATGAATCATCAGTAGAATGAATGCATTTGGGGCAGATCCTGGAACATTATTCCAACCAGCCAATCAACAGCGCCATCCAGGAATTAGATGACTTCAGCTTTCATATTTGTCTTCTTTGGCTCTTTGTCTCTGGGACTATCTTTTCATAACATGATGGATGCAGTAACACAGTAAGTCCCCAGCATCACACCCACACAGTGCTGCTTCCAAAGCCAGCAGAGGGACAGACTCTCCCACACGGTCCCTTTTGAGCTTAAAACTATTCAAGAGGCACTTCAGCTCCAGAGACCTTCAATACTCAGCTCTAATCCAATCATCAATAAGAAAAAGGCACAGAACACAACTGTCTTTGTCAAATCCAGACTGAGCTGAGCTAAAGAAGGCAAATACTGGAACAGAAGTGGGGTAAACATATGCCAGCACAAAGGAGGAGTCTTTTATGGACAGCCAAAAGGTCAGAACAGCGTATTTGTGAAATCAAAACCAAATCCTCATAATTCTAATTTTAGTCTTTGGACGACTGAACTCATTTTAGTTCATTGGCTTAGCATGTTCAGAACTTTTGGGAACCTTTTTGCTTTGGTCTAGTGAAACAACAAAGATAATTCAACATACTCTTCTAGACTTTTCCAGCTGCAGCTCTTAATTAGTGAATTTGGTAAACAGGAACAGAATACACAAATTACCCATGTCTAGGTCAGTAAACCTGATGATGATCTTCTGGAGTACAAAAGATGGAGAGTCAGTCAGTTATGTAAGGCACTTGGGCCTCCTAAAAAATGAGGCTTTTTTCCTTCCAAAGAAGTGGAACAACACTTGATGGTGTCATACATTTTACTACAGTGATCAAGGGCAAAGTCATTGTGTTTGTTCCCTTCTCCAGTGACATTTTCATTGTTCTGAGACTTTCATCCATAAAAGAAACACTATGACCAGTTTGCATCCTTTTCCCTGAACTTTTAAGAGGAGTTATGAAATCAAATATAAAAACATACTTTGGACCGCTCTTTGATTTTCCTCTGCATGAAATCAACATCTCTATTTTAGCAACAGGCAGTTACAACACAGCTCTTTCTGCCACTCTATTTCCAGGTACTGGGCTGTGCTTTCAGGGCTAAAGCCTTGGGTAATTCTTCATTGTGCTCAGGGACCAACTGGCATCGGAATTGTTGGCTGAATTAGTTTGTTGATCTTGTTATGTACATGACTAATAGCCTTTTATAAAGGGCTTATTGCTCCAAAAATAGTTCCTGGGCGTTGGATCATTTTTTCCTTTAAGCATTTTTATGTGTGCTTTTCTTTAATAAGGTGGCCATCAAATCAAATTTATCTCACTCTAGTTTCGCAACTTCAAAGGCAGTATTAATAGTTCAGGAGAAGGAAAACTGTAAATATATTCCTCTAAACTATGAGGGGTAGGTACTAGTCACTTAGCTAATGTAGTCATGATGAGCCAAGCAGCTTTGGAAACTGCAAATTCCCATTTTATTCAGATATGCATCATAAATATAAATACTCCATTTACTTTAGTAGGTATTCCTTTTTCCCAATAGCTTGGAAATTTGCTAACTAAAAACAACAACAACAACTAAACTTGGTGCTTTATATAAGATTTGTTTTTCCTTTGCTTTCTCAGGCTTACACATACATGAACACACACAGTGTGCTGATTAAGACAAACCTAAGTTATTGCTGTTACATAATTTAGCTTCCTTCTTGGCTCTTAGAAATCATTTTAAGAAAATTTCAAGCTGGGTGTGGTACTTTAGTACCTACAATCCTAGCTCCTTGTGAGGCTGTAGGTAGGAGATTTCTGGTGCCAAGAATTGGAGATATGTTTCAGTGATACAGTAAGGTTCTCACCAAAAATTACCTTGTGAATCAATTTAAAAGAAAAATAAAATTTCCTTTTATATTGTTAATATCCAGCAGCCAATACCTCTGGAGCTTGATTGTTATTAAACAACATATACGGTACTTAGAGGTGATTAAATAGTTTATGAGGGAAACCTTCTTTGTATATAAGTATCCCCACTGACAAATTAGTAAAGAATAATATGAGTGAAATACTTGTCATTTGTAACCTCTAAGACATCTAGGCAATGGTAGTCATCTGCGGCTACTAATCCCAACTAAAGCCAGTTGGTGAGAGCTGGTAGGAGACTGTATACATGACAGGTTAACCAGTCTTGCAATCATTAAAGAATACTACAATATCCTAAGAACAGAGACAGTCAGATATCATGCATCTCCTGCTGGTAGCATCTATTACCACCTATGAAATATCCTTGCAGAATAGACAAACCTAAGCATTTAGTAGCAACAGAAGAAGGAACACAAAAGACAGAGGGGCATGCTAAATGGTACAGCGGTGATACAGGCAGCAAAGCCTAGAGCACGGACAAACACCTTGGGTGTTTTTGTTCACAAACACATTACAAGGAAGAGGACAAAGTGAAATCCCCTAAAATCCTTATGAAACATTTTAGTGAGAATTGCCATTGGTAACATATTTAGAGCCCCATGAAAACAAATTAATGTTCAAACAATGCAACAATCAGAAACATGTGGCAATAAGTATAATATTTGAAAATAGTAACGAAAATAAAGTTGTGGTTATTTTATAAATTAAGGGTATTATTTAAAAAAACACTACAAAACAAAAATCCACATGATTTATGGCAAATAACTTCAAAGTAACTCAAGGTGTGCTGAGGAATGAATGAAATGGAAGAATATAGACAGGTGAGACACTGAAGTTTGTCACACAAGTCTTTCAATATCAGAAAAAGTATTAAATTTTTTAAAATAGAAATACACAGCTTGTCCCTAAAAATTGTTGCTTCTTAAAAAAGAAAAATAGAAGAACCTACAAACCGAACAACAATATTTACTGATACAAAGAAACCTCTTGTATACATGACAGGTTAACCAGTCTTGCAATCATTAAAGAATACTACAATATCCTAAGAACAGAGACAGTCAGATATCATGCATCTCCTGCTGGTAGCATCTATTACCACCTATGAAATATCCTTGCAGAATAGACAAACCTAAGCATTTAGAAACCTCTTGATCTCACCATAGAGGAGGCTAAGAGCACCATGAGGAACAGTGAAGATTGAAGGACTAGAAACAGGATGGGAATTCAGGAGAGCAGAGACTGTTTGGTCCCAGACGGAAGGCACTGGAGAGAAGGGAGGACACCTTCCCAACTCCATCTGCCATTCACAGAGGCTTTGTCACCTCGAAAGATTACACGGTGTGAGAGACCAAGGAAAGAACTGAAAAGAATTGATTCACAGCCCCCACATTCTAACCAGACAATGGCACTTGCTATACACACTGAGCTAGCTCACGTGTTTTCCAGACCTTGTGAACAGAACTTGATCCTCCATCACTTTTGGACGAGAGCATTAACATGCTACACGTATTCTTTAAACAACTGGACCAACTTTCTCTTAGGCAGGGGAAGGTACCAATCAATGGCACAACTGAGGAGAATGTAACCAAGAACAAATGTGGGCTAGGTTAAGAGAAGCAGCTAAAGGATGTCAGAACATCCCAGAGGTTAAGAAACAGCAGCAAACTATTCCTATACAGTCATGTGAGGTAAGAAGAGGAAGGAATGCCTAGACTAGAAACGGCCATGGCCATTGGACCCTCAGAATGAAATCAATAAGGAAATTGGTGGGCAAGGCAGCTCAATGACACACCCACAAAAGTTGTCCCTTATAGCTTAGTAGAGTAAGACAGAAAAATCCATCTGGGTAAGCCAATGGAGAACATCCAGCACACAAAATGCATCACTGCGTTTATAGCCTTGCTGTGGTGGTACTGTGTTCCCCGAAATATTGTGCACTCTAATAAACTTATCTGGGGTCAGAGAACAGAACAGCCACGATATTAAACATAGAGGTTAGGCGGTGGTAGCATACGCATACGCCTTTAATCCTAGCATTCTAGAGGCAGAGATCTGTCTGGATCTCTGTGAGTTCAAGACCACACTGGAAACAGCCAGGCATGGTGACTCACGCCTTTAATCCCAGGAAGTAATGGCAGGAGGCAGAAAGGTATTTAAGGCATGAGGATGAGGAACTATAGCCTGGTTAAGCTTTTAGGCTTTTGAGCAGCACAGTTCAGCTGAGAGGCATCCAGTCTGAGGAAACAGGATCAGCTGAGAAGTTGGCAAGGTGAGGTAGCTGTGGCTTGTTCTGTCTCTCTGATTTTCCAGCATTCACCCCAATACCTTGCTCCGGGTTTGATTTTATTAATAAGACCATTTAAGATTTGTGCTACACCGTGCTATGGCATTTGTTTTTAAAAATTATAAAATTTAAGCCTCAAAACCAAGAGGAAGTGGCCTAGGTTTCTCTCAGCTCCTGGGGTCTCTGAAGAGAGAGTCTGAGTTATAATACTGGAGAGGAAAAATTTAGACAAAGAAGAGAAAGACTCTCTGAGCTGCAAAATTAATTGGAACAAAACCTTGAGATAGAGAGGCAGACACTGATAGCTACTAATGGGCACAGAATTTACAGCTCTGGAAATCCCGAGACTACAAGCTGCAAAGACCAAAGAAGGTTACAGAAAAGGGTGTGGGAGACGGGGAGGACTCAGACTTGATTAGAATATGCCTTCTGATTTTGGTGAGAGAATTTTAATTTGATCTAAATTTGAATTTAGATATGCTGGATGTCATGTTAGCTGTGGGGAGTGAGTGAGGCATGTGCCATGAGTCATGAGCACATTTTTGTCAGAAGACAACTTGGAGGAAACTAAGGAGATGCTATGAAGGCATGATGAGAAAGGGAGACAGACCAGGAATCATTACTATCAATCCAAGTTAAGACTTTGGCTGGATGGTGGCAGTGGAGAATCATTCACTTATTAACCATATGCCAGTCTATGACAGAAATATATATTGAGTCTCATATTGACACGCACTGGGGAAGAGCCATACAGCAGTGAACAAAACTAGATGTGTTTCCTGTTCTTGTGTGGTTTCTAGGCTACTGAGAAAATAAAGTCAGTTAAACATGAAGTTTTCCTGCAGTTGTGATATCCTGAAGAAGTACAGGGTACCCAGAGGAGATAACTCTTTCAAAAGGAGGATGTGGAGGGGAGTAGAAAGGCTTTCTCTCTGAGAAAGTGATATCTTGGCTGAGATCTGAAAGATGAGAATGTATTAACCAGGTTAATCAGGAGAGAAGGAGCTGGGGAGGTGGTGAATGCATGCAGTCCCTGACCTCAGGAAGCTGAAGCTAGGTCAGTCTCTTGAGCCCAGGAACTGAAAACTAGCTTGGGAAACAGTAAGATTATGTCTCAAAAGAATAGTTTTTTAAAAGGTGAGTAGTGGTGGTGGTGGTGGTATGGCACCTAAAAGCTTGGTAAGAACAGAGCATGGTCAAGAGTCTTGAGGATGAATACAGTAAGCACGGGGAATTAAACAGCAGCAAAGGACAGGTTTTATGAGGTTTCAAAGGAAGACCTAAATTTAGTCACCAAGGCGCTAAACAGTCTGATGTGTTTCCAACCATTTTAACCAAAGAGACAGGCTGCATCCTAAACCATAAATTCCTTTGAAGTCTAGTTGCCTAATCAGTCTAGATTTGCTAATATGCTTTGTGCCTTGACTAAAGAACACAACCAATAAATAACCATTCTTTTGGTGTGTGTGCATGCAACTGGAGACCAGAAATCAAAGTCGGTAGCTGTCTTCCTTGGTCATTTTCCACATTGCTTGAGACAGGATGATTCACTAAGCCAGAGGATCATCAATTCAGCTAGTCTGGAAGACAAGCCAATGCCAGAAGTCTTTCTGACTCTGCCTCCCCAGCGCTGGGATCATAGACACGAACTATGGAGAGTGACTGTTCCACGGGATGTTGGGGATCAAACTCAGGTCCTCATGCTCACATAACACTTTACAGACTGAGTCACCTCGCCAGCCCAGAGCATAATAATCCTTAATGAGTAATCCTGGTAATGCTCACTAAGTATCAAGCACTTTCCAAGGCACTGGGGGTGTAGTTCTATCGACACAGACAATTCTTACTGGGCCTTAAGCCAACTTCCTACACAGCACAAAGCAATATGTAAGCATTATTGTTGGAAGGACTGGTAGGAAGGAACAGATTCTTTTTAAATACAGATGGAGATAGTTGTTCAGGATGAGCATAGACTGGCATAATCTGAACTAAGAGGAATACTATGCCACCAGGGCTTTCAGAGACATTGTGTGTGTGTGTGTGTGTGTGTGTGTGTGTGTGTGTGTGTGTGTGTGTGTGTGTGTGTTGGAAGTTAATAGATGAAAAATCAGTCTCTACATGTGACAATGTACTAGGTCTCTAAGAGTGGCATAAATTATGGAACTCAACTCAGCTGGAGACTCTGATGGGTTCAGAAAGAAAAGCACTCAGAGTATAAGTTGATGGAAGATGATCTCAACAGTTGAAGATGTGAGAACGTGAAGATGTCCAAGGGTATCAAGATGTTCAAAGACAACTGCTTATAAGAACAAAAAAATGTGGCCCGGTGGTGGTGGTACATGCCTTTAGTCCCAGTACTCGGGAGGCATAGGCAGGCAGATCTCTGTGAGTTCAAGGCTAGCCTGGTTTACAGAGTGAGTTCCAGGATAGGCTCCAAAGATACACAGAGAAACCCTGTCTCAAAAAAAAACCAACCTCCCCAACCAAAAAAAAAAAAAAAAAAAAAGAATAACAAATGTGGGACTGGAGAAATGGCTCAATGGTTAAAAACACTCACTGCTCTTGCAGAGGACATGAGTGTGGTTCCCAGCACCTACATGGCACTTCATAACTGTCTGCAACTTTAGTTCCAAGATCTGAAACCTTCTTCTGACCTCTCTGGGTACCAGCCACACATGCAGTGCAAATACATACACATTAAATAAGAAACAACATTTGAACAAGAAGATTAACAAAAGCATTAAATATGGCAGAAAATGGGGATTCAGGGAAGAACAAACAGGATGTTTCAAAAGTGTCACAAATAGGGCAATATGGCAGAGAAATTAATGCCACACCATGCTACAGGAAATGCATTTGGTCAAAATGAAGAATCAGTCAAAAATTTTGACTAGGAAAGTAACATCAGAAAGTATTAAGACAATTATTTTGACTCCAAACCATAATAATGTAATGATTAAAAGCACAGGCTATGGAGACAACAACAGTTAGAATCCAGCTTCCCAAGCTGGGTGGTGGTGGCACACGCCTTTAATCCCAGCACTCAGGAGGCAGAGGCAAGTGGATCTCTGTGAGTTTGAGGCCAGCCTGGTCTACAGAGCAAGCCAGGACAGGCACCAAAACCACACAGAGAAACCCTGTCTCAAAAAAACAACAAACAAACAAACAACACTAAATAAATAAATAAGTAAATAAGAGAATCCAGCTTTCCCTGCAACCACTCGTCCAAATAAAAAGGAACAAAGGACCTTCATTACTTGTTATAGATGAATCTAGAAAGTCGGGAGAAAGACTCTGCTGTGCAATTTCATTCATAAGTAATATAAATGCAGGAAAGCCTAAGCCACAGTAACAGAAAGACCAGCACACAAGTGAGTAAGGAATGAGGAGAGTGCACTGAAGCAAAGAGAGCTCTCTGGGGCGACAGAAATGTTCTTTATGGTGTCAATTACACAGATGCACACACTTGCAAACTTTTATTGAACTGCACACCTAATATTAATGAACTTTAGATATTATACTACAAATAAGCTGATAAACAGTAGGAAAAATCACATGTGGTGGTTTGAAAGAACATGGCCCCCATAAGGAGTGGCACTATTAATAGGTGTGTCCTTGTTGGATGGAGTAGGTGTGTCCTTGTTGGAGGAAGTGTGTGACTGTGGGGGTGAGCTTTGAGG
This sequence comes from Peromyscus eremicus, assembly GCF_949786415.1. Taxonomy (NCBI): domain Eukaryota; kingdom Metazoa; phylum Chordata; class Mammalia; order Rodentia; family Cricetidae; genus Peromyscus; species Peromyscus eremicus. Next base: position 13,433,874 of record NC_081429.1, on the reverse strand, counting down.
TCTCCTATGTTCAACCTATGACCAATGTCACAGTTCACTTCCTGTTGTCTTCAGACCAAGGTATAGAACTCTCAGCTCCTTCTCCAGCACCATGTCTGTTTGCATGCTTCCATGTCCCACCATGGTGATAATAGTTAAATCTCTGAAACTGTAAGCCAACACCAATGAAATGTTTGCCTTATAAAAGTTGCTGTGGTCATGGTGTCTTTTCACAGCAATAGAAATCCTAACTAAGACACATGCAAATGTGTGAAATTAGGAAGCAGTTGAAATAAAAGCATTGAACTTAAGAATGCCACTTACACCTGAAGAGAATGAGGGTGAGGTTCATAACTCATAATCCATATTAATAAACAATGGTGTGTTTGTGCGACAGATGGCATTCATGATTTGCAAAGAATTATTTTTCCTTTATTCAAATTTTATTCAACGAATCTTTTTTGGGTAGTAAGCAACAGTTCAGGCTTGATGGATACAGTAATGAACAAGACCAGGAGGTGTTGCCATCAATCTGGGTTAGGACTTTAATAAGATGGTGGTAGCGGAAGTTCACACATTCCCGTGCACACATTCATCAAGTCACATGTTCCATGTCTGTCTATTGTCTTAAGGAATCTATTTTATTTGGTAGGCAAAAACTGCGCATGGGTGTCATGGGCAGCACACTGCAGTACTTCTACATTTAGCTAATTAACAAATGCATTACTTCACTTTTTTCTAATCACTTTTGTGATTAGAATATACATAGGAAATTTAGAGCAGCAGTGCATCTCAAGAAAGATAGCAGTGCAGGTATTTCATTGAAGAGACATGAAATGGAGATGCCCCAGAGTGATACACACTCAGACTCAGACTTCTTTTTGCTCCTCTAGCAGAGGTACAATTATAAATAATGCCTCGTTAGCAAGATTACTATATTCATTACAATACATAATATGTTAAGTGCATGACCATGAGTGACATTTAAATACTGAGAAGGGAATATAAGAAACAGTGATGACAAGATATTGAAAGGCTTGGGGAGGGGCTAAGAAGTAGCCTAGAAGACTGGTACTTAGTAGGAAAAGATTTTTAAAAATAATTCTGCTTATTATTTAAATGCTCTGGCATAAATGACTTTAGAAACTGTTGGGCTGTAGACATAGCTCAGTGAAAAGAGTACTTGTCTAATGTGAGGCATTGAGCTGTATCCTCTAGTATCTTGTAAAGGCTGATGCATATGCCTAAATCGACTCTGTGATTTCACTGCTGAGGAGATTTCACTAGTTTCCAGTTCACTGCTGAGATTTCACTAGGTTTCAGTTCACCTTGCAAAAAAAGCTCCTCCTCTATGATGTCCTGCGCTGACTGGCTGACTGACATGAAGAGACAACGGCATTGTTAACTAAATTACTGTTCTTCGTAACAAATGTAAATGGGGCAGAGGGAAACCGGTTTGCAACCCTCCCTTATATTACGAATTCTTACCTACAATAAATACATTTGAGAGACAGTTCATTTTTTAAAGGAAGCAAACTATCTTAGAGTCACGCTTCTCTAAGTTTCTTGATAGCTGACACACTTGGATCTCGGGGAGCACACACTGTGGAAAGACAAAAGTGAGGAAAAAAGGGAAGGAGCATCTTCTAATGAACTAGGGATTTCCACAGGAAAGCAGACTCCAAAGCATTACAAAGGCATAGCCTGGCTTTTGACTTGCTTCCTTGGTCCTTCCAGTTTTTGTTTTGTTTTGTTTGTTTTGTTTTAGGTCATCACAAACAAAAGTGGAAAAGAGAATAAATGCTATGGGCACCAACTGCATGAATGCCTTTTTTATTTCAGCTGACCCCCACCACAAATGACTGAAGTCCTATAGATGCGATATCTGTGGGTTTCCAAACTCAGGCTTACTGTGATGATGAAATAAATGATAGGTAGAAGGGAGAGAGATATTTACTTCTGGCAGAGACAGAAATTTCATGTTGAGTAAGATAAATTTTTGCTCTTAACTCTAAACTATTTAGGACAGGAACTTAATTTCCTAACTCCTGGGCACAATTTTCTCCATTTGGTACTGTGGAGTGGTTATAATAGCAGAGAAACAATATAGCGACTATTTGTTAACTTCTAAATTTGTTTGACCCCCACTACAGCGACCTCTCTAATACCTACACTTACTCAGGCTACCCATCTACCTTCTTTCTTGTCTCTACTGCTCTCATACTCTGCCGCAAATAACTGAAACTATAACAGAAAAATATCTGTGAGACGCGCCATGTCACTGATGAAAAATACATTAAGAAGATAAAATTAATATTTATCACATCTACAGTGTCAAAACTTAATATTATATCTGGTATAATCAATTGTGGAAACTGAAGTAAACAGAATTTGCATTTCCATAGCAAAATGATAATTTAGTTGGAAGCAAATGATTTAACCCTAATACAGTAGGCTTAATGCATGAAATGTTCATTTCCATAAATAATGAAGGCTGAAATACTTCATCGGTATTTTTCTGCTTGTATTTAATGTGATGTCAGTTCTTGTTATGAGTTTATTTTTCATAGTTCTATTTCCAAACTGAAACTTCTAAATTTAATCAGGTAGTGCCTCCTTACAGTTATCTACAACATTATTAAATAAGGTTGTTGAAGAGTTAACTGGGTGCATATGGGAACTATGAAAAGAAATAACTCAATCTCTCAGAAACATCACTTGCCCTTCGTAAATCAATGTTGCCATGGCAAATGTTTTCCTTTAATACTGGATTGGCTGAAGGTGGGAGTAACATATACTGTACAACAGAAATGTACCCTCTATTTTTATATATGCTGCTCTCCAACAGCGCTCTGAGCGTTGCTGGGTGGGGTGACTATTGTTTGTGAAGGTCTAGCTGTTCCTGTCATGTACGTATCTGATTTGTCTCCTTATATACAATCAAATACAATGTGTCGTCTATGAAGAGTTATCCTTGTCTTGAAAGAGCACACTATGTACTTTTTTTTTTTTTTTTAACAAAGAATGTGACATCCATGCAGAACAGCTCCAGAGGTATGCCTTGTATAAGGTCAGTGAAATATTCATTCAAACTATATGAAGCTGAAAATAAGTGAAACAAAAAATGGTGGCTAGTAAGTGCAAAAAGGATCACTTTCCTTGCTCATGTGGAAATGGATGCATGGTTGCCTTCCACAAATATCTTCAGACTGAGTATAATAGAAAAATGACCCCCTACAAATCTGCCTCTCTTTGCTTCTAAACATGTACCCAATTCCCTATATTCTTCAATTAATCAGACTCTCCTAATGGCACTGTTGCAAAGCAGAGGAATAGGAATTAAAAATTTATCAATTAGAGGCATTGTATGGAAAACCCCCTGTAGAGATTTCTAAACATTAGAGGTTTATATGAGAGAAACATAAGACCGAGCTGTATTGTTTCCCTTGGGGATGATGTGTATTTCATTTTTTAAAACAATTTTATAATTGATAACAGATGATCTTTTTAATGGTAGAACAGATAAATTAAAAAAAAAAACCTTCTGTCATCCTCCTCCATTGTTCCTTCTCCAAGGAAACAAAAGCTTAGAGCCTCAGGTACCTCTTCCCACATTCACATTGCACGAGTAAAAATATATTAAACAAACAGACACGAGAAACATCTAATCAAACGGACATGCGTATATCAAGACTTTGTGTTAAAACTGGCTTAAGATGGAAACACACTATACACATATTTTTATGTGCGTGCATACACATGTGTACAGTGCATGCATACATGCTTGTGTTAGGTGTTCTGCTCTGTCACACCCAATCTTTCAAGACAGGCTCTCTTATTGGACCTGAAGCTAGGACAGCAGCTCCCAAACTCTAGCCATCCTCCTGCCTCTGTACCCCACAGGATTGGGATTACAGGTGAGCGCCAGCCATACCCGCTTTTTTACATTTTGCGAGGAGTAGATGTACGTCCTCACACTGGTGCAGCAGGCATTCTTACCCACTGAGCCACATCCCTAGCTTTTTGCACAGGTGTTGATGATCTGAACTCAGGTCCTCATGTTGGGTTTGTGTCAAGCATTTTACCGAGGAAGCCATCACTCTAGCACTCACATATAACTCCATAACTATATTTAATCAGGTTTACTTTGAATATTTCTTTTACATATTTGAAATGATACTTTGGTACTTAAGGTATATAGCTGTTTTGTTACTGGATAAACTGAACTTTTAATTATTCGCAGATTTTTTTTAAAAGATGATATGATGAAGGGTATATGTCTGGTTATTCATCTGCTCATAGCCTTATTTCTAGAGCTATTGCTATAAATATAATAATTTTTTTGTTTTCAATGATCTTTTTCCAACTTTGACTGTCTCCATAGATATTTTCCTGAGGCAGTGTGAAAGAGATGTAGATTTTTGACTGTGATCCTCCTGATAAGGCGCTGTAAGACCCTCACTTTTAATTTCAAAAATACTGAGATGCTCACTATACAGGACTTTATATTACCTACATGACAGTGTGTCTTAACTTATCCATCAGTGTTCTGCACAGCAGAAATAACATTTACTGAGCTCTATACATATTAATGGATTAATCCACAATTCCATCAGAAACTATCATTATAGAACTGAAACAACTGAAGTATTTCATCCAAGATGCCGCCACTAGCCCTGTACTATCACAACTCACAGATGGAATATCCTTGGCCCAACTCAAGCCAGGCTCAAGCCTTCTTCTTGGCTAGGCTTCAACCTCACTTACAAGGACATGAACCTTGTAAATGACAGTGACAGTCTTTCACAGCTCAACTCTGCATCCCTAAGATGAACTGAGAACCTAGTTGGGCTAACAGATTTGCTAACTATCCTAGCCACATCTGAGAAAATAAATCCTCTGGCTCCCAGACCCTGTAACTGGCCAGAATGACAACTTGGGTCACTGTCAGCAAGTAGACACATCTGGCCTAATCACACTCATCCTGACTAGTCCTTGCAATTTCTCACGTCTCTGACTTTACTGAGTCCCCAGTTGTTACTACGTCCCTTCACTCCCTAATTCTCCCTTTACAGGGCTCAGTCACTGCAGCATAAACTGCAGTTGTGTTCAGTTCACACTGGATTTTACATTTTACCGCAACAGTTGTTACTGTTCAAAATGCGTCCTACCACTTACAATAGCGTTTCTTCCCTTTGACATGGCTTATAACACAGGCATGAGGGTTAAGAGACAAGAGTGGGAAATGTGTCAGGAAAAATGAAGAGCTGCGGAGGTCACGTTAAAGGACTGGTGTGAGTGAGTGGTGCTGGCAACATTTGAAGTGTTCGGAAGGGTGATGTGACCTAACTTCTGTGCTAATAGGACCCCCGTGGCTGCTGTGTGGAGCACAATCTGGCAACGCATAGGTACAGGTGCTCCATCAAAACAGTGCAGAAAGAACACACGGTTCTCTGACCAGAATGAGAAAGACAGCCGTAGCGACAAAAAGCCTAGATGCTGCTGTACTTGCGAATGACATCAACAGGATGCGCTGGCACATTGCTTATGAGCCATGAAAAAGAGTGACACGTTGATAAAGTTGCTTGTGTATTTTACCTAGAAAAATTATATGACAGGAATTGCTACTGACGGAGATGGTAAAGTATGAAGGCCATGTTCCAAATAAAAGAACTCGGGTTTATAATCATTTAGACATCAATACTGAATAGGTAACTACGAAACTAAGATTAAGTCACTGTTAACCTTGTATTGACACTTTTATTCCTCTTGTCCTGGATGTCAGACACAGTTCATGTGATGCCAAAGGTCAAATCCATTTATTAGCCTGAGTGACGTATGCAGTTGTTTCGATCAGGGATAGAGAGACTACAGCCAATGGGCTGGCTGCCTGTGTTAGCAGATACAACTCCATATCGGAATGCAGCCAAGCCATTAATTTACATATTATCTATAGCTGCTTTCTAACTACAGCAGCCAAGAGACTTTATGTCACACCAGTGGAAAGCATTTACTATTTGACATGTTAAGAAACAGTTTGCTAGACTATGGTTTACATGTAGATAGAAAAGTGGTAAAAAATTTGGGTTAAAATAAGGTGAACTTGCCTGTATTGTGTCTTTTAACAATTAGGAAATGAGAACTGATTTAAGGCAGTCAGCTCAGCAGCATTTCTTTCTTCTTGCATGAGAGTGTTTAAGAAAAGATTATTCTGGGTTTTAGAATGGGGTCAGTCATCTGTATTTTGTTTAACAAAAATAATTATACATATTTTTACAAGTATGTATAATTAAAAGTACATGTTTATATAAAACACACAGAGCAACATTCTATTACCATATATTATTTACAGTATATGATGGGCAGTCATGGCTCTTGGTGTTCAAGGTATACAGCTATTTGGTCTTGGTCAATGATGATAGCTAAATCTCTCCTCAAATTAATCATTAACAGAATTGCAGAACAGAATTATGAAATAAGCATGAGTTTCAGATTCATATTAAAGTAAATTTAAAGCTGTGTTCTATTTACTAGCCATTTGGCTATGGACAGGTTATTTTAATGTCTCTTGGACTCAATTTCTTGTGAAAAAAAAAATGAATATAATAAGACCTTGAGTGGATTTTTTATGCTAATTAATGAGACAATGGTTGTAAAGTATCTAATAATAGTAGTCCATAACAAACACTCAAAAATATCTTCTCTCCTTGAAAATGCTTAACAGGAACAGACACAGTAAAAAAGAACCAAAGTTTACTGAGAACACAGATGGTCACAAGGTAATCCTCTTCCTTAGATGCTTCCTTGATTTCTCTAAGGCATGAGATGAAATAAAGACCACAAAAACTAATTTCAAAAACTTTGCCTTCTTTTAAAAAATCTATATTAATTTCATTGTGTGTGTCAGCTCACATGTGCCACATGGGCATGTGGAGGTCAGAGGAAAGTTTGTGGGAACTGGTTATCTCCTTCTCCCATAGAGGTCTTCAGGACTGAATTCAGGTCATCAGGCTTGGCAGCAAGTACCTTTGCCTTGGGAGTCATATCACTTGGCCCAGTGTTTTTCTTCTGCTTATTTTTTGATTAAAAAAAAAAAAAAGAATGGGGAGAATGTTCGGTGTATCCTCATATGTGCAATCCTAGATGTAAATATGAAATATCAGAAAAAACACTGTGGACCAGGTCTTCCTTGACTGGGCATTAAACAGGCTTTCATCAAAACATAGACCAAACAACATAATTTAAGCTTAAACAGTTAAAAACAAACTATACACCACTTTAATTTGTAGTTTACAAGAACCATTTAATATTTTTGTATTTTATTTAATTGATACAATTAGGTTTCACTAGTGAAGCAAAACCTCAATGCACAAATAAATATAATTTGTGGATTTGGCACACATCACCAATCTTAAACTTTCAAAACTAAAATGAGAAAAGAATCTCTTTTTTTTTTCCTTTTCTTTTTTTTTTTTTTATTTTTCAAGACAGGGTTTCTCTGTGTAGCTTTGTGCCTTTCCTGGATCTTGCTCTGTAGACCAGGCTGGCCTCGAACTCACAAAGATCCACCTGCCTCTGCCTCCCAAGTGCTGGGATTAAAGGCGTGCGCCACCACCGCCCGGCTGAGAAAAGAATCTCTTAACAATTAAAGGACAGGACGAGAAATAAATAAAGCTAGAGAAGGCTGGCTGTCCTTCCGAATCACTTAGGGTCCATCCCTGTCAACTTTGCAAAAGTAATACAAAGGAACAATGTTCATTCAATAGTAAATAAATTCCGTGTAACTAGGATTACTAGACATGAGTGGGTTTTTGTTGTTTGGTTATTTCATAAGGTCAGTGTTCAAGGTCCGCAGAAGAGTCACCAAGGAAGCCTAGGATTACTCAAGCTAATATATTACAATAATATATTACATCATTACTGATATCTCTTCTTCGGGAAACTTGTCTTGCAAGGACCCCAACAGATGCGTAAAGGCTGAGGAACAGGTGGTCTCAGCATCCCTTCCTTCTCTGATCACAGAGCCATTGTCCCTGGATCCCCTGCAGTGACTGAGCAGCCTGAATGATTTTCCTCTTTTCACTTTCTTTATCCAGCTTTCCCTGGTCCAGGTTCCGGCTTTCTGCCTTTTTTCACTTGGCTGCCTTTCCTCACCTTCAAAACACTTATGCTGTCTCACCGTCTCCATGGAGTCATGATGGAAAGTCCATTTCTCATTTTAAAACTCATCCTCTGGTCCTTGAACACATACACTGCAGGAAACAGTACTAGTGTTAAGTGTACACATTCTGTTCACTTACCAAGTGTGGGCAACTAAACTGAAATGAATGAGCTACTGTATTCTCACTCCTCAGAACACCCTAGGTTAGGTAAACTTCTATTCTTTAGGCAGGTGAAGGGACAGGAGGAAGTAACCACAGAGCCAAGAAGCATGGATGAATTGGCACTTCAAGAGCTGAGGCAAGGCCACTGCCAACCTGGCTCGAAAGGCTACATTCTAACTCCAGGATCTGACTTAATTTAGAAAACAAACTACATATAACATTATTTGCAATTATGCCTCATTTAATATCCATGGGGCAGTTAACTCACAAAATTTATACACTTTAGTATGATCATAAATGAACAGGCAGTTTATCAAACTGTTTTCTTTGTAGACACGAGAGTTAATCACAGCAATAGTCCACAGTTCCAGATCACTTAAGGGGCCCAGCAAAGAAAAAGCACCAGATGATCAGTCTTAATGCATTGCTACTTTTTGGCTCTGCTGTGTTTGAAATAGTGTCACTGGAAACCAGGTCCTTACTAAACCCTACAAGTAGTAGTTTTAAAGTTGCTACTCTTCCCCATCAGCTTCTCAAATCTAAAAACAAATAAATAAATCCCCAAATATTCATGACTTGGAAATGAATAAAAGAATAGGAAGTACATAAAAATTTCCATGTCAGAGTGAGTTTAACTGAGTGTATAATCAAAGCCAGAGATCTTTCATTATGCTATTATTCTCATAACAAGATAAGATGGCATGCTGTATGACTATATAGAAAAGTCTGCTTTTAAAAAAATTTCTGCAGTTTGAATCTCATTGCATTGATATTTCTAACAACAGTTCTTGGTTGTTAGAAAGACAACACACAGAGACCTTCAGAATTGAATAGCATTATAATAGTGGTAGTTGTAGCTTTAATTTTCACCTCCTTTTTTAAAGCTGTTTTACATAAAAGATCTAGAACTTCTGGGATTTCCTTTATCTAGTTTTTCAATATGTAAAAGGAAAGATTGGTTACTTGGTTCTTTGTTTAATTAAGCTGTTAGGTAAAAAATCTGTTGAATTCCTTTAGCCATTGACTGTTTTGTTGATAGTGAGTTTCAGAAATACATGTTGAGAAGTCTTTTCCCCTATTACCTGTTTACTTAATATTTTTAAATTTTATGTTTTTTTTTAACTTTTTGAGAATATAACACATCATTTCCCCCTTTCTTTTTCATCCCTCCAAACCCTCTCATCCATGTATCCCTCCTTGCTCTCTTCCAAATTCACGCCCCCTTTTTTTCTTTAATTGTTGTTGTTGTTGGTGGTGGTGGTAGTAGTGTGTGTGTGTGTGTGTGTGTGTGTGTGTGTGTGTGTGTGTGTGTGTTTGTCTTCCTAACTATATAAATACAACCTGTTTAGACCATATAATGTTACTTTATGATTTCAGGACCGACCATTTGGTATAAGGCAATCAACGGGTGCTCTTCCCTGGGGAAGACATTTCTCACGCTCTCAGCATTCCTTAGTTCTTTGTCTAGGTTTGGTGTTGTTTGTTTGGTTTGTCTTTTGGTTTTGATATCTGTCACTGAAGACTGAACACAGTCCCAGGTGGACACAAAGCACATGCTCCACTGATCACCTAATCCCTCAGAATCTACTTGAAGAATTTTGTGTGGATAATATGAAGACCATTGCAGCCTAGAACACACAAAAATACTGTTTTCTACTTTAGGTTGGGGGGGGGGGGTTTAGCAGGTCAAAGGTGCTTGCCTCACAAACCTCACAATGAGTTTTATTGACAGAACCACAATGGAAGGAAAGCATCAGTTCCTGAAAGGTGTCCTCTGACTCAGGCACACATGCATTCCTCCCCTTCCCTTCCCTTCCCTCCCCTCCCCTCCCCTCCTCTCCCCTCTCCTCCCCTCCCCTCCCTTCCCCTCCCCTCTCCTCCTCTCTTCTTCCCCTCTCCCCTCCCCTCCCCTCTCCTCCCCTCCCCTCCCCTCTCCTCCCCTCTTCTTCCCCTCTCCCCTCCCCTCCCCTCTCCTCCCCTCCCCTCCCCTCTCCTCCCCTCCTCTTCTTCCCTCCCCTCTCCTCCCCTCTCCCTCTCCTCTCTTCCCCTCCCCTTCTTTCCTTTCCCTTCCCTCTTCGATACACATACTAACAATTATAAATAAAATTAAAAAAACTGATATTTGTAGTGGTTCGCTGTTCCAGCTTTGTCCTGGAAGTACTACCCCCACTGAGGCTTCTGGTAACTGTCATGCCTACGAGGCAGGGGCAAGACAGGAGCCCTTAAGACTGGAGATCCGGATGTGCCGGCCCTCTTGGTTCCTGGATCCTGGATGCTGGATGTAGACCGAGTAGAGTTCTCTAGAGAACACTGCTGGACTGCACTTCACCTCTCCTGGACCCTGTAACCTATATCTTTACTTGTAAGTTACCCCACAAAATAAACCTCCCTTTTAACTACATGGAGTTGCCTTAATACTTCCAGCAATAGATATTGTAATAGAGTCCCAGTTTCTTTTCCTAAACAAACCAGTTCAGGTTTAATTGAGTAACTTTTAATGACATTCTGAGCTCCTGTAGTATCAGGAAGAACCATAATGCAGAGACGTGACAGGGTGTTTGGGTGAGATACTAATCTAGGATTGTATTCCATCTGTGAAGTTAGTTAGTTGTACTGTGTGAATTATCCCTAAGGTCTCTTCCACCTCTATTCTACATCTGCTTGCCTTCTTATCCCAGCCTACAGCCTCATTTCTCAAGCAAAAGCCTTCCATCAGCTTTAATCCATACCCATTCTCAACATTTCCAAAACATAAGCAATAGTTCCTAAGATCTAGATTGAATGACCTATTTCTTGGACAGCCCTTGGCTATTGACACTGAGCTCTGGCTTCTCCATTATTTCCTGTGTGAATTCTGTTTTTCTGGTTGAGCCACAACTGATAGGAAATCTCAGCATACTTCCCAGCTTTACATTTTCCTTTCCTCTTCGCTGTTCCTTGATTTAAGAAGTATTTTCTTCTTCCTATTCCAGATAACCTATATTTTGCCCATTTGTTCTCATTCTTGACCATTTTACTTCCTTGGATTTTGTTTGTTTGGGTCAACTCTTATGTCCCCTTTACCTTTTGTTTCTTCATTCTGATACTTTTCATTCTTTCTTCCCCCTTTACCTCATTTCTTCTTACCTGTGTTAACTCTAGTTTTAGTCGCATTTTAAGACAAGGGTGATTGCCTTTTTTTTTCTTCACTAAAAGTACTTACAGTATCATAGCTCTGAGTCCACCTAACCAAGAATGCCAAGTTGAGGAGGAAAGAGGTTTTCTATCTGTCTGTCATGGGCAGCCTATCATTTTTCATGAATGTTTATAAAGCTGTATCATCTGTAGGTGAGTCAGTATGCAGAACACATTGAATCAAGCATGTTGAGGGAAGATGATGGGACATTCTAACCAGATCTAAGCTGTTTCAGAGCAACTGAATCACTCACCCAGTTAGACAGTTGTAGCTGCAAGTTAAGACAAACCTCAACCCAGCTTGGATGAAATAGTAACGGCTAACATAAGCAAAAGTGACCAAAGTGATGAAATCACCAAGAACTTCCATTGTTTCAGTCTCTCTATATTATCCTGGGCACCTTCCCATAAAGCTAGTGTACACCAGGACTCCATGCTTGTCACTCACATAAAAGAGGAAAACGCATTCTTAGCAAAAGTCCCGAAAGTTGATTGGGCTGTTCTAGGATGTGTATATTTTTCTGAATCAATCACTGTGGAAGGGAAGTGAGATCTAGCCATCTGCTAACCCCAGTCCATTCACTCCCCATCTGGAGATGGCTCCTGTGAACCACATGTCCTTAGAGAAAGAGCAAGGAGGAAAGCAACTCCGCTGCAAAGGAAACCAACAAATGGCCACTGCACGAGGCAAAATCCTGTGCCTAGAGTGCAAAATAAGCAGCAACAATTTAAATACTACATGCTCTCTTTCCACGCCATTTTTATGATAATCATAAGACTATAAGATGAGAGGCCGGGCGGTGGTGGCGCACGCCTTTAATCCCAGCACTCGGGAGGCAGAAGCAGGCGGATCTCTGTTAGTTCGAGGCCAGCCTGGGCTACCAAGTGAATTCCAGGTAAGGCGCAAAGCTACACAGAGAAACCCTGTCTCGAAAAACCAAAAAAAAAAATAAAATAAAATAAAGATTCGTCTTTTGAAAACAGAGCTCTTCCACACGTTTTTTTTTAAATCAACTCTTCTAGTTACTCTTTCTGGGAGTACTAGTTGCAGTAGAATTGCCTACTACTGTTGTGAAACCGTAACAAAGATAAGGGGATATTTCCAAACAGTGCTAATTTATTACTTGATTCAAACTAGTATACAGGATGTTCTTGTGGGGAACATGCAAAAAGACCAATTACTGAAGCTGAAGCTGGGCATGGTAACACATTCCTCTAATTAATGCAGTGAGGAAACTGAGGCAGGAGGATTGCCTTGAGCTTTAGGCCAGCACACAGTGTAGAGGGAGACAATCTCAAAAAAAAAAAAAAAAAAAAAAAAGACGACCAACCAGTGATTATTTCATATAAAAAATAAGCAGCTAAGTTTAAAGAAGTAGAGTAAAAACTCCATTTTAAAACTGAAAAGAAAAAAAAGAAACAAACAGCTCATTTCTCGGGTGGGGGGACTGTGGTTCTGTGTTCTGGTCTTGGTATCTTATTAAATACTACATAAGGTGATTATGAAACTCGGGGTCAGGGCAGAAATAACAAAATGTACAGAAGAGGCATCTGCCTGGTGACGTGGGGATGTGGCGACAGCAGGGCCATTTCTTACATAGTTGTCAAGTAGTTACCCAGAACCATACTCCAGTCTTCAAATACCGTCAGGTTTTACCCTGAAGTCAAAGGCCCGTGTGTGTTTTCTAGAGCTTCTGGTTGTCCGTTTCAAAAGTCATTTTCCTCAGTAAATAGAATACTTTTCTTTTCCCAGTGCTAAGAGGGAAAAGGAGGAAACAGTCCATTATCTGCAAGAATGAGTCATCGGCCACTGCTGCTCTTCCACATCCAGGCCTCTCCCTGTCTGCAGCCCTTAAACGCAGAAGGCTCTCTTTTAATGACATACATAAATCCCCTCTCTGGCTGGCTGCAGAGCCTAATTAATCCTGGCCTTTCCATGCTTAATGAAACACCTTGCACACACACGGGCAGTGTGTGTTAGCTTCTCGTGTGTGCTCCGACATGGGGTGCCTAGCAACCTTGCCCACCTTCACGTGAACCATGACACGTCTGTGTGAGCACCACTGCTATTTCTTCAAAATATATCTCTAGAAAATCCATCCCACCACCTGTATGAATAGTTTCCCCAACTTTCCAAACTGTGGAATGTTTGGTTTTTCAAATTCTTGGCAGCAAGCAGGATTTTCTATCTTAATTGTGGCTGCTTTGGAAGGGTATTTTAACAAACACGGTAATCTGGGAGATGCAGCTGCTCAATGTTATTTCCTTCATTAGAACATTTTCCTTATTTCAGTGTATATTTAAATGCCGTATCACAGAGGCCATTTCTCCCTAGAGAATCTCAAACTGTAAAGTTTCCATTTCAAGTCACAATAAAAATACGAGTAACACTTTAATGAACATAATTTAACTGAATATTTTGCGTTGAAGTCTTACCCCTTTTATAGTATCCTAGCCTCATCTGGGGAGCCTGAAAGCAAAGAAGTTACTGCAGCTATAAATGCAGGTTCCTCATTTAAGCTTCAATTTTAGACAGTACACAGAACAGCTGAATAATAAAGTAGAGAGTTCCACGCACCTCTTTAGGTGTGACCCCAGGCATGCGAATATCCAATGCAAAATCTGATGAATCAATGGGAGTTACAGGTCTGGTGGTTCCAAGGCATTCATTGGAAAAGGATCTGGTAGTTTCTTTAAACCTAAAGAAGAGCATTTTAACACCCTTGAACATAATTGGAAGGGCAGAAATAAGTCCTATGACCTTAAGTTTAAGGATTACTAATGTAGATCCAATAAAAACTATAATGCGACAACTCTGTAACCCCGACACCCAGAATCATGTTACTGTCGATGAGCAACATAGAGCCAATTTGTAAGCAAAAGACAATCAAAGCGACTAAGCAGGGCACACTTAAAGTTCAGCTCAATAAAAGCCTCTAATACATATTTATTTCTACTTAATGAAGACGTTATCATCCTCACATGCACGCTGATTTTCTAATGGTAAGGCTATGACCTGGAACCCAGTCACATTTTGTCAACTACAAAAGTCCCACATTACTAATCAGAAACGAACAACAAAACCTCTCTAACCACAATCTTGCTAAGTACAGTTATGGGAGGAAGAAATAAAGACTGCGATGTGAATTACAAATGTACAAGTACATAAATATTTCATCTGGTAATTACGAGGTACGTGTATACAGCTCGATATTTCCTAGTGAGCTATTATAGCCAATGGTCTTCTCCCCACCACCGATCTATCTTGATATTTTATTTCTCCAGGTGTTATACACAGGAAGGCATTCAAGTCTAAACAACTATATGGTAGTTTCTGAAATATTTCCCCAAGAGGGAGCGATTAGTTCTGGAAGTCACAACTTCTAATTGGAGTTCCGAAAGCCAGGGGGGCAGCTTGGCTACAGGACGTTAGGTGGGCTTTATCTGCAAGGGGCACTTGAGGAGAAGTTACTGAGGCTAAAATTCCAAGTCGTTTTGGGTAGAGAGAACCAGCCTTGTAGAGATTTTTTTTTTTTTTTCCCCAAGGACCCTGGTTACTACAAGTGACTACATTTCTAAGAAGCATGCACAGAAACCACCCCAACCACCTTCCTCCCGGGATAGGAACACAAACAAGCCAAACACGCACCTCTTAAAGACAGAAAGTGGGCTTCTGAAGGCCAGGCAGCTGCCTTGCAGGGTGAGCAGCAGCAGCAGCAGCAGCAGCAGCAGGCTGCGGGCGCGTCGGGCCATGTCCGAGCTGGGGCCGGGGCAGCGTGCAGCAGCCGGGCCGGTGGGAGGGCAGGGCTGGCGGCCGCTGCTACTTCATGGCCCCGGGCGACGGGCGACGCGCGGGCAGCCGGGTCCGGGAGGTCTGGTCCCGGTGCGTGGGAAGCGGCACTGGAGTCCGCTCCGCCCGCCGGAGCCGCCCGCCCTCCAGAGCGCCTTGAGCCCCGGTGCGGCGGCCGGCCGGACGTGCGAGGTCCTTATCGCTCGCAATGACAGGGGCTGTGAGGGCTATCGCGCAGACCCGCGTCAGTCATCATTCGGAACCTGCAAAAATAGAAGCCGATAATGGATGACTAACACATTACAGCATTTGTCCTCAGCAAATCCCAGCCGAGGTTCTTTAATACATGAGGAGTTTCACAAGCTTGCGCCCAAGCCTGGGGAAAATGCTGGTCTGTTGATCTCTCTCCACCCCCGCGACAAGCAAGCCCCAGCGACTTCACAGACCCCCGAGTGAAGCCCCTGTTCTGCCTTAGCTTGCTCTTCCTCCCCTACACCCACTCCCGGCTTGTGTTTGTGTTTTCATTTTATTGTTGTTTTGATTTTTTACCTCTGCTTTCCCCTCCTATCCACCCCACTCTATGGGTTTCTTCCTCCATCTCTCATCTCACCAAAAAAAAAGCGTGCTCCAGACCTCCGTTCGATGTAAACAAAGTTATTCACTCAATCACTGACTAAGGCACAAGGAATACACCAGAGGGGCGAAGACAAAGCACTTAGAGACCATAATAATCAGGCAGAAAAGACGAGAACAAAGGCATTTCATGTATATGCACCGCAGGGCTACGGATGAGAAGAGAAAGAGCGAGCTACCCCCTGCCTGCACAAACATTTCTCTGTAAGTTCTCAGAATTACTTTAAAACAAGCTAAAACTCTACAGTTAACATGATAGGTGCTTTGCAAATGCCCATTGAAAATCTGGCATCTAATATATAAAGCAATGATTTCTTCCTGATAGCGGCATGTATTCCCAAAGATGCTCTATCCTAAATAAAGTTTAGAAACTGATAACAGAATTAGAAGTGTGGGGAGTGGAGTGGGAAGGATCTTAGCCATTCTCTAAATGAAGTATGTCTAAAAAGACTATGGTCAAGAACTTCCTATTAATATAAACAGGAGAGGCGAGGGCTCAGGGAAGGCATAAAACTATGGCTGACTGTTAAGCTGAAAAAAAAAATTATCAAAAGGGAATTTGACGGTCTTAAAAGAAGGTTCTAGATCAAGGTCCTCTTATGCTTCCTCCTCCACTCCACACACTCCCCCCTCCCCCAGGTATGAGCACTCAGCTGCAGAAAGGGATAGGCAGCTGTCTTCCATTCTCAGCCTGAAAACCTACTATCTCACTATGGAAAGCAAGAATGCAACCATACCGGACAGACTCCCATGACCAGATCATACCCCAAGCACATGCAAATACCAAAGGGATTGTTTCCTGGAGCCTTAATTATATTCAATAAAAATTTACAGTCTGCAATCTGCAAATACCACCTCTCTTACAGAAAAAGAGGTGTGCTTCTGAGTATTTCTGGATAGTCTCAATCATGTCTTTGTCCCCTATACTGTGATTTCCCCCCCATCCCCTTTCACAAGTGTCTAAATTTGTATGCTTTTTCTCCCAGGCTAATCTTTGTCAATTTCTTCAAGGGGCCTTCAGGCTTAGGGGAAATTTCCCTCTGTTGTCTGCAGAAGCCACATAGAAAAAGTGTGATGTCCCAAGATCAACAAGGCTAAACTCTAAAATAATCATGCTTTGACTTTACCAGTTGCTCTGAACATTTGTCAGATTATGTATTAATTCTGAAAATGATAGTCGGCATTAATTTAAAATATATCGTTCACATTGTGGAAATAACTTCTACAAAACAGAGTTCTAAATCCTCATTTTAATCTATAATTATAATTATGGTCCAGAGAATACCAAGTGAGTTTATTTGATGAATAAATAGCCTTACATATAACGAACATCAGGAGCTGGGGGACAGGGGGTTCATGGTATAGCTTATGTGTAGCAAGCTGGGGGCTCTGAGTTCAATTGCTAGTACCAAAAAAATGAATGATAATTGGATAATTTAGACATTCTCCACAATACTATGTTAGCCTTTAAAAACTGCTCTCTAGGAATCATAGTATAGTGAAGCTAAGCCGTGTGTGTGTGTGTGTGTGTGTGTGTGTGTGTGTGTGTGTGTGTAAAACCAAGAACATAAACACTAACTGTGAACTGAACAATATTCACCATGGCCAGCACTATCTAAGTTAAACACCACATATCAAATATAAATAGACTACAATTTAATATCCAGCTACCTCAGGGGTGCTTGAGGCTCACCAGCACCCAAGGATCACAGGTGATGTACATAAGCAATGACATTTTTAAAAGACTGATAATGTTTGTTTGAACTTTGCCTTTGGCTCCCTGTTTGAGATCAGCAACAAAACCCTTCAGCTAAGTCCTTATTCTTGGTAAAGGGAAAGGCCTCCTGGGGATGGGGGTGTTGGTGTTGAAGGCTGTGTTATTGTCTTTGCTATGAGAACCAAGTACAGTCCTGTCAAGTGACAACGTAGTATATTTCTCGAAGTTCTCTTTTTAAAAATATATATATGTTAGGAAAGGAATTCTATTTCATTCAGAACAGCATTCAAGGACAGTCCTTGTTTTACCTGCCAAGGGGGCTTGGTATTAAACAAAATGCTTGAAAACAAACTTATTATTGAAATTCTGTAACAGGAATACACCCTTAAGTACCAGCCTTGGAAATAAAATTCCACTTAACTGATTGATTTTTATTCCCTTTGATGTTCTTAAAACACCCACTTACAAAAAACGAGAATTGAAGCTGTGGGTAGAAGCAAGGATGACATCCATAACCATAAAAACAATACCTTTCACTGTATAAGTGAAAGCTAATTGTAATTCTTAAAACCTTTCAAAGATGGAAATTATAACACGAAAACAACTATATTTAACCATTACCATTTCATTTTTATTACATAATTCCTATTAATGTAGACTATGTAACATTCAAACTTTTGTCTTAAGATTTTTAAAAAATTCACATTATATGTTCCTGAGATAATGCATTTATTTATTCAAAAATATTTAATTTTGTATATTGCACAAAACATCATGATACATATTTTGGTTTATAAGATGACTAAAACTAAAAAGAGAAGATAATTTATTAAGGAAATCAGAATTTCACACAACTGATGGAAGAACTACTCCTAGAAAAGATCATAAAAGAAATTCGGGGATCTGAGAAATGGAGGCATCTTCAAGATGAAAGGAGATGAAAAGCTGGACAGCATCTACAACAGCAGACACAGCCTGGGCATGCCTGGTACAGGGACAGCAGGAGCAAAGGGCCCAGGTGGGACCGAGGACACGATGTGTTTGAGGAACACTAATAAAAGCTGTCTCCTGGAGACAGGAAGCCCGGATGCACCATTTTATCTGCGACACAAAGCACACATACTGTTTATATCTCCATAATTTCTCTGGCTAAGGATGATTTATAGTTTATGCCTGTATGGGTATTAATTCTAGAAGCAGATCATTAGGCAGTAAGTCGGGGCTGCATTGGAGGACCATAAAACTGAGATCTTAGAGAGTGTGGGTCATTCTCAATACTTTTATTTAGCAAGGAAAAAAGAGGTTCCTGAAGCCTGTAATGGGTTAAAGTCTCAAAGAAACATGTTGACTATCTGTTCATGGATTTATGTACTCAGTGAGAAAAGTGGGACAGAATAGTGGCCCCTTGGAAACTGAAGGAAAACTGTCTGGTATCTAGCTCTATCTGACAGAGGGGGGTCAGAGTCTCTCTGTGCCTTAGTTTCTTCATCAACAGAAATGATCACACCACCTACTTCTTAAGAGCTATTCCAGGAATAAGTGAATTAATCTCCTAAGGACAGAGCCAAGTGCTTACTAAATGCTTGCAATTATTGCTACTCCAAATACATATTCAGTGCCATAATGTTCAGGACAGTGATAATCAAAGAGATAAATTCCCACTCTTATAAAAAATACTTTCTAAGTGTGGGGGAAAAATGGCTACAAAATTATGAATTTCATTTACTTTTAAAGACATTGTAGGAGGCTTCCCAGAATGCCATGGCTAAACTGACATCCATTTGCTGTGGGATGGTCTGTATGTCAAGTGTGTTGCTGATTGGTCAGTAAATAAATCACTGATTGGCCATTGGCTAGGCAGGAAGTATAGGCGGGACAAGGAAAAGAATTCTGGGAAGTGGAAGGCTGAGGGAGACACTGCCAGCCGCCATCAGGACAAGGAAGATGTAAGGTACCAGTAAGCCATGAGCCATGTGGCAAAGTAAAGATTAATAGAAATGGGCTAAATATAAGAGTAAGAGCTAGACAATAACAGGCCTGAGCTAATGGCCAAGCAGTTTAAATAATGTAAGAGTCTGTATGTTTATTTTATAAGTGGGCTCTGAGACTGGCGGGACTTGGTGGTGGGAGCTGGAGAGAAATTCTCCAGCAACAAATGGCGTCCAACGTGGTGGCAAGAGTTTCCACCTAAAAACTTAGAAAAAAGATTCTAAAACGGACCTAAAAACAGCTTCCTAATTGTCTCTCTCAAATAAGCGGCAGCTGCCGGTTTGAGCTACTGGCGGGTTCCTAGCGTGCGCTCTCGACCTGCAGTATGGTGGGAATGAGGCCTCTGCAAGTAGCACATTAAACTGTGTGGTGGATTTAGCCTTTGCTAGTACAAAACAAAAAAAAGAGGTTTCTGGGCTACACGCTACTTTGGTAAAAGTGTAGACCCACTATTTCTGAGAGTTATGGCTCCCAGAGCTGGCGGAAAGCGGACCGCCTCCATGTTGGGAAGCTGAAGTGGGCGGAGCCAGCAGCCACTGCGCCGTTTCAGGCTTAGAAGGCTGCAGTTTAAAAGTAATAGGCTCAAGCTAATATAAAAAAATAAGCCACGTAAAGATGACTACCACACAGAGAATCTGGATTATGTTCTCTTTGATATTCGTAACTGAAGAAAAACATTTGATTACAAAAGCTGTTGAGTTATGCCAAAATGTGTATTTTAAAGGTACCTTGACTTCAAAATTTGGATGTAAGGATATGTTGCTTTGGAAAGGAGGCTCTGATTTTGTTTCCACAGAAAGCCAGAGACTATGGATTTGTTCCAGATTAAGATACATCAGGTTTGACCAGCCAAGACCCCCTGAAGGTCTCCAATGACACCATGGCCCAGATGATCCAACATCCAGAATGGTTTGAAGGCATCTGGCTCAGACGATACAGCCTCATGGACTATTCCATGATCCTAAAATTTTCTTTCTGTCTCCAGAAGATACAGCGCCCCCCTCCAGCAGGAAGTAGTAAGAGAAGCTACGCCCAAATTCCCAAATATACCAAGCTGGCTTTAGAGATGGTATTGGCTCACTCCCCCTCTAAACCCAGACATATTGCTCAAAAAAAAAAAAATGGTTAAGAGATTCTTGTGTCCCAAATCAGAAGAGCCCTCTGGTGTGGGACAGAGAAAAAACAATATTTTTATTTAAATCAGGTTGATTATAAATACAATCTCTTTCTAAAGAAAAAAAGGGGATAGTTTAGATATGATAGGATGAAAGGATAGATTAATGAACCTACTTTTAAAGAGTAACAACTTGTTTAAAATGTTTTACATTGCTATAGATTTTAGTTTATTGATACAAATTTAAACTTAATTTTGTTATACTGTATATATATTTCTATTCTTGTTTGAGGTATTATGTTTATGTAACTCATTTAAAATTGTAATGGATAATTAAAAAATAGATTAATAGTTAGTCATCTATGATAATATTTGTAGCCATGTTAGTTAAGTCTTCTAGGTATACATAGATATATTTCAGATAGATAGGTAGTCTTCAAACACTTCAAAGACCTACAGAATATGGCATTTAAAATGTTTTAAAAGTTTAGACTTTTTGGACAGTGAGACATGTCTGCTCCTGACAGCACCAATTTACTTCAGAGAGGAGGATGGGCATCGAAGACACTCCATATGGAGTTTATCTTCACCTTGACAAAAATAGCCATTTGGGCAAGAAACTGTTCTTGCCTGGACTGCTTGATCAACTGGACATGCAGGACCCATAGAAAGGTGACCACTGAACTTTGCTTGACAAAATGGTCCTTCAGGTTCCTGCTTTGCAGAGAAAACTGCCAGACATTCTACAGGACACAGAGAAAAGTGAATAAGAGACTCTAGGCCTGTGGGCTGAAGACAGATGCCCCAACCTTACAAGAGAACTTTGAATGACTGTCCAGGCTGCCAGCTGTCTCTGTCTACCCTACAAGACTCCTAAAAGTTGCTTATATCCTTCTCCATTTCTCAGGTAGTAATATATCCTTCTGAGGTCTTTGATGTGGTTAAAGACTAGATACTTACAATTTTCCTTAGTTATAATAAAAGATAAGTTAGATATAAAACCTTAAACTTACAAATATAAGATAGATAGGATCTCTTCTTTAATATTGTAACTGTAATTCTTGCTTGATAATTGTTTTGTTATATGTAATTTTACTATGTTAAAGTTAAAACCTTCCTTTTTAAGAAAAGAAAAGGGGAAGTGCTGTGGGATGGTCTGTATGTCAAGTGTGTTGCTGATTGGTCAGTAAATAAATCACTGATTGGCCATTGGCTAGGCAGGAAGTATAGGCGGGACAAGGAAAAGAATTCTGGGAAGTGGAAGGCTGAGGGAGACACTGCCAGCCGCCATCAGGACAAGGAAGATGTAAGGTACCAGTAAGCCATGAGCCATGTGGCAAAGTAAAGATTAATAGAAATGGGCTAAATATAAGAGTAAGAGCTAGACAATAACAGGCCTGAGCTAATGGCCAAGCAGTTTAAATAATGTAAGAGTCTGTATGTTTATTTTATAAGTGGGCTCTGAGACTGGCGGGACTTGGTGGTGGGAGCTGGAGAGAAATTCTCCAGCAACATCCATTCATGCAGTAACTTGATTTCTGGGCATTTATTCTTGAACAAAACCTAAATAATGACACAAAAATGTCAAAAAAAGATATTTAATAGCATTGTTCAAAATAACAAAGGACTAGATGTTTTTTAATAGTAGCATTAGAAGCCACTTAAATGTACATCGAAAGCAGCTTGGTAATATTTTTTAACTAAAACTTACAAAAATCAGTACCCCCTTTAAAAAGACAAATTTCTTTTTAAAGCCAAGAGCACAGTCTATAATACACTATTTTTTTACTTTGCATAACCAAAAATTTTAAGAATCTCAGAGGAATGTTCCAATTATAGTACAAATAATCTTTTTTTTTTCTTTTTAAAACCATTGAACATGAAGTTATTGACCTGATGCTTCAACATTCCAAGATACTTTAGGAGATTTCTGTTTTAAAATAAGAACATCTGGGCTTGCGAGAATCCTCATCACTTAAAGGCACTTGCTGCCAAGCCTGGAGACCTGAAGCTCAATCCCCAAGACCCACATGGAGAAATCTAGTTCTCTACATGCATATCCACACATACACATGAATACACACAATAAATAAATAATAATTCAACTTAAAAAGAATTTTAAAAATGCATCCTACTATGTGACCAGCAGTTAGTGCTGGATATTAATAGAAAAATGCCCTCACTCTGTGGTCTTCTTTTAAAGGCTGCTTGGTTACCCCTACTAAATGGTAGCTGGCTTCTCGCAGTGTAGTCTTTTATGATTGTACCATCAAAAGTCAAATGCATCTATAATATACCATCCTATTGGCCACAATGATGATCTCCACCCCTGGAAGCTTTCATTAGATGGCAAGAGGATTTTGTCTTGTTAAGACCGTGTGATGCTGACCCTTTAATTCAGGTGGTCTTTCCACCCAGGTTTTTACTACACAGTTACTAGTTTCCCTTTTAATTAATGTTTTTGTTGGGGAGGTTATTTTTATTTTACAGGCATTCAATTTTTCATCAGAGTTTCAGCTTATTTTACCTATTATATCACAATGGGCTCCTTGTTCCCTGTTTTGCTCAATGGGTTTTAATCAGTTACTATCTTTATGTACATTACTTTAATGCTAAAATTGTCTCAGTTGTAGACCTTCAAAGTTATCTTTGCCATTTGCCCATGATTCTTGGAATATTAGAACTTTCCCCTCTTCATCCCACTTGGTCTTTGTTGACATCCCCAAATGGACTGTTCACTTTATTTGGATTCCGATAGTGCCATATGATTTATTTGACTCTGAAATGCTCTCCAAAGGCCCCATGTCAATAATCAGTGGCCAGTTTGGCACTCCTGGAAGGTGGCAGAACCTTATCTTTAAGAGGTGAAACTTAAAGGGAATCTTGGGTATCTGACTGCATGCATTTGAAGGAAATAAGGAAATGCTCCACATCTTTTCTTTTCCTATCCTGTGTTCCCAGCTATGAAGTAAATGGCTATGCTCTACATCACTTCCCCTGAGAGGTCTGCTGCTTCACCACAGGCCCAAAAGTAGCCAGTAACCGAACAAACCTACTGCTACTGTCGACTGATGCATGTCCCCATACAAAGTGATTATCTCAAGTACCTGATACACTGACAGAAAGCTAACTGAAACATCATGTCACCAATCCAACCACATCCACGCTTCCTTACTTCTGTAGGGCTCTCTGCTGTCCTACGCCTGTCCCATTATTTGAATGTCTACCCTGCTGTGCTCTATCTAATGGCTTTAGGATTGTCTTATCGAGGAATGAAAAAGAAGGAAGGTTAATTTTGATAAAGCAAATTATAGAAAGCAAATGCATGTATTTAAAAAGCAGAGATACTCTAACTTAAACTATTGTATTTCAGCCAGGTAGTGGTGGCACATGCCTTTAATGCCAGTCCTTGGGAGGCAGAGGCAGATGGATCTCTGTGAGCTCAAGGCCAGCCTGGCTACAGAGTGAGTTCCAGTACAACCAGGGCTGTTACCCAGAGAAACCCTGTCCTGAAAAACAAAACAAAAAACAAACAAACAAATAAACAAAAAAAACCCATTGTATTTCAAGTAGTATTTTTACATGAAGGGGTGAGGGGGGCTACCAATTTCTGTGATTATACTTTGGTAACATAAATTTAAATTTAATTTTTATCAGCTAGGGTTTCTTTTGAAACCACAAGAAAACGAGAACATATGTCCCTCTAAAAATATATCTTATTGAATGAGGTTCTTCAGATTTCAATGAATAGGTTATTTGAGTTAGGTAATATTTTGGGAAAACACAGAATTTTCTTTGCTACAGACTGAACATTACGGTGGTTATACAGCTGTGGTACAGTGTCCCTACAGCCCAGCACTATTAACATTTTGGCTGAAGAATCCTCTGATGTGCAAAGCTGTCCTGTGTATCACCAGATGTTTAGCCATAGCCTTGGCCTTCACCCACTAGAAGCCAGCGCACTCCTCTGAGCTGTGGCAACCAAAAATGTCAACAGACATTGTCAAATGTCATCTGAAGGGTAAAATAACCCTGCCTAGGAATTTCCGTTGTAGTTCATTAAGATGGAGTTTAATTTGTTAACCAATGCAATGTCATTTCTTTTTAATACACATAAAAGTCTGAAATGTGTTTATGAATACAGAACATCTAAAGAATTTAAAAACAGCAGAAAATAATATCTGTTTCCATATTATCTCACTGAATTCTGACTTTGATGTTTGGGTTATAATTTTTCTTTTATAGATGAGAGATTTAAGGCTCAGAAAAATTAATTTACTGTTTTAATTATACAGTGGTAGAGTTTGGACTCCAATCCTGACTTTCAGGCTTTGACATCTATGCTTTTAACTCATACCATCCACCAGGAAACAGAGCCTTCACATTTACAAAGGATGCTCTCTTTAAATATAAATAAATAAGCAAATCTCTGAATACTGTTTTCTTGTTAAAAAGTCATCACAGTCAATGTTTATTGAGCAATTATTATATCCACTTCATGGCATTTCAGTTCCTCATGATTCTCGGTGTAGCTCTATGAAGTTTGTGTGATCACTCCTGTTTTACAAAAGTGGAAATTGGAATATGGTAAGAACGGGCAATCCTGCTCAGGGTAGAAAACCAGGGTATAAGCATGGCACTCCCACCGCACACTTCAGGCCATTAACTGCTCAGCTGCACAATGTAAACTAGCCTTCCACTCATTCCCTTAGTGGGAAGCATTAATGTTTCCTCTTACTACCTTACAGACATTGCTTCTTTAGCTAAAGCAGTAGGAGACAAGGAGAAGGCAAACGACCATGTTTCAACGTGGATGCAAAAGTAGATTACGTTTGGCTTACAGGGGTCTTCTCAACTGCTTCCCAAAATCAGAGTAAACGTTTCAAAATTTCACATCAAAGTCAGATTTCCATGGCAACAATCAGCTGTACCAAGTAGTCTTTTCTTTTAGTCAGGCTGGCGATAAGGACTGCCACAGCCTCCACTGCTCCCTATATGTTTTCAGACCTTGAAGTCATGAGTAGTTTTCTCTGTCACTCAGCACGAATATGCAATCACTATGGTGGTCTTTTCATTTGCTTTTTGCTTTGTTTTTTAATACCTAGCCCACTTTTCCCACTTACTACCTGATATCTTATGATCATTGATGTTTAAAGTTCTTTTCTTCACATAGGAAGGGAAAATTCACCCTATGTATAGCATGAAGTTCATCATCTACAAATGTTAATCAATCCCCCTCCTCATTTCTTTGCATTAGCAAGAAGCCAGATTGGTGGCACTGTATACTCTTGGATTTATTTGAGAATCACCTCTTCTAACATGCTGCCATTCTGAAATAGTCTTTGCTTGTGAGTCAAAATTGACTTAGTATCTGTTGTAACATATATGCTAAAAGGTCTCAGGGAACCACTGCACTTAAAATTTGCCAACAGCAACACCTCTCTCTCTCTCTCTCTCTCCCTCTCTCTCTCTCATATCTATTTAGTTAGTTGCTTGTCTATCTATCATCTATCTATCTATCTATCTATCTATCTATCTATCTATCTATCTATATCTATATTTATCATCTATCTATTGTCTATCTCCCGATCATCTATCTATCACTATCTATCTATCTATCTATCTATCTATCTATCTATCTATCTATCTATCTATCTATCTATCTCTATCTGTCTATCTATCTATCTATCTATCTATCTATCTATCTATCTATCTATCTATCTATGGTTTATGGGATCTGTACCCAATGCCCTTTAAATGTCTGTTCATCATCAAATGAGTTTGTTTTGTAAAAACTTTTCATGAAGAAAATAGCAAGAGGTATAACTCTTAATTAAATTTCTCAGCTTCAACGAACAGAAATGTTACTTGTGAACACATGTGTCTAACTCAGTGCTAGCATTTTTACTCTAAGATCACTGGCTTTTGACCAGCCCTGTCCTGCACCTCTATGGGCTGCACTGGCAGGGACTCGAGAGACTGCTGACTTGCATGGAAAAGCATTAGCAGTGTCTGATGATGTCGCAGAGGTGGAACTAGCCTTGGGATCCTACTCACCTGTCCACCAGGGAGTCCATTGATTTATAAGCATAGAATTTCATTTTAGAAAAGTAATAACAATTCTCCAGCTATGACATCACTTCCAATTTAAACAATATCCTTGCTGAGTGAATAGACAGGCTGTTAACTGTCTCACAGCAATTTAGTACAGAAATTTCTGGACTAAGTGATTTCTGCCCTAACCCAAGAAGTAGGCAAAAGCCCAGATGCCTAAGCTATCTCAAATGACACTTTAGAAATTAATAAACTTGCTTCTTTATCCTCAGTGAATTTTCCAGGAAGTCGTCTGAAACTAATGCCAATGATCTGACCAAATTTCAAATGTCAATTTGGTTGTTTCAATAAAGTATGAATCACTGAATAACTGACTCAGACAAGTATTAAGACTAAGGTTCTTCCTCTGAGGGTCTCTGTGTTACCAGCTTATTCTCCGTAAGAGAAAGATAGAATGCCATAGAGGGAGGCAGCCTCTGGAGTTCAAAGGCAAATGTTAGCACGTTGGATTCCTGAGGATGTGGTGCAGAGGTGGGGACCTGCTGTCTGTGTGTTCTCTCGCTATTAGTCAATACATTTTTAATGAGCTGCTCATGACTTTTCCTATTTATTGCTCTACCTTCTTGATCTTATTCCTGAAGCACTGTCATCTCTATTTTGTTGAAAGCTTCCTAACAACTTCAGAGACAGGAGTCAAAACTACACCTCGGAGACTGGCTCAGACCTAGACCCTGCACTTCCAGAATAAATAGTCTTTAAGGAATCTATTGAAAGCAATAGTGACTTTTCTTCTGCTTCTTGTGTCCCTCAGATGGATTTTTCTCCCACAGCAGTGAGTGGTATTTGCAAACGATTCTTTTGTTTTTCATTTCAAATGTTTGATTCCCTACAATAAAATGCCCATAAATACAGCTCTTCCTATTGTAAAGTTTTGCTCTTCTTTTCCTCAAGCTTCTCAGCTGTATAATTATAGTGTTCAAAGTGAAATCTATAATCTTATATTGCTATTACATAATTGAAAACTTATGGGAGTTTTTCTTAAAGATCATGGAAGAATGTCAAAACATTTCCTCTCTTATATAATTCTGTGTAACTGGGTTTACAGGAACCTAAAAGGATTCAACAAAATATGTTCTACAAACTGCCCACTCAATCTCTCAACGGGGCAATTTATATGTCATTATCAAAAGTACATAGATGAACATAGTTGCTCCAAAAACACAGAAGCTACAATAAAGTTCAGATTAATCACAAGATGATCATCTCAATTTTTAAGTATGCAATTCACCAATGAAAGAGGCACAGTCTAATAAAGCAGCATGGATGCAGATTTTAATTTCTGGTCCATATTAACAACAGTTTTCTTTGATCCGTTCCCCCAAACTCCCCATGAACTATCAGTGGAGAGCTTCATAATTTCCTTCTGCCTGAAAATGATCAAAGCGTTCTCAGGCTTCTTTGATGCGGTTGCACAAACAGGTGGCGAGTTTATTTCATTGCTAGTAAACTGTTTCTTGCTGTCGTGAGCTTAGGAAGAAGTGGTTTGCTTTCACAAGGCACTTACAGAACGGCTTCGCTCTTTCCTACCTTTAATCCTCTTTACAAGGTTTCCCAGAGAGATCTGCAATACACCTGAAACTCACACGGAAGCTCGACAAAGAAGATGCCCATGAGCCTCCAAGTCTGAGAGACCACTTGGTGCAGTCCCAGTGGTAACATTTCGGAGTCGCTCATCTCGCTTGCCTTCTCTCTGCATTGCTGAAGTTATAGCTCTGATTTTGACTTATAACTAAGGGTTGGGTTTTTCAAGTAAACGAAAAAATAAAGAGGGATATTAAGACCACGTGGAAAAAAATGATTCCTGCCACTTAAGAAGGAAAACTCCTTTCAAAAATAAGGGCATGCCGGGCGGTGGTGGCGCACGCCTTTAATCCCAGCACTCGGGAGGCAGAGGCAGGTGGATCTTTGTGAGTTCGAGGCCAGCCTGGTCTACAGAGCGAGATCCAGGAAAAGGCACAAAGCTACACAGAGAAACCCTGTCTCAAAAAACCAAAAAAAAGAAAAAAAAGAAAAAGAAAAACCAAAAATAAGGGCATGTAAGGATCTATACATGAAAACAATGATACTATTAACAACCCAGAATTTACCATTGCTGAGTAGCTGCTATGAAGAGGGCGGTGCTTGAAGGATTTTGCACATAGGATATGTTTTAATTCTTACAATATCCTGCAAGCTGTTTCACTATTTTCTCCACTTCACAGATGAGGGAACTGGGAAGTTAAGGAACTTGCTGCCCTGTTGTGAGGAGAGGGAGAGGGATGGAATTAAAGGTTTAGCTGACTTCAAAGGCAGGAACTGCTATCAGCCACCAGGCCACACTTGATAAGGGTTACATTTCTGGTATTATAAGAAAATACCGAAAAGCTAACTGAACAATAACTGATTCAGCAATGCTGCTAAGTGAATTCATTTTTTTATCATGTATAATTAAAGTCAATAGTACACCTAGGAATAAGACATGCTAGTTGTTTCCTATAGTAAATCTCACCAACCCCCACCCCTAACTCTTCTGGGAATCTGGAAAAAAAAAACTACTGGTTTGAAATAGAGGGCAAAAATCTTAGAACTCGAGTCAGAAAACATGGGTCCAAGTCTTATTTTAGTGATCTGCTTCACACTGGCTTAAAGTGAGGGCTGTGCTAAATGGTCCATCAAAGGACTCTTAAAAGAGAAAAAACAATTGGAGCCAATTCTGAAGAATAAAGCAACAGTATAATCATAATCTGATATTACAGTTTTAGATATGGCTTTATCAGTAGATAAAATATAAAAATCTCTCTTTGATCTCCCTAATTTAGCACTGTTCATTCTGAATCTATTTATAGCTCATCTTCAAATATCTTTTCAGATAGTAGAACATGTTCAGACAGCAGACACTCTACAATTACTGAAGAATCGAGAAAAAGCACGGTTTGAGAGTCCAATGCAAACATTCTTCCTAATCCAATTGTGCGTGTGCATGCACACACTCGAGTGCTCACACACACAACATATGAGGCGGGGGCGGGGAACAAACACAGTAACTCTGTTAGCCAAAATTTCAACTTAAACCTTGATTAACATGGTCAATATTTATTCCAATTTATATTCCACAGTATATTCCTCAACTTCCAACCACTGTGATAAAATACCTCAGACAAGCAACTTAAAAGGAGGATGTCGAGGCGTACATCCCATCAGCTGTACCATGGCCTCATAGTTTTATACCTGTGGTAGGACAGAACATCCTGCTGGGAAAGGAGAGGGAGAGCAGGGCTGCTTACTCATGGCATCTGGGAAGCAAGCAGAACAGGGGGAAGGAATCAGGTCACCAGGAACTCTGCCAGGGCGTGCCCCCAATGACTTACTTCCTGAACTATGCCCTACCTCCTAAAGTTTCCACCATTGTCCAAGAGCTCCCTCAGTTGGGAACAAGCTTCATCATTTAGCCATTGGAGGACATTTCAGACCAAAGTAACACACTATGAAATTATCAACGCTGCATCAAAATTGTTAACAAACATTTTTATTGGGTGTGCAAGAACTCACAGGTAATAAGTCACAAGTTTATGCCTCATGACAAACCCTATAGACTCAGAATTGCAGATCCAACCGGCCCAAGCAGTCAGGAGTAGAGAGACACATTTATATTCTAAACTCAGTTAGGTATTTCTGAAACAAACAGTATTTAGAATGGTGGACCAAACCAGGTTCTTGGGGTTTACATAAGACAAGTGGATTCTTACTAGTGAAACTTGCCTGTCTCCCAAGAGCAGTACTGTTGACTAAGGCATTTTATAGGATACAGTGTGCTGTATGGCCACTACTAGAGAAGCACTGGGTGCCATGAAGGTGATGACGTTCCCTGTGACTCACTTGATTCTCCTGAACGTAACATTTATTACTAAACAGATGGGCTATTTAAATTATGTTGATGGAAAATGGTTGTTTTGAAATGGAATTTTAAATGTTGGTATATCTGTAAAAATTTAAAAATTTTTAAACTTGCTTCCCACTGTAATCCCAATATATATACTTTCAATAATCCCACCCAGACTACTTTGAAATGATACCTGCCAAAAGATTTATTAAAAACAGAAACTAAAGGGACTTTGTGGCTTTACATGCAAAATTCATAAATATTCAAAACTATGGATTTAGAAGAGCTCATATCATTACTTAAAAATACACCAAGGGCTAAGGATGTAGCTTAGTGGTTCCATAGTTACCCAGAATGCACAAAGCCCTGGTGTGCCTTTATTAACACCAGGAAAAAAATGCACTACGGTCATTCAGCAGTACCCCCAATCAGACTTAATGAGAATGTACATAAGGAAAGCCATCCATCTATAACAACATTTTAGAGACGTTTTTCCCTTTATCCATGCATTCAAAATTATTGGCCAGTCATTTGAAGTTATCATGTCTAGTGTAGAGGGCCACCTCATTGACTCGGGACTGAGAAAGTAGCTTCTAGACTGGCTACGTATAATCAAGCACACATCTAGATAATTCTGATTATATTGTGCTGATTTCTGCTCTTTGGGTGCCCAGCAAGGACCTTTGTTTTACTTCTCAGTAACTTCACCTATGATTAAATACAAATGATAAGTTAAGTGATTTAAGATGGACGAATACAATGCCTCAGCACTAAAGTGTGCTACATTTTTCTTGAGGACAACAGAGTAATTTTAATACATAACAATAGCATTATTGTTTCATTCTGAATTAGCCAAACCAGTATTTTAAGATGGCCTACTTTATTTTTTGATTCTGATACTTCATAATTATGTCATTAACTTTTCACAAAATACTAAAATTTTGTTTGTTATCAAAGAAGTCAACACTTTAATTAGTACATTTTTACCTTAACCAAATACTAATTTTAAAATCACAAAAATGAATGAATGAAGCAGTAGTGTTATTTGTCTGAAAGACTAAAACTTACGGTAAAAATTTCCCTTTCATTTTGATACTTGAATCACTATTGGTACAGCATTGTAATGAAATAAAGATTCATTAATGCCTCCTTTGTTATATCATATCAAAACACACTGGAAGGGAAATTTTTTTACTGTTACAATTATCTTCCAAGGACATAGCAAATGAGGTATCATTAAAAATACTTAAACTTAATTATGCAACATGCTCAATATATAATCAAAACACTTATGGATATAAATACCTTTGTATATAATCAAAATACTTATGGATATAAATACCTTTGTATTTGAATTTTTTCCTAAGAAGAAAGTCAACATTAATTAATAAAACTAGACAAAATTCTACAGAGGAACAATCCCATGTTTGTCTTATAAGATTGGACTTTTTAAACTAACTGGTAAGGATATCTGATTAATGAGCAGGGTCTCCCACAATCAGTCTTAGGTATTCCCAAGCCCATGCTCCAACTCCATCAGCACACATCCTATTAGCACATCATTCTGCTTTCCTCAAATGAATCTGTTAATGCTGAGAATGAATAGTTAGCTCGCCCCTAGCACTGACAAGTTCCTGTTCTCCTGTTCCCCTTTTCCACAATTCACCAAGGCCTACTCTCAAGTTAACTCTTCAAGTCAGCCTAGTAGAGATCTAAGAGTATAGGAAACCATCGAAGAGCATGTCTGGTCATAGACCTCCATAGCAATCTTTCTTTAGGCTTACAGGATGCCTGGGGAGCTGTGGACAAATGTCAAAGGAGTCAACTAAGCCAAAATTATGACCATTTTGATTTCTACCTGGCTGTGGCTAAAGTCGATGCTCTAGAAACCACATAAGTTTCTCTGTCATTGCACCCCGCCCCCCAGCCCTGAATCTGGGTGTCAGCATTCTCTCTTCCACTCATTTTGGTGTCAATACAGCACCTCCTTCTCTCATCACTCTTTCCCTGCCAGGGCCTTCATCACGTAGCAGTGGAACTAGACCTTTCACAATGCAACCTGGTTTCCTTTCCCTCAAGCTGCCCCACAGATTAATCTGCATTGGAGATCTATTGGTAGCTACTGCTGCTCTTCTGTCTCCCACATTTCTCTTCCTCATATCAACGCTCTGTTTTTGCTCCCCCATATTCAGACTGAATTTCCCAACCGTCTCATTTTTGTAGGGTACTTGTAGGAAATGCCAAATATGAGTCTTTTCCATAAAATAGTATCCAATTTGTATTTAAGACAAGGAATTAAAAATCTTTTTTTTTTTTTTAAATTGCCCCTGGAACTTTGAAGACTTTTGTGGAAATATTTGAAAGCCCTCTCCAAGGAAAGCCTTTATTCACACAAAAGTCCACTGTTCCATTGTAGGAATTTGCTGGCCTGGAGCAACAATCCTTTCTCCTTGTGTGGAGAAGACACAACCACCACCTGAGTTAGACTAAAAAGCAAGTGCACTTCATGTCCCTGTGCGTTTGTGCTTCTGAACACAACCTCATGATCAAGAGTAACGCCCACCACGTCCAGACACTTCAGCTGAAGTTGTGGTCTCTTTCTTTGAGATCCTGAACTTATTTATAAGACAAAGAAGGTGCTTGGGGGCTGTTACCCCCCAAAGATGACACTCAGTCTGATGATTATTTGAAATGAAAGAAATTCATCAGCAAAGATGGGAAGGGGCTTCCTCTTGTAACCCTTCCCTTGTCTGCTTAACGGCAGGAAACACGTTGTTTCCTTCCTTGATTCTACTGTAAAAAAACAAGAGTCTACAACACACATGTTAAGACTTTGGTGATGCACTCTTGATTTTGGTCCCAAAGAGAATCGTTTACAAATTTCTAGATGCTCTGTAGGCCAGCCAGACGGTTGAAACCCACATAGGTCCTCCACGTGTACTGTTCTCCAAGCCGCTAGAAACCATTTCCTGTTCCCCTGCCTTTCCCTGTCCCCCCCCCCCCTAAAAACAGTGGAACTTGGGCTTCTTAGTATTTCAGACTTACTGGTTAAGAACATGACTGGGGTTTCCCTCCATGCTGTACTTTTCACGTTTCAAATATAAATATACATGCTTTGCCGCTATTTAATATTGTCATTTTGTGCCATCAAACCTTCAGCAAGCAGATGGGAAATCTGTCTTTATCCTCCAATACTGACCTGCTGTAAAGGAAATATGTCTGAGTTTTGCACAGCTATTGGAATCGGAGACCCTGTTGGGTAGGGAAATCACAAATGCCAGCCACCAAATAGCCATGTGACTTCCTGTGCTCACTGAGACAGAAATAGGAAGGAACTGTGTTGAAGCTTGCATTGTAAAATCCAATTTGCAACTGACCAGTGTTCTAGTGATGCCCCATTAGCCTGAACCTAGTCCCATTAGAGAAACTGGAATTCAGAAAATACCCAAATATTTACATGAAAAGAGAACAGTAAATCTAAAAAGAAAGACAACTCTTCCAGGAAACCACAATTATCTCACAACTTTTTGGCAGGATAGCAGCTTATAAAGACGTCATCAAGAATGCAGGATATAAATTTCAACAAGTGTCCCTACTTCTGTGCATTGTCTTGCTGAGAACTTATAGAAATTCTCCTTCTAACCTAGTGAGTGAAGAGCCTCACCCAGTCCCCTCCAGCTGTCACATCCATGCACCAAGCAAGAGCCATGTGCTGAAAAACTCAATAAGTGTTACACAAATTAATAGGAACAAGAGATAGAAAGAAATATACCTTAGAGTCCTTCAAGGTCATAAAGTAAGTTCACGAGAATTAGGATATATATATATCCTACACACACACACACACACACACACACACACACACACACACACTGCCTTGGAAATGGCGATCATTTTTAAATGATCTTTTAATACTAGTATGTACATACAGTTAAAAGCACTAAAAACCTATGATAAATACAGCAGTCCTCTGCCCAACTACCCTAGACCCTGCTCACAGGACGTAAGTCCTCACTAGTCTTAGCAAACTCTCCTATTTACCCCCACTCTTCCAACATGTTGAAATTCTGGCTTACATACGAAAGTCTATACAGTTTTATTTGTTTTTCACCTATTTCAGGGGATGACAGGTTTAGTCTCGTATCTCTCCAACTTTCTAATAAAGTATTATCAGGCTATTCTGGTCCTACTGGTATTTAATTTGCTAGAGCTAAATTAACTTTCCCCCGGTAGGCGAGCAGTGGCCTGGGATAGTTCCTTTCTCCTGCGTTCTTTTGACTGGAGCTCAGCCACTGGATAAGACTCTCCAGCCATGCTCAAGTCTCATAGCATTATCCTAGTTTCATCCTCGTGTTGGGTGGTTAGAGAATTATAAGTTGACCGCCAATTGCTCTGGGGATTTTATTTTATATTTATTTATTTATTTATTTATTTATTTATTTATTTATTTATTTATTTATTTTGGTTTTTCGAGACAAGGTTTCTCTGTGTAGCTTTGTGCCTTTCCTGGAACTCACTTGGTAGCCCAGGCTGGCCTCGAACTCACAGAGATCCGCCTGGCTCTGCCTCCCGAGTGCTGGGATTAAAGGCATGCGCCACCACCGCCCGGCTGCTCTGGGGATTTTAAATGCACTGCTTTCCAATTTTGTTACAGTT
The DNA here is from genome assembly GCF_949786415.1 of Peromyscus eremicus. Taxonomy (NCBI): domain Eukaryota; kingdom Metazoa; phylum Chordata; class Mammalia; order Rodentia; family Cricetidae; genus Peromyscus; species Peromyscus eremicus. The sequence goes on along the minus strand of NC_081429.1, from coordinate 13,398,525 downwards.
CTATCACTGAAATTTTAGGAGCTGTTCTGCTTTCTCATAATTGTAACATGTCTCAATTTCTCTTCATATCAACTCCGTTTTCTAGATTTACCTCTTTTTATTTTCTGTCCCTCCTCATATCACCGATTTTTACTAAGCCCATCCCCTCTTTCTATCTCTTCCCTGCCCCTTCCTCTCTTGTTCTTCTGATTCCCTTTGGAGTCATAGCCTCCTTAAGAGCCCAAGACTCCTGGAGGTGTATTTACATTACAGGGAGACAGACCACCAGTAAGCTACCTGATACCACACTGGAAGATGGCTGTCCACAAGGCAGTAAGGACATGAAGAGTTCTGGCTTTCCACCCAGTGCATTTTCAATTCCCTAGAGAACAATTGTTCTATGTCTTGAGAGGGAGAGAGGTGTAGCCAGTGTTGTGAACAGGAGAGAGGATAAAGGCTGGCAACAGGTTAACACTTTTTTAATCCTAGGTCAAATCCCTACCATTCAAATATCAGGAGGACATTAGCTTGAAACTATTTTTGTCTGGAGTCCTACCTAATAAGATGTGCAAAAAAACAAACAAACAAAAACTCAACCACCACAAAAACAAAAACAAACAAACAAACATTAATTTATTAATTTAGAAGCAAACCGAACACTGTCACAGGCAGCGAACTCATCACACCCAAATAAGGTTGATACATGAATGAGCCAATCAGGCACCTCTTCTGTTTTCACATGTGTCCATTTTAGAAAAGCTCTACTACTCTTTGACTTGTGAATTATTCTTGACTCAGATAAACTCGAGTACTTTAATCTATCTAATGCTTTTCTTAAAAACTATTCTCTATATATGGGCATGGCCAAGGCCTGAGCCTTGGGTTTAGGGCAGGTCTCCTTGCTTTTGTTAGTGTTCACTCATGATGAGCCCTTAGTTGAAACAACTTTTGCTATATTGAATTGGTAGTCTTCTTTATGCTTTTAAATATGCACTCTTATTTGCTAGAGACTCCTATGTTCTTTATCTCTGTAGATTTATAACTTTTAATTCTTTCAACATTCTGTTTAGCAGGAGTTGGGAAGGTAAAGATGAGAATCATGTATGGCAATATTTTGTTTGTGCTCTAACACATAAAGCTTGCCTGAAGATCAGAGGGTGGAGCTAACCATTAGTTAACCATAGAGGCCTGGAGGTCTGTACAGACAGGAGTCAGGAAGAGAGACAGCTAGGCAGAGAGAGGAATATAAGGCAGGCGAAGACAAGAGCTTGGCCCTTTTCAGTAGAAGGATTTGGAGAGGTAAGAGGTGACTGTGGCTGCTCCTTACTTCTCTGATCTTTCAGCCTTTACCCCGATATCTGACTCCGGGTTTTTATTATTAAGACCAATCAGAATTCACACTACAATCATGTACTTACTTTGCCAGATTGAACATGAAGTCCTAGAGATATGTCTTTAAAGTAGACTCTCTGGATATGATCTGCTTTTCTTCCTCCACCTACCAGCCAAAGGAAGAATCAAAGGTACATGCTTACCTCATAGTTACTTCTTCAAGTTAACGGTGAACTAGGAATAAAACATCATATGTCCTTTTAGTCTAGTTTCTGTCTAACCTAATATGTCTCTGTAGGAAAAGATATTGCATTTGTTGTCTGGATGTAAACAAAAAAAAAGAACTATTCCATCATCCATTAATTACATAACCAAAAAGAAACCCCACTTCTCAGTGGAGCACGTGCTGAACACCATGTGTCAAAAACAATAAGCACCAAGGTATTGAGAGGACAGGTTAACCCCGAGGGCTGGGCTAATTTTAAAAGGTTCCATGAGGAAGGTGAAGCTTGCATTCATCTGGCAGCAGGCATTTAGGTAAAAGTTGAACAGAGGCGGTGTGCTTGACTCCAAGTATTTGTGAAGAGCTAGGGCGATCATTTTACAGACTTTCAACAAGCCAAGGGGGAAATCACTCCTGCAAAGTAGCCCTTGCCACCAGGCCTTCTGACAAGTGCCCAGGCCACATACACCACAGAACCATTTGTTCTTCTGTGCTCTGAGATCATAGAGAATCTTAATGTCTGTCAACTGTTTTGTGGAAACAATAGGTTCTTTTTCAGTTTTTGTTCTAGTTACATTATATAATAGTTTTGAAGTACCTACTATAAAATGTAAGGTATCAACTTAAATAATTCTAGGCGAGACACAGTGTCTAATGACTTAAATGATTAATTATAAGACAAAAACATGAGTACATATATTAGAATTTTAAAATTTTCACTGAGTGTCATTAACATCCAAAATTTTGACAATTTTCTCTATGTCACATGTCAAAAGAGACAGGACACTTTAGAAAATGTACTTCAACAGTCAACAATCCATTTTCCTTTGGGAACTAATTGTTTGCTATAAATAATAAGACTCTGGTAAAACCAATAGCAGTTTTTTAAATTGTTATTTCCATGGCAATCTGCTAGTGAAATCTTCCCTATGACCTTGACATAAATATTTCTTCTTTCAATGGAAAAAAAACGAGGCCTTACTTGGTTTTGTCAACCTAAGTAGAGACGTACAGCTCAGTGTTCCAAAATAAAGCAAAGGCTTTCAGTAAATGAAGCGCGAACAGCCAAAAAGTATTTAATCTGTTACCAAAATATTAACATGTCCATCCTTCTAATTCTATGTCTAGCTTAGTCCCATTTAGAAATGTCTACAGATTTAAAATGTGTGTATTTTATCTAACCAAGGTCATCCTCACTCACTAATATGCAATTAGACTGTGTTTTGATGAAACTATTACTTAACTGAGGGAAGGTAAAGAAGTAAATAAGAAGTAAATGATTTAATTTATAGTAAATAAACCCAGGTGTTGTGCAAACCACGATTCATTGACTCAGGAACAATTCTTGAGTTTGCTCTTGCATCAAGTTGGCTGATGTCTTGGCATCATGCCCAAGCTTCCCCTGACACTGAATTTCCCAGCATTATTCTAATTATAAGTATTTAAAGGAGGCAACAAAACCCATTTGTATGATTTTTACCTCACAGGGGTTCTATCAGGAAAAAGAAGGCCATAAGCATGAAGAAGTCAAAATGTTTGCCTTTAATTCCCTCCTTATCCCCAACCCTAGATCAAACAAGAAGAGAAGATGTGCTCCTAAACATCCAATGTACTCTCCATAGATCCATAACTACAGTGTCAGCATCTGGACTCTGTCATCCGCCAAGCTACTCCAAAGAATTTCTAAATGGCCAAAGAGCACTCAAGGAGCATGGGAAATTTTGGGAGTATACACAAATAGCAAATATTAATCACTAGTTAAAGAGAGACATGGTTTTGCTGAAAACAAGAATACTCTTCCAAAGAACCTGTAAACCTTGGGGCTGAAGCAGTGGTTTAGTGGTTAAGAGCACTTAATTCCCTTGCAAAGGACCTGGATTGAGTTCCAAACACCCACATGGCATCTCATAACCATTCAGAACTCTAGTTGTAGGTGATCCAACTAGATGACCAACTAGGTGACCTTTAGGGCACCAGAAAAGCACATAGTGCACGTACATGTGAGTTCAAGGCTGGCCTGCTCTACATAGTAAACACCAACCTCAAAAAAGAGACAAACAAACAGACCACCCATACACATAAAATAAATAACAAAATGTTTTTTTAGCTCAGATTCTCTGATGATACAGCAAGAAGTTGTTTGTCTGTCTTCTGTCCCTTTCTTTTTAATGTTCTGTTTTGATGGGGGTGGTGGGCTTGAGGCAGGTCTTTGCTACATAGCCCAGGCTTTCTACAACCTTATAGTCCTCTTGCAGAGGGCCTAAGGAGTGAATACAGGGAGGAAGCCTACTACACTAGAAGCTTCTAAACATATATACATATATGAAGGAAATCTAAATGGAGTCACCCAGTAACAGGGGAGACAAAACCCCAACTAGACAACTCTCACCCCCAAGTGAAACCTCTGGTATCAGGAGTGGGGTACATGTAATTGAATTCTTGGTTAAAGGGGCCCCATGGAAACCTCTAAACAATTCAGGCTATTGCCAAGGCTACTACTGGTTGCTCTCCATGGATGGTAAGGCCCTACTGCCCAAGAAAACATTTACGTATTACACTGATCATGGAGAAGTTGAGCTGGTGCCTAACTAGGACCTTCACCTCTATGGACTAGTGCCCTGGTACTGGAAGGTACTCTGTATGCGATCAAAGCAAAAGGTAACCACCAACTCAGCTACAAACCCTTCAATCTATAATAGTGACTTGTCTGCTTGACATGCTGGGGCAATAGTGGCACAAATATTTTAGGTGTAAACAAACACTGACTGGATTTGAGACCTGCTCAAATGAGATGGAACCTAAACCTGACATTGCTGGAGGGGCCAAGGACCTGAGACCAGATAAATCAGGGACCTTGGGAAAATGAAGTACTTACTGTTCTCCTAAAGGAACATAGTAATAAAATGATTCTTCACAACATTCTGTTATACACATAGATCATTGTTTGCTCAGCCATCATAAGACAGTTTCCTTCTGCAGTAAATGGGAACAAATACAGAGACTGACAATTAGACAGACAGTGTGGAACACTCCATCCTAAATGAGATGTCAGCATCAAATCCCTCCCCTCGGGGTTCAGGGAACTCTGTGGAAGAGGAGGCAGGAAGACTGTGAGAGCAAGAGGGGATGGATGGTATCAAGGAAACAAGGCCTTCTAGACACAATAGAACTAATGCACCTGTGAACTCACAGGGACTTACATGTATGTCTCACATACATGTGTCACAGTATGCATAGAGCTTGCACAGGTTTAAGGCAGACGTGGTCCCAGTGCTGAGACTCAGAAACAGACATGAGCTCCTATTAGACCACCACTTGCAAATGAAAAATTAGTTTATCCAAGGGAGTCTCACTGAAGATACAGACTACACTGAAGGGCAGGTTCCGTGCCCAATAGTATATAGTCAACATAAAACAGACTCTAAGGGATTTTTGAAGATTTTTTTTTGCCTCATATTGCTTTGTTTGGGCTTTTACTTTTTAACCTTACTGTTTTTTTTTTGCTTGTACATTATGATTTTTGATTTTATGTTTTCATGGGTGGTGTGTGTGTATGTGTGTGTGTGTGTGTGTGTGTGTGTGTGTGTGTGTGTGTGTGTGTTGTCTGTGTGTATTCATTTTACATGCTATTTGTTTCTTTTTTGTTGGTTTGTTCATTTTATTTTATTCTTGTTGGTCTTTTTTATTTGCCTGCTTATTTTAAGAGCGAAAGAAAGGAAAGAAGGAATGAAGTTGGATGAGTGGGGAGGTGGGGAGGGAGAATCTGGGAGGAGATGAGGGAGGGTAGACTGTGATCATCATATGTGGTATGAAAATTTTTATTTTCAATTAACAAAAACAATTTAAACATTAAAAACATGTAGTTAAAGTGGTAAAACCTCATCTTGCCCTCTCCTTTACCTGTCTTTGGTTTTAATACATCTATACACATTACATGTGAATTAGTAAACTGGGCTCTTTTTCTATGGTCAATGACTACAAATTCAACAACACACTATAGGTGAATTAGTAAAATGTATTCTTTTTCTATGGTCAATGACTACAAATTCAACTACCACTAAGTTCTTTAAAATGTGAGCCCTGCTTAATGAGAGGGATTTAATGGGAGCCTGAGCCTGATTCAGTCACTGATTAGTCATTCACTAAGTATATAAAAATGAACTATGCCTCACATTCATGGTGCATAAACATCTATCAACTTTGCATAAACCGGGCAAACACTAAAATATCTCACAGAAGTGCTGAGACTCCTTCTAGCTATAATCTCTATAATCTTGATTCTGTGATTTCAGTAAGATGGTTACAACCCTAGTTACCTTGTGGTTGTAACACGTTAGTTAGACACAGGGTGGACAGAGCTTTTATCACTCGTAATAATGGCAAGCATGTCTTGAGTACGAACTAGTAGTGGCCTGCTGCTGCTTGGTTCACTGATACACCTCTCTCACCCAGAAAAAATGACTGACAGATGGCAGGTACTCTACCACGTGTACAATTCATGAATGAATTGCTTTCCTGCTTTGTAACAATCCCACATTCATCTGCATTGCCCAACTGAGGGAGATGATGTCCACAAAGATTTTTGACATACACTAGAGTAACTGACTAATGAACGGAAAAGGTTAAGTTCTATAAGATACCCTTAGTGAAACACCAGCAGAAAGCGAGACTCTTTTTCCCAAACAGAAATCTGAATTTCATTGGTCTGAATCCCATTGGTCTGAATTTCAAGGACATAATTTATACTTTCTCTAGAGGGCTAGTCGATTTCTCTTACAGTGCTTTGAAAGATGTAGCATTATCACTTAGGTAGCATGCATCATGTTCCAAGCATCATGTGGGTACTTTTTCAGGGATATCATCATTCACACTGTCTATTTTCAATTTTTTTTTAAATACCACACATTATGAATGAAGAAAATGAGAATGAAATCTTTCATCATTATTTCCCAAATTTGTCCAAAGATAAGTACAAACTGAGCAGCTGGTTAAAATAGCAGTAGGCCCTGCTCCAAATCTTTTGACTCAGAATGTTCAGGCAAGGAGCCCAGATCTGTCTGACTCTAAAGCTAAACATTAACCCTTTAGATGGGGGCCACATGCTATTCATCTCTGTTCTCTCAGATGCACATACTGGGCCATGACAATCTCTAATCTCTCTATAATGAAGCAGTTTGTAAGGCGAATTCACAAGAGTGTCAAACGGGTCACAGAAGGAAGAGTATGGCATCAAGATCTCGTGGGGGAGGCGATGTGCTACTAAATTCTATGACTTCTGGTGAGAGGATTACAGAAAGGCAAGAGAAAAGGAAGGCAATTCACTCACAGTTTTTTTCTTCTTTAGGCATATGCCCTCCTTCTGACACCCACAGAGGAAAATCAATCCATATTTTCTGCAAATCTCAGCACGAAGCAAGAGGCTTTTCAAGAAGCTCATGCAGGTTATTTGGAACAGGGCCCTTGAAACCCAGTATTTTTCAAAGGTAACAGTCAATAAAAATTTTACAATGATCTTTTTCATCGTGCATGTAGAACTGGTATTTTATACGATAAATACTCTACAGAGAGCATTACCAAAATTTTTGGGGATGTATTATGTCTTTAAAGAGACAGGTATCATAATTCTCTGACTATTTCAGCTTTAACTGAGTATCTTTAGGATATTTCCACCTATATAAGTTTTCCTAGAAAAATGTCTTTTTATCTATAGCATTCTCACTGGCATGGTCTTCAGAAGCAGTTTGAAAAGTCAAATGACATTAATGTTAATTTAATTTTATAATCTTTAGCTCATCAAAATAGATAATTTTTCAGATCAGATATGGTAATTTTTGTTGTTTTACTTTAAATCTATTGCCACTACGTGTTGACATAACTATGCCAACAAAAATGAAGATTAAACCACTGTGAGATCATGAATACTGAAAAACCAGAAGTTCTCCTTGACACGGAAACCTGGATGGCAAGCGAGCCCCGAATCTACATAAGAATATTCTCAGATCAGGCAAGACAGCACATCTTAAATCTGAACAATTTATATCCCTTCAGTGAGGAACAAACCAAAGTATGTTGTTCAGGAGCTTAATAAGAAGCTTGACAGAAATACCAAGAACATTGCACTTCTGGGTGGAGGAACTAATCGTACACATTTAATCTTGGAAAGGATGATTCCCACTAAAATGAGACCCTATTTCACAGCTCTGACTAATTGGTCACTTGACTTAACTGGTCATATTCATACCTGAGAATTTGAACAACAGACAGAAGGTATTCATCGATTTAAAAATTCCTAAATAGTGCCAAGTTGATAAGGGTAAAGAAAAACAAAAGCATATGCAAACTACTAACAATATAGTCAAGAAACCGGAACCCTCCTGCCCATGAAAACAGATAAGTAGATCAGGCAATAAAAGAAAAGAGCTAGATGACAGACAACATGGAGATGAGAGCAGCCTTGGCTCCTGATTGCCCTCTTCCATGGCTATACTCCCCTTTCTGTTGTTCTTTTTAAAGAAGGGCCTCACTATATAGCCCAGGTTGTCCTGAAACTCACAACTGAGTCCAGATGGGCCTTGAATTTATAGTGATTTTCCTGCCTTAGTCCTCAGAGTGCTAGGATTACATGAAAGAGCCATCATGCATGAATCCTTCAAAGCCCTTGTTACTATTTCCAGGCCCCACATCACGTAGTCTGGCCTTTACTTTTGTGTATATAAATATTTGCATTTATGGGTATCTACTACAGAAACAGGCTGGGGGCAGGACTGGAAGCCAGAGAGCAGTGAGAACATGAGCTTATCAAGAGCAGTTGGGTGCACCAGTATTGTTTCCAGCATTGCAAGTTATTTCAAGGGAGGAGGACAAATGAAAGCCACATCAGCTTAGCCTCAGAACAGTCAGCAGCACAAACTGCTTGAGACACAAGTCAAGGCTTGCAATATGGTCCCCGGTAGTTTCCTCTATTCCACATTTTAGTTCTGATGTTTTAAAGAAACTACCACAGTGCAAGAATTTGATGACTCAAGAGCAAATGCACTACTAAATGTGAGCTGGTAGCTGATAAAATATAGATCACAAAGTAAACTCACACTTTGAAATACCACACAATTTCCCAGTTCATTTTCCCAGTTCTGATCCTCATTTATTAATTTTCATCAAAGCATAAAGTCATATCAAGTTTTAGTTACTTTAGGAACATGGCACCTCTCATAACATTTGATAAAAGAGCATCAATAATTAATGAGTGAAAGTAGAACATTGAAGATTCCTTGGCACATGTTTTCATAGTACTCAATAATGGAAAGGGAAAACATGCATACCTCTGAATAAATGAAAGAAATGGATGTTCTGATCATAATTAGTTTGACAACAGGGCAAAATCTAATCTTCAAGGACTTAGGTGGCTAAAAATGGAGCTATCAGATTTCACAACAATCTAGGCTTCAGATAGAATAAACTTCCTATTTCATCTGTAGTTTCTCTTACACATGCCATCTTGAAAGAGGGCATTACATGTAAAAATAAACAGCTGTTATTCTAGTAACTGATACACAGTATCAGTTCAACATTGTGCTCTTAATTCTTGAGATTATTCTTCTTCCATCCTCAAAATGCCAGTTCCTTGTTTTCCCTTCAGTGGTACAAATGTACATAATTTTTCAAAATGTATCTCTTTCTTATAGATTTCCATGCTTATACTAATGGTTTCATTCCCTATCCACTCGAAGGCCATTGATGCAGCATCCTAAGCGTGTTTGACAGAATTTGTTCTACACATTGAAAAGTCACAAAGCCTACTTACAAATAAATGATTGCCGAATACTGTTCTGTGAAATTCAGTGTTGCTATCATTTGGGAAGCTTATAAGAAAGGCAAAGTCCCAGTCCCACCAGTGCTGGCTGAATGAGGGCTGGTATTTTGTCAGGTTTCTTAGGCAACCCTTGGAGTGTGAGAAGCACTGCCAGATATTTTGAATAACACAAGTTGAGGTGAGTTTGACTATAGCTAAGCTAAGGGCAAAACTCTCTTTTTTTTCCCTTTTCTTAAGAATGGCTTCTAAGTCATGCCTGCAATGACAATGAATTACCATTTAATTTAAGAGTAAGGCCTTTGGAAAGTAGTATGTACAGTGAAAACACTAAACTTTCAAATTTGTGCTTTCTAGATGTGATGGCACTCACCTGTAATCTCAGCACTCTGGAGAATGAGGCCAAGAGACCACAAGTTAGGGGCCAGTCTATGTTTTACAGTAATTCAAATCTAGTATAAGCTATGTATTAAGACCTTGTTCCAAAAAAACCAAAAAAGGGGAAAAAAGTGGGAAGATCTCCATGAGTCCAAAGGACAGCCTGGGCTATGGAGTGATCTCCTGTCACAAAAGACAAAACAATCTTGAAATAAATCAAAGCTCCATTATTGATGTGTTTGAAGAACCTGAGCAAGTTATTTAAGCACATTAAGTCTTTTGTCCTATTCACTTGAGTTTAAAGGATGATTAATTTTTCATTCTTTTGTTTTGTGCTATAGCATTGTAGACTCACATACAGCTAAAAGAAAAAATACAGAGAGAATGTGCGTTCCCTTTCCTAGCTTCCCTAATGATAACACCTTGCATGACTATATTACAATAGCACAATAAAGAAATCTGTTCTCCATCTCTGTAAATTTGTCATTCAGAAATGTTATATAAATAAAACCAGAGTTGGTATTCTGAGAGGGGCATTTATCTCTTAACATAATTCTTTGAGATCAAATCAAATTGTGATATATACCAGTAAGTCATTTCTTACTCTAAGATATGAATGTGCATTTTAACCATTCACATTTTTGTTTCATTTTGTAGAGCTTCAGACTAAACTCACAGCCTTGCTCATCCTAAGAATGCACTCTTACCAACAACTATGCTTCCCAAAACACAAAGTTAATTTCACAAATACGGACTGCAAGTCAAAGTCAGTAGCTTGCCTTTACATTCTTTTCACAGGGTCTTCTGTGAGCAAATGTTGTTAGTTTTGATGAGGTTCATGTCATTAATTCTTTTATTGACCATGCTTCTAGTGTAACATCTAAAACATTTTCATCTGGTCCTAGGTTCTGAAAATTTCCTTCTATAATTGTTCCTAAAAGTTTTACAGTTTACTATCACATGTAATTCTGTGGTCCATATTGAGTTAGTAGTTGTATAACCTATGAAGTTAGATTGACTTGACTTTTTTTTTTTGGCAGGGGGTGTTGCTATTTACTTGAACCATCAATTTTACTGACTAGATAGATGTTTACAGTTGTTAAATCTCCAGTCATTATGGGCTCCCGTTAATCTGAACCAGGTACATTAGTTGTAAGAGGTACTCTAAGAGCAATTTTGCAAGTGAAAACCAAGTTACTGCATTGAATGCAAGTAGCAAATTTAAGAAACCACGATTGCATAGACATCAAAATGTTTTATCTGTACCAGGTCAGATTTGATGGAGCATTGGCCTGTGAATCAATGAGACCATAGGTTTGTGGATTCTAAAGAATAAGAAGTGATGCTGGAACACCATCCATGCCAGGATACTACCAATCCAGTTGTAAAGCCCTTTCTTTTCATACAGTGATACTGGTTTGCGTCTTAGAAAAATGTTGGCATCTTCCTCTCTCAACCTCTGCTATGGAATGATCCTTCTGTCCACTACGAATATATATTACTCTCATTGGTTAATGAAGAAATGACTGTCCAGTAGCCAGCTAGGAAGTATGGGTGAGACAGCCAAACTGAGAATGCTTGGAGGAAGGAGGATGGAGTCAGTAGAGTCACCAAGGAGACACAGAGGGAGCAAGACATGCTGGAGGACAGGTAAAGCCAGGAGCCATGTGGCAAAACATAGACTAATAGAAATGGGTTAATTTAAGTTGTAAGAGCTAGATAGTAATAAGCCTGAGCTATCAACCAAGCATTTATAATTTATATTAACTCTCTTATGGTTATTTGGTAGTGATTGTTGGGACACAGAAACTTCCACCAACAAGCCTCTTCCTTTAGAGTAGACTTGAAGGTACAATAGGAGTGTTTCCAGATTCTCCATTTGAGTCTGGCTCATGTGAGTTATTTGGTACAGCATATATATCAATTGTCTATGTTTTCACATATCCTCAATTGCTTTTATCTGTTACTTGATTCTCGTTTATTTACTGAGACATGTAGCACAGGTTGACCTTGAACTTGTGATCCTCCTGTCTAAGCCTCAAGAGTATACCATCATACTGGCTTTCTAATTACTTTAATGCAATAAATAATACATTAGTTCACTACATTGTGGTTATTTATGACTTAAAACAACAGGTAGTGTTTGGAGTAAATTCTCAAAAACCACTTCATTCGAGACCCCATGCCCATAACTTCTCCTTTAACACAAGTAACTTTTATCAATATATGTGTATGCTTTAGTTTTCTTTCTATATCTATGTATATCCATAATTTAAGTTGTATCTTGTAAAATCAAATTAAGTTTTTTCCCTTTGTATTTTTCTCATTTAAAATCTCCTACTATGTGATTGGTTAAATTTTTTTTTTTTACTAATTTTTGAATTTACTAGAAACATTTTCATGAGGAACATGAAAAGAGAAATTAATCAACTTTGATTTAGTAACTTCTTTTTAGAGCCAATGAGATAAGGAGTATTTCTAGATGTTTTTGACAGAGATAGAAATAGTGATTATTCTTTAACTGAAACACATTTATAATGGGGATTCACTTTTCCTTTTAATGCTTCAGATATTTATTTAAGAGACTGGGTGCTACCTTGGATCTACCTATCTGTACATATAGACTATGAAATAAAAAAAAAGAGGGAGTGCACCATCATTAATATTTTCAATAGTTACTCATTTATTCAATCATTTCTAGGAGTCTAAAAAAGATCATGAAATATGGTAAGGATCACAGCCTTCCCTGCATTTACATTGGTGCAAGAAAAAAAAAATATATATATATACACACACACATACATGCATGTAATAACAATTATTTTTTTAAAAAGAGGTCATGAATTTGAAGAAAAGTGGGGAGGAATATAGGGGAGGGTTTTGAGGGAGGAAAGGGAAAAGAAAAATGTTGTAATCTCTCCCCCACTCCCACCCATCAGTGCCTGAGGCAGGTGGGAGTGCTGACCCTGAGGTCAGAAGGGAGGGAGAGCTGCCCCTGCCTGCCAACAGCTGCAACACTTGGGAGAGCAGGCCTTGCACCTTGTGTGGGCCGCAAGATAGCGCCAACCCCATTGGGAGAGGTGTGGGCGAGCCAGCCCCAACATTGTGAGCATGTCTCCATTACTCACCTGTCATGTGGCATGAGCGGGAGAGAGACGCACCCCCTACATCCTCACCCCCATCAATCAGTGCCTGAGGCAGCTGGTGGGAGAGCTGGTCCTGAGGTCAGAAGAGCAGGAGAGCTGGCCCTGCCTCTCATCTGCTGCAGCACTCTGGAGAGTAGTGGCCCCTACACCACTCCTGGGCAACACAGCAGAGCTGACCCTGAAGGTGTGGGAGACCTGACCCTAAGGACATGAAACCAGGAGAACTGGCCCCACCCCTTGGTCATCACTGCAAAGGGTGAACCCACCAAGGCAATGCAGGACAGCTTACCCTAGAGGTGAGAACAAGGAAAAGCTGGCAGGCTGACCAACCTGGCAACTACCCAGGCCCAGAACCAGGGTTATGGGTTGGCCCATCCCAATATCCACCCCCATCTGTGATCTGCTGGAGCATGTGAAGGGACTGGTCCTGCAGACCCAGAACTGCAGGATTTCCACAACACAGGGCAACAGCAGGATAACCCAAAGGAGTCCCAGTGAGGGCCCAGCATCGATGGTGTAGCAGAAACCAGAGGCCTGGAACCAGACCAATGACTCTGCAATGAACACCTGCAAGTAAAGATATGTGGCTAAAACAATTTACTGCATGACTCACTATGTCACACTACAGCTTCCATGAGAGATTCCCCCCTTTTTTGTCTTTCCTTTTTTCTTTTTTCTCTTAAATTGTATCAGGGAGGGTGGCCGCAAGCGCAACGGGTGGATATGCAGGGACAGGAAATGTATGGGATTGAGGTGCATGATGTGAAAGACACAAAGAATAAATAAATAGAAAGTTAAAAAAAGAAAACTGTTGTAATCCAATTACAATCTCAAAATAATTCTATATAAGTAACCTAATCATATGCTATATGTGTGTATTTTTACATATATTTGTGTATATTTAAAGTAGGAAAATACAGTGTAGAGATTAGAGACTGGGTCCAACCGAAGCTACTTGCTGAAAATGCTTAGGGCAGTGATATTCTTCACACTGACATCTATGCTTTATAGCTTAAAATAAGAGCCTTAGAACCACGTTTAATGCTCTGTGTGTCTTGAAAGGTCTTAAATTCTCTCTGTAAATTGGCAGAACTCTGTCACTGCTTTACCTTGGCAACAATGACACAGAACCTGACTGTGAGCAAGAAGAGCAAGGGGAAGAAGAAACAGAGACTGAAGTGGAACAAAGACATTAAACATGACGCTTAACTATAACATCTAAAGATGGTGTGCACTCTTATTTTAGAAAACATACATCAACTTGTATATGGTTAACTTCCTTATCCTTCTGGGTCTTTTTTTTCTTTTACTTCAGTTCCAGTAGTCTGATGAAGGGTTGAAATAGGTCTGAGGGAGATTTGTTTTAACTACGTAAGCCAGCACCCATGTGTTTTTTTCAAAACAGCACCATTTTAATGATGTTTATAATTCCTTTTAAAATATTAGAGTATCTTCTTGGTGATTAATAATTCAGAATACAATAAAACAAACCAAACAAATGGCCAAGTGTAAGAATGCGGCATAAGAAATAAGTCTGAAGATAATGTAATGTCTGTCCAAATAAAGAAAAGCAACACAGGCATCAGAGGCAAAGCACTGGGGTGTATATTTAAAGATCTAGTGTCTAGTCGGGAATGGCAATACACATTTTTTTCCCGAGAAAAACCTAATTATATTGCTATTAAATCATTTGTCTGATGTCTTATTGAGAATTGCATCCTACCAGCTGCCTTCTATCCTGCTATCTCTACAACTGACTAGTTCTTTTTTCTTTCTACCATCCTGAGAGATGGATTTAATCAGTGCCAATTCATGGTTCCCTTTCCAACCCCATCCACTCAAGCCTCTATAGCTTTTCACCTGAAGACTCCGCAGTCTAAAGACAGAACAAGGATGCTCCCCATCTGATTCATCGAAGGCCATGGAAACAATTTTCTAAATGATATACTTTTGCTTTCAGCCACTAATTATATTTCAAAAAAGCCAGGAATAAAAATACCTCTGGCCTAGAAGGTTTCTGTGGAGTTCATTTCTTCCCAATAATATATTCCTTAGATTCTGAGTAAAGGAAATGACTATCCCACGTGGAATCCTTGAATACGAGCTTTAAGAAGTAGAACTGAGCCGGGCGGTGGTGGCGCACGCCTTTAATCCCAGCACTCGGGAGGCAGAACCAGGCGGATCTCTGTGAGTTCGAGGCCAGCCTGGACTACCAAGTGAGTTCCAGGAGAGGCGCAAAGCTACACAGAGAAACCCTGTCTCGAAAAACCAAAAAAAAAAAAAAAAAAAAAAAAAAAAAAAAAAAAAAAGAAGTAGAACTGGTTAACAGAAAGTGAATGAAGTTTTACATGGCCAGGGCTTCTGGGACAGGTGGCATTCCGCCCTCTGAAGTATAAGTTCTTCACACACATCCACATGCATGTGTTTTCACAAATAAAAGTAATGAGATCTTTCTCAAAGATCTTAAAAAGTTAAATGCCGGGAAACTTGCAAGATGAAGGGACAAAGGTGACATTTCAAGGTTATCTCCAGATCTGTGATAATGTATTTATTACATTGAGTTGATCCATCACTGTCAATGTTCCAAATTAAAGAATATTTAACAGTGAAAAACTAGAACATCTTCCATCTTAATCAAGCATTTTAATCAAGCATTAAGGAGCTGTATGATGTGTGTGTCACTAATGGATTACGAATGTGAAGCCGACACTTAGCTCTCACCCTTCCTCACTGCTCCTTCTGATCTCTGTTTACTGATCATGAACAGAAATCACTAAGGAACAAATCTTTCCTGGAAACACAGACTATTATGAACTGAACCCACAGGGTGTTTACTCTGAGGACAGTCAATGATTGTCATTCAACTACACCCCTAGAAGTTTAGGTGTTTCTCTGACACAAGGGAAGCAAAAAAAATCATGGAACATCACTACTCTTCCGTTTTTCCCATTACATAGAGCTGAATTTATCTTTTACTGTCTTATAACTGAGGTTTAACGGAGATGAAATGATATAAAATCATCTTCAAATGTAACTATCTTTATAAAACACACACATGTATTGTATCTATCCATCAACTCTTTTGAAGTAATCTAGCTCCAAAGAACATCCTGGTACTATTAGAAATGGCAAAGGGAAAAGGCACTGACTGAAATACTGTGAAAATGTCCACAGTGGCAAAGATGGCTGCCTATATGAATATTAGTGTTATCTGATGACTTTTAAAAAAGCTAATAATGGAAAATAAAGGAAACAGTTTTAAAAATGCACTGTTCTGGGGTGTGGTTCAGTGGCAGAGTGCTTGCCTTCTACTCTCGAAGGTTCTACACTGCTACAGAGGAAAAGGTTTAAAAAGAAAATAGAGGTCAAAACTGAAAGAATAGGGCTGGAGAAATGGCCGAGTAGAAAATATATGCTGGATAAATATGGAGACTTGAGTATGAATGCCCAGTACCCACAGAAAGCTGGTGAGGTAGCATAGGCCTGTAGCCAGGGTGCTGAAGACAGGCAGATCCCAGAGGTTCACCAATCATTGAGAGACCCTGTATCAAAAATGATGGTGGAGAGCAGCTGAGGAAGAAATCGAGTGTCTATTTCTGGCCTTCACAGGTATACACTCTTGCACAGGCATATGCCACAGAAAAAGAGAAAGAAACCTACAAGGATGAACCACTGTGATCAATTCTCTTCTATCTTGGAGTCAGATAAATAAAAACACAAGAAACTTAATATTCAAGATATAATTTTCTTTCTAAATATTACTTTAATATTAAAAACTTTTCTTTGACTAAAGTTATCTTTATAATGATTTTTGTAAATGTATGGTACAATCATCTTCACAAAATAACTTTCAAATCTATGGGGTTTTTTGGTGTTAAATTATAATTTAATGTTAGCTACATACTTGATTGCATTATAATGAATCATACGGATCTTGGAATGACGCATCCAACTTCCCTTTGCAGTCTAAAAGTGCATGCACAATTATGTTGTTTTACCAGATGTCTCTAACGCTTATCCTGATTAATTCTGTGTGGATGGACATTCTGCTCCCTTGGGCTGAGAAAAACATAAATAGTAAGAAAAGGAAATTAGTTATCAGTGTGCCTTTCATATTTCATTTCATTGACAAGAATTCATTTTACTTAAGTTATATTACACTTCATGCTTTTATTTAATTGTTTAGGTATAAGGGAAGAGAAAAATATATTTGTGAATCAAACAACATCAAAGCAAGCGTTACATGATTAAATAATTTATGCTTTAGAGCACAATGATTAATGCAACTAATTAGCCTTACTTGGTTGACCTCTAGAAAAACAAAGGTTATGTTTATCTAGCATTTATTTTTGGCAAGAGAGGTCTGGCATTTTGGAAAAAAAAAAAAGTATTGCTAGCGAATGAGAGAAAGCTTACCATTTCAACAAATAAGCATTCTGTATAATAGTAACCAATGTAGAAGTTTAATTGAAAGATCAAGAAATCCCTCTAAACGCATAATAGGGGATTCTTAAAAGGCTATAAGAAAGTAAAGGCACATTAGGGAACGACTGTCTCAGCATGTTTGGTTTATCCCTGAGGGGGATAAAAGAGGTGTGGTGCACCATCCACTTAATCTCTGGGTAGATGGAAAGCTCTGCATGCAACCAGGCAGTGATGAGTCTGTGAGCTGTGATCAAGGGAACAAGGCAGAAGGCAGAAGCAGCGTGTTTCCTTCTCACCATCAGGTTTCTGCCTCACTGCATGGTCAGCAGCCCTGTCACATTCCTAACACACACAAGGTTGTACCAATCTCCCTCTCAAGTCTCTTTCTTGGTGTGTGCATTGTCAATATTGTCATTTGACCAGGGTGTTTTCTGTCCACCTTCCTCATAAAAGAGTAGGTTTCCAGAGAGCAGAGAGCTATATTTTTAGCAATAGAATAGCGCCTGACATACAGTACGTATTCTATAACATGACTGAACAGGCGAATGTAACAGGACAAGAGACAAGGAAAGGGAGAGGGCATGAGGATGTAAAGAGCATCCCATATTTGAAAGGACAGAGTTACAGGACAATAAACCCCCAGATCAAGCATCACCCAGGATGTCCAATTCTTTAAATATTCTTTTTTTAAGGTAACATTACAGTTTTTATTAACATAAGTTTGGCAGTTTATAGACAGAATGGACAAATGTCTTGAAATAGTTCATCATTTTTTGGTTTTGTTTTTAAATTTATTTTAATTAACTTTTCTCATGTATTTTAAATACCGACTACAGTTTTCCCTCCCTCCTTTCCTCCTACCTCCCTGCCTCCCATCTACTCCTCCTCTGTCTCCATTCAGAAAGGTGCAGGCCTCCCATGAGCTTGAACAAAGTATAGCACATCCTCGAGTTGAGGCAGGACCCAGCTCCTCCCCATGCATCAAGGCTGGCAGAGGTAACTCAGCATGAGGAACAGGTTCCCAAAAGCCAGCTAAGCACCAGGGACAGGTCCTCATCTCACTGCTGTATGTTTTTATCTCAACTGAGAAGCAAAGCAATAAGAAAACCCAAAATGCCAAACCATTTAACAGGGACTGTAGTATCGAAGCTTATTTGAGTTAGCAATCTTTCCAGGAAAAAGTATTAAAACTGCCTATAATCATATTTCCAAGAAAGAGACTGTGAAAGTTTCTTCTCAAATATCAATCTATTAATCTGCCTTTTCCTATTTTACTGCTGTTATATTTAAGTTTCATTTCCTAGACAAAGGGCAATTCACAAACACAACTGAAATTATATATTATTCTTCTTGACTAGAAATGCATATTTGCCCATTCATTTTTTTTTTAACTCAAGTGCTGCAACAGTTACTGGATATATTTCTGAATATGAAGTACACAACCTGCTCTCTCAACCACTAAAACATACACATACAGCAGTTTCTACAGCCTTTCATCCTTTCTTGGAAATAGTAACACCCAAAATTTTAAATTTAAATTGAATAACGTAGAAGTTATTTATGCTACTGTCTGACAGAATTTGAATATTTTAATTGTGTGCAATGCTTCTTGTATCTTGTAGGTTAAAAGTATAATGTCATGAGCCTCATTATTTAAATTATGTATGTGAAACCATTTTTTTCCTGAAATATTTTGACACGTGCAAGTGAGCATCGCACTGAGTACCACTGTCCAGCAAAACTCAAATGCATTTTGGCATTATAATTCTTTCCAAATTTGGGGATGAGGGATCCCTTCCATGTTTACCATATTATTATGTCATCTTTAGATATGTGAATTGAATAAAAAAATTAGTTGAACTTGAAAGAGAAAATTGCAAACGCTTTTGCTTATATTGCATGTCCTCTGAACAATTACACTGACTCAATTCCAGTAAGAACCGCTTTTTTCCAGCTGACAACACAGCCACCGCCATGACAAACACACTCTTTAATGAGTCAACAGCTGAGTAAATTTTGTTAAGTGCTCCCAAACCTCATCTTCAGGTGACTGGCTATTGCTTGGCTTGTACACGTTCATCGAGGTCAGCATTGAAATGAGAGGGTACCACCTATCTGACTCAAAGTAGATCGTATAAACCTCAAAGCTATCATCTAACATGGTGTGTGTATATATATGTGTGTGTGTCTATTTATATATGTATACATAGCATATAGAAGAATGCCTTGAAACTACAAAATGCCATACAAATGCAATATTCAAGCTATTAATGTTGTTTCCAGCCATGGCTAAAAATGTAACACATGTAACTAACTGGTTTTTAACCTAGCCCTGTGAGATTTGAACAAGGGAGAATAATCAGAGATTTGGAAAATAAACAGAAATGTCCTCGCTCCACTTTCTTGCTTCCTGTGTACAGTAAGTGCAACTGTAGACGTGTAGCGGGAGGCCCTTTTGCATGCCTGGCTTGTAATTGCCTGCTTACTCATCCTTTGCTTTGCCCTTGCCACCTTATAATCTGTTGGCAATGCACAGCAATCACACTAAGTCTTTTAAAGGGTGAAGTGGTGTGGGTCATTCCTCTGCTTCCCATTCCTCAGTGGCTTCTCCCCTCGCGCAGACTAAAAGCCTTCGCTCTTACACTGACCTCCCAGACATGACAGTCAGTGTTGGCTTCTCCACCCTGCCCCACCTCAGGGACTTTTCTTCCTTCTGCTTTTCTCTCGTCCATTGTCTTGCGCCTGTGTGCCAACAGCACCACCCAGGGAAATACACAAACTAGGCCCTCAGGGCTTAAAAACTGTATGAATTATTGTTGTATTATTCCTACCACCATAGTACAAGCAATCACTCTTAGCTATTGATAAACATATTTCTATTCCACACACACCAATATGTGAATGTTTTGACAATTACCTATAAATAATTCAAGCTAACTCCCCAAAGATTTTATCCTTGTTGAAAAGTAGCCTTAAAAAACCTGATTGCATACTTTGGGGAGCAAAAGTACAATAATGAAGAGCCATACAGAAGATATGCATATGAATCTACATTTCTTTCATACACCTTTTTTTTTTAATTTGAATAATAAGCATGTTGTTTTTAACAAGATAATTCTCACTTTCTTTGGATATAATAAAAATGTCAAAGTCTTAAATTTTCATGCCTACATAATGGATTACAAGGTTATAAAATGCATTCAACATGGAGGTTTCCATGAGTGTTATAATAAAATGACTAGGAGAAATGAGAATGAGAAAGGAAATTAAAGGAAACTAGTTCTGGCAGGTGAGATAGCTCAAGCCTGATGACCTTAATATGATCTCTAAGACCCATGCTGCAAGGAGATAACCTGTCCTCTGATCTCCATCACATCCACTATAATGCTCTTGAACACACACATACACACATCAATCAATAAAAATATGGTAAAATTGTTTTAAAAGAAAACTAATTTCTAGTACAGGATCTGCCACACAAGATGGCTGTTTGATGTTGGTAAAACTGAACTATGTCAACTCTATAGAGTCCAAAGGCCAAAATGCCCCCCACTCTCTTCTTTTCCATTTCCTGGAAACCTAAAGCCTAATGTGAGCTAAAGCACTGAGCCACATCCCTAGCCTTCTGAGTTCCTATTAACAGAGATCCATTCCTAGATTTAGAACATAACAGCTATGAACTTCAAATTTTCAACAACAGACTAAGAAGGTTGGCTTCCAAGTTTCTATAACCACAAAGAACAACGAAAACGAAACATTCCTCACCCCCAGGTGAAAACACACATCAGAAGTCTAGTGTCTTAGAAAACATGACCCCTGTGACCTTCGTGAGACTCCTTTAGATCCTTCATCTGTCTCAAAACAAAACTGTTTAATTTGGCATGCACAGTGCGCTTAACTAAAAGTGGAGCACACTTCAGCAATATAGACAAGACACCAGATGATATGCGCATAGGGGACTCTGTTGGTATCAGTCACAGGTGAGGGGACTATTTGGTTGTCCTCATTTAAATACTCCATATGAAAATGAATCTAATCTCAAATGTTATAGAATCTCCTACAAAAACCCCAGTCCCTGAAATTCAACAATGAAAACATAGGGCATCTCCTTATCAAAGGAATTTCAGGGCTGGACCATGTCTTTGAAGAGTTATAGGCATGCACAGATGGGCAGTCCTGAATTATTTATCCCTACAAATTTCTCAAAAGTCCAATGGAGGTGCCCAACAACAGATTTCAGTGATGAGGTGCCATGTTTCACAAACAGTATTAAGGTCTGTACAGTGACAAAGTAACCCTCAAGCCAGCAAATACCAGTTTGAAGGAAAAGCCTAGCCAATTGAGAGAAACCACTCAATGTAAGGATTTCAGTGTTCCTGTAGAAAAACAAAAAGAATAGAAACACAAAAAGATCATGTCGTTCTTCATAAGAAAACTGGGATGAAGACAAGACACAAATAATTGTAAGTAATATTCTAAATACTTGACAACAGCACTATATTGGTATTAAGGACTCAGAATGAATGAAATCCTAACACGAGTGTGGCCGCAGCAGGGTGTGGAACCTAGACATCTTCCCCCATCACAGATGGAAATATTTACTCTGAAGAGGTGGGCTGAAATAAACCTGTATATGCTGCCATGTCAGTACATCATTAATACATTTGCCCAGTAAGCTGGAGAGGCCCAGAAGAGGGACTATCATTCTTTCTGGATCCTGAGATTTCTAAAGGTAACGGACACAAACAGCCTATATAAATTTGATAAAAATTACACTTTTCACAATTAAAAAATTTTCAAAAACACAAAGATAGTTACTTACTTTGGGCTCTTTTGTTTGGACACTGCATACCAAAGACTTCACAAATGTACACATTTATATTAATATTTTTTCCAGTTTTAGTACCTTGACTTTGTTTTTGTTTTGCAGTTTTATTTAAACACATATATAACATGCACATGAGTCACCTACTCCTCTTTTTTTTTTTTCTTTGCTATGCAGGCTGGCGTTGTATTGGCGACTCTGAATGCCAGCAGCACTACTCTTTCTATAATGGCTTCTTTGTCATTCACAATCTAAGCACAGTTAAGTTTTGTTGGACACTGACAACCCTTCCAGCCCCTTGCCATCGTGGACCAGAAACTTCTGGAAGCCGCTGGGCAGCATGTGCTTGGTTTTCTTGTTGCTCCCATAACTGATGTTGGACATCAGGGTCTGGCCCTTGAAGCTTCTCTACACCCTGCTGTCAACACTTGGGATTCCACAAGTTTCACTTGGTTTTGACATACAGGTGTGACTGCTGCCTGCAGAGGCAGGAGGGCAGCCATGATGCTACGAATGAGATTGCCAACACCTCACAGGCAGCTCCAAGGAAGAAGGCTGTTTTAGTACCTTTAATTTAACCATTTAAAAATGGTATACCCTGGGAGAGCTTTGTAAACATGACTCAGCCAAACTTCAGACTACCCAACACCTATCACATGGCTTGCACCTTTATATCACCTATGTCTAATTCTACTTGTGTGTGTGTGCTATACTCTTTGAATGGTTATGTATCTTTAAGTCTTAAAAGTAGCGCTGTGTGTGCTATACTCTTTGAATGGTTATGTATCTTTAAGTCTTAAAAATAGCACTGTGAAGGAGGAACTTCTTGTCTTCACATGTAGTTGAATAAGTCGCATATATTTTTCAGCTTATGTTGAGTGCTGTATTGTATTTCCTTAGAGATGACTTAGCTTCATTCATGAAAATAAAAAAGTGGTCAAGTAAATAATTAACTATTAACAAAGTCACAGCAGTAGTCAGAAAATAGCTAGAAACCCAAATGTTCTATACTTTCATTTCCATCTACATGAATCAAGGCACTAAATTCTATGGAGGCCCCTCCATGGGACAGAAATTGCCATGGAATCCTTGCTACTGTTCAAGATGTTGCCTATTGTCCCCATTTTACAAATGAGAATCTTGAGAGAGGGTAAGGAATCACTCTGGTCCAGTCAGAGAATGGGATGCAGATAAGGAAGGACTCAGGTGTTGATGCCACGGCTCTCTAGAGTGTACCTCATTAACATTATGGCACAGAGAGATCAATATTCATAGCCATGATCCCAAATCATCAGCAGGAGGTAAAAAAATGATGGAGGACTCTCTAGAGAGACTTGAGATGAGGTTCAAATTTTTAAAAAAATCAAGTTTTAAACACAATGACATCTTTTAAAAATTTCATGCACTTTTTGACCATTTTTGCCTTGTTCCCATAGCTACTCCTAGATCCCACACCTCCTTTCTTGAATAATATTCAGCTCTAAAGAAAAATAAAAATGACAAAATTTGCAGGAAAATGAATGGAATTAGAATTAAATGAGGTCACACAATCTCAGAAATAAAAAAAAAAGCATGATCTCCCTCATATACAGATTCTAGTCTATAATATATAAACATATATGTAAACTAATGTATATATGGGCACAGTGTAACGTGGAGAAAGGAGAACATGAAAGGGTAACTATTAGGTGGGGAAAGAAGAATGAATGAATATTGGATACTTGAGTCGTGTGTGTTCTAAAGTCAGGTCTCTCATCACACTGCTTCCATAATTCCATAATGCCAACACAGCAACACAGGGGCCAAAGCAGCAAATTACAACTTCCTAAGGATAAAATGTCCTGAGGAATCTTTAGCTTCCTAGTGTAGGAGACAAAGTGAGGTATGAGGTCTATGTACCTTAGAAAGTAGCGATATTTCCATATATACATGAAATACACTCCTCCTTGTCCACCTCTCTCTTCCCCCACCCTTGTTTTAAAATTAAGGCCCAAAGAGGTCCCATGACATGCTTAAGTCAGCATAGTCCACATCCGCACAGTTTAAACTTCAGGCCAGAGTCCCAGGACTCTACATTAAGTGCTATTTCCAGCATAGCTTGCTGACTGACCTAAGAATCTGGCATTTGCTAGCTGATCTTACACAGACAGTCATCATCCAAGTTCCTATAAGGAAGAAGCCTAACTGTTTTCTGAAATCATTCTTTCAAAATACTAAGAACATATTTAATCTGGATAATAATTTACATGAAGTTTAAGTTTTTTAGTTATAAATCTAAAACAAGCAGTGTTTAGCAAAGATCATAGTACTACAGGACTTAAACCCATTTGTATCTGCAGACAGAATCTAAGAAGAAACTACGTTCAAAGACTTCCTCTTAGAAGTCTTGAATAAGATGTCTGATTTTAAACCATTAGCCATCTAACTCTTATGTTTGGCAACGGGCTTCTCTAGCTTCCTCCTTTTGCCATTACCCAAGAAGCAGAAATGTGACCAGGTGGGGAGCTGCTGAAAGCATCAGTAATCAGATAGGACAAAGAGCTCCTTTCCAGGAGCTGCAGCTGTCAGTCTTACTCATCTGCTGTCAGTGCAGATTTCATGACCACTCAATCATCTTATAGGCTCCTTGAAGCCCGATGTGTCAAGTAGCCATACGTTAAGACATAGCGGCAATATGCTATCAATGTGGGTTCTAACATCAAACTATTTATAGAATGACCCTTTATTTGTTTTACCCATTTTCTGTTGCTATAACAAACATATCTATGTCTGGGAAATATATAGGGATAGAGGTTTATTTGGTCACAGAAGGCTTAAAGCCTAAGATGGCGCAACTCACTGACTTGGCTATCAGATGATCTGTGGTGTCATGATGGACACATTTACTGGGCTGGAACAACATCCACATGTTAGGACAAGGAAGCCAGAATTCAGAGGTCGGGCTTGCCATTTTACAGCAATCTGACCAGAGTCCCATGCATCCCTTCTTATGAGTCTCCAACAATTACCTAACCATCTTTCACTAGACTCCCCTCTTAAAAGATCTACTTCAAACTTCCAAAACACAACATGTCTCCCAGCACACTGATCTTTGGAGAGACACACCAAATTCATACCATTTCAGACCACAGCAAGCTGATTATTTTAGAAATTTTAAATTTCTCAATTAAAAAGTTTTTTCTTGACACTAAGTATCATGTATTCCAAGTTGACTTTGAACTTTCTATGTAGCTGAAGACAACCTTGAGCCTGCTAATGTAGCTGACGATGACCTTGATCAGAATTATGTTCCTCCTGCTTTGACCTCCAGATTGTTGGGATTATAATCCACATGTGGTGCCGGGGATTGAGCCCAGAGCTTTGTGAATGCTGGGCACACATACTTTCAATTAAGCCTATGCTCAGCCCAACATTTCTTTATTTTAAAATGAGAATAAGATAAACCTTTCTACTACCTTAAGATTAATTCAGAAACTCTGTCACCTGTTTTTAAAAATGGGGGAGGGGTGCACGTGTTGAGCAAGAAGCCTAAAAACTTTCAAAAGAGAACGGATACAGCAAAACAGAACAATTCACACAGCAGGAAAAGTAACCAGATGCCAGCTATCACAGTTATACACAGTACCAATTAATTATACTCAGCTTTTTAATCACTATCAGATATAATGTAAGTGTTGCGAAAATATTTAAAGACAAAAAACCTGGCAATTCTTTATTTAATGTGAAGAGTTTAAATTTTAAAAATAATTAGTACGTCAGCAATGACTACAAATAGCAACTTCCACTTGTATAGTGAGTGACTAGGATAAAGCCAGGTATCTACAGAGTTTTGTCAGCATCCATTACAAAATTCTATAACTAAATTCTATAAGTGGAAAATATGTGTAGCTTCTTTGTCCCCATGGAAGACATATTTGGTTCATATAGTATCTTTATAAACATTTGCTTCTTATTCTTTTAAATATTCATGATGATGTCATCTTTAACTCAACAACATAATTAGTATAAAGTATGGTAATGAGTTAAGAATCAAGTAATGTCTTTAATGTTGCTTCCCTAAACTGTCTGTTAGGCTTTAAACAGGTCTTTAATAAGCCAAATATTATGCTTCCATTTGTAATCCTAACTACAGTGAAATAAAAATTTGACAAATTAATGCTCAATAAATATGCAAAGAATGTTAAATGAGCTAGATTATATAGTAAAAGCTTGAGTATTTTTTCCTAAGAAGAAGAGAGGGTCTATTGTGGTCAATTCATTCTTTTTTCTGTGGTTTTATTATCATGCAAGTTAAGACTCTGCTGTATAAAGGATGCATGAGAATAGGCTATTACAGTCAAGCTTTGGGAACTGCATGTGTAACTCAGTGGACAAGTGTGTGCTTCACACGTGAGAAGCCCTAGGTTTAATCTCCACACCAAAGAAAGACAGTTTAGGTATGTGCATGGACTGTGTGGGTTTAAAGGAAACAAATTGTGTTGACCAGCATTCGACCTTGATCCTGGGTTGTATTTTGGGCCCTTTCATTGTACTGACTCTTCATAGAAAATGCCCAAGACTGAAATAGACTGCAGCCAACTCCAGGTCCCAGCTGAGTTTGCTGTAAGGTTACTTATTGAATTGCTCACTCTGATTTTTACTTTGACCGTTCTAGTGTTCCTTCCAGGAATCCAGGCCAGAAGCAGGAAGAACTGAATCACCTAGTGGCTCTATCTTTCATACCTAATTATTCCTACATCAGTGTTCTATATGATCATTACAGACTTAAAATGCCTTAAGGAAAAAAATCCAATATTTTAAAGATCTGATTCTTTAAAAGTAGGTGCTATAACATACCATTTAATTTTACTTACATTTTAAAAATAGATTTTAATTTTCCTGTGATTCTTTTGCTCATGGTTTACTGAGATAATGGTAGGTTTCCTGAGTTAGCTTTGTTCTGTTCATAGACTCTCCTCACCTTTGGATGCTGCAACTCTATTTTGATTCAGAGTTGCTCAGCACACCCTGTGATCCCATTCTCTTCTGTAATGGTTTCTGGTGATCTTATAACTCTGCTTTGGTGAAAAACTGTTTAAGCACAAGAGAACTATTTCTGCAGTGGCTAATGCTTTTTTCTCACATTTACTTTTGTC
Organism: Peromyscus eremicus; assembly: GCF_949786415.1. Classification (NCBI taxonomy): domain Eukaryota; kingdom Metazoa; phylum Chordata; class Mammalia; order Rodentia; family Cricetidae; genus Peromyscus; species Peromyscus eremicus. The sequence goes on along the minus strand of NC_081429.1, from coordinate 13,371,275 downwards.
TTTCTTTTAATTTCCCAGCCCTCATCCATCCATCTATCCATCCATCCATCCTCTTTTCAACATTTAAACTTTCCATTTTCAAAAGAACATGATTTGAGAATTTTTTAAATCTTTACTCTTAGTATTATATAATTCTGTAAAAATCATCTCAGCTACACTCACTTGCCTGACTCAGAATCAGGAAAATGGGCAATGGAAAACAGAGTCTCGTTTGGATTTTCTAGTATTATCTAGAAATGTATGCAATTACATTACACATTATTCAATTATTCAATTACACATTCAGTGACTGTTTTGTGAACACGGTTAAAAAAAAAAGGCTTTAGCAAATTTAATGGAAACATTAAATATGCTGCAGTTTTTGTAAGCTGATTTTGGAACTCGGTTGTTCATAATCCAGGATCCTTGAAAAATGAAAGCAGAGCTGGACTTCTCTTTACTCAGGAAAAGCTTTCTTGCTAATGCCCTTTTACATTCATTAATTTTACAGCTTAGGCTCTAACATGGCCTCCTGCTGTCCTATACTATAAAGAACCAAGAATTTGACATTGGTATTCAGTACCTCGGAAACGTGTTTCCCTCCTTGAGGTTTCCATTCCCATCCTTTTCATCCTTGGACATCGCATTACCCATAGTCTATTCACGCTGTACCCAAAAGCATTAGACTGGACCCATTTCAATATAGAAACCAGCCCATATGAAGCTGCTCTGGGCAGTTTGAAGTTAAACAGCACTCCTGAAACATAGGACTATAATTGAACAGGCTCGTGGGCCCCAACCTTTCCCCTCTCTGCCAGCCTGAGCTTTGTCCAGCATGTCGTCACCAGTCAGAGAGTGGAAAGTCAGTGGCTTATTTCCTCATGGAGACCTCGGGCACACTCTTCAGCTGTGTCTGGCATACCATGAATACTGATGTCTATGTCATCACCATTTTTCCTAATTTAATCTCTTTCTAGGGTCAGTTTTGCCTTTCAGAGTTTGAATCCAGCACCATTGAGCATGGACTTCAAGAATTTGAAGCACTAAAAGTAGACAGAGGCCTAAATGACCCAGACAAAATGCCCTAGAATGAATTCACACTGTCAACATTATAAATAATCTGGCTTGTGGGTATCACCAGGAAGGACCTTGTAAGAATGTACAAGGTTTATCAAGATCATGATGGGGAAACCTACAGAGACAACTAAACCAAACAGGTGGGAACTCATGAACTTTAGACTAACTCCTGTGCATAAGCAAGACAGTTGTGTAGCTTGATCTGTTTAAGGGGCCCCGTGGCAGTAGGATCAGGATCCATCCCTGGTGCATGAACTGTTTTTTAGAACCCACTACCTATGGTGGGACACCTTGCACAGTACTGATGGAGGGGGAGGAGCTTGGACCTGCCTCTACTGAATATACCAGGTTCTGCTGACTGCCCATGGGAGGCCATACCTTGTTGGAGGAGGGACTAGGAGGTGGGGGGAGGCTGGAGGGGCAGGAGGAGAGAAGAGAGGGGAATCTATGGTTGGTATGTAAAATGAATAAAAACTTCATTAATAATAATAATAATAATAATAATAATAATAATAATAATAAAATAAGGCAGGCTGAGTTGAACAGGCATGGAAAACAAGTTAGTAAACAGCATTCCTCCATGACCTTAGCTTTAGTTCCAGCCTCCAGATTCCTTCCTCCAGTTCCTGCCTTGGTTTCCCCAGATGATGGATTATGACTTGTAAGTCAAATAAACCCTTCCCTCACTAAGTTGCTACTTAGTCATGGCATTTTATCACATCAATAGAAACTGTTAACTCAGTCAGAAAGAAAAAATAATAAATAGCTCATTATACATAAAATTCTGGACCCGCCGCTGGGTCACGTTACTCCTAGTCAGCACTTTTATGGACTTTCCTGAAGAGGCAGCTTTCCTAAGCATTTAGTCTGTATTTGGGATTTCGGCCTCTAGATTTTCTACTACTTGGCCAATGTGCCAAGTCACGGGCTGTATTATGCCAAGATAGCTACAAATGTGGCTCAACACAAACCCACAAACGTACTTAACACACGGAAGATTATTTTGGAGGCTTTTTTTTTGGTGGGGGTTTAACTCAGTTGTGCAGTTCTTGAGTGTGAACTTTGAAGAAAACAATGTCATGTTTCAATGTCAAATGGGCATAGCTATGAGTCAATAATGGTTTGAGACACTTTTTAAAACTACACTTTTATCTTGCTTAATATTTTAGGCTACTTTTAATGAGATTGAAAAGTACAAGGATGAAATGAACTTCTTCAACATGTAATTCTAGTTCAAAAACAAATGAAACACCTGTGGAACACCACATTAATAGGTAACTTCCCCTCCCATCAATCCCCACACCTTGACAGAAAAACCTCCGCTCTATTCCACCATATCTCACCACATTGTTCTTTGTGCACACATTTCTTAGGTCTGTACAGTTTGACCAGATAGATCTTTATCACAAACATTTTTCAGAGCTCCTGAGGACTTACAGCTTTTTTTTTTTTTTTTTTAATATGGCCCAACAAGGAAACAAAGAACCAGAGAAAGTCGACAAGAAGCCTAGGGTTAACAACAGAGAAACAGGCTCTCTCAGGGCCATGCACCTTCCACTGTTCTCAACAAAGAGACTCACCTTCCCTCAACCCAGTCAATATGTAACCTAGCTGCTGCCTAGAAAGCCTTTTCAACTGGAAAGAAAGAATGAAACCCCAACTCTTCTGAGGCACGGTTTTTGTCACTTTGTCACCAATCCATTAGACCTGGCACAGGTGGAGTTTATAATCTGGGCTGAAGTACCAGGATGTAGGCAAACAAGCATAATAGAGTGTATAGGCAAATGTGAACACATGCCAGAGCACCTCTGTGTAGAACTCTCTTGCCTTGACTATTCTCTACTGCTCTGTTCTTGGCATGGGACTGAACTCGAGGAGGCATTAATTGTTCACACTCAGGACAATTCTAGGAGCTGGTCTATTTTAATGGCACTAGATTCAGTACACTGGTATAGTAGCCTGGACCCTAGTCCCTCCACTGGATTAGGTAAGTCATATTAGGCAGTTTAATCTTTGCCAAATAATTTTTTTTTAAAGTAAAATAAAGTACTTAGAATAGTTTCTGGCAGTTACATATTTCAAGTTCTCTATTAACCAAATGTCATCTGGTAAAGTTCTCTGGAGAATTCATATTAAATGCACAATCACGATGAAAGATATGTTTGGGTGAACCACAGAGTAAATGTCAACAGAAAAATAAAACCAGTGCAGAAAGAAGTAACTTGGAAAAAAAAAAGTCCTAAGTTGTCAGACTAGAACTGAAGTGGATGAAATCTATTCCATTCTCCGGTAACCTGGGGAGTACCTCCCTTCTCTAAATTTCTATGTTGTTTACAGCAATGGGACCACGGATTTCTATCAAAATTATGATGTCCCTCTCCTTTTAAGAATGTAGGTTCCTAAAGGTGTTTGCTCTGTGAACCAAATATGTGTTCAAATAAAGTTAAAATAGTTTTTTTCTCCTGACTTACAAGTGATAGAGGCGACTATGATAGAACTAAAGGGATACATATTCATCTTTGAAAGATTCTGGTAAGATGATGACAAGATCCTACAGATTCAGTTACTTTTCTCCTTTTCCATGTGTTCACCTTCAAAAGGTGTCATGGTTTTCATTCCAACTGTGAAGTGATTAACTTTAGAGCAAATCAGCCAATGTCCACCCAAATGCAAAGGCCACTCCTGCCCTTGACTTTTAAGTGAATGTCCTTAGAAACCTCGAGCAATAAGAATATTTAGTCCATAGTTTTTTAGAATGCTTTTTGGTTTTTGTTTTGTTTTGTTTTTTTCCGAGACAGAGTTTCAGTGTGTAGCCACTAGTTCTGCTTGCCTCTGCCTCCTGAGTGCTGGGATTGAAGGCGAGTGCCACCACCACCCAGCACAATTTTCTTTAGAATGTTTTAAAACTTGTCTTTTATTCTTCATTCCAACATTCTCTGAACAACACGTTAATTTACAGGGAAAACTAAACGAAGTGTTTTTCACTGTATTAACTATATTTATTTATTAATTTGGACAGGAAGGAGGAACCCAAACCAGTTTCCTGTTATGTAATTATATATACAATTCATATTATCAAGCACAATACAAGTACATTTCTTACACATTAAGGCAATTAAGTTTGAACCAGTTCTTTACGACGCTATTTTTGGAACAGCAAAATAATTTTTCTCCTCCTCCTCCTAATATCACCGTTTCCAGGCTTCTAATATCTTAAAGGTATCTTTTCTAAAGCACCCAAGCTGTATCCACTCATCTGCATCAACACTGTATGAACATGTGTCTGCCCATTCTTCATACTGACATCCAAATTAGGAAGTATAATTTACTATTATCTATTTATAAGTTATAAAAAATTGAAAATTAGCAAGCTCACTGAAAGAGTCTTACTATTTTTTGAGTTTAAGAGTGAGTACACCAGAGGACTGCCATCCATAAGTAGCACTCACCTGCCGGTTCAGAGCACAGGACCCTGGTTTGAAATCATCTTTAACAACCTCACTGAAAACAAAATGCCCCATCAGCTGAATTTATTTAGAGACTGACTTTTCAAGACACGGTGGCTTTGTGTTATGCTCTGTCTTAACCAGAGAAAAGAAATGACGCATTTTCAAAGTCCAATTTAAATGAATATTTCATTAATCTGGAAGCTTACTTCCATGAAAATCTCTATATATGATACACAGCTTTTCATAAATCATTTGATGGCTTCAGCAAAAGGAAGACACATCCTTTTAAACTGGTTCATGTGAGGCTGAGGAAATTCTACTGTGACAAGCCTCTCCAAGCAGACTGAAGGCAGATGGTGCTGATGTGTTCAGCAGTGAACAGTGTTGATCACAGAGTGTCTGCCAATCAAACACTTGGGGAAGAAATGAGCTCCATCTGTGTTTTAATCACGATAGCAAAACCATCCAGGGTAACTGCCAGAGCTGCACATTTTCATGGAATACAAGAAACATAAGTGAAAGTGGAAATTCCCATATACAGTACTGGCTCCAAACCAAAACACAGGAGCGCTGTCAATTACGAACAAAATCAATAGCAGTGTCTCTTTCTAAAATATTTCCCATATACTTCGATGCTCTGCGCTGCATTCTTTCTCTAAGGCAATTCTAATGTAACTGAAGGAATTATGTAGGTAAAAGAAAAGAGACGGTACCTGAAAAGAATTTTTTTTTAAATATTTTGGTTACCTGATAAAATGAGACTCTCCATAAATACATGTACATTTTTGTATTTTATAGATGCATTATACATTAAAGAGCATGAAATTTATGACAGCACAAGATTGCGTTTCAGTAAAAGAAATTTAGTGAAAGTAAAGCACTTTCAAACCTTCAAAACAAGTGACACTCTGCCTATAAATAACCGTGTTTTCAAAAGGCTGTACATGCCGTAAGACCTCGAATAACTGGTGTACAGCAGTGGCAGAGAGGAGGGAAGAGTCGATTTTGCCCAGATTTCAGACGGATGAGTAGGCTTTCTCGGGGAAAATGAAGCAGAGGGAAAAACTTACTACATAGAGGGTGTCCTAAGCAAAGGCAGACACCTAAAATCTCAGGCTGCTTTTTCAGGGAGACTTGTTTCTTGGGAATGGTGACCGACCATCAGGGTCAAAGGCCACCAAGGGGTTACTGCTGTGAGAGCTGAAAAGAGCATCCCCCAGGGCTGTTGGACAGTTACAAGTGACTTTTACAGAGCAGTTTTATGTTTAAATTGAGTTTAAAGAATGCAAAATGAAGAATGTGCGGCATTTTGCCAGTGAGACAAGAGGACCGGGGAAGGCAGGAGAGGCAGGCAGAGATGGGTAGCCTAAAGAGGAACCAGAGACGGGGCTTGAAGACTTGAATGTGCTGAAATGTAATAGAAATAGCTGCTGTCAATGATACCAGGTACAGAATCAGTGTATGGCACTTCATAATTATTCATTGAATTATTTTAATTTATTATGTTTAATTAGTTAAACAACTATTTTACTGCATCATCAGAGAAGCTTATATAATCATATAGAAATCTTATCATTTGCTACTTTGAGGAGATTTGTAAGTGGCATATGCATGTGTGTGTATATATACACACGTGTAAATGTACAAATGTGCACACACAGGGGCACGTAGGTGTGGAGGCCAGAGGTCAATGTCAGATGTTCTCAGTGACTCTCCATCTTATTTTTTGGAACAATCTCTCATTGAAACTGGGACTCACCTATGTAACAAGACTAGCTGGTTACATAGGTGAGTTCTCTCTGCTTCCCTGGGGCTAGGACTGGAGGAATGCACCACTGTGTGTGGCTTTTTATGTGGGTGCTGGGGCACCAAACTTAGGCCCTTATTCTTATGCAGCAAGTAATTTATCCTTTGAGCCCTCGCTCTAACCCTTACTGTGCCTCTTCTTGTCTGAGGGGTCTACCACCTTTAATGCTAAGCTCTGGTCTTATCTTATTTTTATTTTCCATTGTCTCTGATGACATACAATACAGTTTTTTTATCATAACAATAATTTTAAAGACTTGATCTCACCGTATGTCAGTGACAATGCTATGAAATTCAGAGATCAGTTTTCATTACCATCCTCTTACAGTCATGGGTGATTCACAATTGAGGGTATTAAGTGAAACACTTCATGTTCTAAAACCACAAAATTTTAGAAACAGGTTCAAGATCACCATTATAATTCTAAAGTCACTGAAACTTTAGACTCTTCAGAACTTTGATTCCCAGTTCAGTGCCTCCTCACTACATGCTGAGGGTGAGCGCGTGTCCATTCAATGACTGACAGTCCTGTCAATGGCCAGCCCCTGCCTTTCCCATTTTAAATTTTAAAGTTTTAAATTTTCTCCAGACTACAGCCACATCCTTCAGTGCCTTTTCCCAGCTGCAACAAATGATTGCTGTTTTTTTTTTTAAGAAAATGCATTCTCTCCAGAACACGTTAGTGATGAGAATAAATTAGCAAATTTAGAGAACACAATCCATTCTACTCTGTTACATTACTACATTAAAGCCTTATTTCTCCAGACAAGTAAATGTATATGACTCAATAGGTTTATAATTGTAGCCAATAGTCCAATTAAACAACATAACAAGGAGGCAGCTATAATCCACCACAGTAAAGAATAAATGCTTCAGAAAATAATGGATGTTTTCCACTGGGAGAGAGAAGAGAAACTTCAATTAAGAGGGAGGACATGAAACAACTCCAGAGAGGGACATGACAGAAAGAAGAATCTCTGACATTTAAAACCCTCAGAATCCTACTAAAGCCAACAGAATCAATTATTTTATACTTCGTCATGAACTATGAGCAAATATCACACTGGGATATACAATTTGCTCTCCAGATATTCTACTTTGCAAGTTGTCTAGACACGAGTCCTCAGCCACTTTTTAGTCTGTCGCTCTTTCTTATCTATACCCAATTTTTCAGTAAATATTTTCCATGCCTAAGTCAAAATTTACTCTACTTCTGATCCCCTGTTCTCCTGTCTCCTGATACCTCCAAAAAAATGATCAAGGCTCCTCTCCATAGATCCTCAACTTGAATTCTTGGCCTCTTAAGAGTCTTTCATCAAAGCTTCAGGTAGAGCAGGTATGTGAAAGGCAAGGTAGACCACACTGTTCCTGTGCAAATCCTCCCAGTGGCTCCTACTCGTGTGAGGACCACCAGCTGCCAACATTCCATCTTGGTATCTACTCACCCCTCTCTCATTAACCTCAGCTCACTTGCTCAGTCCAAGGCATACTGACCGTGGTGGGACCCAAACATGTCAGGGCACACACCTGAACCAGGGCCTGTGGTCTTTCCCATGGCTCAAATAATCTTTCTGAAGCTATGAGTATTCATTCCTCTCAAACCTGCTGGAGGTCTTTATTCAACTGACCCTCTTAGTGAGTCATTCTGTGACCCCCGCAAACTAAGATCGCATACTCCACCAGAAATACCCCATCACTCAGACCTCCACTTTCTGCTTTAGTTTCCCAATTAGGGTTACCCATTCTTAACAGCCAATATGTTTATAATTATTAGTTACTCGCCAGTCTCTCCTATCACCACTAGACTATAAATTCCATGGAGGCAGGAATTTGTGATTTTAGACGTACTTATATTAATTCGGCACACAGCTAATTAATGATAATAATAATGCATAATGTACTAACAATAATTTATAGCAAATATTTGTCAATGAAGCTAATCAAACAATTCAGGGTGCAGCTGATAACAATACAGAGCATGCTTCATTCCCTGTATACAGTTAACAGTTTAGCCTGATATAACTTCTTTGCCTTTTGAAATTAAAAATACATTACTTCCCCCTTCTCTTTCCCTTCTTTAACCACTGTCATGTAACACTCCTCTCTCCTCTCTCTCTCTCTCTCTCTCTCTCTCTGTTTCATGGTCCCTGGACTCTTTGTCTTTAATATAGAGATGCAACCTAATCAATCCCTAGAATGTTACTTGTATGTATAGGATTCCAGGGCTGACCACTTGAGGGCTAGCTTTCAGGGTCCCACAAGGTGCCGTGAAAACGTCCAAAGGAAACAACCAGTTGTCCTACCAATCGTAGGCACACAATGCCTATGAATGACAGAATGACCAGCATGGCACAATAACCCTAAGGATACAACAGCGGCAATCCTATCTTGGCTGTAACACACAGCTTGCTACCTGGACTTAATTAAGGCCTTCTCTCTAAAAGGGGAGCCATGCCAGGTACTAAAAATTCTAGCCGACTACTTGAGGCTAGTGAGGTCATGGGTTTTGGAGGAAAACACGCAACCACCAATTTACTAACTGGCGTAATTCCTAACTGCATTCTAAATAGTTATTCTTATACCCACAGATTAAGGGTTGTTCTCAACTATCAACAAAGAATTGTCTCTTTGCAACAGGCAGAAACCATTACATGCACACACACACACACACACACACACACACACACACACACACACACACAAAACCCTACCACTGATCAAAATTCAGAGAACAAGTGACCATGTGGTGATCATTTCCAAACAATCCATTTACAATACAACTCCTTCACCTAGGCCGTTATAATTTTTAATGGATTTTCTTTTCACTTAGGTTCTACATGAAACTTCCTAGAAAGCCACATTTGAGGTACAATAAGGAAGACTCAATAGTACTTGTGAAAAAGAGATGAGTCAGTTGTGTAATCAAGACTTGAGTCCATCACTAAACAAGACAACAGCAATGCTGCCGCTGTTGCCCGTAAACGTGGGGTAAGCATTCAAAGTATTTGTTTCAGTTACTTTTCTCATGGATGTTGACAAAATGCTTGACATAAAGAAGATAAAGGAGGATTTTTTTCATCTCCAACACTCACAGTTCAAAACCACAGCCCACCATGGCAGGGAAGACCTTGTTGAAGGCGTTGAGGAAGCTGGTCACATTGCCTCCAGAGTCAAGAAACAAGAGATAGATGTTGGTGCTCAATTTGCTTTCTCCTTTTTATTTGGACGAGAACCCCAGACTATAGGACGGTGGCACTCACACTCACCTCTATTAACAACCTCAAAAGTCCTTCACAGACTTCACGGCATGGCTCCTAGGTGACACCAGACCCTGTCAAACTGACAGTCTGTATTACCCACCACAGCACCTTTCCTCAGAGTATCTTGATAATAGCACATAAAGCTTTCAAATGGGCAAGGGCATAACAGACTCCAGTTTTTCAATGCTTTCTGAAATCACAGAATATAGTTTCATTCCAAAATAATCTGTAATGTATTCTTTGACTGATTCTTTGAATGTATGACTAAATTAACTCAGTATCATCTTCTTAAACTATTCCAAGCACATGCATCCCACGTGATAATTCTAATTATCAGCAACTGAATACATACACAAGGAATTCTCTCACCAATACCTTTGATAATTTTTGATATGTATTTATTAGGGGCTAAATAATGTTTCCGTAACATGTATATTAAGAGTTGTTTTAATTAAATTTCTACATGAAAATGAAGGGAAAAAAGTTTCCTATAGCATGAATTTGAAGACATCTAGCATCAAAAACTGTAAAGTGTGCATCTATTATTTAAAATGCTTGAAGCAGACATGAGACATTTCAGGAATTCAGAAGATGGCTCTCTTGAGTTTTATAATCTTCAAGACTGATCTTATCAATATCCCTTAACCCTTGTCCTCCTTAGCCTGCTAAGTTCTTCTATCTCCTCATCAACTCTGACCTCAAAGATTAGAACAAAGTCTCCTTGAGCAGCTCTTTCCTTTCCCGATATGTAACCAGTTACCAATGGTTCCCACCTTCCCACAAACTTAAATCACTCATTTATGCACTATTATAAATTGGGACCACTTTTTTTCATTCATTGACCAGATGAAAGAAAAATTCAAGTTGTTTTGATTTTTTACTTAAAGAATTTAAATGGTTCTATAGACAAATAACATGATCTCACTTGTCTCATAGATGTGGAAAGCAGAGTGGTAGTTACAGAGTCCGAGGAGGTCAGTGCACAGGAAGAGATGTAAAAAGACTAGTCAAAGGTACTGTGTTTGGTTAAACAGAGAGAACAAGATGTTCTGGAGTATCATAGCACAGTAAGAAAACCATAGATAAGAATAATGTACTATACATTTAAAAAAGCTAGATGAAAAGACATTGGAAGTTTTCACACAGAAAATGAATAATTGAGTAGAAAGATATATTTACCTGATTTAAACTTATATAGAACATACATGGAGCACAACACCACTGGTCACCCCCCTAATATGTATAATTTTTGGTTCATATATCACTTTAAAATAATTTTTATTTTAAAATTTAAGGAATATAAATGTTCTCATTTCTTATAAAAAAAAAAAGTTGGTCCTTACATAGAACTTAAGGCCCACTCTAACAAAAAAAAAAATCACCTTGCACATCCAGTCTCACTACCTAATTACTTTCAGTACAGGAAATGACGTCATTTCCTATGACATCCATAGTTATTCATATTAAAGCCCTAGAAAGCGTGTCATCATTCACATACATCCGATCACTCATCCGTTCAACAGATAACTGTTTGTCACTGAATACAGACAAAGCAGTGTTCTTAGAGTGGAGACAAGGCCGTAAATAAAAGAAAATTCCCTGTTTTCCCAGAACACATGGTCATACTGGACAGAAATAAGAATTCAACTATCATGAAAACCATGCAATTTGTTAGCAAGTAACTCACATTAAAACAAAAACAGTGACCTAGAGACCAGTTCTCCGAAGCAATCAAGAACGTTAAGCTACTAACTTCAAAGTCTTCAGAAAGGTTTTACAAACGTGAAGGTCTGAGATGGTAAAGAGGGCCATGCAGTATGTGGGATGAGATCCGTACAGGTAGGGGCGAGAACAATTGTTCTAATTGGGAAGTACACTTTTGCCTGTGTCAGAGAAATGTAGAAACAAAATCAAAGTGATAGAGAGATCAGCTTTGAAGACTAGCTTTTGAGGACCTGATTTACAATGACTAAGATAAAACTGATCTGAGAGTTTGGGGAAGAGAGCCATGACCTGGCAGGCACTTTCCAAGAGTCACTGTGGCTCTCCCATTTAAGACTGGACTGGAGAAATCTGAAGACAAGTTAAGGGTTTGTTGCCAAAACTGAAGCAAGATTTAATGATGTTTGGAACCGAGTGGGAGTGATGGAGATGGCTACTTGGTTGGATTCGAGATAAGTTTTGTAGGTATCAAAAATCAGACATCACTATAAGAGAAGGGAAATGAGTATACCTCCAAGGCTGTCTTGAGCAACTCAAACAGTGCCATCGAATAAAAATAGTACAAAAACCATGCACATTCCTTTAATTTTTCTGGAAGTCACATTTTAAAAAGCAAAATGGCAAAAGTGAAATCAAATTTTAAATAGGTCTTATTTAGCCCAATATTATGTAATTATTGTTTCAAGTAAGTAAGCAATGTAAAAATTACTAAAATATTTCAAATTATTTTGCATTTAAATTTTAAAGCGTACCCTGACTTAGAGGACCTACTTTGAGTTGCTAAACATGGGAGTAGTGGCTGCCAGAGTGGAAAACTAGAAGGATAAAGTGTTTTCTTTGCTCTGAATTACATGCTAGTTGTGGAAAGCAATCCAATGCTTACCAATAAAGTGTTAGTTAATAAACTGTACTGTATACAAGTAGCTACTATAAGACACTTTTCCATAAAATATCTGAGTATAGATAATGGGTCCATAGTAAATGATGGCAAGGGTTAAGGAAAAGAAACCAGCATATAAAACATGATCTTGTAAGAAAGGGGTAGAAATAAGCCATGCATGCCCTCTGGAGCCTGGAAAGGAATTCACTAAAGTGCTCGTAAGGGTGCTCTTTTGGATGGCTCGGATGGAAAAGAGCTCGGGTTTGGCATGGGGTGGTAGGAATAGTGTACAAATCACACTTTACCTCATACAGGAATACATTATCTATAGTTCATCAATGAGGTTAGGTCACAAATACAATTTTGGAATCTGTCAATATATTGATGAAATTTAAAGTCACAAGACCAGACAAGATCATTAAGAAAATGACTGTAGGGGGCTGGAGTACTAGCTGTTCATCCTGAGGTCCTGAGTTCAATTCCCAGCAGCTACGTGGTGGCTCACAATCATCTATAATAGGATTTGAATATCTCTTCTGGCATGCAGGTATATATGCAGAGCACTCCTACATAAAATATAAACAAATAAAATTAAAAATTTATTTAAAAAAAGAAAATGAACTTTAGCAGAGTACTAACTCCAGCTTTAGAGTCAGGAAGATGATAAAGAATCAGCAAGGCGACTAGAAAGTACACAAGTTAGGGCAAAGGCAACTGGAAAATGTGAGGCTTCAGGGCAGCGGAGAAGGGTGACTTGTTACAAATGTGGCTGAAAAGTCCAGTCAGAGGGAGAATGAGAACTGACCAGTATCAATTCTGCAGAGAGGTGGTTCTGAAAAGTTGTTAAAAGAAAGGGGTTATCGGGGTGTGGGGTGGAGACATGTCTCAGTGGTTAAGATCACAGCCTGCTCTTCCAAAGGACTTGGGTTCAATTCCCAGCACACAACCATCTGTAACAATTGCAGCAGATACCTGGCCTCAGAGGGCCCCAGGCACCCAGGCAAACGGTACACAGATACGAAGGCAAAAACACCCATACACAGTAAGATAATAATAATAAAAACAAAAAGCTTCTTTGGGGCTGGAGAAATGGCTCAGAAGTTAAGAACACTTACAGCTCTTGCAGAGGACCAGGGATTGGCTCCCAGCACCCACATGGTGGCTTACAATTATGTATAACTCCAGTTTCAGAGAGATCCAAAGGTGGCTCCTGCACACACACAGAGCACATAAACACACTCAGGCATGCACATGTACACATACAAAAATAAAATACATAAATAGTCAAAAAAAAGAAAGGAAAGGAAAGAGGGGAAAGAAATGGAGACAAGAAGCAGGCAACATGTGTAGCTACACGGGGGCAGTTTTGTATGAAGGGAGTAAAGAAATAAGGGTGTTTCCATCAGTGTAAGTTCATATTTCCTATCTCATCTTAACAAGCAGTTACATCTCAACTCCCTCTCAGGATAGCTTCATTGGCAGAGAATTAAAAACTTGTGACTACAAGTAACAGTGATTTCTACACACCCTACCAGAGACCTAGCCTATTGGATTAACAGGAGATCTAAGTCATGACTCAGATCATCGGTAGGATAAAACTTCAACCCAGGGTAAACACTTTGAAAAATAACTGCAATCCAATAATGACTAGAGTCCAGAAGCATAAACATATATATCTGACGACTCACTGAATTACTTCATCAACAACGGTCTTTCTTTTTGTTAAACACCAGGTTTAAAAAACCACTAAACTATCCATTTTCTTGACATTAGTATAAGGATGAAAATTTTTTTTCCAAATACTGAAACTTTAAAGTAGATAGTTAGTAAGGCATTTGTTATGAAAGTAAAACATATGAGCTATAAATCAATCAGGAAAAGGGTTCATTAAAGCATACACTGATTTAAAAAAAATCAGATATTATTTCAACTTTCTACATTTCGGTAAGCCTAGGAAATCTTCAGATTATTGTTTCTGTACAACCAGTCTTTCAACAATGGTTTAAGCTTGCTGGAAAATCTTTGTAGGGCTAGCATATTAAAAGACAATTGTAGACAACTATCCAAATTGCCATATGCTGATTTAAGGGATAAGCATGTTCCTCTTATACTTCATTTAGAAAACTTGAGTTTCCTCTACACAAAATCTAGAGACTTCCTTTTTAAATATTAGCATCCAAGACTGAGAAATAATGACCAGAGGATAGAGGGGCTGTTGGAACAGCTGTAGTGATGTTATGTAACGTAAAGATTTTAAGTTTTGCGACATGAGCTGTAGCTGGTTGAGAGGATAAGCTAAATTAACACAGAAGGTTTGGTTGTTCATACAGTAATCCATTTCCTCTTAAAATACCTCAAAAGCTTGTACTGCTGCTCCATGGCCTTTCTGGTGCTGAAATCCCTCAGGCTGCATCAGAAGGAAGCAAGGGTAACAGTATAAACAGGAATCTGTGGTGGGGAAATGAGGGGCAGTGGCCTCCGGATGTAGCCTCATGCTGTATCATCGGTAGGTGTTTAATGAAGGGGAGCTATTTGCTTGAAGTAAAATTCACAAGAAGCTTAAAGGAAGATGGAAACCAGAGAAAGAGACAGACTAGAGAAGTCGCCATAATGTAACTGTTAGTGACGGGTGTGTATGCCACACCTGGAGTTGTGGAAAGAGAAAAGAAAAATACTCTGGGAAGCAAAGAATGCAAGAGAAAAATGAGCAGTTTTACAGTTATGTAAGCAGAATCGAGAGCTGAGGAATAAGAAAGCTAACAGGATGACAATGGGCTAGCCATCAAGTAACTCAGAATTTTAGGAAAAAGGTATTCTTTAGCTGGATCCAAACAAAGTGAATTTATTACATTCTGCTGAAGTTGCTGTTTACCAAGCATTAGTATGAAAACAAAATGATAGTTATTAAGTGGACAGGAAGTCATTCATTCTACACACGCATCCTTTTAGCCCAAACTTCTGGAAGCTCAAGATCACCTTGTCCTTTGATTAACTCTCCACCATGTTTACGGCATCTCACCTGTATGAGGTGGGATTCTATACTAATTACTGAGATTGCATTTTAGTAGAAGAGGACCAAGATGACCTTTCCCAATAAGGCAATCTTTGCTCCCTGAGTCCTGTTGTGCTCTCATATTGTAATTAGTAAATGGTATTATTCTGCCATTTTTCTCTACTGAGTTTCACGGGCATGTTTTAGCTTAAATTGGGACACATAAATGCTATGAGACTATTTGAACTTACGAAAGTTTCGAGATGGTGAGCTCAGTCCTTTATTATGAACAGTAAAGGCTGACCAGATAGTCTCGAGTTTCCTCTCTTGGCATAGAGGGAAAGCACCCAGCAGCCACTCAAGTCATCAGTACGGCTGTGATTACATCCAGAAATCTAACTCTGTCCCCATCACAGTTTCCTCACTTTTTCTTAAGTCATTTATAACAGGCAGTCAACAACAGGCACGGGAAACAGATTCTCTGTAAGCTTTCCCACTCGACTCGTCCACAGAGCACTAGTCTAGCAAACGTCAGTGGAAGAACAGCAAGCATTTGGACCTGTGCTTGTGTGCCCTTTAAAGTACTGCTGCATGGTTCTTTTCCTCTCCATCTGCTCCAGGCCACAAGATTCAGCAGAGAGAAGGAGGACCCTTTAATTCCATCGATCCTCCTCTCAAAAGATCGTTTTGGAACAGTTAATTTCAAGAAAATTGTAGCCATTGTAGGATCCCATTCCCATAACATAGCTTGGCAGAAATAAGTCCACTACAGAAGAGAATTTTCTCCACAAATCATCTCAAAAATCACTTTCCTTTCTGCACGACTCACTCCATTTTAGAGATGAGCACAATATTAAAACATCAGTAATTAAGAAGGACAACTGAAGGCGGTGTCCGTGAGAGAAATGGGTAGTGTTGTGACGGTTCTCTGATCTGCAAAGACTTTGGAATAACCGAAACTCAGGAGAAGCCCCTGGCTCCAGCACTTCTCTACCGATTGACTTTGCTCCCACTAGTGGGGGAAAGAAATTCCCCCAAGAAATAAAACTCTGAACTACTTTTCAAAATAGTGAGCGATCAGAGCCGTCTTTGAAGTTTTTGTTTTGAAGTCTCCTTCCATCTTATCTACCACCCACCGACCAAGGAGATTCCGAACCCTTAAAACTCTAATTTTCATTAGCTTCTTTATCTCTGATTTTGTTTTCAAAGATAAACTTTTAAGGTAATTTTTTAACAAAGTAAAAAGGATTAGGAAAGCAAGAGAGCTGATTCAGGCTGGTTTGAGATGAAACAGTCTCTTCTATCACAGAGAAAGCAGCTGTTCTCTGAAGGTCTCTTTTCTTTTCTTTTTTTTTTTTCAAGTGAAATGGATTTAATCTTTCCTCACCCTAATTTACTAGAATTAGAGAAAATAAGTGATCAGTATTGAACTGACTATTCTTACTTAAAAAAAACAAAACAAAACAGGATACTCCATATTTTATCGACACGCATAGGAGTCCTGCCCTTTCCTGGAGAAGGAAAAGGAGGGGATTGGGGGGTGAGAGGGATGGGGGAGACTAGAAGAGCAGGATGGCGGCCGGGGGGTGGGGGGACGACTGTTACCAGGATGTAAAATAAATAGATGAATTTAAATTTTTTTTTTTTTTTAAATCATGTTTAAAGGTGTTTGGGTTTTACTCATGGGAACTTGAATTGGTTTACATGGTTGATGAAAAGTAAATATTAAAGTGAGTGAATAGTTATGTAAAGAAGAAAACATAAGCAAATATACACTTTTATTTCTACAGCTATTTCTTCAGATTAATAGTTATTGATAATTAGTTGGTTCACTGAATTATGTAAGTTGTTGATATTTTTAATGTTATTTTGATTGACAAGTAAATACGAAAACAACATAAGATCAGGTTTTCTTTTTAGATAGGATGCTAAGGCCATGTACCACCATGGAAACAAAAAGGAACGGGGTCACAGTAACTACTTCCCACAATGTAGGTATTTGGCAAAGTCCTGTGCTTTAAGCTGAGCTGCTACGGCACTGTTCAGTTTTTCTCGAGTAAATGACTCCAATTTTATTTTAAGAACATAAGCAGAAACCAGCTTTCCTTCCATGTACTTCTATCTGGAGACCCACAGCCAACAGGACTAAGGACTTCTGCTGAAGACACACACACTACAACAGTTTCTTTCTCCTGTCGATCACTGCTAGTTTTGTAGCAAAGGTTAAAAAGTTGTGAGATGTAAATTACTTTATGCTTAACATGTATGAGCCCATATACTAAGATTCAGGTCCCATTCATAGTAAGTGTTGGATATATACAATAAAAGAAATTATTTTCTGCAGCTGGGCCTGGAGGTACTGATCATGATAGTGTCTTTCCTAGGAAACTATAGAGCAAACGTGCCAGTACCATCAGCTTGTGACTCCTATGGCTTCATGCCAGATCACTGAGAGACAGTGTTATTCAAAATTTAGGGTTATTAGGTTATTAGGTCTCATATTTGGGTCTCTAGTGGCCCAGCCATTACCCTTCAGATTCTTAAAAAAAAAAACAAAACCTCAGGCTCATTCACATAGGACTTAACTAATAGAAGTTGTGTAGTCCCTAATTAGCCTTGTTTAATTAACCTGTTCTTCTGTTAGCTTCTCAATAAAAATATTAAAGTGAGAAGTGCATCACTTTATAAACCTCACCTCTGTACTCAGAGTTTTGAACACTGGAATTGGAGAAAAACTTCTTTCTAATTCAGTTTCTCCTGACTACTTATCTTAAGGCATTTTTAACATCCATTGGGAGGAGCGCATTCATTGAATTAGGTCAGAATTTCATGTTCCCAATTGGCACAGCTTTACGTAAAAAATATCAGATTTGTGAATTTAATGTTATCCTTCTGTAGTAGGCAGAATAACGGCCCCCAAAGATGTCCATGTCCTAAACTGTGGAGTCTGTGAATAGGCCACACGGCATCATAGGAATGACTATGTAAGCAGTTAAGGTTAAAGATGCCAAAATGGTTAGGCCATCCTGGGTTATACAAGTGGACCCAAGATAAGGGACAGTGTGTGTCTTTTAAAGCAGAGAACCAGAGGGACAGCAGAATGAAGGCTTGTCTCCTCTTGCTTGCTGTGAAAATGGAAGAAGCTATGAGCCCTGCAAAGCCTGTGGCCTTTGGAAGCTGGAAGGGCATGGAATTGGATTCTTTCTCAGAGCCTCCTGGAAAAAAAAATGCCCTCAATCCTGTTGATTTGTAACCAATGTAACCAACAGAACAAGAAGGTAAGACTTTTGTGTCCTGTAAGCTATAACTCCCATAATAATTGGGTAGAGCCAACAAGAAGCAGCTAATAAACCATCTTAATTGGTTTATTATATAGATCACTTCTTTTCAGGGGAGGGTTAAAAACTGACTAGGGGAAAATTGCCCATTTCTAAATGGGGAATCATGGGGCCATGAAAGTTTGGGAATCATGGAGCCATGAAAATTTGGGAATCATGAGACCACGGCAATTTGGGAATCAAGGGGCCATGAAAATTGAGAGTGCCCCATAAAACCTAGAACCTAGGCTTCAAGTTCAGGCCGTAGTACCACAGAAGGTCCTTCACTGAGGCTCACTACTTGAGCATCTGGTCTCCTCTGGATGTTTACTTGCACATCTGTTTTCTCCATCCAACTTCCTTGAATTCTTTAAGATTCCCATTCAATGATCTGTTTGGGAGAGCCAACAGAATCATCTTCTTGCTGTATTTCATTTACCTCATGCTGTCAAGTCTGCAGACTTGGCATTTCCATAATCCAGCAAGAACAAATTTAACCATCAAGCTTCAAATGCATTCTTATTGTGGCAATGAAAATAAAAGAGAAACTTTCCTAAACTAATGTTTAAGATCACTTTGCCTGAACAGCGTGGGACTCCTTCTGACTCAAACAGGAAGAAGGCTGGACTCTTGAAGTATATTCT
Source organism: Peromyscus eremicus (assembly GCF_949786415.1). Classification (NCBI taxonomy): domain Eukaryota; kingdom Metazoa; phylum Chordata; class Mammalia; order Rodentia; family Cricetidae; genus Peromyscus; species Peromyscus eremicus. The sequence goes on along the minus strand of NC_081429.1, from coordinate 13,352,149 downwards.
CCCCAGAGTACTACTTGCATAGTCATGCTGGCAGACTGCTATTTTCACTGCTACTTATAAAGTTGAAACTGAATATATATTTTAAACTATAAATTCATTTAACCAATGAATTAGACTACATTGCTTGAAACATGAGCACAAAAATAAGATACAATTTAACATGAAGCATATTAATTTCACTTCTAACAAAAGCATTGTGAGCATATTTTTTAAAAAATTTTAAAGTACGGTACAAATTTAGAATGATTCACTCTCTTTAACATTTAACCTACTGTAATTTAAATTAAGTGCTATTACAACTTGCTTCTCCCTTTTAGAGATGGTTTCTAATAGCAATTAATGAGCAACTTAACAAACAGGAGATCAAGTATCAAATAAGAAATAATTTAAGTAAGATGGTTTTAGTATAGTTTCAAGACTGGAAAAAATTCAAAGAATAAACATTTGCAATACTTACGACATATCCTTCAGTTTCTAGGAGCTAAATGTATATTTTAATATGGTTTTTATACTCTTACAACTATCATTTCTTACTGATTCTTCACAGAAAGGTACATGTTGTATTAATGTTCCACTAGCATCATTTCTCAGAAACAAATCAAAGTTAGGCAGTAGAGCACATTCCACAGGATTCTAAAAATACAAGACTCTAGAAATGAACAGTCTAAACCATTTTGTACCTCCCATCAAAGCCATCTGCTTGCCTGCTGTACAGAATAAAGGTTCAACCACCCGAAGAGATGGCACAGTCTCCATCCAAGCCATTCTCAATCCCCTGTCCCCTTGCAAAGCTATTTACTAACATTTAGAAAACACTTTTTTCCTACTACTCCCCTTAAAACCCACTATCACGGTGTTCATAGGATGTGCTGAAATTGGTTATTGGGGAATCCAGGAAAAGAACTCCAGGAAGAACGTTCAGTGAGGTGACTGAGCAATGGGCTGCATGCTTCATCATCATTGTTTATTGATGAGGCAGCCTGTAGGAGAAGAGCTGAAATAGAAAACTATCTTCCCAAGGAAAATCTTCACTCACAGCTTCCACCTGATGCTGCAAGGGATTGCACAGTATTCTTTTCAGAAAGCTGGATAAAATGCTTATCCTCAAGAAAGGATGTATATTTAAGCATTTCATCGAGCAGCAGTTCATCCCAGCACGACACTAGAAACATATGGAAATAGGACAGAAGTAGGAAAAGACTGTCAGCATACTTTGAACTTCACAGCACAAATAAACCTGTGTCCTTCCAGCAATACCTTCCCATATTATGTTAGTATCACATATACGGGATAAATACAATACCAGAAAGAATATGTAATTCACATCCTTTTTAAGAGCCTTAACTGCCTTGTGACACCTGTAAAAATATTTTAAGGTTTTTGTGAATTTCAAACAGTTTGAAAATGAAATCTCTGGTGTGTGTGTGTGTGTGTGTGTGCGCGCGCGCGCGCGCGCGTGTGCGTGCGTGTGTGTGTGTGTGTGTGTGTGTGTGTGTGTGTGTGTGTGTGTGTGTGCATGCTGTTCTTGCTTATCAGGGGGAACAGCAGATACTACATTGTTCATTCAGTGATTTTTATAAGCCCTCCCCACGTGTTTATATGTACATGTACACATACGCAATACTTTAGACACAAACTATAAATCTTTTACCAGTGATTACCTGAAATTTCCCTATATATCATGATTCCAGTTAATAGTATATTTTAGAACACAAGAAACCTGAAGCAAAATAATAAAGGTGTTTGGTAATTCTTGTAATACTATACAGAACAAAGAACTTACCTTCCATTGCTAGGGACATCCAAAATCACACTGAAAGCAGAGCAACAGGAAGGGGGCTTTATTGTGGGATGAATCATCCCCCACGTAGATGCTCTGAGCAACCCCTGTATGCATACTGACATCATCAGGAGAGACTTGGAGGCAGAGGATACTATGGTAACGGAGCAATGTGCTGGGAAACAGACGCCTTTAATTGCTTTAACAACTTCCTGGGGCTCAAGCTACCAGGCTTGGATTTGCTAAGTAGGAAATGAAGGCTGTCACAGAGGCAGCCACTGTGACGCGGAGCGAAAGAACTCAGTGGATTCTGAAATTGTTCATTTCAGCGTGACTTCTTAATGGCAAATGTCCTTACATGGTTCTACTGGCAACATCCCTTTCACATGCAGAGCTCTGAGGAAGGCACAGGTTAATACAAAATGCTCCGAGGTTGCAAGAGTCTAAGTTCATATATAATTCTCTCACTTAACAAGCATTAATATTATTGCTTTACAAATATCCTTTTTCTTGAGAGTGAATGTTTGATTCACTTTGAAAAGAAAGCCCACATCTGTGCCTTAGAAAGTCAGCACACCAAGGACAATGACAGCTGATTCTCTCTATTTACTTCTCTGGGAGGTGGCAGCTGCTGGTCCATTTATCTCTGAGCTCCAGTAAATCCTTGCCAACAGGTCACTTATCCAGAAAACACCTCCAGGGAAATGCCTAATTGTAGCACCCAGATAAAACCAGTCGGAAAAACCACAATTGGCTGCCACAGTTCTCTTGGTGAACTCTCCTGTCAAAGGCAGAAGAACTTCTCACTGTCATAACACCCTCTGCTGGAAAACCACACAACATGTAACGCTTCCCTTTGAACTCTTTGTTCTTCCAAGCATCTGTCACCCATGTTCAAGAGAACACAAACTGCTTTTAAAACACAAGGTTGGTAGTAATTGCTTAAAATAACCAGGTTTCAGCATCAAACTGAGTCTCTAATGATATCCTGTGCTTATCTGATCAGTTGCAACACTTTAATAAGTATATAATTTATCATCTGCGCTATGAAAACTATTGTTTTCTTTCCCATGAATATTTGATTGACATGTTTTTCAACAATACTAGGGCCTAATTTTTATTGTAACTACTGCAATTGTAAAGATAAGCAAGTAAGTTGGCAGGTCTTCCTTAAGATAGTCACAGCACAATAAAAACTGAAGGTTGTCATTCTGTGCTGTATACTTAGATCTCAGCTTTTTCAAAGAAACTATTATTATCTCTATTTCAATTTAGTGAAGCCAAGCCTGCCTTTTAATGTTTCCCTTGTAAGTAAATAGCTTACAAATGTCTAACAACGATGTGGCTTCAAAAATCAGTAAATGGAATGCAACAGTACCAATTTCTAATCTGAAAAAAAAAAAATAGAGAATTTCTAATCTAACTGACAAGTTGGGAGTTCTCATTCCTGCAGAGGTTGGGAAAGACTCCAAAAGCAGAATAGTAACATAACACCTAGTCTCACAAAAACACAGCATTTCCTTACGTCGGGAAATGGGAGAGAGCGTTCCAAGAAGGCTCCCATTCTTTCGTTTGTTCTTTCTGAGATCCTGCCTGAGCAGCAAAGCAGACCAAACTCACCAAGGTGCGAGCAGAAACACTACTAAGAGCCAGTGAGATGGCTCATCAAGTATGGTGCTTGCTACTAAGACTGACAACCTGAACGTGATCCCCAGGACCCATGGAGTAGAGAACCAACTCCTGGAAACTGTCCTCTTGCCTCCCCCCTCATACACTCTATAGTACACACACACACACATACACACACACACACACACACACACACACACACACACACACACACACTGTAAAAAAAACTACTGCTCTATGTGTGTTATGATTTAAAAAAATTGATTGGGTTGAGGATATACGAGGCTATAGCTCAGTAGGTAGAATGCTTGCTTAGCATGCACGAAGGCCTCTGAGGTCAATCCCTGGTGCTTATATATCACGTCTGCTGGCTCCTGCCTGTAATGCCAGAAATGCAGGTAATGGCAGGAGGCTAAGTAGCTCAAGGTCATCCCTGGCCACAAAACAAGTTTGAGGCCACCCTGGCTTTCATGAAACTGTATCTCAAATGATTTATGTTTGCTTATATGAACATGCACTGAAAAATATCTAGAAGATGTACCACCCACGAATGTTAGCGGTGACGCTTTCGCCAATTTAAACTGCAGACTATATGTGAGGGATATGAGTCCTTTAATTTGTTTTATATAATGATTCTCTGCTTTAAAGGAGATTTAACCATGGATTATTACAGTAATTCAACCAACAGAATTCTACCTAAGTGTGCTCTGTACTAGTCACTCCAGTACTGACCATGCAGGGGGCTCATCACAGCTTCAGTGGGCCAGGTCTGACACTAACTGCAGTAGTTCAAGGATGCTTCAAACAATTCTTACAAAGAGATACCCTGCCTAGCTAATGGGGCTTCACTGTAAAAGTGAATGAAGGTTATCGAGGTAACAAACATACCATAGGGAACAGGTGTATTGACTTTTCCAGGCATGTGAGTCAAAAAGGAAAAACAATCCATCAATAAAACTAGTTTGTCAGATTTTTTTTTAAAAAAGAATAGTTACAGTAAGAGCATAATAACAAATAAGACAAACCAAGAGATCTCTAACATGATAAAGGGCTGAAGAAAACGTGGAAGATTGCCAGGAGAAATAAATCCTGCCAGTGGCCCTAGGTGGTCAGATTATGAGGTCTGCCAGAGATGTTTCTTTTGAGCAAAGGACCTAATTTCTCCAACTCCTATCCACAATTCATCTTGAGACAGCTTTTATTCTCCTGTTAACTGATCTTCAAAAGCAGCTAAACATAACATGTTCTGGTCGATATTCTAGTTCCCTTTTCTCCTCTACTAATTTTCTTTTCTGAACAGTGCAATGTCACCGACTTCTTGCAGATCATAAATTTGTCAGTTGATAACTTTGTATAAAAACACTACCTCCTTTCTGCCTTTGCGCTGATTTCCCAGGACAGCAGCAACAGGGAGGCCTGGTGAAGTACACAGGCACGTTAGACCACCCACAGAACCACAAGGTTCAGAGGTTAGAAGCACAGCTGGGAGCAAGATAAGTCTACCCAGTAACAGACTAGCCTCTCCTGCACTCTGACAGGTTCCAGCTGGATAACTGGATACCTCCTGGTATCTGTCCTAACTTCAGGGGGAAAAAAAAGAAAAAAAGCAAGCAAGAAAAAAAAAAAAAAAAAAAAAAAAAAAAAAAAAAAAAAAAAAAAAGCTTATTCTCTGAGCATCCTAAAGCTTCAAGGGTACCCAAGCTGAAAGAAATCAAAACTCGAAAGTGTAAAATTATTCCTTTTCACTAAAAGGGTGCCTCTGTCAAAGAAATCACCTCCGGGAGTGTTTATGTCTGATAAATTACATCCATCTCACTAACCTCCAGGAACTACCTCAACCTTTAAATTGATGCTAGGAAGCCCAAAAGGCCCTTAGCCTGGCAAGTATCCTAATCTGATGTACACTCAAGCTGGTGGGTATAAAGCCAGACTAGCCTGCTCTGGTGGCCATTGAGCTCCCTCCCTCCTACACATCTCTAAGGATAGGACAAAACACCCTTAATCCAGCCTTGCTCTATGTACACTGCACTGCCGCCTAGCCCAAAGGGGCAGCACTCCTGGCTGCTCTGCTCTTGGTAGAATGTTTACCGAACTCCATGTCAGGACAGTGCACACTGGAAATGCTGGGGGCTTTATGATCAACACTGGGGATTGGGTATTTTAATTAACACAAGTTCACACTGAGTTGATAAAAAAGTATAAGAACTGGTGGAATAAGGACTATGACCCTACCTCATATTTAAAGCCAGAGAGTGGCCAAATTTAGTGAGCTGTCCCCTGAGACCTCTCCATCTGGCATCTCATAACTATCTAGTCTTATTACTGGCCTGTCTGGTTTTGGTGTATCTCCCTTTTGGTCATTCTATGCTCATTACTTTGTCCTTGGTACATCTTTAGCTACCTTGACCAGTTTCCTACTGAATTACCAGATTCTGAAAGGCTTCCCCGTGGGACACTGCATCACCACAGCCCACCCTTGCCAGTCTTACCTCCCAGTGCTTCCTACCACAGCCCACTAGACAATCCAAGCACTAAGAACCCCTGCTCTTCCTCTCCTCTCAGGAAATTCCATATCAACCTTTCCACCCGCTCCTTGACCCCACACTCGCTCATGTCTCAGTCAATGAAACCCTACCCATCCATCTAGACCAGTGTCATCTCTCCCATCAGAAATCTGGTTCTACAATCTCCGGTGTTCTTAACTTCTCTAACTGTACCTTAAAACAGTCTTCTGTGGCTCTAGGATTGTAGCTCACTGGTAGAGTCTACCCTTAACACGTGAGGTCCCTCCCTTAAAAGTAAAAGGAAAAAATATGGTGCATGGTTACTGCAATTTCCCTACTTCCTCTGACCTTCTGAAAAGTAGAGTCTATATTCATTTCTTATTATCTACGCAGAACCGTGCTTGCACTCAGCAGTCTCTCAATAATAAATGAACACAAACTTTGTATTTCCTACTTTCGGTTCCGCAAAGTACTTAAGATTAAACTCTTTTATTAAACCTTCTTTTTAAAACAACTCCATGTGACATGTTCAGGTACAAATACAAATGTTACTTTCAAAAGTGGGAAAAAAAAGCCAGGAAGTGGTGGTGCATGCCTCTAATCCCAGCACTCAGGAGGCAGAGGCAGGCGGATCTCTGTGAGTTCAAGGCCAGCCTGGTGTACAGAGCAAGTTCCAGGACAGACAACGCTACACAAAGAAACTGTCTTAAAAAAACCAAAATACTTAAGTAACTAAGTAAGTAAGTAAGTAAGTAAGTAAGTAAATAAGTAAGTAAGTAAATAAATAAATAAATAAATAAATAAGGAGAAGAAGGAGAAGGAGAAAAGAAAAAGCACAAGCTCAACTGAATTTCATCAGTTCTGCCATAACAACTTCTAATTTCCCTGACTTAGCACTATGTTTCTCATTTGGACTTCTCCCTTCTAACACATACCTGCCTTTTCCGCAAGCTGACCAAGCAGACTGCCCCATGTAGGGAAACTTTTCTAGTGTGTGTGTGTGTGTGGAGAGAGAGAGAGAGAGAGAGAGAGAGAGAGAGAGAGAGAGAGAGAGAGAGAGAGAGAGAGGGAGAGAGAGAGGGAGTTGGTTTGGTTTTGGTTGCTTTTCTGTTTTGATTTTTCATAACAGTTTTTGTGTATAGGTGTTTTGCCTGTATGTATGGCTATGCAACATGTGTGTGCAGTACCTGTAGAGGCCGGAAGGTGGCATTATATCCTTTGAAGGACACTTTTCAGTCTTTATAAAGAAATGAGTTTTATCCTTGAAGAATTTAAATTTTTCTTTCATTTAAAGGTCAAGAGTTATATCCCTACTCTACCTTTTAACTCACTCAAAAGTCTAGCATCTTAAACACATATCCAGAACTAAATACAGATAACAAAGTCCTCAGTGTTTTGAGTCTAATAGTCAAGGAATTATACATTATGACTTACTTTAATGCCTAAAACTTACTTCAGCGTTTCATGATTCTAATTTTGATTATGATTCCCAGAAGAAGGGAGGGATTAAGCTCTAATATTTTTTTTCTAAAGAAGCTAGTTGAAGATAACTTCTTATTTTAGCCCTTCAATTAGTATGCTTTTAAAAATACCTCTTCCCTAGGATACAAATAAAGAACTCTGAGGGAAATGTAGAGCATGCATATGAATCGAAGCAGAGATGTCTTGTGTAATAAAAGCAGGCATTAGAGAGGTTAAGAATGATGCCAGCTGCAGCCTAAGCAGTCCAGCAGAGCTGGAAGGGTCTCACAGCAGGATTGGGCTCAGGGCTTCTGACCAGCATCCCTTCTGTACAGGGATCTTGCAAAGGAAGTTCAGGCAGAACTGTGTATCTCTGGATTTAAATTAATCAACCAGTTGGTTGAACAATGCTGGAATTCCCTCCTTTTAAACGATTAAAGCAGGTTTACTGGCAGTTCCCAAATTATATCAATGTCTTCTAAGAGGTCAAATGAAGCAATATACATCAAATGTCCCTCTTAGAGCAGAAAGTCTCAACCACAGCACCCCCCTGTAACATGCTGTGGGTGACTTGTGCAGTGCATTAGCCCATTTTAATGAATTACCCTGATGTCCTTTACCTTTTTTTTCTCCCCAAAAGCTAAAGCATAATTCATACGTTTCAATACTATTAATTATGGGGAAGCTTGGTTTTTTTTTTTTTTTTTTTCTGTATTGGGTTAAAACAATGTTAAATGGGTGAGTTAAAATGCCATGCTGGGGAAATGAGTACAAGAGTAAGGACTCTGGTCAACAAGGGCCATGTACAGAACAAATGAATGAAAACCAAAGCAGAAACGGTTATTAGGAAAAATACACACACACACACACACACACACACACACACACACCCAAAAAAAAATGTGACAGCTGTAATCACTGTCAGGGAAGGATTGCTCTAGAAACAGAAGTACTTAATAGAAAATACCCCAAGCCAGGTGGAAATTTTCATCAGGATGAAAAAAGCATAGATTCTAGCCCATTGGAAGATTCTTTGAAATTTAGTGTTCTACTGCTTTTCTGCTGCAGTAAGAGAATGAACACATTCTTGTAAAATATTAATCATACATGGTGTCTTAAGCACTGAATGTAAAAGCAAAGGGTAGAGAAGCTAAGCTAAGGATACGAGACTATGAAGTGCTCAGCACCAGTGCTCGTCTGACTATGCTGTGGAAACAATCATTACCAACCCAGGATCTCAGAAGAAGTTCCAAGAACTCACCACACTGCCCCACTCCTCCGTGCTATTAATATTCCTAACTTCCTGGGGTGGGAGGAGCTGGAGAAACGGCCCAGTGATTAAAGAGCACTGCTCCTCTTCCCGGGTTCAATTCTCAGCACCCACAGGGTGGCTCACAACTGTCTGTAACTCTGGTTCCAGGAGATTGGACACCTTCGCACCAATGCACACAAAATAAAGTTATATACATTAACAAGATTCCTACCTTCCAGCTGTGAAAGGGAGACAATATTCAGAGGGCTTTTAGAACACAACATTGAGTCTACAGCACCTAAGCTCTGTGCAGCTAGACAAGTTTCTCAGTTTCATTGGACTTCAGTTTTGTAACCCTTGAAGTTGAGGAAAGACAATCACTGTTTAAGGCACTGGGGGATACAGTGTTGAACTGAACTCGTAATTCCATGTGGGAGATTAGCAGAATAGCAATCCATAGCCATTTTTATACACACGAAAGTAGCTCAGAGGAGCCATACCACACGATGATGAGTTACGCACTGACTGGTCAGGGTGATGTGTGGTGTCAGAAAAAAATTACACTGCAATAAGAAGGAACAAGAAGCATGGGAAAAGACAAACTCCTCAAGGCATACATATTTGAAAGAGCAGTGTTTCAAAGAAATGAGCCTAGAACATCTGAGGAACATAGGCTACAACAGCAAGGGGCAAACACAGACAGATGACAGACGCCTAGCAGAAAATTAAGTGAAGGAGCAAGTAAACCATGAATGCATGAGTGAAGCTGCATGGAGAGGCTACGCCTGGAAATTCAAATGTGGGAGTCACTCATTTAAAATAGACCCGCGTAAAGCACCCAGAGCGTTGCATCTCTCTAGTCCCATCTTTTCAAGTAACTGAATTTGTGTCTATATCAGGGAGGTCATTAGCAAAACGCAAAGAAGACAAAGGCGAGAAGAGTGAGATTACCTCGGGCAGATGATAAAGCTCCCATTCAGCCAACACCTAGGAAACAGTGAGGCCTTCTTGCCATTCTGCACTGAGAATGATTCTGAGGCAAAGAATGAGCTCACTCTGCATACAATCAGATGAAGAATAAGGTTTCCGAGGCCACTAGGAGCCATCTCATTTTGATACTTATTTGCTGTAGGATGTCGTTCTGTATGCTGTGAATATGTGTTGCTCTGATTGGTTGATAAATAAAACGCTGATTGGCCAGTAGCCAGGCAGGGAAGTATAGGCAGGGCGAGCAGATAAGGAGAATTCTGAGAAGAGGAGGGCTGAGTGAGGAGTCACCAGCCAGACACTGAGGAGGCAAGATGACAAGGCAGAACTGAGAAAAGGTACCAAGCCACGTGGCTAAACATAAATAAGAATTATGGGTTAATTTAAGTGTCAGAGCTAGTCAGTAATAAGCCTGAGCTAATGGCCAAGCAACTATAATTAATACAAGCTTCTGAGTGATTATTTTATAAGTGGGCCATAGGACTGCAGGGGGGGGGGGACGGCGGCGCGCTGGCAGGATCGGAGAAACATTCAGAATGCATTTGGTGCTCTCCATTGGGCATTGATCCACATAGACCTAAGAAAGCTTAAAGATTCTGAACACAAAGAAACGGAGCCACACTAGGCTTCCTAGTCTCACAGTCTCATGCCAGTAGCAGTGCAGACTCATCTCCTGACAGCTGCATGTGAGATGGAGCTGGCCACTGGCCACCATAAGCTAAGTAGCATGGAGGATTCCTGCCACAGTACACGGTGACATCTCCAAGCCGCAAAGCACACTGCATGGTGGATTTAGCTTTTGCTAGTATAGACCAAAAAAAAAAAAAAAAAAAAAAAAAACGCTACTGGATGGAGGCATGGGCCAATTGCCTCCCAGAGTCAGCGGAGAGAGCATGGCTCCCAGAGCTGGAGGTGAATTACCTCCACCATATTGAAAAGCTGAAATGGGTGGAGTCAGCAGCCAAGGCTGCTGCTTCAGTCCTAAACACACAGTTTAGCAGTTTAAAATCTCTCCTAGTCAGAGAAGGATTATAGATTCACAATAGGCAATTGCAACTGAATAAACCTCTAAATAGTTTACAATGTATGTAAAAATTTATGTAGGCTTGGAAGAGAGAGGAAAAAGGAATATAAACAGTTATACAAAGAAATAGAAAGGTTTAAAAACTAAAGTCTTTAAAGAGAAAGTAAAAGTAATATCAAAAACAAGCCACATAAAGATGGAAATCACACAGAAAGTCTGGATTATATTGTCTTTGGGATTTTTAACTGTAGAAAGACATTTAATTATTAAAGCTGCTCAATTAAACCAATACGTATATTTTAAAGGTATCTTGATTTCAAAATTAAGGATATGTTGCTTTGGAAAGGAGGCTCTGCTTTTGTTTCCACAGGAAGCAAGAGGCTATGGATTTGTTCCAGGTTAAGATGAATCAGATTTGATCAAGCCAGACCTCCTGAACCTTAACAGATGGTACCTATTAACAAAGGTTATAGCTGGTCTTCCCAGGACTTGATCATTATCTCAAATTTTCTCAGGATCCTCATAAGACTATACCAGCGGCCCTATCAGCAGGAAGTAGTCTAGAACGCTATGCCCACATTCCCAAAAAATAGATTATGGATATTTGTCTTTGTTAAGGTTGTTGGTTACAAATTGTTATTGGTCACAGTCAATCTCTTTCTAAAAGAAAGGGGGATATAATATAGAAATATAGGATATAGATATGATAGAATAAAAGGGTAGATTATTGAATCTACTTTTAAAGACTAACAACTTGTTTGAAATGTTTTACATTGCTATGTATTTTAGTTTATTGATACAAATTTAAAGTTAATTGTATTATACTTTATGTATATTTCTACTCCTGTTTCAGGTATTATGCTTGTGCAACTCATTTGAAATTGTAATGTATAATTAAGAAATACAGCCGGGCGGTGGTGGCACACGCCTTTAATCCCAGCACTCGGGAGGCAGAGGCAGGCGGATGTCTGTGAGTTTGAGGCCAGCCTGAGCTACCAAGTGAGTCCCAGGAAAGGCGCAAAGCTACACAGAGAAACCCTGTTTCGAAAAACCAAAACAAAAAAAAAAAACCAAATACAGATTAGGGGTTGGGGATTTAGCTCAGTGGTAGAGCGCTTGCCTAGCAAGTGCAAGGCCCTGGGTTCAGTCCTCAGCTCCAAAAAAAAAAAAAAGAAATACAGATTAATAATTAGTCATATATGATAAACAAACTTACAGTCATGTTAAGTTTTCTAGATATACATAGATATATTTCAATTAGGTAGGTAATCTTCAAATACTTCAAAGACCTACAGAATATGGCATTTAAAATGTTTTAAAAACTTAGACTCTGGACAGTGAGACACGTCTGCTCCTGGCAGCACCAATTACTTCAGAGAGAAAGATGGGCATCACAGACACTCTATATGGAGTTTATCTTCTTCTCGGTAAAAATAGCCATTTGGGCAAGAAACTGCTCTTGCCTGGACTGCTTGACAAAATGTTGTATCGACTGGACATGCAGGACCCATAGGAGGGTGACAACTGAACTTTGCAAGGCAAGATGGTCCTTCAGGTTCCTGCTTCGCAGTGGAAACTGCCAGATATTCCACAGGACACTGAGAGAAGTGACTGAGAGACTCTAGACCTATAGGCTGAAGATGGATGCCCCAAAGTTACAGAGGACCTTTGGATGACTGTCTAGGCAGCCAGCTGTCTCTGTCATTTCTAGAATTTTGGAAGTTACTTACAATGTACTTCCTGTTTACTTAGGTAATATTATATCCTTCTGGGGTCTTTGATGTAGTTGAAGACTAGATAGTTATAATTATAATTTTCCTTGGTTATGATAAAAAGATAAATTAGATATGAAACTTTAGACTCACAAATGTAGGATAGGTAGAATATTTTCTTTAATTTTGCCAAATACAAATAGACTACATATTAGAAGTGTAGTTCTTCATTGATAACTGTTTTGTTATATGTAATTTTACTATGTTAAATTTAAAATCTTTCTGTTTGATTAGACAGAAAAGGGAAAGTGCTGTGGGATGTCAGTCTGTATGCTGTGAATATATGTTGCTATGATTGGTTGATAAATAAAATGCTGATTGGCCAGTAACCAGGCAGGAAGTATAGGTAGGGCCAGCAGATAAGGAGAATTCTGGGAAGAGGAAGGCTGAGTGAGGAGTCACCAGCCAGACACAGAGGAGGCAAGATGACAAGGCAGAACTGAGAAAAGGTACCAAGCCACGTGGCTAAACATAAATAAGAATTATGGGTTAATTTAAGTGTAAGAGCTAGTCAGTAACAAACCTGAGCTAATGGCTGATTAGTAATAATTAATATAAGCCTCTTTGTGTTTACTTGGGGGATGCGAGTGGGAGAGATTTGTCTGGACATTGTGTGTCTGGGTGGGACACTGGAAAACTTCCAGCTACACTTATTTCTTAAAATATAAGTACAGTTTATGTATCTCACAGGACAACGAGAAGCAAAGCAATACAGGTAAACAGACTAAAACCGTGGCTTTCAACTTTCCTAATATTGTGACCCTTTAATACAGTTCCTCCTCGTGCTGTGGTGACCCAACCATAAAATTATTTCATTGCTACTTAATGACTGCAATTTTGCTGTTGTTATGAATGTAAATATCTGATATGCAGGATATCTGATATGCAACCCCCTAAAGAGGTCATAACCCACAGATCGAGAAGCACTTGACTAGAACAACAGAGGCAGAAAATTAAAATACAAGTCACCCTGGATTACTCCCTAACCCACTCCCTCGCTTGCCCACCCGCCAGGCTTTCTTTCAGTGTTTTGTGTGTGTGTGTGTGTGTGTGTGTGTGTGTGTGTGTGTGTGTGTGAGAGAGAGAGAGAGAGAGAGAGAGAGAGAGAGAGAGAGAGAGAGAGAGCTTTATAACAAGAAAAAAAAATATGCCCTCCGTTACACTTGATTTGATTTTAGCAAACTAACCAGAAATGGAGTTTGTATTAGAAAGAGCCACAGGCAGGAGCAATAATACACTATACCTATCAGAGAAGTTAGGTTTATTCATGAGCCCCTGCCGAGTTAAGAAGCAAAAAAAGAAGGAAAAAAGCTCACTTCAAAGCAGTGCCCAAAGATGATTAACACTCTAGCAACAAACAGGCATCGCAAGCTTCTTTGATGTGAGAGAATTTTTAGTGCCCAAGTTTGAAAAAAGGACATCTACTAAGTTTAAACAGTAAAAGAAATCCAATAGGACACTTTCTCTGCGTGCTGAAAATCAGTAATCACCTAAGGGAATAAACAAAATTAGCACTCTAGACTCAGAAATTACTCCTTAAATGCAAAAATCCACAGATATTCTGCTCTGGTCAAAGTTCTGTGGCAAAATGGCAGCTCTAATATGTGCAGTATACAAACCTGAGTCTCCTTGTTGTCACTTTCCATAGCACAGCACTCAAAATACTGTGAACAGGAACCAAGCGACATGCACAAGCTCATCTCCAGAATGCACCGGAGCCGAAATCCAGAGCCGATGTTCACTTTGAATGCAAAGCGGAGTGCTGCAGGAAAACATGCAAGACTTCACCTGAAGCTAAGGCTGATAATCACCTGAATGTGTCGTTCCCCCACCCCCCCGAAAGCTAAGAAACCCTTGTCCGTTTTTCACCACAGTGAAGCTTCCCATAGACACTGTAGTGTCCTTTAACATTCTTAAAGTCACTGTGAAAAGAGCCTTCTGGTGTGCTACACAAATGTCAACAGAAAAGGGAGGTTAGAATGTTTGATTTTTATGGCAATTATCAGTATTGGCGAGACGAGATGAGAAACCAATTCCATGCAAGTTGAATGACTTTTAGCATATAAATGTTAGCTCCGGTATTTACTAAAATATTTGTATTTAACAACTTCAAAATAGTCTTAAAACCTAAATGTTAGAGAAATGCAAGTTTCTCTTCCCTGTCTAACAAACTGACACGTCTCTAATAATTACTTGAGAAAACACACACACACACACACACACACACACACACACACACACACACTCCTCACAAACTTAGGTTTCATTATACAAGATAAAAATGCAGCTTTTAAGAATATTCAGTTTGACATTCAGGTCTGTATAATCCTACAGTAGGTCAAAAGCCATAGCCACCCGCTGAACAAAAGACATACTAGGAAACAAAATGTCCTTTGCAATTTTTTTTTTCTTTTTGGTTTTTTCGAAACTGGATTTCTCTGTGTAGTTTTGGTGCCTGTCCTGGATCTCACTCTGTAGACCAGGCTAGCCTCAAACTCACAGAGATCTGCCAGGCTCTACCTCCCGAGTGCTGGGATTAAAGGCGTGCACTACTACCACCCAGCTCTTTGCAATATTTTACAGACAATATTCTGAAAGAAAAATGGACAAAGTTAATTACTGGTGCTGAACAATGTGATGGCTCAGAAACATATTCCTAATGCTAAATGTAATTTTAAAATAATAGTTTAAAACAGTCATCTAACTTAGAACATTCTCATTGAATTAAATAAGTACCATGTCTACTATGAAGGACAGGAGATATAAAATAAACAAACATTTGGGTACCATATTAACTTGCTAGCCACAGAGGTACAGAGGATTCTGTAAGAGTCTAGGAGTATTCACCAATGGATCTGAGTCGAATGTGCATGGAGGGCAGCCCCCTGGGGACTGATTTCATGAACATTCAGTGCAATTCAAACTTCAGTTCAGAGGGATCAAGCTCTGCTGGGGTCCTCCTCATTGAACTCAATCAATCTAAGCTGACTTATAAACCTCAAACTGATTCCTGGTAGCAGAGCTCAGGGTCCTTCTCAAGTACCTTAATCCAAAATCTATCACCAGATCATAGGATGTTTTATTGATGTCAAGGTGTCAACAAAGGTGTTTGGTCATTTAACCAAAGGCGTTTCTCCTTGAAGTGTGATATTATTGGCCTCTAAACCAGTAAATATAAACTAAATAAAATAAATCAGGATTAATAAAAATTGCTTCTTGAAATGGAGACTCTAAAATATTTCAAGAAAAATAAATCATTAGACCCTCTGATATTGGGGCTGGGAAAGAATTCCTTTTCCTAACCCAAAGCAAAGGAAATTGAATCTGCTGCTTCCACTAGAGACATTTGCTATTTATTTAGTGGATAAAGGCCCAATTATGCATATTTTTCTGACATTCAGTCAAGAATGAAGATCAATCAGCAGATTTCTAGCACACCAACGTTACAGCCCTCCATGAATACAGATGTTCTTGTCCTTCTACTTGGAGTATTTAACTTTAGGGTTTCCTCTCCAAGCAGCTAGGGTTTCTTCATTTGTCAAAAGGGTAGCTATTAAGAGAACCATTTAGCTAATAAACAAGGAATTAGCTAGGAAGCCTGATACAAAGCAGGGGGTAGCAATGCCAAGAGCCACCCGTACACATACATTAAAGCAGCAGGAGTTGCTCTGACAAACACATTGAAGCTCTTAGTTGTGCTGGGTATGTGCATCGCAACACTGGGGTGAGACAGCAGCTCCAAACACCTGCTTATCTCACTTGTTTCCACAAAATTCTCAAAATGATTCCATCTTTATCTAAGGGAAGACAGAGAGAGACAGCAGTCAAGCAAAACACCGAAAAGGTATGGGAGTCAGGTAAGGCGTCTCATGCTCTCAACACTCTTCCTATCTACCCATCCAGAGCAACTGCCAACACTTAGGAAAAGCCACGGCACCAACTGGACACCACACAGGAAATAGGAATTGCTAACCTCATGAATCACCACATCAGAATCTGAGATACACGGTTCTCAAGTGAGAAAACTAACATTAGGATTTCCATGGTCACATTTTACAAAATAGACATTATTCTGTAATTTGTCATGGTGGAATTACCGTAACTATATATATTACTCAATATTCTATTTAAGAAAATTGTCTTTAGTGTTCTACAAAAAAATAAATAATAATGTTTCTTTAAAAGTTACACTGAGAACCATATAGATTAAGAGGAATCTGGTAATGCTAACTTTTCTATTTCAAAACAGTAAAGAAAATCTCCTGATATAACCACATCTTGCAAATGCTTCACATGGTTTTCCTGGGATTGGATTTAAAGATTCCTGTCTTCAGCTGGATAAGGATGAATCATTAAGAAGCTACTTCTCCCAATGCATTGCAGCAAAAGATCATCCCATCAGCTCACATCACAGTTGAGGCTGTGGACTGTCCTTCCTGCTTCCCAGGGAACCTAGTGGTCCTGGCCAGCATGGTGGTACAATAACTCCCAATGTAAGGGATCAGAAGATGAAGTGTACCAGTCATTCATGTTTAAAGGATAATTTAAATTAACTCTATAAAACGGGAAGTTAAAGTCTCAAAGGGTAACTGGCCAAGGATGAAGAAACCACTTCAAGTATATTATAAATTCAAAGGTATTAAATAAGTAATAAATTTTATTTAAATTTCTCCAATAGAAATCAGTAGTTAAATGTGGTCTACGGATTTAGAAAATAAACAAAAAAATGTACATTTAATTTGTTAAGCCAGAAATTTTCCACATTTCTGGTTTAAGATATAGACAGATAGATAGATATAGATAGATAACCTGCTGTAGTTCAACTTTATAAGAATTGGTAAGTTCATTTTGTTTACGTCTGTATAAAACTGTTGCTAAAACTACTTAATGCATTTCATGTTATCAAAGTTAATTTAAAATCATTTACTTGCCAGGGGTTGCAGCCAGTACTTGCCTACAGCACTTATTATAATTATATTGATATGTGAAGTTACTATTAGTAAAACATTGGACTCACTAGAAAGTTTTGAAGACTTTTCAATAGTATCCAATTTTAAGTCTCCCCTTGTAAGAAGTTAAGCATTAGGAACAGAGAATTCTAAGCACTTTGGAATTCATGTGGCTGGCTAAATATGCATCTCTGCATTTCTTCTAATATTTTTAAATACCAAGAATCTTAGATGTTCAAATAAAAACTCCCTAGACTTAAAGAGGACATTTCCACAAAGTATTTTTGATTGATAATTGAAGACATTATGGGGTACACTGTAATGTCTTGCTCTATTACATATTAACATTTCACCCCAGTTAATTAACATATCCATCATTGCATACATTCATCTTTTTTCTCTCCTTGGAGAGGTAGCTCAACAGTTAAGAGTAATGGCTGCTCTGCTAGATGGTCCAGATTCCATCCCCTGCACAAACACACAGTGGCTCACAGCCATCTGTAACTCCAGATCCAAGGAATCTGACACCTGCTTCTGGCCTCCTCAACTCATACACATAAAATAAATATGCTTAAAATAACTTTATAAGAAAAACTGCGATTGACAACATTTGGCATAGAAATAATATTCAGTCCCTATGTGGACAAGACTCCTATGAAACTGACATAAAAAGGTGTTTTCAGAGGAAAAAAAATACTTGGTATATGAGACTACTTGGTTACCATCTTATCTAATGTCCTAGCACATGACATAAGACTTCTTGCCTTTTTTTTTTCTACAGAAAACACATTATTATCTTCTGATAATCAAACTTTCAGTGTGAGGTCACCGTAACAACTATGAAGCTGCATTTTGACTCCTAAGAAAAATAAACCATTGTGACTTTGTTACAAGTTCCCAACTTGATAAAAATAAAGTTTGTAGAATGTTTTTAAGCAGGGATTCCCTTCTAGCATATTAAGAAAAGATCTAAAATTATAAAATTTCAGCAGGTTCCTCTGCTGCAACTCCTCACAATACCAGTCAGTACAACTTAAGTCCTATGCATTATGTATTTGCAAAGCTTAAGAGAGCTCACACCAAGTACCCCAAGGCAACCAAAAGACCTTTATAGTCAACTGTCTAGTAAAAAGATAAAAGCAGAAAAAAATTAAAAAAAATACATTGTGCAACTGCTGAATGCTTCTTATACAAATAAATTCATTTCCTGGAATGTGGTAAATATTTGTCTTAAACGTAACAGCCTACAGGCTTTTTGCATCCATGTCTCTTATCACTACTGATTGGAGAGCAATTATTAATAATAAAGATTTCATTTACCATCACCATGCTTCTCAAGACCCTAAGTTAGGCAGTTTTCCTATTCTCTAGAACATGTACCCAAATCCAGCCACATACACATAGGAATGATACTTTCCATATATCCCAAGTGAACTTCTAAATTCATACAGATCCTGTTCAAAAATAAGTTACAACTCCAAAACAATAAATGTCTCTAATCTCAATCCTACTCAATAGCCACTTACTATTTTTTTGCCATTTTAGTACTTATTTTTTAAATGTTTTTAATTACATAACTTCCACTCTCTCCTTTTCCTCACTCTAGCTCCTCCCAGGTATCCTTCCTCTAAGCCCTCCCACTCCCCCACAACTCTCAAGCTAAAAGTCTCTTTTTATTTGATTATATTTGTACACATACGTTATGTTATACAAATATTTATATGTATATATACATACACACACACACACACACACACATATATATATATATACAAAGAGAGAGAGAGAAATGGAACATACATACTGAGCCTGTTTCGTTGTTTGTGTGTATATGGTTTCAGGGCTGACCACTCCGCATTGGACAACCGAAAAGGGGGCTTACTCTTGGGAGAGACTAATTCTCCCAGCAGTCATTCATTGCCTGTAGTTCTTTGTTTAGGGAGGGGTATGACACCACGAAATTTCCACTTTCCACATTAACATGCCCATTGATATTGTCATTGTTCCAATCCTGGGCATGGTGGTGCACACCTGTAATCCCAGCACCTGGGTGACAGAGACAGGCAGACCTCCTCTGTGACCAGCCAGGATTACATAGTGAGACCCTGTCTCAAAAAAAACCAAAAAAACAAAAAACAAAAAACAAATAAACAAACAAAAGCACAATTATTGCCTTCATAGAAGAGATACAATTAGCAACTTTTGTTGTTGTTGTTGTTGTTGTTGTTGTTGTTGTTGTTGTTGTTGTTATCCAGTAAAATGTCACCTCTTTTGCTGCACGGAAACTCAGAGCGATGAAGCAGATGGAGTTTGAAGTGTTCATTACAGCTTTATCTTCCTCCGAAGAACTGCCATCATGTCCTAGAGAAAATCCCAAAGACTAGCTATCTGAAGTTACCTAGGTATCTACCACAAGACTCAGTGCTATACAGCTGATAGACTGACAATAAATCTTTCTCACCAGGAAACGAAAGAAATAAATCTAGGGCTGGGAACACAGCTCAATGGCAGAGCTCTTGCCTAGCATGTGGGAGGCCCCAAGTTCAGTTCCTAGCAGTGTCCGACACATGTAAATCTATCTTCCTTTCAGAAACAAATTAGAAGTAAGTTTGTTAGTGTTTTATTATTGGTAACTCTTGGTAAAGAAAACAGAAAAATCTGAGGGAGGGAGACTTAATAGGAAAAGAAGAAACTACAATAAGGATACCTTTGACATGCAAATCTTACACACAAAAAATCCAAATCCCAACATTGCCTGGGCATGTAAAATGCCTATCTCCATACCTAAAGATTACAGGATTACATAAATATGATCATGTCATCAACACAAATTTAAATAAATGATTCCTATTTTTCACTTTTCAAATTGGGAGTAATAAAGATTCATCTGAGTATGGAAACTATGTGTTCTCATATAGTATACTACAGTAGTATAGTCACAAGACCTTTCTGATGGTGGCACAAACATATCAAACTCTGTTAAAAATGCTCATAGCCCTTTATTTAACTTTATGTCTAACCATTTATCTTTAAGAAAATAGAGATGGGCATAAAATTATACATGTTTTTATCATAATGTCATTTATAATAGCAGATAATCTTTAAAAATCCCTATAAAGGAGATTGACATAAATATAATAAAGTAAAATGGAATGTAGCTACTCAGAAAGCAGCTGTGGCGAGGCATTTAGAGAGGGAAAAACGCTGACTGTCTAATGCTTATTGAAAATATGCAGGCTCCAAAACGGAAAGAGCATCATGATCGAATCTACGCCCCTAGGTTTTTATCTCTGCATGTGGACACATGCAAGGACTCAGCATCAGAATATTCAAACAAATGATGTCAGTGCTTATGGGTTTACAGTGAGATAACTGACAGTTTGAAAGTACTGTTTACAAAATATTTGTATTTGTTTTTTACATTTGACAGTTTTCTAAATAAACAAATATAATTCCAGAAAACAATGGAAGAAACTATAATTACTCTGAAAAATAAGTGTGGGTAACTTCTAATTCAGGTGCTGTGTGGCTTCTGATAAATAGAATTACAGAGCTCAGAATAATGAAAATGATTTTCTCTAAGAGGCTAACAGGGACTCTGCTTAGAGAAATGAAGAAAACAGCTTCATGCCCCCACTTGGCAAGAGCAACCATGAAATTATGAAGAAAATTTCCCACCTCACCACTCAGATCTGTTCCCAGGATAATAGTCAAATCATCCTCACAAGAATCAGAGACTTAGACAAAGCTGTGACCATAGTAAAGTGAGTACCAAGATGGCCAGGAGCCCCACTATGATCTCAGAAACAGCCCTTGTACATCTACAGAATGGAGATAATAGTGCTGTTGATCCTAGACACATAGTTTTTAGCCAAAGTAATTGTTCATTTCTCAGTGGTATATTTACTTCAACAGCAAAAGTTCATGATATGTTTTACAACAGTTAAAACGTATTTAGTTCCTATAATCTAATGCATTTCACGCTACGTTTTAAAATAGTATTTTAAAAGTTATTTTCTACCTCCACTGAGCATGTAAATAGACTTAAAGAGCGACTGCGATGCTGATTACTTTGCATACGAAGCTATGACTATAATTTCCTGAATAAACAAATATCAATCAGCAAATATTTATTGAGCATTTTCCTTGCTGCAAGAATCATGTCAAGTACTGAAAGAAAATTATGGGCAAATCATTCCCCAGATATATGCAAGATAAGGAAATTGTATTTTTCACAAACTTAGTCTAACAATAACTACTGAATATTTATGAACATGAATAATTAGCTAACCCTTCTACTTGTCTTGTTAAACTCTTCTCTAAATAACTGAAAATATTTTATTGGCTTGCAATGCTATTTTAGCAAGCTACTGATAAAGTATTCATAATAAAGTACTTACCATTTTAAGTATTTTAGGTATGTATTCAGCGGCATTAACATTGTTATGTGTTGATTGCCATTATTCATCACCAAAATACTTTCATCTTCCCTAGCCACAACTGTTTATCTATTAAATGATAATTTCCCACGACCCTCATCTTGGTCACTGTTCTATTGCCGTAAAAAGACATCATGACCATGGCAACTCATATAAAGAAAAGCATTTAATTGGAGATGGCTTGCAGTTTCAGGGATTTAGTCCATTATCATCATGGCAGGGGAATACGGGACCATGAGGTAGACATGATACTGGAGGAGTAGCTGAGAGTTCTACATCAGATCCACAGGCAGCAGGAAGAGAGCTCCTAGGACTGGCTTGGGCTTCTGAAACCTCAAAGACCATCCCCAGTGACACACTGCCTCCAATAAGACCACACCTTCTAATTCATTGCCAAGTATTGCCCCCTCCCTGATATTTAAACATTCAAATATGTGAGCCTATGGAGGCCATTCTTATTCAAACCCTCTTCCCCCATCCCCTCATGACCAGCATTCTACCTTCTGTTTACAAACACTTTATCTCCTAGAATTGAAATCAAACCATAGGTCTCTTTTTGTGTTTGACTTATTTCCCCTAGCATATCTTCATGGTCCATCCATGTTTTGGCTGTTGTCATGATTTCATACTTTTTTAAATGAGAAATAACATCACAAACCATGACTGGGCCATGATTTGTTCATCCATTCACTTGAGTGGTTTTCCTTTTAAGATATTGTGAGGACTGCTGTGGTAAATATTGGCATAAAATACCAATTTGGTACTTACTTTCAATTTTGGAGAGTATGTACTCAGAAATTAAACTCCTAGATGAATTTGTTTTTAAAAGCTCTGACTTTCATTAACATATCTTTTGTTAATTATCATTGAATCCAGTCTTCCTACTACATTTTTTAACAGCATAACGGTTATTTTCTTCTTTCATTGTACCATTTAAAAACCTCAGTGAAAAAAATGAAAGTGCTGTTTATGAAGCTACAACTCAAGTTAAGTCTCCCAATAATGCCATTCTTAGCCAACTTTTTTCTCCTGGTATCATTCATAAACATTCTTCTTGTTTCCTGGTCCCTTCTTGCTTCTTCCCTTGAGTATCACACATCAGGGCACTTAAGTACAAAACCTCTGTCCTTGTATGCTGTATTTTCCATTGCAACAACGAAAACACTCTTATCTCCAACTTCCAGATAACACACATATTTTCATAAAGTCACAGAAGCTCACACTTTTGCTGTTAAAATAATAGTTATTCAATGGGAAGAATTCCAGCCAAGTGAAACAAGGATGTAGTAATGTGCTTCAGATCAAATTAGAATCTTTTTCCTAACAAGATACTTGTTTTCTTTATCATCTTTAAAACTGCATGTAACACAATCAGCTCATGGTGCAGATGGTTCAGCCTATTACATAGTGTTGTCTAAAAAAGATACCTCTTAAAAATGAGGATTCTTTTACTAATTTTATTTTATTTGGTTTTTCGAGACAGGGTTTCTCGGTGTAGTTTTGGTGTCTGTCCTGAATCTTGCTCTGTGGACCAGGCTGGCTTCGAATTCACAGAGATCCACCTGGCTCTGCCTCCCAAGTGCTGAGATTAAAGGCGTGTGCCACCACCGCCCGTCAGTCTTCTAATAATTTTAAATGACATAAGGTAATTCATCTCCATTATTCATGGAAGTATAATCTAGAGCTAAAAAGTCACAATTTTTCAAACTATTCATTGTAAATTACTGACCACTTGAGAAGAGAAATGTAGTTTCTACTGAAAAGAAAGAGTTATTATACTTTGCATGTGATCCATAACTTGAAGACATCCATGGCATGATGAAGTTATTAAAGTCTTTTTCTCACAAAGCAAAGAACATAATAACTCACTGCCACCTTCATCAAAGCAGCTGAGTTATGGGGTTTATGAAGGGTAATTGCCTTTCAAATAAAGTATGTGGGCAGTCTCTTATTATAAATTTTTATTTTTAATGCATAAATTTCCACACTTTGTTCACAACAATTTAGAGCAAGCAGAATTAGGTGATTAAATCATAAAAGGAAATGACTTCCTATCTGTTCACTTCTTATCCAGGACATCAAGAATATGCTTTTGATTGCCATCCAGTCCTGTGACTAGTGCTGAGATCCACTGGAACTCTGTAAGTGCCAATTAGCTGAAATAGGACATTTTCCAGGTGTCTTTAGAATAAGAAAGTGCTAAAGCCTTTTTTTTTTTCTTTTTGGCAAGTGCCATACAATTGTAGTTTGTAGTTCTTAAATTAGAAACTGTCTTAGTTACTTTTCTATTGCTGTGACAAGACACAATGTCCAAGGCTTCTTACAGAAGAGTTTATTTGGGGCTTATGGTTTCAGAGAGTTAGAGTCTATGATGATGAATCAAAGGCATGGAGGCAGAACAGGTGTGATCTTGCATCTTGATTTGAAAGTAGGAGGAATAGAGAGAGAGAGGCATTGGGAATGGCACCAGTCTTTTGAAACCCCAAAGCCCACCCCAATGACTGCCATGGCAACTGCTCTTGTTCTTAGCCCATCTTTTTGCTCCAGGATCTCAAGAAAGACAGAATTCCTCCAGGTGGCCTTATCCCCCCACATCTTTATAGTTTACCTACTCCTCCACATACCTCCTGCAATGTTCTTCTAAATGCCAATGTTTAAATGCTTTTGAGCAGTTTGCACTTGCTTATAGCAGAGGTTCTCCAACTTTAATCAGTATGAGATTTACTGCATGGGCTTGGTAGTACAAGTGCTGAGAAAGTTTTCTTTTCTCCTTGTAAGTTAGATCGGATGGAACCCAGGAACCTGCATTTCCTACAGTTCTGAGATGCTAGCAGGTGCTGGGCTAGAAGCTATGCCTTTGTTTCTCACCTATTACAACACATTAAAATAACTTTGAGAAGTTTATAGATTCTCTTCTTCTTCTTCTTCTTCTTCTTCTTCTTCTTCTTCTTCTTCTTCTTCTTCTTCTTCTCCTTCTTCTTCTTCTTCTTCTTCTTCTTCTTCTTCTTCTTCTTCTTCTTCTTCTTCCTCCTCCTCCTCCTTAATTCATTAAGAAATTCCAGCTTCCAACAGTCTGGAGAAGCACTGATGTTGGCAAAGTTCAAAACTCTAAGCAGGGCGTATTAGGCCCTACCTATGCTCATACATTTGCACCACCTAAGGAATCCCAGCTAACTAGTGAAAAACAGCCCTGCTCATTGGTTTGACTCAGAGTTTCTATTGCTGTGATGAAACACCATGTCCAAACAGTAACTTGGGGAGGAAAGGGTTTAATTTGGCTTCCACTTCCACTTGACTGTTCATCATCGAAGGAAGTCAAGACAGGAACTCAAACAGGGCAGGAACCTGGAGGCTGGAGTTTATGCAGAAACCATGGAGGGGTGCTGCCTACTGGATGCTTCCCCTGGATTGCTCAGCCTGCTTTCTTATAGAACCCAGGACCAGCAACCCAGGGATGGCGTCACTCACAGTGGGCTGGGCCCTCCCCCATCAGTCACTAATTAAGAAAATGCCCTACAGCTGGATGTTATTGAGGCATTTTCTAAATTGAGGTTCCCTTCTTTCAGATACACTAGATTGTGTCAAGTATAAGACTAGCCAGCACATCATCATTTTCACATTTTCTTTAATTTTATGTCTATGTGTATGAACCTGAGTGTATGTGTATGCACCACATACATGCAGGTGGCTGCAGAGGCCAGATGATGGTGTCAGATCCTAGAATGAAATTACACATGGATATGAGCTACCCAATAGGGGTGCTGGGAACCGAACCTGTCTTCTGTGCAAGAGCAGCCAGGGATCTGAACCACGGAGCCATCTCTCCAACCTCCCACCCTGCACCCTGCTCATCTTTAGAAAAGGTGTGTTCATACTCCTGAATGAATTTGGGAAGATTAAATGAAATGTTTAACGCATTGTAAATGTTAAACAAGTGCTGGACACAATCGTGTTTCAGTACCTTTGAGTTTACCTTTTAAATTGTTTAGCACATGCATGGGTATACAGCTCCGCATCTTAGTGGAAGAAGCTACATACTGCCCTGAGAATGTATGGTTAAAAACAACAACCAAGATATCTGCCCTCGGGAGGTTAATAGCACAGCAGCAATCACTTAACAAGCCAATAAACAGGTGAAGACAAGCGCTTCTTAATAAGTAAGGCCAGGGAGACAGGAGGGGTGCCGTGGATGTTCCTAACAGTGGCCTTCAAAGCCCAAGACCTGTAGTTTGCAGATAGGAGAGGTGGAGGGAGCATTAAGGGCTTGACTGATGTCTAAGCAGAAAACGGCTTAGGTGCTCTAGGGCCTGGGAGTCTGATATGCCTGGAACTCGCTGTTTACCCAGAGAAAGAAGCGGGGTACCAAGTAAGAGTGAAGAGCGGAGGGATAGATTATGAGAAGCCTGAACCAAGAGCAAAGGCAGCCGTTCGTGGGTTACAGCAATCAGGTTTTTATCGGGTCACCCTCTAGCAGGAACGCTCCTCCCAGGCAGACACTGCTGTATTCATCTTCTCCTCTGGATCCCAGTGCAGCAGCCCTCACAATGCTTACTGAACATCCTCAGAGATACCCGGACGACTTTACAGGGAGTTCGCCGCACAGAGCGCTGAGGCAATTTTAAAAGAATCCATTTCTAGATGCCCAGACTTCATTTATATTCATTCATTCCTAAATCTCAACAGCCTGAAAGACTATGGAAGCTCCAAATTCTCCTTCCTTCCCCGGCATTCAGGTTTCTGTTTACCAGGGAGCCGAGCTCATGGGGGGCAAATGTCAGAAGCTTAAGTAAAGGGGTGACTCCAAACACTGGTGTTGTCCTTGAAAATAATAAATGCCTCTAGTCACTGGGAGACACCTTCCTTTACACCTCACTTGAGTTTTAAACTTTGTTTTTAAGGCAACTGAAGGCTGTCAATTTAAGATAACGTGGTGTTTGGGTGCTAGAACTCTGCATAACATTCGAGTAACACTTGTCCCTTAGGGGGATTAGGGATTTTTTGAGCTACAATTATATGACAAATTCTTTGTTACACGAAAAGCAGATCTAACTTGGTATCTTCTACTTTTATTTACTAAATCTGGCAATGCTGTCTCTGTTTTCAAGCTCCAAAAATCAGGAAGCCAATCCTGATCAAGACAAGTTTATATAGAAGATACCACCTGAGATTGCACTGAATGAAAATGCTCGCTTTGTACTGGAGCCCCGCCCCCACTTAGCACCCTCCTGTATAGAGACATGCCCAGGAGCAGACCCCTACCCTCATCCCGTTCAGCCCACTGCACCCTCCTGCATAGAGACGGGCCTTGGCATATCTTTCCAGCCAAGTTTCCAACTTGGAGAAGGCAAAAGTCAACTAAAAAACAAATACCCGGAAAGAGGGCTTGTTGGTGTCTCAGATGCTATCAATAACACACAAAGTAGTAGAGATCCTTAAAAAGAAAGGGTTTTCACAAAAGTCCAAATTAAAAAAGAAAAACCAATGTGGTTCCCGTACTAATTTTACCAGCAATGGAAGTGATGAGGGGGAACGGGCAGAAAGAGTTCTGAGAAGCGAGAGCTTGATTCTGGCTCTCCACTCCTGCAACCTGAGAACCCGATGTAGACTTTGGAAGTGCACCTAGACCTGTGATGCTATTTTCTGTTTAATATTATATCCATGGGGTGGGGGTAGGGGTGCAGCATCTCACTTCTCAACAAATACAGGGTGGTTTCTTTTCCCTTTAAGTGTCTTTCCTAAGAGCTGGATTATTTTTCTTTTTTATAGCTGTCAGTCATATGCATTATTTGTATCTACTTCAAACTCATTTCGCAGGAAAGGATTTCAAAAATCTCTCTTTCCTCTGGGGAATAAACAAAAGGTAAAACAAATAAGGAAAAGGATTTCATATAATCCTTTCATTTCAGATTCCGGTTCTTCCCTGCTATGAACTTCATACCAAAACCCTGCTTTACTGTGCAGCAGAGAGAATCTCTCACAGCCCAGAAAGAGAGAGTTCGTCTTTGGTGTGAACGCCATGGAGGCCTGAGGAAGGATTTAGTCTTTGAAGAAAATACAATGTGTTCCGAAGGAGCTCAGGTTTGAACTTTTCCAAATACTGAGCTCTGACAGAATGTCAGCTTCACAAACAGGATGTAATGCCAACCTGCCTCTCCTCAGTTCAACACTTCAGGCTTGGAGCAGGCAGACTGGTGGAGGCAGCCAGCAAAAGCAGACTGCCCAGCTCCAGAGCCAAGCTCAACCACTTACCCTCATGACCTTGCCCAAGCAAGTTTCTTTAGTATTTGTTGTCTCCACTAACAGGGGGCATGATAATAAAAGAATCATAAGGTGACTATAAGCACTGAAAGGGTCCAGTCCTCAGAGTAATGCCAGCTCACAAGAAGCATCATAGAAATGCTGTTATTACATTAGGATTTAAAAACGTCTCCAGACTTACTAGTCTATGAATGCAAGTCCCTGTAGCTAGTAGCTAACTTCATTTATTTTCCTTGGCATATGTAACAAAGGTCAAATTTTCAAAGAAAAAAATGTCCTTTTGTCTTTCATTTCGTATCAAATCTCAGAGCCTGAAGAAAGTTAACAATACAGGGTGGCCGAGAGCAGCGTAAAACGGTACAAACCGCACACACACTGGGATCAAGGTTCAGGTCCGGTTAAACCGTCAGTGCCCTTTGGCATTAAGGCTTCTTTCCCACTGCCTATGGAATGAGAAGGTGCCCTCTGAATAACTAATGTTTCTTGAAGAACTAAGATTCTGTTTTATAACCTGTAACCGTGACATCGGGCTTATCAGAAGATAATTCAGTCAGGCTTAGCAAAGGACTTTCCTGTGGCAATCTTTCTCCACATTCTAGTTTTCTACCCTCTTATGTCACAGAATACATCATGGCAGACTCTGCAAACTTTCTGCCTGGTTAAGTATAAAATAACATAATCTCGGTGCACCAAATGATGAATTATTACACTATCCCTTTGCTAAGTGAACCGGCAGGAAACAAACAATGTCTGTTTGCATGGTATGCAGAGTTTTCATCCATATTAACAAAAGTTGTATCATTTTAACGGCAGCTCTCATGGACACACAGACCTCGGAGTAGTGCTGCTAAACTTGGAGCAAATTTGCTCCCCTGCTGGTCAGAGACACCTGGGAGTTTCCAAGCCACTTGTTTTCTCAGTTGAGGAAGCATGCTGGCATCTACAGGCAATGACCCAGGCATCTGACAAACACCGTGGATGCACAATATCTTAGCTGCTGGCACTATGCCTCGGGGAGGTGTGTGCTCATGGGGAGCAGCATCACCTCCTAGTGGGCGATTAAGAAATCTAGATGCTAGAGCTACATGGGAAGAAGGCTCCTGTCCTGAGGCTCGGTCTGAAGGACTGCCTTGAATAAAGCCTTAGAGTATCCTACTCACCTCGGACACGGTCCACTCACCACATATGTGATAAATCCCTTTCTTCATCAGTCTCTGAACCTAAAACTCGACTCTACATACATACATTTCAAAATGAAAATTTTGCTTGATTTGGAATTTTGCCAAGAGTTGTTCATTTTGAAAATGTCCTATAACCAACAAAAATAGTTTGGGGAATTCCCATGGCCACTAAAACAAAGATCATCCATCTTCATGTGTAGCCGTCACATCCACCATTACCTTTTCTATGAGTATATGCTCTGGAGTGTGTCGTTCTGTCTTTCTCTGCTGTACTTACAACTGAACGTTTACATACTGAAGTTTTTATTGCTTCTTTATAAGCTAGCTACCTCTGTTATCTTTTGTGTTATAAATTCGGCACTATATGTTTTGAAATTACACAGGTAAGCAGGTTAATATATATAGGTTTATATATATATATATATATATATATATATATATATATATATATATTGCATTTCTTAATGGCCAAAAAGTCACTCTAATGCATATGCTACTTTTAAAATGAGGCACAAGAGCTGGGGAGATAGCTCAGTGGTAAAGACCACTTGCTGTCCTTATAGAGGACCCAGTTCAGTTCACAGCACCCACAGGGCAGCTTACAATGGTCTGCAACTCCAGTTCCAGGGAATTCAGTACTTTGTCCAGCCTCCAATGTAACCAGGCATGCACACGATGTACTCACATATACACAGGCCAAACACTCATGTACATAAAATAAAAATAAAGAAAGCATGTATTTTAGATGAGGAACTTATATGCTCTCCTGGAACGGATCTTTGCTAAACAGGTTACCTCTCTCAGTCCCTTCAGTTTGTGGAAATCAGTTGCAAACCCAGAGAAGAGCCCATCAGGACTTCTGATGTCAAGTCTGGTTGTCACCACAGGATGTCATTCTTTATATCTATGAAATCCCTCGATCTCTGAGTACAAGGGACTACCCAATTCAAATTCATACAAAGTACTACATCCAAACAGAAACTTGACCTGCACAGCACTACATATAGAATATTACCATTGGAACAACAGCATCTACATACAGGATATTACCATTGGAACAACAGTATCTGCATACAGGATATTACCACTGGAACAATAGCATCTACATATAGGATATTACCATTGGAACCACGGCATCTACATATAGGCTATTACCTTTGGAACAACAGCATCTACATATAGGATATTACCATGGGAGCCACAGCAAGGAAAAAATGAGGAAAACCATCACCACTGACCCACCAGAAAACTAAGCTTTGAATTGTGCTTGTTTGTCTCTGCAGTCCTTTTCCAGGCAAAAACAAACGAGATGGAAATGGGAGTGAGTCACGGCAGAGGTCTCACTTGGCAAGATTAAATCACCGTAGGTCTAGTGTTTCCTTTGGAACAAAATGCCACACACCAGACTTCAGAAGGAAAACAATAAAAATCATCTAGACGAGCAGTCCCATGCCTCATTTTATCCATTCAGATGGGGTCCAGTTTTCATTTCGTTCTAAGTGCCAGGGAGACCAAATGTCAGCTCTGATTACTTGGACTCCTTAATGTGATTTTTGGTAATATTACAATCTCCTTCCTGAAACCTTCATTTTTCCCTCCTGTTTACTTGTTAGGCAGCCATTAATTGAGTGTTTCTCTTTCAAAATACTGTAGAGAGGCTCTAGGGAATTATAAAGTAGAAGACAATCTGTCTGCCTTTGACAGTGTTTACTACCTAGGAAGGACAAAACAAATATAAACATAAGTACAGGGCAAAATCAAGGAGACTGCCAAAGAGCAAGGCACAAGTATTAAAGGGTCACAAACCAAGGCTTAGGGGAAAAGCTGCAGGTGGCAGGTGGGGGTGGAGAGCTCAAAGACAATTCTCCTAGGTCTCCTTTTGAATTTTCTGTGATGCAGGGTTTCTCTGCTGAACTTTTTCTATCTGCTGTGGGGGAGGGGGTGTCCCAAGAAGTGCTCACTAGAAATCCTGCCTGCTTACCCTCAAGATCGCACACCGCCATTGAAGTGTGAAGTCACCGGGACATAGTTCTGCCTGAAGGAGACATGATGGCAGTTGTCAAGGCAGACAGGAATTTGGCAAGCAGCCCTTGGTTGGCACCATCACAGAAGAAAAACAGAGAGAACCACCTCATGCTAATCTCTAATCTAGGAGAACAACCATTTCTCCTTATTTTTTTCCACCTATAGTAACGAAGAACAGTAACTTCAGTGACCTCTGTCTTTCAGGGAAATTGAAAAGGGGATTAAGCCAATAAGCTTTCTATTACAAGAGAGGGAGGAAGACACCCTCACATAATGAAGCAAGCCTTGGAAGGAATGACGACAGTTTGGCTCCTAATGTACTCAAACATGAATCAGTGTCCTCTCAGTCGAAGGGTCGTCGTATCAAAGAGCATTTTACTCACAGACTCCTTCTGGGACAAAAGGCATGATTTAGGTTAATTTTTAAATTTGCTAGTAGAGTCAATCTCTTAAGCAATTGCATCTCCCACCCCACACCGCAACATCTACTTTGATAATGATTTTTCACTGTCTTAAGCTATTAATTCATTTGATATTTAACCAGCACCTGCTAAACTTGTACAATTCCCAGCCCCCAAGGAACCTCCTGTTCTAGGGGACACACAGAAAGCAGGAAGGGAGTGGATTAGATGAGGAAGCTTCCATTCAGGGGACACACAGCAAACAGGAAAGGAGTGAGTTAGATGACTAAGAATAATAAGTTAAAGAAATCAAGAATTAGAGGTGACTGTTTGCAATTTTCCATAAGGTAGTTAGATAGATTTCAATGAGACCATGACTGGGGAACCTTTCCATGAATAAGAAACTTATTTCTTTCTCTAGATTACAGGTCACCATTTCCACACTTTATGTGACTAGTTTTTTATTGAGGTATGGCTATTTTGTAAAAGGTCCATTTCAAGTAAGAGGTTTGACATATAGAAAAACTACCCACAGTCAAAATACCCTCTTCCCCAAATAAGCTTACTCAAGATTTCTACAAGAGCAGATCAGAAAACACAGAAGTGGTCCTTCCCAGAATTTAAAAACAAACCAAAGCATGCTCCTAAATGTCTAAAATTACTTATTAATCTTAATTTAAAAAGTGTGGAATACACAACCATAATTGAATGTTAGTGTGGTCTTCGAATGTACCAATACAACAGTGTGAAAGACATGTTACCTAGTAGGGTAGTCACTCTCAAAAAGTTCCTGGGATGCTGTATGACTATGTGAATATTAAGTAATGTGACATGACATGACACTGAAAATGGTTAGGAGCATGAGTCAGTTTTTGTCACCAGAATGTTTAGCTCTGAAGATAGACAGAAATCCATAAAGTAACACAGGTTCCTCAACTCATACAAAATATAAGATCATAAACCAAGGATGGTGTCTGGTTGCCAATACTGTTTTAAGACATGTTTAGGTCATGTTCCAGGGAACTAAATTATCTAGATAGAGTCCAAAATAGTATTTCTAATGGGAAGGGATTATTGTTCAATTAACGACATCAAATATATTTGTAAAAGGTATTGAATAAATACTTTGTACTGAGTCAATATATCATGACATACATAAAATTCAATGAAATGTGACATTATCAAACAACCACAGTAAACACTTAGACAAATACTACCATGGGAAGACAGTATTTGTGTTTCTAGGGTAGGGGGATATTGTATTATGTATTCATGTGGTGGATGCTTGTGAGTGTGCACAAGAGTGCAACTGTATGTACACATGTGGAAGCCTGAGCAAGAGCCAAGGTGTCTTTCTCCATTACTCTTTACCACATTGCCTTGAGACAGGGTCTCTCGCTGAACTGGAAGCTCACTACTATGGCTAGACTGGCTGGACAGCAAGCTCTGGGGATCTGTGTGGCTTCAGCCCCCAATGCTGGGGCAACAGGCACATGCAGCCGTGTTCAGATTTTTAAATTTGTACTGGTTGTTGGAACTTAAGTCTCTACATCTGCAGCACAAGTACTTTCACCGTCTCTCCAAACCCCAAAGGTATTTTTATAAAAACAAGTGAAGACAAATGTATAAATTTATCTTCAATAACTGAAACTTCTAAATGATTATCTTCAGAAACTGAACATAAAAAAATGAAAATCATATCTACGGAAAATCCACCACATAAAATAACTAAAAGGCAAGCAGACTAAAGTAAACCTCAAGGTATCTGACAATGAGTAATCAATCTTAATAATGTATGTAATACATCTTGTGTGTGATACCTGGCAATGGGTTAATAATCTTAATAATGTATATAACACATCTTGTGTGTGATACCTGGCAATGGGTTAATAATCTTAATGATGTATATAACACATCTTGTGTATGATACCTGGCAATGGGTTAATAATCTTAATGATGTATATAACACATCTTGTGTGTGATACCTGGCAATGGGTTAATAATCTTAATAATGTATATAATATATCTTGTGAGTGATACCTGGCAATGGGCTAATAACCTTAATAATGTATATAATACATCGTGTGTGTGATAACTGGCAATGGGTTAATAATCTTAATGATGTATATAATACATCGTGCGTGTGATACCTGGCAACGGGTTGATAACTTTAATAATGAGTATAAGATGTCTTGTATATGATATAAATGTGCAAAAGAATGAACAAAAAATTGAACTATGCAACAAGTGCCTGAAAAAACCTGTTAAATCTAAATAGTAATTAAAGAAGTAATCATAGCTGAGCCACAGATCTATCCACACAGGGCCTTCACCTTCCAATGTCAGGCTTAATCATCTCCCCATACCCTGTCAGAGATAAAATGAAAAACCTTCCCTTATTTTCAAGAAGAGAAAAGTGAGTCCCAAAAATTCCATCCCAAAGTCACCTTCACTTCAGAGGTGCTGCCGTAGTCCTGCTCGCACTGATGAACGTCAGCCTCCACAACTAAAGTGCATCGCAGAGAGCAGTTTACAGCACCCCGTGCCGTCTAGTGCAGGCCTAGCCTGTTCAGGCAACTTGTCAAATGTCCCACTGTAGGCTCGAGCTTCAAAGGCTTTTCAAATCATTAAAAAATAACCAAACAAAAAACATCAAAATCATATTTTGTGAGGCATGACAATTATTTTTAATTTTTAAAATTGCAATACCTGTCAAGTATTGCCGATGTATAGACGTATAGTCACAGGCAGCTTTTGTGACAGAGGTCAATAGTTACAGAAGAGAACATAGCAGCATATAAAGCCTACTTAGATTCTGGGCCTAGACAGGAAGTATGCAGCCTCCCAACATGAACTATGGCAAACTGCGTTCTCTTCTGCACTGTCACAATAAATGGCAATCAAATACAATATAAAATAAAAATTGTATATACTTAATGATCCAACAATGTCAGTTTGCCACCAAGAAATGGAAATTTATAGAAATCAAAAAATGGAAATTTATAGAATATTTATGTTGAAAACATTATCATTAGACAGAGGTCAGAGGGCGAGCCCCTGAAAGACCCTGGGTTCAATTCACAAAACCCAGGATCAAAACACAGCAAAGAATAAAAAAAACCTGCCTATAAAAACGCTGCAGCAATGTGAAGCTACCACATCAGACCTAGACCCCAGGCCCTAAGTATAGGGCTAGGAGAGGTGTGCAGTTAAACACACAGTTAATGTCCTCACTCCCTGCGAATAGAAGAGTTTGCCAGATATATCAATCCAAGCCCACTGAAACTGGAATCCTGCAATCCTGCCATTCAGAACAGCCAGCTCCTTTGAAACCATAGCTACCAAAGTATGTAACAATTATCTAAGAAGACATCTGTAAGGCTGAATCAAATGAAACCGCAAATATTGCAGATTTATGATATATTTATTTATGAAATCAAAGAGCGGATTCAACACAGTCTGTTCCAAGTGAAGATGAATCCAGAACTCTCAGCATAAGTGATCTAGCCCATAAATGAGTGTAATTGCTCACATTTTGTTCTATAGCGCTGCTGACATTGAACTTGCAAATGTGTTTCACTCTATAACTGTGTAAGTGCTGTCAACGAAGGCATTTACTTCGAGTTTGAACATACTTAAGGCACATTCTGACCAATGTAATTCAGTCACACGTGAGGCAGGGATATTTTCCTTTGAAAGAGGCCTGTCTATGTCACGGGTCTGATGACCACTTGGGCGTCTCCTGATTCGCCTAAGCAACACAGCACGTAATTCTGAGGAAAATCAAATGGTGGTCTCCTGCGACCCTGCCTTGGAGGGCAGAAGAAGCAGAGAAGCATTGGAGTGAAGAGCGCAAGACAGATGGCACCACATTCAAAGCGAAGACATTAGCTTTTGTGAGCCTCCATTTCCTCTTCCACAGGACGGGGACCACGGTTTACAGGGCAGGATAGATGACACACCTTGGGTCCTCAAATGTGCTCAAAGCAACTAACAATGCGCCAGGTGTTTTATACACATATTTTACATGCATCACCTCAAGGAATAATTATAACTATCAAACTACATGAAGTCCACAAAACAATCTTGTCTTAAAGATGAAAAAGCTGAGATGTGCAGAGAGTTCCGTGTGTGCCCAAGCCCTACAGC
Source organism: Peromyscus eremicus (assembly GCF_949786415.1). Lineage (NCBI taxonomy): Eukaryota > Metazoa > Chordata > Mammalia > Rodentia > Cricetidae > Peromyscus > Peromyscus eremicus. The sequence goes on along the minus strand of NC_081429.1, from coordinate 13,316,338 downwards.
AGGTAAGAGGTACAACCCTTCTCCCATTATCTGATGCCACAGGAAACTCTTCCAATAAACAGGAGCAATTACTGTGATTGTAAGGTCCAGAGTTTACCAGGATGAGAACAAATGGAAATTTCTTCATTAAATCCTAGACGTGCATGGGGCTGGAGGGATGGTGGCTCGGGGGTTAAGAAGACTTGATGCTCTTCTAGAGGACCTGGATTCAGTTCCCAGGACCCACATCAGGTGGCTCACAAACACCTATAAATTCTGTTTAGGACATCCAACACTGTATTCTAGTCACCATGGGCACCTGCATGCATGTGGTACATATAGGCATCCTCGGACTCACATGCACCCATATAAAATAAGAAATAATAATTTAAAAAATATTTTTTAAACATAGTCTCACCCTTCTAGTCTACCACAGCCCTCTGAAGGAGCCTCAAAACCAAGGGGACTAGACACTTTCAGAATGTTGTTTTGAAGCTGGCAGTAGGCTTTTCCTTCACAAAATCTGGGGCATCCAGAGTAACTTTAGTTTGAAGTATTTCAAAATTACAAGCAGCATTGCAAAAACATCCATTTCCTCTTCTCGGGATTCTGAAGGTCCCTCCTCCATCTTTCCTCCCTTTGTGAGCCAGCAGAAGATGCTAGGCTAAGCCGCCAGGCATGCAGACAAAATACTTAGAGGAAGACCAGCAGCATCACCACCAAGTATGTGAATGGGAGGAAAACTGCTTCGTAAACATTTCAAAGTCCAGTGACTTAAACCCCGGGAGAGTGCTTAAGGATTACTGCATTCCTGCCTTCCCAAACTCAGTGTTTGGTCAGCTGAGAATTCAGCACTACCCTAATGACAAAGGACTTCAATTTCATCCCACCAGCAAATGGGGTTGTTTTCTGTTTTAAAAAGCAACAACAATGATTTAAAAGAATTACATTTTTTTTTTTTTTTTTTAGAAATGTAAAAGTTTCTTAGATGCTATCGTCCCAACCGCCACCCTTGGAATCAAGTATATAACCTGTACTGAAAAATAAAAATCGTAAAGTGCTGCAGGGCTGCCCTCTCTCAACTTCTTTGGAAAGAATCTAAAAGGCTGGGCAGGATTTTATAACTCTCAACAGTTTTAACCAAAATTTTGTGGTTTTTTTTTTTCCCCAACAGAGTGCAACTTCAAATGACTCCACTGCACCAAAACACTTCATGACATAGTTTGCTAGAAGAACAGGTTTAAAAGCAAATGCAAGCCCTTGGAGATCCAATACCAGTATCACTGCCTTTAAACAAACAAAGAAACCTAGAGAGACACTATCAAAGCTATTTCCATAGACAAAAGCATTTAAAAAATTACAAACTATTATTAAAGCTTAGGAATGTTCAGGGTGTGACGGCGCACATCTTCAGTCCTAGCACTCAGGGGGCAGAGGCAGGCGGATCTCTGTGACTTCAAAGCCAGCCTGGTTTACAGAGCGAGTTCCAGGACAGCCATGGCTACACAGAGAAACCCTGTCTTGGGGGGGGGGGGGGCGGGGGCGGGGGAAGAGGTAAGGAATGCACTGAAACAGATAATATCAATGGCAATAATAGTCACCACCATCACAAGAACCATAGAAGGAATTGTCTGCAGCATCATGGAGACAGCCATCTCAGCCCTTGTCTTAGTATGCTTACTCATGCCTGGTGCCCTTTATAATCCAATCACAAAGGATTCATTTGTTCCCACTTGACAAGTTGGCCAGAATGACACAGGTCTCCCCAGGCCAAAACTGTGAATTCAAATCCTGGCCCTTGCTCTTGGGCAAATTATCTTAGCCTCTCATGCTTCAGTCTCATTATTTGTAAATGGAAACAATGACATCTACTTCACAGGGTAGCTGTGAGAATTAATTAGAAAGTGTTGGAGACGTGTGACATGCTTAGAATAGTGTCTCCTGCTATTGCTAATCAACCTCAGAGATGATACTGAGGCATGGGGAGCCTACATCACTTCTCTAAGTCACATTGCTGGTAAATGTTGAAACTTGGGTCTGAACTCAGGCAGACTGACTATAAAGCCCACACTCTTAGCCATCACAAAAAAAAGCGCCTGTATTTCAAGATCTGGGAAATGAAGAAAGCTGTCCATCAAGACAAGTGATTCAGGTGGCTATGGAGTCTGGTCACTAAGTACCCAGAATGCCAAAGCCTTCTACATAGTGCAGAGATGACTCTGAAAACCAGGGGGATCCCAGATGTGCCATGGTTCTTGTTTCCTAGGACGAACAAATAAATATATAAACATTCTAACTTAAAAAAATAGATAATTTCCAAAATAAAGAGAACATTTTTAAATAATCTCTGCAGGCTCCAGGAACTATGCATCTCTTTAAAACAGCCTTGCAGAACTGCTCTTCACCCCAGGCCCATGGCTGTCTATCATAAAGCACCGTCTCTCCACATTTTGTGATCTGGGCTACCACCAGTTCAGGCACTGTTCTGACGGCTTAGTGTTTACCTTTCAACAGAAAAATATTTAAGACAAATTTCCTGAAGGGTGAGGAAGAACGGTGAAGAGTGGTTTAAAAAAATTTAAACATTTGATTTATTATTATTTTCATACACATTTTTCATTCCTTTGCAGTTTTAGAAATGTGGTATCCTGGAGCTGGGGAGGTGGCTCAGCGGTTAGAAGCATGTGCTGCTCTTGGAGAGGACCTAAGTTGAGCAGCTTACAACTAACTATAACTCCAGCTCCGACGTATCTGACTCTTCGCCACCCCTTTGGCATCTGTATTCACATGCACACCCCCCGCCTGAAACAACACACACATACACACATAATTAAAAATAAAAGTAAAGATGGTGTTCTACTTGGCTTGAAAGTTTCAGATTCATACTCCTAGTACCTGCTACTTGATAGAAAAGAAGAAATGCATTTGTACAATAGCAGTGAAATCTGAAATTCATTGTTTCCACTGTATCTTATAATAAGCAGGATTAAAATCTCTCGTTGTTTTCCTTTAGTGAAAATCTCCATGCAGCTACAATAATGAAGCAAATTATTGAAAGAGAAGCAATGAAAACCTCCTTAAAAATAGCACCACGCTCTTTGGAATGTGGGAGCTAGGCTGTGAAAGCTTTTTGGTTGATAACAAAACAGCCACTCTTCTCTAAGGCAAAAGTCAAGTATCCAATTTCTATTCAGTAAATCTGAATGTGTTCCTCTACAGTATGCCTCTCAGTGTGATCTGTGTGTCACTCTGTTAAAAACAGAAAACAGTTAAACTTTTCAACTGGTCAGCCAGGAGGTGCACAAGGACACAGCATGCCAGCTTCATGTCAAACAAAGACTGTCCTAATGGCAGAACAGGAGGACATATGAGGAGTAATACAGGCTCGCCTCGCCAGGTAAATGGGATATCTTCATTCCAAAGCTTGGTAAATCTGCGCAATAGAGCTTACATATTCTCCAGCATCAAGAGATGAAGGCCTATCAAACTTGTCCTCTACTATTGAAAAATAACACACACACACACACACACACACACACACACACACATACACACACACACACAAAAGCAAACACAGAAACACATGTAAACATTACAGACTACTAATGAGATTTCATTCTAAGAGGAAAGGTGCTTTAGTCAACTCAAGCAAACACATCTCATAAGATAAGGCCATACATCTTCCTGAGTATTTAGCAGAGATGGTCAGTCAGGAAAGGCAAAGGAAGGCCCAGAGGACAAAAAACAAGGGGGGAAAAGTTAAAGCAGTAAGATTATGCACATAGAAAAAATCCACAGAAGAAAAAACATGTGAATCACATATTGTGCCAATGTCATCAGTAAAATACTTGAATGTACCATTAAAATTAGGAAGAAAATTAATTGGTTCTTTTGTTCTTTTTCTTGGCTAGACCTCTACTTTAATTTCCACTGATGTAAAATTAATTAATAGGACTTGCAGAACTCTAATAATGAAAATGCAGAATTCCACACGTAATTTTATGAAGCATTTCATTTATTTTGCCCTGTGTCATATGCTATATCATATTGCTTCTGGAGCCTCATTCATTTACTTTATGAGACACTTTCGTAGCATGTTAATTTGCCGTGTTTGTGATTATACCTTCTTGCATGTACACTGCATTGTGCTGATAGGGTTTAAGTTGTAGCCCCTAAAGCAATGTTCAAGTCTTAACCTCCAGAACTAGTGAGTAATGGGACTTAGAAATGGGGTCTGTGCAGGTGATCAAGTAAAGAAAAGGTCATTAGGGTGGCCCAGTATCCAATACAAAGGGAAAACTCAGACAAAGGGGAAGACATAAGTGAAGGATGACAGCAAAGGAGATGTGAAGAACAGAGAAGACATCTACAAGCCAAAAAATGTCTCAAACAACAAGAAAGCAAGAGAGGGGTACGGGACAGAGCACACCTCACCACCCGCAGAAGGAATCAAACCAGCCAACACATGACTCTTACTGTTATAACAGAATACTCTGACTGTGCTATTAATAAAGAAAAGAAACTCAGTTTTTTCACAGTTCTTGAGTTCAGGGAGTCTAATATCAAAATAGTCTTGCTTCATTAACCCACGATGGAAAGCAAGGGTGAGAAGAGGGCATGAGAAGACGCAAGAGAGAGCTCACAGCCTGAAGCACTCTGTAATTGGCACTGAAGTCCTAAGGGCTTCAGTCGTACGACTTAACTACCTCTCCTTAGGTTTCATGACCAAACACAGTCACATAGAATTGTTTCCAATGCATTCTTGAACATTCAATGTGTTCTTGGGGGAAACACGCACAAACCACTGCAGAGTCCTAACTTCTGGAACTATGAGGTAATAGCTTCACTTGTTTAAGCCACTCAGTTTGTGGTATCGCTGCCCTCATAGTTTTTGGAAATAAATACAGATGTTGCAGATGGAGCTGGTCAAAGCTTGAAGGGGTGGGGGGAAACCAGGAAGCCTCATGGCAGCCTGGAAGCCCTGAAGTAGTACTCCACACTGCAGGAAAAGGCACGGAATCCTGCAGCTCAAGCAGGATTGGAAGTATCCTCATCTAAAATATGAGAAGGCATGTTCTGAATGTCCTTAGAGCACGCTTTACAGGCTGACTTTACTTAATCCTCGCAACTACACTCTGATGAAAAGGAGGGTTATCATCTCCCATCAGTAACAGAACCTGAAAGTTGACTCTCTGAGTGTTTGGCAACCCCATCCTCCCTCTCACATACACTGGGGTTCCAAGAACCACACTGACAAATAGACAATTTTTTTGACATGCTAAATATTTGGTGTAAAAGGAAGTCTTCTATTGCTTCTCTCCAACTATGTATCAGAGAGAGACCTTGAAACTCCTTTATCTCCATCAAGACCAAATTGATTTCCATACCTACCCTGAAACTCACTGTCTCAAAAGATTAAGGAATATAAACTGATATGTACACAGTCTGACTATAAGACTGCACAGTCATTCAAATTCTAAAGCGTGTGTATGTTTCTGAACAATTTGGGGCTAATGTTTAATCACAGTCCTATGATTATTACCTATGCTGGGTTTTTCTTCCCCTTTGTGTGATTTTAAGTAGTGTTTGCTTTCCCACCTATTTGACCATCCTCAGATCATTCCGGCAAGTTGTCAGAGGACAGGAGTATTCCTTCCATAAATATGTGGCAAAGCAAGTGTTAATGTCAAAGCTTCTCTACAAAACGATAAAATACTCAAAAATATTTTAACTTGAAACGATGGTGGCACTTTGAAGGCGGTGCTTCTTTGAGGGACTCAAAGAAAAAAGGCAAAAATAGAATCACGCAGACTGTGGAAGGCACTCCACGAGCCAGGGAAGAAGAAATAAGTCAAGGGAAATTGAAAAAGAAAAAAAAAAAAAAAAAACAACAACAAAAGAAAACAAAAGGAAGAAAACTTGGAAGAAGAAATGGGAACAAGACGATAGGAAGAAGACAATGTATTCACCATGATGAATCAATGTGCTGCTAGGGAGAAAGGGAATAAACTATGTGAATGTCTAAGTCAGTACTAGAGAAAGGCCTTCATTCCACAATAATGGAGAAGAAGGTTGGGTGAAGGTTGAGGCCCTTCAGTTGGTCTGATAAGACTCATCACTGACAGGTGGACCTGTGCTTGTCACTGTCAGTTCTTGAGCAGGGTGTGAAGTGATGAAGGGATCTCTCCTAGAAGGCCGTGAACATCAGCTGAGTGGCAGAGCCGTGTGAGATTAGGGCTGGTGTGGAATGTGACTCTGACACACTGTTCAGCATCAAAGAAAAAGATGGCTCAAGGTTTTCCGTTTAGGGTAGCAAGATGACTTTTAACACCTTCTTTGTCTCACCCTCCCATGACTGGACACCCGGGACTTTCATTCTTTGGCAGGCGTAGTGGTGGTTGAGGGACCAGACTGGAGCCAGAGTTCTTGTTCCTGCTTTAAGATCTTACATTTGTTCCTTTTGCTTTGTGGATCTTCTCATGGTCAGCTCATCTGGTTCACCGAGGCCTATTCTGACTCAGCAGCATCCCTCCTGATTTTACTACACAAGAGGATCCACCCTCATGCTCTATGTCTACCTGTATTATTTTTCTTTATAACTTGTTACTTCCCAAAATTATATTTTTAATAACTACCTGTCACTACTATTAACATGCAAGTTCATGGGTACAGAGGTCTCTGATACCTTGATCACAGTTTACTCACAGAAACTAGCACATAAATTTTCATAGAGACTCACAAAATGTTTGTCAAATAGGTAAGAAAAAGTCTCATCTCATCCTCACAGTCAATGGACAACAACCCTACAGTATTTTAGTATTTTCTACCTTCACTATCTGTTTTCTAGTACACATCACAGGTACACCCCTCCCTCCCTCCCTCTCTCTCTCTCTCTCTCTCTCTCTCTCTCTCTCTCTCTCTCTCGTCTCTTATGTGTGTTGCTGTTTTGCCTGCATATATGTCTGTGTATCACATTTCTGAAGTGTCCATGGAGGCCAGAAGAGGTTGTCTTCTGGATCTGGAATTACAGACAGTTGTGATCCACCACATGGGTGCTGGTAACTGAGCCTCGGTCCTCTGTCAGAGCAACCAGTCCTCTTAACCACTGAGCCACCTCTTCAGTCCATCACAGGTTCATCTCCCCTCTTCTCCGTTCATGTACTCAGCAGCTACTCAACTTCTCCAAGGTGAAGTCCAGGCTCTGTTCCAATGTATCTCCCTCATAAGTAATCTTCTCCAACACAACCCATATCAAGTTCCCAGGTACTACTTAAACATTACCCATTGTTGGCAGTATAAAAACTAAAATTTTGACACATCCAGGAACTTCCTGTATGAACTGAACCAGGTTAAGTCCAGACTCATCCAGCCCCATGACCAAAGGTTGTCCTCCAATACTTCACTTTACTTTGTTACTTTCTATAAGAGTTTTTCTGAACAAATAACACTTTTCTCTTCTTTCTTCCTACCCTGTCACAAACTCACTCACCCAGTCATCAGCTAGTGATCAAATATTTCTTCTTCAGACTCCTGTTATGCAAGTCAACAAAATCACATTATGCTGTTCAGATTCATTTATCTATATTCTAATTATTTGTAAATTTTTATTTTTATTATGTGTACATGTAATTAATGGCTCTTTACTCCATGATAGTATAGTTCATGTTTTCCCCTTCTCATATCTCTAAAGTCAAGAATACTGTGTTAAGCTCAAAACAGAACCTGTGCTGAGCATTTGCCTAGCATGCACAAGGTCCTGGATTTCATCCTTAGCACTGGAAAAATAAGCAGGAAGGAAAGGAGAGGTGGGGGGAGGAATGTGTAGTGTCTTACACATGGGTAGCACTGAGAAGTATTTGTTAGTATTAGATTGTTTATTAAAATAGAAGCTGCATAGGGGAGGCCATGGCAGTACAAACTTTGAAACAGCTCTCATAACGGACCGAGAAACGATGGGACCAAGAGAATCTGCTTATTAATGAACTAGACAAGAACCAGCTCAAACAATTTACTGAAACCACATAGTTAGGACTTAGGTAGTGACAGTAACTAGGTGAAAGGTTACATTTACATATCCTATTAACAGCTCCTTGACTCATCATTCTGTTCTGGAAACATTTACCTTTGCAAAACCCATCCCAACTTTCTCTCCTTGGCATTTTCCATTCTGAAAAAAAAAAAAAAAAAAAAAAAAATCTCCAAAAAAAGTCCTTAGCTCCCTGGAAAAATGTTTTCAGGACATTTCACTCTGGTCGATTAGGCATACAGTAATAGCTAAGTGAGGCAGGGGCCATGGAGAAAATGGCATGTAACAGAAAGAACCCACTTTGCTCCTGATTAAAGTTACTCATGTGCGGCTAGAGAAAATGTACACACTAAAACTTGTGAGCACTACAGGGTCTCCTGGGTTAAAGGACAAGGCCTGTTTTTGTAACCCCCATCGTTAGTGCTTCACTCCTAAAACATTACAATCCATGCCATTCTAAATTCTCTCGGGGGAAAGAAAGGGCTTATTAGTTCGCTATTATTTCCTTCTTGTGGGCTTCTTTAAAGGGCGACAGAAGATGGGTGAACACAAGACACAATCTGGTTCTCTTTCCTTCCCTTGAACCTATTCATACAATGTGTAGCAAGATGCCTCGTTTTATTTCTGAGGGACGGACCCACCTACAATCTCAACAATATCCTCCAGTTTTACTGCCACCAGTTTTCTAAAATCCTGCCTACTAAAGGGGGGGGCAAGAAGCTGGCGCGGATTGTCTCCCAAATGAAAAGAATGGCGGTTCCCAACTCCATCCGATCTATAGGCAGAGAACGGAGGCAAAGGGGAACAGTAGCTCTACTAAGAACTGTGGCCAACGGAACAGAAAGCAAATGAAAGCCCACGGAGCAACCGCGAACAACAAGATGTAAACCGGCAGAGAAGAGGGATTGTAGGAGGGACTACGGGCCCTGTGCAAAAACCTATAGAAATAATGCTTTAGAATCCATAATTAAAATCAAAGACAATTAACAACACAACATTTAAAAACTAAACAGAGTAAAATGCCGCCAATAACAAACATCCGCTTTCTCCAAGGACTCTACATGAGCGCAAGCCTTAAGAGAGAGGTATCCAGGCTTTTCCCAAATTAACGAAATGTGAGGATTATCTACGATAACAAGGACTTTTTGGTGCAACTAGTAATGCAAATAAGAAATACATGTTATAACCTACAAAAATTGTTTTCTTTAAATACTACAGTTATCGTGGTAATTCAATATTGAGTTATCTCATTTAAAAGTCCCCAAACTGCAAAAGGTAATATCCTTAGTAGAGTCCGGGTTATGGACATAAGTACTTAAAAAAAAAAAATCAACATTTAAATACTCTAAAATTCAAAGATTTTGGAACTCTCAATTAGTTTTTATGCAAGCAAAAAGTCGTTGTCCTACAGATACATTTCATGTATTTTTTCATTATTTCTTTAATCATGTGTCTGTGTGCGGATGTTCACAAGAGTGCAGGCATCAATGTAGAGCAGAGGCCTTGGGAACCTCTGAAGCTGGAGTGACAGTTAATTGTGAGCTGCCCAACAGGTTCTGGGAACCAAACTCTGGACCTCTTCAAGAGCAATATGCTCTTTAGGCCCTGAGGTATCTCTCCAGCGCCTACAAATACTCTTTCTGAGACATCTTTTGGCCATGGTAAATGGATCTTGTAATATCTTACATTTATAATCAGACTTTTTTTTTTTTTTTTTGACTACTGAAATGCCATCTTGTAAGGGCTTCAGCCTTCACGGTTGTTTCTCTAGCTGTCCTCTGTGCTGTCTAAGACAAGCAGGCAAGAGCATCCACAAAGAAGTACAGAGGCGCAAAAAAAAAAAAAAAAAAAAAAAAAAAAAAAAAAAAAAAAAAAAAAAACAACCCAAATAACTGTCTTTCCTGGCTGCCACTGCTGTCTGCTGGGCCTGGCATTCTCTGGGCTTTGAACTCTAACTCTTGTGGTCCACGCAGCTCATAACGAGCGTCCCCTCACTGACCAGGGACAACGAGGTTCCTTGGCACTGCCCTTCGACTCTGCTGGGTCACTCAAAGTTGTACTTTAAAGTATGACGTTTTTATTATTCAAGTTCAGTTCCTTCTGTGTGTGAGCCTGTCCTCTTCAGTGCTCTGGACGGGAGCCGTGTGGAAACCGTGTCCCCGTCTTTTGTCCGTCTGTCGCTCTGGGCCGGCCAGCTGTGTCGGCAGCTGGCACTGCCTGGTAACTGCTAGAGTGGACATGTGCCAGATGCACACCACTAGTGCACGGCTTCTGCTCTCTCACACTAAGGAAAAATTCTTAAGATTGCTTCACGAAACTCCTGGGCACACATCTGAAACCCACAGTTAGACGCAGTTTTGAGGGACGCCACAGCATTTCTGTTGTCACATGACTTCAAGACAGCAGTGTCAATAATTTTGTATTTTCCCTTCCCGGCTAAGTCTATCTTATTCAAATTGAAATATCCCATCTATATAGAGAAATTCACTCAAATCTAACATAAAAAAACAAGCATCATATTTATATTGTCAAAATCATCAACTTCTGCTTACCACGAACACAGAAACAATCTCAAGATTTTTTTTTTTTTTTTTTAGACAAGGTTTCTCTGTGTAGCTTTGCGCCTTTCCTGGAACTCACTCTGTAGCCCAGGCTGGCCTTGAACTCACAGAGATCCACCTGTCTCTGCTTCCCAAGTGCTGGGATTAAAGGCGTGCGCCACCACCGCCCGGCCTCAATCTCAAGGTTTTTGTTGTTGTTGTTGTTGTTGTTTTGTTTTGTTTTTTGGTTTTTCGAGACACGGTTTCTCTGTGTAGCTTTGCACCTTTCCTGGGACTCACTTGGTAGCCCAGGCTGGCCTGGAACTCACAGAGATCTGCCTGGCTCTGCCTCCCGAGTGCTGGGATTAAAGGCGTGTGCCACCACCGTCCGGCTTCAATCTCAAGTTTTAAACTAGTAATTCCCTAGAGTGACTGGCCACATATGACTGTCAAGCGCCTGAAACGTGGGTAGTGCAACTGAGGAGTTGACATTTTAAAACTTTACTCTATTTTAATTAATTTAAACAGTATGGGTTGTGGCCCCCCAAAACAATAAAGTTAGCATCTCATGGACATCAGGATATGAGAAAAATGCTTAGGTCAAAGAAAAAAGACCACATTATTCACAGAAACAGTAGCAGGAATAGTGGCAATGTTTCCTGAAACCCAATTCTCACATTATGACATGGCAGACAGGTGGTACCTGTCCACCCGTTGATTCATAATGGAGGAGGCGAGCCCTGAATTCCTCTAAAACTGGAATCTTGTATATTGAATATCATGTCTAGTTTCTCTTTACTCCCACAGGAAAAATACTACCTCTATTCTTGAAGGTCATCCATGATATAAATGGTCTTGAGAAGAGAATCTACAATGACAATGTGTTCCTTTTTTATAGACATGCAGGAATTTGGGTGACTGGTGGAGAATTACCTCTCGACACGTTAGTAACACAAATATCTCAGAAATCTACCATCTCTCTGCATGTGTCTTGAATAACTTGCTTGTGACCACAGTTAATTCTTGCTAGTACTTCAAGCTTCCAAAATGATTACCCCCCCCCCCCCCCCGCCCCCTTCCACTACTGTCTCCTAAGCATTCTCTACAGGGTACCCAGGATGTTCCTTGTAACACAAGCCCAATAGTGCCAATCCTATTTCAGTCTCCATTGTCGCCTGCTGCCTTTCAGCATCACACACGGCCCTCAGCCAGCTCCACATGTGCTGAGTGTTGTCACTCTGTGTCTACCTGTGGGCACATCCCCGGACTATCCTTCTAAAATATATTTATTAAGCCACACAAAATTTCTTTCACTTCTATAATGATGAAGGAGACAATGTAGTAGCCTGGGGTTGAATTACAATCATGGGTCTATTTATCTTGGCCCGCATAATAGTTCCTAAAAAAACATTCGAGCGTTTTACATTCTGAGATATTTTATAAATGTAAATTTTAAGTTCCTCTCTTAAAATTCTCAACACCTGGCAAATGTTGGCTTGCATCTCACCCTGAGAACACTTGGCTGGTACCCTTTTAGCAAGGTCTGGGTTCTCTGGATCGCCACACCTGTCCTTCATGCTCACATGTACTTACTCCTTTACACTGATCATTTGACTTCCATTCTCAAGTTCCTCTGGATCTGGAACACCTTTCAACTCTCCAATTTCATGGGGTCTTCATGCTTCAGATCTTAGTGGATTTCTTTCCTCTGACATTTTCACTGACCACTGCCTACCGCCAACCCAAAAAACACGGAGGATAATTTTATGCTTGTGCATCCAGGACCTGACATACCTTCACATCCTCTATGATTCTGTATACTTCTCCCACCATGAAACAAGTAACATGGTGTTATGAATTTGTTTTTAAAACTGACATTTGAATTAGAGGAGAGTAGCTACACCTTTCTTGAATACTCCTGTATGTCAGTCTATGCAGAATTCAAGCATGAGTTGGGAGCTTGATAAACATTTGTTGAATAAATAACTGACACAATGTAGATGAGGAATATCCACTTCAAAATATCTGGGGTAAAAATTTATGTATGTTATTCATTATTTTTAATTTTGGACCTTTGAATTGCCATTCCCTCCTCCACCCCACATTCAATGGCAAGTGATACTCTAAAGACGCTCTTGGTTAGAGCATCTAATCTTTACAAGAGTCCATTTACATAAGTCCTTCCATTACTCCCATTTTGTTGATGATAAAACTGGGCGGCGTTTGAGAAGTTAAATAGCTTCCCAAGATTAAAGGACAGGTAAATACCTGGGGGAACAACCCAGGCCCACCACAACCCAAAGCCAAAACATTTTAGCTATACCTTATTTATAAACAGATGTTTAGTGTGCCCTGGATAATACAAGACCACATAGGGGTTAGGAATAAACCACAGAACTGTCTGCCAACTGGAATTATAACTCTCTTCTTGCTAGCAGATACCTGTTTAACCTTGGATCCGCTTCAGGTCTTCCTCTCAACAGTATGAAATAATAGTAGATGTTAGGCGTAGTAACAGGTCTATAATCATCATTCAGTAGACTGAGGTAGGAGGACCAGGAATTTGATGTTAGTCTGATCCGTATACCAAGTTCTAGCCTAGCCTGGATTGAACAGTGAGACTCCATTTCAAAATAAAACGAAACAATCAAACGAACAAAAACAAAAGACCTAGGAGAGAGAAGTTAGTAGATGACCAGAGTTTCTCCAAGTAAACTCGATAGCACACAGCACCAAGAACACCATATTCACAGCCTATCTGTCTGAGCTATTTTTATGTCGTTTTAACAATTAGCTCTTCCAGCCTAAAGGGGTTAAAGTGAAAGGTTCCTACAGAATAAGAAGCTCTCAGGTGTGATACTCCTGGCTGTTTTTTTATCAAACCACACAGTTTCCAAGGCAATGATAACAATCTTTAATCTCATTTCATAAATGAGATAACAAACATACTGAGCTAGAAGGGAGGCTGCAGGGTTAACCTTACATCCCTCTAGCTGCTTTTCAGCCTGCCATGCTTCGTGGTGTGGGTTCAATCAATTCTCAAAGGTCCACATGCACGCAGCATAAGAAACTCCACCCAGCCAGCAGGTAGATGAATTCTCCTTAGAACTAGAGAAAGAACCAGTGTCATTACATCACAGGAAGAGCCTGGATCAATCTTTCCAAACAGACATCTTACTTACCCTGTGCTCCAACCTTAGTAAGAATTGGTTTTAGAAATAATTCTCACTGAGATTCTTAACTTTTTAAAAAAAATTCAAAAGCATTCAGGATGATTATTTTATTATTATTAGTTTTTTGGGGAGGAGGGGGCTAACATACAAAGACATGGATTTCATTTAACTTCTTAAGTCAAATTTGCAGAGCCAATCCAGAGCTCATCCAACATGGATGTGTCTGTGGTGGTCTGAACAAGAAATATCCCCCATAGGTTTAGTATTTGAACACTGGGTCCCTGGTGAGCGGTGCTGTTTGGAAAGGTTACAGAGCATTTAGGTTATGGGACTCTGTCTTTTATAAATTGCTTTTTGATCATGGTGTTTTATTGCAGCAAGAGAAAAGTATCCAACACAGTGCTCGAGCACCACTCTATTGAAATCTGTACATTTGTGGGTAGACAAGATGGCTCAGTGGGTAGAGGTGCTTGTCACCAAGTATGAGACCTGAGTTTGATCCCTTAGACCCACAGTAGTAGGAGAGGTAGAGAACCAGCTACTACAGCATGTCCCCTGATTTCCAGTTGTGTGCCTGTGCCTCCCCCTATAAATGAATGAATATAATAAAGTTATTTTAAAGTTATGGTCATAAACACACAACAAAAAATCTGCTATTCTCAAGTTATTTTTCTAGGCACTATAATTTAAACATTGACATGGATACCCAAAGATAACTGATGTTTTGGTTGAAATCATGACAGCCTTTTAATATTTAATGACCACATAATACATCTTATGGCAGGGGTTCTAAACCTGTGGATCGTGACACCTTTGGGGGCCAAAGGGCCCTTTCACATAGGTCACATATTAGATATCTTGCATATCAGATTACATTATACAGTAGCAAAATTATAGTTACAAAGTAGCAATGAAATACTTTTATGGTTGGGGGGGTCTCCACAATATGAGAAACTGTATTAAAGGGTCACAGTATTAGGAAGGTCGAGAACCACTGTCTTTTTTTTTCCGAGACAGGGTTTCTCTGTGTAGCTTTGCGCCTTTCCTGGAACTCGCTTAGATACCAGGCTGGCCTCGAACTCACAGAGATCCACATGCCTCTGCCTCCCGAGTGCTGGGATTAAAGGCATGCGCCACCACCGCCTGGCGAGAACCACTGTCTTATAGGATGCTTTTCTAAACTTTTGCTTAAAAAAAAAAAAAAAAAATCATTTTCTAAATGTACTTCTGTTTGATGAAATATGAGCATTTGAGACGTTATTTTAGAAAGTGTATCCTTAGTGAACCTGGTATTTATTCCAATCTGCAAGGCAGCTTCACCAAATTATGACCTAAAAGAGCCTTAGTTAGTACATTCTTGAGAGCATTCTGTTAGCACACATACAGTTATTAGATTATGTTGGATGTTCATATAAAGATATGGGTGTCACTAAATCAGTTTAGAAAGCCCCTTAGGGCAAGAAATATATTCCATGTCTTGCTCTTAAAACACCCAGCACACTGCATTGCACGATACATGGACTCATGAAAATGTCTATTAAATTGGGGATACATGAATGACAGAACTTTGCCATTTAATACAAAGTGTAAATCTGATTTTCTCAGTTCTTTTCCCGGAAGGCAGGTAGAAAAACATTAAACAATGACTCTTGTGCCCGTGATTATCAAGTTCAGATACTAAGTATTTGAACCCACTTTACAAAGATGAAGATTTTGGGAGCCTGGAGAAATGGCTCAGCGGTTAAGAGCATTGGCAACTCTTCCAGAGGTTCCCGAGTTCAATTCCAGTAACCACGTGGTGGCTCACAAAGATGAAGATTTTCTTCCAAAATTATTAAGATTGGAAATAATATAAGGTTACTGGCAGGGTGAAAACAAGTGTAGAGAAAACAAAAAATCTGAAGCAAACGAAGTTCTGAAGTATAAAGGCTGAGGCCAATACTATCTTCTTCGTAGTCGAATTTCCATAACCATGGGAAATAGAGATCCATAGCTTGGACACAGGCTTTGCTGAATAAAAGGGTAATTTCAACTCTGAAACCCTATTAACCACTTGCAGAAAACCCTATGAACCATTATGCCTCTCGGCCTTAGAGAGCTCCAGGCCAAACCCTTCAGAATCATCACCATGTCTGAGCTTTAGGACAGAACTCTGATCCTCAGGGCAGGGACCCACTAGCAAGGAGCTTCACAAGAGACCTTGACTCAAAACCACCACATACTACCCCTAAATCATCCCAACAGGCTCTAAGCAGCCAACAGAACGGCATATATTCTGTCCAGGACGACAGAGATTCTGATGGGAGAGAGCACCAAGGCCACGCAGACGAGGTGACCCAACCAGACTTAATTAGCTATAGGAAGTGGCGGGTACTTTGCATCCTGCCTAACAGAGCAAGCACCCCTCCCTGGAGTAGTACGCACGTTCTAAGGCTGACAAAACCTCCGGGGAGAGAGCACAGCTAGCTGGACAGACACCGCAGGCGATGAGGACAGGGAATTTCCATGCTTCCCGGCACTTGCCAGTACTTCGGCGCCCCAGTCGCTAATCCTACTACTGCCTTGTCGCTCTCAACCTTCGCGGCAGCCCCTACGACCCCCAAACTAAGTCCTAAGGACCGGCTCGGGGTCCCGCGGGGCTTTCCCACCGTCACTTAGAGTGGTCCAAAAAAGGGAAGAAAAGAACAAAAACAAAACAAGTAAGACGAATGGACAAACGCGCCCCAAAAAGGCGAAGGCGCAGTTCAGTTGCGATGGTGAGGACAGTAGGGCAGGGGAGGAGAACGCCAGGAAGGCTGGGGCGCCAGATGCGCTGACCCCGGCCGGCCGGCCGCGCCGGAGGAAATCCACCACGGTCCCCGGGCCAGGAAGCGGAGGGACGGACGGGCAGCCCGATCCCCCGCCCGGCCCTCTGCCCAACTTCCGCGCCCGACCCGCTCCGCACCCGACCCGCTCCCCGCCGCGCCCCGCACGGGCCGCACCAACCTGCGCGGCCGCAGGCTCTCTCCGGGACGGAAGCCCGAGCCCCCGCGGGCGCCGGGCGGAGTTAGTTGGTGGCTCCGGTTCCCTGGGCGGGGACAAGCTGAGCACGCGGCCGCGGCGGCTGTCCCGGCGGCTCCCTCCTCCCCGGCGGCGCGCTGGGCTCCGGGACCTCCCGGTCCCTCCCGGTCCCTGTCGGTCCCTCCCCCTGGGGCGGCTCCCGGCTGCGCCCCAGCCTCGGCTCCGCCTCCTGCCCTCCGAGCCCAGCGCTGGCCGCCCAGCTCCCGGGAAGCCCTTGGACCGTGTCCGGACTCACGTGCGAGCCAGAGGGCTGCAACTCGCCCGAGGACCACCACCACCACCACCACCCCTGGGAGCGTGGAGAAGGCCAGGCCCGAAAGTCTCTGGGACACGGCGGAGTCCCTGGATCCTTTCAAGCCAGCCCCGTGCAGTGGCCGCGCCGGCTGCCTGGAGGGGGGCAGAGGACAGTGTTCGAGTCGCCGCCCTCCGCCCTGCTCAGGGTTCCAGGCTATGTCCTGATGAGGGAGGGAGTCCCCACTTCTCCCCCCACCCCACCCCACCCCCGCGCCCTCCGGGCTGGGGCTCTGCCAGGCCGTGTGCACCCGGGGATAGGACACTTGGATTTGAACCCTTAATTCCATTCGAAGTCACCTCCTGCAGCCAGATCCCAGAATTCGGGCTACACGCTTAAGCTGCCTGTGGCTTCCAGGCCAATACCCTAATACCAGAAGCTTGCTTCTCCTGACTTCCCATCTCCACCTGGTGTCTCTTTCTGCTGCATCTTCCTACCCCTGAAGATCACTCAGTTTGGCATGCAGGGCCCAGTGCCACTAAAGTAAGCACACAGGTCAACCAGACCAGCTCCCGCTCCTCTGAATGTCACCCCAAAGCGAGAGAAATGGGGAAGGATGAGTTACAAGCCGGGAATGATGTGTGCTAGAGGCTTAGTAATGTGCACACGCAATTGAAAGGCTTCTTATTGAACGTGGTATTTGACTCTCCTGTTGTGACTACTGGAGTGTTCATGACGCCTATTCCCTGCCTGTTCCTTTGCTTCTTTCTTCCAGAGTCCTACCTCGTCTTTCACCTAGCCTTTTTCTCATTCCAATTGCAACCCCAAACTACCCTGGGTCTTCAGCTAAGTGCTGGCCTTTCCAGGTAGCTAGCAGCGTTCCCTGCTTAGTTCTCTAGAGTTCTATTGGGCAGGAAGGAGGGTCCCTGAAGATGTGGAAGAAGTCCGCGGAATGAGGCGAGAAAAGGAAGAGCTAGAGGAACCAGTCAGTCATTGCTCTGAAGTCACAGGGGAATTCACAGAAAGAAAATCCATCTTTCCATAGGGAAACTACTACAGTGGACTATCCAATATCACAGCATTTCAGGCAGCAGTGCTGAGCCAGAGTTAAATCAGGTAGACCGGGCCCGTTTGAAATCTTGTTTCTCAACTCAAATTCCAAAGCAAGTCTTTGACCCCAGGTTCTCAGCTAGAGGTAAGAAATTCTTTGTGGAAACTGAATGCCATCAAAAGATGCAAGAAACTGGTTCAGTTTACCAACACAGACACACAGATACACACACACACACACACACACACACACACACACACACACACCAGGGCTGATCTTTGGCTTTAGGCATTCTTAAGTCATTTCTTCACACTCTTTTAAGAAAGATGTCATTGAGTAAGCCACTATTCTATGCTCTCCATATTTATAGCCATTTATAAATTAGTGTGCCTTCTCCAAAACAACAACAAAAACACAAGCATTATGTGTGTGTGTGTGTGTGTGTGTGTGTGTGTGTGTGTGTGTAGAAAACGTGAAGAAGCAGTGTTCTTAGGCTGTAGTGGGTTTATTTTTTTCTTTTAAAGTTCAATTCGGTATCTTTTGATCCCAAGAAATTTTGTTCAAAAGTGACTACATTTTTAAAACATGCATAGCTCTCTCTCTCTCTCTCTCTCTCTCTCTCTCTCTCTCTCTCTCTCTCTCTCTCTCTCTGTGTGTGTGTGTGTGTGTGTGTGTGTGTGTGTGTGTGTGTGTGTGAGAGAGAGAGAGAGAGAGAGAGAGAGAGAGAGAGAGAGAGAGAGAGAGAGAGAGAGAGAGCACCTAGGTTAAAATGTCTAAATGCAATCTTGTCTCATACCCTCAAGCTCCTGGTGGACAGTCAGTAGTATGAACTTTCAGAAGGCAAGCTCAGTTCTGTGCCTGGGTGTCCTTGTTTAGTGTCTGTTGCTGTGGTGAAACACTCACAATAGCCAGTTTGCACTTTCAGAAACAGTCGATCTCTGAGGGGACTTGGCAGAAGCTCTATCAGGAACCTAGAGGCAGGAACTGAAGCAGGGACCACCACAGAGGAACACTGTTTCCTGGCTTCTTTTCCATAGCTTACTCAGCTTGCTCTCTTTTCTTTTAACTTCATTTTATGTGCATTGGTGTGAAGGTGTCAGGTCCCCTGGAACTGGAGTTACAGACAGCTGTGAGCTGCCATGTGGGTGCTGGGAATCAAACCCGAGTCATCTGGAAGAGCAGTCAGTGTTCCTCACCACTGAGCCATCTCTCCAGCCCCTCAGCTTGCTGTCTTAGACAACTCAGGACCATTTGCCCAGGAGTGGTACCACCCACAGTGGGCTGCACCTTCCCACAGTCAGTAACAAATCAAGAATATGCCCCACAGGCCAATCTGATGAGGGCAATTCCTCACTTAAGAGTCCCCTTCCTAGGTGACTCTAGTTTCTGTCAAGTTGAGAACTCACCAGCACCTGGGGAAGTCACCCCAAGCCTGTGACCAGGGAGCCTCAGGAGCTCCAGCTTCAGGACATGCCAGTCTGTATGCAGGCCAGCCATAAGAAGGAGCCTGGGGCCTATGCTGAGACACTTTGCTCAGCCTTGGTGTAGGGAGGAGGGGACTGGACCTGCCTTGGCTGAGTCTGCCAGGCTGGGCTGACTCCCCAGGGGAGACCTTGCCTTAGAGGAGGTGGGAGTGTGGGGTGGATTGTGGGGGAGAGGGCTGGGGGGTGGGAGGACGGAGGACGGAGGAATCCATATATGTGAAAGAAGAAGAAGAAGAAGAAGAAGAAGAAGAAGAAGAAGAAGAAGAAGAAGAAGAAGAAGAAGAAGAAAAAGAAGAAGAAGAAGAAGAAGAAGAAGAAGAAGAAGAAGAAGAAGAAGAAGAAGAAGAAGAAGAAGAAAAAGAAGAAGAAGAAGCCAACCTTAACAAAGCCTCCTCCTCCCTTTGAAAGAAAAGCCATTTCCCAAAGAGATCACGTTAAATCTAGGTCCTTTCTGATGTGGTAGTCTACCGGTTTAATTTTACTTTAATAGTATGCGTAGTCTTAGTGCAAAAGATGTGCTCCATTGGTAAAATGTCCAGTTGTTTTCCAGATTTAAAAAAAAAAAATCCGGCAGCTAAGAATGAGAGGCTTAATTTATAGACAGCAGCAGTGCAGGTGGGCAGTGTCTCAGAGGGGATGGGAGTGCACATGCCTCTGTAACCTCCTCATTGTTTTTCAATTCCCCTTCATGTGGCTGCTGTTCACCCAGTTCTCCAAGTCAGTACATCTCATACAAAACTGTTAGGACAACGCATGCTATACCACATTTGTTTTGGAAGAGTGACATTCTGAGCACAAGTGAGTAGAGATGAGTTCACAAAGAATCTTCTTTTCCCCCCTTATAGACTAGCCCTATCTACTAGTCATTTCCTTGTGAGGATGGGACTGGTGGACTGCACTTATTCTTCAAGTCTTGGGGAATGTGCAGGTCTGTGGGCTTTTCTGAAAAGAAAAAGAAAGAAAAATAAATGCTTTCTCACAGCACACTTCATGCATGGACTCCGAGTGCCCAGCCTTGATTAGGAACAGAAAGCTGCATTGAAACACAAGAATGAGCTTCGACTTGGTTGTATCCGACAGTCAAACTTGCTTATGCATATTTAGAACGACAAGAGAAAATATTAATTTCAATTTGCAAGTCGTCAAAAAGCACCTTGTGGGCCACATAATGAATAGTCCTGTGTTAAAAGTAATACATGTTTGTTCTTTCACAAATAAATTTTCTTCTGTAATACAGACATCTGTCATGGACTCAATTATCTTGCACAGCATGTGCTGTAAAAGCACATAAAAGAAATAATATACTACACTGCTTATTTGGAAGTGATCAGGAGTATGCAGCACCACGCTGGCATGTCTTTAATTTCATGGTGTTAAGAAAAAACTATGAGTATGAAATAGCAAACCCTTCCCTACTGTACTAATTCAATTACCTATCATTATACACATAGGAGGAAAGTTTTTCCTCATTAAGGAGAATCACTGGGACTGCTTCTTGTCTTACTGTACTAACCCCTGTAGGGAGAATGTGCGTGGAGCATTTCCTTTGAAAACAAAGGAATTACTCCATTCCTGGGCTCCAGGGGTGTGCAGAAGAACAATGCAGCAGAGGGTATTCTAAGGACATAAATGATCATTTAAATGAGACTAGACTTTTGTGAAATGTATGCATCAAACAGACCTCAAAATTTGAAAAACAGAATAAGACATAGTTAGACCAAGTCAGACTTACTCGATGCAACACAAATGGGAAGCCTGTCTCTCTGCTTCTTCCTCTGGCACACTCCTGTCCCCCCCTCCCCTTTCACTGCAGAATGCACACATAAATAAAACAACAAAATATTTTGTAGAAAGCTCTGCCAGGTTAAGTACACAGGGCCTTCTCGAATGCTCCATATTACTTTCTCTTGTGTCACTTTAAAATAGACTTGAAAAAATTCTTAAGGGGAATATTTTAATAGCTTCCCAGAGAGTAGAATGTATTATCATTACAGTACAAAGGGCATCATTCATTTTTAATTCTCCGCTCCACAGGTGTTCCCTACCCAGGCTGTGGTTGACACTTAGAGGGCCTAATTATGATTCATACATCCCACATTCCCCAGAAACTGGTCTTTCTAATATCACACAATGCAGTTATTGAGAGGAAGAAAATACGGTTCACTCCTCATAGCCAGATACAGGGATCCTCAATCTTGTCCACACCTGGGGAGCTTTAAAAGCCAAGCCACCTCAGCCAGGCCTCAGAACCTAATAAAAGGGAACCTCTAGGGGTGGGGCCTGAGGACAGGTATTTATTTGATTTTTCCAGGTGATATTTTTTATTTTTGTTTGTTTGTAGCAAACCAAAATAGCAACCATTGGCAGGGACTAAATAGCAAATAAAAACAAGACAACTCTTTTAAATACATGAATATGAACTGGTTTGCCTCTAGATGCAGTTTGTTGTGTTTTATTTTTTTTTAATTAAAAAAGATGTTAGTATAATCTGATAAGTTGTTTGTATCAAATTATGTGTTCTCTGCCACATTTGATGTTTGGCTAGGATAGTGAATTTGATTCAAAATGAAAATCCATGACCTGTGCTTCTCCTGGTGGTTTTGTGACTGAAATCACAGCCACAGATCACTGAAGAGAAACCTTCTAGGAAAATTGACTCTTATAAATCTTAAATTTCCCCTTAGGCTATTAAGGCACTATTCAATTTAGCTGCTAAAACAGATATATGTTTGCAATTAATTTTCTATAAAGTCCAAAGTTCAGAAACAAAATAATTACAAGTCTGATGATATCACAGAGACTCAGCACTAATGAAGAATGAAGTATTTAATTCTGAAAAGGAAGATTGAAATACTTCAGGCAAGTTCATGTAAGTAGTTAGTACATATATGCTTATAAATGAAAATAAGCGATCTCAAAGGTAGTTCATGATAATGATATGTAATATTTATATATTATACAAAAAACACTAAACTTTTCCCATACAGTTTATTGTTATGAAATTATGGGGGTGTCTTAGTTAGGGTTTCTATTGTTGTAAAGAGACATCATGACCATGGCAACTCTTATAAAAGAAAAAACATTTAATTGGGGTGGTTTACATTTTCAGAGGGTTAGTCCTTTATCATCATGGTGTGACATGGTGGTATACAGGCAGACATGGTGCTGGAGAAGGAGCTGAGAGTCTGACATCTTGACCTGTAGGCAATAGGAAGTGAACTGAGACATTGGACAAGGCTTGATCATATATGAGACCTCAAAATCCATCCCCACAGTGACACACTTACTCCAACAAACTCATACCTACTCCAACAAAACCATACCTCCTAATAGTGCCCCTCACTTTGAGCTTATGGGGCCAATTACATTCAAACTACCACATTCCACACCTTGGCCTCCATAAGCTTATAACAATGTCATAATGCAAAATGCATTTATCCCAACTTCAAGAGTCCCCATAGTCTCTAACAGTCTTAACAATGTTTTAAAGTTAAGAGATTTATGCAATGTCTTAACTGTAATCCCCTCTAAAATAAAAAACAGATCACATACTTCCAACATAAAATGGCACAGGATATACATTAACATTCCAAATGTAGGGAAGGCAGCATAGTGAGGAAATACTGGACCAAAGCAAGACAGAAAACCGGCTGGGCAAACTCCAAAATCTGCATCTCTACATCTGATGTCAAAAACACACTTGAGGTCTCCAACTCCTTTCAGTTTTGTTGACTACAATACATGTCCTTCCCTTGGACTGATTCTACTCCCTGTTAGCAGCTTTTCTCATCAGATATCCCATGACTTTGCCATCTCTAACATCTTGGGGTCTCCAAGACAATCGAGGCTTCATCTTCACAGCTTCACATAATGACCTCTTTAGGCCTCCATTCAGGGACACCACTGACACATGCCGGGCCTCAGCAGCTTCTCTTAGTCACAGAGGCAAATTCCATAACCCCTTTCTTCTATTTTTAACTCCAGAAACATGTGGTTGAAGATGCTAAATTCTGCTGCTTACTGGGGCTGGAACATGGCCTCTATTCAATTACATCTTTGCCAACTTTCTGTTTTTGATGATTTCCTTCAGTGCCTAACTTGGCTGCTCTGAAACTGGATCTGTAGACCAGGCTGGCCTCAAACTCAGAGATCTACCAGCCTCTGCCAGAGTGCTGGGATTAAAAGCATGTACCGCCGGGCTGTGGTGGCGCATGCCTTTAATCCCAGCACTCGGGAGGCAGAGGCAGGCGGATCTCTGTGAGTTCGAGGCCAGCCTGGTCTCCAAAGTGAGTTCCAGGAAAGGCGCAAAGCTCGAAAAACCAAAAAAAAAAAAAAAAAAAAAAAGCATGTACCATCATACTTGGCTCTAAGCTTTTCTTTGATTTCATTTCACAAGCTGGAAACTTGCCCTGAGGTCACCACTCCCTTTATTCCATCTCAGTCTGTTTATCTCTTTGAATAAAAAACTTAGAGCTCCGTTCCACTTCCTGGTACTCCTTTATTCCTCAAATTGTACATTTTGTATTTTTCCTTGCTTAGCTTGCTCCTTTCATTTTAAATCTGTATAAAAGTGACCAGTAATACCCACACAACAGAATCAATACTAGGTTGTTTTGAGATTTTTCTCTGCCCGGAGAATTAATCCAAATCTCTTCACTTTAGCCTCAGGCAAACTCTTCAAAACAAGAGCAAAAGCAGCCACATTCTTTACCAAAATATCATAAGAATGATCTATAGGCCACATATGACAGTTCTTCTCCTCTGAAACCTCTTGATCCAGACTCCCATGGTTCAAATAACTCTTAGTGCCACCCTTTTTGATGCTTCTACTAGTATGGCTCATTAAGCAGTGCCTAAAGCATCCCACTGCTTTCCTAACCCAAACTCCCAAAGGCCATATTATTCCAAATGAAAACAAGGTTCACTCTATTACATCAATACCCCAGCCCCTGGTACCAACTTCTGTCTTAGTTATGGTTCTTATTACTGTAAAGAGACACCATGACCATGGCAACTCTTATAAAGGAAAATCTTTTAATTGGGGTGGCTTACAAATTTTCAGAGGTTTAGTCCATTATTATCATGATGTGACTTAGTGGTATGCAGGCAGACATGTGCTCAAGATGGAGCTGAGAGTCCAACATCTTGACCTGCAGGCAACAGGAAGTGAACTGAGACATTGTGTGTGGCTTGAGCATATATGAGACCTCAAAGCCCACCCCCACAGTGACACACTTCCTCTAGCAAGGTCATACCTGCTACAACAAAGCCACATCTCCTAATAGTGCCACTCCCTATGTGTGAGTTTATGGGGGGCCAATTACATTCAAACCACCATGGGGGGGGGGATCAGGAGGTTAAAAAAAATACACTGTAGATAGAAATTGGATATAGAGTAAATTCTCTTCTTACAAAAGCAGTGTGTCCCAAGGCCTCAGGGAATGCCTAATACTGCAGATAATACCAAACCTTATAGATCTTGCTATACACATATATATCTGCAATAAATTTTAAGTTATAAATTAATAAGAAGCTAATCATGACTATTGATAAAGTTGAATAATTATAACCATATTCCTATATAAAGTAGTAAAAGTCATTTAGACTGGATGATTGTTTCTGGAATTTTCTACTTAGTATTTTAGGACAGGAGTTGATGGGTAACTGAAACCACAAAAAGCAAAAGCACAACTAAGGAGGAACCATTGTGTTGGAGAAGCTCACTAGGCTAATAGGATCTGACTGGACAGTAGAGGTAAGTCCAAGGTCAATAAAGTCTAATGCTTCCCCTCCAAGATTTGCAGAGATTTCCAGTAATCTAAGAAATTGACACAGCAGTAGTTGTAGGGGCTAAATTGCCACTGAATATCTAGAAGATTCTGGATCAGTGTCTCTGACACCACTTTCCAAGATTTGTTTCTCTTTATTTTGGCTCTGTTTTTCTCTTTGAAATACATTTGATTCTGGGCTGGAGAGATGGCTCAGTGGTTAAGAGCACTGGATGTTCTTCCAGAGGTCCTGAGTTCAATTCCCAGCAACCACACGGTGGCTCACAACCATCTGTAATGAGATCTGGTGCCCTCTTCTGGCCTGCAGGGACACATGCAGACATTACATTGTATATATAATAAATAAATAAATCTTTTAAAAAAAGAAATATATTTAATTCTTCATCAAATGGATTGATTTTGTCTAAGAAAATAGCAGGGATCTTTGTCAAGTGAACAAAATACAAAGTTTTGCTGGTGTATCAAATTAGAAAGATGAGAGATGCTTTAAAGCATCCATGTGTATGAGGACAGAAAAAATGTTATAGATTTTCCAAAATAATTATATAGTGCATTTATTGTTGGAAATCAATAGAATTTTCAAAAGGTATAATCTATCCACTTTTTCATAATATTCTGTTTCTTTTCAATAACTTGGAAACTGAAGAAAATTTGCTACACAAATAGTTTTCCATTTTTTTAAAACATATTTGCATTCTTTTCTCATTCTGCAGCTGTAGATTTATGTCTCTATTTCAAGTTCTTAGTGGGATGGCATTAGAGATTTAGTTTCAACAAGAAAAATTCCCAGATGTGTAAAGAATGACATATTTTCTAGTCATATTTAGCAGGAAAATAAGCCACATAAGAGTGCTGTTTTTTTATTATTATTATTTCATTACAAATAAGAAAAAGCTTTTTCAGAGTTAGCATGCAAGAAGTCAGAATAACAAAATTTTGTTGTTGTTTACTGTTGTTAATGTGCTGGGTGATATGTACATTACTTCAACTCCAACCTTCAGGTCTTTTCTTAAACAGAAAGATGTTTTAAGGACTGTAGGTTCCCTTCAACATGAAATTATCACTTCAGAAAAATAATACAATTAGTACAGAGGAGTGCTCTAAGAGTCAAGCCTCAGACTCCAGTAACATATATGACTATAAGAAACAACAATTTTTAAAGGCCAGAATTTTCCCAATTCATGAACTATGGACATGATACTATTCCCTTTACAGGGAGATATTGTACTGAGATGAGGGATCAGTGGAAGTTACACTCTCCCAATTCTCTTCAGGGCAGCATGTCTAAGACATAAGATGCTTAAATACCTACACTGGGTATAGAGAGATTGGCCAAGTCAGACCCTGGCCAGGGCAGTTAGGTTGTTTTCTAGTAGCAAAGCAGTAAAAGAGAAATGGTCAGTAATGGAAGCATTGTGTAGGGTATAAGTAAAGGATTAAAAAACCAGCAATGACAAATATCTTAGTTCAAGTTTGTCCCCCTGCATTGTAACCATTTTTTTTAAATCCCTATACCATGGTCTCTGCTGATTTTTGGAGAATGAATGAAAGGTAATGTTTGAAGAAGGGCTGGGAAGACCGTTTGCAATGGTTGTGACATTAAGGAAATGATGAGATCTGTAGAGCAGTCTGGTAGCATTGCAGAGGACCATCGTATTTGTTAGCTGAAGGAAGAAAGGTTTTATTTTCACTCACAGTTTGAAGGAGCAGTTAGTCCATCATGGCAGGAATATGAGGCAGCCGGTGATGTTGTTTCTATTGTCAGGAAACAGAAAGACAGATGAATGTGGGTGTTCAGCTAGCATTAGCCTATTCAGTACAGGACTGTAGCCCCAAAAATGGTACAGTCCCCATTCAGGATGAGTCTTCCAAGTTCTGTTAGACTTTCTGTAAACACTCTTGTAGACACATCCACAATTGTGTTTCCACGGTGATTCTGAATTTCATCAAGTTTTCAGTGAAGATCAACTGTCACACAGGGGCAGGAAATCCCAGGAGTGATTTGTAGAATGTGCCATGATACTCACATTGCTTGGGAAGAGGAACCTGGCAAAAGAAGCACTTCTTATGTCAGTCTAACTAGTCAGAATGTTATAACAATGCTTGAGTAGTTGCAGAAGGTTTCCTATATGTTGAATGATTAATATATGATTAATATATCTACTGTTAAGGTTTACTGTCCTTTGCCTTTCACTTACTACATTTTATAGAAAAAGGAATTGGGGAACCATTCTGAATCAACTAATAGATTTTATCTGTCTTTGGTATAACTTTTAGTTAGTATTCTGTTGTACATTAATAAATGTGGCTTTTGTTCCCTACTCTATAACTTTAAAAAGATCCATTATGGTAGATCTCAGATATGTTTGTCCTTAACATTTATAACCTATATAGATGTTACTCTACATAGCAAAAGTGACTTTGTGAGTATGATGAAGGTTAAGGACCCCAAGATAGTCTTATCCTAGATTATGTAGGAGGATAAGCCAAGCACAAGAGTAAATATAGCAGAGGCAGGTAGAAAAGTTGACAATGAAATTTTAGAAATGCAAAAGTAGGCAGGATATATGAGATATGAGATGGATTGGATTAGTATGGCTGAATTTGAAGTCAAAGAAGGCCACAAAACAGGAAGGAAGTAGGTTTTGAAGCTACAGTTAACCTCAGACCCACACCCAGAAAGGAATCAGGTCCTATAACCACAAGTAATTGAAGTTTATAAACAGCCTATATAGGCATATATATGGATGATACCCTAGACCTTAAGTCCTCAACCTGTGGGTCACCATCCCCACGGGGGCCCCATATCAGATATCCTTCATACCAGATATGTAAATACATTATGATTCATAACAGTAGCAGAATTATAGTTATGAAGTAGCAATGAAATAATTTTATGGTTGGGAGTGTTATCACAACATGAGGAACTGCATTAGCAAGGTGGAGAACTACTGGTAGGGCCTTCAGAAAGAGTCATAACTCTACAAGTGCTTTATAAATTTTTTTTGCCTAATAATATACACCAGGATATCAGACCTACATAAATATACGATTTTTTAAAAAATGTGTCTGTTGATGTTTGTTTTTGCTCTTTACTCTTTCAGCTCTTTTCTCTTTTGGGCAGGGGGACTGCCACCCAGTTCCCAAATAAATTACACATGGAGGCTTATTCTTAATTATAAATGCACAACCTTAATTTAGCTTATTTCTAGCCAGCGTTCCTTAACTTAAATTATCCCACCCACCTTTAGCCTCTGGGCTTATACTTTTCACTTACTTTAGTATATCTTGCTTTCACTCTTATTCCATGGCTGGCTGGGTGGCTGGGTGGCTGGCCTCTAGCATCCTCCTCTCCTTATTCTCTTGCGCTTTTTTCTTTTCTTCTCTCAGATTTCTCCTTCTATTTGTTCTTTCTGCCTGCCAATCCTGCTTATCCTTTCTCCTGTCTCACTATTGGCCATTCAGCTCTTCATTAGACCATCAAGCGTTTTAGACAGGCAAAGTAACACAGCTTCACAGAGTTAAATAAATGCAACATAAACAAAAGTAACACACCTTAAAAGAATCTTGATGCCCCAATCCTGCAGGAAGCAGTCTAACAATAACTTCACCTCTTTTCCAACCCTCAGCTGCTTATTACTAAACAAAAAAAAGGGAGAAATGTAGGGCAAAGGGGCTGGCTAAAGAATCCACCCTGACCCTGGAGACCAGAACTAGGGAAAGATGGCTCAGATTAGGATAGAAAGAAACACAGTTTGGCTCAGATCAGAGCCATCTCTGCTCCAGCCAACTGACCTGTGAAACCAACCAATCACAGAGAAGGAAAGTAGCACCCTGGCCCTGGAGCCCAGAAGCAGGGAAAGAAACACAGCCTGGGTTTGGGACCTGAGCCAGAGAAATGAACACTTTATTCCCAAACCCAGAACCAAGGAAACATGCCCTGACTCTGAAACCAGTACCAAAGAAACACTCAGAGTAAGTGAAAGAAATATGCCCTGGCCTTAGAATTAATGTCAAAAAGCCAAGAAAGGCCAGTGAAAGAAACACAGTTTTGCTCTGAAATCAGGGCCATCTCTGCCCCTAGCCCACAAAACTGAGCAATCTCTGAGCAGAAAAAACTAGCCAATCCCTGGTTGATTCCATACCCCAGACATCCTATATAAACCGCCCTGCTTGGTCACTTGTGGGCTGTTCTCTCCGCCCTGATAGAGGCAGCTACTCTCCTGGACTCCTCCTCCCCAAATAAATCTCTTTCTCAAAAGAGCTTTGGATGTGAAGATCTTCATTCACTGGCACAGAGAAGAACCTTGCTAAGACATCCCATAGTGGACAGAGCAAGGAGGAGCCAGACAGAAGAACCTTGCTGAGATGTCCCTCAGTGGACAGAAAAGGGAGAGCTGAAAAAGTAACTCTTTTCTCTGGAGCCAGAGGAGATTGCTACATTTCTGCAGGGGTTTTCTCTTTTGCAGAGTGAAGCAAAAGAAGCAGCATCTTAGGCTGGAGAAGAAGTAGAACTTTGCTAGGAAGCCCCCTTAAGTCAGGGTTGAGCAGAGCTTAGCTGTAGCAGCTTTCCAGGAGAGGAGTAGGATTGCTATATCCTGCAGGGAGACCATCCCCCACCACACCAGGTATACACTAACACCCGAACAGTCAAGATATCCTTCCCTGCTGAACTATCCTAGAAGCTCCAGGCCTGACTCTCCTGAGCAGTCAGAATAACTTTCCTTCCAGGACAGAGCTGCCCTAAGTGGCTCAAGATACCTCGTCCTCCAGGGATGCTGTTTCATTGCAGCTCCAGTCATCACCTGACCCCCCAAGTGGCCAGGATACCTCTCCCTCAGAGTGGCAAAACTCATATTTTGGTGCCAAATTCCGGGACCAAACCCACAGAGTTGCAAAAACTTACTTACACATTTTTCCCTTTTTGTCTAAATAAAAAGAAAGTTTTTAACTTTAACAGTGTACAGTGCAAAACTGTTCACAACAAAAACAGTTATCAAGTAAGAACTGCATTTATAATATCCAGTCCATTTGTAGTTAGCATATTCAGAGAAAATAATACATTATCTATCCTATCAGTGAATCCAAAGTTTTACACCTAATTTACTTTCTATTATAACTAAGGAAAAACCACAACTATAACTATTTAGTCTTCAACTACGTCGAAGACCCAGAAGGATGTAATATTATCTAACAACGGAGACATTTGGCTGCCTGGACAGTCACCCAGAGTTCTTCTGTAAACTTGGGGCATCCATCTTAAGCCAACAGGCCCAGAATAACTAGCAATCTTTTCAGTGAAGCAGGAAATTTGAAGGACTATCCTGCCTTGTATTGGCAAAGTTTGTCTTGTTTTTCTCTATGTCCTGCAGAATATCTGGCAGATTCTTCTGTGAAGCAGAAATTTCAAAGGATAGTCCTGCCTTGTATTGGCAAAGTTCAGCAGTCTTTTCCCTGTGTGTTCTGCATGTCCAGTTTGCATAGCACATTGTCAGCAGTCAAAGGCAAGAGCAATTTCTTTTCCCCGGTGGCTAACCTTGCCACAATAAAAGCAAACTGAATTTCTTCAATGCCCATCATTTCTGAAGTAAGTTGGTGCTGCCAGGAACAGATATGTCTCATTGTCATGAAAAACCTTAAATTAACAAAACATTTTAAATGCCATATTCTATAGGTCTTTGAAGTGTTTGAAAGCCATTTATCGATCTAAAATATAATATACTTAACATATCTACAAATTTGATTGTTATAGATGACTAACTACTGACCTATGTTTCTTGATTATCCTAAATAGTTCATAATAATAGCTTTCAAAAACTATTTTTAAATGAACTGCATAGGTATAATACGTTAAACAAGAGTAGAAGCATATATACAATATGTTGTAACAAAAATAACCTTAAATTTATATCATTATACAAAAGTCCTTTAAACAAGAGTAGGAACATATATACAGTGTGTTATAACAAAAATTACCTTAATTTTGTATCAATATACAAAAGTCTTGTAAACAAGAGTAGAAACATATACACAGTGTAACAAAAATAACTTTAAATTTGTATCAATATACTATATTCATCTAAATGATAACAAACATCCATAACCCACCAAATAACCAAAAACCAGCTACACTCCTCAACTCTTTGGAATGTGGGTGTTGTTTTCTATAGACTGCTTCTTGCTGTCTGTGGCTGAAGGCATCTTTTTTAGGTAAACCAGAGAAAATTTTGAGATAATGACCAAGTCCTGGGAAGACCAGCAGTAACCTTTGTTGATAGATATCACCTGTCAAAACTGATTAAACCTGATCAACATTATTCCTGAAGGAATCCACAGTCTCTCATCTCCCGTGGAAACAAAACTCAAAAGCATTTTTGATTTCCATTTGATAAATACATTTGTTGACTTCTTTTTTTTTTAAAGTTAAGGCATTCCTAAAGTATCTAGATTGGTTCAATTTAGCAGTGAAGTTCACAGCTCCTGTCTCTTAGGAGCTATTGTTTGCTTGTCTGTATTCAAAACACTCAAAATCAACATAATACTATATACAATTCAGATTCCCTGTGTATTTTCCATCATTACATGGCTTTTTCCTTTTATATGATTTTTACTCTCTCTTTAGAGACTTTACTATTTCTAAACTACTTCTTTCTTTCTATAACTGTCCATATGCTTTTCCTTTTTTTCTTAAGCCTAGCACATTATAAAACACATTGGAACCTGTTTAGAGGTTTTTTTTTGTTTTGTTTTGTTTTCTGCCTGGACCTCTTTTACTGCATATCTCTTGTCTTTTTGACTGCATGGTCAAACTTTAGACTGCTAACCTACACCTGGATACTTCTTGTGGCTCTTTTGGCTGCCTCTGCCTGCTCCTAGATTCATGAGAGCCAGGCCTAAAGCTCACCTTATACCTTTCTCTTACTTCAGCATGTCTTACTTTCACTCTTACTCCATGGCTGGCTGGCTGGTTGGCTGGGTGGCTGGCCCCTAGTGTCTTCCTCTCCTTGTTCTCTTGCTCTTTTTTCTTTTCTTCTCCAAGATTTCTTCTTCTATTTATTCTCTCTGCCTACCTTTCTCCTGCCTCTCTATTGGCCATTCAGCTCTTTATTAGATCATCAGGTGTTTTAGACAGGCAAAGTAACACAGCTTCACAGAGTTAGACAAATGCAGCATAAACAAAAATAACACACCTTAAAATAATGTTCTGGGGCTGGAGAGATGGCTCAGAGGTTAAGAACACTGCTTGTTCTTCCAAAGGTCCTGAGTTCAATTCCCAGCAACCACATGGTGGCTCACAACCATCTGTAATGAGATCTGACGCCCTCTTCTGGCTGCAGGGATTCGTGCAGACAGAACACTGTATATGTAATAAATAAATAAATCTTTAAAAAAAAATAATGTTCTATAACACGTGTCCTCTGTTGTTCTGTGTTGCCAGGTTTGCATCAATAGAGAAGTCTAGTCCCACTGAGTCGACTAGGAACGCTGTGGTTCCTGCCTCTTCACCTTTGGCTCTCACCACCTCGTATGGGATCAGCATTAACAACAGTGAACACTAATTGAGAAAGGATGGTAAAGGGAAGGCAGAAGAGACTACTCATTTCCTACAAATACTGTTAGCAAAGAAAGGGAAATTCTTCAGTCAAGAAGTCAACAGTAGATACAGAGTTGGGGAAACAGAGAAGAACCTATACAGCGGGTCGCTGTGTAATGCTGGTGTAGAAAGTCTTTCTGCATTGTGTTTTAGAGTCAACGGAAGCACAGTGGTATGCCTTAGTAGTTCATGGACCTCGCTCATCTCCCAGGACACCCTTCGTCAAAAAGCATGGGCAAAGAGTCCCAGATTATTACTCTTTATTCCAAATAGATTGGACATTATCGGTGTGGGTGTTACTTATCTCTTCTCATAATCTTAACCCAGGTGCCTGAAATCTCACCTTGCCACCCATCCATTCCTTTATATTATATGTCTACTGTCATTATTCTGGATCAAGTCATTATTTATTTTAAATATTTTAACTTTTAAAATGTATCACAGCTACCAAAGGATGTGTATAGGTGCACTTAAATAATGGTAAAATAAACTCATAGGCACATACCTGACTTAAAAATTGAATATTGTTGGAAATTCAGGAGGACCTCATGTATTACCCTTAGTGGTACTCTTCTTTCCTCAAAGGTAAATAATATCCAGAGCTTTTTATGCCTTTTATTGCTATTCTTTGCAGCTCTTCTATATTTGGATACTTTCCTGTGGTAGTGATAAAATACCATGACCAAAAGCAACTCATAGAAGAAGGGTTTATTTGGCTCATAATTCTGTTTAGGGAAGGGTCCATAATTTCAGAAGACTTAGGAAGGGTCCCTTATGTCAGAAGAGTTAAGTAGGGGTCCAAAATGTTTGGAGAATTAGGGAGGGGACCATGATATCAGAAGAGTTAAGGAGGAGTCTGTGATGTCGGGAGAGTTAAGGAAAGGGTCCCTGATGTCAGAGAGGCAGAAGCAGCAGCTGGCTGGAGCATGAGACTGAGACCTCACATCTCCATCTGCATTCAAAAGGAGACAACAAACTGGAAGTAGACGAGGTTATAAATGCTCAAAGACTTGCTCAAGTGGCATACTTCCTCTAGCAAGGTTCATAAGGACCCCATAACTTCAAACAGAGTCACCAACTTCAGACCAGGCATTCAAATATGTGAGCCTCTGCAGGGGGTGGGGGGTGTTTTTCGCTTGAATCATCACACTAAACCATATGTAATTATTTTTATGCTCTTTGGAAGCTAATAAGAATGAAATAACATAGTAGCCAACAAAACAATTCACAAGGAAACCTATATACACACACACATATAACTAATAAAATATATGTATATATGAATATGTATGTACATATGTATACATAAGTTCTTTTGTGAACTATTGGTTTATTGATAACTAATATATTCTAGAGTGTCTTGAATGTTGATGCCGTTGTCTTTCACTGATTTTCATAATTTTTGAGTAGACCACAAGGTATTTATTCTATCTTAATATTTGTATAGTTTTCATGGGGTCAAGTAATGTTGCTACAGACATTAGATGCGTATTTTCTGATGCCAATGTAGGAGTTTCTTCAGGGAGCATCTCAAGGACAGAAGTGCTGGGCCATGAGGTTTTTTTCACTGTGCAGTTTTACCAGGTAATACATTGTTTTCCAAAGTTATTGCACTAATTTCATCCTTATTAGTTTTCTAACAACAACAAAGCCCTCTTAATGATGTTTCTCCCTTTTGCTTTCATCTCCATCTTGTCATAAACTTTAATCTGGTTCTCTAAAAATACTGCTTTCAACAAGTGTTTTCCTCATAATCTAAACCCAGTTTCGGCCAAGATACTGCAGCCACTTATTACTGTCTACACAATAGATACAAATTCTTGGCATTTTTCAAAGATCCTCATATTTACTTTTCTCAAAAGCTCTTTGTGCTAAATCAGCCAGTCTTTTTTTTTTTTTTTCTCTCCTCTCTTCTTTAATCCACATTCCTCTTTGCCCTTGAGATTTTGTTACTTAAATTTCCCTGCCTGGAATCTATCCCCTTTCTTCTCTGCACCAAAATACAACTCATTCTCTGGAAGTCCTACGGGTGCCCACCTTTCCTGTGATTCATAACCTGCTTATTTCATGTGCATTTCTTAAAATCCCCCAGCACCACACATGTTCATTATAAACAGACTGGAAATTCACATATCATGAATTTATGGTGTACCAAGTAGAAAAAATAAGGGCTCCAAGAAAGTCAAGGAGTTTGCACTCAGAACAAAACAGTTGTCAATCATCACCTTTATTCAGCAGGGACTGAACAGTAATTTATCATGGGTGATTGAAGAGGGAATCAAAGGTTACCTGGTGACATGGACCTGTTCATCACCACTGTCCCTTACAACATGTGATTCTATGTGACTTGTCATGAAAGATCATCTTAGAAACTCTATAGTTCTGATCTCAACCTTTCTATCCTTTGTTCTCACCAGGGACTGACAAGAACATATGTACTAGTCTAACTAGCTTCCTTCCTGTAGTCCAAATTCATTGTTCCTGCAAGTTTATAAGTCTGTTTGGACAACTCCTTGTATGTAGGGGACTTTATTTAGTACCTCACCTTGCTGAGCCAAGTCCTCTCTAGCCTTCAAGAACTTCCCAGGAAGTCTTTCCAGCCCATCCTCTCACATTCTGGTACTTCATATGTACGTAGTTTTACATAGTTAACTTTTTATATAAATATCAAACATAACTTCAACTCAGCCTGGCACAGGAACTTGAACACAGGTGTTATTTAAAGATTGCCTCTTGATTGACAGGTGATAACTACGGCTGAAACAACCCTGACTTCAGTTTCTATTTTGGTTTCCTACATGGCAGGTACATTTTACATTCAAAGAAGATTATTTCTTCTGTGCTATATTTATCCATATTGTCAAGACTTATGCTTTAATTTATAACTGGAATATGTATTGTGATGACTATTCTTGTTTTGTTTGTTTTTATCCATCCACCAGTATTAAATATAGTATGAGCATTTGTATTTGAGGCACATACAGATGCATGGATGTTGCTAACCTCGCGGGGGGTGGGGAGTATCTTGCTTCTGTGGCATTTCAATGTGACATAGGGCTCTTATTTTGAGCTAGTCTTTGGGCTTTTTGAACATTTGTTAATGTTTTCTGGTGCTGTCACCAAGAACGACCTACTTCTAATGCAAGGTGGTTTGACCTAGGATTATTGAAAAATCATGCCTTAGTTTTCAAATCTTAGTCTATTTCTATGCATAAATTTTCTTTTGATCCTGGCCTCATTTAAATGCTAATGTCTGTCTTCATGTGGCCAGTCTCTTGTTCTTTCCTATATACCCTCAGAGCTGATCTGAGTGTGGAGATTCCATTCACTTCAAAGGAAGCCTCACGCTTGGATCTTCTCCACAGGGGTGCACAGACTAAGAGGAGAAATGATCCATACAGCTTTTCTTCTTTTTGCATTTGTGAGAAAAGAAAAATAAAAACACACACTTTTCCCAGTGCATTTAACATTTTAGGTAATTGAATCAGTATTGTATATTAGAGTTTTTATACACTATTGCTAGTACATAATCATGAAGCCTTCTTAACACAGGGACATTAAAGGTATTTCAGCATGGTAGAATATTCTAGTGCACCTATTACTTTCAAGAAAGCATACTTCATGTTATTACTCTTGTATGCATGAGTTGAGGATACTCCCATGCTGTGGTACATAATTGATTACAGGAGGGATAGACATATTTTACATGTAAAAATATTTAAAGGAAAGACAAGGTATGTCAAATGTCAAATAAGGCATCATTTTTAGCTGCTTACAAATTGTTATAAACTTTTAAAATCTGTTACCTTGAATTTTAAAATTATGGTATTTACATTGGAAGAGGTAGGAAATAGGATCCATAAAATGCCTCGTATTCTTCATTCTTAAAAATTAGAGACATTTTGCTCCCAATTGTCATCAGAGAGCCTTCATCCAGTAACTGGTGGAAGCAGAGGCAGAGACCCACAGCCAAACATTAGGCTGAGATCAGAGAATTCTGCTAAAGAGAGAAAGGGAGGATTGTAGGAGCCAGAGGGGCCAAGGACATCACAAGAAAACCCACAAAAACAACTAACCTGGCTCATAGGAACTCACAAAGTCTGAACCAACAACCAGGGAGCCTGCATGGGACCAACCTAGGCCCTCTACATACATGTGACAGTTGTGTAGCTTGGTCTACTTGTGGGACTCCTACCAGTAACAGTAGGAGCAGGGGCTGTC
Source organism: Peromyscus eremicus (assembly GCF_949786415.1). Lineage (NCBI taxonomy): Eukaryota > Metazoa > Chordata > Mammalia > Rodentia > Cricetidae > Peromyscus > Peromyscus eremicus. Next base: position 13,279,189 of record NC_081429.1, on the reverse strand, counting down.
CCTAATGCTTTGGCTGGCTCTTAGGAACCTGTTCTTCATACTGGGTTGCCTTGCCCAGTCTTAACACAAGGGGAGGTGCTTAGTCTTACTACACCTTGATATGCCATGCTTTGTTGATATCCATGGGAGGCCTGCCCTTTCTGAACAGAAACTGAGGACGGGTGGGTTGCGGGGGGGGGGGGGGGGGGGCAGTTGGAAGAGGGAATGGGAGGAGAGGAGGGTAAAATAAATAAAATATATAAAATATATAAATCTAAATTTTATATTACACACTGACTATAATAAAAATGAAAGACATTTTTCCTAGGTGTGCATTATTACCAACACTTTCTTTTCAGTATTGATATGCCTTAAAAAGGTTTAGATATAACCAATTTAGTTTTAATTGGATTACAAACATAACTCTTAGTTGATTTTGGTTTTACAATCTATCAACCACTTTCACATCATTACTTCATTGAGACTCAAATTCTTAGCAAAGAAATTAATTCAATGCTTTTGCTTTTATACATGAGGGACCTTAGGAAGGATAAATCAGAGCTGGGTCTGAACAGAACTGGAAAGGAACAGAGGTAGAATCATGGTATTGATTTTGTTCATTTTAGTCCCAAATTAATTTGGCTGTCTACTGGTAATCACTGCTTTACCAAGGGGACAATCTAAAATTGGCTTTTTATTCTAATAAGTGCACTCTGTAACTGCCTCTCTTTCCTGGTGTTTTCAGGGAAGTGGCATGTTTGCAATTAACATAGACGGTTCAGTGAAGGTTAAAGCGGAATGCAGAGTGTCATTTCTGGTACTAACTCTACAAAATCAAGCATAATCATAATAACCATGTTAGCTGTTTGGACAATAAGGCAAAAGAGCCACTGTATCGGGCTTTTTACCTTTTCCAGGATAAGGTATTTTAAAACATTCTTATAAGTATCACAATGCCCATATTTTATAATTAATCATCTCCTTCATCTTAATGAAAGGAGATAACTAACATGTTCTTTTGGATTTGCTTGGAAGTTTCAGATGAGAAAGAACCTGTAATTCTATAATGTACTATACTTTCCTCCATTTGTATCTATGTGTTATGTTTAGCACTTCATTTGCATCATGCTTTGCATACTATATCTCACATTAGACATCTCTCTTTTTTTTCAGGGTGTTGACACTAAATATGATAAACTAATTCATGGACAAATGATTTGTCTCAGTATATATCTGGAATAAAAAAAGAATTTTCAAGTAAGAATCCAATGGTTTATTCATCCATTGAGTCTTATTCACCAGATAGCTGTTAGATATTCATCATCTGCCAATTATAATTCTTGTGTCTAGGAAGCACCAGTTAAATTAGTGGAAAAGGTATATTTGAACAGACCACATCTTTCTGCAAATAGTCTGCAAGACACTCAGGGCTCTCATGTACTTTCAGGGAATGCATGAACTCAAAGCTACTTTAATAATAGTTAATAAGGCCTCAACTATTGAAAACATGACTAATCCAAGGCTGTCTCAAAGGCCCTGATGAAAGGACAAAAGGAATCTAGTTCAGGGTCCTTTCCAGGGGCAGACTTGGCAAGGTTGACTCTGTGGCTGAGGCCAGAGCCTCAAAGGAGCTGGGGTTCAGTTCTGGAGAACTTGGGTTTTCCTCCCTGAAGAGACTGAAGTGATACTCTGTGTTCCCCTGGGTCAACTTTGCTTGATTAGCCTCCTGCTGACTTCATCTTGTCGTATGAAAGTTTCTACTGGCTCTGTCTCATTTCCCCCTTGGAAATAGATAGAAGATGCTGTGCTTCTTAATAAGCTTGCTTGACAGAAGATGTAGCTTATGCGGATCTCCCGATCCCAAACTTTGCTATGTCCTTGCCTTCGGATTACCTGGTCCTCTCTCCCAGGACCTGTCACTGAACAACCTGCTGTAATTTCAACAATGATACAAAGGAAATGATGAGTTAAACCTTCCGATTCCTTGACATGAGTCATGTCTGTGGCAGCAAGTTATTTTTAAAAATCATTCTTTTTGAGGCTGGAGAAATGACTCAGCAGTTAAGAGCATTGGTTGCTCTTCCGGAGGACCCAAGTTCAAGTTCCAGCATCAATGTGGCAGCTTATTACCATCTCTAACTCCATTTCCAGGGGTTCCAATACTCCCTGATGGACTCTCAGGCTACCACGGATGCATATGCTATACAGACATAGATGCAGGCAAAACACTCATACACATAAAATGAAACATTAAAAAAATCTTTAAATTATTATGGTTATATGTACACTTGCAATAAAATGAACACTATTTCTTTTAAGGATGTCACAGATGACATAATGAAAATAGCCTTTTAACATTGATATTTTTAACTTGCATTTTCCTTGTGTTTTGTGTGGAGAAAAATGTAAAGAAGTCTCTAGCACATCCACTCACTAAAGAACTAAATTGTTACAAAGCATTAAATGATTGCTTGAGCTGTGAGCCAAAGTCCTCACTGTTTCTGTGGAGTACCATTTTCACTAAAGAACAATTAACAAGAGGGGCAAGATGAGGGTGGTGATGAAGAGCAAGCAAAAAATATAGGTCTTGGTTTTGTACTAGAATTATGTGGTATGTATGTGGCACAGTACATTTAAGAACAGGACACAGAGAAATCAAGCTGGAACTGAGTTGGAAACTTCCTTCATGCTGGAAGGTGATACACAAGCTGCTGGGGGAGAAAAGACATCACGGTCTTAGCCAATTGTGTAGCCTGTATGCTACAATACTGTCCTGGTTAGTCATATATGCCCAGTGGGTGATAGAGACATGACTGGGAAGTAGCCAACTGCTTTCTTGTTGGATTTGAGGCCTGCTTCCTGGGAAGGAATCAAGTCCTTGTATTAAAAAAAAGAGTCAAAGCCTAAGACTAGGAAATTTACAGTTCCTAGATGGTGGAGGCTGCCACTGTTGTTTCCTAAATGGACATGTAATCAAGCTGCCTTGTAAGTATTTAATTCATATCTACAGACTAGCACTGCTTTTAGTCTTGTTAAGCTTCCCTTGCCATGGGTGATGGTCAATGCAGAGGCTCGTAACTGTTCAGAGTGCTGAGAATAAGTATTGTTGAGTCCTTAGTTCTAAATGAGCTATCTATCTTACATCTATTCAGTGGACATCGCAGAATCATGGGTGGAAGGAGTGTAAGACCTGAGGGTGAGAATGCGAGTTATAAAATGCTATCTTCTGAATGTGGCACGCCTTGGAAATGATGAAAAAAGAGCACACCGGCTGTCTGCACAAGATCCGCACCCAGACACGTGAAAGCAGAGAGGAAACCAGGTGGGAAGAGGAAGGTGGTGAGAAGAGAGGGCATTGGGGTGGGGAGAAGAGAGGGCATTGGGGTGGGGAGAAGAGAGGGCATTGGGGTGGAGAGAAGGGAGGGCATTGGGGTGAGGAGAAGAGAGAATAGGGGTGAATGTAATCTTAATGCTTTGTACATGAATAAAATTGTCAAAAAATGTGGACCTGAAGTTTCCAAGAACACAAAGGTGTCAACAAGTATAATCATAAAGATTATAACAAAAGTTTGAATTTTGGAACAATATATTTGTCAATGCTTTCAAATGTCAATAATGATATCAAATACAACTTTTTACGTTGTCCAATGAAACGTGTCTGTTTTGAGGTTTGTATAAATCAATGTGTAATATTATTCACGTCATAACTAGTGATGTTACAAAGACACCCTTGGATAAAACAAGGAGTAACTTATTTTAATATAAGGAGTACAAAACGTACATTCATGTTATTTCTGGTCTCAAAGATAACTGCTTAAGAAGCTCATACTGTAGCATCAAGAAAAAAAATATCCACAATTAACCGAAGAGTGGTTGAAAATATTCTATCCTTCTCCAACTCCACATTTTCAAAAGGCCTCTCTTTTCTTACTAATATGCCTCTACCAAAACAATATATGTACAGAAGGTAGAAGATGACATAGATCTCCACAGTGGCAATGAATACCTCTAACATCTCTTTTCAGTAAACTTTGTACTCTAGAAAACACATTTGCATGAAACATGGAACTTATGTTAACCTCCAAAAGGTTTGTGACTCCTTTTTTAAAAACTATTTTTCTTTTCATTTTACTATATGTGTATGGGTGTTTTGCCTCTCTCTCTCTATGTATATAGTCTGTACACCACATAAGAACAGTGCCTGTAGGGCATGAGGGCTGCAGATTGCCTGGAACTGGATTTACAGATGACTGTGAGCTTGGTCTTTCAGCAGAGCAGCTAGCATGCTTAACAGCTGAATATCTCTGTACCCCTACTACTTTTTTAAAGATGTTACAAATAAATATTTAAACATTTCTAGTTTGACATTAAAAATATTTTATTAATCTTTGATAATTTCATACATTTTATTTTATTATAGTCACCCCTCCCCCAGATCTCCTAAGATTTATTATCTCCCATTTCATACCCATCCAACTTTGTCTGCTCTTTTTTTCCCTTTCTTCCTTCCTTCCTTCCTTCCTTCCTTCCTTCCTTCCTTCCTTCCTTCCTTCCTTCCTTCCTTCCTTCCTTTGGCAGCAGGATTTCACTGTGTAGCTTAGGCTGGCCTTGAACATCCGGAGTTGCTAGGAATACAGGCTTTCAGTATAAGGACCCTGTTTCATCTTCTCTTTCAAATAATAGGTATTTTTGTTGTATAATAAGCTGTTTTGGGGAGAAGGTGAATATCAAAAATATCCATAAATGGCTGGATAAAAGTTTTGGGGCTAGGGAGATAACTCGTCAGTAAAGCTGGAGAGAGACTCAATGGTGACAATAATTAGAAAGTATGCTCTGGAATATGAATAACAATTTCAATTCTGCACATAGCTTTTACAACTTATTCTATCCTTTGTTGACCAATGCATTTGTAAAACAAAGACAGTGATGGTGTTGATCTAATACAGTTGGTGTGAACATTAACGAATCCACATGGGTTATGTGCTCATAACATAGTTTGCCATAGAGTAATAACAGCTGAGTCAAGTGAAGAATGTGCAAAATCACAGGTATTGTAGGTTTTATTGTGTTTGAATAGAGAAAAATGATACAAAAATGACTTATTTTGCATATGTATTAGAAAATGTGAATGAGAATATTGAAAGCATCACTATTAACAATATCAGCACCATGGGTGAAAACAATGCCTTTCAAAAGGAAAACAAATGAATAAATATCTGTATAGTCACAGTGGAATGTTATAAGTCAACCAAATGAATGAAAGGAAGCAATATAATATGAACATACCATAGCAATAAAATATTAAATGAAAACCAAGTTTCCAATTTCTGTATCATATAGCTCTTTCTCTGAATGTAAAACAATAAAATAAATATGTACCTTTTAAGAATATACAAGCCTTTTTAAAGAATACACACAATTTTGCATGTATTAAACTACATTTTAGAATAGATAATAGGCACAGAATTTAGGATAACATTTGCCCTAAATAGGGAGAGCTTGAGGAACACATTGTGGGAGACATATTGTCTATTTAAAATTATTATCAATTCTTTAAGTTTTATTCTGAGTGATGTATTTACTATTATTTATAATATTAAAACCATTATAAAACTCTAACAAACCACTAACTAAATAAAAACAGAAAATCAATGGTCCAATGATTAGGATGTGTCTTTAATTATCGTTTAGGACTTGGGCGGATTGGCGCATCAGAGTGTCAGTGCAAAACGAAGAAGAAAGTGAGATGTATATCACACATAATTCATGACAGACCTAACATACATGCTATCAAATGTTGTTTCTGTAGCAGAAATACTATATTCATGCTAAAAGGGTTGATTTTGTTTAAGCAAAATATTTACCTGTCACCGTTAAAAATGAATTATATTTTCATTATAGGTCTGAATATTATTTTATAGTTGTCTAAGTACTTATGCAATTGAATTTCTATATAAGTTTTAGTGTGTACTTATAATTGGCATCATTTAAATAATCCTCAAATGGTTCATGGTATTATTTCTACTTGAAAGGATTTTGTTCTTTATGCACAGTTAGGGTGCTGCAAGAGTGTCTCAATCATTCTTTTTCTAGGTTCTTTTATTCTAAAGATTTTGGTGTGATTTGAGGTTATGTCACACAAAATATAAAATTCTGAGGAACAGAGAAGTTAAACTATTTCAAGACATTCATCTCATTGTATCATGCCCAATCACAAGTGTATGATAGATATCTCTAGAGTCTTCATGACATGTAACACAAGAGATTAACTGTAGAAGCGGACAGGAGAAGCTGGAATTTAAATTTAATTCTGGATAGTAAGCCAGGCAATAAAGAGATTAGCCAACATGTAAAATAATGACACTTTACAATTTCCTTCTACTGTGGAAGGGGCAGAATTGTCTCATAAATACACTAGTGTGATCTTGCCATGAGTTTATGACTGCTAGTTTTTAGTGAAGTCACAAAAGAAGATCCTTGTTTTACTTTCCATAGCTATGTTCTGATATCAGAACTTTAATTTTTCATGCTTTATGTTTTCACTCTTCAGGGCAGTACTGTCCAGAGGCTCATCCTACTGAGAGGTGTTTGGGTCAGAGGGGCAGAGCCCTCCCGAAGAGACTAATTCATGTCTCTCTTCAGAGAGTAGGCAACAATCACACTTAGCTCCTTTTTCTTTCTTGTATGTGTTTTTCCTAGGTTTTCAACTGACTTCCACCATGTTAAGAAACAACACAAGGCCTCGCTGAAGCCACCTGAGCTTGGATTTCTCGGCTTTAGTTACAGAGGAAACAAATAAATTGCATTTCTGCATGAACTATCTAGCCCCAGATATTCTATTATGGCAACAGAAGATGTTGAAAGGGAACCCCCATAGATACCTTCCACATCAAAAAAAGCTCATTGGGATCCTGAGTAATTTATTAGAATATAAAGAGAGTCACCGAACAAAATCTTTGTGAACTGCTGTTTTCATTTATCCTGCCCCAGTTCTCTAGTTCAACTAAAACTACACTGAAATTCATAAGACATGAAATACTGTCATGTCTCACACGATATTGAGCAGCTGGGAATTTATACATAACTGAGAGAAAATGTGAAGCATAGAAGGTTGTCAAGGTGACGGGCTCATGAGACAATTCAGGCAGACTCTTGATTAAGAGAAAGTAGGTGAGCCGGGCTGTGTATGAGATAGGTTATGGTCAAATTCTGAAGTAATGAACTCAATATTTTCATTAAAATGGCATAAATGACAGCGTCAGAGGGGGAAGAGAGGGCATGGTCATGACAGCATGAAAAGGAGACAAGCAGATATGGCCATGAACATCTGCCCTTCACCTGTCATGTCCTCAGGATTTTGATGACCTGCAGGAGGTGCTCTGATTAGTTTGACGGGAGACCTTGGAACGCAAAGCAGGATGGCAATTCTGTTTAAAGTCTGCAAAAGAAAACACCCACAACGAAGAATGCTCAGACCTTAGATACGTACAAATCATCTTCCATAAGCTCCCCTCGCCAAAAGGCTGTATTTAATATATAATCTCCACTTGAATATTTGATGCAAATGCAAGGCCTGCTCCTTTCTTTCCATGGCAGTTAGATGAGTCATGTTTTAAGCATTTATAAAACTTTCCAAGCCTTTGCTTAAATCCCAAAGGGATATAAATCTGGATAATAAAGTCATCAAGAAATGCATTTTTAAAAAGAAATGGCACTGTGTGGAAGGTTGGATAATACAAACTGAAATATATGTACATTTTAATCTCTAATATTAGCTTAAAGCTTATTATTTCATGAAACTAGTAAGAAACATCTTTATCCCATGCCCTGATTTTGGGTCTCCTAGTTTTTCTGTTTCCTTAAAAAACTGCTTTTATTGCCATAGAAGACACTTTGGCTTTTGGGGTTTGTGTGTGGAGGTGTGTGTGTGTGTGTGTGGGGTATTTGTAGATTCTTGTTTCCAGCTTTTCATGTAATTGACAAATTTTTTTAAAAGAACCTACTTATTTCTATTTTATGTGCACTAGTGTTTGCCTGCTTGTATGCCTGTGTGAAGATGTCAGATCTTGGAGTTATTACCTGCCATGTGAGTGCTGGGAATTGAACCTGGATCCTCTGGAAGAGCAGTCAGTGTTCTTAATTGCTGAGCCATCTCTCCAGCTCCTGTAACTGACAAATTTTAACTCAAATTACTTTCTAGAAATTCTGCTCCTTTAGGTACTTGTCTGGTGAACTTCCCTGGATTCTGTCAGGTTTTATGTAGTTGAGTCGTAAAGATGTTTGTATTAGGTATAAAGTACCAGGCACACAACTGAATGTAGAATGTGTCCCGGGGTCCCTGGCGTGTGCAAAATTTGTGACTCCTCTCTGTCCCGCACTCATGCTGTCATTCTGTTTAGCTTGGAATCTTGGAAGATGTGCACCAGTGTGTCTGTGTTTTTATCTTATACTTTTGAGGTATACAAACACAGAAATTATCTTATTTCAACATGAGACCCTGCTGGTGACAAGAAAGCATGAAAATCTTTAAAGATCAGGTTTAAGGATGAGAATTATCCCATAAACCCCCGCGGGCATAAGAACTTCAGGAACCCCATCACTCTTACATCCCACCCTTCCCCCGAGCCCACTCCTGAGTCCTAATAGCTCAACCTCAGTTTCATTGTGTGTAGTAGAAAGAGAATCGTGCTGAGAGCCAAACTCTCATCCAACTGGGCACAGTTTTTCAAATTGATGTGCTGAACTGCTAATAACCAAGAGGAACAGATTGATTTTGAAAAGTCAATACAGCATGAGCTCCGTGGATGCGAAGGAAGGGCTCGGGAGTTCTGTGTTCTGTCACAGTTTTGTTTCTGCATACACGTGGATGCACAGTGGCCTCTCATCTGAAACAGAGACACATTTTTTTTTCTCCCTAGGACAGTGTGTAACACACCAGTGTTTTCTACTTCAGTTTTGCTTTAAAATGAGCCCAAGGAAGACAGGAAAGATTTTATAGAATGCAATTTAGGAAATGAGAATTTTTAAACATTTGAATTTACTTTCTGCTTCTTGTACATACTTACAGTTTCATAAGTCAAACGTCACTGGATGAACTTGATAGCTGGTGTCTGGCTTCTGCATTCTTCTCTGATCATTTGAGAACAGAAAAAGGCTTCCACTTAGACAAAATGTACAATTGATTTTAAGATCTTTATGTACAAAGACCTTTTTTTTAAAATCAGTGATGTGTTTGTGACTGAGCCTATTTTTCCTCCTTTTTTTAAAATCTATCAAACACATTAATCTCTTTAAGAAAATTTGAACTTACAGTGTATTGGTCAGTATAGTAAGGTATTTTTTTTTTTTTTTTTTTTTTTTTTTTTTTTGTATTTTGAGACAGGGTTTCTCTTTGTAGCTTTTGGAGCCTGTCCTGGAACTCACTCTGTAGACCAGGCTGGCCTGAAACTCATAGAGATCCGCCTGCCTCTGTCTCCCAAGTGCTGGGGCTAAAGGCATGCGCCACCACCTGGTAAAACATCTTAATGTTACAAATTCTCAAGGAAATGATACATTGTGATTAAATCTGTTTAACTTCATATAAACATTGTTTTGCACTCTACTCAATTAGATATTTATTGTTTAGTTGTGAATATGAGTGCATTTGCATTTATAATGAAAATGTGAATACATTTATATGATCTTTAAGGTTTTTACTCATTATTTTTCAAAAAATATTTTTAACTGAGTCAAAAACCTTTATGCAGATATCCCAAATGAGCAAAATTTCTTCCTGTAAATTATACTGTTTTGGGTTTTTGTCAACTTAATACCCACCTAGATATATATGAGTAAAGAGAATATTAATTGAGAAAATTCCTCCGTAAGATTGGCCTATAGGCAGCTCTGTATGGTATTGTCTTCATTAATTATTGATGTGGGTGGGCTCAGTCCACATAGGGGTTGGGGTGGTATAGTGCTACTCCCAGGCAAGTAGTAGTTACTTGTATAAGAAAGTAGACTGAGAAGGCCATGGGACCCAAGCCAGTATGCATCACCCTTCCATGGTCTTTACATTACTTTCTGCCTCCAGGTTCCTGCCTTGAATTTCTGCCCTGACTTCCTTCCATGTGGAGTGTGAGCTGAGAGTTACAATATGAAATAAACCCTTTCCTCCCAAAGTTTCTTTATGTCATGGTATTTTATCACAGCAATAGAAACCCTAACTAAGAGAAATTGGTATCAGGTTTGTGGAATATTGCTGTGACAGGCCTGACAATGTTTTGGGAATGATTGTGGACAGACGCTGGAAATTTGGGCTAGAAAAGCTATTTAGTGTCCAAATCTTAATGGGCTGTTGTGGAAACTTGAAAAAAATAAGAGTTTTGAGAGTAATACAGAAGCTATAGGCCTGGTGCTGTAGTTTGAATGAGAATGGCTCTTGTATTTGAATACTTGGTCCCTAGTTGATGGAACTGTTTGGAAAGGATTAGGAGGTGTGGTCTTGTTGGAGAAGGTGTGTCACTGACAATGGGCTATGAAGTTTCAAAAGATTCATGTGATTCCTAGTGCTCCCTCTATGTCTTGAGGCTGTGGATCAAGACATGTGTTCTCAGCTGTTTCTTTGCTTGAACACAATAGACTCTAATCCTCTGAAACTATAGGCCAAGCTACACATTTTCTTTTGTAAGTGCCTTGGTTATAGTGTTTTATCACAGCAATAGAAAAATAACTAAGACACTTGGCTTGTGAAGTTGCACAGGGAAGTTCAGATTCTGTCAGGGATTTTTCAGTAATATTTTGAATTAATAATCCATTGCTCTTGTCATCTGGAGCTGAAGAATCAGCAGTGATGAACAAGAGAACAGAATCACTAAAGTAGAACCTTTGTTTTGCTGGACTCTTGTTACTACTCAGCTGTGGATGAAGAATCAGCTGTGATTAAGAAGAGACCAAAATCACCTAGGTGATATCTTCTTGGAAGTGTCTTCCCAAGGGCATCACATAGAAGCTGTGATCTAGAGAGGTCCAAGTTTGAAATTCATGCTGGCAGCTGAACTTGGTAATATGTAAGAGTTCCCAAGTATTACCGATTTTGAAGGCATGGAGGGGTCATGGAGAGTGCCTGAGGCTTGACACTATGAAAGGCTAGGAAAGGCCAGTTGAAGGTGCAGCCTAAGTTGCAGTAGAAGTTTAGAACTGAAGGTCTCACGGAGAGAAGTAGAGGTTTGGCACGATATGGCACAGTCAGAGTCCCCAAAGAGAGCCAAGAGAAGCTACTGATGAAGGTGCAGCCCTGTTACAGCAAAAATCCCAGCATTTTGGAGATGCCAATAGCATGAGATGATAACCAAAGACAGTAGCAAATGTTGAGTGAATCTGGCCTGAGCCTATAAGACAAGCTGCATGTGCTGTGGAAGGTAGAGCTGGAGAAGAGCCGCCTAAACCCTCTGGAGCCCAGCAGATCATGAATCCCAGAATCAGGACACCGAGATTGACACTGTTAGACTTTGGGTTTGCTTTGATTTGCCTGTGACTGTGCCCTGGATCTTCTCTCTTGAAGTAAGAATGCATTTAACGTTCTGTGTGATTTTACAGGAGCCCACGGCTGAGGTACTTGGGATATTTTACAGAGGCTTTGAACTTTGAAAGAGACTTGGGTGATTTAAAGGGGCTGAACTTTAAAAATATTTGAATTTTGAAAGACTGTGGGACTTTCAAAGTTTGGAATGTGTTTTATATTGAGACATTGAATTAATATGAGACCCTGAAGATGAACAAGAAAGGAAAGGTTATGGTTTAATAGTTACATATGTGTGTGCTAAGTTGACAAGGGATCAATTATGCTTGCTGTTTTTTTGCCAACTTGACACAAACCTATAAAGATGGAATCTTAATTGAGAAAACACCTCTGTAAGATCAGCCTGTAGGCTAATCTGTAGAGTATTATCTTGATTAATGATTGATGTGGGCAACACCATCCCTAGGTAGGTGGTCCTGAGTTGTACAAAAAAGAAGGCTGAGAAAGCTATGGGAAACAAGGCAGTAAGCAATGTTCCTCTCTGGCATCAGTTCCTGCCTCCAGCTTCCTGCCCTAACTTCCCTCAATAAAGGAGTGCGACCTCAGTGTTGTAAGATGAAATAAACCCTTTTCCTCCACAAGTCATTTTTGGTTACTGTGTTTTATCACACAGAAACCCTAAGACAAGGGGCTTGGATTTGTAGCAGCCTACATAGTACACCCTTTTCTGAATTTCTCGTGTGTGTGTGTGTGTGTGTGTGTGTGTGTGTGTGTGTGTGTGTGTATGTGTGCGTGTGTGTTGGTGGTAGTTGTCTTTTTGTGTGTGTATATGTATATGCATATGCATATGGTGTCCTACAGAAGCCAGAGATGTCATTATTTCTCAAGAGCCATCTACCTTGGCTTTTGAAACAGCATCTCTCATTGGCCTGGAGCTTGTCAAGCAATCTAGCTGGCTAACCAGTAAGCCACCAGAACCCTATCTCTACCTCTCCAGTGCTGGAATTAAAATTTCATGCGACCAGAGTTAAGTTGTTGTTCTTGTTTTGTTTTGTTTTAATGTGAGTCCTAGGGATTGAACTCAGGTCCTTGTGCAAGCAGTTCACTGACAGAGCTCTCTCTCTGCCCTCTTCACTTCCCCCTTTAAAAGACCAAATTTTGTTTTGGAATATGAGTGAGAAAGAAAACCCACCTTATTTTAAATGAATGGATCAGTTCAACGCCATTTCTCACCAGCATTACGTTGTATCTATAAGTGCAGAGGGGGCTTTGTATAGGCGACAAGAGTGAGAACAAAAGATTAGACAGCTCTGTGTAAAACCTGGCCTCCCCCTTACTGTCACTGAAAATTTGGGCAACTTCTATACCCCTCTTTGACATATTCAATTGGAAAATAGATTTAATAATAGGAACTAAGTATGGTTTGGGCAAGATTGAATGTGATAATATGTGTCGAGGACTGATTAAATCAGATGATATATTTAGAGGGTTCAGCAAATGATTTGGTGTATAGTTATCTAGTAAGTATATATTCTAATATTAAATTACATGCAATAGTGATATTATTATGGAAGTGAGAGCTTATGATCCATACATTCCATGTAGTGAGAGTGGTGATTAAACATATAACTAACTAAAACGTACACCTCGTGTCTTCCCCTTTAGAAGAGCAAATGGTTTCAATGAGAGACTATAGAGCTGCTCTGAGTGTTCTACGGAGGACATGAACTTGAATGCTGTATAAGGAAAGGTCTTTGAAAGGAGAAGGACCAGAGGAAATACATGTCAGGAGGAAGGAAATGCATGCAGGGTAAGGACGCCATTTGTAGAGCTTGTGCCTATAGCATAGTGCTTGGAGTGGGAACATGAATGTTTCTGTACTCAAGGAATCTCAGAAGCTGGCCCATAGGGAGGCAAGAAAGGTTCTCCTTGCCTGTTCTATTACCAAGGATGGCATTGTCTAGGTGTGTGCTATTGAATTCTGGTGGTTTCTATGCAAATCCAGGAACTCAGTAAGTTGGGGACCAGACACTCACAACTGTGGGTGAGTTGGCTATATTATAAACAAGACTCAATTTTTTATCTTCTATCATCCCCTAGCCTTCACTACTGCAAAATTTTAATATGCCAGCATTGTTTCTGGCATAAAATAAATGTTGTAGGTAAACCAATGCTTTACCCATGTAACAGAAGAATTAATTTAGACATGGCATTATATTCTTGCTTTAAGATTATGGAGTAACTAAAATGAATAAGTGTCTGAAAAATTTGGAAGGGTAGAGTAAGAATATTGTTCTATATACTAGAACAGGAATTTGCCTGAGGGCTCTAGTCTTTTTGATTTAGGTGTAAGGCAAAATAATTTACTGAGAGTGAGTATGACAGGTGTGAGTTAGGTGCCTTGAGACGCATTTTCAAGCAGCTGCTGTGGCAAGTACAATAGGGAATCAATTAGAGTTAAATAAAAGAATTGCTGAGCAGCATTTGGGACCCAACTGAGGAATCCAGTCCAATGCAATTAAAGAGAGACAAAGAGAGAGAGAATGTTGGGGAGGGAGAAAAAGAGGGAGGCAGGGACAGAAAGGGGAGAGAGAGAGAGAGAGAGAGAGAGAGAGAGAGAGAGAGAGAGAGAGAGAGAGAGAGAGAGAGAGGCTCTAGACAAATGAAGGTGAAGACACAGGAAGTCTTTTTGGAAGAGCCCAGGTTAAATCTTAAAAACAGGCAGTTGTCCTCAGGGATCACAAATGACATTGAAGAGGTAAGCTATCATGGTGTGGTTTCCAGTTGTGAACAGGCAGAAGGAGCTTATGTCAGCCATGCATTTAAGTAATTTTTTCAAACAGGGAATAATCTAAAATAAACCGACAAAGTCTATTGAACAAGCAATTAAGTTACTTAATGGTGTGTGCCCCCATTTAATTGGCTCATTTCTGAAGATACTCTACTGTAGGTTATAGGCAATTTTAAAGGGATAATAGATATAATGAAATCAGAAGCAGGAATATGAAAAAATTAAATACAATTAAACAACTGAGCTATAAGGTGATAATTAAAATTAGTCATTCATTTTAAAGGTGGGATAACTTTGGTGCCTTATTGTTTTTATCTGCTGGTTTTTTTTTTTTTAACTAAATTTCAGAAACCATACTATAGATTGTAAATGTACTGAGAATAGACATGGAAATAATCAAAAGAAATAGTTTACTTCACATTTCTATTTTTACATGCTACCAGGCAGCAGGAAGGGCACTCTATGTATACTCTGCTGACCATATCACAGAGTGTAGAAGCAAATCGACTTTCATGTTGGAGACTTTCATAGATGACTTGTGACCTGGAACTCAGCCATTACTTATTCACTCACCATAGCTACTGATGGCACCAGAATTTTTAAGCACAACATGTTAGAGTTAAATCATCTTAGTAATGAACAGCTGAATGAGCAGAAAGGCATGCTCATGCTCCAACTCTCACCTACAGCAGATTTCCTTGGGGAAGAAAGCAGTTAGGAGATCGAGCTGGTGGAGACAGTGGAAGAGTATCAAAGGCACATTTCTGCAACACATTCTTCCCTATGCCTGGGAAACAGGAGGCTCTTTTATAATTCTTTTACTAATATAAGAATGTCTTCTAATTTATCCTTTAGCACATATTTCTTTATTCTCCATGTAATGTCTTTTTATCATCTTAAAATCCATTCTTTACTGAAAAACTATTATTGTCAAAGGAAAAAATAACACTTTTAGGAAGGTTTTATATTTCATGTAGAAAAATACATTATAAAGAACAAATGGGACTAATTTAAAAGGTATCATTTAAGGAGAGGTACACAGTTACAACATGACTATAATGATTAGTATGTTCAATTTGACAGAATTTGGAATTACTTGAAAAAGGCAGAGTTTTTGTCGGGACCTCTGGCTCCACAATAAACACAGAGAGACTTATTATTAATTTTAGATGCTTGGCCAATAGCTTAGGCTTGTTACCTACTAGCTCTTACATCTTAAATAACCCATTTTTTAAAAATCTATGCTTTACCACTTGGCAGTACCCTTTTCAACATGGCATGCTCATCTTGCTTTGTATCTCCTAGCCACTCCGCCCTCCTTCTTCCCCACAGTCTCTTTTTGTCTTCAAGTCCCACTTAACCTTTTCCTGCCTAGCTATTGGCCAGTTAGCTCTTTATTAACCAATGAGAGTAAAACATATTCTCAGTGAATTAGATTGTTTCACAGCAAGAGATTGTCTAGATAAGGTTAGCCTCTGGACATGCCTATGTGGGATTTTACCAGTTAGGTCAGCTGAGCAGGGAAGACCTTTCCTGAATAAGGATGGTAGCATTTAATGGCTTGGCTTCACACCCCTTCCTGGAATAAATGCAAAAGAGACCCAGACTGAACGGAAAGGAGACAAGGGGCTAAATACAAGCAGTCATTGCTTTCTTCAGACTATGAATATTAAATCACAAGTTCCTCAAACTGCGGCCCCTATGAAGAACTATATCCTGAGACTGTGAGCCAAAGTAAATATTTCTCCCCGAAATTCCTTTTGTTAGGGTGTTATGTTACAACAATAGGAAAAGTAACTAAGACAATGAAAGAGATTTATTTTTGAAGTCATTTGAATAACAGTTTATATCTTTCCATATGAATGATATCATCTCTATTTTAAGGTATCAGATATGGATTTCCCCCTCCAACATTTTATAATAAAATGCTTTAAAAATATAGAAAAACTAAAAGGAAAAGTGCATGGTGAACACTCATGTACCTTCTTCAATGGAAATTCCATGAGTTTTATCCATGTAACTTTGTTTTATTATATATAAATTATATAAATGTATGTATTTCTTTTTTTTTTTTTTTGAGACATGTTTTCTCTGTGTAGTTTTGGTGCCTGTCCTGGATCTCACTCTGTAGACCAGGCTGGCCTCGAACTCACAGAGATCTGCCTGGCTCTGCCTCCCAAATGCTGGGATTAAAGATGTGCCCACCAACACCCAGCATATTCATATATCATCTATCATATTATTTTGTATTTGATATTCTTTATCATTTTATAAAAGGAGAACATAGTCATTAATAAGTGCATGTATTTTGATACTAACCAGAATGACAGTCAAAGCTATATTGTGTTCTTCCACAGATTTTATTAAATAGAGGACAGTAGCACTTTTCCACCTGCAGTGTATGAAATGGCCACAAGCCTATTCACCTTATAGCTATGGAGGTCAGAAATCCACAACAGTCATCCTGGCTGTGTGTAATCTTGCCAGTCCTATGTTTCTGCTGCAGGCTTTAGAGGGGCTTCTGTGAGTCTTTTCTAGTTCCAGATAGATGCAGTCATTCCTTGGGTCTTGGCCCCTGCCTTTATCCTCCAAGTACATCAATCCAACCTTTGTTTCCAAGTAAATCTCTATTTCTTGTTGTTGGAGGGTTTTTCTTTTGGGGGGGGGGGCTGCTACCTAGCTCCCAAATAAATCACACACATGGAGGCTTATTATTACTTATAAATGCCCAGCCTTAGCTTGGCTTGTTTGTTGCCATCTTTTCTTAACTTTAAATTAGCCTCATCCACCTTTTGTGTCTGGGATTTTCCTATTCCTACATACCTTTGTTTGTTTCTTACTCCATGGCTTACTGTACATTTGGGTGGCTGGCCCCTTATGTCCTCCTCCTTCTCTGGCTACCTCCACTTTCCTCCCAAATTTCTCCTTCTAAATATTCTCTCTGCCTGCCAGCCCGACCCACCTTTTCTCCTGCCTTGGTATTGGCCATTCAGTTCTTTATTAAACTATCAGGATTCTTTTTGGTTTTTTGTTTTTTAGACAGGCACAGTAGCACAACTTCATAGAGTTAAACAAATGCAACATAAAAAAATTAACACACCTTAAAATAATATTTCCCAACAATTTCTGATCCTTTTTCCTCGCTATTACAAGGTCCCATGGGATTATACTGGATTGATACAGGTATGTCACCTACTTTAGAACCTTTAATTTAGTGAGAGCTTGAAATTTTCCTTTGCTAGGTAAGGCAATATAGTCACGTATACCAATTAGCACAACGTGGACTTCTTGAAATGCTGTTATTCAGCTTACCACAGAATATTATGGTTCTTATTGTCAACTTTGCTATTAGTGCATTTTAGTATCAGGAGACAACACATTGAGTTTAATTTTGTACCATTTGACTCATTCTATGAAATAAGTATTACTCCTGGATGACTAGCTCTTATCATGTGAGACAAGAAAAACGTACATAGCTAATAGAATTGATCACCACAAGGAGGCATTCTTATTTAATGTATCAATGAATTCTTAAAGAGCATTGTTAATTAAACTAACTCTCTGCCTAATGTAAGAGAGATTGTAATTTCATGAATGTTAAGATGAAACAAGCGTTTTTTTTTTTTTTTTTTTTTTTTTTTTGGTTTTTTTTTTTTTTTTTGAGACAGGGTTTCCCTATATAACCCTGACTGGTCTGGAACTCACTAGGTAGAACAGGCTGACCTTGAACTCAGAGATTCATCTGCCTTTGCTTCCCCAGGGCTGGAGTTAAAGTCGTATGCCACCAAGCCCAGCTACAAAATAAGGATTAAGCAGGTGAAACTTTTCCATTGTGCTCCAGCAGACTACTAGCACAGAGATGGCTCACAAAGCCCCTTTCAGCATTATGGGTATTGCAGCATTCTGATTTGCAATGGTCTTAACATGTTGCCTCCAAATTCCAGATTTTGCAACACTGATCTCCAAAGCAGCACTGTTGCAAGGTCAAGACTTTAGTAGAGTTTAGTTCCTGAGGGTCAAGCTCTCTACTACACCTTTGAAAGGCATTAGGGGAAAAGGTTCATGCCTCTTCTTTTTTTTCCATAGCAGATTACAGGACTCAGTACCTCTGCATTCTGCCTTCTGCCATATGAAAATGAAACAGCAAAGGCCACATCAGGTTCTGGAGGCTTATTCTTGGACTTCCCAGCCTCCAGAATTAAGATAAATATTTTCAGTTCTCTATAAGTCAGCCTGTCTGCATCAACAGCATAAAGGGACTAAGATACTCACCAATTCTGGTAGGTAAGCTTGGTTCTAAAAATACACCACCCAATGAAATATCTCAAATCTAAAGTACTTGTGAAGTTTTTGTGGTTCCCGCCAGTCCAATACTGCAGACACTAAAAACCACAACACTGGCTCTGCAGAGTCCATGTCCTCTACAGACGGTCCTATAACTTTGTATGTCCAAGTCCTGAAATGACAGTGTGGTCATCTACATCTTGCATTTGTGCACCTGAAGGGCACCGCAGTAACTAAATCGACTTTATTTAACTAGAGCATCCAGATCTGTGGCTGACAGTTTCCTCATAGCCAGGATGGAGAGGAGTGGAGTAGAAACACAATTTTCTTTAAATAAAAAAGCAAATAGGCTGCCTCTTGACAGCCCTTCTCTGCATTCCACCTTTATCATCCCGGAGTGACTCTTTCAGCACACAGCACAAGCCCTTGTGTTTTCATTATTCTCTGCCAACTGGCTCTCCTTCCTTAGAAGCATCTACGGTTAATAAAGAGATAAAATGCATTTCTCCCAGCAGTGGGTTCTTCTTTTCAGCTTTTCAATATTTGTTTAGAAAGGGCAAGAGCTGCAGACCACCAAAGAGGGACTCCAGGAGAGTGCCCTGATACTTTCCTCCTAGTGATATTTCTCCGTTTGATCCATGGAATTAAGCTCCATGTCACCCAGGTAAGCTGTGACACAATAATGATACTTTTGAATTCTAGAAAATCTCTGGGAAAAAAGAATGTATTCAGCTTTTAGAGCACTACACCACTGAAGACTTGCCGACATTCGAGAACATGTTTCTGAAAAATTTGTAGCAGACATGTTCCTCAAGGCATGCTTTTCCTGACTATTGAAGAAACATGGCCATGTCTGTCTCAAGAACAAGGACCTCCCCACGTCAAGAAATACAAATTTTCCTACCCTGACCAGGTGGAAAGCAAATCATGGGCCGGTTAAGCCCTTGAGAGTTGTGGAATTACAATAATCTACACATAGATCCTTAATTTTACGTATTTAACATGTTACTTACCATATAACAACTGTTAGATCCAGTCCTTCAGGTCTGGGGCAAATTCTCATTACTGGCCAATGTGGTATAGAATTTGGCTCTGTATAGCTAAATTAAGTTCAGCTCCAAGTTAAGGCCAGTACCTAGAGTTAGTTCAAGCCTGCAAACATTCTGGGATTTAGTTATTTCACACCAGCTAAAGAGAAAGAGCTGCTGTACAAACTTCAGCTGCCGAGAGCTGGAAGGGACAGAGACCAAAGCACTTTATTTTCCTTGGAATATATTTGTATGAGACCAAAAAAATTACTTGGCTTGCAGAAGTTTAAAATTCCTAGTGTTAATATTCTTCCCATTGCTAAAAATTATATATATATAATATATACATTAATACATATGTATATATAATATATATCAAGAAGTTCTAAGATTCTGAACATTAAAAGCATGTGGGTAGATGAGGTTCTGCTTGTATTCATGCAATGTACTGGGAGCCCTTGTGTTTCCTGTCGTGACAGTAGAAACCCCAAAGGACCTCCTCTCATACTGGAAAGAGCATGGTAACAACCAATGAGAACATTGTGTATTAAACTCCTTAAAATATATATAGTATACATGCTGGCCTTGTTTGCCTGTTTCAATGAGTGTCACTACATTATTGACTTTGAGTCACAACTCCAAGGCACATCCAGTTTATGCACTGCCCTGCAGTCAATTGAGGCTGAGTGTTCGGCACTACTAAAATCCCCAGACAGAGCACTAACCTCTCCTCCTGCATCTCCAGCTACGATAGCACATTAGAAAAGGTCTGAGAGTGCTGGGACAAAAATTACTGGCTCTGCTGTAATTCATTTTAAAAATCACTTGACATTTTATTTTAGAGAATATTTGATATCTGGTGGAGACAAATATTTCAGAATATTGTGGCTGAGAACAGTTCTGCTGCAGCACTGACTGATTCGATCATGAGAAAGGTTAGCAACGAGACTAACAGGCTTTGTTTAATTTTCCCTTCAAATTCATTTTAACAGCTGACATAGTTATTCAAAACCTATAGTGGTATAAAATGACTTACACTCGGAAGTCTCATTTCAGAGTCTATTCTTAGTAACCCCTTTCCTTTCTTACCTCATTTGGTTACCATTTCTTTTCACTTTCTTATGTGTATTTATTTATACACAAGCAGAAACAAACAAGCATATGTATTCATTTTCTGTCTGTCCTTTTAAAACTGTGGACACTATACTAATTGTTATCCATGCCATAGCTTTACATTTGTATGACATAAGCCACCAAGCTCCATTCATAACTTCTTACTACAAACCAAAAAGTGTCATAAATGGAAGGTTTTGTAGTTAATAAAATTTGAACTTGAAAGAGAAAGTAATTCTGGCTGTTAAAGCCTGTCTTGGATGCAGGACAAACTCAGAAATGGGATTTCTGGCTCAGTAGGTAAAATTCCATAATTTTTTCCAATCCTGTGAAATTTTCTCATGTAAGGCTATAGCAATATTATAGATGTTCAAAACCTTTAAATACTAGCATCTGGAATCAATCTGATGTGTAAAGATCCTTTATAAGAATTTGCATTTCTACTGTGATGAACTGTGCTGTGTCTTTTCACGTTTCTTTGACAGCTGGTCGTGTTTGCTTTCCTCTGAATGGTCTCCACAACCTTTACCTTTTATTAATTTTTTAATCATATCTCCAGAGTTCAAGGAACTCTGTATAGACTGGGAGATTAGCTGTTTGTAATATGAAGAGCAAATATTCTTTCTCAGCGTGTTTGTTTGCCCAGTTAATTTGTCGAAGGTGGAACTTAGTGACATACACTTAATTCTGAGGCTCTTTGCACTGGTTCCAGATTTTTCTATTTCCACTGTCTTTGCTCTAAAGTGCTAACCTGCTGCACCAGGAGCCTCCCCCTTTTTATAGGTTCTAAAATTACTGAGACCCTCTCAGTGCATAAACTCATTCATGCATCCCCTATCTTAAATACATTGTAACCATATTTTCTTACATTGCCATTATTTCCATGCTGTTTTTCTCAAAGTCAGGTTTTTGGAGGAAGTTTACATTCCACATCTCCAGTTTTTCCTTTCACAGTCCTGCCCTATCATGTGCCCAGTTCTGTAAGCATGCTGACTGCTCCCTAGTACTTGAAGAGCTGACTACTTGCCACTTCACACAACTTAATGTGTCCTGCAGAATCTGATACTTCAATCACAATCACTGTTTCTTGAAATAACTTTCTGCTGTGGATGTTTTTTGTTTCACTTTCCCTTTAGTAGTCTATGACTACACTCCTCCTGTGGATTATTCTCTGTTATTTTGACAACGTTTGTTCAGTATTTGATTGCCTGTGAGTCGGGGACTCCTAAATCTACATCTACTATCTAGACTTTTGACTTTCAAGATTAAGTTGTCTGTATCCATTGTGTGACATTCCTGGGGAGATGTGAGCAGATGCCTACTTAATAGGGAACTCACAACAGAACCAAAGTAGGGATAGCACCAAAGTCCAGCTTGGTGAACCATGGAGTTTTATTGGGGTTAGTTACAGGAATATGGGCCTTGGGCTACTTACAAGAGCAGAAATGACTCACAGGCAGCTGCATCACCAATAACCCACCCCAGCAAGCGTGACAGCTCAAAATAAGCTGGAAACCTGGAGCACACTCTACCTGCAGGCAGGTCAACAAAGTTGAAGAGTTTTCTTTCCAGACAACTCAGCTGCTCTGGCACGCATCTAAGAAGAAGCTTACCCGGGGTGTCTCTCAATAATCCTTATCGCTTATGTATGCTTGAGGAGGGCGGGGCCAAGTGTATCTGGTCAGTTTCAGGAACTTCCATGTTATGGTCCTGGTGAGAAAGTGACAGACAACACATATTAAAGTTAAATTAGGTCCTTTTTTCATTGGCAACCAAGAGCAAGCTCTTGCCACAAATAACTCATAGTACTGAAGCTCAGGGATACAGGGTTTTTAAAGGGAAATTCCACAAAACTCACAATGACATCATTATCAAATATACATCAGGAGAATCTGGGAATTTTTTTTTTAATCATACATTCAGCAGATATTTTGGTTATGCATCTGGGACATGTGCATGGCTTTTCAAAGGGTTAGGGCCTGAAAAACACCAGAGCAGACAGAAAATGGAGCTAAGGCAAGATCAGGACAACATGGCCTTACCTCCACCGCTTCATCCTGAAGCCTTTGCGTTGATTACTTACGGGCATAAAGAGCTTCCCTGCAGGATAGTTTCACCTCTCTTTAGGAAATTTCAGAAAACATTTTTCCCAGGCTTTATAACCCTGCACTTACTTCACCACAGATACTCTACTTCCTTGTCTTAAATAAAGGTGGAAACTAGAAACAAATGACCTGCATTGACTTCAGGCAATCTTTCCACTGACTATTGTTCTTAGCTGAACTTTATTTACTGAGTCAATTAGAGATTGCTCTGCCTGAGACACAAAAGGATTGGATCCCAGCCCTCGGTTGACAGAGGAATTTAAGAGCTTTGTTACTCTTTCAGACACCCTTATTTACTGTAGTTGACCTTTAATGGACTACAGATAGGGGTGACGTTCTTAAATTTTCTGTAGATGAGTCTAATGTAAAGTCAGAGTTGAAAGCAGTGATTCTCAACTTTCCTAATGCTGAGACCCTTTAAATACAGTTCTTCATGCTCAAGTGACCCCAACCATAAAATTATTTTCATTGCTACTTCATAATTGTAATTTTGCTACTGTTATGAACTATAATATAAATATCAGATATGCAGGATATCTGATATTTGTCCACCAAAGGGGTTGAGAACCACTGCTTTGGAACAAGCTGTGTTTTTACAAACTTAGTTTTGAAAACTGAGATGAAAGCTTCATCTTAGAGGAAATTGCTACACTGTGACATGCAAGTCTCACGACAAGTGAGCTACGGGCATCTCTCACACCTAGTCTCAAAATGAGAATTCTCATTCTTATGTTCCGTTTATTTCCTGTGAATGAATGACATGGTCATCCAACTGTTTACTTAAGCCAGCAACATGGTAGTAATTCCAGCTTTCCTGTTACTTTTTTATTTGCCGCTAAGACATATCCTCTGCCATTATTATCACTGTCTTACCTCCTAAACATTCCCTCTGTGATTAGCAGTACAGATCTCACCAGGTATAATAAAACGGTGTCCTCATTAGTCCACTGCCCCCACTGCAGCTAGCCCCACCCCCTTCATAACCATGTCAGACTGATTGTGTAACTAACTACTCTGCATAGGTTTTTCTCAGTGCCTCCCCATTTTTTATTTTTTATTTTTTTTAATGTTTGCTTGTGAGGCTTCTCAGACTCTGGACTGCCCTCATTCTATACTGGGTAGCCACAAAGCAGAATTTGGATTAAGGGCTTTGGAATTGGCCCTATCTGCTTTAATTCCTGCTTTTCTTCTCGCTGGCTTAGTTACCTTGGGAAAGTTAGTCTTCCTAAGATAGCTTTTTTTTTCTTTTAAATCTTCAAAATGAAAATAAAAATAGGATTTCTCACCAGCTTGGGTCAGCTGTCTCTGTGGTTTTCCTCATCATGATCTTGACCTCACTTGCTCTTGTGATCCCTCCTCCCTCTCTTCAGCTGAAGTCAAGGAGCTCAGCCCAGTGCTTGGCTGTGGATCACTGCATCTGCTTCCATCAGTTACTGAGTGTAGGTTCTATGATGACAATTAGGGCAGTCACTAATCTGATTATAGGGGAGGGTAAGTTCAGGCACCCTCTCCATTATTGCTAGGAGTCTCAGCTGGTGTCATCCTTGTGGATTCCTAGGGATTTCTCTAGCATCAGGTTTCTCCCTAACCTCTAATGGTTCCCTCTACCAAGCTATCTCTTTCATTGCTCTCCCTCTCCATTCCCTCCCTCCACTGAGCCAGCCATCTGAATCCTTCCTGTTCCCATCACCCATCCCTTTCCTTCTACTCCTGCCTCCCCCAGGACTCTGGCCTGTCAGCTGGGGAACATGCATGGAGCCAAACTAGGCCCTCTGAATGTGGGTGTCTGTTATGTGGCTAGATCTGTTTGGGGAGTCCCTGACAATGGGACCAGGACTCATCCCAGATACGTGAAATGGCTTTTTGGAACACATTCCCTAGGGTGGGATACCTTGCTCAGCTTTGACACAGGGCGGGAGGGACTTGGTCCTGCCTGAATTTGGTATGCCAGACTCTGTTGACTCCCAAGGGAGGCCTTACTCTTTCTCTGAGGAATGGATGGGTGGTGGGATGGGGGAGGTGGGAGGGCAGTAGAAGGGGAGGGAGGGGGAACTGGGATTGGTATGTAAAATGAAAAAAAAGATTTTTTAAATTAAAAAAAGAAAAAAATAGGATTTCTATTTTTAGAGTTATAGTATGGAAAAAATAAAGTCATCCTTACAAAGTAATGATCAAAACCCATGTCAATCATAAAAGTGAATCCTCAGTAGCCATGCACATGGAGGATATTCTCACCCAGCATTGCACATTGCCAAAGGACGCATGTGATGGGCACACGCCCTCATTTTCCTGCCAGGAGCACTGTTCTCTTGCCCCACCAACACCAACTCCCTCTACCTAGCTACTTCTGTTATTTTGCTTGATCAATTTACCTGATCCTTTTGCATCTTTATTTACTAATTTATAAAACAAGATCTGTAATGGTACACCTCATTGGTTTTGATGGAATGAATGAGGAGAAATGAGAGGATTTCTGACCATTAAAAACCTCTTCCTAGTTCTCCTTATGCTTCATGTGATTAAAGTTTTAACACTATGATAAGAACTTTTGCTTCAAGCTTTTCCTTCATGGACAGGTTGTTTGTAGCAAGGTCTCCCCTGACAGTCATCCTGCCTTGATGGACCATAAAGAGAAAGCCTATGAAGAAAGTCCTGCTCTACAGGGACAAAAGGTACTGGTCTACAGATGAGACCATCAGAAGACAGGAGAGCATTGCTAAGGATACTGATAGGTCTAGCATAGAGTAGGTGTTCAATAAGAGCCCGTGGAAGGAATACGGATAAACTTGTGATGAATATCACACCAGTGTATATCAAAAGAATGGAATGCATGGAAAGTACATGCACTAATTTGAAAACTCCAAATTTTTTTTTTGTGATTTTAAGATGTGCTAGTACTGGTCCTCATTATTTAGGTTAATACTAGTGGTCATGGGAGATACATTAGAGGCAATTCAATTGTTTTTTCTTCTACTCTTTTAGAATTAAAAAAAGATCTATCCGTTGTCATTAGAACCTTCAGTTTGTGATAAATACTTTCAAGTTAAACAATTAGGTATTTTCTCCTATCAGCCCCCAGAGGATTTATTTAGTCCTGAAATTAGTTTTTAGAAACCATTAATTCTGTAATTTGATGGAGCAAGGCAATTTGTATTATCTGGAGAGAAGTGAATGTCTTTTCTCCCTGACCATGTCCTTCAGTCTGTTTACCTCTCATGTCACCAGATTAAGAAATTAGAAGTCACTGCACTTAAAAGGTACCCAGGCTACTCTAAGAGCATGTTATAAAATTCTAGAAAAGGGGTGGGGTGACAAAATAAAGAGATGTAAATATAAATTCTTTAAAGCCATCCCTATCCCCTTCAAAAGGCTATGGTTTATTTCATACCTGTGAAATAGCATATACAGAAATATATGGATTTCTGGCCACAGAAATTATTATTTTACATATTTTACATTTCCTGGTCCCAAGAAGTATAAGCTAGACTCTGATATTTTGT
The DNA here is from genome assembly GCF_949786415.1 of Peromyscus eremicus. Classification (NCBI taxonomy): domain Eukaryota; kingdom Metazoa; phylum Chordata; class Mammalia; order Rodentia; family Cricetidae; genus Peromyscus; species Peromyscus eremicus. Next base: position 13,252,889 of record NC_081429.1, on the reverse strand, counting down.
CTTTGGAAAACAACATTCAATATTTTCAGAGTAGAAGTATCACCATTTAGTCATAAGTAAGTCACATCAATATTCCATCTTTATAAAGTCTGATGGAAGTTTCTTATTCCAATGACCTATAGGAACACTCCGAGAATTAATGTACTGTAGTGCATGCGTTATACACTAGGCTTGACAAGTATAAATACGATGAATAATTACTCAGCTGTAGAGTTTAACAGATTTAGCCATGCTGATGAGCATGTTAGTAAACTTTTGTTACTATTGCTGACATACGTGTTTAAATCTTTGTTAAATATAATGTATACATATTTTATGTGTACATTAAATATGGCATCCAATTTTAAGGTTACCCTATTTATGCAACAAGTTATTTTATCTCTTAATACTGTAGCTTCAGTTCTAATCTGAACAAAGTGGTCTGTATCATCCTTAATTTTTCATTGAATATGCTGACCCCAAACTAAAGTTAAATGTGATGCTTGGTACTGCAGTCTGCTTAATGATGGATTCAAGTTAAGAAACAAATTTGAACCTTGGCTTAATATCTTAATGGTAGTAGGCTACTTTCTAAGACTTAACAGGAAGAATAATACAGTGTTTGAAGTGAAGACAGTAATAGTCCAAGGGAATAAATCTCTTTATTATTCACTGTTTAAGTAATCTTCACAAATTGTACTCATACTGACTAGGAAATATTCAAAATTAAAATGAAATGGAATCTTTTATAGCTCTATCAGAGGACCAGAGTTTGAATGCCAGCACTCACATTGGACATCTCTCAATGGACCATAATTTCAGCTCCACAGGTTCTTGTGTAACCCCACATTCTAGTTACACACACACACACACACACACACACACAGTAACACACAGTCACACACAAATTAAATTGTTTAAAAACTGAAATGAGATTGTTCAAATATTTATTTTATTTTTATTGGTGTGTATGTGTCTGTGTGTGGGTGCCCCCAAGAACCAGAAGCACTGGATACCCCTAGATTTGAGTTACAGACTGTTGTGAATTTCTTGGCATGTGTCGGGAACCAAACTCTGATCTACAAGAGAAGTAGGTGCTCTTAACTGCTGAGCCTCCTCTCTAGTCCCTGTTATTTTCTTTATGTCTACACTGGAAAAAAAGAGGAAGAATCTGAATATACAAGTTTTCCCCAAATTTAAAAATGCTGAAGCTAAAAAACAAAGACATGCAGTTTAGAAATCAGACACAAGAACAACAACAGTAATTTGGTATTAACATCCTGAAAATAACAATAAAATACTTATAACCCCCATTCATATGTTAGAAGTTAATGATGTGGGAGCATTCACATAAGGAGATTTTGGTGCAGTAATCCCCATACAAAGAAAGGCTTGAAGAACTGGGCATCGTGGTGCCTGCCCATAAATACCTGCAATTGGAGGATGAGGCAGGAGGACTGTGAATTCTAGGCCAACCTAGGAATATATGGTGAGTTCAAGACCAGGGTTAAATAATCAGGTTGTGTTTTTAAAACCAAAAGGCTTGAGGAGAACAGTGATATTTTCCCAACCAGGTGTGACCACAGCATCAAGACTCCATTTAGGAAGCAGAAGTTAAACATCTACCTGGTACTAAACCTGCTGGTGCCTTGATCTTGGACTTTTCAACCTCCAGAATTATAAAAAAATAAATGCTTATGATTTGTGTATTACCCAGTCTTGAGTAGTAGAGGAAAAATTAGCAGAATTGTTGTATCTGGGGTAAACATTAGAATGAAGTAGTTGTTTTTAGTGTATCTAGGGTAAACCTCAGAATGAATAGTTGTTTTCTAGAAATACTTTGCCCTTAAAGAAATCACTGGAGAAAACAGTGATTTTTTTCTGTTATCTGTAGAGCTGTTTTTCTGAATTAGTTTTATAGCCTTTGCATGACTTTGGTCACAAGATGGTCCTGGCACACCTGGAGTGCCTTGCATTATTGGGTACTGCAAACAGTACATAATAGGGACTATTTTTTCCTTCAGAAAAATATATATAGATGAGATCTGGGGCTTTGGGAACTTGTTTTACCAAAAACAAAACAAAACAAAACAAAAAACAAAAAAAGCAACCAAATTTTGTGTAACACTCAGTAAATATGCCTTTTCATGGGTGTTGAGAGTTCAGTTCTTCAGAAACTGTTCCTCTCTGCTTTCAAAGAGCCTGAATGACATTCTGGAGTGACCTTCTTTCTTTGATTTGTCCCATGCAACACAGAACACCTGACACTAGTACTTTGCTATAGCAACCTAACTCATTAAGAGCACTGTCAAGTCTTTAAATCTTTCTTTTGTTCTTTTCTCTCTGTCTCTCTTTCCCTTCTTTCTCCCCATCGAGGGCTTGCTATGTAGCCCCGGCCTGGATCTGTAGAAACCAGGCTAGCCTCAATAAATCAATGGTTATACCCCTGAGTTACAGGAGTAGAACGCTATACCTGGCTCTTGAAAGGTGTGTGTGTGTGTGTGTGTGTGTGTGTGTGTGTGTGTGTGTGTGTAGGGGTAAATATATATGGGTGTGAAGATGAGGTTCAGGAGACAATTTCTGGTGTCACTCTTCAGGTGAAAACCTTTTCTTTGAGATAGGGTTTCTGATCATTTTGGAACTGAGTCCAATAGTCTAGGGTAGCTGGTTTCATCCTGGGATTCATCTGTTTCCGATCTCCCATCTCACCACCATGGGGATTATTAGTGTGTGTCTCTGCCCCTGGCTTTTCACATGAGTTCCAGACACCTGAACTCAGGTCCTCACTCTTACAAACCCTTTAATGGCTGAGTCGTCATCCTTCTAGATCTTCTGGCTTCTGGAGGAATGTTTACAACTCAGTCTGTGACCAAAAAAGTTACAACGACATATTTGGCAGATGAAACATTTAATTGTTTCTGCATGCAAATTTTTATTTATTCTAGTTACACTCACAAAAGCATAGAAGTCACTATGCTTGGTGCCACTACGACTGTAAGTCAGCAGTTCTCAACCTCAGACTTTATCGGAATTTGGTGCCAGATTATTCTTTGCTTGGAGGACAACATCTTTAACCCTTACTGACTCAGTATAACACTGACCCAATTATGATCATCAAAACTGTCTCTAGTCATTACAAAACATCCCTTGATCACCCGTGGTCAAGAACTACTGTCTAACTGATTTGAATGTCTCCTTTACCAATTGTAATGATTACCTTTCCAAAAGCTATGTATATTCACTTGTGTAAGATAATTATCATCCTACACATTTTCCCAGTAGTAGTATAAAGAAATGAACTCCTCTAATGAAAATATAGTGTGATAATATGGGACAGAATCAGAAGATGTCTTACCATGTTGACACATGATACAGGACTATGAGAAAGAGGTTTGCTCAGTGACTCATACAGAGCAAATGCTGATAAAATTCACTGGCTTTTGATGCTTCATTTTTATTAATTGATTATAGAACTCTATAATTCCCTTCATTCCTGAAGTCTGGCGTGTCTACAAATGTACATTTGGTAATCCTTTGGAACAGTAATTATCTGTCATTGTCACGTGTCCTTTGGCGTAGGTAATGATGCTCTTTCTTTATAGCCAGGTGACTCACCTAATGAAATTGCTTTTCCTCCTCCTAGTATCAATTAGAAAATGGTAGGATTCATTAAGAAACTAATCAGTGGAGTTTGTCTTGTGGAGCCACAGAAGGGATTTTGCTATTGTTCCTTAATTCATTGGAATTAAATGGGGAGAGTTTAGCTTGATGAGGATATTTTCTAAATTTCCCAGACCTCTCAAGATGGGATTAGAATGATTATCAATAACACCAAGTCAGATGTGGTGAAGCTTGTCTGTAATATCAACACTTCGAATGCTGAAGCAGGAGGATTGAGAGTTAAGAGGCCAGGCAATACTACCTAGCAAAACTGAGAGACAGATAGGTAGATGGATGGATAGATATATAGATATATAGATAGATAGAATATCAGGAGAATTTAAAAATGCGATTGTGCTTAACAACAAAAAAATACATATTCCCATGGAAAGGAAATGCATATACATATTTTCTTCAGGAAACCATGGTTTATTGAGATACACTAGGTGTTCTTTGATTGAAGATACTGTTTTCTTAAATATATCAGTGCCTTCATATCTCAAATGCAAAATTCATGTTTATATATGTGAATGTATATTTTCTATTCCCTTCAAATTCCTTTTTTTAAGCCCCTGAAACTCATGAAACTAAACAGTTGTGATGGAACATGGAGAAAGTCTCATCTAATAAGTATTCTACAAGTTATCCATAAGGATGAAATGAAATTGGGTTTGATTTTGAAAAGGACATAACTCAAGATTTAGCACAAAGGGCTTCATAGATATTAATGACTTGTCAATTTTTGTTCCATCCACTCACTGTTACTGTGCCAACTCCACAGTTTTGTACTTTTCTGTAGATAGCATATTAAAAATAAATCCAAGCCATTGACTTGAGGTTTGACTATTTATGTGGGCAGGGGAAAAAGCACAGTTTTAGAAATTTGTACTCTACCTTGGCTTGAAATATTTTTCTTTCATCATGTCATATTTCATTTACTTATACTGAAGGAAAGAAGAGAATTTTACTTTTAATAACATCTATTTGTCATAATGTTTCATATTAAAATAGAGAAAACTACAATGGACAGTTTTAGCATACATAGATCATGCAGTATGCTTTCAAGAGAATTTTTTCATTTCTAGCTCCAGTTGTTTTCAGCTAATATGTGACTCTGGTGCTAGTGTCTCCATCAGTTGGCTTAAAGGAGCATACAGCAGTTTTATGTCCACAATTGGCAATTAGATTTCTGTGATGGGGGAATGTCTTTCTGTATGCTGTGAAAATATGTTGCTCTGATTGGTTGATAAATAAAGCCGCTTGGTCTATGGCAAAGCAGCTTAGAGGCAGGTGGAAAATCCAAACAGATAGACAGGAAGAGAAAGAAGAGGAAAAAGCAGATGCCAGCCACCACCGACGGGTAAGCCACAGCCACGTGGCAACTTATAGATTAATAGAAATGGGTTAATTTAAGATATAAGAACTAGATAGAAAGAAGCCTGCCATGGCCATAGTTTAAAAATGATATTAGCCTGTGTGTATTTATTTGGGTGTGAGAGATTTGTCCTGACCACAGGCCAGGTGGGACACGGGAAAACTTTCAACTACATTTTTGATGTGTAGACACAGCAGATATTTAAAGGTAATTTATTTCCTTCAGTGCATTTTCTCTAACTTATGGCAAGAAGTTTATGTATAATATTTTTGTATGTGTGTATACATGCTTACATGTGTGTGGGCACATATATCTGTGCAAGTGCCCATGCACATGTGAGCCTAAGGTTGATGATGAATGATTTAGTTACTTCTCTATTGCTTAAACAAAGTACCATGATCAAAGCAGCTTATTAAAGAAGATGTTTAATTGTGCTTATGGTCTCACAGGGTTAGAGTCAGTAATACCAAAGTGGAGCCACATTGGCAGAAACAGCTGAGAGCTCACATCTTGATCCACAAGCAAGAAGTACAGAGTGGGAGAGGGAACACTGGGAATGGTCCAATTTTATGGAATCTCAAAACCTGCTGCTTGTGATATTTCCACCAAGAAGGCCACACTAATTCTTCCAAAGTGTTCTACCAACTGTGTAACAAGTATACAAACATAGGAGTCTATGGGGGCCATTCTCATCCAAACTACCACAATCTACTCTCTGGCTGCCCTTCAAGGCTCATGGTTATATCATAATGTAAAATCAGTTAGTACAACCTCACAAGTTACCATAGCCTTTCAAGTTGCAACATTGTTTAAAATCCAAAGTTTAAGGGAAGGGAAAACAGAGGAGATCCTGATGAGTAAACTGGGGATTGAGGGCGGCCATAGAAGGGAGGGGATGGGGGATGAGAACATGAAGGAACAGGATGGTTGAGCTGGGGGAGGGGTGGAGTAGGAGAGCAATGAAGAAGATAGCGTGATAGAGGGAGACATTATGGGGTTAGGGAGAAACCTGGTGCTGGGAAATTCCCAGGAATCCCCAAGGATGAATCCCAGATTAGACTACTAGCAGCAGTGGTGAGGATGCCTGAACTTGCCTACCCCGGTAATCAGATTGTTGAATGCCCTGTCATCATAGAGCCTTCATCCAGTAACTGACGGAAGCAGATGCAGAGATCCACAACCAAGCACCAGGCCAAGCTCTAGGAGTCCAATCGAAGAAAGGGAAGAGGGATTACATGAGCAAGGTGGTGTCAAGATCATGAACCAAGCTCATAGGGACTCACTAACTTTAGACCGACAGCTGTGGAACCTGCATGGGACCGGACTAGTCGCTCTGCATAGGGAAACAGTTGTGTAGCTTGGTCTGTTTGAGGGGCCTCTGGCAGTGTGATCAGGATCTATCCCTGGTGCACGAGCTGCCTTTCTGGATCCCACTACCTATGGGAGGACACCTTGCTTACCCTTGATGCGGGGGGGAGGGGCTTGGTCCTGCCTCAACTGAATGTATGAGGCTTTGCTGTCCCCCCACGGGAGGACTTACCCTTTTGAAAGAGGGGATGAGGGGTGGGTCTGGGGGCAGAGTTAGGAGGGGGTAGGGGGATCAGGAGGAGAGATGAGAGCCAGATCTGTGGTTGGCGTGTAAAATGAATAAAAAATTTTAAAAAAAGAATAAAAGATTAAAAAATAGAAAGAAAAAGAAAAAAAACTTCCCAAATTCAAAGTATCTTTCGAGATTTAAGAAACTCTTAATTTAACTCCTTGTAAAATAAAAAAAAAAAAACAACAAACTATACATTTCCAGTATACAATGGCATAGAATAAACATTACCATTCCAGAGGGAAGAATCACAGCATAGTAAAAAAATATTGAACCAAAGCAAGACGAAAACCCAGCAGGGAAAACGCCAAATCCCACAGCTCTATTTTTGATGGCAAAGGGCTTAGATGGATCTGTTCTTCCTTCCAGCAATGCACTTCTCTTTCTTGGGCTGGTTTTACTCCTTATGCGCAGATCTCATTGGTAGTTATCCCACAGCTCTGGTGCTTTAAACAACTTGGAGTCTCCCACACCATCCAGGCTTCACTCTCAAGCTTCAAGCAATCACCTCTCAGGCATCATTGCAGAGACTCTGAGATATGTTGCTGGGTCTCAGCAGCCTCCCTAACCACCAAGGAAGATTCCATAACTCCTCTACTTGTATATCTTTCATGATTCTAAATCCAGAATAAGGTGGATGACACTGCCAGGTTTAAAAACCAACTTAAGGTGGACTCTGGCCCCCTTGAATCACATTTGCAGATGCTTCCCATAGATGTTGATTATTAGATCTTTTGCTTCCACAAGTGGAAAGCTTAGATGGATGGGTTCTTTCCCGGAGGGCACACCTACCCTTATTCCACTGATCCTTTCCTTATCTTCATTTCAGCACAAATCTTGGCTCCAACATTAAATTTCCTAGTGCTCTTTTTTTCTTCAAATTATATATTTTGTATTTATTTTTCCTGCTTATTCTTTTTCATTGTAGCTCCACATAAGAGTGATTACTAATAACCACACAAAAAGAGTCAATCCTAGGCAATATTGAAATTTTCTCTACCCAAGACATTAGCCCATTATTTTTTAGTTTGGCCTTAGGCAAATTCTTAGGACAAGGGCAGAGGACAGTAACATTCTTTGCCCAAAATATCATAGTAATGGTCCCTACTTCAGTTGCTAATATTGTTCCCCCCTAAAACAGCTGGACCTCTGTGGTCCACATTGCTCTCACTACTACTGTTCTCCAAGATCCTACTAGGGTGGCCCATCAAGCCCCACTTACAGTTTCCAATCTAGTCCAAAGTGTAGAGAGCCGTGCACGGCCGTGCCTCAAAGATGGCGCGGCGTCTGGTTTCTGCCTTCCCGATGGCAGATGCTCCTTATTTGGCTAAGGCTAGGATCTGGCTTGCTTCTGCACACCTGGACCTAATCTGGCTTGCTTGCATATGTCTGACCCTAGCGGCATTGTCCACGTGGCACCACGGGGTTGATTGCCCAGTGGCTATAAAGGGCGTGGGCTGACTTTCCCGTGAGGGTGATTGTGAGAGTGACTGTGGGGGTGACTGTGAGTGAGAATGAGAGAGAGAATGGGAGAGTGAGAGTGAGAGAGAAGAAGAAAATGACTTTCCCCGGGGTCAGAAGATTGTTCAAGGTTCCTGAATAAACTGCTTAGAGAAGAGCCTGGCGTCGCGTCGTCCTTGCTGGTCAAGGCAGACGCGACACCAAAGTACCAGAATCTTCCGCATTTCTCCAAAAAAAAAAAACAAAAAACAAAAACAAAAACAAAAAACTAGCACTGTCACATTTATCTCAGAAACAGCCCACTCCTTGATAACAACTTCTATCTATTGCTGTAACAAAATACCATGACTAAGACAACTTATAAAAGAAACCATTTAACTGGGCTTAGTGTTTCAGTTGGGTGTAGAGTCCATGATGGTAAAGTGAAGGCATGGTAGCAGAAATGGATATCACATATTGATTCATAAGCAAGAGGCAGAGAGAGAGGTGGGGAGAGAAGGAGAGAGAGAGAGAGAGAGAGAGAGAGAGAGAGAGAGAGGAGAGGGACATACTGATGATGGCACAAATCTTTTGAAACCTCAAAGCCCACCCTCAGTGACACCTCTTGCAAGAAAGCTGCCCTTCTTAATCCTTCCCCCAAAGTTTCACCAATTATACACCAAACATTTGAACATATGAGCCTATGTGGGACATTCATTCATACAAGTGTCTTTCTCAATCACACCTACTTCATTTGTTAAAGCAGGTCCTCATACTGAACCTCAAGCTTGCTGATGTTGCCTAGTCTAGCTACTCACCTTGTTCCATTTATTTCTTGTATCTATCTTCTTAACAGTTGGATTACAGGTGGCTGCCACAGCTATTTAGCTTTAAGATGGCTTGTACGACAAGTACTTTATCCATGCCATTTCCCACCCCATTATATAAAAATTCACGGATATATTTTCATGCCTCTTTTCTCAGACTTCAGTAGGTATTTCTGTCTATTGTCACCTTTCAGGCACACATGAAAAGACAAGGATAATTCTACAGCCTGCATGATTAGACATTTAAAGAAACACCTCATTTTGGGGATTAGAGATTCTTTAACATATAGATTGCAAAAGAGAGAGCAACCGAGGATGCCAGCTATGAAATATTTGCTCTACAGACCAAAAATATAGAAACCAAGGGGGTAAAATGACTACAAAGCAATGCAGTAATGTCTCATTTCTAAGCACATACCTTTAGACTATAGAGAAGCTGTGGAATAGCCCCCCTATAAACAATGAGGTGACAAGTACAGAAATACTTATATGATCCATATACCTATACATACACATATGTGTACACACACATACACACACACACACACACACACACACACACACACACACCCCTAGGAAGTGATGAATAAAACGCTCATGTCAGCTTCTTAAGAAAGACAAAAATGATGACCTCAAGGTGACACTTGCTAGTCTCCCAACCTTCTTTGTTCTGGAAAGATCACAATATGTCTTGCCAAAATCCATACAGGCTATGGACTAAGTCTTTGCCTGGTTTAGGGGATATGCATTTCCCATGGTGCCACAGAGAAGTCATTTTATCAGATTTCTTAATTCTTTTTTCCTTTAAACCATTCCTTCTACTAATTAGGATGCTTTATAGGTAACTTTTTTTTACAAGCATAAAGTTGGATCATATTCTGCTGAGTGTGTGTTTTGCCATTCTTAAAACTTAGATGAAAGAGGCCCAAAAGATCTAGATATTTGTGACCTCCCATGCTTATAATCTTAGCTATGCTGAAGTTGAGGGGGAAATATTTGAGTTTGTTAATTCAACATCAATTAGGCAACATAATGAGATGACTATCAAAACCAAATGTTCATATCCAACAATGAAACCACTATTCTGTAAGGCTGGGTGAAACTTCATAATGGGAGTCCTTTCTTTTTCAGGGTCATGACAACATATCAGAATTTGTAGCAGTCTAGGAAAAGTGAATCAATATTCTTTTTTCCCCCTCTACTAGTCGATGAAGAAACCATCCAAGCTTGCATGGCCAATGTTTGACTCTATCTGCTTTCTTTGCAGGAGGGATCCATGGATTCACGAGAAGGTTGTCAGCATTACCAGTTCTTCTGTCGTTGAGGGGGTTAGCTTTAGGAAAGACACTTACCCATTCTTCACATCCCTGCAGCTTCCCTAGGTGCAATTCTACTGTTTCTACAAATCCACCAATTTTCTTCTCATACCTTCTTTGCAGTACCTTTCTCTTGGCTTCTCCTCATGAGTCAATCAACATAGCTTCTCTTGAATAAGAATGCCATTTTCTCTTCTTAATTAGTGAACATTGAAGGAATAACTCATCAATTTTTTTTCTTTTTTGGCTAATCATCACATTGAACACGGTGAATCATCAACAGCTTGTGTGGTGTAGGAACAACATACTTATAGACAGTTGACCTCATAACAAAATTTACTGTTGTATTTTTGGCAGTTGCTAAATAGATGAATATCTCTAGAACAGTAAACGTGTGAGTCAGTTTTAGAGGTATGCCAATGACAACAGAAATAGTACTGCTTTTAGCTCTCAATTTTTCTATTCTCTAGTTACTTGAGAAGAAAACGTTGATCCTGACAGCCCAGCATTAGAATTCACCCTAATGTATTCGTATTAACTGATAATTATGTCAGTGCAGTTATTACACTGGCTATTTAATTATATTCACGCAGAGAGTGGGGTCAATATAGTTATGAGATAAGAGCTGCAATTGGGGTGATGTATAACTTTATAAGGACAGTCTAATTATGTTTGTGTATGGATACAGTCAGAACTCTCAAATTAAAATATGAAATACACTCACCCATAGGATGGTGGCCAAATATTAAGATACAATGAGACTTTCTGGGACACAGAAGTCCAGTATCAAGCTCTTCCACATATTGGACCTTTCCTTTCCAGATCTTGCTGAGCATCATTCATTGGGAGCTGCAGATAGCTTGAAATCACTTAGCTCCCTGGCTAACAGTGGTTAAATCTGCCTCTCTCTCTCTCTCTCTCTCTCTCTCTCTCTCTCTCTCTCTCTCTCTCTCTCTCTCTCCATACACACACACACACACACACACACACACACACACACACACATACACACACACACACACACACACACACACACACACACACACACACACATATATATTGCTAACTGTTATCACAGCATAAGCTATCTTTTCAGCCATCAGCCCTGGTCCTTCCTGTGGCCCCCTGACTCCCACCTCCCTTGATATATATTACAGCAAAGTCTATACTGACAAAGTCCCCAAGATTAAAGCCTAGGAACACATTCTTCAAACAACCTTCAAGGACATTGAGAATACCAGACTGTTGCAATTTGTTGAAGTAGAGTGTTAGATTTTATTTATTTATTTATTTTTTAAGTTTACTTGTGTTTCAGAGAACCTGTTATCACAACTATGTTTCCCTTGGAGATTTCAGAATATGGTTCATGTGGAGATAATTCATTATATCCTCACTATGGAGAGAGTTCAGACAAGGGCATGGTTCTTTGCCTCTCTGCTTTATCCCTCAGTCCTCTCTGGACACCAACAGCCTGAAGATCTGAAATCATCTCTGAGATACAGCTGGTGATTTAAACCATTGTCGCTGTTACCTTGACACTCACGGTGAATACTAAGTTTGAGATTGAATTTGAGCTTTAAAGGCAGGTTTTGTTTTAGGGACTCTTGGATTCTACCTGACTTGGTTAACTGTTTGGCTGAATGAAGATATTTGTCTTATACCAGCAGAGATGGAGTCAGCTAATGAGGCATCTCAGCTCATATATGAACCTCTCCTGCCACTCACCCCGATGCTTTATAGAGGGAAAGTATGTCTGCTGATGGTGTTTTCGAGTGTGGGGTTCCAAACACAGGCAAGTTTTATTAAGGCTGCCACACTCACTGTGCTCTTACATGAAGTAGAATGAATTTGATAGAAGAAACCAATTTATAAGCAAGGCTTTTTGATTAAAGAAAAGAAGTAGCCTTATTGGCTAGAGGGCAAATTTAAACTGAGAGAAGAAAGAAAACGATTTATAAGATTTGAAGAATTTACTTGCTGCAGACTTTTTTCCTCCACATTTCATTTCTTCAGTCCAAGGCATCTCCCTGATGGGCTGTTTCAGATGACACATAACTGTGATTCTCTACAGTGGTAGGAAGGTCTCTGTCATTGTAGCCATTCCTTGTGCCCGTAAAGTCTTTGCAAGGCTTTTCATTGGCCTATCTTCCCCTCACCACTGGCAAGAGAATGAAAGCTGGGTGAAGGGCTCAAAGGTAGTACTTACATGTGGAACACAAAATCGTGTTAACAACATATTTTGAGAAAGGACTCAATTCATAAAGTTTGAGGATGCCTAAAATGTAGAAAGTTTGATTCTTGGAAAAATATGGGTTTTTGGTTGCTCTGTAAGACTAGGAGCCTTACAAAAATATCCTACTGCATATACATAATAGGTAGTGTGATGGGTCTATTTTACCTTTTATTGAAGACTGGCTTAGCCACACAGGTCTTTTGCAATTTCATATTAAATTCAATATTTTATTTAAAAAGCTGTAATGAATACATTAGTTCTGTGACAGGGATGACATTGACTTTGTAGTTTACTTGGGTGGTATGGATATTTTAGCAATACTAATTCTCAAATCCATAGGATAGGCTGCCATTTGTTTGTATCCTTTTATGTGTATCAGACACATTTTGTATGTATCCAAAATGTGTATCAGACACATTTTGTAATTTTAATTGAAGAGATATTTCACAACATTAGTTCCCTTTGTTCTTGAATATTTTGTGATGTTTGTAGTGATGGTGAGTAGAATTATTCTCTAGATTTTTTTTTCCAGATAGGTGATGTCTTAGGTAGGGTTAATATTGCTGCAATGAAGCACCATGACCCCTTGTCAACTTGACACACACATATATCACTGTTAAGCCATAACCTTTCCTTTCTTGTTCATCCCCAAGATCATACATTAGTACCAACATTATAATATGAATACTCTGAAGTTTAGAAGCCCCATGGCTGCTGCTGTTCTTTGCACTCCACACCTTGGCACTGGCATCTCCAAAATGCTGGGTCTCTTGCTGCAACTGGTGTGAACTTTCACCAATAGTTTTTCTGGGCTCTCTTCAGGGACTCTAGCCCTGCAACAGAGTACCAAGTCTCAGCTGTTCCCTATGACCCCTTATACCTTCAAAACTAGTGACTCTTTTGCTATCAAGTACAACCTTGTCCACTTCTGGAACACATCTTCTGCATGCTAAACCTGAAGAAACACTTCTCAGAAAATTTCAACTCAACAATGCTGTTTTTTCTTAATCACCACTAATTTCTTAGCTGCAACTAAACAGCATCGATTATTCCAGCAAAGCAAAGGTTTCACTTTAGTGGTTCTGGTATCTTGTTAATCTCAGACAATTCTTCAGCCCCAGCTAATCAGAACCACAGATTTTTAACTCAAAATATGCAATGGCCCCAATGGAGTCTTTAAGTGACTCTCATTTTCCCTCTGGAATTTCACAAGCCAGGGCTCTATCATCTGCATCTCTCTCAATATTCTTATCTTTCAAGCTCCCACAGAACAGCTCACCAAGCTTTGAACACTCAATGGCTTTTCTATCCCAAAGTACCAAAGTCCTTCCACATTCCTTCCTAAAAAAACATGGTTAGGTCTGTCACAGCAATACTCCACTATTCTGGTACCAATATATGTCTTAGTTAGGGTTGCAATTACTGAGATAAAACACCATGGCCAAAATCAAGTTGGAGAGGAAAGGATTTATTTTACTTACATATGTGGAATCACAGCCCATCGAGGGAATCCACAACAGGAACTCAAAGTGAGTGGAAACTCGGAGGCAGGAGTTGAGGTAGGAGCCATGGAGAGGTACTGTTTTCTGACTTATTCTCCATGGCTTGCTCAGCTTGCCTTCTTTAAAAACAAAACAAAACAAAACAAAAAAACCCAGGTCTACAGCCTAGGGTGGCACCACCCACAATGAGCTGGGCCCACCCACATCAATCACTAATTAAGATAATTCTCCATAGGCTTGCCTACAGCCAGATCTTAGAGAGGCATTTTCTTAATTGAAGTTCTTTCTTTTCAAGTGACTCTAGCCTGTGTCAAGTTGACATAAAATGAGCCAGCACAGGTAACTATTATTGTACAGAAATGTTATTGTAGTTTGGGCTTTGATACTTTAGCTCCAAAAGGATTTATTTTTGTTTTCTACATAAAATATCATGTCTTCTGGAAGGATGAACATTTAATATATAATTTATTTTATGTATGTGCTTGTGTATGTGTGAGTATGGACAAACATAGGCCATGCATGTGGAACTATATGGCACACATGTGGAACTCAGAGTACAACTTTCAGGAGTCAGTTCTCACCTTGGATTTTGTTGAGAGAAGTCTTTTTCATTTTTTTCATGCTATACAGCTTATCACAGGTGAACTGGCCTGGGATCTTCTAATCAATTTTTCTTTTTCCACCTCCCATTGGGAGGGCTGTTGGAATGCTAAGATTGCAGATTGAGCTACTACATCTGGCTTTTTACATGGTTTCTAGGAATAGAATTAGGTTTTCAGGCTTGTACAGCTAGTCATCTCCCCAGCATGGAAAGACAGACTCACATTTTGACTTCCTCTTTTCCAGTGTGAATAATTTTAAAATTTATTTCACCTAATTAACCTCACTGTGACTTCCAGTCTTGGGTTATATAAAAGTACTGGAAGTGGGCTCCAACTTTGCTCCCAAGTGCTCCCAGAACAATATGGTATCAGTGGTGGTTGGCTTGTTTTGGATTATTGCTTGCTATTCATAGAAATGTAGGAAATGTCTAGAAAATCATCCTAGCTATACCATATAATGTGAATACTTTTAGTTTCACCAGTGAGAACTCAGTTTAAACATTCATCATGCTAGTCAACATGCTGCTATTTTTATCACTAAGAGCTCCTTTCTGACATTTAGTATGCTAATTAGCAAAGTGTAGGTTATCGAGCATGCTACAGGTACCAGAAGAGCTTGTGCATCTTCCTGAGTATAAAAAGAGTGCCAGCAGACCACCCCCATATGCTGATTGCTGTAGTCATTGAATACGTCTACTCCTGAATCTTGCCTGAGAATGCTTATAGCCCCCAGCCCCATTACAGCTCAGTTGAAATCACACACCATAATAACAAGTAGATAGGTTGAAATATTTCAAAGTAAAGTTCAGTCATTATAATAGGTGGCTTCCAGACTAGCTAATTCAAGTAAGTGAAATCCTGAACCCTGCCTCCCTTGGTTTCTGTCCTGCATCCAAATCTGACCCTAGCTAGTGTTCTAAATGGCGATATGTTGCTGCCCATGTTCTAAGTAGCATTGCATATGTCCTGATGCTGTCTCTGATGATATGGCTGGTATATGCATCTCTGTGTACTCCTTGTTTACAGCAAGATCACTTCAGCCAGAAGCCATTCAACCCATTTCTCTTCATCTGATTGGTCAGAATTACATTACAGTTTATGCCAATTACTATGAAAAAAATAGGATTATTTTTCATATTAGCAAACTAATGTTTACTTGTAAGTCATATACTGTATATATAACCTCAAAAAATATAACTTTGTGAGAAATAATGAAGGAGGAGCAAACTGGAAAGGCAACCAGCATGGGCAACTACATGTGAAATATTAAAAAAAAAAATCCACATTGTCTTAAAGGGCAAGGTTTCTCTTTGTTTACCCAGCATCCCATAGTTTCCCTTAGTCTCTTCAGCCTTTGTTCCTTGCTGGGTTGATTTGTCTCTGCCACCATCCTGCCCACATTTGCTAAGAGTCTTGAGTTAATTCCCCAACCTCTTGAGACAGAGAAAGGAAGTTTCAGATTTAATGAGGATTTCTAGCTTTGGTAGTTAACCTAGAGTCACTTCAGGCTCCCTCAAGGTTTCTTATCTCAGTGCTGTTGATCATACTAAGTGTGGGATGGATGCTTCAGGGACTATTCCTGATTCAAGGACACCAGGGTCAAAGGAAGATCCTTGTGACAGCCTGATAGACACTGAAGCCATCACGTAAGAATGCTGTGGCCAGGTCATCAGCTTCCCTTCTCTGTCCAGCCAGACTCTTGGTTAAATGACACTCTGTTCCTTTTTAAGCACTCTCCTCCAACATCTTCCTTCCCCCCTGGCTAGTTTTAAGATTAAAGAAACTGCAATGTTTTAACAATCACACTAGAGAACCTGTGTCAGATGATAAGGGCATGCTCACTAAATATTTACCTGTCCAAGGTCCTTAGAGAAAAGCAAGTGGAGACTACACAAACTAAGATTCAGTTTTCTAGAAATGACAGCAAATGAAATCAACTTTGTACAAATTGCAGAACTGTTATGCCCAGATTGGGACCCCAAAGAGACCATCAAAGACCATAGGTGTCCAGAATGCAACAGCAAGGTTTATTCTGTAGATACATGTCTAGACAGGGAACTCCTTCCTACACCCAATACAATGAGGCAGGGAGAAGTTGCTCTTTCTTTGTGTGGCTAACTTTTTAAAGGCAAAAACTGCAAGCCCTTCAGGACAGTTGGCGGGGGGGGGGGGGGTGTTGCCATGGGTGCAACTGGGATTGGTTTATTTTTATCTCTGTTCTCTTTTAATTGGGTGAGGGTATGTAACCTTTGAATTTACTGGTTGGTGATTACAATTATCACTTTGGGGGCAGTCCAGCACAAGTCCCAGGCTTTGTCCTTGAGCCGCCATGGGGGCTGACTGGCCAAGCACATACTGAATGTGGGGCCTGGCTCAGTGGTCCAGGCTCTTTCCTTGACTCATGCACATAACTCTAAGTTGATGAGGGGTCCCAGACAGTAAACATCTGGCTGAACTTTGAGCAGTCAGAGTACATGCAGAAAGGGAGCTACTGCAAGGACTATGTCTTTTGTTCATGGCCCTCCCAGAGACTGCTTGCTCAAGTCTCAGGAAACTGAAATTGAGGCCTGATCTCTGAGAGAAGACTGAACAGCCTGTTATGGCATCTGCTTGGTCCTTCAGAACTAGTTCTTAAAACCTCAGGTTTATTCATGTGAAACAACAATAACAAATAACAAAGGCCATACAATAAATACCAACAGCAAAAGAGAAAAACACCACACAACAAACACCAGTAACAAAGAACAACACAAACAAATAACAAACAATAGAAAACAAAATCCAGTAGGCCTAGATAGGAAATGTCCAAGATTAATAAGAGGATTCAGTCAGGGAAATAAAGATAGATTAGATGTTCTGCAACCTTTCAATATGTATGAGCCTAATTTAGAACTAGTGGCCAGAAACCACAAATAACATTTAAAAAAATCTAAATATGCTGTAAATCATATCCTAACACTCCTATCTGGGATAGATTTATCGTCAACTGCTCCATACAGTAATTTCCATCCTGTACTTCCTGCTCTGTTCTGCTAGTGGGTAGTCTTCCCTTCTCATCTGCACTATGAGTAGCACACACAAAGCACACATAAATACAAACACTACCCGTGTTTGGCAATGCCTGGTTTTGTTGATGGTGTCACTCATACTTTTGACTATGCTTTAGGATGCATTATCTTTTCCACTTCCTCTCTGCTTCTCACAACCAATGATTGACAGGTCTACAGATTTTATCTCTAATGTGCCTTTGCTTCTGCTTCTCTGCTTTATTACTTCCTTATTTCTTCTGCTATCATGGTAAAACGTTTTTTTGCTATAAACTCCCGGTGGGATTTCTTGTTTCTGGTTGCCTTCCTCCTGAGTCTCACACTGAATATAAAACTGCTCCTCCTGTAGACAGCTGTGACCATGGCCCTCTGAAAGTATTTGAAGGTCTGTTTCTGTTCTTCCTTGCCTGAAGAATTTTAACCACTCATTTGTGTCTTTGTGTATTCTATTCACAAACTACATGTCCAGCTCTAGCTTCTGTTAACTCCTTCAGGCATCCTACTGTCCAGATACTTTCATTTAGCATTCTTTGTCTTAGGACTCATACTGTCCCCATGATCTTTCTTATCAAGACACTCCCCATCTTTCAAGACCTGAGTTACATGCCATTTATCGCATGCGGACTTGCTCTCTGCCTTCTGACCCTCTTTAGTAAGAGTTCTACATTTCCCTTCTTCAGAAGTCCCATCTAGTAGGGCACATATTATGTTTTTTTTTCACATTGTAGTTGCTGTAAATCTGTTTTATTAATAAGATTTAGTCTAACCTTGTTAACAATTTGTTATTTTGGATTGAATTTAGGATCTTACACTACATTCAACTTGTTTATTTCATGCAGACACCAATACAATGGGATCTGTTCTTTTCCATGTAGTCCAGAAATGAAGGAAAATCCCAGCACAGAATAAAAGTCATAACTCATTTCTCTTACACCCCACTAGGACATTTTACATGCACATAAGAATATCTTCTATGGAATTCTCAATAATCTCTTTTTCTCCTACAAACAACACTCTTTCTGTGACAGACCCTTCACTCCTATTTTGTGGTTTCTGTCTTGCTTTGCTTATTTATCACATATTTTAGAATGCCATGAGCGACTTTGGCCTTTCCTTTTCATTGTCCTTCTCCTTTTGTTAGCAACAGACTGACTTTTCTCTGAAGGATGCCTAACATTGGTAATTATCATGTAACTTAGTTATGGTGAATCATAGTCCAGGACCATTGCCATAGTGATTGTCAGGGAGCCTCATTTGGTATATTTGAAAGGTCAACAGTCAAAGAAACTTTATTTTGTTGACTAAAATAGTTAAGTTTTCTCCTAGGTGGGTTCCTGACATCTAAGTTGGAGGTGTTGGAGGTACAATGGATTCTCTTTAGCCCTCCAGGAAGAACTGACCCTTACAGAGGAAAACAGACCCACATGAGGCAGAGACCAAGTGACAAGGATATCATTTGAAGAGTGGGATCTTCTTTGGCTTACAAATCAGTGAATTTTCAATTTGATTAAGCAAATTTTGAGCTGGATTGTATTATTATGTACTTCTGAGTCCTCACTCATACAAAAGATTGGATTTCTCTTTAAGGCTACTCCTAGTAATCTCTCTCTTTCTTATATTACTTTTCCCGTTCCATAGATCCAAGTTATTCATAGCAAACAATCAGTAAAAAAGACAGAGGTAGTTTGTATCGTGTTGTTTTCTGAGAGTCAGATCAATATCAAAGGCTTGAAACAGTGCATGTCTAAACGCTCCAAGTTAGAGTTGTTTATCTCCTTAAGCATCATTATTTCCATGTTACTCATTAAGTTGATCAGATCACAAAATGTGAGATTTAAATCCACTGAAACTTTAACTTCTATAAGCAATTATGACATCCTTTTTTTTTTTTTGAGGCAGGATGTCACTACTGTGTATGTCTCATTTTGCTATTTCTCTGAATGTTTTTCTATGTGTTTGATAATTCGTTCCATTAAAAAAAATACCTAGTATAAAGATTGGGTCTATTAAATCTGTTCCTGGGACATATAAACAAACAAATAACAAGACAAGAACCCTCTTGAATGTACTTTGTGACTGTCCCTGATTCACAGCCTAGACTGGCAATCTGTAAGTCACTTTGAGGTAGATGAGAAGACTGTCTCTCATTCTACAAAGAAAAAAAGAAATACTGAATGCAATATTTCTCAGTGTTTTTCTTGTAATGGACACAGAATACAAGTCAGTGAATTTCCAATGTAGGAAAAAAAATTGTAGCTCATGTCCCATGTTTTACTCTGATACTAGTTAACTAGGTAATTCAGAGTAAGCCATGGTTCTCATCTGCAAAATAAGAAGTTGGCACCATAAATTTAATGTACCTTCCAATTCAAAAATTCTCCAAATTCTTTCCAAAGAAAAATTTAACACATTTTAAAAACATAGTTACCCAAAGAACAATAGAGAGAGGGCAAGAGAGAGAGTGGGAGTGAGAGAGACAGATAGAAACAGAGAGACACAGAAACAGAGAGAGAGAGAGAGAGACTTCAAACATGCAAATAATAATTTCAAAGATTCAGCTGGAAGAAACACAGAGTCTCTGTCTATATAATACAAAAGATCAAGTCAAAGTAAGAGCTTGAAGACGGCACATTCAGTTCATCCCTGCGAAGTCTAAGCTAATTGATCCAGAAGCCAAGATACAAATTGAGCAAAAAGTATTGAGCCTTGGGACCATCAAGCCCAGTAATCAGGGAGATGGTTTGTTGACCACGACAGAGGTTGCTGGAATGCTCATCTTGTGCAGGGAGTAGGTGAGAGGAGGCATGCCTGTTTCTCCTAAGATTCACTAGATGCATGTATTAGGCATCACACACCTGTTCAGAACAGGTGCAGGCTGGTTGGCAGTGGTAGATTTTGTCCTAATCTCCCTTCCTGAGGTTCTGCCCAACTATACTCCTTGTCAGCCATCTGAGCCAGAGCTCTATTTTAAAATTAGCTCTTGGACAAACACACAAGAAAGATTCATTTCTTTGGACTCTGAGTTAATTAAAGACAATCAAAGCGAAATCAATGCTTTCTCAAGAGTGGGAGTACTATTGCCTATCAGGGGAGCTGCAAGTATTAGCTTAGACTGAGAAATTTAATGGATTCATCCACATACTGGCTCAGGGTCTACAGACAGTCCCTTATCTGTCTCCTTTGTGGTGCTGGATATAGGGCCTTGTGTATGCTACATAAGTGATTTTTATCACAGATATGTATATAAATGCTTAAATAGAGATAAATATGTTGATGTATACTGTTGTAGACTGAACTGTATCCTTCAAATTGCTATGTTGAATCTCTGACTCCCAGGGAGACTACTTGGAGACAGTAGTTTTGCGGAGGTTATTAAGATTAAATGACGTCACAAGGTGGAGTCTGAATCCAATAGCACTAATGTCTTTATGAGAAAAGAAAGTGAAACTAGAGATTTCTCTTTGTCCATCTTTCACAAAGAAGCCATGTTGAAGATGCCATGAGAAAGGTGGCAATATGCCAGTCAGGAAGAGATTTGGCATTCAATCAAGATGCTACCCTGATCTTCAACTTAGTCTTTAGAAAAGTGAAAACAGAAGTGGCTAGTATTTAAGACACTTTGTGGTATCTGGCTATGGTACCCACAGCAGACAATGATGTGCTTATATACACATATTTACCTTTTGAATATCCATGTCTATCAATATCTATTATCTTAATTTTGTGTCATCATGATGGAGTACCCCAGGCTGGGTAATTTATAAAGAACAGAAGTAACTTCACAATTATGGAGTTTGGGAAGACCCAGACCAAGTTTCTGGCATATAATGTCAGTTGTTTCGATACATCCTCACAGGGCTGAAAAAGGAAGAACAAGAGACAGGGAAACCTTTCTCTATCTGGCAGAAAAGCAGAAGAGTAAGGACAAACTTCTGTAAATACTTTTTACAGTGGCACTGCTCCATCTATGGGGTTAGATTCCACTGGAGCAAAATATTTCCTATTGGGTCTCATTTTACAATACTTACTTTGAGGGTTAGGTTTCCAACACATAGTCTTAGGTATACGCTAAGAGCATGATCTCTCTCTCTCTCTCTCTCTCTCTCTCTCTCTCTCTCTATATATATATATATATATATATATATATATATATATATATATATATATATATATATATCTCACCTGTCTGTCTATCATTTATCTATCTACTTACTTATCAAATATATTTTTTATGCAACTGAAAACTACTCATTTCTTTTTTATTCTCTTCCCAATTTCCTTCTATTTTGTACCTCACAGTGAGGTGTTAAGTATATATTAATGTTTAATTCCAAAATAAGGAACAGGGTTTCCCAAAGAATATACTATTATTCAATGTGCTGTTGCCATGGTGAATGGTTCTCAATGGAAAAACTAATGTGAGGATCGCTCAAGAAGTCTTCTCAAGCTTAGCTCCTTTCCAGGTGTTTCATCAGAAGCCTTAGATGAAATCAATGAAGAGGGGCGTGGCTATACAACAACTCACCTACAGCATCTTCCAAAATGCTCTTTCCTCCTCATTTCCTAACTTCAGAAAGAGAATAGTCCCACCTGGCTGATGGTATTGCCAGATCATAGTCTTTGTGGCTTTGTTATCTATTGCTTAAACACATATTCTAGTTCACCAACCCAATTTATTACAGCTGTATACTTTTTTATTTCTATAGTTCTATAGCTCTATTCAATGCTACAGAAAAAGTTCTACTAATCTCTTGGGTGTGAGACAAAACTATTAGGTTTATAGCCTCACCTATCCCAAAGATTTGACAAACTGTACTCAATCCAGCAAACAGTTGCCAGGGGCTAGGGAGATGGCTTGGCGGTTAAGAGCACTTAACATTCTTGCAGAAGACCCAAGTTTGGTTTTCAGTAGCCACATGGTGGCTCATAACTGTCTGTAGCTCCAGTTCCAGAGGATTTGATGCCTTCTTCTGGCATCCACTGACACCAGGCATACATATGATCCATATACATACATGTAGGCAAAACACTCATAGACATAACATTAAAAAATAAGAAAGAAAACAGTGGCTTATTCTAGATCACTACTTTCCTGTCTTGAGCCTATGCTCCCATCACCAGTATTATCATTCACTGTCTATGAAACTGCTCCCCAGTTCTCTGTCCTCAATAGAACATCAAGGATGATCCTTTAAAAATGCCAGCAATGGCTTTCTATTTTCCTCATACTGGATTCTGAAGCTAAGGATTTATCTAGTTAAGTGGACTGTCTCACAGTTCCTAGTCTGTTAAATTTATTGCATGTACTTAATGTATCTCTGCTGCTCTTCCTAGTGGACACACTTTATCTTATGGGGCCTGATGAGTGCACATTGTAGGACCTGTTCATAGGGGTCAACATCCCGACTGGGAGTTTATTGCATCACGAGTCTTCAGTTTTCCAAAAGGCAAGCATCTCACTCTATGCTAAGCTAAAAAGACTGAATAGTCTTTTTATTTTCTTGGCAAAACTACCAAATCCTTATCTGGCTGACTGCTTTATTTTTTTTTAATTAGCCTATCACTCCTAATCATGTTTAGTTGTCTGACCCCATCTGAGCTTTGTGCTACAAGATTCAGAATTAGGAATCTAATCTAGACCTTAAAAATTGTGTAGCAGATCTGGGAAATTATAAGTTATGACTATGAAGCTACTTGGAATAAAAGCGAGAAAGGAACAAATAGCTTGTTGCAGAGAAATCTCAGCAGCAAACTGGAGTGTAGAAAGCAAAACAACGATGCTAATTTTTGCACATTTGAGTCTGTCCTGATTTGAAATTGAATAGGAATTTCCACTCAGAAAGCTAATGTTATCTACAAGTAAGTTTTACCCCCCCCCAAAAAAAATTATGGTAGTAAGTACAGTTTGAACAATACATCTTGATTAGAACAAAATAGGAAGAAATTTCATTAAAGCAAGAGGTCTGTCTAAATTTACTAGCAGCCCATTTTCTTATCTATGTTTACTGTAAATGCTTAAAGAAATAGACTGTACTAGAAATGTCCCAAATCACTAATGTGTCAATTTTAGTTTCCAGTGTTATCAGCACATTTTTTTCTGATGATGATACACAATAGTCCTCAAATGCATTTTCACTATATTATTGAGGTTAAAATTAGCATAAGCAAAATGCTGTAAGATACAAAGAGTAAAATAACCTCTGAAGAGTTTTCTTTATCTCCAACCATAAATAATCTACTTTATTCTAAAAATAGCACAATAAAAAAACTAAGAACTTGTATTGCTGACAGCTGAAGTTACGTTGTGCCCTGAATTGATGAGGCTCTGAAGGCGACAATCACAATAGCAGTACTCCAAGGTGTCTGAGTAGTAGTATCTTTTCTCTGAAGAACCGAAGCTCTTCTTATGTTTGAAGACACTTGTTTTCCCATTCCTACCCATCTTGATCCCAACCTAGCTACTACCACATAGCCCTAAATGCAGCTCTCTATTCACTGAGTGACACTTCCTGGCTTCCTCTTATGATGAACCAGACACGAATGTCTTAATCATCCATTTTTGAACAGGTTTCAGGTTAAGGTTGAAGTGAAAGAATCAAGAGTGGTAGGAAAATATTTCCACTTATGAATAGTAAGCTCTGAAGTATCTGAACCTAGGCCCAGCTTCCATGATCTAAACCTTCCATGGCACAAAAAGACCCTGTTACCCCAGGGAGTAGTCTGGTGGCTAACATGCAGAAAGGAACAGAGTTGAGAGGCCAACTGAGACCCAGTAGTGAAGTTCCCTGTTCCAGCTACCCTGTCCATTCCTCTTTTATGAATGAACAGTAAGTATCTCCATTTCTGCTTAAGTTAGTTCAGGCTGAGTTTCTTAACTTGAAATTAAGAATCCTAATATATGACTGGAATTTCTACTCACAAATTATATGCTTGTGTGTACAAATAAGTTATTCCAAATAGAACAT
This sequence comes from Peromyscus eremicus, assembly GCF_949786415.1. Classification (NCBI taxonomy): domain Eukaryota; kingdom Metazoa; phylum Chordata; class Mammalia; order Rodentia; family Cricetidae; genus Peromyscus; species Peromyscus eremicus. The sequence continues at coordinate 13,228,346 of NC_081429.1, read as the reverse complement.
AGCTGACTATACCATCTAGTCTCTTCTTAACTTGAAATATCCAACATGGTTTTGGAGAAAAAAAGTATCGGATTGGAGATAAAGCTCAGTAGTTGAGTACTTGCCAGAAACTTCAAGGCATCCTCAAGGTCCTGGGTTTGAGTTCTAGTACTGAAAAAACTAGCTTGAAAATTGAGTAAAATATATAATGCCAAAAATATATTTTCTCTCACAAAAATATTTCTAATGTGTAGAAATCAAATTTACACTTTTCTAGATTTCAAAGAATAACAAAAGAACTTGGATGGTATGTTTTTCTTAATGGAATTTGATCTATTGCTTTTTCCATAGAATAACTAATAGGAACTTCCCCAAATTTCCTATGCAAAAGCCTAGATATATTTCTCTCCATTTAGATGTAAAAAAGTCTCCCAAATAAAAACAGGAGCAGATTTTGACCTCTTCTGTAGACTTTGATAATAGCTCTTTAAGGGCCTGTACTGTCTTACAACAGAGCAAAGGTTGTATATATTTTTTTCTGTGCAGGCATAGATCCTAAAGCTGTATACTCACTAGCTAAAAATGACTGTGAAATGATTAAGTGACTGAAAGATTGACAGGTCCCATGCAGCTTATTTACTTCAGAAAAAAAATCTTTATCCTACAGTCTCCAGTGCGTTGATTCTTCAACAACATCACCATCAAGTTCACGAATGCTACAAATAGACTTTAAAAACTTCACATACTGCTTCCTTCTTGTTACAAATAACACTAAAACAAAAACAACAAAAAAGGAGAAAAAAAGCAAGAAATGAAAGCAGTGTTTTGTATTGTGAATTTATTTACCGTTGCTGTGAGCTGGAAGGAGATGCTACATTGTGAGACTGATGGATGAGTGAGCGTTGGTGCCAGATGTTGACCATGACAGGTGCATAATAAAAACACCCTTTGTGGTTTTCCCTCAGAATTCCAAGTATATTTGTAAATAGGGAAAACATCTGCTCACTCTTTCTCTTGTTGACAGATTGCTATAGCTTCTAGAACTGTGACTTTTTAAAAATTGGGAGCATTATTTTTATGAAATTGTCAATGCATTATCTAAATGTTCTTCACAAACAAAATGGAAAATTGTAGCCTGTGATTTTTATGTCATTTCACTTACTAGATGGCTGCGCTGTCTTGCAATTCCTGGCCATCTGTCTTTTGGTTCAAAGCAAAGTTACAAAAGATTAATTAAAACAGAGCAAATCCATTGATTATAACTTCAGGCTGGCAAAATTATGTTTACCAAATCACTTTATCTTTCCATCAGGTTAGCCTATGGTTGCCATGGTTTGACAGCTATGACCCAAGTGCTGGTAGCTAAGTTAAAGAATAGGTATAAAGCTGCATGAAAAGGATGTCCTATATTTGGAATTGGTGGCTTCAAGGTGATCTTCACTGGTACACACTATGCAAGCAGCATGACTGGAACTTAAAAGGATAAGATTACATAAAAAGAAGCTATCATTGACCTCTAAGGGCATGTGAGCTCAGTTTATCCAATAGAATGAATATGTGTGTTGAGATCTGTCTTAGAGCTTGTAGTGTGTGGGCAAATGCTAAGGAGAGTGTCACTGGTCTCTTTTGGATGACAGGTGGTGTCAGGTGCAGACTGATTCTGGGGAGAGAGTGGGAGAGGAAAGGAAAGAAGAGTTCCTACTGAGAGGAAATGGACTCTTAAATATAATAAGAGAAACACTGAGGTTTTGCCCATATTTTCAAAGCAATTAGTAATCAAACATTCCCTAAAGTTCAGTGTTATACTCCTTTTCTTTGATGTCAAAGTGTTGCATGTGGTCAAATAACCCTTGTTTAAAGTAATTTTCAGTCCATATTTTGATGTATAATTAGAGTTAAGGGTTGAGACAATACTCATATTCACTTTGAGTCATTGCTTTTTCACCCATGTGGAAATTAGGGAGGAAAAGCCTCTGACTAAGGGCTACAGCATGAATAGGTCTTCATAGTTTTACATTTGTTCTTTCCCCATGTTGAAATATGCTGAAATGGGACCCTTGGACTAAAACTTAGATTTTGTCTTTATGAGTCGTTAATCCCTTAATACATTCAAAAGTGGAAATGAATAGATGTGTCCTGTTGATCAGACTTTTGGCAAGGTTTACATAGGCCTTAGCAAATCATCGTAAACCTTTATTTTAAAAGAAGAGAGAAAAAAGAAAGCTATTTATATAAAAATACTTTTCACTTTTCTGTCTTTACCTGTAGGGGAACTATAGGCTTCCCTCTTGCCTTTGAGGCTTTCTACCAATATTACTCTAGGAAAATTGAAACTTGACCTTAACAGTTTAGGGTGGCTACTGATGTGCTACTTCCTGGGAATAGTTCTTTTTCATTTTGGATTGTGGAATAAACAATATTATTGCATCTTTAAGGACTACCAAGCTGTAGAAAGAGGGAGAATTTCCTAGGTTTGTGGAAATAATACAGCTGCACTGTAGGAGACTACAGAACTTATTAGAACTCAACAATTAATTTTTTTTCTACAAAGTTGAGAACACAGCTGGGCATTATGAAAATGTACTGGATTTGGCAATGGCCAGATTTGGCAATATTTCCTGGCTCCAGCCCTTACTAGTAATGTCACTGTGGGTAATAAATTTAATATCCTTGAAGTTCATCATCATCGTCTATAAAATGGGAACTGGCAATATCTCCATTATGTAGATGTGATCATACATGGTGATTTATGCAGTGTGACTAGTTGGTTGGTTCAATGGATGGGAATAATTGGCAGAAAAGAATTTGGCTAGGGAGAATAAAGGCATCATTAGTGAGAGTGTTAATAAGCTTTTACAAGAGGCATATATGCACCCTCTTGTTTAAGCATCATAATAACAGAATCATTGCTCCCATTTCACATAAAGAAAAGTTGTTCAAGGATATTAATGTAGAAACTGGTACAGTGGGTTTAGTCAGTAAGCACCTCCCAGAGCCTGCTCTTAATGCTTAGTCCAGACTGACTCCCCTAGTTACAATGACAGACATAGGTGTGAGGTATACAAATTTGACAATTCTAAGCATTGAGGAGATAGTGTATCACACTGCAACCCACGCATATCTAGAACTCACTATATGATCCAGGCTGGTTTCAAACTCATGACACTCTGATTACAGGCATGACCCACAAGACTAGGCTTGATTTTGTGTTTTTGTGATGCCTAGAAACCTACATTCACAGAATGTCATTTATATGTTCAGTGTTGTCTTATCTACAAGGTAGAATTTCCCTTGGTACTTACTTTTTAAGTCGGTAATAAAAAACAAATTTGAAGCCTGTAATGGCCTTGGGATTATAGGTTGACCACTAGCCAAAGAATAAGAAACAAATTCGTAGACAAGTTCTAGGGAGTAAAACACATGTGAATTGGGGTTACCATCAAATGTAAGACAGGATGCCTGGTGCATTCTAGGGAAGTCAGTATGCTTCTTGGGAGCCAACAGCTAAACTTGGTAGATACTTTAAAACCAGCCTAACCTTGGAAGGGAGGAGAAGTTGTTTCCATCATATGTAAGAGCCAAAGCCAAAGAATGAAGGCAAAAAGCAGTAGTGGGAATAGGAGACAAAGGAGGAAACAGAACTGAAAGCAGTTGGGCTTTACCAGATGTGGATGGATGTGGCAGAGAGTTGAGACCATAACAGACAGGGCCTTCAAGGCACAGATGGCAAGAGCCCCCATGGATAGCCCAACCCACAGCCTGCCATTATATAGAAGAGGCGAACTGTAGAGGAGCTAAGAAAGATTGAAGAGATTCTTCCCCATAGAGAATGGAAAGAAGAATGGCAGAGTTAATCTCTTAATAGCCTCATATTATCCTCCAACCCTTTCTTTTTCTGTCCCTGTATTTTGTTGCTACAAAACCATGGTCCAATGATGAGATTCAAGTTTTATAACTAAATGCAATAAATTATGACCTGTACCTCATCTAGTCTTTTTCTAATCTTCATTCTCGGTATTTAGTGTCGTTTTTGAAAATGGCCTCCATATTTATGTCTTAATAAGTGTCATTACTCACCAGACTTAGAGATCTGACTCATACAAATTTAGGGGTCCTAGGCTTTGCCAGATAGTCTATTGGAGTGCTTCCTGAAGTGGAACAAAATCCCAAATCCCAAATCTGAAATTTTCTGTATTATTCATAGTAAAGCCTGGGGGAATGATAGAGCCAGAAAATCTATTTAAAGTCATTTCCTTCTTAATTAGACAAAGAGACTTTTGCTAGATAGTTTTATGTCAACTTGGCACAAACTAAAGTCATCTGGGATGAGGGAACCTCAATTAAGAAAATGACTCCATAAGATCAGGTTGTAGGTAGGCTTGTAGGGCATTTTCTTAATTGATGATTGATGAGGGAGGGCCCTGTTATAGAATATTATTTTAAGGTGTGTTACTTTTGTTTATGTTGCATTTGTTTAACTCTGTGAAGCTGTGTTACTTTGCCTGTCTAAAACACCTGATGGTCTAATAAACAACTGAACAGCCAATAGTGAGGCAGGATAAAGGATAGACAGGGCTGGCAGGCAGAGAGAATAAATAGAGGGAGAAATCTGAGAAAAAAGAAGAAAGAGGGAGAGAAGGAGCATGACTCCAGGGCCCAGCCACCCAGCAAGTCATGGAGTAAGAGTAAGATTTACAGAAGTAAGAGAATGGGAAAATCCAAGAGTCAAAAGATAAATGGGATAATTTAAGTTAAGGAAAACTGGCAAGAAACAAGCCAAGCTGAGGCTGGGTACTCATAATTAAGAATAAGCCTCCATGTGTGATTTATTTGGGAGCTGGGTGGTGGGCCCCCTAAAAGAGCCACAAAAACAAATAATGACAGGGCCCAGCTTGCTGTGGGTGGTGTTATATCTGGGCTGGTGATCCTGTGTTCTATAAGAAAGCAGACTGAGCAAGCCATGTTTAGCAAGCCAGTAAGAAGCACCCCTCCATGGTCTCTGCCTCAGCTCCTGCCTCTAGTTTCCTGTCCTGTTTGAGTTCCTGTTCTGACTGCACTCAGTGATGAACTACCATCTGGAAGTGTAAGCCAAAAAAATCCTTTTCTCCCCAACTTGCTTTTGTTCACAGTGTTTCATCACAGCAATAGAAACCCTAAAGAAGACAGGAATTGGTACCAGGATTGTGGGTGTGATGATGGACCTGCCCATGTGGATTTTGGAAGGATTGTGGGAGCACTTAGGCACTTGAGGCTACAAAAGTCATTGAGTGTTGAGAACTCAGAGAGCTGTCCTATAGGAGGTTGGAAGATAAGAATGTTGAGAGTAGTGCAGATGATAGAGCCCTGGCTTGTGGAGTGTCAGAGGGAAGCAAAGACTCTACCTGGCCATTTATGTGAAGAATCTGTGGTGTCCACTCAGCTGCAGATGAAGAATCAGCTGTGATTAACAAGATACCAGAACTAATAGAGTAAAACCTTTGCTTTGTTGGGATGGTGGATGCTGGTCATCTGGGGCTGAAGAATCAGCTGTGATTAAAAAGAGACCAGCATGATGGAGGTGTGAAGTCTTCTGGGAAGTGCTTCCTCAGGATCAGCACTCAGCAGCTTTGGTCCAGAGCTGGCCAAGGTTGTGCCTTTTTGCTAGCAGCTGAACAGTCTAAGGGTCACCCTCCTAGGTGGCACTGGTTTTGAAGGTACAAAGGAGTCATGGAAAGCAGCTGAGGCTTGGCACTGGGAAAGTCTGGGAGGGGCTATTGGTTGAAAGTGCAGTCTAGATGCACCAGAGACCCCAGCATTTTAGAGATGCCGGTACCTTGGGATGACCAAGCCATGACATGACAAGCCATGCTGCATGACAGCAGCAGCCATGGAGTGGGACCAGCTGGATCCTAGAAGACAAGCTGTGCGTGCTGCAGAGGGCAGAGGCAGAGAAGTGACCCAAGCTCTTTGGAGGAGCCCAATATATAAGTTAGTAAATCCCAGATGTTAAACATTGAGTGATTTACAGTGATGGAGTTTTGTTTTGCTTTGATCTGTTTGTGACTATGTCCTGGTACTTCCTTCTTGGAGTAAAGTGTTATTTAACGAATTTATTATTTTACAGGATCCCATAGTTGAGAAACTGAATTTTAAAAGAGATTTTAGGTTTTAAAAGAAACTTTGGATTTTTAAAGTGTTTGAATTTGTAAAATCTCTGACACTTTTTAAGTTTGTAAAACATTTGATATTGTGATGTTGATATTAATGTGTGGTCTTGGGGATGAACAAGAAAGGAAAGATTGTGGCTTAACAGTGAGGTGTTTGTGTGTCAAATTGTCCTGGATAGTCACACTTGCCACAAGCTATAGTCATTTGAGAGGAGGGAACCTCAATTAAGAAAATATCTATATAAGACTGGCATGTAGGCAAGCTTGTAGGGTGTTTTCTTAATTAGTAATTGATGGGGGTGGGCCCAGCCCATTGTGGGTGGTGCCATCCTGGTCTAGTGGTCCTCTGTTCCATAGGAAAGCAGGCTGAGCATGACAAGAGGAGCAAGCCAGTAAGCAGCACTCGTCAATGGCTTCTATCGCAGTTCCTGCCTCCCATTTCCTGCCCTGCTTGAGTCCCTGTCCTGACTTCCTTCAATGATGAACAATGATATGGAAGTTTAAGCCAAATGAACTCCTTCCTTCCCAACTTGCCTTTTGGCCATGGTATTTCTTTGCAGCAACAGAAACCCCAACTAATACAGGAACTCGTCTTCACAGTGTTGAGTTTCACATGGCAAGTGAGTGGTCCTCAAGAGAGGAAAAGGTGGAATCCCAACCAGCTCTAACTCAAGCACAGGAATCCTGGAAAACAGAGTTTGGTGTTTTCCAATGCCCAACTGAGGGCATTGTCAACATGAGGGCAATTACTATTACTGATTTGTCACGTCTCTCAGTTACATCTGGGCAATTAGAAGGTCATAAATAACAGCAGACATCCTGTGTTGACATAGGCAGTGGTGTTCTGGAACACCTAACAAATCTACCCAGGATTATTTAAGGTTAGTTGGCGTGTGCTTTGCCTGGCTCCCCACTGTCAGATGTGTCTTCTTTTTGTGATAAAGAAGCAGTGAGTTGGAATGTACCACAAATCTAAGACTGTTGTCTTACATTGCTAGTTTCTAGACAGTGGGGATGATTTCTTACTTTTTTAATTCTCCAAACCTTGCAGCATGCCTGGCACAGACCATCAAGCCCCACAGTAGGACAAATAGGTGAGATGCAATTGTATGAGGGTAATCAAACAAGAAAAGGGTTTGATAAACTTGCTTTTATTACAATCTTTGCATTTCCATACACAATATTTAAATTGGGCCTTTTGAATATTTAGCACTTGGCTTATTGGTAGTTATTATTCTGTTACCTCATATTTAGAAAACCTAGTATTATGAGTAAAACTAATTTGAGCTGCTGAGCAACCACTGATGTTCAAATTCTTTTCCATGGCATAACAAATAATACCCTTTAGGACAAACTTACTCCCATGGGTTTAAAAATTTGTCTTGATGAACTAAACAACAATAATTTGACAGTGAGGACATTTAAATCATGCACTTTAGTGCAATTCTCAGAGCTGAAGAAGCCAGGGCACTGTGATTGAAACAGTGGATTGAATCTCTGCTGCCAGATGGCAGTTGAAATATAATGGGATTATAGCTGTCAGCCCCAGCTAGAGGCTTGTGTGCAAAGAGTGAGCTAGCTTTTCAGCGATGGAAAAATGGAAAGCTGGGTGGATACTTAAAATACTTCATTGTTCTTACTGGCTCATAAAGGGTGAGGGAAAATGGTATCCATGCACATTCTGCTTAGGAAACTATTTGTAGTGAAAGTTTGTAAGCATACCTCATGCATCTGGATGCTATTGCTAATTTTTGTATATATACACTGTGTTTGAAAAGAACCAGATTACAGTTCTTGAGCTGTGATGTTTACGTGACTTTGTTCTGGTGGTTCATGAGAAAAACAGCCAGTGAGAAAAAGCTTTCCATGTCTCCTAAGCTTTTTAGCATGGGGTTTCTAAATTTTCTGTAATCACTGACCTCATTTTTCTGGTTATGCTATGTGTCACAACTGGTTTGGGGCAAAATTCCTTCAAATTTTCTATTCTCTGCTAGAATAGCCTTGAAATAATACCATTCTTGATAGGATGAAGCTGTTTTCCATGTTTCTGTAAGTTCTGTTAGAGAATTCATCCAGAGCCATTCAACCATGCTCAATGTTTTAAAATGCCAGAATGAGGGTATCAGAAGAGACCCTGGAGGAAGGAGAGATGACATGTGCTGTGCTCTGCTGACACCAACTCAGGAAGAATGTATCTGGCAATACATTGATCCTCATAAGCATGATGATAGGGAACATTTTGTTTAAGCATGGGCTGCGTGTGTATTTACTGTTACATCTATATATAGGTTGTCCGGCTGCATGAAAGAGGTCGTAACAATACAGTGGCAGGCAGTGAGTTATGTAATGAGATCAATCCAGTGAAAATCTGGCATCCAGATGCAGTTTTACTGACAGCGTGAAGAGTCAGCTTATCCACCCTTTTAGGGATACATACATTTCCTTTTGGTCACTGTTCGTGAAATTACATTGTTATCTCCTTCAGCTGTTCAATGAGCCCCTGGAAAGATGAATAAAGTGCATTAAGATGGAAGGAAAAAGAGAAAGGCCTCAGGCTAAAGGGTTTATGGCTGGAAAACTCAAGATTTTTATGCAGGTAAATTTCCTAAACAGAAAAGAGCCACAGAGTCTTGGGCCATTCAGAAATAAATATGCTGTTCCATTCTTGTGATATTTGTAAAACCTGATCGCATTGTAACTCTCATTCTCATAAATATAGGACACTAGTCTTTATAAAGGCCTAAAAAAATCACTCCAATGAAGGTAATATCAAAAACTAGTGAAGCAGGGATTACTTAAGTGAAAGTGAGTAGGTTTTCAATCACTTTAGTTTCACAACTTGACACTATTAAGGTTAATATATAGATGCCTGCCAGCACAGTTACCATTAAGAACCTATCAGTATTTCCATTATAAATCTCATTTTTCAGGGGTTAATACCTTGGTCATAAAAATTCACTGCAGGCTGAAATCAAGTCTTGAAAGGAAATAATTTTCCTTAATCCCAACACAAGATCTTGCTCGTGTTCCAGAGACGAAGATGATCTAAAATCAGAACACATGGATTATGTGTATCAGTGTTCCGAATAAATAAAATCAGTAGGCTACATAAAATTATATAGAAGGATATCCACTATGAATTTGTTCCCATGATTATGAAGGGTGAATCTTTTGTCTACTGACTGGTGGCCAGGAAAAATAACAATATGGTTTTAGTCCCAAACCAATACCTTAGAACAAGAGAGAATGGGGATTGAATCTGGAGGCCTGAAAGCCAAGAACATGGATGCCCACAGCTAGGAGTGGCAGGTGCTCTAGTTTAAGCACTGAAAGTAACCTTGCCCTTCCTTGATCTTTGTCTTGAATTTTGGCTTCTGGGAATTATAGGATGCCTTCCCCGTATTGGTGAGTGTGAACTCTTCAGCTCAGCCCATCTGCTCTAATGCTGATCTGCCTCAGGAATACCCTCACAGATACATCCAGATAATAACGTTTTATCAGCTATCCTAGCATCCTTTAGCCCAGTCAAGATGACAGGTAATGTTAACCATCATAAGATGTACAAATTTTATCTAAAAACCTTAGCACCCACCCTGGTGCTGTCAGACATGGCGCTACATTTGGTGGTGTTTGTTTCTTGGTGGTTGCTTTCCATCACTTCTCCCCTCTTTCTCATATTTCTCCCTGCATCTTATCTTCATCATTATTTTCTTTTCTTGCTAAGTGATAGTGTCCCAAGTGAAATTCAATTCTTCTCATGTAATAAAAATCTGAACCTTTCTCAGTGGCAAACAAGCAAAAATGTTCTAATGTGTAAGGTCAGAGCTGTATGTATAGCTACAGAGATGAGCTTATTTCCCCTGTCACTATAATCTGTGTAGTACTAAAATACAATAAATAGAACCATTGTATGATTAGTGTTAGGAAAGCTACAAGGTATGGCTCCGGTGAGGAAACTGATAAAACTATATACTCTTTTTGAGGAACCAGCAGAATATGACAGACTAATCCTAGATATACCGGATTATAGTTTGCTTCCTGTTGGCTGTGATAACCACCATGACTAAAAGCAACTTGAGGAGGAAAGGGTTTATTTCAGCTTACAGGTTAGCATCTATGGTCAAGGGAATCCAAGGAAGAAACTGAAAGCCAAGACTTAAGGTAAAAACTAGGAAGAAAGGTTGCTTCCTGGCTTGCCTCCCTGACTACTTCTCATATACAGCTACCTCTCTTAGAATTCTAGGGATGGCACTGCTCACAGCAGACTGGGGTCTTCTACATTATCAACTAGCAATTAAGAAAATGTCTCACTGATTTGGCAACAGGCCAATCTTATCTGAGCAGTTCTTCAGGTGAGGTTCCCTTTTCCTAGGTGACTCTAGATTTGTGTCAAATTGACAGTTGAAGATAACTGTGGCAGTAATTGTAGAGTTCTACTTATAAATATACTATATATATATATATATATATATATATATATATCAATACAGTAGACCTAGCAAGAACTTCCAAAAATGCTTTTTATTTTAAGTACATTTTAAATTAAACAGAATCACACCACTTTCTCCTTCCCTTTCCTCCATCTAGCCACTCCCACACATCTCCCCTATGCCCCTCTACTCTCAAATTGGTAGTCTGTTTTTCTTTTATTATTATTGTCACATAACTATGTATATGTATGCATGAATATGTAAATACAACCTCCTGAACCCATTTTTGTTGTTTGTGTGTATCTGGTTTCAGTGCTGACCACTTTACATTGGATAACCACTAAGGGGCTCATCCCTGGGAGAAACCAATTCTCCCTCTCCCAGCACAAATTTGTCTGAAGGTGGGGGCCCATGACACTTTCTCTTTTCCACATTAATATTACCTACGATATTACCACCATCCTGGTCCTGTCTATGCAGCCATTTCTAGGAGAGACTGCTTCATAGCAGACTTCCTGGTATTCTGGCTCTTAAGATCTTTCCACCTTCTCCCCTGTGCTGATCCTTAGTAAGAATTTGTATGATTAGAAAATCTGTATTACCTGCAACTTTGAAAATGTTTTAAGCACCTAGCTCACTGGATACATTTTGGTGGTTAGCAGCTAATTTATCTTTTAACCTATTCGATGCTTAAAGTCCTATTTCTGTATTTGCCTGGGGGGGGGGGCGACTGTCAACCTCCTCTGCATCATAGACCAGTGAACTAACTATTCAAAATATCATGGAACTACCTTTCAGGAGAGCTTAAGAGAGAGAAATACCCACCAAACTTTAACTGTAAGAAGTAAGAGCAGAATAATTGGAAATATTTGGGGGCAGTTTCAGTGAATTACTTGGACAGTTAGGGATTGATATCACTTGCTGACTCTTGGAATACAAACATTCTGTGTTCCACCTCAATCTTCCTGTTGGTGTGCTGAAAGCTTTGTTTTATGTATTGTGGTGTGTGTGTGTGTGTGTGTGTGTGTGTGTGTGTGTGCCTGTTTATGTGCACATGTACATATGTGTGTAGAGGTTGATGTCGGGTGTCTTTCTCCGTCACTCTCCACCTTATGCTTTGAGACAGGAGCTCTCTTTGAACCTGGAGATCAACTTACTCCCTTAACTGACTCACCAGTAGCCCTGGGGGTTCTCCTGTCTCTGCCTTCCCAGGTATGCAATTACAGGCATCTGTTCCTGCAAGGACTCTACTGAGACACCTTCCCAGCCTTTGACCTGTGCACTGTTATCATCTCCAACGAGTACTTAGATTCCCTTTTTGGCCCCTGATACAGCAGTACTTGGTGTTGGTTGGATAGGCATCTTCTGGCTTTCCTACCCATCTTTCTCAAGCAGCAGATATTGAGGGATCCAATGTGCCTTGCTGCCCCCTACTGGTAACAAAAGACTCCTACAACTGGGGTTCCAACACAACCTGAGAGGTACCTCTTAATGAGAACATCCATAAACTCCTTTTTAAAGCTAAATAAATAGTATATGGTAATTATATTACTTTCCTGTTTATTTGGGATATTGTTGTTTGTGCTTGTTTTTCTTCATATATTTATAAGGAATACTTTCATTTTCTCATGGTCTTTCTCTAAAATGGACACTCACTGCTGAGAGTGCAAGACACATTTTTTTTTCCCCTACCCAATCCTTTTCAGAAGGATTGTGGAAATGTTTTCTTTCTCTTTACACAGAAACTAAAGAATCACTTCTTTATGGTTCCAAGCACAAAATTTTGTCTCAAGATTTTAAACATATTAATTTTTTTTTGTGTGTGTATGTGTATGCTAAACAGAGAATTAGTTTTCTCACTGTCTTGGGTTCCAAACATGCCAAATCAAGGCTCAGCTGGGTGGTTTCTGATAAGGACTTCCTGCTTTGCAGGAAATCACCTTTTCACTGTGTCTCACAAGGTAAAGAGAGAGCTCTTTGTCCCTTCCAGTTATATGGACACCAGCCCTGATGGTCTTGAGCCCTAATCTTATTACCTCATCTATATCTGACCACCTCTTATGGTCTCCATCTTGAACACAGTGATGCTTGAGGTCAGAACTTCAATATGTATGAACTCAGCAGGGATACAACCTCTCATCTGTAACAGAAATGATGCGAAAATCTCAATAGTCTCAGTTTTCCAATTACCCACTTGAACTATTCTTTCTAAAAGCTTAGATACATTGAGTTAATAATTAACCTGGTTGATGTTCATATTAGAATGGTAAGGTATGGGGACAACAAAGCTGAGAAAATGCATCTAAAGCCTAGATGAATAGATGATAGACACACAGACAGGAGTCAATATGCTACCATTCATTACAAAACAAATGATAGGATATAGCCAGAGAAAGCTTCTAAGAATTTGTATTTAGTCTCCTCCTGAAGACTGATGGAGACCTTCAGATGAAGAATATTTTACCACCAGGAAGGCACAGACTTAAGACCGTATATATAAAACATGCATTATAGTTTAAGGAGCCTAGCCCAAGTGTCAGGAGGGTCAGAGAGGACCTTTGAAGACTTTCTGTATTCGAGTGCTACTGTTTAATGTGTCCCAAGTATCCATAGAGTATTGGTCTAGAATACAGAACATACACATGGCCTTTGTTCTTTCTAAGTCTGCAATCAAAGATGGTAAGTGCTTAGGTCTGACAGCTTGGCACATTCAGAGTTTTCTTAAATCACCTCATATTTTCCACTGGGCTGCTGTGCTGACTATAGCAGTGGTTTATGCATTTGGGGCTGAACCATGCCGCAAAGAGTCATTGATGTGCAGTTGAAACAAAAGCAAAACAAAACAAAACTTTCCTTCCCTTTGTTTTGTTCCTTCTTTGACTGCCTGTTGGGGACAGAATCGTTTCAGAGCATCCACTGGCGCCTCTAGCCATTTCAGAGTAAAAGGGTTAGAAACAACTGATTTGAAAACCTTGATAGCTAATACTTTGGTGGCTTTCTTTGAATCTCTTTTGACAGTTCTTTCTTTCTTTTTTTTTTTTCTTTAAACCCATGGGGAAAACAGACCTGGAACCATCATTTCATGGTTATGTGTATGGATGTTAAAGACATACACAACTCGACCTAAAGGCAATGCCTCCCACCAGGGGAAGTGGCCGTGTTTCTAATTATACCATGTCCAATCATATAAATGTCCTGCTTTGATGAAGAACTATGGAAAATGTTATCCCTATGAAAATGAGTCCTTAAGAGAAACTGGAGTCTGTACCATCAAAAGACAAAAGGCACACATCTATAATCCCATCATTCAGGAGCCCAAGTCAGGAGGACAGCATGGAGTTTGAAACCAGCCTGAACTACATAGTGAATTGTAGACAGGCCTGGACAACAGAGTTGAGACTTGTCTCCAAAAAATGATAATAACGCTATTACAATGCCAATCGTGTTCCCTTTTTGTGTAGTTTCCGGTCTGAAGGAAAGAAAGTGTGGCTGTCGAAATTTGTCTTTGTCTTTTATCTGGCGATCCGTTTCCTCCCTCCTGGACCTGTTTTGGGTCTGGATGACTCTTCTTCCTCTGAGTTCTCTCCCCCATTAATCAATGTAAAATAGTGTCTGTTACTAGTCTTCACAGTCTGGTATGAATTTAAGTTGTGGTATTATCTCTACTCAGAGGATTTATATTTTTGGATTTATCTGTAATTCTACAATAAATGTCTTTATTTTATTTTCTAAGAGAACCCTTAGACACAAGCATAGAAAACAACTATTTAGAAGTCAGGGGATTTTCCATTACTGTTGAAATCATACAGAGGACGTGTTATCTTCTTTGAGAAGGTTGGTACTCAAACTTGTTGTTGACTGTTTTTACTCTTTACTCTTTGCTCTTTTGAGGGGCCTGCCACCCAGCTCCCAAATACATCACTCACATGAAGGCTTATTCTTAATATAAATAAATGCCCAGCAGTACCTTCGCTTATTTCTAGCCAGCTTTTCTTAACTTTAAATTATCCCATCTACCTTTTGCCTCTGGGCTTTTTCCTTTTCTGACTTCTATATATCTTAAGTTCACTCTTACTCCGTGGCTGGGTTTGTGGCTGGGTGGCTGGCCCCTAGCATCCTCTTCTCCTTGTTCTCTTTGTTCTTTCTTCTCTTCCTCCCAGATTTCTCCTATTTAATCTCTCTGCCTGCCAACCCTGCCTATCCTTTCTCCTGCCTTGCTATTGGCCATTTAGCTCTTTATTAGACCATCAAGTATTATAGACTGACAAAGTAACACAGCTTCAGAGAGTTAAACAAATGCAACATGAAAGAATGTAACACATATTTGCATCATTAAACAAATATTCTACAGCACAAACAAATGTAACACATCTTAAAATAATATTCTACAACATGAACTATTTATGTAAAGTTAAGGGCAAAGCTATAAGGAAGGTGCAATTTCACACAATATTTAGGAGGTCAAGAAAATCAAACTGATATTTATAGGAGGTTTTTTTTATATATGCCAGGCAGCATGAAAGGATTTTTATATTTTCTTAGCTCATTTAGAAGTTGCCAACAATACTGTTTACCATAAAAGAAAACACATCTCAGAGGGTAAAGCTTTCCAAAACTCTCATAGCTAACAGAAGATGAAGTCTGATCTCTCTGACTTCAGTGTATATCGTCTTGGTGCAGTAAAATGTGATCAACATGCATTTAGATGTATGGCTGCATTTACTCTATTCAAAACTTACTTTGAATATTTTGAATTAATGTTCTATATTCATGGGTGCTATGTAACTTTTGCTGGGCTTTAGAATGAAGATGAATTGCTTTTAGAAATGTCTTTATTCATGTATGTGTTCAAAATGGTCAGTGTAAGGGGATGAAAAAGTTATTAAAGAAGAAAGATGCAAAAATATCCAAGAGCTGCCTCGTACCCAGTTGGTGTATGTTACTCTCCAACTAGCCTCTGACTATGAATATTTCTGCATTATTTGAGAATCAGCCAGATGAAGTCAAGCCACACAATTGTATTGTTAAGCTCAAAAGTCAGGACACATCTAGACACCAGTAATTTGAAAGTATGGATGTCACGTTGAGAGCAACATGGTTAGTTGTGAGCGTGTGGTTAGTCTGTGAGAGTTAATGAGGCTAATTTTCTATTTACTCCAAATTAGATTATTCTACAGTTTTATTTAAGACTGTGATGTAACACTCTACTAAAATGATTAAGTCCACTTTTTATCTATTGAGAAATAAAGAGAACATTGGGTGGCAAATAGAAACTATTTAATAATAGTTTGCAAGATTTAAACTGACTTAGTGGCTTGTTCAGAAGGATCATTTTTTAAAGGAAACATGTAGGTTATCCTGGGATCTAAACAGTAAACATACCTGAGCAACATGGTGCAGGAAATGCAAACAAATTTTGTTTATGTCAATAAATATATCAGCTTATCTTCTCCAATCAATTCTCTCTATATGAGTCAGGACTGGCTTGAAATCCCATTTCTTGTGTGTGTGTGTGTGTGTGTGTGTGTGTGTGTGTGTGTGTGTGTGTGTGTTAGAAATACTGTTTGTATTCTATTCCAACAAAAGGTAAAAATATACAAATGTTTCCCTGAACTCTTTCAGAAGTTACCCTAAGTCAATGTGATTAATTACAATAAATCCTGTTAATTTAAAATGGACTTACATTTTAGGATGATTTTTTTTGCTAACTGTGTTATAAATTAGAAATATCAATCTACAAAATATTAAACACGTTGTTAACTAAATCATTCAGTCTAAGATGAAGCTTACACAGTCCTTTTGCCCATTTGGCCTCTGTTTTATATAGCCCTTTCTGCTTATAACTTTCATGAGCAGATTGAAGACATAAGGAACATAGGACTCTGTGCTGATTCTGTCCTTTGATGCAATGGTAGTAACACAACCGAGAAACATGAATGTATAATGTGTTGCTGGGGATTTTAAAGGTTTCTGAGTCTGTGTGTCTGTAGCAAAATTCTAGAGACCAGAGTGACTTATAAACAGTGGGTTTATTCCTCCCAGTTTGGGAGGCTGGGGCGGTCAAGAGTGACATGTCCACAGAGCCTGTGCCTGACAGGCATCTGCTATGTGCTTTGTAGATGGATTCTTCTCTTTGTGTCCACTCATGGTTGAAGGGCTGAGAAATCCCAGTGGAGTGTCTTTCACAGTGCCACCAACAAGGTCCACTCTCCTGGGTTTTAACTTATAGTGTGTATCAACTTGAGGGTTAATATTTCATCACACAAGTTTGGGGAAGAAACTGAGACCCCAGCAGGCACACTTTTATTTATTATTTCTAATATCAAGGGGGCATAAATAAATCGAGGATGTTAGAATAAAATTTATAAAGCAGATCCATACCACTATAAAAGTTGGATCCTCCATTTAAAAAACAAATGTTATTTATTCTTGCTGGCTTTGAAACATGACCGATTGGAAGTGGCCAAGTCACTTTAAAGAGAATCTTTAGAGCTTTGTGGAAAGTGGTATTTATAGCAGCTTGAAACTGAACAGATAGCCAGCTTGGGAAGAAGCACATTTACTGGCCTTCAGGGTGACATGGATGTGTACTGTATGACCTTCTTTAACTGGACTTCTTACTGCTGGGGCATTCCAAAGGAGGAAGCAATGCATTCTCCATGAAAACAAAACAAAACGAAAAAACTCAGAAGAAATGAGAAAGATATGTTTTGAGGAATCATTGATCACTCTCTAAGGCAAGTTGAGAAACAACTTGTGAAGATAGAAGGTCCTCATCGATCTCTAAATCACAACCAAACAGCACAAGCACTTCTGGGACCTGTGGTTTGAAAATAAAGGAATTATTTGATACTTCAAACATTAAAACTGTTTTACGAAACCAGGTATGGTGGCATATATATTCCAAGAACTTGGGAGATGGACAAAGAAAATTATGTTTGGGAATAGCCCGAGCTAAATAGCAAGACTCCATGTTAAAAACAAGCAAGCAAACAAACAAACAAACAAACAAACACCCCAGAACACTAGCCTGTTTTATGTGAATTCTTTGTCTCTCAGCACAATAGAGAGACATCAAGATTTAACCAGGCAGTGTAAAATCCCATTAAGAGTTGCCTATGGGCACAAATTCTGCTCCTCTAACCTGAATAACCTCAGAGCTTCTCTGAGTTCTTAATGAAGTTCCACAAAGCACAGAGGTCACAATGCTGGGGATGCATTTCAGGGAGAGAAGCCTGTACTGCTAACACGAGCAGGTGCTGATTCTGCGGTCTCCTTTCCCTTGACAGAAGTTCATGAGATGCTAGTCAGGGGAATCCAGATCATCATACACCAGTTTCAGGACACAGAGATACTGACATAGAGTGAGGTGGGGAGGAGAGATAGGTTTATTTGGAAGCAATGGTTCATGCTTGGATATTCCTTCAAGTCTCAGATATAGCTGAGCAATCTGGCTCTCCAGGGGCCCCTAGAAGACAGAGAATCCTCAGCTCTACCATGGACTTGTGTTTTATCAGTTCTGATGTGTGAAGGGTATGGCTTTACTTTGTTCATTAATTTCCCTAAGTATATGTCTAGGAGACATATTATGCACCACATAGTGTGCCAAGATTCTGAAGAGACAGCAAAGAGATGAGAACAAGGACAACAAAGTCCTGTAGCTAGAGTTTTCCTGCCTGGCCAACAGTCAGGACAAATCTCTGTCACCTGCCAGTCCCACAGCCGCTCAGACCCAACCAAGTAAACACAGAGACTTATATTGCTTACAAACTGTATGGCTGTGGCAGGCTTCTTGCTAACTGTTCTTATATCTTAAATTAATCTATTTCTATAAATCTATATTTTGCCATGTGGCTCGTGGCTTAACAGCATCTTCACATGCTGCTTGTCATGGCGGTGGCTGGCAATGTCTCCTTCCACCTTCCTGTTCTTTCTTTTCTCCTCTCTGTTAGTCCCGCCTATACTTCCTGCCTAGCCACTAGCCAATCGGTGTTTTATTTATTGACCAATCAGAGCAATTTGACATACAGACCATCCCACAGCAAAGACCCTTTCTTAGTAGTGCACTGAGTCAGGAGAACAGCACATAGGTGATAATGTGAGCAGGGAGGGCAGGGAGCAGGTACAGACAGCATCAAATCAGGTGGCACTGCTGTTCTCAAACAAGTCACAAAGGAGTGGGCCTCCTATGCCTTCTCTGAATTCTGTTCCAGTGATTAATATTGGTGGATTTCCTCTGTTCTACTACAGAAGAACACAATAAATGAAAGATCCCCAAAGTCCTCGGATTCTAGAAAGAAAATGATTTGCAATGTTTTTCTACTCGTACCTGAGCTAGAGATGACAGTGGGAATTCAAGTGTGGTATCCAATGAGACAACACAGTCACTGGCTTCAGTCAGGGATCTACATTTACTAAAGCAAACTTTTATCCAGGAGAGGAGGCAGTTTCTAGGTTGGGCCACCCCCTGGGCTTTGACAACCTAGCTGGACTTCTGTAAGGGAAATGTTTCCTGTCTACCCTGCAGTTTTTGGTTAAGATTCAGGACCATATATGCCTTCAGAATCATGTTAGTAACTTTCTCAAGGGCTTGCAACTGAAGAAGGCAGCAGATGGCAGAGAGGAACCCACTTGATATGTACAGTCCATATGAAATTGCTAATTTGGTCTTCCAAGGAATTTCACATGGAAAACAGTAGCCCCCATGAAAGTTTAATTATAATTTGACTCTTTTTTTCCCTATTGGTTCAACTATCAAATGGTTAAATTGCTTAGGTTATCATGTAGTTCTTGTGTGATAGAACTGTTTGTGCACCAATATAAACACAGAAAAATCACACTACAGGCTTTGTAGTATTAGTGTAGTTACAGGTTTTCATGTATCTACCAAGCATGACACTCACTTCATTTGTTCCTCATTTGCATGACAGAAAGAGAGCTTTTATTATTTTCCAATTAATTGCTATATTTATTATTAATTGCTATATTTATTATAGGTTTCTTTAGTCTATAAAGTGGGAATTCAAATCAACAAGCCAGCAAACTTTACTGGATTCTTCCTCATTATAATCAATATGAGGATCTAAGAAGTCATGTAAATGAAAGACTTTCCAAACTATAAAAACATGATAAAGGTCTGAAAAGTTATATGGCCAACATATGGTCATACATGTCATCTGTCATTTGTTTATGTTGCATTTGTTTAACTCTGTGAAGCTGTGTTACTGTACCTGTCTAAAACACCTGATGATCTAATAAAAAGCTGAAGGACCAATAGTGAGACAGGAGAAAGGATAGGCAGGGCTGGTAGGCAGAGAGAGGATAAATAGAAGGAGAAATCTGGGAGAAGAGGAAGTAGCCTGAGAAGGAGGATGACTTCAGGGGCCAGCCACCCAGCTACATAGCAAGACACGAAGTAAGAAGGAAAGAAAAGGTATACAGAAACAGAGAAAATTAAAAGCCCAGAGGCAAAAGATAGATGGGCTAATTTTAAGTTAAGAAAAACTGGCTAGAAAAAGCCAAGCTAAGGCTGGGCATTTATAATTAAGAAGAAGCCTCCACGTGTGATTTATCTGGGAGTTGGGTGGCGGGCTCCCCAAAAGAGCAAAGACACCAACAACAGACTTAAAAGATGAAAAGCAGCTGAAAGGTATAAGTTTTATCCTCAAAGTTTATATGGTGAAGGAAACTGGTCTAACATTTGTGTGGGCCAGAGTATAAACACTAGTACTCAAGGGTGCTTGCTCCAAAGTAAGTGCCAGCAGGAGACTCTATGGGAAATCTAGGAGGACTGGGATTAGTTAAAGGAAGCTTAAAAATAACCATGCTCTAGGGTCATGTCATGTCCGTTTCTCACATGCCCCCTTTCCAACATGTTAATTGTCAAACCCATATTTATCAGTTTAGCTGTTCTAGTTCCCAGGTGCTCTCTGGCCCTCCCTCATGAAGCTCATCACTTCCTTTTCTGGCTGCCAGCCTGGAAACACACATTTTATTACTGAGAATATCTCATTATGTCAAATCAATACACTAATTATCATTTTGGAAGGGCGATGGACTAGTCTATTTCACTGCTTCCTGCCTCTCTGACTCAGTGCAAGCCACTTAGCAGTCTTGAGTCTGAGTTCCTTCAAGTCTTAGCTACAAATGATAATGATGACATTATGAACATTAAATAGAGTGTCCAAATATGTCCTGCATATTGGAAGCACTTCAGAAGTGACATCCATTGTTAAATTTTATGGATATATTACCCCTATTAGATGGTTTTCTGTCTCGTTATGTTTTTCTTTAGATACTGGAAGCTGGCACAAGGGTCAGGTACTTAGGAAGTACCTGATAAATATTTGAACATTCATCATAGAGAAAGCAAAATATATAGAAATAAAAATAAAGATATTTCGTGTGAGGGAATAGTGAAAGCAGAGTTGAAAGGGACAGGGAATTAGAAATTCGCTAGGAACCCTGTAGTGGTTGGTTTTAGTGTCAACTTGCCAGAAATTGGAATCACATAAGTAGGTAACTTCACCTGAAGCCTTGTCCTGATTGACTTAGTGGATGAGAGACCTACCCTAGTGTGGTGGTATCTTTGGGGAACAGCCCAGATAAACAGAGGGCCTGGCACGGGGAACAGTGCTCCCGTTTGTCCATACCTTATGCCGCCAAATTGGGTTACCTCCTTGCTGCTCCTGCAGATGGCTTTCTCCATCTCAGAACCAGTGTTTCCAGGCTTCATCACTGACCAAGGACCAGCGGCTCTCCAGGAAACTTGGAGGATTTCAGCTCCAAGTTGAGACTCGCTGAGGCACCAGCCTCAGGGACTGAATAAGTACTGGGTTGTAGGTGTCTGGTGTGAGACAGCCACTGTAGGATTCACTCTGACTGCTGATGCACCAGCCCCAGGGACTGAGTCACGGCTAGGTTCTCAGCTCCTCAGACATTAGACAACCATTGTTACTATTTTAACATAACTGGATTTCATCATTTTTCAAAAATTGTTCAACTATGGGTTCTGTTGCTCTAGAGAACCCTGACTAATTCAAACACCGATGACTTCAACATTTTATGTTTTTACTTGTTTATAAGAGGAAGAAATAAGTCTTTTTTACATTCTAAGGTTTTAAAGAAAACGAGTTGTCATACTATGTATAGCTGTGTGGTAAGAAGGGAGGGTTGGAGAGAGGTTTCACTTTGTAATCTATGCTAGCCTTGAATTTGTGACTGTCCTGCTTCAGCTTCTCAAGTGCTGGGATTAAAGGCAGGATTCACCAGCATAAAGAAGATTCAGTGAGGATAGTCCATTCTGATGAAACTGAAGGATGCCTTAAAGATAATGATTCATTACTTTAGGATAGCCATAAATCTTTGAAGAATGAGCAAACCACAATTACGAACATATGTCCCCTACGCTTTCGGTGTGGCACTTCCACGGGAGTCACCAGGAGTTAAGTGGAATGATGACAAGAAGCATATGGCACCAGATCTGTGCTAAATTAATAACAGTATGAGAACACAGTTAAACAGTGATAATCCCCTTGTTATCCAGAGTCTTTTCCCTTTCCAACAACCCCATAGTACATCATTAAACACCCAAAAGACACTTGTTAATGGGGACAGCTGACATGTGAGGAGAAACCATGTGGCCGATCTTTTGAAACAAGCCGAAGAGGCAGTAATTCAGGCTTCCTTCGAAGGACTGCCATGGAGTCATTTGGAGATCAAAAAAGAGGCTAAACCTGACTATGCTTGAGGCACTCCATCTGGCTCTGCCCCATGCTGTTGCCATAGCCACCCATCTCCTAGCAACAATGAATAGCATTTCCATGTCTCTACAGTGACAAAGCGTGAGAGTGAAAAACATAGTACAGTCACAATACACTAATAATCTGAGAGGTTATTTCATAAATTAAGTTCAACCTGAAGATCTGCATGAAATATTTGATTTCATGATCATATCTTTCCTGTGGTGGTCTTTAGTTTTGGTTTAAATTAAGGCAGCCTGTCAGCCTGCCATTAAATATAAAATGACAAATATTATTACAAAAGGGCATAATAAAGTTAGACTTTATTTTAAAAATCACATGGAAAAACAATTATACTTTTGAATAGCTGTTCGACATCATCTAGAACTCTGGGGAGAAGTGCTGGGGTGGAAAAAACCCAGCCTTGAATTTAGAAGGAATATTCTGTTCTGACACACTCAGGCTCAGGCAAGCCACTAGCAGCCTTTGCGGTGAGCAACGAGCTCAGCTGAGGTAACTAATCAGAAACAGTGGAGGAGCTGAATAAAGGGAGAAGGAAAGGCCATCCGCATCATGCTCGTCCTTGAGACAAAGTGAAGAACCGTGTGACTCATCTTAGAGGAGGAGCCCTGCTTATTTCTAAATGTTTGTACTGTTCTAGAAGCAGACTTTATTTGAATATTCTCCCAGGAGAATTCCATTGGGATGGCAGGCGCCTTCATTTTTTTTTTTTTTTAAATTATAAATAGTAACTCTCAATCCAAATACACCTTGCTTTTACCAACCCTTATACACCACCTGGGAATGCAGAAGATTTTAGACATCCATAGAGATGGAGACAGTGAAGTCAGCGGTAATTTTCATTTTAGAATACTATTGTGTATATATTTTTTTTCACTAGTTCTGTCAGGACAGCTCATTTAGAACTAAGAATCTATCTGTCACAGTTTGGATATTGCTTTCTTGATTTTTATATGAGAGCATGGGCATTTGGTAAATGTCAACGAAAGATGCACACAGTGGGAAGCCGCTTCAGGAATCTTATTGCGAGAGTTCACTGGAGAGGAAGCAGAGCATCCAAACAATGTGGTCTACAGAATGGAATAAACAATCCCTATACTTATGCAGGCCTTTAGCATGTGTTTACACATTGCATGCGGAGTTGAGTTTAGCTGTGCTAACTGCTTTGTGAAAAGAAAATCCCCTGAAATTAAATAATCAAAAAAGATAGGTGAATGCTGATTTTATGAAATAAACAGTGATTGAGAGAGAAGAAAAAACCAGCAGGACTCAGCATGAAGCAAATTAATTCATGTTGGAGATTTACTCTCCTGAAGAAATTAAATTGCCCACTTCCTAATCAGTACAGTTCTTGTATATTGTTTCTTTTCCATTCTTCCTAAATTTGCTTCATGTTAGAACTCTTTAATTTTTCACTCTATTATTTTCTTAAATTATAGTTTGAAACTCCAATTCTGTGAGAGGTTCTGTGAAGTTCTACACTCATTTATCATTCCTTTAGTGTGAAAAATAAAATTATTTTCCAATTATTGCATTTATCTCTTTCATTTGCCTGTGCTTCAGAGGGTGATGTAAAATGACTCTGACTCCATTACTGTGTTTTTTTTTCTGCATTGGAATGAGTGGTGACTCAGGATACACATGCGTAGTCATGATACACTTTGTAATATCTGAAGGAAAACTGTCTTAGTGTCCTTTCACGGTGGATGGCTGCTCAATTGCTGCCTCTTTCTATGTTCTCACCCTGTAGCAAGCAGGGGAAAAAAGCACAAAATATTGCTCTCCCAGTTAATTCTGCACACAGAGAAAGATGTCAACACACATTAAAACTGCAACCAGGTTTGAGAAGACACGCAGAACTCTGCAAATGCCAACGTTGTTTGCAGAGCTTGAGGTGCCGGGCTGTCGTATGTTTTTCAATCTGCTTTTTTACTCTTCTGTGTCTTAAAATAAACCGTGTAATTCTGGCTCTTGGCTTTTGAATGCGAGTTATGCCATCAGTCTGCGGTGATTCATTCACTCAGTTATTCTAGGGCTGAATCCTTTGTCCTTTCTATAATAATCACTGTAGCGTCACTTTTGCCTCGAGGAAGCTACTGTGTCCTTTGGAAAGCTGACAAACAGGCCAGAGCAGCAACAAGACTCAAGCACTGGACAATAACAGCTTCTCTCCCACAGGTGCATTGGCAGATGGGAAAATCGGACGGGTGGGCGCCTGTATATTAACTTTAATATCCAATGATGAGTCCAACCCTCCGAGTATGAGGGGTTAAGACATCACCACAGCTGAGTGCTGAAGTAAATAGTACGATGTACTCCAGGAGAGATGAGTAGAAAATCAGTCTCTGAGACAACTGGCACACCCAAGCAGTCTCCTTCTGGAAAAAAAAAAAAAAGTCCTGCATGAAGTGTCTTGAAGAAAGGGACTGGTGTGACACACCTTTCAAGCATTAATCAAACACTTCTTGTAACCATCAGAAGACAAAAGGGCTCTGCTGAATATCTAAACAGCTGAATTAGTGCCAAATGTACAAATTACCAAAGGCGACGGAGAGAGGCCTTTGACTTTGAGTGGAAATTTAATCTTTTACTGCTAGCATGTTTTGAAGATGTCTTAATTACAGAAAAGATCAGAGGCATCTTATGGGATGAGATGGTGGTGACATTAAATCTCCGAGACAGAATGAACTTGACAGGACCTTAGCCTTTGCAATGCCACATCTTGCTACTTTCAAGGTCATCTGGCATTGAAAAGAGAACCAGAAAATGGTCAAATAGAGTAAAAAAAAAGTTTCAAAATAAGCACAGAAATGAATACTTTCAGGGTTGTATATAAGGCAGGTGAGATAACTATGTCTTGCATCTGTGATATATAGATGATGATTTGTAATGAAATCATATTCAGATTGGGCTGCAATAGGTGAAGGACAGAGTACACCCCAATATCTAATATATATTATCTTTAATATATATAGTATGGAAGCTCCAATTTTTCACTGTTTAACACATTATTAATTTGTTACTCTTCCACATAATAGTCTGAAGTAGGGGTTTCAGGCAGGCACAAGTCTTTTCTCTAGATGAGGTTCAGAGACCCCAGGACATTCTGTCTTATGGCTCCATCACCAGGAAGGACCTCAAAGTTTATTACATTGGTTAAAGGAGACAAAAGTTCATGGAGAATAGGCAACTACTTCTTAGGCTAGGTAGTCCAGCAATAACTTAATGCTGTGTAAAAGGAGGCTTATGTGCCATCTGGCAAATGTATTTTTTGAATAGTTGGACAGGGCAAAAAGAGAAGATTTATGAATTAGTTAATTTAAGAAATTAGAACCCGAGTCTTTCCAAGAGAGGCAAGAGATGTGACAGTAAGATTCACTGTTGCTCTTTTCACAATAGCCAGGAAATGGAAGGACCTAAATGTCCTTCATCTGATGACTGGATAAGGAAAATGTGGTATATACACACTATGGAACACTATTCGGCTATAAAGAAAAATGAAATCACATCATTTGCAGTTAAATGGATGGAACTGGAAAAGATCATATTGAATGAGGTCATCCAGACCCAGAAAGACAAACATATGTCCTCAACTTGCATGCACACACATACACACATGTGCACATACATACCTGCATACACACACACACACACACACACACACACACACACACACAGTTACTTCAGTGCCACCAAACACACAAGAAAATGGGATGGAAGGGAAGTTGATTGGAAATAGACAAGGACGGGTTATTGCTTGATTGTAGATACCATGACCTCTTTAGCAAAATCTCAAACACAAAGCCTCTGAAGAATGCCTCTTTAAAATCAGCCACAAAAGCATCCAAGAAAGAAAATGAAGGGCCTGATGATTGACTTTACAGAAACCTTCCAGTTTTCCCTTGGAGGAAAAGTTTAGACCTTGAGGCCCTCTGTGGAGCAGCTTGCTTTGGCAGCTTTATCTGAAGATTTTGATTTTTATCAAGGCCTCAAAAACCAAAGAGCTGGATGTGAGAAAAACCTTTTATAGTTCTTCAGAAGTAAAAATGAGCTTTAAAGGTCTTTTCAAAGTACATGTCTGACACTGCAGAAACTCCCCATTCAAGAGGAGGAACCATGGATTGTGGTGATCTATTGTGTACCTTATTAAACTTGCCTGAGGATGAGAGGACAGAGCTGGCCACTAGATTAGAAACAGAGCCAGGCAGTGGTAGCACACACTTTTAATCCTACCACTTGAGATCTCATGCCTTTGCTTGGGAAGCACACATACCTTTAATCCCAGGAAGTGATTTGGCAGGACACAGAAAGGTGTAAGGCATGAGGAAACAGGAACTCCCTTTCTTTAGGCTGAGGATTTCGTAGAGGTAAGAACTAGTGGCTGGCTGCTCTGCTTCTCTGATCTTTCAGCTTTCACCTTGATATCTGACTCTGGATTTTTTATTAAAAGATCATCTAAGATTCAAACAACAATGGATAATATCAAGCAACAGGCCAGAGAGGCAGGAAACAGATGGCAAAGGCAAAACTCTGGCAGATATACATTTCAAATATGGAAACTGTGTCTCAGTTCCCTCATCTGCAAACCGATATACTACTGATCTCATGGGATTGTGGTAGGGATTAAAAATAGGATTTCAAGCAAGCTGTGTAGCATTTTAATATCTGGCAAAATAGATCTCAAGCGATATAGAAGGACACTATATATTCTTCAAAGGAAAAAAAAATCTATCTGGAGCAGTGACTCTCAACCTTCTAATGCTGCCACCCTTTAGTACAGTTCCTCATGTTGTGGTGACCCCTGGCCATAAGATTAGTTTTGTTGTGACTTCATAACTGTAATTTTGCTACTGTTGTGAATTGTAATATAAATATCTGATATTTGGATAGTCTTAGGTGACCCCTGTGAAAGGATTGTTTGACCCCCAAAGGGTTTACAACCCACAGGTTGAGAACCATTGACCTAAAGGATATTGCAATTCTAAACATCTATGCATCAAACACAAAGGGACTGAAGTTCATAAAATATATATACTACAACAACTAAAATCATATGTCAATCCTCACATAGTGATAGTGGGTGGCTTTAATACCCCACTTTCACCAATAGACAAGGCATGCAGACACAAAGAAAACAGAGAAATGCTGGAGCTACATGACATCATAAACCAAATTTACAGAATATTTCACCCAAACACTAAAGAATATACCTTCTTCTCAGCACCTCATGGAAATTTCTCCAGAATTGGTCACATACTTGGACACAAAGCAAGTCTCAACAGATAGAAGAAAATAGAAATAATACCTTGCATCCTATCAAACCACAGAGTAAAGCTGGATACCAACAACAAAAACAATAGAAACCTTACAAACTCATGGAAACTGAGCAACTTAATATTGAATGAAAAAAGGGTCAAGGCAGGAATTAAGAAAAAAACTAAAAACCTTTTATAATTGAATGAAAATAAAACACAACATACTCAAACTTGTGGGACACAATGAAGGCAGTTCAAAGAGGCAAGTTCAGAGCACTGAGTGCCTGCATTAAAAAAATAAAAACGAGAGATCTCATATTAGGAACTTAACAGCACACCTGAAAGCTCTAGAATAAAAGAAGAAATCATACCTAAAACTAGTAGATGGCAAGAGAAAATCCAACTGAGGGCTGAAATCAAATAGAAATGAACAAAAATTGCAAAGAATCAATGAAATAAAGAGTTCATTCTTTGAGAAAAATCAGTAAGACTGTCAAACAGCCAAACTAAAAACCAGAGAAGATCCAAATTAACAAAATTAAAGAATAAAAGAGGACATTACAACAAAGAGTAAAGAAATCCAGAGAACCATAAAGACATAATTTAAAATCTTACACTCCACCAAATTGGAAAATCAAAATGCATAATTTTATTGATATATACCACCTACTTAAGTTAATCAAGATCAGATAATAAAATTAAATAGACCTGTAACCCCTACTGAAATAGAAACAGTAATTAAAATCTCCCAACCAAAACCAAAACAAAACAAAAGCCCAAAGACAGATGGTTTAATGCAGAATTCTACCAGACTTTCAAAATAGAAACAGAAGGAACATTACCCAAGTTTTTTTTTAAGGAGACTAAAATTATGCTGATACTCAAGCCACATAAAGACCCAACAAAATAAGAGAATTTAACAACAATATCCTTTATGAACATAGGCGCAAAAATTCACAACAAAATACTTACAAAGTAGTACAATAACACATCAAAGAGATTATCCACAATGATCAACTAGGCTTCATCCTGGAGATGCAGGGATGGTTCAACATATGTAAGCCACCACACAAAGAGACTGAAAGACAAATCCATATGATCATGTCATTAAATGCAAAAAAAGCCTTTGACAAAATCTGACACCCTATCATGAAAGAAGTCCTGGAGAGACTAGCAGTTGAAGTTACATACCTTCACATAACAGGAGTGACTAAGAGCAAGCCCACAGCTACCACTGACCTAAATGGAGAGAAACTAAAAGCATTTCCAATAAAGTTAGAAACAAGACAAGGTTGCCTACACTCGCCAGACCTATACAATATGGTACTTGAAGTTTTAGTTAGAGCAGTAAAACAACTGAAAGATATCAAGGGGGATATAAATAGAAAAGGAAGAAATCAAAGTATTGTTATTTGCATATGACATGACTGTATATATAAATGACCTCCAGAATTTCATCCTGAAACTCCTACAGCTGATAAACAATTTCAACAAAGTAGCATGATACAAAATTAACACACAAAAATGAGCAGCCTTCTTATATACAACTGACAAACAGTCTGAGAAAGAAATCAGGAAAACAATAGTTTCATAATAGCCTCAAAAATCATAAAATATCTTGGTGTAACTCTAATCAAGGAAGTGAAATGTTTGTATAATAAAAGCTTTTAAGACATTGAAGAAAGAAATTGAAGATAATGCCATAAGATGGAAAGATCACCCATGCTCACAGATTAGCAGGACTAATGTAGTAAAAATGGCCATGCTACCAAAAGCAATCTACAGATGCAAAACACACACACAAAAACAAAACAACAAAAACCCCAAACCTGAAACCAAATGCAAAGTAGGGAAAACCATAGCATTTGGTTAACAACATGAAAGTACAACCAAAATATCTACAGTCTTAGGTGAGAACATTTTCATAAAATAGAAACGCTTAGTGATTTCTGTAACACGAATCTTGAAGGTCTTATTAATAAACAAAAACAAAAATAAAAACAAAAACAAAAACACGAGAGCCAGATATTGGGATGAATGCTGAAAGATCAGAGAACAGAACAAGCCACAGCTAACCTCACCTCGCCAATTCCTCAGCTGATCTTGTTTCCTCAAACTGGAAGCCTCTGTGTCCTCATCCGAGTGGATCTCAGCTGAACTGCTGCTCAAAAGCCTGAAAGTTTAACAAACTTAGTTCCTGGTCCTCACGCCTTATATACCTTTCTGCTTCCTGCCATCACTTCCTGAGATTAAAGGTGTATGTCACCATGCCTGGCGGTTTCCAGTGTGGCCTTGAACTCACAGAGATCCAGATGGATCTCTGCCTTTCAAGTGATAGGATTAAAGTTGTGTGTGCCACCATTTTCTGGCCTCTATGCCTGTCTAGTGGCTGTTCTGTTCTCTGACCACAGATAAGTTTATTAGGGTGCACAATATATTGGGGGACACGAATGTCACCACAGATTTCTTAAGATATACACCTACTCTGTCAAGAATGAAATTTTTGTGCAGCTAGTGAGATGGCTCGGTGGTTAAGAGTGCTTGTTGCAATCTCTGCTTGCAGTGGTTCCAACGCAGAGATCCATGACCAGGCCCCAGGTGGAGCTCCGGGAGTCCAATCGATGAGAGAAAGGAGGGACTATGTGAGCAAGACATATTGAGACCATGATTGGAAAAAGCACAGGGACAAATAGCCAAACTAGCGGAAACCCATGAACTATGAACCAATAGCTGAAGAGACCCCATGGAACTGGAGCAGGCCCTCTGGATAAGTGAGACAGTCCATTAGCTTGAACTGTTTAGGAGGCCCCCAGGCAGTGGGACCAGGACCTGTCCTTAGTACATGAGCTGGCTTTTTCGAGCCTGGGGCCTATGTTGGGACACTTTGCTCAGCCTGGGTGAAGGGAGGAGGGGACTGGACCTGCCTTGACTGAATCTACCAGGCTGAGCTGAATCCCTGGGGGAGTCTTTGTCCTGGAGGAGATGAGAATAGGGGGTGAATTGAGGGGAAGGGGGTCAGAGGAGGGAGGACAGGGGAATCAATGGCTGATATGTAAAATTAAATTAATTATAAAATTTAAAAAAAAAGAAAGAAAATGGTCCCCATAGACTCATATATTTGAATTCTTGCTCCCTAGTTGGTGGAACTTTTTGGGAAGGATTAGGAGGTGTGGACTTGCTGGAGGAGGTGTGTTACTGGGGGGTGGGCTTTGAGGTTTCAAAATCCCATGCACTGCACAGTGTCTCTCTTTCTGTCTTGTATTTGTGGATCAAGATGTAAGCTCACAGCCACTGTCCCGTCACTGCTCCTGCCTGCCTGCTGCCATGTTCTCCACCATGATGGTCATGGACTCTAACCCTGTGAAAATGTAAGCAAGCCCCCAATAGAATCTTCCTTTTCTAAGTTGCCTTGGTTGTGGTGTCTTCTCCTGGCATTAGAAAAGTCGTTAAGACACTGCTCTTCTAGAGGGCCCGAGCTGGTTCCTAACACTCAGGACAGGGAGACCGCAATGGTTCATAACTCCAGCTCCAGGGGATTCCACAACCTCTCCTATACTCTGCTGGCCCTGCACCCATGGGCACAAGCCCATACATAGACCTACACACATACACATAATTAAAACTAAAGGTAATTCTTTAAAAAAAAAAAGAATGTAATTTTGAAAAATCTGCCTATCTCTGTATCTACTGGGACCATGTCACACTAGAATTATTAGTACATTAAGAAGGGAGCATGCTAGTAGAATCTGAAATTTATTTCACAATTGCTGAGAAAAACTCACGGTGTGAGAGGGCTTCTTTTGGTTTTGCTTTGTTTTTTGGTTGGTTGATTATCTATAACTATGTTGTATGATTTTAGTATACAGCTACTGTGTAAGAAGGGGCGGGGCATATACACCATGACAGTTTTCCTTCTATCTTTGCCCCACCTGCATATCACTTACTTCAGGCATAGCAATCCTTAGAGAACCAAGTCCAAGTGGTGTTAGCAGGCTTTGCTTCTTCCCACAAGGTGTAGACTTGTGATTGACTGTGGTTTTCGGTAGTGGTCTCCCTCTGTTGCAAAGAGAAGTTTCCTTGAGGAGAGACTACACTCCTCTGTGGGTATAAGGACAAATGCTTACAGATTGTGGCTAAGGATTATGCTAGCCTTAGGCTCAGGAAACATTGCAGAAGAGAGTGCAGAAAGATTTTAGAGTCAGAGCATCAGGGAGTTTGCTGTCAGATTGTGTCTCCTATTAATATTAGATGTTACACCCATAAAGTTTCACCAACATGACTGCCTAAGCACGCACTCAACAAGAATGACACCAATGTATATATCAGACTAGATAGGGAAAAGCCCACAAGACCTGAACTCTAGTCCAAGAACTATAAGTAACTAAGGAAAGCTGGGAGCAGAAGAGGAGGCCTTCCCCTGGAAGCATGCTAACTGGTTGTATAGAACAGTGCCAAACGGTCAGCCCAGAATACATTCACACAAGTGATATCATACAGACTCAGAAGGTTATAGTTAGGAATTTGTAGGTACATATGTGCATGTGTGCATGTCTGCACATATAGGTACACACACATAAATACATATATACACACACACATATATATACATATATATATATACACATATGTATATGCATGCAATAACAACTAGTGAAAAAAAAAGGCCATAAATTTGAGGGAGAGTACGAGAAGTACATGGGAGTGTTTGGAGGGAGGAAAAGGAAGGGATAAATGTAATTATATTATAATCTCAAAAATTAAAAAAAATATTTAAAGAAGATCATTGAGGGCAACTGTTACATAAAAATCTAGTAATTGATAAACTCTGAATTATGACTGACAAGAGTATTCATTTTGTATTCACTATTTTGTTCGTTTTGCAATAGATTATATCGTAAAACCCTCGATTATTCTTAATGACCATGTAATGCACATCATAACAAATGTTGGTTCTGTCCTTGACAACTCTAGTGTGAAGGCAATTTTGACGATCTCATTCCACTTCACAAAGGCTCCTGGTTCAAGGATAAATCTTGCCTTGTGGATAGGTGGAATTCTGGCTGCTGCTACCTCATAGAAAGTGAATCCCTTTCTTGTTCAGTGTGGAGGGCAGCATTGTATGTAGGTCAGCGTTCAAAATGCTATATAAAGTTGGGAGGACAATGGAGAATCCACCTCCCACCCATGCTAGGGTTTCCATGTTATCTTCAAACAATGTCACTAAATAAAAATCTCACCACTTACAAGTGACTTTGTGATAAAGCAAGCTGGAAACAAACACTTTATCTTTGTTCCTGTGGTTATTTGTTACCAGCCTGCAGAGAGGTATTCATTTTTTAGAAATCACTTACAGCTCTAAAAGCCTTATGGCCTTCTCCTCTAGGTTCTTCAGAAAATTCCTCTTTCAGAACACAAAAGCTACAACAAAGCTTTTTCTTCCCTCTGTAAAACACTGTTTTAAAAAGTAATCTGCCAAAATAATTCTTAAAACAATCAGGGCTTCAATGAGAATACTGAGTAAACAGTTGCAATCTGTCTAGAACCATGACTTAATTTTCTGGTACAATATTATGAGGGCAGCCTTGCCACAACATCTGTGGGTCCTTTGATTTCTAGGGTTGATATAACCATATTTTTAGTTCACAAAAACCTCTTAAATTTCCAAGTCTAGAATTCATGGTGTGGGTAACATGGTGATTAATGGGAGTAAATTTAATTTTCCCTACATAATACATCCTTGGAAGCAGACCTTTGTATGAAATGAAGTATTTAATCCAATATACAGAAAATTCTTGATTTCTTTTAAATTAGCCATACCCATTTTCTACACTCATTGGATCTGTATTTATTTGCTGAAGTTTGTCAGTCAGATGTTTGTATGTGTCAGCTCCAAGGGAGCACTCCCTGGAGCCCCAATAGTGTTCCATTCACATTTAGGGTAGCAGGTCTATGGACCTCCACTTCACAGAGAGCACTCTGAGAACTGGTGGGCTGAGAGCAAAGATTTGACATGGCACGAAGTGTAGATTGAGATAGCCTAGATGAAGAAGAGAATGAATGATTGGGAATGATAAAATTTCATGTGAATTTTAATGGGATTTGATTGATGGATAGGTAGATTCAGTCATTCATTCACTAAATCAATATTATTAATGTACTTCCTATGTGTTAGCACATGAGGAAAACTTACAACTTCACTGTAAATTAAGAAGCTAGATTTTCCATAATATCGATTGTAAAGGACTAAAATTTATAAGTCATCTCCAAAGCATGGCAGACCTAAATGTGGAATTAAACTTGAGGATTTGCATTCTAGCTATCCTTCCATTCACCCTTGGTCTTGATTTTCTTCTTCCAAATGCCACATGGATGATTACAAATTTAAACTTTCCCTTCTCATTACTTGTGATACATAGGACAGGAATATGTGTGTGTGTGTGTGTGTGTGTGTGTGTGTGTGTGTGTGTGTGTGTGTGTGTTGGTGGGTTCTTTGAAGAATGTGTTGACATACAGGGAGCAAAGTTATATGATGAAGTAAGCCTTTAACACTCTTAGAAAGACAGGGAAATCATCTGGGACATTTCTGTTCTTACCTTTTCTTCGAGGCAAGTAAGCAATCTATCCTGGGCATGCATGAGATAATTGTTCTGGAAGATCAGAACATTGCAGTGTGTACTGTAGCATTCAACAATACTGTATGCTTTGGTAAACTGTAATTGTAAAATATATATTGTAACCAGAAACCAAGTACTTGGCACCTGGACTTAGGCAATAATATTGATTTGAAGGATGGATGAAGTAAGAAAGGAAGTGGTTCCTCAGAATGGTTATGAATTTAACCTGTTGGCTATATCCTACAACTCTTTGTGCTTGCTTCTAGGTCACTCCAGCATCATTCCTTGCTTCTAGGTTCCTTCCAGCATCATTAATTTTGTCTAAACTCTCTACTTAAAAGAAGGAGCTTATGTTTGTCAGAGTGTAGTCATACTATGTCTTAGTTAGGGTTACTTTTGCTGTAATGAAACACCATGACCGAAAGAAACTTGAGGAGGAAGATTTACCTCACTCACAGTTCCATATAACAGTTCATCATAAAAAGCAGTGAGGACAGGAACCTGGAGGCAAGAGCTGATGCAGAGGCCATGGAGGAGTGCTGCTTATTGGCATGCTTCTTTTTTGGTGGTAGGAAGGGCCAGGTGTAAAAACTTATCCTTCACCCTAGAAAGAATATCTTTGCATGCTCCACACCCTGAGACTCCTAAGAATTTCACTAAGGTAGAAGGCCCTTGAACTTTGGATGGATGTTATTTCCCATTCTCTGATGCACATATGTTATCTGTGGAAGATGTAGATGATCAAGATCCTTTTGAACTAAATTAATAGATCCCAGAGGTAAAAGTGTATGTAGTTACTCTTGTAAAAGGCCACAGATCTTTTACAGAGCCCTCTGGCGAAGGGCTGGGGAAAGGCTAATAGTAAAACTAGTTATTTTATTAAGGACCTTCCCCAGGGGAACCTGACCATTCCTTCATTCAAGGGGTTCTGGGTCTACAAACTGGCTCAAGTCTGGAAATTTATTCATGGGCCAAGAGTTCCTTTTGCTACAATCCAAAGGAGGTGTTCTTTCATTTGTTTGAGAATATTTCTCCTCATACAGATCAAACAAAACAATAGCAAACTTTTTATCTATTTTATGCCCAGAAACAATGTGATTGACTAGTTGATATCAAAGGTCCATAAAGGTAATTTTTTCCATAAAAATCACTTTAACTGTGCTACCCATTATGGGTCAG
The DNA here is from genome assembly GCF_949786415.1 of Peromyscus eremicus. Lineage (NCBI taxonomy): Eukaryota > Metazoa > Chordata > Mammalia > Rodentia > Cricetidae > Peromyscus > Peromyscus eremicus. The sequence goes on along the minus strand of NC_081429.1, from coordinate 13,192,981 downwards.
GCAATTATGGACATTGCTTTGCCTTTCTGCCTATTAGGATAAATATGACTACCTTGCCATTGGCAATTTATTGCTACCACCTGCCCCCTGCAACTTCAAGACCCAATTAAACCCATTGCATTTATTCACCCAACTGAGCAGTAGCATCTCTGACCCTAAAGTCTGGCTCAAGGAAAAGGGTGACAGTAAAGGGTGCCCCTCTCGTCATTTTGTGTCTTATAGGATTAGTGGAGGGCACATCCTCTGGGCCTTTAAGAGGTGATATATGCTTTGAACCAGCATCCAATATATGGTACAGTTTCTCTCACAGCCAGGATCCATGGGTCTAGGAACCAAGGGGTAGAAAATGGAATATTCCCACTCACTATCACCCTTAGTGACTCACTAGGAAAATTTTTGCTTTCTGTTCCCACTACCTTAAATGCTACTGGCCTAGAAGTTTTGGTTCCAGGGGGTAGGGGTAGGGCATTGCTCCTTCCAAGAGCCACAACAAGCATTCCATTGAACTGGAAGCTCAGACCTCCCTCTGGCCACTTTGGGCCTCTGATGCCCTTAAGCCAAATGGCTAAGAAAGGAATAACAGTGTTAGGAGGGGTGATTGGTCTAGATTACCATGGGAAAATTGGATTGCTTTTTCACACTGGAGATAAGAAAGATTATGTCTGTAGTGCAAGAGATCCTTTTGGGTGTCTCTGCTACCATGTCCCGTGATTGAAGTCAATGGGAAACTATAATAACCTAATTCAGGCAGGATGACAAAGAGCACAGACCCTTCAGGAATGGAAGTATGGGTCATACCTCCAGGAAAAGAGCCAAGACCTGCAGAGGTGCTTGCTGAGGATGGAGGGAATACTGAATGGGTAGTAGAGGAAGGTAGTTAATAAATACCAGTTAAAGCTTCATGACTAGTTGCAGAAATGAGGATTATAATTGAAACAAGTCTTTCTGTCATAATTTTTTAAAGAATGTGTTGCACAGATGTTCTCTTTCCTCAATTTCTTTATCATGTAATATAGTATCAGTTTATAATACATATGAATTTGTACAAAGGATAGTTCTATCATTTTAGGTGTTATTATGGCCTAGTTAAATATATAATGCATTTATGCTTGTCCATGGGATACTTATATCTTGTTAGGTATAATTATGGCCTGGCTATTATTTTCATTTGAAAATCAAGTAAGACATAAGGAGATATGATTTTATGTCAAGTTAACAAGGGGTGAACTTGTGATGGCTATTTTTGGTTGTTAACTTGACTGCATCCAGAATTAACTAAGACCCCAAGTGGCTGGGTGCACCTGTGAAGGAATTTTTCTTCATTAAATCATTTGAAGTGGGAAGACACACTTTGAATCTGGACTTTTGAGATGGGAAGATACACCTTTATCCAGATCTTTTGAGTTAGGAAGATCTACTTTTAATCTGTGCTCCACTTTCTGGTGGTAGTCTATATAAAGGACATGAAAGAAGGAAGCTCTCTTCTCTCTGTCTGCCTTTTGTCACTCTGGTTGGCAAGGCCATTCCTTCACTGGTCTACTTCAGGATTCTGGCTGAAGATCAGTCGAGACATCCAACCTTGTGGACTGAAAAACTACTGGATTCTTGAACCTTCCATTGTTAGACAGCCATTGTTGGATGAGCTGAATGACAGCCTGTAAACCATTCTTATAAATCTCACATATATATTTATATTTATTCATATATATACACACACTATATATATATATATATATATATATATATATATATATATTCTATTAGTTCTGTTCTGCTTGAGAACTTTGACTAATACAGTTTTCCATCAGACATCTGTTTTGATGCAGGTCTTTTGAGGGACAAAAAGTTTGTCACCAAGCACACGAGTGAGTTCCTGTGCCGTATGAAAGACATGAGGCACTTGGGAACTTGGGGAATAGCTACTGTTGTTCTCCTGCCTCACTGGGATGCTAATCTAATCAAATAAGAGACAAAAGCTCAACTCAAATGTCCTTCGAGATTAACAATTGGAGGAACAGGGAAAGTAAGGAATCCAGAGCAGCACCTCTCAAATTTTCTATGATAGTGGTAAAAATTTGACAATTGCAATGGCTGTGAACTGCTTTTTATAAAGTTCAATAAAATAATAAAAGTCCCCCCAAAAATACTAGAAAAAGAAATTAAAAATCCAAAGACTGAACATATGTGAGACTTAAATTTATACTCTGATTTCAATAGATGGCTTTTTCCATGCCTGTGAAATTTTCTAAATGCTTATGCTCAGTTATGTAATTATCTTGTTGTGCACCAATAACAGTTAATATCCTGACACCAGTGTATAAATAAGACTTGCGAAAAGCCTGAGATATGAAAATTTGGAAGTTTAAAAAATATGTGCAGATGAGATAAAAGTCTACCTTGGGCAAATCTACCTCTGACCTGCAGTCTATACTTGTGACCTTTGGATAAAATAATGACAGGACTTTCAGTTTCCTATATTTCATTATTTTATAACTTGCTTTTACTGTGTAAGTGTGGTCTAAGTCTCTTAATGTTTAATTCTCTCATGACCTGGATTCAACCTTGTATGCCACTCCAGACTGATCCTTGCTTTTTAAATAATTCATCAAACTACTCATGAAAGCTTTTCTATCTTGTAAGAAACTTAAAAGCACAGGGCCATATTTTTCTAACTTATATTTTCTTCTTCAGGCACTCATCCGTATAAAACATTGCTAACAGGAATCTCTGCAAATGGTATCTACATGGAGAACACACGTACACTATTGGATGATAGTTGTTATTATTTCTTTTGTTTTGGAGATTATAATATAATCACGTCATTTTGCTTTCATTCTTGCCTTGCCTCTCTCAAAAGCCTCCCATATATCTCTCCTTGATCTCTTGCAGATTTATGTCGTCTTCCTTCATTAGCCACTATTGATATTTTTTAAATTAACAGCAATTATACATAGGAATAAAATATGATATGTCAATACAGTACTCAATGCTCGGTCAGATCCATCACCTTGAATATTTATAGTTTCTTTGTGTTGGGGACAGCAGGGTCCCTCTCTCTTATTCAGATAACTGCTGTCAACCATAGTTGTTCTGTTGTACCTCAGCACCATTGTCCCTGTTCACCATCCTCAACTCCTCCTTCGTCACTCTTCACAGATATGGCAGTTACCCTGAGATCAAGCTTTTCTACATTTGAAACCATAAGTTTTTCTCTTCCCATCATCGACTGTTTTCACCTGCCACATTTTCACACACTTCGGTTCTATCTCTGCACCGCAACTGGCAGACTTTCATTCTCTCATGCTGGAATAGTATTTCATTGCATGTATGCAGCATATTTTCTCTCCATTTCTTGATCACTGGGTATTTAAGTCAGCTCCATAGTGGAGCTATTGTGAACAGCACTGCAATGCACATGTGGCATGTGCTCTCTCTCTAATACTGATTTTAATTCCTTTGGATATACACTTAGTAGTGGGATTGCTGAATGATATGGTTCTAATCCTCATACTTTTTTTTTCCAGGAGAATCTGTACTGTTTTACATACTTGTCAATAGTGGGCATTGACTTGCCAGCATTTATTAATTTTTTCTGTATTTTTAATAATAGTCATTTTAAATTAGTAAGATAATTTCATTGCAACTTTGATTTGCATCTTGCTGATAAACCTGTTTCATATATCTGTTGGCTATTTGTATGTCCTGCTGTGGGATGTTTTGTATGGCAAATGTGTTGCTCTGATTGGTTAGTAAATAAAACACTGATTGGCCAGTAGTCAGGCAGGAGGAAGTATAGGTGGGACAAGGAGGAGAAGAATTCTGGGAAGTGGAAGGCTGAGTCAGAGACACTGCCAGCCGCCACGATGACAAACAGCATATGAAGATGCCGGTAAGCCACGAGCCACGTGGCAAGGTATAGATTTATGGAAATGGATTAATTTAAGCTATAAGAACAGTTAGCGAGTAGCCTGCCACTGCCATACAGTTTATAACCAATATAAGTCTCTGCATTTACTTGATTGGGTCTGAGCAGCTGTGGGACTGGCGGGTGAGAGAGATTTGTCCTGACTGTGGGCAAGGCAGGAAAACTCTAACTACAATGTCCCTTTAAAAGAAAAATATTAGGTTATTGGACCACTTATTAGTCAAGTTGCTTTCCAGCTCTTGAGTTCATTATATAGCCTGGTAATCATTCCATTGTTGAACAAATAGTTTACAGATTTTTTTTCTTCCACTATAGATTGTCTTTTCACTCTGTGGATTGTTTCCAGTTTCATATAGAGCTGTTCAGTTTAATGTAATTCATATCTCTTCTTCCCTTCCCCTCCCTCCCTCCCTCCTTCCCTCCCTCCCTCCCTCCCTTCCTACCTTCCTTCCTTCCTTCCTTCCTTCCTTCCTCCATCCTTCCTTCCAATACTTGTATATTTAGGAGCATAGACAAAACAAACAAGCAAATAAACACAAAAACTTTGTTCATAACAATGTCTTAAGTTTCTCTGTGTTGTTTTGTAGTGTTATAACTTTACAGGTGCAGATCATACATTAAAATACCTGTTATAGTTTGAGTTTTTGAGTTAATGTTTAATGTATATTGAAAGTCAATGGCTTCTCTGTTTCTTTCACTACAGATAGATACATCATTTTTTGTTATTTGTTGTTATTGTTTGTTTGTTTTTGTCTTTTCACACTGATTATTGAGGAAGATATTTTTCTACCAATGTAAACTTTTGGAGCGTTTGTTAATGTTCAGGTGACTTTGTGTAGGTGCGCTGGTGTCTGCTGCATTGGTGTATGTGGCGTTTATGAAAGAACCTCACTGTTTTGGTTGCTACAGCCTTGTGCTATGTTTTGAGATCAGGTAATGGGATGTGCCCATCTACTTCTTTTTTTTTCTTGGAATATTTTGAAAGCTATTTAAGGGGTTTACTTTTGTGCATATATATATATATATATACCTCTGTGAGGTACATAAAGGATATCTAGATATGGACCATAATAAATCTATACTTGCCTTGGAAAATATTGACATTTTAAATAGCATTTGTTCTTTCAGTTTATGATTATAAGATATTTTTCACCAATTTACCTTTGGATTTATTTCAGCAGTGTCATAATTTTCATTGTAAAGGTTGTTCATGCCTTTGTTTAAGTTTATTCTTATACACTTTTTCATGTCTAATGTGAATGGGATTACTTTTTTGACTTCTTGTTGAGTCACTTCATAATTGGTGTCTGAAAATGCCCCTGGTCTCATTTCCCATGACTTGACTGAATTCACTGTTTATTTTTCAATTCTGTCTTATAGATTGGAGAGTTTACTTTTTTTTACTTGTAAAATCTTACTATCTGCAAAGAGGAATGGTTTGACCTCTTGATTTCCTATTTAGATGCTCTTTATTTACTTCTGTATTTTTATTGCTTTGGCAATACTGAATTGAATATGGGTGGTGAAAATGGAAATATTTGTCTTATTCCTGACCTTGGAGAAAATGATTTCATGGTTTCCATTCAATATGATGTTGGCTGTGGACCTGTCTCACATAGCCACTTATTCAACTCAGCTATCTGCCTTCAATGTTAGTATGTTAAGGGGTTCGTCATGAACAGATGTTGAATTTAACCAAATAATTTTCTGCATCTGTTGAGATGACCAAGTGGTTTTTTAATCTCTCATTATGTTGGGTGTATTACAATTATTGATTGTTGTATTTGGAACTACTATTTTTTTATTGTGAAAAATTCTACTTGATCATGATACATAAACACTTTTATGTGATTTGGGAATTGAAGTACTAACATCTTAATAAGAATTTTTGTACTTATGTTCATCAAGAACATTGATTTGTGGTTTCCATTTTTGTATGCTTATTTGATTTGGCATCAGGGTAATAATGCTGGTTTCACTGAGTGAACTTAGAAGTGCTCCTTTTCAATCTTTTGGATAGCTTGAAACAGTCTGGTAAAATTAAACAGGGAAGGAGCTGGTAGTGTAGCTCAGTGTAGAGTGCCCAGCCATTTCAACACACACACACACACACACACACACACACACACACACACACACACACACAGAGTTATCTCATTTGAATTTCTGTTTTTTGAAAGACTTGTCATTAGCCATTCCAATCCTATTATTACTGGCTACTTTCAGTTTTTATATGTCCTTATGGTCATGTTTTGGTAGGTTAGACAATCATTTTCTCAAGGTTTCTGATTTGTTGGCATACAGTTATTCCTATTAGTCTTTAACAATCCTTTGTTAACTGATTTGTTTTTCAGCTCTGTTTTCCTTTACTTGGGTTTTCTCTCTCTTCTTGTTAGCCTACCTAAAGATTTGTGAACATTGTTAACTTTTTTCCAAAATGGGGGAAGAAAACTATTTGCTTGATCTGAATTGCTTAATAGCATCACTTTTGTTTATTTCTGCTCTGATTTTTATTTCATTCCTTAAACTGATTTTGGAAATGATTCATTTTTGCTTCTCTAATTCATTGAGCTGTACCATCAGCTTTTCATTTGAAACTTTTTATTTTTTTAGTGAGCACACTTAAATAATTGTAAAATTGATTCTTAAGATTGCTTTTGTTATAATCCATAGATTTTGATAGGTTATGTTTTCATCTTCATTTATTTCTTAATTTCTCTATTCTTATAAGATAGTTTTTGTTGATTGACATATACTTGTAAAATCCTAGAAGCTTCTCTTGTTGTTTATTAGTTCTATTCCACTGTGGTCAGAGTGGATACATGGTGTAACTTTGATTTTTTTGAATTTGTTGAGACCTATGTTTGGTTAATGCCCCATGTTCTAGTAAGAAGAATGTGTGTTCTATAGCTTTTGAATGAAATATATTGTAAACATGTGGTAAAAATCTATTTGGTGTAGGGAATAGTATAACGCCAATGTTTTTTAGTTTATTTATTTTTTTTACATGTACAATCTCTTCACAATGGCATAGAGGTGTTTCAACTCTCAATTATACTGTGTAATACATAGTCCATGTCTCCTTTCAGATCTAATAATGTTTGCTTTACATACTTGGGTCTTCCAGCATCAGATGTGTTAGTGTTTATAGTTATCTACCTATAATTAGAATTAATCTCCGCATTGTTACATTGTTGTCTTTTCTCTTTTAATAATTTTAATCCATTGTCTACTTTATCATATATAAGTATAGCTACTGTTGTTTGGCTATGGATTTTGTTTTTATAATATAGTTTTTATCCTTTCACTTTCAGTATATGTGGGTTTGTTTGAAATTGATGCTATTGTCATATTGGTAGCATTTAATTCAATATCGTTTTTAATTTAATTCAAAAAGATTCATGTAATTTCATTAAATTTTGTGTTTCTTTTGTACATGTTATGCCTTTTCTTTCTGTCTTACTTTTCTTGTTTGTGGTTTCTTCATTATTGACATCATATTGTAATTTGATATCATATTGTAATCTTCTTTTGTATATCTGTTATATTCAAAAGTTCTGTATTTTCATTTGCTTTGGTATATTAGTCATCATTTTGCTTCTAAGTATGATTCCCTTAAGCATTTATTTGAAGACTGAGTGAATGGTAATGAAGTCTCTTAATGTTCACTTGTTTGGGAATGACTTGATTTTTCCAATTCTAAAGGGTAGTTTTGCTGAATATGGTGTCCTTGGTTGACAGTTTTTTTTTCATGTTCAGGACTTTGAGTATATAATTCCATCTCCTGGCATCTTTTTAGTAATCCTCATATCATTGTTGGGACATTGATCAAAAGCATTATCTTCCTGATTTCCCTGATAACATGTATTCTCTCAAATCTCATTATGCTTCTTTAGCTTCATTGTTAGGAATATTTGATTGACATCTCAGTTATTTATCTTTTTAGGTTCTGCTCTTAGGGAGTTACTTTTTTTTTTAATTTCAAAAAAATTCTTCTTCAGTACAATATATCTTGACCACAATTTCCCCTCCCTGTACTCCTCTCAGCTCCTTCCCAGCTCCCCTCTCCTGAATCTACTCTCACTCTGTTTCTTCTTCAGGAAAGAGAAGGCCTCCAAGAGAGGACAGACAAAATAAAATGCAATAAGACAGGGCAAAAGCCCTAATGTTGAGGCTGGGCAAGGTAACCCAATAGGAAAAGAGTCCCAAGAGCAGGCAAAAGAGTCAAAGTTATACCCCCTCCCACTGTTAGGAGTTCCACTAAAACCCCAAACTAACAGCCATAACATATATACAGAGGACCTGGTACAGACCCATGAAGGCCCTGTGCTTGCCACTTCAGTCTCTGTGAGCCCTTATGAGCCCTGCTTAGTTGATTTAGTGGTCCATATTCTCCTTGGGTCCTCCATCCCCTTTGACTCTTAGAGTCTTTCATCCCTCTCTTCCATGGGTTCCCTGATGTCCAAGCAGAGGGACCAGATGGAGACCTCCAATTTAGACTCTCTCTCTGCATAATGTCTGGCTGTGTTTTTATGTACCTGCTCCCATTGCTGCTGGAGGAAACCTTTCTTATGATGACTGGACAAAGCACAGATCTATGAGTGTAGAATACCGTTAGTAATTATTTCATTGATATTGGTTTTACCCTAGGTCTCTGGTTCTTGGCCATCCAGGAAGTGTAAGGCTTCTTAAATGGCTGATAAATGCCTAGGTAAATGTTCAACATACTTAGCCATCAGGGAAATGCAAATCAAAACTACTTTGAGATTCCATCTTGCACCTGTCAGAATAGCTATGATTAATAATACAAGTAACAGCTCATTCTGGGGAAGATGTGGAGCAAGGGGAACACTCCTCTATTGCTGGTCAAGTCCAAACTTATACAGCCACTATAGAGGCCAATATGGTGGTAACTCAGAAAGTTCAGAATTGATTTACCTCAATACCCAGCTATACCACTCTTGGGCATACAACCAAAGGACTCTTCATCCTACTACAGAGACACTTGCTCAACTATGTTCATTGTGACTTTATTCATAATAGCCAGAAACTGGAAACTATCTAGATGTCCCTCAATTATAGAATAGATAAATATGTGATTTCTATGGCATTCACTTTTGTGCCATTTTTGTAAATACAATAGTTTTGCACAACCTTTAGATAAATTTAAAAAAATAGAATAGATAAATAAAAGTGGTACATTTACACAATGGAGTATTACTCGGCTGTTAAAAAAATGACATCGTGAAATTTCCAGGTAAATGGATGCAACTAGAAAAAAAATTAGCCTGAGTGAGGTAATCCAGACCCAGAAAAACAAATAGTATATATATTTACATATAAATACATATGTAAATATATATACATTGGTATAGCTGTTAATTAAATGATAATCAAGCTATAATCTACCAGAAAGGTTACTTAAAGAGGAGGGCTCTAGGGATGGTGGGGAGTATGTATCTTCCTTGGAAAGGGAAATAGAATAGATTTTGTGGATGATCTGGGGGTGAATAGAGATGGGAGTGAAAGGGATCAGGTATGGGAGAAGGGATGGAGGAAGAGTGTGTGGAGAGAGACAGCTGGAATTTGGGGGGTGGTGTGGGAGTTACTCTTATGAATAACACATTGCCTTATTTTTCATATGCTGTGAGAGAGTACATTAGTATTTATTTATCTAACAGACTAGGTATCATTATCAATTTGATAGAATGATTGTTGCTGTAATTCCTTCCTGGAGAAGACATGAACAAGATCTATCCCTCCTCTTAAGGTCTCAATGACAAACCAAGGTACGATTCCACCAACGTTCACTCTGGGGAGCAAATTATTTTATTGGGATTACTTAGGGAGCATTGATAAGGGGTGATTTACTGGAGTGTGGGTGCTCCTCCTGCAAAAAGGACCCTCTGGAAAGTCTCTATCCATCAGAAATGGTGACTTTCCCCTAGCCACATAGATGAGGACCACATCTACTAGTCTTCATCAGCCTATATACTCTAGCTCCTTTCCAAAGCCTGTTGTAGTTAGGGTAGAGTTGCATACAGCAGGTGGTATGGAGCTGCTGGGTACTCAGGTGACCATCTCTACTCCTCTATGGCATATGGTATAAATGATCACCAAGTCCAACTGGGATGACTTTTTGCATGTGAGCACAGCTGAATGCTCCAAGATGATGGTTGTTTGGCTCAGAGAACAGTACCATATAACAGCAATTTTCTTCCTGGTGGAATAGAGACAGTTAGTTTTAGTTTGAGGTATACACATTAGTGTAGTATCCATGTAGTTTCTTCATCTGTAATTAGTGTTTACAACATATGAGTCTTGGAAGCTTAGGCTGCAGGGCTTATGTAGAGGTGTTGTAGCTAGTGTGTGTTGTTTTGGTTCTGAAACCAGGAACATTGAGCAATGTGCACCTAAGCATTGTTCAGTGTAGCAACATAGTAACATTACCCCTGAAGGCTAAGCTACTGAGACAGGCATAAACATCACCAAAACTGATCACAGTATCCTAGTACCTGAAGGTTGCATGGAGCTGAGCTACAGCTATGAACCCAGATATGGTTGTGCTAGTCTTAAGACACATGTGGGTGACTTCATGTCTTAAACTTAGTTTCTCATCTATAAGATGAGGAAAAATATATGACCAGAGTGATGGTAAAAATGTTGGGATATATAGAGACAGAGATAATGTAACACTCAAGTCACAGAACAAATGGTATACTGTAGATGAATTGCTAAATGGTCTTATTAATAAAAAACCTGGAGCCAGATATCGGGGTTAAACCTTGAGAGATCAGAGGAATAGGAAAAGCCACAGCTAACCTCACCTCACCAACCCGACAGCTCCCAAAGAGACCTACTTCTTGTATACCCAAGCCTATATGCCTTTCTGTTCTGCCAACTCCTTTCCTCTCTCCACCCAGCTACATCACTTTCTCTTCCTGCCCAGCTCTGTCACTTCCTGTCTGTCTGTACAGACCTCCAGACCTTTATGGTTAGTGCTGAGATTAAAGGTATGTACCACCATGCCTGCCTGTGTTCCCAGGGTGGCCTTGAACTCACAGATATCCAGATAGGTATCTGCCTTCCGAGTGATAGGATTAAAGGCATTTGCTACCATTGCCTGACTTCTATGTTTACTATAGTGGCTGGCTTTTTCCTCTGATCCTCAGATAAACTTTATTGGGGGACACAGATAAAATATCACCACAGTATATTGTTGTCACCAGAATCTTCCATATCATCATCATGCTAGTAGTCAAGATTGTTAGATGTAACCATGAAGATAGAGCACATAACTCCTGAGTGAAGAAAAGTGTACTATTTGGTGTTTGAACTTTGGAGTGTCTGTTTAAAATGTCAAGTAAGGTTTGTTTGACAACCTTTTTTTCTTTACTGCTTTAGAATAATTAAAATTGTCAGAAAGAATTATAATATATAATTTCTCAAGTTTCACTTTATTCCCCTGAAATGGGGTATGGAATATTAGGCAAAAATTGAGTACAGGTCATGGCAGGAAAGAGAGGACTTTCTAATTTCTGAATAGAACACAAAAAAGCACAGAATGCAAACAGTTGTATGTTTTCTTTTTAAAAAATATTTTAGTGAATTCTTTGAGAATTTCATACCGTTTATTTTGAACACATTCATCCTCTTCTCCTCCCCTTATCATCCCCCCAACCTTCAATCCCTTCACCCTGACCTTTGAGGTTTCTGCTTTTTTCTCCTTTCTCTATTGGGTCCAGTTTGTGTTGCCTAGCAAGTCTTGGTAGTGGGTCCTATTCTGTGTGTAGTCAGCCTATCAGAGGTCATGTGATCAAAGAAAATTGACTTTCCTTCTCCCAGGAGCTATCAAATACTACTAGCTCTCTAGCTAGTGGTGAGATTATCCGTCCACTCGTCTATGCTGGGATTTTTGTCTGGCGGGAGTTTGTACAGGACTTTTCCATACTGTCACAATCAATGTGAGTTCATATTTGCATCTGCCCTAACTTCTGATACTTGATACATTCTAAGAGGTAGTTTCCTTCCCATAATGGATTTTTTTCTTTCCTCTATTTGTCATATTAGTAGGTAAATATGGATTTATCACCTAAGGCATCAAAGCAAAAAAAAAAATACCCCTCCAAAAAGTCTAAAATTGTCGATAGATTTTAATGAAAAAGAAGATTCCTATCAATTTGGGATGCATTTTTAAGCAAAGCAATTCCACTGTTCTTAATATAATAATGTATATGTAATGTGTATAAACCTTGTGACTACATATATCATAACAAAATTTGTGTAAAACATCATTACTTTTCCCTATTTTAGTCTTTAAGTCAGAATAAGTCGTCATGATTTTGAGATATCATGTCTCCAGGAAGAGTAAATTAAGCAAAATTTGAAGTTGTTTTAATCAAATGAAGCCAAGGACTAGTTAGATATACTAATATGGAGTTAACTGAAAAGAAAAGTTCTGGGAAAATTTACCAGGCTTATTCATCTAATAAATTCCATCTAACTTGATGCATAGTGTTTAGAATGTTTCTCTGCAGAAGAAATATACTTCCTATTGAATTTTAGTAAAGGAAGTCACTTAAAACAAGAAATAAAACAGAACCTAACAGCCATGGTAACCTGACAGCTAAAATGTAAGCAGAATTTGTGCAAAGCCAGCATGTTCTGGGACACATGGATACTTCTTTTGAGGGCAAGCGATTAAATTTAATTTGCAAAAGGGCAGAATGCTTATGAATCTTTTAGCACTCCAATAATCGGACTTGTGAGTGGGTGCAAAGTCACGCAAACTTGATCATTATTAAAGAATATCAGAGGAACCTGGTAAAGGCTTAGGGATGAACCACAAAGTCGGTTAGAAATTAAGACCTTTAGGAAGATCAATTGAATTGAGTTTATATTGCCTGAAGCATGAAAAACTAATGAGAAATATATTTGCTATCCATTGTTATCATCATCACTTTTATAGGTTAAAAATAATATATTCTTTTTCAAAAAGTTCACATTTCACAGAAATGTGCCTGCCCAGAATGCGAGATACCTGCTATCTCCAGCAACAGCCTCCACTAATAGCTGATTAACTGACTTTATATATTCTTTGATACTTTGCCTATATAGTTTTCAAGATACTAGTTATGCTAATTAATTAAACAGTGATTTATTTCCAATTCCAAACTTATTTATTGCAGGAGAGGAGGAGTCTATAGGAATGAGAGAGGCCATATTTAGTACAAAGCAGGAAAAGTAACAGAAGAGATGCAGCAAACATTTTGAACATTTTTTTCTAGAATACTGAGTCATTAAGGTTATAGAAAAAGCAAGTTCCTCCCATGTTCCCTACATTACCAGATTTGAGTATGGAGGGGAAGGACAGAGTTTGTGCCAATCAGGAAATGTTACCTGTGGCAAGCATTTAAGTAGCCAGCCCCACACATGAATCTGTGAACTGCCTCTTTGATATTGGAAATCTATAAATTTCTTTTTAATAGAGGCAATAAAAAGATGAATTTTGATGTCTCTTGAAAGAAGGACTAGAAGAAGTTTATATGAATTTATTCCCTTCAGCTCCTACAGTAATCTCAGCATGCTAAGAAACATTGGTGACCACCTTGAGATCACGAGACAACATGGGATTGAGAATGCTTGAGATAGAAAACTCAGAAATAGAAGAGCATGGCTCAACAGCATCCCTGAGCAACAATGCCAGAAATGTATACGTCTATAGATACCTTCATGTTGAGAAAATAAATCTTATTTGTTTATAATTGTCATTATTTTCTGCTTCTAGTAGTTGAGCATGTTCCAAACAGGCATGATGTCAAAATTACCTCTGTCACTTGCGGTGGTGGTTTGAAAGAAAAGGAGTTGCATTATTAGGAGGTGTGGCCTTGTTGGAATAGGTGTGGTTTTGTTGGAGGAAGTGTGTCACTGTGGGGGCAGGCTTTGAGGTCTTATAGATGCTCAAGATACTGCCCAATGTCTGAGACTACTTCCTGTTGCTTGCCTATCAAGATGTAGAACTCTCAGCTCCAGCACCATGTCTGCCACCATGTCACACCATGAAGATAACGGACTAAACATCTGAATAATGTAAGCCACCCCAATTAAATGTTCTTTCCTTTATAAGAGTTGCTGTGGTCATGATGTCTCTTCACAACAATAGAAACCCTAACTAAGACAGAAGTTGATACCAGGGATGAGGGTATTACTATGGAAGACCTGACCGTGATTTTGTTTGGAAGAATTTGGACTTTGGAAGTTTGGGTTAGGAAAGCAGTGGAATGCTTTAAGCACTGCTTAATGAGCGACACCAGTAGGAGTATGGAAGACAGTGGTGCTAAGAGTGATTTGAATTGTGGGGGACTGGCTCAAGAGGTTTCAGAGGTGATGAATTTTAGTATGTTGCCTAGAAATTGTTCTTGGGATATTTTGATGAAGAATGTGGCTGCTTTTTGCCCTTGTTTAAAAAGTTTGCCTAAGGCTAAGTTGAAGAGATTTGGATTAATTCCCTTGGCAGAAGAAATCTCGAAACAACCTAGTATAGACTCTATTTTGTGGTTGCTAGTGTTAACTCTAATGAAGACACATAATGAAAAGGAACAAGCTGAGCAAGGAAAAATATTTGAGATGAAAAAAGGAGCATTGGAAAGTGGAATGAAGCTGAATTCTATGTTCAAGGAGGTAAACAGATTATGAGATGGAATAAAGGGAGTGGTGATCAGGGCAAGATTCTACCCAGCTAACTGGTGAAAAGGATTTAATTTAAGCTTAGAGTCAGATATGAAGGTACACTCCTTTAATCCCAGTACTTGAAAGGCAGGGGCTGGTGGATCTCTGAGTTTGAGGCCAACGTGGTCTACACAGCAAGTTCCAGAACAGCCAAGCTTAGACCGTGAAGGAAATCATGGGAAACAGAAAACTGGTGAAAATGTCAGTGAACAAGGGGGCCATGTTCCAGCCTCAGCAAGCAGCAGAAACAAGGGGGCCATGTTCCAGCCTCAGCAAGCAGCAGAAACAAGGGGGCATGTTCCAGCCTCAGCAAGCAGCAGAACGTGGCAACTTTGGCCATATGGTTCTGGAGTTAAGGAGAGAAGAAAAGGACCATGGAATTTGCCTCCATTACTAAGGAAAGCTACTGAGGCCATGCATGTGTCAGGGGTATCCCTGAATGGAGGCTTAGAGATACCCCTGACACATGCTCATCATGGCGGCTGGCAGTGTCTCTCTGACTCAGCCTTCCACTTCCCAGCTTTATTCTCCTCCTTGTCCCACCTACACTTCCTGCCTAGCCAATGGCCAATCAGTGTTTTATTTATTGACTAATTAGCAACACATTTGCCATACAGAACACCCCACAGCAATTGTTCAAAGCTGTAAAGGTGACACTTGGATTGCCTTTGAGACCTCAAGATGTCAGAGATAACAGGGCCATTGGATACCTGCTAAAGAGAACTGCTAACAGGGCGTGGAATCAGCCATCAAGAAAGAAGTATGTGGCAGTCAACAGAGTTGAAAGGAGTTGGAGATCTGAAGAGCATTTTGACATCAAACATGGAGTTTCACAGCTGGTTTTCAGTCTTGCTTTGGTCCAGTATGTCCTCACTATGCTCTTTCCTTATATTTTGGAATGGTAATATATATCCTGTGCCATTATATGTTGGAAGTATGTGATTTGCTTTTTGATCTTGATTTTACAGGGGATTATAGTTAGGAGATTTCATGAATCCCAGAGACGACCTTGAACTCTAGACTTTTGTAAGTTTGAGAGTGTTATAGACTATGGGGACTTTTGAAGTTGGACTGAATGCATTTTTGCATTATGATATGGCTACAAGCCTTTGGGAGCCAGGGAGTGGAATGTGGTGGTTTGAAAGAGAATGGCCTCCAAAGGGAGTTGCACTATTAGGAGGTATGGGCTTTTTGCAGCAGATGTGGTCATGTTGGAGGAAGTGTGTTACTGTAGAGGTGGGCTTTGAGGTCTCATACATACTCAAGATACTGCTCAGTGTCTGAGACCACTTTCTGTTGCTTGCCTATCAAGATGCAAGACTTTTAGCTCCAGCACTTTGTCTGCCTGCATGCCACCATGTTGCACCATGACAATAATGTACTAAACCTCTGAAAATGTAAGCCATCACAATTGAATCTTTTCTCTTCATAAGACTTGCCATGGCCATGGTGTCTCTTTACAGCAATAGAAACCCTAACTAAGACATTTGCTTAGATAATACGGATAGATGGAATCTAAATCTGGCTTCCTCTTATAGACCCAACAAACTTATCAAGTAAATTTTTTTCTTGTAGGTTGGGATCCAGTTGGGAAATGATGACAGTTCTTTTATTTTTATGTCCTATGATGTAAAAGACACACAATAAATGATAAGGTTGTCTTAGAAATATTTGAGAATGTATTTTTAAAAAGTCATAACAAAGTAGAAATGGCTGCTGAGTCTGGAGTCAGAGAAAGCTAAATTGGATCTTGTGCCCAAAAAAAATTGTTTTATGAGCACTAAAGCAACCACTCATTGGTAAAGACCCCAAACCTAAGTTTGGTTCATAACCTATGGTCAGATGGATCACAACTGCAACGCCTATAACTCTAGTTTCAGGGGATTTGGTACCCTCTTTTGGCCTCCTCAGACACATTCATTCAACATGTTAAACTCCTGTCTCCCATACACAAAATTAAAATAAAAAATAATCGTTAACAAAAATTGTATTCTGGACTAAAGTGACATCAGCTGAACAGAGAAAAACAAGTCTGTTGGCTTTGGAACCACCGCATCACAGTAGTTAACACAATGGACTATGTGGAATGTCTGTGTTTTTACTGCTGTCTCTTGCTGGCTAAGAGTCATTGGGGTAACTAACCCCCTGACAAGCCCAGTTTCCCCACATGTGAAATGCACAGCATTAGAGTGCCTGTGTTAGAGTGTTTTCACAAATATTAAAAAAGTGGTGATATATATATATTATATATATATATATATATATCTCACATATATACATACACACATGTAATTTTCACAAAAGAAGTGCCTGATTATTTGTAAATGGTCAATTTACCTATGAGGCTCTTTTTACTTAGAATTCTGTCCCATGGATCAGGATCTATCCCCAGTGCATGAGCTGGCTTTTTGGAGCCCATTCCCTATGATGGAATGCCTTGCTCAGCCTTGATGCAGTGGAGAGGGGCTTGGATCTGCCTCAACTGATTGTATCAGGCTTTGTTGACTCCCCATGGGAGGCCTTACCCTTTTGGAGGAGGTGATGGGGGTGAATGGGGGGGTGGAGGCAGGAGGGAAGTGGAAGGAGGGATGGGAGGGGGATCTGTGGTTGGTATGTAAAATGAAAAAAAATTAAATAAAAAGAAAAAAGAATTATTTCCCATGAACAATGCTCATTAACATAAGTTATTACTATATTCAATTTATTCTCTCCCAAATTTCTTTGGAGTATTGTTGGAGGAACTTAAAAATATGTCATGTACATTTTATTTGAGTGAATGCTCATTTGCATTTTTCAACACAACTCAATACTTCTGTCTTAGGGTTTCTATTTCTGTGAAGAGACACCGTGACCATGGCAACCCTTATAAAGGAAAAACATTTAATTGGGGTGGTTTACATTTTCAGAGGTTTAGTCCATTATCATCTTGGTGTGACATGGTGGTATGCAGGCAGACATGCTGCTGGAGAAGGAGCTGAGAATCCTGCATCTTGATAGGCTGGCAACAGGAAGTGGTCTGAGTGTCACACTGAGTGAAATTTGAGCAAAGAGACCTCCAAGTGCACCCTCACAGTGACACATTTCCTCCAACAAGGCCATACCTACTCTAGCAAAGCCATACTTCCTAATAATGCCATTCCCTATGAACTTATGGGGGTCAATTACATTCAAACTACCACAAAAAGATATCAAATAGTTTATACAAGAATTCTGAATAAACTTCTATTGAAGACAATTCAGCTTGAACTGAATACAGTATTACCTGCTTGAAGCTTTAGGTACTCTGTATACAGGGCAGTCAAAACAAAAATCTGTAGTCCAAACTTGGGTAGCTTTGGTAAAGAAAAAGACATCAATAACAAAGCCTAGGGACTGTGTTAGTTAATATCTACTGTCAACTTCCTGAGGTCTACAAGCTCATGACAGCCTGTGGTTATACAGTGTGGGGATTCTCTTGATTAGGTTTAGTGATATGGGAAAACTCACTGACATGCTACCATTCCCTGTGTTAGCATCTGAGACTGAATAAACATGGAAAAGAAAATGAGAGTAGTACTCCTCACTCCCTGCTTCTGGACTGTGGTACAATGTGACCAACTGCTTCCAACATCTACTGCTGTGACTTCTCTGGTATAATGGATGGTAATCTGAAATGGTGAGCCAAATCAAACCCTTTCTCCTTTAAATTGGTTTTGTCACAGTAGTTTATCACATCAATAGGAAAAGTTACCAAGATAGAAAACTACTACCAAGAACAGAGACCATTGTGATAAACCTGGCCATGTGATCCACAGGCCTTGAGAAATGGTTTGTTGGAAGAACGTGAAAATGTTTGGAGTTATAAAAGTTCTGGAGTGGTGTAAGTAGAGCTTAGTAGCCATTTTGTTGGGAGCTTGGAAGACAAGAATGCCAAGAGAAGTAAGGACGATGGACACATGGTTCATGAATTTCATAGAAAGAAAAAAAAGCTCTCTTAGAACTAGAATGGGGTCCATTCATGTGATATTTTGGCAAAGAATTTGGTTTCATCCTCCTGTGTCTTAGAAACTAGAGTGAAGTTAAATTTAAGTATAATGGATTAACTAACTTGGCCAAGGAAATTTCAAGACAGGAACAGCTGTAATTGTTAAAGAGATCAGCAACATTGAAGAGAAATCTCCTACACATACTGATAAAGCAGGAAAGGTGTCTTGAAGGTGAAACCCAGACATTGAAACTCTTGTTTTGTGACAGTCCAAATTCATTTGAAGGAAGAAAGCCTGAACTAGAAGGGTTCCTTCATACTTGAAGTTAGGCAACTACTTAGGGAAGTGCTCCTTCAGGGTGAATGCATAGAAGTTGATACAGATATTGTCCAAGTGGGGACAGACTGCATTGCATGCTGGCAGAAACTAGCAGATCTCTCTGTGTGGTGCTGGTTTTACAGGCATGGAAGAACCAAGATTGAGAAGGCAGGGAGCATCACATGTGTGTGTTTCCTTATGCCTAATAAAAGCCCTTCTTCAACTGCTAATTCTGTTTGCTCCTGTTGCTGTATTCAAGATTTCTCCACTGTTTTCAGTAGAGCTTAAGGTTTTCCTTGCCTTTAATTCTTTAACTGGAAGAGAAAATGAACCTGATCAAAACTGCTAGACAGTAACATAAGGACTGTGGAAGGTCCACCAAGGAAAGCTACAGACATGGAGTAGAACCATCCTAACAGAGAGGCTGTATGTTGCTGTGGGTCACAGAGTTAGAGGAGCAGGGCTAGCTAAGCCTTCTGAAACCCAGAAAATTTCACCATAATTCCCATATGGCAGACTTGGACCTTGAGGATCTGGTGTTTTTGGTCTTACTTTAGCCTGATCATTCCTTGCATTGTTCAGATTCTCCCATTTTGGAATGAGAATTTCTCTGCCACTGTATGCTGGAAGTAGGTAACTCACTTTGGAATTTAAGAGATTTCCTTGATTTTCAAATGAGATGTAGACTTTGGACTATTCAACTGTTGGAACTGTTAAGGACTGTAGAGACTTTTGAAAATGTTGAATATTACATGAGATGATGATGAGACATTGAGGACAAGGGGGTGGAAATTTATGATTTAAAGTGATGTGTTTAGCTGTAAAGTTGGCCAGGGGTGGAGTTGTGGTATTTAATCTCAGGTGTCATCTTTATCACCTGAGAGAAGAGGCATTATTCTAATTAGATTAATTGAAGTAGGAAGATCCACCACTGTGTGTGGCACCTTCTCTGGGTGGTACCCTAGACTGAAGACAAAGGAGACAGGGACTTGGAAAGTAACATTTGTCATCCTTTGCTCCTTGGCTGTGGATGCAATGTGAACAGTTGTCTTAAACTCTGGTTACTAAGACTTTCCTGCTATTATGGACTGTGATCTGGAACTCTGAGCCCAAATAAACTCTTCCTTGCTTAAATTGTTTTTATTGGGGTATTTTATCACAACAATAGTAAAAGAAACCAAGGAAAAAACTTCCCTAATGGCTGTTTCAGGAGTCCTCCCTCAGCTCTTTCTACCTACACCTTTAGAGGTATTATAATTATCTTCCAATTTTAGAATGACTTGTTTTGCCTGATTTAGGGAATGGATCAGGGAATATTTGGGAATGGACAGAGGAACGTCTACCTCATACTGAACCATACATGTCCTTGAAAAGGGGCAGAACAAAGACCTAGAAAAAAGAGAGAGAGAGATTAAAAACGTTCATAATAACATTTGTAGTTACCTAATAAAAATTTCAAAGGGCTTTTTCTAAGATAAAGGCTTGTGAGGTTTTCTTTAACCTGACTTGTAAGACAAGACAGTCTCATAAAATTTACATGTGCATAAAGTAATTTATATGTGTTAATATGTAGCAATTTGTGGTTTAGGACATTAATTATGTAATTTAAAGGTATCCACACTAATCCCACCAAAAAGATGTAGTAGGTAGTGAAGCACACCAGGCATTTTGCTAAGTGCATTATATGCTACTCAGAACCCTAGGAGGGATGTCACAGGAGTAGTTCCATTGTCAGGGGACTCTGCCTATTGATGAGGAACCTGCTTAGCTTGTCCCTAAATACATGCTCACTCCTTTCCTCTTACTTACCTCCTTCCTTGACGTCAGCTCCTGATCTTCAGAAGAACTTCCTAACAGGGACCCTCAGTGGAGGCTACACTGGGCTGAGTCTTATGTAGGCAGTATTCAAGATCCTTCCTGTCCTCCAATATGGCCTTGCTGGACTTACTCTTAGTACTGTAGCAGTTTGCCTCCTCCAGGAGTTTATCTCCCAACCTACTTTGATTTCCTGGGGACTCTAATTCTTGGTATAGATCCCAGTCCTGTTAGATCCCATCTCCATTCTTTCATGTCCCCCCCCCACACACACACACACTCTTTCCAAGGGACTCCACAGATACTACACTTGCATAGGATCCAGACAGGGCAACAGACACCAAAGACCAGAACACCCACCCAACAAAAACAAGACCAGGTACCAACACCAAGAAACACTTCAAATATCAAAACTCCAGAGGCATAGATCCTAGTACAAAAATACAAATATAAACAGCCAAGACAGTGTGCTTTCTCATGAATCCTGTAATTCTGTTACAATGTAGTTATATTACAAGGCCCTAAGAAATGTAATACAGCTGAAGCATAAAAGAAGGTCTTCAAAATAGCAATTATGAATATCTTCAAAGACCTTAAAGAGGGCATGAATAAATCTGTCATTGAAGTCTGTGAAAGCACAAACAAACAACTTGAATAATATAATGAAAACAATTCAAATTATGATAACAGAATTTAACAAGGAAATAAAATAACCAAAGAAATTCCAAACTGGTATGAAAAATGTAGAAAGTCAAACAAAAACCTCAGAGTTAATCCTCATCAACAGAGTACAACAGAGAATCTCAGGTGTTGAATACTAGGTAGAAGAAATGGATAGCTCAGTCAAACAAATGTTAAGTCTTAAAAAAAAAATCATGAAAAACCCATCCAGGATATCTGGGGCACTACAAAAAGACCCAGTCTATGAAAAACAGAGGAAGAAACCCAGGCCAGGCCAAAGGAACAGAAAACATTTTAAACAAAATCATGGAAGGAAATTTCCTTAATATAAAGAAGGAGGTGCCTATTAAGGTACAAAAAGCATACAGAATACCTAATAGGGCCGAAAAAGAAATTTTCCACAACATATAATATTTAAATACTAAATGTACAGAACAAAGAAAGCATATTAAAGATACAAAGGAGAAGGACAAAATATCATATAATTCAAGTCCATTAGAATAACATTTGACTTTTCAATGGAGACTCTGAAAACCAGAAGGGCCTAGGTGGGTGTTCTACAAATTCTGAGAAACCACAGATGCCAACCCACACTACTACATAAAGCAAAACTATCAATCATGTTCAATGCAGAAAGAAAAAATCTCCCATAATAAAATTAAATTTAAGCAATTTTTACTTACCAATCTATTTCTACAGAATACACTAAAAGGACAATTTCAGTCTACATCTGTTAACCACACACAAGAAGATACAAGGAATAAATAATCCCAGAAAAAATTAAAATGGAGGATATACATTATAACAGTAAAACAAGAGGAATCAAATAGCACTGCTCTTGATAACTCTCAATATCAATGGTCTTAATTACTCCATAAAAAAGACACAGACTAACAGATTGGATTAGAAAACAGGATACATCTTTCTGTTGCACCTGAGAAACACACTTCACCATCAAGGATAGGTATTACTGCATGGTAAAATAATGGAAAAAGTTATTCCAAGTAAATGGACCCAAGAAACAAGTAGAGATAACCATTTTAATATCTGGCAAAATAGATTTCAAATAAACTAATCAGAAGTGATTAGGAAGGATACTATATACTTATCAAAGGAAAAATCCATCAAGAAAATAGTGCAATTTTAAAGTTATGCACCAAATACAAAGACACCCAAGTTTGTAAAAGAAACACTGCTATAGCTAAAATCACATATTGACCATCATACACCAAATAGGTGAATTCAATACCCTAGTCTTGCCAATATACAGGTTGACCAAACCAGACTCAACAGAATATTGGAATTAAATAATGTTATACATCAACCTAGCAGAAATCTACAGGATACTTCACCCGAACAAAAAAGAATATATCTTCCTCTCAACATCTCATGGAACTTTTCCCCAAATTGACCACATGTTTAGATTCAAAGCAAGTCAAACCTATACAAGAAACTTGAGATAATGCCCTGCATTCTATCTGACCAGTAGGGATTAAAGCTGGATATGAACAACAGAAACAACAGAAAATAGTAACTCTTTAATCATTGGTCTATGCTTTATTCCTTAACTGAAAATAAATTTGCTATTTTTTTTTGATCCCCCATCAAACAACTTCTTGATGCTACATCAGCCTTTCTTTTATTGGTTTCTTTCCATCCATGAGAACTTGGGTAATTTCTACTGTAATAAACCACTTTGTAGATGAAGTTTTCCAGTGTACCACCTGGCCCATGGTCAGGACAAATCTCACCCACCAGTCCTGCAGCCACTTGGATCCAAATAAACACAGAGGCTTATATTATTTATAAATGGTATAGCCGTGGCAGGCTTCTTACTATCTAGTTCTTATATCTTAAATTAACCTATTTTTATAAATCTATACCTTGCCACATGGTTCGTGACTTACTGGTACTTTAACATCTTGCTTCATATGGTGGCGGCAGCTGGCAGTGTCTCTTGACTCAGCCTTCCACTCCCCAGGATTCTCCTCTCTGCTTATCCTGCCTATACTATACTACTGCCTGGCAGCTGTGGCTGCTGGCTCCGTCCACCTCAGCTTTCCCAACATGGCAGAACTACTTTACTACTAGCTTTGGAGGAACCATACTCACCACTGGACTCTGGGAGGTAGTAGGTCTATGCCTCCATCAAAGTAGTGTGTAAGCCAGAAACCTCTTTTTTTTTTCTGTCTATACTAGCAAAGGCTAAATTCACCACACAGTGTAATGTTCAGCTTGCAGACAGTTCATTCCTTCCATGCTGTAGGTAAAGCCGTATGCCAAGAACCCACCATAGAGTAGCTTAAGTCCGCAGGCTGCGGCTAACTTGAGAGAGACAACTAGGAGGCTGTTTTTAGCTCTATTTTAGAATCTTCTTTCTCAGGTTTTAGGTGGAAACTCTTGCCCTACATTCTGGCACCATTTGTAGCTGAAGTTTTCCTATGTCCCACCTGGCCCATGGTCAGGACAAATCTCTCTCACTCACCAGTCCTGCAGCCACTTGGACCCAAGTAAACACACAGAGGCTTATATTAGTTATAAACTAATCTATACCTTGCCACATGTCTCATGGCTTACCAGTACTTTTACATCTTGCTTCTTGTGGCAGCGTTGGCTGGCAGTGTCTCCTAACTCAGCCTTTCGCTCCCCAGAATTCTCCTCTCTGCTTATCCCACCTATACTATACTTCCTGCCTGGCTACTGGCCAATCAGCATTTTATTTATCAATCAATCATAGCAATACATTCACAGCATACAGAAAGACATCCCCAGCACCACTTCCTCTGGGCTGTGGGAATGCCACTGCATAATGATAACAGGCTGGGAGTATATATATTTTGGTGTAAATCTCACACTTAAACCAAAGCTTAAGTTTTTAATTTCTTAATTTCTAACTTAGTAAGATGACTTTAAAACAATCTTATAAAATAAAATTAGAATTAATATATATTTATTATTCTATATGATTTGAATATGTAAAAGAATTATTAAAAATGACCTATTTTCAGCTACTCCCAAATAAACAGATTTACTATGCCCTCAAAATATTGAATAGCCAACGAATATGAAGAAATTAATTCATACATGGTGTTATGGTACAGGCAAGTACTTTGATTTAGTGATTTAACCCCAAACCACTAATCCATAATATTACCATGTTTGATGGGAATATTTGATGAAAACTAAGTAAATGAGAGGAAAATTGAAAAGCTGTAAAGTGAGTGTGAGGAATTACCATATTATACATTTACTACAAAAGGTAGAGCCTTTGGCTTTTAGAATATTATCAAAAAAATTCTCTCCTGAAATGTGTGATCTATTTCCAGCCATTCCAGTCATTAACATTTCAAAGAGAATCTGTTATTTAGGAAATCTGTCATTTTTAAAGATGTTAGAACATATTTTGGGCAGAAACATATGATTGTAAAATAGGCATGGGAAATCCTGAAGGCCTGATAAATCTTCAACATACCACTTTAGTCTTGGTTTGTTCTGTTTTTCAAATTTATTTGGCATTTCTTTTATAGAACATTAGGCATCCTTTGAAAATATTTAATGGGAAGATTCCATCTTTATTTTTATTGCAGAATTTCTCAGTCTTTATTATAGGAAACATACTGTAAATGGCCTAGGGGAACTTGACATGAATGGATTTTTAAACTTCATTGAGCATGGGATATTTTTTCTTGGATAATACACTAGCGTTTTTTACCAAATAAATTTGTATAGAAAACTGCTTGGGAAATGCTATCAAATCAAACAATAAGGAAGAGGGTGATCTGGCCTTAAAATGAAGCATATATTGCATTCAAGAACTAGATGCAGAATTTCTATATTTCCTATACTAGATACCTTTCACTACCTAGATCATGACTCATTTGTTTGAATTATTCAGAGCTTGTTTTGAAGTTTCCTTTGTTCTTGGGAGGAAATTGAAAACCAAACCAAAACAAACAAACAAAAACTAAGTTATTCATTTTTGTTGGAATCCTTTTTTTCCATATTTCTTTCATTGAAAAAATTATTTCATAAAATGTAATCTAATTATGGTTTCCCCTCTTCCAACTCTTTGGAGATCCTCCCCTCCCCTCCCATCAAAACCCACATTCTTTTGTCTTCCTTAAGAAATAAAAATGCATCCAAACAACAATAATAAGACAAGATAAAACAAAACCAAATAAACATGAACAGGACAATAAACAAACAAACAAACAAACAAACAAACAAACAAACAAGAGAAAGAGCCAAAGAAAAGCCACAAAACCATGTGAAACCTATATAGACACAGAAACACACACATTCATACACACGGCAATCCCCAAAAAATCACTAAACTGAAAGTCTTAATATATACACAGAGCACCTGTAAGGTTAAAAAAATGACCTGACAAAATATTAATAGACAAAAAAACCCTCAAAAATGCCATTGAGTTTGTTTTGTGTGTTAGCTGTGTGTGTGTGTGTGTGGGGGGGGGCTATCCTTAAGAGTGGTTTATAAACCCAGTGAGACTCCATTGAAGAGAACTATTTTTTTTCCCTTCAAGATGGAGATTCTCTGTGTAGCCCTGGATGTCCTTGATCTCACTCTGTAGACCAGGCTGGCCTCAAACTCAAAAGTACTACTTGTCATTGCCTCCCAAGTGCTGGGATAAATGTGTATGCCACCACCACCCGGCTCAAGAACTAATTTTTTATTTGTTGGTGGTTATCAATTGGAGATAGCTTCTGGGTTAGGAAAGAGGACATGTGTCTACTTGCCCTCTCAGCATTGGGATCCCAGCTGGCACAGACTCTGTATAGACTCTGAGCATTCTGTCAGTCTCTGCGAGTTCATATTATCCTCAGTCCTGCTACATTTAGATAGCCTTATTCCCTTGGTGTCCTCCATCCCCTCTGGCTCTTCCAATCTTCTTGCCTCCTCGTCTTCAGGTTCCCTGAGCTTTGAGAGGAGAGATTTGTTGGAAATATCCCATTTAGGACTTAATGTTCCAAGGTCTCTCACTCTTGTAACAGGGCCCTAGACCTTAGCACAACTGACTCCATGATTGATGTACCATTCAGGCCATAAAACTCAGCTCTACCTGCCAAAATGAAAACAAAGATCCAATCTATCAAAGTCCATAGTTCTGGGAAAGTCTCTAAATGTACCAACCTTGCTTTTTGGCTTCTGTAGTTCAACTCCTGGCTAACTATTCTTGTTAACTGAATCCAGAGTAAGGTTTTATGCTTAAAAGCTCACCCTGAGAAAGGCTTGGTGCTATGCTGGGATCTCAAACACCCGGGGTAGTCCCTGGCTGCCTAATAAAGACTTTCTATTGTCTTTAATCTGTGTCTGAGTAGTCTTCTCTGACAGATACCCCACAACACTCTTCTCACATTGTCTGGGTGTGAGTTGCTGTATTCGTACCCATCTGCTACAGGAGGAAGCTTATTTGATAATGGCTGATCAAGACGTGTATCTAGGAGCATAGCAGAACGCCATTAGAAATTATTTTATCGGTATGTTCCTCTAACAAAAGAGGAGTGCTTGGTTTTCGCTTAGGTCTCTGGCCAACTCAGTCTCGGTGCTTGGATCCCTGAGCAGTGTTGGGGATGCGTGGGCCTTAAGTCCGATCAGACATTGGTTGGTTACTCCCACAAGCTTTGTGCGACAGTTGCACTAACCCATCTTGCAGGCGGGTCTCCATTGCAGATCAAAGAGTTTGTAGATGGGTTAATGTTTACCTTTCTCCGGTACCATGCATAGCACCTTCCAGTACAATAAACGCTAGTTAGTATGGGTGAAGGCTCTAGATAGTCACCAGCTGAACTCCTCCATGTTTGAATGACAGGTCCCTTGAAGGAGGACAATCAGCATGTAATTGTCTGGAGGGCCTAGGACACTGCACTGTTTGTCATCATAACCATGTAGCGTGGTGCCACAAAGACTGTCTAAGATGACCAAGTTAGAACAAGAGGGCTTCCTCCTCCCTATGGTAAATTGTCTCCAGCTCGGTTTCTAATTAGATTAATAATCATATGAGTATAAACGGGAGATTCTCTTTTCCACTCCTTTCTCCCTGAAGAGATTGCATTTTGGAAGCAATGGATTTGACCTTTAGGTAGTAATTTATTCCTTGTAAAGCAAAAGTTAAGATTAAATTATATGATTTAGATAAAATCATGAGAAAGCAGTGATAAAATGTAGT
Source organism: Peromyscus eremicus (assembly GCF_949786415.1). Classification (NCBI taxonomy): domain Eukaryota; kingdom Metazoa; phylum Chordata; class Mammalia; order Rodentia; family Cricetidae; genus Peromyscus; species Peromyscus eremicus. The sequence goes on along the minus strand of NC_081429.1, from coordinate 13,165,361 downwards.
TTGTGACTCTGCCCTGTGAAAAGTCTGTAAGTTGGTTTTATGGGTATATAGCTACAGCCGTCTGCATTCCTCTTAGTTCCTCTCCCATGGGACTGCTAGTATCAGATGGAAGCCTCATAGGTTCAAATCTGACCTACAAAGGACCTACACTATGATGGAATGGGCCTATATGATATTATCATATTTTTTCAATATGGAGGGTGATTTGAAAATATGAAGTTTCATCTTTTTTTTACTTTTATACCTCAACTTATCTGATAAAAATGCTCTTTACAGACTAACCACAAAACTGAAAAATGCTCAGAGTACCTCTAATTGACTCATCACTGCTGACATACTTAATCTGATTTCTAGGATTACAGCTATGGTAGTTAACTCCATTGCATTCCAAGTTTGCTGAATTTTAGAAAAAAAATTCAAAGGTAGTTTTATTTTTAATTGACATGCAACAACAGTATGCAATTTATGGATGCAGTGTGACAGTTGTGTGTGTGTGTGTGTGTGTGTGTATGTGTGTAAAATGACCACAACAGGGTAATTGGTACATTTCTCACCTCAAACATTTATCATATCTTTGTAGTGTAGAAAGAGCCCTTTCTCTGAATTCTTTTGAAATACTCACATAACTGTTGCCTGCCATAGTCTTCCAGCTGAGCTGGGGAACAGTGGAAGCTGTTTTTCCTCTCTAGCTACGGCCTTGTTCCTTATAAGATGCCCTCTCCAGTAATCCACTTCACATTCTCCCTGTGTTCACTTCTATCTGTTCTCTTTTCTACTCTGATATGATTGAACTTTGGGTTGTCATGTGTGAGAACATCCAGCATCTATTTCTCTCTGTCTGATCTGTTTCACTTAACATAAACGTTTCAGTTCTCGGCATGTCGCTGAAAAGACTGCATTTCATTCTCCTTCTGACAACAAAATTTCATTGAGTATAGACAGCAGCCTTTGTTCACTGATTTATCTGTTGATTGGATCTTTTCCTTGGCTATTGTGAACAAGGTTGTGATAAACAGTACATGTAGATGTCTCTTCATTAGCTCAAATCTTTTATTATGGTCTGCTGTTAATTTTAATACTATTTTCTTCAAGTATTGAGTTGACCACATTGTTCTTTTTAATCAGTTCAGATATTCAATAATAGTAGTTTTCTGATTAAAGTCATTCTTGCATTCATAGAATAAACTTAATTATAAGTTTTTGAATTTCACTTTGCTAATGTTGATATATTCATGTCTGTAAATGAGATTGCTCAGTAACTGTTGTTCCCTGTATTGTCCTTATCTAGAGTTTTTAGTTATCACTTATTTTTATCTAGGAAGTTACATGAAATGGAATCAATATTACATCTAGAAGCATTGTATTTACAATTTCAGAAACTGTCCTTAAAATAAAAGAGTGACTGTAATTCATAACTTGGGTGGTATTACTATGTATCTATTACATATTAAGAAAGAGTGAAAGGAAGTTAGAAGACCTAGGTCTCTGTTTTCACTCTGACCATTATTATCTATGTGCCTTTGCAAAAAATAGAATTTTTTGATGCATTTGAAAAAACACTGTTTTAAGTTAGAAGCTGGGCTAGCAAAGGAGAGAAGAAAACAGATTGTATATGAGACCTTTGCATTGAAATAGTTTAAGCAGGAATATGACCTTGAATTAACACATGGAAATGAACACAGAGGGTGAATAATCTTTGGCTACAGTCAGTTTTTCTAATTTGCCCCTTAATTCTGATGGAACTAAGACACCCAAATGGTCGTTTTTTCCCCTTGCTGTTTGTTTTTGTGCTGCATATAATTTGATATCACTGGATATGGCTTTATTCACTCCATATAGATATGACAGTATCTTTCTCATTTATGACATTGAAACTGACATTATGACATTTTAAATTATGATGGTAAAATTGAGCTAATCTTCATAAATCTAGTACGGTGCCTGGAAAGCACCATGCACTCAAAACTCAAAACCGATAAGTGTTTTTAAAATATTATAAAACAGTTCAGATCCTCCAAGGCCAAGTAAAAAGAAAAGTGATATGTGGATTAGAATCTGTGGATTCTAACCCAGCTTAGCTACTAAATAGTAGTGCGAGTTTAGCAAAGCTGAGATTCTGTTTTCTAATTGAAACAGGGAAGGGCTTGCACTGCGTAGGTGGTTATCAACTTTAGACAGTGCAGTTGTTACTAGTGGGGCATAGGAGTTGTCTAGTATAGCTATATGTGGGCAACTTTTGTCTTTGAAGGAAATCAGTGTAAAGCCATTCCTCAGTCTCCATGACCTACCTCCCCTTTTTAGGTCTTCCTGCCTCTCACAGAGGATGCCCCTGCAATTGGATGGCTACTAACCCCTCTGTATTACTTAGTTAATCATGCTGCTTCTCAGTATATACCTAAGCTTGTCAGGTGCATTTCCCTTGTCTGTACTGAACAGAGGTAAGCCCTAACCTACCTGAACCTTTTCCACCATCCTGCAACAGCTGCTCATGAGCATAAGCAACACAAATGATTCCATGAAGGGCATCTGGAGGTGGATATAGTCCAAGAGGATAACAGTCTGCCAGACCATGACAACAGATTGATACTCTCACCTCTCCGTTGTCTGGGACTCTGGGTTCACCCTTCATTTCCTTGTGGTTTAATCAGTAACTACATTAGCAACAACCTCCAGTAGTGTTACTTCCTTGCCTCTTGTCATCTCTTCCTATTTGTTCCGTAGCTCTGAACCTTGATGAGTCATCATCTGGATTTAGAATGGGAAAGAGTTGAGTATATTTTTTTAAAAAAGTAAGAATATCTAAGGTCTCTCTAAGCCTAGATACTTTATTCTCAAATCATCAGAAGAATCTCCTTTTAGAATTGATTGGTTTCTTTCTTTCTTTCTTTCTTTCTTTCTTTCTTTCTTTCTTTCTTTCTTTTTTTCTTTCTTTCTTTCTTTCTTTCTTTCTTTCTTTCTTTCAAGCAATTGGCTTTCTATTTCCTTCATAAAAGAAATAAAGGAAACTAGGCATAGTAATGCACACCAGTGTTTCGAGGCCTAGGTGTTTTTGAAAAAGGAAAAATCTCAAATCATGAATTCATATAAAATTACATATACCTAAAAAATTCTGAATGCAGAGCTCTGTTGCTGTCACAAAGGAGTGAGTGGGATGTGCACCTCCTTTTTATATAGTGAAACATATAGCATGTTTTCACCACTACAGTAACATGGTTTACAGATGTTTCTACTGGGTATCGAAATAAAGAGGACCATCTGGTAAATCATAATGATAATAGCATCAAATCTGCTAATTAATTAAAGTTAAAATCTAATATTTATTAAATAACAAATAAAATCATGTTTTCCATTGTAAAAGATACGTCTAAGATTTGAAGAATTGAGACTAAGGTAGCTAGAGCTATTCTCAGAGTAAGAATAATTATAGAAATGTATGCATTGTAAGTAAATGATTATTTTTAGGAATTGAACATTTATTTTTATCAGTATGAGAAATTAAGGTTATGAAGAAGACTCAGTTGACCTTCGATGTACTGAACACATCTTTTTATCACTCATTTAATAAAGTTGGTGAGTTTCTCACAAAGTGTCAGGAACAAACAGTTTTAAAATTAGGTCTGAGAGCCAGGTGTTAACACAATAAACTTTTACGGTTGAGTTACAAGTGTCAACTATATCTCTTCCTGCCTTAATTAAGGACACCACTTAACCTACTTGTAGAGCCTCACCCTTTCCAGTTATCCCCAGCACACAACACCCCGTTCACCTAGAAAGGACACAGAGTAGATCTTGAAATGTATGTAATCTCTGGGCTCCCCATTTAAGGAATGGCATGTGAGGGTCTGCTGTGGAAATTAGCAGTTTGAGGACAAGATAAGCCAAGAGCGCGTGCGTGCACGTACACACCCACACCCTGCTTGTTTAGAACAAGAACAAAACATGCCACAAACTTGTCAGACAGGAAGCTGGATGAGTTTTTGCTATAGTGAACATGAAAATGTATTGGTAGATATTTTGGGCATAGGACTGTTAAACTTCTCAGACTCCTAACTGCTTCTCCAATTGATGTCAGTTGTGACACCAGTGGTAATTTGAGTGCAGTGACGTGAAGAGTTAGTAGACCAGCAATTCATTTCTCTTTCTCTATTACAAAGCCTTACATGGTAACAATTTCATCTTACGTTTACTATGACTCAAAGATGAATGGCACGCTTATTTGTGTCTTCTTTAGTTTTAACCCCGCCTCAACAAGGACAGCTCTTAAGATTGACAAAGTTATGAAATTTCATCTATTGACTATGAGATAAATAGTCTCAAGTATTTGAATGATGAAATGGTCTATCATGATTATAGATAGCGCAGTGTTGTGTTCGGGATACCTTAGTTTTGGTTGTAATTATCATCTAATTTCATATGAATACAAGTAGCCTATTGATATATGTTGTGTGTGTGTTTCATATACTTAATTTTAAAACATGTATGTTTGTGGGGTATGGTGGTGCACACTTTTAATCCTAGCATTCAGAAGTACAAACAAGGAGATCTCTGTGAATTTGAGCCCAGCCTGTTCTACATAGTAAATTCCAGGCTAGCCAAGGTTACACGTTGAGAAACTGCCTGAAAACAGAACAGAAAACCAAACAAACACATATATGTCTCCCCAGTAAATGATAAATTCTTGAGGAATTGAAGAGAGGCTACATTTTACTCATCATGGAGTTTGGCAACAATTCAGATGCTCAGTAAATGAAGGAAGCATTGTCAGTTCTTTTAAAAATAAGGTAACATGCATGCTCACCATGTAAAACACTATACAATAATCATATCAATAATCACCTGGAAGATCCAGGTATTTTATTATTTCTAATTTGAAGAAAGATGAGAGGCCTAAGGAAGTAAGGAATATGCTTGGTCGAAGAGGAAGAGGAAGAGCAAAGAGTCAAAAGGATCTGCGTAGCTTTGTATTTAACATGGAGATTTCCAGGTAAAATGAACACGAGACAATGTTCTTAGACAGCGTGTTTTACTAATCAAAAAGGGTGTAGTTATAAGGTTACATGTTAGTTTGTAAGCTAACAAAAACTAAAACATGCTATAGAAACAGGGCTTGGCAACACTAAGTTTTTGTAGGACTATGAAAGCATATGAAGCTTAGGTTGGTGAGAATGTTGGGAACTTGGTCCTTTTAAGGATAAATTACTCCACGACAATGAGAGACTGAAAGCTGTTTATGAGAGTTTGTTCCATATAACACAGATCTAGGTAGAAGAGTCTGGTAGCTGGCAGTGTGACTCTCAATCATGCATGGCTGACTCAGAATTCAGTGGCCTGGAGACAGCAGGATGAGTCAGCCAGGGAAAAAGCCATTCATTGTGTTTTATTAATGGAAAATTTGTCATTACGATTTTAATCAGAAGATTAAAAAGGAGAAATGAGAACATTTCAGACTTGACTTTTAGACATACAGGCTTTAGAGATTTCTCTTGGGGCAAAGAAGACAAGAGCTGTTCAAGAGATACTGTCTTTATTCTGCTTCTCCATGAATCACACTGTCAAACAAGAGTTCAAAGGCAAGAAGAGATTGTTCAAGCTCAGCCCAGGAAATAGAAGAAATGGAGTGAGCAAATAAGATAGAAAGGAAAAGAAATCACAAAAAAAGTTTATTATGACTTGAGTTACTACCTAGTAAACTAATGTGTTCCTACTGGGAGCTCTGAGTGACCTTGCACTGTAGACTTAGGAAAGCTGAGAAACTCTACTAGTCTTTCATTTACATTATTTGAAGGGTAATTATAAATCCAGTTGTTGATTGCGTTGGGTGTGATGAACATTCACTTATGGCCAAGGAGAAAAGTGTTTTCAGTGAGTGGCTTTGGGTGTGATGATGTCCTGAGGGATATGGGTAGACGCAGCGAAGACTACTAATGGGGAAGCAAAAATAGTCATGTTGAACCATGGCGAGAGGACTTTGAAATTTTCAGAGAATTTTTACAACCAATTCCTGACTTGAGCTTCATTCTTACAGCCATCTGATGCAGTGAGTACATATACTATCATTCTTCTGTTATAGATAAGGAAACTAGAGGTACAGAGGTCTTTAGTACCTTTCCCAAGGTCACACAGATTGTAAATAACAGGATGAGAGCAACAGATTGTGTTTTAGTTAAAAGACAATGAGATTTTCCCTATGGAATGCATAGTTTCATAGTCTTAGGTAATTCTGATACTTTGCCAAAATATCATGGGAACTTTTAGAATTAAAATCTGCTGTGTGAGCTATGAGTTCTATCTTCATGTTGGAGAAGAATCACAGAAAAATGACAAATTGAGAAATAGTTTTATAGGCATTCAGCTTAAATGTAAAGGTAACAGAAAGATACAGGAAGAAAATAGAACAGAAGGGAAAGGGTTTGGAAGCAAGTGTTATAAACATGAACAAAATGTTCCCAATTCTACTTTTTTTTCTCTTTAATAACTTCAATTGTACGTCAGATAATCAACTCACTGTCAACTGAAATTTACCAAATTACTTAATGTGTGGACCTCAACAGTGAACCTTTTGTTTCTGCTCACAGATTGAGTGAGTCCTTGACACAGCATGAGTGTATTTATTCAATTTTTGTATAGAATTGGCATCCGTGTTGTGTCTCAAATGAGATTCCATTTCCAAGCAATGTATGCCGTATCTACCTTGAGATTTTGAAGTCACCTTAGTTATTCATTTTGGTAGTGCTGTGAAATACTAATTGCACAGATCCATAAATTATACTTGAAAATATTTATGTACCCTTTCTGTTGCCTACCAACTTGCCTACCTGAGATTCCATCTTCTCTGGAAGATTATGATATTAAGGGAGTACTCAGATTTGGGCACTAAATATGAGACTGTAAAACAAATTTTTATCCGTACAAGCCAGGCTATTGTCTTGAGGAAGGATTTTCTAAATTCCTTTGTTTTCTCTGTTGCCATATGAAAAACAGGATTTATATTCTCTGTTGTTAATATGCTGTCATATTCACAGCTAAATTAGAGATTGTAGTGTGTGTCACCATGGAGATTAGATGCAGCCTAAAGGATGCTGTGGTGGAAAGAAGCTTCCCTTACCTTCACATGATTAAAGTAAACAAAAACCTGACTCTTTCTGCAACATTTTTGAGAGGAGCAAAGGGCTAGGAACAGAAACATGTTAAATGTCTGCCTAGGCGATTACTTATTTGGACTTGGGCTAGAGAGGCACAGGTGTGTTCATGAGGATGCTATAAGGATGGAGAGACTCTTGTTTCCCACATTATTGAAAAGACTGCCCTATGCCGTCTCAGGTTATGATTATATTTAAATGAATTTTGTGCTTATTATTTACTCAAGCCTTGAAGTTAAGCTTTTCTAGGCTGTCCTTTTGTTATTTACATCTGTAGTTCTCAACCTTTCTTATGTTGTGACCCTTGAATACAGTTCCTCACATTGTAGTGACCCCCAACCATAACATTATTTTCATTGCTACTTCATAAATGTATTTTTGCTGCTGTTGAATCGTAATATAATATCTTATATTTCCCGTGGTCTTAAGTGGCTCCTGTGAAAGGGTCATTTGATCCTAAGTGGGTCATGACTCACAGGTTGGGCACCACTGATTTAGGGGCTTTATATAAGGGCCCAGTACAGTGTGGAAAGTTGACATTCTAGCAAGTGCTGCCAATTAGATGGCCAGGGACAGGATTGAGTAGGAATCAGGAAAAGGCCCTGAAAAAGTCCCTGATAGAAGCTTAGGTAACCAGCATTCATGGCCAGGAATATCACTTAAGTCATAAGAGAACCCCAAATTTAAAGTGCCTCACTGTCTACACTGGAAGTCTCAGAGAACACCATGGTGACCTGGGAATCACCCAAGGAAAAAAGGATGAGAATAGAATAAGATAATAGATAGATATATAGATAGATAATAGAATAGAATAAGGACCATAGAGTTCCTCGCTGGCATAAGTTACATAACCAAGGTCTCCATTCCCTTTGATCATGGACTCATTCACCAGAATATACCCCTAGAAGAGGGAAAGTGGGGCTGGAGGGATGGCTCAGTGGCTGAGAGCACTGTCTACTTTTCCAGAGGTCCTGAGTAAATTCTCATCAACCAAATAGAGGCTCACAACTATCTATACTGGGATCCCATTCTCTCTTCTGGTGCACAGATGTAACTACAGAAAAGCACCCATACACATAAAATACATAAATAAATAAATCTTTAAAAAAAGAAGAGGGAGGTGAGATTAAGAAAAAGGTTTGTTGTCCATTTTTGGAATAAGCATCACCTACAGGTAATTTTTAATTTTCTGGATTTTATTAAGCTATAAAACAATGGTTTATTTAGTTCACTTTTTGCCTGACTGATTAGTGGAGCCATGGGGATGGACAATGGAAAAGGAGACCATGCTAGTTAACTACAGAATGAAGACATTATTATTTGCATATGGTTTAACATTTGTCACTCTAATTTTTTTCAAATCCCTTAAGACATCAACTCTCAGCTCTTAAAGATGGAGGCCTCGAGTTTGCCTTTACCAAATACACGTCATTCTATCTCTGCTATAGTTGCTTGTTTTCTCAATGCATGTGTGTATATGCATGTGAATTTGAGTATATGCATGTGTGAGGCTGTGGTGCACACACACATGCATGTGAGGCCAGATGACAATGTTGGGTATCATCCAAAGGAGTAACATTCACGTCTTTTAACATGTGGTCGTTCAGGGGCCTGAACCTCATCATTTGTGTTGGACTGGGTGGCCAGCAAGCCCTCAGGGTTCTTTCTTCTATCTATCTCCCTAGTGCTGGGATGGTAAATAAACACCGTCTTGACAGTATTGTTATACAGGTTCAAGAACTGAGCTCATGTCTTCAAGCTTCCATAACAAGTACCTTGCTATTTCCTCTGCCGTACATCTTTTGAGAGAGGGAGGGGGAAGAGAGGTGGGTGGGGAGGCAGGCTTAGGTCTGAAACTTGAGATTCTCCTTCCTTAGTCTAATTGCTGGGGTGGTAGGCACTGACACATCAGCTCTGTCTGTGATGATTTGAAACCATCCTGTTCTTGGACTCCTGCTGTAACTTAAAGGCTAGGTATTTTTACTCCACTTGGACAAACTTCTGTTATTATGTCATAGCTTCCCACTTCAGTCTACTTACAGATGTTTGCCACATGCAGTTTTTACCAAAAAGGTGCCACAGCTTGCCTTTTACTTGTTCCAGATCTTACTTAAATAATAACATCAATGTTCCTCAGATGAGAGTTTGAATTTTTTCTGGGCAGGGCTTTAGTTCATCAACATGTCCATTTAATGTCTCTGGAATGGATGTCCCAACTTTGTGCCATGATACTGACTCTGTCTTCTGGAATGCCCTTCCTTTCTATCACTCCAGCCTGGTATACTTGGCAAATCCAAACTTTAAAGACATCCCTGTTCTTTTTCAATGTATTTCCGGATACACTCAAGCCTATATATTCTATAGGCATATATATCTAATATATACTTGTGAATGTTTACCACCACTGTCAGTTTTTGTATGATCAAGATCAAATAGTCTTATCATCCCTCTGACACTGACCCTTGACTTGCTTCTGACAAGTGTTCTAAACATTTTTATCCTTTCAAGGATTAAAGAGACAGTGTGGTTTTCCAGTCTTTCCAACTGTAACACCTAATTAGTAATGATAACAGTTTTCCATATTTATTCTACATGGATAATGGATGATTTTGAGAGGTACAAATTAGGTATAAATAATTTCTTGCTTCATGTAGCACATCTCTAAATGTTGTTGCTGAGAAGTTAAACAGACATGTGTGAAAAGTCATTATGAACTGTAATAGCTGCAGCCTGTTGCAAGGACTATAAATACCTGAAGAGGACTCTTGAAAACTGAGATAGTTTAATGGGACAAGCTGTTCCTGCTAGATTACATAAACTTGTGGTTTAAAAAACACACAAGCAGTGTCCTATTTGTAGTTGTCTGCTCACTCCGTTTTAGTACTTCTTTATTTTCACACTGCTTAGAAAGACACAAAGGAAAACTTACGCCCCTGAGTTGAGCTCAAAGGTTTTGATCATATGTGATTTTAATCTCATGTTTTTTCTTCCTATGTCTCATTATGGGTTTTACTTGTTCTGACGGTGAACATGTTTTCAACCTGATTAGTATCCCTCAATTTCAGAGTGGAGGATCGATACTGGACTTAACAATTAACAGTGTTCTGTTTCCCATCTCTAACTATGTGTGGAATGCAGATTCATTGATGTTCATCTTTTGTAGCCTGTATTCCAAGGACACTGTGTGTTTTGGATCCAATAATGTGTTATTTCTTTTTAGTTCTTTTCTTCATGGAATAGAAAAGTTTAAATGGCAAATAAAACAGATTTTTTAAGAGTTCCTATAAACTGTGGAAGGATTGATTTGAGGAAATAATAAATACTCTTTGCCTTGAGATCTTTCATGAAGTTTAGCGTAAGGGTCATATATAAGGAAGAAGAACCTTCCTTTTCTATGTGGTATTTCCCATTGCTTCTTCCTCTTGCAAACAGGATACAAAAGCAAAACTTGATTAGAGAATCTAATCTGAGAATTATAAACTGAGCCGAGCAAAGGAAATCTTCTATTTCAAATGGAATTACCTATTGGCACAAGGATAGCACAGAGGGAGCCAATATTAATGAGTGGCTGGGGATGAGCCAGCTCCAGCATGATATTATGTGTCAGTAGACTAAACAACAGGGAAGTGGACTGTTCTGCATAATGTGGGTGAGAGAGTATTTACAAAGACTGAACAGGAAGCTGTGCTATCATGATGTTCAACTATCCAGACTACAGCAGCCTTTTCCTCCTTCTTTCTTATTCTATTGGAAGGAGAGACAGGAGGTGCTGTTTCCTGCAGCCTCCACCTCTCTCTTCTTTTTGGCAAGCATTGACTGATTGACTCACATCCCGTTTCCCTTCATTTGGTTTATATGCACAAGGTGACTATTTGGGGGGCTACATGAGTTAGTGTGTTTATTTGTTGCAACTGATGAGCCTTGACCTCATAAAAACTGTGTTGGAATGATACAAACATAACCGTTTTCAAATCCAGTAATTTTACAGCCAATTAAAGTACTCTTTAGAGAAATCGTTGTGCATCTTACCAACCTAGGAACTTCGGTGTGCTCATGTGGTTGTAGGTTCCCTCTTTTGTTTTGATGTTTGTTGTAAGGCTTTGGAGAATGGCCTGGCCACAAATACATCTGCAAACAAATATTATAGGCAGATATTCTATTGTGTTATGATTACATGATTACTTAGATATCTTTCCTTTTTCCTTATTATAGTATTTTGGTAATTAGTTACTTACTTTCTGAAATTTACGTTTCAATATACTCCTTAAATCTAGCTAGGAGAAATGTAAGCTAAAGTGATAAACATTGTTTCTGATACACTAATTGTCTTTTAAAAAAGATGGCTTGCATGTGTATCTGTTTAACATGTTTCATTGAAACTGTTGCAGTGGTATGTAATTTTAATGTAAAATAGCCCTCTTTGCAGGGAATCTAGCCTGCTGCTGAATCTTTAAATTTTCAGTGTCTGTTGTCATAGCAACCGGAATTGACTCTGGTACCCACTGTGTTCAACATAAATTAATTTAAAGACATAGCATTTGAAACAGTTTAGCCAATTTTAACTATGTATCTGGCTAGACTTCAGATTTCAATGCTACTTTATGTTTAAAATGTCGTCATATGTGTTGCTTTTACGCTAATTAGACACATATGTGGGATTCAATGTTTTAAAGGTGATTTTTAAAAAATGCTGGAAAACTGGTTCCTGAATTTCTTGTGAGATGCAAGGCTTTAATAATTTAAAGGGTATTTCTTCTTTGAAAATACTGCAATATTGTGCTCTGTCTTGCCAGAGTACACTGGCGATATGTGGATACATATGTTTGATATTACCCAAAATAAATCTTCATTTTGCATGTGCAGGACAAAGATCTCTCAGACCTGTATTGTGGTAATCATTCTAGGAGAAGGTAACTCTATATTTTCCACTTTTTATGCCTAACCCATTCTTATTACATTGAGGTGATATGGATGTTCTCATTAAACAATTCTTACTAGCTTGAAATTATTTTTCTTGTAGTCCTCAGCGATTTTAAGAACATAGTCCATACACAGCTATTTAGTGAGAACAGAAGGCTTTTGTCTTTCCTCTTCCAACCTTGGCCCCTCTTACAGCAAGGGCTTCTGTGTTTGTTCAGTGAACATTGTATTGTTCACTCTCTGTTGCTATTAAAGGAACTATATGAAAGAAAATAGAATGTAAATTGCAGTAGAAATTGATGCTTAGGGGACAGAGTAGTGATTTTTTAAATTTAACAATGTGTGTGTGTGTGTGTGTGTGTGTATGTGTGTGTGTGTGTATGCACAACTATTTATGCATGCACAAATATGGAGGTCAGAGGACAATTTGTGAGAGTCATTTTTTTTTCTTTTCCACCACGTGGGCTATGGGGATTGAAACTTAGGTTGTCAGACTTGCCAGAAAGTACCTTTACCCAGTGAGCCATCTCACCAGCCATCTCGCCAAGAGTAGTGATTTTTAATAATATATTTATGTTTGACAGTCAGAATATATTTCTAATATTTTTTCAGCAACTTTGCCTAATAAAAAATACTATATCTTGTTTCTGGAGAATGACTATCAAAACGCTATGAAGCTTATTATGTCATGTCCTTCTGGTCCTAACAAATACTATGGCTACTATATAGAAAACAAAACATGTTTTAAAAATTATCTTCCAGTTAGAAAGTGTAGTTTTCTGTGAAATGGTTCCAGTTTCTCTCAACCATCCAACATTAACTTCATGTTAACTGAACCATCATCCTTCACTTGGGGATTTAGAATGAGAAAACAAACTTGTGGAAGCCCAGGAGTACCACTTTTCCATTTCTTCTGAAATTAGAAAGCACTCTGTACATGAAATATTTAGGACTCTACTTAAATACATAAAACCAAGCTGCTGCATCGGCCTATGAGGGTTTATCTGATTGAATTGTTTTCTGCTCTGCTGTATTGTAGAAATTAAAGCAAAATATTTGAGCAAAGATTGGGCTTGATTACAGCTCTGTGTGACTCAGCCAAGGCCCACCGGACAGTGGCACTGATGGAACTACAAGTCACAGTGGAACTTCACTGCTCCCGTTGAATTAGTGCTGAGACATGCATATATCTATATTGCATGTATACATATATACACATATATACATATATACACTTATACACACACACACACACATATGTACACAATCAAGATTAAAAGGTTTAAAATCTTTTTTTCTTTATTTGAATTAAAGTCCATGAACATTAAATGGGTAGACCATTAGTCATTATGCTGAGCCTTTTTTTCTATGTTAGTTGCCAGATGTAAATTGGGAAATTTATTACTATAGTCACTTGAAAATATGTTTTTAAGTAAGCATATGAATTACTCCAATAATAGGCATGTATCTGAGGTTTAAAACAACCATAATTTTAGTGTGGTAATGTGACCCCTATATTAAGCTTGTTATGAACATAATCTTAGACCACTTATGATGACGAGAGGGAGCAATGGGTAACTTTGAGAAAAAAATACACTGCTAAATATCTGGATTGAGTTCCTATTTTCTCCATGTATTCTCACTTCTATCCTGAAAATCTTACATTTGATATGGTGACAGCTTCAGGGAACTATGGAAAAGGGAAGCCGCCCTCATAAAGCAATACCGGAAGCCTTCTGACCATAGCTGTACCCATCCTCAGTCTGATAATCCCATAGTCATCAGCTCTGTCTGAAGTCCCAGGGCTTAGAGACTCACCTGACCATCAAATAATCCTGGCATGGAGGCAGAACTTACACTCTGCCTACACAGAGCAGACCCAAGTGCTGCAGAAGGTCCACTAATAGTCAAACTATTGGAAAGGACCATGGTATGGTCTTCCTCTCCTTCTTTGCTCCCTCCATCCTCCATCAGTTTCTTCCACAGTCTGTGCTTCTAAAGATGTTAGAATTTGCTGGAAAGGCAATGCAAAGACAGTTATGGGTCAGCTTCTCCCCCGACAAATAAGATTAGAAAGTAACAGAACAGACAGTCAATTGTTTTACTATGAGCTTTTCCCCCATTTTCCTATCCTCTCTTTACTCTTACTTGTTCAGTATTAGGGTTGCAAGACACTGTTTATCACATTCTTCTGTAAATATGAATGATTCCCCTTCTGCCACAAGATGAATTTTAATAAAAGAAACAAGTAGGCATGGATCATACAAAGTATAAAGACACACTTTCCTGGTTGTCAAAAAAAGAAAAGTTTTCACTTTCTGGGCTACATTCCAGAGGGGTGAGAGATAAATCAGAGAGCACCAGTGGGATTAACAGTAAATAAGGAAGAAAACGGATGAAGAGAAAGGGGTCTTTCTAGTCTCCGTTAAGAACTCTGAAAAATGTTTACCTCTATGATTGCTCCTGCATCATTTTGGAGCCAGGATATACTCATCAAAATGCTCTGCTCCCTGCAAGGAGTCTGTTAAGTTTAGGCTTTTGGGATATTATGATTTTAGCAACAAAGACTGGATTTGAATCAATGGATCCAGAAGCCAGAAGATATGGGAGGCACTTGAGAGCCAATAAGATTTGGAGGTAAGGTTAGATCCCAATCAACCTCTGTGTACCCATAAAAGACTTGATTCTCACTGAAGATGGCCCATGAATGCCAGCGGTTACCTAACAGAAATCCAGTCACCATCCTCGGGGCAGCATTTCATGTAGCTACCTGTAGAACTATCTACATTTTCAGATCCTAATGAACTGGAACTTGGACAGGTGCATATATTCACCGCACACAACACACACACACACACACACACACACACACACACACACACACACACACACAATTTGCCCTATTTTTTTCTCTTAGTTTTCCTTGGGACTCTAGTTACTATGGGTTCCCTACATCATTTAATGCTGTTCCAAGTTCAGACGGGGCACTGCTCAGTATTTTTCCACTATGTTTTACCTGTGCTTTAGTATAATTTCTTTTGATGATCTTCATGTTCAATTCTTTTTTGTTCTATTTTTTTCAATCCACAATGAATTTCATCCAGTTAAATTTTATTTTTTATTTTTCAGTTTCAGAATTTTTATTTGTTTTATTTAAAAGCATCTCTACAATCTTCAGACATTACCTAATCTTTTTACCTATTATACCCATTTATTTCTTTCAAAATCTTCTTTATATTACTACATGTATTTTGAAGTTGTATCAATCCCAAATCTAGTTTGTATTTTTCATTAACTATATTTTTCTCTTGACTAATGACTATATTTTCCCCAAATTTTTATATGTCAAAATAAAAAAAAAATACTAGACTTTGTATGGGTTTCTTATAAAGATTTTAGGTCTAATTACTTCCTTTGAAGAATATATATTTTTCTGTATTAGATATATAAATTATTCATATCCTATCATAGTCATTTATTGCTTTTTATTCTAAAACAATCTGAGATGTTAGTGAAACACTGATGTATTTATCAATCACTTTGACTGGCAGGGTCCTAATTCTTAAATCTAGACTCCCCTGCTGTTTACGTCTCGAAAGTGTCTGTTGCCTTCACCGAACCTACTTGGAGTGTCTCCCTGGAGTCAGCCAAGCACTGAACTTTGAGTTTGGAGTATCCCATTTGTATAATCCCCTCCTCACCACATTTTTCCACAAGTCAGTAACAGTGTTCCACTCTCTTCTTAAACTCCTGAAGCTAAAATCACTTTGGTTAAAGTCTATCTACCCTAGGAAGTATACTGGTGAATGCTATGGGAGTAAAGTCTTAAAAACATGGATTTCCACCAACGTGGGTCTCCTCTTTCAGAGATAAGTCTCTTTTAGCTTTCACCAATTTGCCGCATCTTGGTACCTTTAAACAATGGTATTTCCTATCAGCGGTCTTGACTACTAAACAGAGAACTGGTTAGATACAAGCTACTGAGGTGGTTAGTTTGGAAAAGCTGACTACTTAAAGTGCTGATATCTGTCAGTCTAGGGACTAAGAGAAAGTAGCGGTAGACAAAATTTAAAGCACAAACCAAACCGTGGCTTCATCGTCTTGGGCAAGGAGGTTGACATTTGTTCTAAGCATTATAAAGGCATGAGGGTATTTTAAGCTGTGTGTTATTTGAATTTTTCAAAGTAAGACCTGGTGGTAGTTCTATGTGAAAATAGAGTAAATTTGTGGCCTCCAAAAAGCCAGCTCATGCACCAGGGATGGATCCTGATCCTACTGCCAGGGGGGCCCCTTAAGCAGATCAAGCTACACAACTGTCTTGCTTATGCAGAGGGCCTAGTCCAGTCCCATGGAGGCTCCACAGCTATTGGTCTATGGTGGGACACAGCCTTGATGAAGGGGAAGTGGCTTGGACCTGCTTCAACTGAATGTACAAGGCTCTACTGACTCCTTACAGGATGCCTTACCTTGTTGGAGGAGAGAATGGGGGATGGGTTTGAGGGGAAGGCTGGGGGACCGGGAGGAGGGATGAATGGGGTATCTGTGGTTGGTATGTAAAATGAGTAAAAAAATGTCTCAATAAAAAAAACAGAAAATGTAGTAAATTGTAATCTTGGTAGTTCATTGTGGAAATAGTACATTATAGTATTAGGATAGTGTGTACTAAGTATAACATGTGTCTGAGGCAGTAACAGGTGACATAACAAGACTTCGTAGTGGAGAATGATATAGGCAAGGATGCTCACTGACTCATGAGAAAAGAAAAGAGGGATGGTGATTGCTTTAAAAGCTGAAAACCATCTACTAACTGGGGTATATTGTACTAGACTCTTCATTTGTTAAGTACCTCCTAGCTATTGTTCAAGGTGCTATGACTAAAGACGGGAGGCACATTCTTCTTCAGAAATAGACGAGTCTAAGCCGTTCTGACACTTCATCTTAGACTTGCCTCCGCCCCCCCCCCCCCCCCGTAAGTTAGAGACTCTCTCAATGAGATCTGCTAATTGGGCACCTCCCTAACCTTCTTTGCTAGTATTGATCAAATTTGAATACAAACTGTAGAAAACATACACAGAAGAAAGAATCCTTAGAACCTTGGATACAGAATGGAAGCAAAATTCTTTTAAATCTGAGCTCCACTTTGAATAACTCAATTACCATATTTATGAGATCAGAGATTATTTCTGACTATATGGACTATTTTACTTTTTTTTTCCGACAAAATGATGTGCTAGGTTTGTAGTTTATCTCTTCATATTTTAGTCTCACTACAGAAACTGTAAAAATGATTTAAATTAAAAATAAGCCCTGGTGTCAATTCCAAAAGGAAAGTGAATTGTGTGCTTGTATGTGCATGTAGCTCAGAAGCCAACAGTCATGAAATGAAACCAAAGGAATATTTACAGTTCTGTTGCATGCAAATCTGTCCCCTTGGTTTGTCAGGGATTCTTGCTAAACTTCCATATTTGAGAGCTAGCCTTTGGCTCAGTTCTAAATAAACAGTGGATATCCATGTGGGAGCAATGAAGAGAAACCGTAGCATCTGGTAAGGCTTTAAAAATAACTTCCTACTTATATAACTGAGATTTCAGCAAAGATCAATGAGATTTTTCGGGACTGAGACCTAAGGAAATAGTTCCTCTGGAAGCTGTTAATTCATGTAGCAGTGTTACTTCTAAGGAAAATCACTCTTACCCAAGAAGCAGATGCTAACAGACCATGGCCCCAGAGTCATAATTCTAGGTTATGGTGTTCTGAGTTTGTGTTTTCAGCTTCATTTACTATCATTAAGAGCTTTTTACTTTTAATTACTTTATTGATCTCATCCTATGAAATGCTTCTAGTCTGCACAAAACATCAACGTAAGTGGAGTGGACAGGTTTGCATTTGCTGTCACGCTAGACTACTTAGTTATAAGACAGAATGCTGCCTACTTGCTTAGTGTTTCTGGATGGTAATATTATCTATGATGTTATATACTTCTGGACTAAAACACACTTTATTGCTTTACCAATTAAGCCTAGTGCTGCTTCTGAAATATGATGTTATTGAACTGTCTTTAGCTTTTCAGCTCTGCAGAACTCCAGAACTTAGAATCAAGGTTTATTGTGACTCAACTAAAAAAGATATTCATTTGGGTTTTCTTTTAAGCTTTCCTTGGAGGATGCTATATGGACAGTAATACAAAGAGAATTCTAAATAAATGTACCACTGTCTCTGCTAACTAAATGCTTAAAAAAGATCCAGTTTAAAGTTTATATACAATAGGATAATGCATAACAATGGATATTAATCATAATTTTTACATGGTAGGGGAATAGATTGGACTACAGGTGTGCACTTACCAATATTCAGCTTTTAACAAACTATGAGATACTTCTACACTTACCCAGTTTTCTTACATTTCCAATTCTCTTTTGTGCTCTCATTTTTTTTTCTTGCTGTTATAGGAACTTGCTAGTCACATCAAATGAGCCCCAGGTCAAGTGTCCACCAAAACACTGTGATTATGTATAGTGCGAAACATTCAAGAGGTCTGCAAAGAAAAGAAACAGAGCACTTATTGTCAAAGCTGTGTGATAGCTGCAGTCTGGTCATTAGTAGCTTATTTAAATATTCGTGCTGTTTTTAATAATCCTTTTCTCTTTTACATGCTAGGAAAATAATTTTTATATCTTAATTGACCACATTTGCCTCATTTCTTTGAATTATGCAGATTTTAGCCATTCATATACTCCAAATAATCAAATTACCAAATTAAAAACAGTATATGTATTTAGGCCCCAGATTCTCCTACCATGTGCTGCTAGAAACATAGTTGCTTTCCTAAACCAGATTAGGGTAATAAAGGTTTATTTTATAGAAAAGGAAATAGAGCCTGAAACTATTGGGAAAAGTATTCTCTTAGGGTTCCTATTGTTGCGATGAAACACCATGATCAAAATCAAGTTGAGGAAGAAAGGGTTTATTTGGCTTATACTTCCATATCACTGTTTATCATCAAAGGAAGTCAAGACAGGAACTCAAACAGGGTAGAAATTTTGAAGCAGGAGCTGATGCAAAGCCCGTAGAAGGGTGTTGCCACTAGTTTATTAATTATGGCTTGCTCAGTCTGCCTCTGTTTTCTTATAGAACCAAGGACCACCAACCCAGGGATGGTATTGTCTACAATGGCTGGGCCCTCCCACATCAATCACTAATTAAGAAAATACCCTACAGGATTGCATACAGCCCAATCTTAGGGAGACATTTTCTCAATTGAGGTTTTTCTCCTCTTAGATGACTTTAACTTGTGTCAAGTTGACCTAAAACCATCAAGTACAAGTATTATATAATTTGATGAATGGTTGGGCAAGCAGTCAAAAACATTGGTAGTTGAATGGAGACAGCACTCAGTGGTACAGTGCCTTCTTAGCAAATTAATCTGCTAAAATACTGACCAGGGCTTGGAAACCTACCTCCCTTTCTTTCTCTTCACTTCTACCTCTCACCCCCTGCTCTCTCCATCACATACTTTCTCAATAAAATTTCAATAATGCGAATTTATTTTTGGTTTTGTTTTTTTATTATAGAAGTAATGTATAATGTGTGTCCAGAGTTCTGATAGAGGAGCACAAACCTAGTTAACGCACTGATTCATAATACTTTCAAGTGTAAGCTAAGTGAATTTGGTTTGGCGGAATCCCTCTGCATTCTGAGAACTTTGATAATGGTAAATGGATAGGTTATATTTGTTAGCCATCTATGAACCTATAATGTGATTATTATTTAGATAAGTACATGTTAGGAAATGATTCGTTGTAACTTTGTCACTAAACTGCATATGAGAACTAAAAGTTTCCATGCTGTGTATCTTTACACTTGGAACAAGTTGTCTTTTTGTTTCCTCATTCCTGTGATTATCTGATGCTTGAGCCCAAAACTGTTCTCTAAACCTTCACATCAATGTCATCTACTCCTGGTAAGAGCCAGTGCCCCACTCCTGGCTATTGTGAGTCCATATCCTCCACTTAGTCTCTTTGTGGAAAGAAAAATTGGAAGTACAATTTATTCTTTATTTGCATCTAATTGTTTTTATACTTTCCTGTCAAAAATTTGACATCATAACAAATAGAGTTTTTAAAGCTGAGTTCAACCCAAGTTATTCTCATGATGAAATTTCTTTCTGATTCTTAGATTCATCCATACATTAGTGACAGTGTGTTCTCCTTGGGTCATTGTTGAGACTCATCAATGCTATTTGCATACAGTGTCACAAACTCTATTTCCCTAGGCACTATACCAGAGACAAAGCCTTGCTAGCTGGAAAGAAATCCTTGGGCGACCTATTAGGCTTCCTAGAGAAATATTCTTTTGTGTGAGGAAATGAGTCAGAAGAGGCAGAATATAGCAAGAAGCACTAACACCAGTAACCTTAGCATCACTTGTATGCCTTGGGAAGGTGATGGAAACAAGTAACAGGGAAAGAACTGTTACTGGGGCTGCCAGCCCATCTGCTCCTGAACTACAAAGAGACAAAGACCAGCAAGATTGATCACTGGATGAAAGGGCTTGATTTGCAAGCCTGGCCACTTGAATTTAATATCCAGAACCCATGGTGTGGGAAGATAACTGACTCCTGAAATTTATCTTCTTGCCCTATGTGCGCCGTGGTATGTGTGTTTATGTGTGCACTTACACACACAATAATAATAAAATTAATGGTGATGATGATGACGATGATGATGATGATTATGGTGATGATGGTGATGATTATGATAATGATGATGATGGTGATGATGATAAATAGTGCTTTAATGTCATTGTTTTTTCCCCCTCCTTTGGATGTGAAATTTTCCACACAGGATCATGTATCTTAACAATTTGTTCACAGTTAGTAGTACTATTTTGAGAGGTCATATTTTGAGAATGTTTAATATATGCAGACACAGGTCCTAGGGGTAGGTTTTGAAGATTATAGACAAACTGTGCTTCTTGGTAGGTGACATATGAACAAGCTGCTCTGTTGGAAGCTCCCTCAGCCATAGACTAAGCCACTTCAATCACTGTACCTTCCCCACCATGATGTACTATCTTTCATGAGCATTGAGCCAAATATATCTTTCTCCATTTAGGTATTTCTAAGAGACATTTATTCATAGTTGTGAGACAAGTGCCTAACACAGTAGTGTACTTCAAACTTAAGCTAGAATGAAAATCATTTGGAAAGATTATTAGAATATGATCTCTAAAAGATAATATTTTATTTATTGAATATTTTATACACAAATACATGCATTTTTGATCTTGCAACAGAATATAGAGATTGTGAAGGGTTGTAGTTAATTGGAGAGCTGGAATTTTAATAGGTTCCCAGGTCCTGTGGAATCTGAGTTGTATGGAACACACTGAGTGGTTTTTCTGGAAAACAGTTGTGGAGATTTGGATAAGAATGTTCCCTATGGGCTCATATAGTTGAATGCTTGGTCACCAGGGAGTGGAGTGGAACTGTATGAAGGGATTACAATGATTAGGAGGTGTGGCCTTGTTAGAGGAAATAAGTCACTGGGGTGGGCTTTGAAGTTTCAAAAGCCCATGCTGGGCCATTCCCTCACCCCATCCACCTCTCTGCCTGTGGATTAGGCTGTAGCTCTCAGATACTGCACCAGCACCATGGACTAAGCCTCTCTCAAACTGTAAGCAAGCCCCAATTAAATGATTTCCTTTATAAGAGTTGCTTTGGCCATGGTGTCTGTTCATAGCAACAGAACAATAACTAGGACAGCTGTGCTTCTCAAGTTTTCTTAATCACAGGAATCAACTAGTTCTTGGCAAGACAGATTTGTGCATTAATTGGAATCTACTTCACAAAGAAGCTTTTCTGATGTAGGCTGAGCAAGGCATTGATCTACGGATATAGCACTATGTTATAGTAGTAAATTTCATTGCTATGTTCTTTTCCCTAGCCCCATGACCTATCTAGTTTTAGGTTCTTGGCTCTTTTTAGCAATGCCAGCTATGGGTTCCATCTCATGGAGTGGACCTTAAATTCAATCAGAAAACTGTTGGTTACTTCCATAACCTGTGTGACACTGTTGCACCAATATGTCTTGCAGGCAGGTCACTATTATAGGATATAGAGTTTGTAGCTGGGTAATATTGATGATTGCCTTTCTCCTATGGTAGTGTGCAGAATACCTTACACTGTCACTGAGTATACCACCCCCACACCAGAACAGGCCACATGCCCAGGGGCAATTGGTCTACATAAAATGAACTGAATGGTATTTTTTGTGGACATTGTGTTTCATTTTGCTTTAGCGTTTTTGTCTCATTGGTCTTTTGTCTTTTTTGTTTGTTTGTTTTGTTGCATGTATGTGTATGTGATTTTTTTCACTTCTTTGTTTCTTTGTTTGATTTTGTTTTTTAGGCTTTTTTTGAGGTGCGATTTTGAAAGGAAGAGAGAAAAGAACACGAAGTTGGGTGGGTAAGGAGATGGAGAGGATCTGCGAAGATTTGGAGGAGGCAAAAACATCATAAAAATGTCTCATATAAAAAATAAAAAAGTAAAATATATAGAGAGACATATGCCCTCTTCCCACCAGACATTCAGACTGAGCTGAGGACAAATAATTTGCTTTTCTAACACATTCCCATGTTATGCTGCTATCGTTGGTACCTGGGCTACACCTTGAGAACCACTGATAAAAAACAATGGTATTGTCCTTCACTGTTAGGAGTCTATGGAGTATCTGTACAGGGGCTTGGAGCACAAGAAGTCTAGAGGAAGGCTAAGATGAGGAGATGCCTCAAACAGTAGCAGGGACATCAAAGTTCTGGCAGGCCACCAGAGACAATGAATCTGATTTGAATTTCAAAGAGCAGAAGGACTTCACTTACCTCTTAGTTACAAAATTTAAAAGAATGAAATTGCAGCGTTCCAAGCATGGCTGACTATGTATAAGATGGTCTCCCCTCTGGGTATTCCCAGATGCATGTAAGTAGATAAAAGGCTGGAGGAGACTTTCTTGTCACCAATGAGGGTGCTAATGGAGTGGGCTGGGGAAAAACTCTTACTTTTTCTCAGGCCCTCTGAGTAAAGGAGAGGAAGGAAGGCATGGGGCTGTGATATTGTAATGAGAAGAGTTATGCTTGACACACTCCCAAAGGACGTCACTTTCCACTTTTGAAGTGGAATATTTATTTGCCTTTACCTCTTCTTTTTTTAACCAAGATACCAAGATGGAAGTATTTTCAGTCCCTCTGGAGAGCAGCTCTTAGAACACTTCAAAGCAGGTCTCCTTTCTCAGAAGTGCTGGTTCACATGCTATTCAGTCCAGCCCCAGAAAAAATGTCCCCAATAAAACCCTGACCAAATCCTTCACTGGAATAAAATTTCTTCTTAGGGAAAGGAATATTCCAGGAAGGGGGCTTGGAGTCACTCTGACAGGGACACACCTAATCTGAATCACATGTAGGGAAGCTCCAGATGTCCCCTAATATTCCGAATGATTATCTCTATGTAGACATCATCTCTCTTCCTGCTAAACTCCTGTTTCTGCTAGACTGAGGATTATAGATAACCTTATGGATGGTATTGATTTTGATTCCTTAGAGACGTGGGAGTGGAGAAAGATATTAAATACTGTTTTTGAGGCTGATGGGTTAAATCTGCACTTGTACATCCCACCCACTGGGGTTCTCATCAGGTTGGAATTTTCTTTCTTTCAAACCAAATATTTACTCATGTGGAAAAATATAAGAAGACAGTTCAATGGTTGTGAACAAATTCTTCTTCTTCATTGGAAGAAACTCTATGACATTTATGTTGTATCAACTATAAGTCAGTCACCTTCCCATACACAAAGAACACACATAGCATAAGTTTATAAAAATGATATGATTATAATGCTATTCCACATGGAAATTTCTTTTCAGGATACATAGAAGACATGCCAATGGTAGCTTAAGTGTATCTGCTTGAAATAATGGATTAAAACTTCTCCCTGAACTGGGGCTCCTTGCTAAACTGAGGCTTGGGATTCAGGGCCTAGAAAGTTAATACTCTGTGTTCTAAAGCATGCCCATAAAAATGATTTTTTTTTTAAATCAAGTATTACAGCATCAAAATGACAATACTCTTGACTTTTGGTTCATTACCCCCTGGAAGGTAATGAATTTCAAGGTCACACTAACTCTCTTTTTAATGATTAAAAAGTGAATAAAATATATTTACATAAATACAAAGAAGTTATCAATGAAAATACAGGGTAATATGGTTTGCACTACAAA
This sequence comes from Peromyscus eremicus, assembly GCF_949786415.1. Taxonomy (NCBI): domain Eukaryota; kingdom Metazoa; phylum Chordata; class Mammalia; order Rodentia; family Cricetidae; genus Peromyscus; species Peromyscus eremicus. The sequence goes on along the minus strand of NC_081429.1, from coordinate 13,141,032 downwards.
TACCGTTTGCATTGAGGCATGGTAGCATGTTCCTGTAATCCCAGAACTCCGAGGACTGAAGTAGGAGAGCTGAGAGTTTGAGACCAGGCTAGACAATATTAGTGAGCTCAATGCCACCCCATGCAATATAGTGAAACCCTGTCTCAAAAATAAAAACCCAAACATAAACAAACATATAGTATACTTTAGTTCAATGAGTATTTGTTGAATGCATATTATATTCTAGCTATTGGTGACACCAGATTAATGAAACACAATTTCTATTCTTGGTTAATCCCAGGTAAGTGATGAGAGGAACAAACATAAATAATTCACAGAAAACAAAAACCAAAACCAAAAAAAAAAAAAACAAAAAAAAAAAAACCCAACCACAACAAACCAGGACTCTGAGTGTGTAATGGGTGATGCAGAGAATTAAGAACCAAATAGACTTTTACAATCCAGATTTGTAATTCTTGCTTTAATTTTGTAGCCTCAAGTAATTACTTTACTCTACCTAAACAACTTCTTTTGTTATTTTGAGACAAGGACTCAATATGCCGTCAGACTGGCTGTGAACTTGCATTGGCTAACCTTTACCTTCTAAGCACTAAGATCATAGCAATTTGCCTTACAAGACTTCTCTCATCTCCAACACAAAACAGACATTCAGACTATAAAATAGCAACAAATGAATGTATATGAATGGAAGTTTGCTAATGAGTATTTAAGAAAGGTTTCCAGGCTGTAAAAGTAGTATTTTCAAAGCTGTAGTAGATAGTCACTCTAAGACCTGGTAAAGGTATGATAGTGTCATGTTGTTAGAGTTTTTCTGGTCCTGCCTGGCCCCCGGTCAGGACAAATCTCTCTCACCCGCCAGTCCTGAAGCCTCTCAGACCCAACCAAGTAAACACACAGAGACTTATTTTACTTATAAACTGTATGGCCATGGCAGGCTTCTTGCTATCTGTTCTTATATCTTAAATTAACCTTATATATTAAGTTAAATATATATCTATATTATATTAATATTAAATTAATATAATATAGATTATATTAATCTATAAGTTGCCACGTGGCTCATGCTTACCGATATCTTAACATCTGCTTCTCATCATGGTGGCTGGCAGCATCTCCCTCGCTCAGCCTTCTTCCACCCAGCATTCTCCTCTCTGCTTGTCCTGCCTACACTATCCTTCCTGCCTGGCTACTGGCCAATCAGCGTTTTATTTATCAATCAATCATAGCAACATATATTCATAGCATACAGGACAACCCACAGCAGTGTCATTTGTGTTTGGCAGGATTATGTCACTGTTAAAAATACCCATGACAATCAGCCTATGTAGAGAAAATAAGTTCATTTTGTGTCACAGTTTAGATGTTTCAACTCATGACCACTTGATTCAATAGCTTTGGACTTTTTGTAGCACATCATGGCAGGAAGATATGACAGATGAAAACTAATTACCTCATAGCCAAAGGGAAAAAGAGGAAGCAGAGGGACCAAGATCCTATCACTCACACTCCCAGTGAACCAAAGAGTTCTCCTTAGATCAGACCTATTAAAGACCCTACCACTTCCCAGTAGACTGAGCTTGAATAAGCTGTTAATATGTGGACTGTTGGGGAATGTTCTAGAATCCAAATCAGGTATTAGGGTCAGTCTGTGGTAAGTAGTTTGAGATGAGTCTGGAAAAGAGGCGGAGGCTCATTCCTTAGGAACTTAAATTACATTTGGATACAAAGTTTGGATTTGATCCCCTAGGCCTGGCCAGAGAATGACAATCAGCTTTTTGGTGGATAAGTTTTCTTTTCTTCTGTCTATGTAGTACATGATTTCAAAATAAGGCTATTTTACTGAAATACCTTATTTCTAGTTTCTTTTAAAACTGTGCTGTGATCAGCCTATGTTTTCTTATATGGAGGTAATTGTTTGGAGATAATAGCAGTCCTGTGATGTCATACCATATAAGCTACCTGCTCAAAACCACCTGGGGTTCTTCCTTGCCTGTGGAAAAAGCACAAGCCACCCCCAAAGATAACCACCACTGGGCCCTAAACAACCTCTTTTACCTCCTAAAGGTCCTACTGCTTCCCAGTAGACCAAGTTGGAACAAGCTGTTAATATGTAGACCTTCAGGGAGCATTCCAGATCTCAAATACAAACAATACTATTATGGGGTCTCTTTGTAGCAAGTAATTTGAGATGGAAAATTGGCAGAGGTACATTCCTTAGGGACTTACTGAACCTCTCAAGTCAACGTGATGACCAACCCTAAAGACTGGGATCATCATTCAACTAATGTTGGATAGGATAGGGGGAAGCATAACTTTGATTCACTGCTGGTTGGAGTGCAAATTAGTACACCTGTTAATAGAAATCAATATGAAGGTTCCTCAAAGACTGAAAACTAGAACTACCATATGATCCAGCTGTAGCACTCCTGAACACTCTGTTTCCTGCCACAGAGACACTTGCATGTTTTTTGTTGCTCTATGCACAATAGCCAGGAAGTGGAACCAGCCTAGATGTCTATCCACAGATAAATGGATAATTGAAATGTGGTATCATAAACACAGTGGGATATTATTCAGCTATAAATAAAATTAAATCATGAAATTTACAAGAAAATGATATATCTAGAATGTATAATATTAAGCAAGGTCATCCAAGTTTAGAAAGACAAAGACCACAAGTTCTCACTCATGTCCTAATTCTCTCCTATTACACACACACACACACACACACACACACACACACACACACACACAATTGTGGGAAAAGTCTAAAATCTAGAAAGAAGACCAGTAGAGTATAACAATATGTGGCGAGGAAGCATAGGGATAAAAAGAAACAAAGGTAAACTAGGGGCATGGAAGAGGAAAGAAACCTGGGGAAGAGGATTTTAGGGGCCATCAGAGGGAGCAGGTGTAGCTGGAAGTTTTCCAGTGTCCCGGCTGGCTAGTGGTCGGGACAAATCTCTCCCACCCATGTCCCCCAAGTAAGCACATTATATTATATTATAATAATTATATTATATTAATTATATTACTATGTCATGTTGCTTTTCTATGTTAGATATCTCTTTCAATAAACATTTACTAAGTGGTATCATCTGGGGGCTAGATTCAAATAGAAAGATGCAGAATCCACCCAACAAGACTCCTTACCAGATGATAATGCAGGATGAAAGAACCATGTTGGCTGTGTCATAGAACAACAGGCATTTATATGATTTTAGAGTCTGTATTAAGTAGTTTAAATACTAATTATAACTGCTCAGCCATTAGCTCAGGATTATTACTGGCTAGCTCTTATACTTAAATTAACCTATAATTCTTATCTATGTTTAGCCATGTGGCTTGATACATTTTCTTAGTTCTGCCTTGTCATCTTGCTTCCTCTGTGTCTGGCTGGCGACTCCTGACTCAGCCTTCCTCTTCCCAGAATTCTCCTCGTCTGCTTACTCCTCCTGTACTTCCTGCCTGGCTACTGGCCAATCAGTGTTTTAGTTATCAACCAATCAGAGCAACACACATTCACAGCATACAGAATGACATCCCACAGCAAGCAGGAAAGGAAAACGGGGAAAGGAAGACTATAAAAAATGCACTTTGTTAAAAAATTCCATCATGGTATATAACACATGATATGCTGATTAAAATAGAAAAAAAAATAAGAATTGGATCATTACCATTGCCTAGTCCCAATGCATTTTATTTGAAGGTCCATTTTTAAACTACTTAGTACAGACTCCAAAATCATATAAATGCCTGTTGTTTATGACACAGCCAACACGGTTCTTTCATACTGCATTATCATCTGGTAGGGAGTCTTGTTGAGAAGATTCTGCATCTTTTCATTTAAATCTAGCCTCCAGATAATAGCACTTAGTAAATGTTTATTGAAAGAGATAACTAACATAGAAAAGCAACATGACACAGTGATTAGAGGTGGGCAGATGGGGAAGGAGTCAAGATGCTTCCAAAATGTTGTTAACTTGTGCCATTTCTTAGAGAGATGGGAAAAACAGAAGAGAACATTTTCAGTGGGAACGAACAATTTCAAGTCTAGACATGTTGAATTTGAGATTTCTGAGATGTGTAAATAGAAATGTCAAATTCTGTGCTTGGTGATGGAAGGCTTCAGATATAGGATTTGTAGGGAGTGATTGGAAACATTATTTTCCTTCTTTTATTTTGTTTATGCTCTCTGAGACAGCGTTTTGCTATGCAGCCAGGCTGCTCTGGAACTTATAATTCTCCTTCCTCAGTGCTGTAACTGAGGTGTGTACCAACATGTCCAGCTGGAATATGTTTTGTGTTTTGTTTTTCTCCTTTTTTTTAGAGAGTCTAAGTCTGGTAATTATTTATTATTCCTAATTTTTTTTTTTTTTACTAGACTCAGAAGCTCTCAGTGATAACAGCCTAAGTCTCTTGGCGATCTCTTCCTTGGCCTCCTTCATCCTCTTGCCAAAATTTTAGTACATTCTGCAGCTGCCTCCTTGTTTGTCTTAGTGTATCATTTCTGAAGCAATACATTGGCCTTTGTGTTGTAGGATGTGTAGAATAAGAGGACACTGACTTTTGAAAACTTTGGTCCTGGGCCTCTTGCCTTCTTTGTTTAAGGGCTTTATGACAACATATTGGCAGACATCATCTTCTTTAGAGAGACTGAAAAGCTTTCAAAATCTGCTCAATCTTTTAGGCCCCAATTGCTGAGGCACAGTTTAATCTGTCAGTCCAGGAATCAAGTGCTCGCTCTCTCCCTCCCTCCCTCCCTCCCTCCCTCCCTCCCTCCCTCCCTCCCACCCTCCCTCTCTCCCTCCCTCCCTCCCTCCCTCCCTCCCTCCCTCCCTCCCTCCCTCCCTCCCTCCCTCCCTCCAATAACTCAGCTGAGAACATTCAGGTTGGTACCACAATGTGTCACTAAACACAGCTGCATTTCCTATCTCCAGTTCTTTTTGCTCTATAATTCAACAGCAGCCATACTCTGCCATGATTCTAAACACCTTGCTTCATGGAAAAACCTTGTTTGTCATTCCTAAAACTCATTAAGACCACACATAACCCTTCCACTCTTTCATAGCATCAGCAGCTACTTCCGTGGCCGAGTTCTCCTCATAGAAAGTATACAGTTTTATTCATCATTCATTTCAATGAGTTTCTGACAGCCAGTGGCCAGGAAGAAAATGTTCAATGACATCTTGACACAGCCAGTAGGAGAGAGAGAGAGAGAAAGAGAGAGAGAGAGAGAGAGAGAGAGAGAGAGAGAGAGAGAGAGAGAGAGAGAGAATGTGTTTTCTTAATATTTTTCAAAGTAAAATCTTCAGACTAGAAGTATCACCACTATCTGAAAACTTGTTTAGAAGCATAAACTTTGGAGCAAGGTTCAAGATAGTGAGTTGAAAATGTCATCACCTGTTGCAATCAAGCTTCTGGAGATGTGCTCAGTGAGGAATGATAACACTGTTCTTGGTATAGTCAGGACTTTTCAAATAGAGAGACCCCAGGGCTACCTGATGAAACAACCAAATCTCTTACTGCTGCAATTGAAAACTGACTATACTACTTTCATGTGTGTGTATTAAAGAGCAAATTGTTTTTAGCTTTTCTAAGTTCTGGTTCCTGATCCAGTTCTGTGCTAGTCAGTGAGTTCTTACGGCGTCAAAACAAGTTAATCTTTAAAGTGCTTTAAGCTGTAATGTGCTTTCTTCTTTGGATGTTTTTTTAAGAAAACACGTGGTCCTTTATGAGCCTAGAGAGTTGTTGCCTGTGCAAGTGTGTCCTGTCCTCTTACCCACTGAATGTGGTCAATGGTGAGCTGTGCACTGATTCTGTTAGCATGATTATCCCAAAGGAGAATTTAAATAAACACATTCGTTGAGCGAATGAGCACTCCAGCCTTAGATTCTTTAATTCTTCTCGTTTTCTAAAGCTTATTATTGACACTTCTTATTTTGACACTAAACTATGCACTGTTGTATTCATGTCTGCTTCCTAATTACATTTTAAGCTCTTAGAGCAGATATATTGTGGATCACTTATTTTGCTCACCTACAGAGCACTTGAAAGTAATGCATGCTCTTCATGGATTTGTAAAATCAATATTGTAATAACAGCCATCCTACCATAATCAGTCTGTGGATTCAGTGCAACCCAATAAGAATCGCCCCTGAATTCCTCACAAAAACAAAACAATCCAAAAATGCACATGAAAACACAGAAGACCCTGTATCGCTAAAGGAATTCCCAGTAGTAAAGATACTGCTAGGGGCATCACCATATATGGTTTCAAGTTACACAACAGAGCTGTAGTAATAAAAACAGCACGGTATTGACATGAAAGCAGACACATGGAACAGAAAAGAGGATCCAGATGGAAAAGCATGTAACTAGAGCCCCCTGTTTTAGGTTTTTGTTTTGTTTGTAATAAATAAATTAATTATACTAGAGAGGCCAAACATGCACATTAGAGAAAAGATAGCCTCCAGCAAATGATGCAGGAAAAACTGGAAAGCTGCAAGCGAAAGAATGAAGCTAGACCCCTCCTTTTTGCTTATCCTGTACGTGGATCAGCTCCAAGTGGATCAAAGGACATCAACGTAAAACGTGCAGCTAGAAGAGAAAAGGGCCTGCACGACAAGATGCAGATGCAGGAAACATCTTTAAATAGGACTTCAGCAATTTAGGAAATAAGGGCAGCAATTGACAAATGGGACTTCATGAAGCTAAATAGTCTGTCTAGCAAAGGAAACTAACCACCAAGTGATAAGGCAGTTCACAAAATCTGAAAAGATTCGTCAGCTTTACATCTGTCAGAAGATTAATATCTAGAATATACAAAGAACTCTAAAACCTCAACACCAAGGAAACAACACAGTACAACGGGACTGTGGGACTGAATAGGGAGTATTAAACATAAGAAATAGTAATGGGGGCTTGAGAGATGGCTCAGCGGTTAAGAACACTGGCTGTTTTTCCAGAGGTCCTGAGTTCAATTCCCAGCAACCACATGGTGGCTCACAACCATCTGTAATGAGATCTGGTGCCCTCTTCTGGCCTGCATGGATACATGCAGACATTACACTGTATATATAATAAATAAATAAATAAATCTTTTTTTTAAAAAAAATAAAAAGAAAGAAAGAAATAGTAATGGCTAAAAAGCACTCTAAAATTTTCAAAATCATTAGCCATCAAGAAAATGCAAATGAAAACTACTTTGAATGACTATTATCCAAAGCCAATGATAGCAGATGCTGTGAGGCTGTGGGGAAAGGGGAATCCTTATTCACTGCAGATGGGAGTGTAGATTGGTGCAGCCACTATTAAAATCAGTATAGAGGTTCTTCAAAAAGGTGGAAATAAATTTATTATATGACCGAGCTACACCACCCCTGGGCATATTCTCACAAGACTGTGCACTATACTACAGAGAAACTCACTCATCCATTTCTGCTCTATTCTAATACCCAGAAATGGAATCAGTTCAGATTTCCTGATGACTCTATAATGAAACCCAGCTCACAGAAGAATTTTATTTGGCTGTTGTAGACGAATTTCTAAATGGTCTTAATAAATAAAAAACACAGAGCCAGAAATTTGGGTTAAAGCCTGAGAGAAAGATTAGAGGAATAGGACAAACCATGAGCTAACCTCATCTCATCAACTCTGCAGCTTCCAAAAAGAGCAACTTTCTGTATTCTCACGTTTATATGCCTTTTCTATTCTGTTCTCTCATTGGCTCTCTTAGCCCAGCTACATCACTTCCTCTTCCTATCCAGCTCTGTCACTTTCTGTCTGTCTGTACAGACCTCCAGACCTCCATGGTTAACTAGTTTTGGAATTTAAGGCATTTGCCACCACACCTGGCTCTGTTTCTAGTGTAGCCTTGAACACACAGAGATTCTGTCTGTCAAATGATAGGATTAAAGGCCTGTGCTACTGTTGCCTGACCTCTTTGTTTACTTAAAAAGGCTTGCTATTTCCTCTGATCACCAGGCAAGCTTTATTTATTAAAGCACAAATAAAATATCACCATATTTCAACACAACTAAAGTATCACCACAGGCTATAAAATTAAATAAAAATTTAAAATTTAGAGGTAAAGAGATAGAACAGGAAAAATGTATATTTAGTAGTAATCCTCACTCAGAAAGGCAAATGCAGCATATTTTCAATCATATGTGGATCAAAGCTTTGAATCTTCAAATTAGCATGTTTAGCTAATAGTACCTATAGGATCCATGAAGGTCCTATAGGAGACCAGTATGTGTGTGTGTAATATGCCTCACAGAATAGTAGAACACTGGTGTTATGATGATAGAGAGAGGGCATACTAGGGGTGGAGAGGTTTAAGCAGGGATGAAGATGCAGGGAGTCTAGTGGGTGGAGAGGGTGGTTTAGCTAAAATGAAGAATATATGAAAAGGTCAATGGAAACCTACCACTTTACAAGCCAATTAAAACTCTGGTTGTGAAAAGGGGATAGGAAATGTCCTCTATGGCTGGATGATGCTACTCCTAAAGCCATCATTTATTAAATGAAAAGCCCAGTGCATGGTGAGTAATATGTCCTTATGAGTTTGCTATTATCAAAAAGCCAATGACAGCAGATGCCGTGAGGCTGTGGGGAAAGGGGAATCCTTATTCACTGCTGATGGGAGTGTGGAGTGGTGAAGCCACTATGGAAATCTGTATAGAGGTTCCTGAAAGGCTAGAAATTGATCTATCATATGACCCAGCTATACCACTCCTGGGCATAGAGGAGGTCCCAGAGGCTTCTAGGCTCTTAACATTCCTCTTGGTTGCCCTCCAGAACTAGATGATACAACCCTATTGCTAAAGATGTCACTCATTTTGGATGAAGGCCATAGAGAAATCAAGCTGGACCTGAGGTGGAAACTTCCCTGCTTGTAGCTGGAGAGTTTTCTCTCTGGGTCCTGCCAAACCCCGGCAATCCAACAGCCTACTTATAAAATAAACACACAGACGCTCATATTATTTAAACTGTTTGGCCTAATGCCTCAGGCTTCTAGCTATCTAGTTCTTACATCTTAAATTAATTCATTTCTATAAATCTGTACCTTGCCACGTGGCTTGTGGCTTACCGGCATCTTCACATGCTGCTTGTCATGGCAGTGGCTGGCAGTGTCTCCTTCCGCCTTCCTGTTCTTTTAATTCTCCTCTCTGTTAGTCCCACCTATACTTCCTGCCTTGCCACTGGCCAATCAGTGTTTTATTTATTGACCAATCAGAGCAACACATTTGACATACAGACCATCCCACAGCACCTGCTGGCTAGCTTTTACGTGCCAAGAGGAGCTATAGGATGTTAGGAGAGAAAAGCTATCAATGGTCTTAGGCAGTTGTGAATCCTATAATGCTAATCTGCCCAGGCTAGTTGTGCCTATTGACACAATAATGGCACAACTCTAGGGAAAAACAAACCACTCTTGAATTGGAGTTGAGTCCCACTTCAGAGAAGGAAATATATGTCTCTTATTGTAAACCAGGTTAAAAACTCATGTCTTGAGAGGTCTATAGGGGAACTCACTATTGTTTAGCTGAATTGATATGGAGCTAAGATATACGCTAATTATTCTGTTTATACACGCAGACAAATACTACTCTCCACCTTAATCAGAGAAGCTTCTTTCTGCACCATAGCAGAGACTGCAGGACTCATGGCTGCTCAAGGTGCTAACAGTTGGTTGCTCCTCCTAAAGGAGACGTTTATACTACCTCCTCTTAGGCTGGAGGAGCACTGTGGAAGATTGAGCAGAAATAATATAAGAGCTGGATGACAGAGAGGAGGGCTACACAATGCTGTTTTCAGGGTCCAGAAGAGCCAATGCAAACATAATTTCATAATAGCCATAGTCGTCTGCATGGGGCCTGCACAAGATTGGACCTTTCAACAATTAATCCTGAATTCCGGCTGAACTACTGGCTACTTATGGGTTCTGGGAAGGGACAGTCATTGTCTTCACCCAATGGTCAACCCACTAGGCTCCAAGTGATCCTTCCCAAACTGTGGCCACATGGGTGCCCTTGCTTAAAAGTGGTAAATTCTAAAACAAACAAACAAACCCCCAAAAGATATAACTATAGAAAAGGATTTTAGGGAGGAAGGGGAATAGATATATGAGAGAATAAGCAGAATATATTATATACATGTATGAAACTGTCAACAAATCAATCAATCAATCAAAATGAAAACAACATGTAATAAAGACCTTTACTATTATTTCTTGGCTATAAATCCATTTACCCTAATAAGTTACTATAATTTATTATTCCTCCTATTTCATAACAGTTCCACAATCTCAAGCTTATCTTCACCTTACTCACAGGGTCCCTGATGTCAGCTACAAAGACCTAATTATTTTGAACACCTAAACTTAAAAATTCAGCCTGTGAATTTCTAAGATTATTCATTGAACTAAAGCTAGGGTATTATGATCCAAGCCAGAAAAATCTCTCTTGCTCTCTATAGCAGCAATCTCAGATGACAATCCAGTGTTCCTCATCTTGGGTGTAACCGTTTTTATCGGCAGCTTCCTTTGGCTTCCCTGTAACCATATCCGGTGCTCTCATTGTTTTGTGAAGTCCTGAAATTCGGCAGGCACAGGTGATTGAATCTCTTTTCTTATATAACCATGGAAGTTCTTTAAACACACAGAAAACTGATATAATGTGGGAAGTGACAAAAGAGAACCTAGATCTGAATCAGTCTTCGTCCTAGACCAAAATTTTCATTTTTATTAATTTTCTAGCCTTGACTAAACTATTTAACGTATTAAAGCCTTGAAAAATCTCACCTATGAATAGGGACTTGTTCACCATATAGTGTTATGGAAGGAAACCAACTCACCTCTAACACCCCAGACACCGAGGATCATCAACAAATGATGGCTGTTACTTCGAAATGAAGGAAGGTGGGCCACGTAATTCAAATGTTAGCAGCAGAGGCGATTGCAGATCCTTCTCATCCTCACTATCTAGTAAATGTGATATCAAGTGTTGTGGGCATTAGATCTATTGCAACATTCTACTCAAATTCTGTTAAAAATATCCCCATCCAATCATAAGTGGCTTTACTCATGATACTTGATCTTCATATATGACCCCCTAATTGAGTACTAACTGGGGCACCTATCCCATCCAGAGGAATCTGCCATCCTTCTAGCTGAAGGGACTGTTTGTTGTTGACAGGAGACCTTTAACACCTGGTGACATCTGACTGCTGCGACTGCTCATGAGGCTTATCTCCTCACTTGCCTCCAGAAACTCTTTGAGTGCCCTTTTCCCAGGGTCTGCTAAGAATAGTTGTTTTCCTCAGGCATCTTTCAATGTTGTTATAATGTCTAAAGGGGACAGAGACACATAAGAAACCCACTGAAAAGCCTTTGTTTGCTGTTTTCCAGAAGGATGTGTGTATTCTGAAGGAAAACAGAGAAGTCCATGCCATCTGCCACTGAGGAAAGAACTTACATTTATATTAAAAAAAACTATAAGTTAAATGTAATACAGAATACAACAAATCACATAAATAATTTATAAATAAATAAAAATAGATATTGGAAAAAGTAAAAGAAGAAAAGCCCTGCCCTCCCCCTTTATGACAAGATCACGGGGATATGAAGAATACTTTGGAGGACACAGTTATGATTTTGTTTATTATCCTTGGAAAATACCAGGAGATTTTCTGAGTGACAATCTGAGTCTAGTATAGAACTCTGCCTCACAATAGCACCTGTCATTCTCACCTTCCCCTCACTATTTCCCTCAGGATCCAGAGCTACCTTGGGAGGTCCCCATGAGGGGAATCCAGCATTTTTCCATAACATGGTATCCGAGTGGAGAATTGGAAAAACAGGGACTAGTTTACTGAGGCTGACTTCAAAGAACTCGTGTCTAGCCAGACAGCAAGCTTGGTTGAAAGCCTTCTGCTGCAAAGGGAGGAATTCTGAAGCTTTTCTTTTTTAAATTCCCAAATGAACTAAATGTATTATATTAATATTATATTATATTTCTGACTATATATAGTAGTTTTATGAGACAGGATTTCATATAACCCAGGCTAGTCTTGAACTTGCTATGTAGCTATGGATGCCTTTGAATTCCTCCTGTCTCTGCTTCAAGGCTTGGGTTATAAGTGTGCATTACAATGCCTGGTTTTGGCTTTCTGTGTTTCAGAAGACAAATATTTATGAGATTTTTGATAACTGAGAACATTCATACATTTATATACATTGCTTACTTGTTTTCTGTAAGTTATTAGTGCTAAGTATTTTATGAACCAAACTTATACAACTTGAAATGGATGGAAGAGAATCACAGAAAATATTGGTACCTATAAATAATAATGTTTATTAAGTTAGGGCTAAATATGTTTTGTGCTATGGTTTTTATTTTTTATTCTTCCTTCTCTGATGGAGAAAAATGATCGTATTTTTTTCACTTCTGAATAGACATGAATTTTGTAGTCATCTAAGACTATTGTATGGAGAGCTTGCATAGAGACACACCCTTGAGATTCCAGCACTTAGGAAGTGGAGGCAGGGGGACCAGGAAATCAAGGCATTCATTGTTTAATTAGTAAGTTTGAAGACAGCCTGGGCTAGCTGTGTCTTAATCGTCCATTCTCCCTCAGAGAACTGAGAGTGAGGAAGAGGGTCTTGAGTCTCCATTTTGTGTCTCTTTGCCCCCTTTAGTATCTTGAAAGATGACCTTCTCTCTGCTTCCCCCTCCATTTGCTCTTCTGGGCTCTGTAATTTGGATCTTGTCCCTACCATTTTACTAATGCACTTTGTAGAGCAAACTGGTGCCCTGGTATTAGTCAGATTTGAAGGCTTCTTTTATATTCCCATGCACTTAAATTCACTGCAGAATCGAATCATCCTGCCCTAGTGCCTTGGACTGAGTGTCTTTTCCTCCCAGCTCTTTGAGCTCCTGACACTTGCTTTTCTCCCAGTGGCCACTGTTCAGAAGTAAGCATTCTTCTAAGGGTCTCTTGTATCCTCAACCCAGGCTGTACATAAGAATTGCCAGAGAAAGCTTTAAATACTAATGATGTCTGAGACCCACCCCCCTGAGGGTCTGTTTTAATTGCTCTGGGATATGGCCCAAGTATTGGGAGATTTTTTATTAATAGCTCCCGAGGTGATTTTAACATTCTGCTAGGACTGAGAACTATCTTAAACTGTAACTTGGGTTTCAGGGAAGTTTATTATTTTCTTTGAAGTGCAAAATTGGCTCAAGCTCCCATCCTGTGGGAACCCCTAGGTTCTCATTAAATAACCGAGATTTCTGAAGGGTGGCATTCTCATGGTTTTTTTCAGCTGTTTCTGGCTTCATCATTTCATACCTCTTTCATCTCACCTCTTCACTCAGCTCATCCACTTGCCTCTTCTCTGTTCACCCAGGCACAGAACTCACCAGTTTTCCCTTGTTGCCTACCTGAACCACACACAAAGTCATTTTTATGGTGACAGAAACTACTAAAGACTGGAGCTGCTGTGAAGTTTAATTTGAAAGAAAGAAGATATGAGGTATTTCTCGTTAGAGTACAACAATTTGTGGTATGCTTGGATCAAAAGACTTGACACCTTATCTTTATGTGTTATGCAAAATACTTTAGGTTTCAATCTCTTTCTGCTTACCTCTTAGTAGCAAACTTCCCTTATTCATTTAAAAAAATATGGAGTCTTGTAGTTCATGAGTTAAGTTTTCCTGATATAAATTATATACCCCACCATGTAGCTTGATTCCTCTACACCTTAGAAGATAAAAGTCCTTACATTTCATTCTGCCATGAAGTTTCATTCTTGCTTAGCCTGTCACATGTCTCAGTTGTCAATTACCTCAGTAAGCAAGATCCTAAGATGATCCTGAAGACTCTTTAAAGTCTCCTCATCAAGGCCTAATCTATGCATTGATGTGAAAGAAATTTACAGAAGCAATTAAGGTTCTGGACATTCAAATGGGGAGATTATCCTAGATTATCCACATGGGTTCAGTCTAATCCCATGAGCTCTGAAAAGCAGAGATCAGTAGAACAGAAAATTGACCAAACTGAAGCATCAGATGTCGTAGACAGGATCCCAACCAGGATCTGTGTACATCAAAGGTGGCTTTCTTCCCTAGAAAAAAATGGTACCTTGTGCAGCTGTTAGCTAGGGTCTAGTTCTGTGTGATGTAGCTACAGGAAACCGACTGAAGTCTGATTCCTATGCTTGTCTAGTGGCAGAATGGTGAACCTATGCACAGTAGCCAGCAGAAGATGATGCCTTCCAGAGGAATTCCAAAAGGGCTTTCTGGAGGGCATGACCTTTGGTTGCAATAAGTGTGTACCATCCAGCAACTCTGTGAATATTGAAATAAACGGAGCAGGTGAACAGAGAAGGAAATTCCAGGAGGAGAAAGGGTATGATAGTTCAGTGCTCAGGAGGCTTAGCTTGCATGCTTCTACAACACAGAAAGCACAATGCTGTGTGAATTTTAGTTAAGAGCATGGAGACAACCCCAGGATGACGCGGGAAAGAAAAAGATTCTCAAAGAGATATTTGAGTAAGACCTAATGCCACTGGGCATACCTATACTTTCCACTTCTTAAACATACTTCTCTGGCCTTACCCTGTGCTAGACAAAAAGAATTCAAAAGTCCATGAATTCAACCATCCTCAGGGTAGACCAGAATATCATAGACAAGTATATTCTGAATATGCTCAGAGTTGCCAAGGAAAGGGTCCAGATCTCATGCTCTTACTTATTCTAAGTCCCTGCCCTACTGCTCCTATGTTGATTTTATACTTCAGGGCTGCCTAACTGTAATGCTAATATACCTAGCATGCATGGGGTGAACTTTTAGGGGGGGTCTCATGCCTAAACTGAGAGGAAGTACTCCCTTGTGACTCTATCATTAGCTCCAGGGCCTGAGTTCTGGGTGCTGGAATCACTTCCATTCCCAGATAGCACTCTTATACAGAAAAGACCATCTTGAGCTCAGTGAATCTGGGATGATCTCTGTATTTTTGCTCTGACTAGATCAAAATATGTAGACAGAACAAGTAGGCCAGATGTTTGTTGGGATGTAAGATGGAAGGTCTGGTTGGGGATCCATCCCTTGCCGAGGAATAGAAGTAGTGAAGAGTCAGAGTCAATTGATGTGGAAAGATCCAACCTAGCGTGGGTGATGCCATTGCCTAGTCCAGGATACAGAGATCTGTGAATGGAGAAACGGAGCTGAGCATAGGCAGGCAAGTAAATAAGCACTTATGCATTAATTTGTCTCTGCCCTTTACTGGGGATATAATGTAATCAGTTCTTTGAAGTTTTGCCTTGATTTCCCTGAAATGATGAAAAGTAATTTGGAATTGTTGGCTAAAGTGTGCCTCTCTCTATTATCTTAAGTTGGTTTGGGCAGATTATTGTATCACAACAGAAATGAAACTCAGATAGATCGTTTCCATTTTTAAAAGATGTTAATATATTAGTTTTCTTATTCCTGTGATAAAATAACTGGCAAAGAAGGAAGGCTTTATTTTAATTTACAGTGTAGAGGATACAGTCTATCCTGACAGGGAGGACATGGCAATGGTGAACCTATGGACAGTAGCCAGCGGAAGATGATGCCTTCCACAGGAATTCCAACACGGCTTTCTGGAGGGCATGACCTTTGGTTGCAATAAGTGTGCAACCATCCAGCAACTCTGTGAATATTGAAATAAACTGAGCAGGTGAATGAACAAAGAAGAAAATTCCAGGAAGAGGAAGGTGTGATGTTTTAGTAGCTTGCGGCTGCTTGCTCACATTTCCATGAAACAGGAAGCAGAGAGACTTGGCCTGATATGGGGGGCGGGGTGAGGAGAGCTGGACAATAACCACTCACCTCTTTCCTCTACTAAGTCCCCACCTCCAAAAGGTTCTTCAGTCTCTGCAAACTGTACCACTAGCTGTATGTAGACTAAGTGTCAAACATGTGAGTCTGTGGAAGACATTTCATACCCAAACCATAGCATCTTACCCCTGACCCCTACAGAGTCATCATATACTTCAGTTTGCAACCTGTCTTACTCAAAACATTTCCCAAATCTTACCATTTTTACAGTCCAAAGTCTCTTCTGAGCCTCAAGTCTTATAGTTCCTATAGTGCAATGTATTTTCTGAGACTCAAGGCAAATTCCGACTGTGAGCACCTCTAAAGTGATAATAATTTCAAAAGTTAGATACTTCCAATATACAATCACACAAAATAAAGGTTTTCATTCCAAAATGGAGGTATGGGGGCAAAACCAAGAAAAATTGGAAAAAAAACAAGACAACTACCCACCAGGTGAACACTAAATCCTGTACCTACCTGTCCACCCTCTGGAACTTAAGAGATCATTATGCTCCAATGGGCTACACACATGTGACTTCTCTTTTAGGTCAGTTGTACTTTATTCCTTCAGGTTTCTTTGATGTATGTTCTCTGGTGCTAATATCTCCAATATTCTAGAGTTTTCTTTTCTTGTATTGGGTTACATGCATTGTAATATATGTTCAAAATGAAAAAGCAATTAAGAGAATATTCATAATTAAAAAGGAGAAATATTGATAATAAATGGAGCTCAAGGGGTGGCAAGGATGCAGTATTTGGTGAGATGACTCTTAAAACTTGCCCCAAACTGAAGAAAATAATGTCATAAGATCAAAGAAACTGTAAGAACCAAGAAAACAAACAATAATAAATATGTATCTAGAAAAATGATAGTCCAACAGTGAAACATCAAAGTAAAAGGGGGATTTAAAGCTACTGGATAGTTAGTTACCTCTGGTTGAGTGGGAAATACAACAGAACCACTAGACTGGAGAACATAACAGGTTGTTTTCTATGTATACAGAAAAAGAATCTTCAGTCCTTTGTGTCCTATCTAGATAAGCTGTAAATCAAGAATGAAGCAAATGCATAACATTCCCGACACTGTCAGCCTGAAAGTGTTTCCAATCCACACACATCATAGTTAACTTCACAAAATGGAAAATGAGCAAAAAGCAGAAAGTACTAAAACAACAGCAAACACAGAAATTGACAAAATCGATTGGTGAATTTATTTCTGTGCCATTGAAATAGGAGTCTAGATCTCTTTAAAAAGTTCTTGTTGATAACATTTTAAATGGAACAGTAACATGGGAGATGGAGTTAAGTACTACCAGCATCCTTGTCTAAATGAGAATCAGGATGTAGAATAATGAGGGTTGGGTGGAACAATTTATGGTTAATTGCATGTTACAACTTAAGACCTAAGATTAAATGGCAGCAGACACTAATGTAAAGAATGCAGAACACTTTGTCAAATCAGCCCCAGGCATGGGATTGAGAAGGAAATTAGCTAAGCTTGTGTATGCCTGTGGTACCAGCACTTGGGGAGGCTTAGGCTGAGGAAGGGAAGATCATGAGCTCAAGGTCAGCATGAGCTGCATGGTGAGGGCCTGTTTCAAAAACCCAGCAGATGGGAATACAGTTCAGTGACAGAGTGTTTGCTTAGCCTGTGCAAAGCTCCAGACCTGACTTCCAGCCTCCTTCTAAGAAAGCAAATGAACAAAACCAAAACAATAACAAAGAACAAGAATCCCAAAACTAAAGAAGCAAGATGTAAGTGAAAATATGTCTTCATGGTCAATAATATAGATAAATTCAGTTTCTTAGTGTATGACAGATGAGGTTTAAAAAAAAAAAAGATCCAGCTTTATGGTGCTTACAAGTTCAAAGTGGTCTTCCAATATGGGAAGTAGTATTTAAAGTGAAAGCGAGCAACAAAAATGGTGGCATTAGTGACATTTCACAATACAAGGAGCAGCCAGCCCATCAAGTAGATACATTTTTTTTTTCCCATTCACAATGTACAATGCAGCCTCGAAACATTAATGAAATCTAAACAGACATTGAAACAGTTGAACGGGTAAATTCGTAATGACAGACTCAAAGATATACTACCAGAAGTAGGTAACTTCTGATGTAATATTGATAACAATATAAAGTAGACCTTTGTGTGCTCTTTGATAGTATCTTCACAGTTACTTCTTGGGGTGCTAACCTGCAGCTGCTTCCAGTTGCGAAGTACCAAAACATTTATGAAACTAATGATTTGCTAAGTTGTGTTGGCGAGCAAGAATGGAGCCATAAAATTGTAGCATTTGCATATACTTTCAAGATATTTAAATTAGTATAAACTTTCTGTGCTATAATTTGGCAATGTTTAAAAAAAAACATCTTGTAACTTTCCGTATATTCTTCTTCAGTAATTATAATTCTAAAAAGTTTTGTTAACAATACAATTATGCAAAAATGCATTTAATTATTCATAAGGCTGCCCATCATGGAGCTATATGCAATGGGAAAATAACCTAAATATCCTGAAGATAAGGAATTGATTAAACTTTATTTTTAGTAAAAAAAAATTATTTTTAATGATATGTTAAGCAGTATGTGAAATTTATTTACTCAGTTGATATTTGATAGTTCTAGTAGGTATAGTTTAGACTTGGAAAGACAATGTTTTATAGATTTAAGTATTTCCTCCAACTAAGAACATGGTCTCAGAATCAAGCTATAAGTAATCACAGACCAGATTAGAAATAAAAGGAGATGAGTAGTTTATGAGCCAGACCTACCGTATAGGAATTCTAATGTCAGAGAAAAATGTTCACTGTATGCTATATAGGGGAAAAGGCAGAATTACCCAGGAATACACATTATTGGTTAAATTATCTTTAAAGCATTATTATGTTGACATCTAGGTAGATAAAAATATTAGTACGAGTGTTAAAATTAATCATTTTATTTTCAGTTTATAGCATTTTGTGTTTTTCTTTACTATGATGAGTTATTGATATTACTGTGAAAAAAATTAAGATTTGTATTCTCTGACCTGAATGGCTTTAGGGATTGACTTAACTAGGACAATGAAGGAATGAAGAAAGGACAGACACAGATACATGGGCAGCAAAGCTGGGATCAGGTGGGCCATGCCCTCGGATGGAGACACACCAGCAGGAGCCCAGAAACTCAGCCTGTTTATTTTACACACATTCATTAAGGAAGCATTTTTATTATATATAGCTGAGCAAAAAAGTAGGTTTAGCTAATCTTGGTAGGAAGTCTTTATAGGGGAGCAGTTTTAGGTTGCAGTCAGCCAGGAGGAAGAAACTGTGGTCAGTGCTTTCTGGACACACTGCCCACATTTCCACAAGGACCAGAGGAAGGCTTCAGCATCCCTATGGGGTCTTTGACATAACCATGCCCATCTTGTGTCAACAACACAGTTCATTCAGGACTTCATCCCCTCCTCATATATGTACTTCATATTTAAACTTCAACATTTAAGAATTTTTCTATGCTTTGAATCAAATTCTCCTTTAACTTGTCCATGTGTATGGGATTTCTTTGAATGCACCTATGAAAATTTGACATTTGCTAGGGTAATCTGTGTTTGTGCATCTTTCTCAACATGAGTGGAATTTCTGGAGGGCAATAATTCATCTTACTCAACACAACTAGATTTCTTTTAATAGATACTGTGACCTATTTTGTTGAGTTGAACTGAATTAACTCTTGGAACAGACTTTCATCTAATCTCAGCTGCAATAAATCCATATAGCCTGTGCTCAAGTACTGGGTCAGTAATTGAAAAACTGAATGCAAGTGGTGATAAAACTCTGAGGCTTCATTGAATTCCAAACCCGTGTTAGGCTTTTTCCAGATATTTTCACTCCATGCAAGCAAAGGTAGATATTTTACTTCTACTAGAGTTTGATAAGATGGATATTTTCTCTAAGATAGAATACTTAGGTGGTAATTTTCCAATCTTTCTGTAGCAGAGGAATCATTTATCTCTTCAAAGGCCCTTGAAGCTGACAGATACAGATGATTTTCATCCCTGCACCCCATAGCTGTGATATGTCATTGTTGAAAAAGAATGAACTGGAAATAACTGCTCCTATAGACAAAATATTCAGTGGTCCAGAAAAGCAGTTCCCTGATCTCCTATCTTTGTCTATCTCTTCATGAGTCATTTGTGATAGAAGGCATGCAAAAAAAGATGTAATTTTCAGGCAGCAGGAGAAGAAGAGTGAGAGGAATTTTGGGACATTCATAATAGAACAGAGAACCTGAGACACTAGCCTGAGCCTTAAGAAGAGGCCTGGAGATGAAGGTCAACGTATTATCATTTCCAGGAGAACAAAGCTAAATACTCTCATCAGATCATTTTTCTTAGGCTTAAGCAATTATATACCAATAAATTGCTATGTTGAGGTCCTTTATTTCCATTGCCTTGCTTTTTAGTTGATAATTACAAAACCGTTTCAGGGAAGAAATGTGCCTTCTTATTAATGATTTGCAAAGAAGAAAAGTACATGCCTTTCTTGGATAAATCATTTCAGAGTTGAATAATGTTTGCTTTAAACAGCAAAGTAAAATATATTTTTTATATAATATGTATATTTTCCATACATATGACAGAAAATTGAATGCCATGCTCTTTTGTTCTATGCTTCATAGATGGAAGATTATTCATCTTAATTCTCAGTATTAGAAAACTTATTGTAAATGGCAACTGGCACGAGAACCAGAGTTATAATTATTAGGGAAATGCCAATAGATTTAGATGCCTCTAGTCTTTGTCCTTACTGTAGGTTGTTAAGGTAATCATTTGATTTGCAGCCATATGAAATAGGATGACTTAAATTTTTGCAAACAAAATTACTGAGTTTTCCTACTTTCTCTCCACTATAATAAATCCTATATTTTCTTCTCCATTATA
This sequence comes from Peromyscus eremicus, assembly GCF_949786415.1. NCBI lineage: Eukaryota > Metazoa > Chordata > Mammalia > Rodentia > Cricetidae > Peromyscus > Peromyscus eremicus. The sequence goes on along the minus strand of NC_081429.1, from coordinate 13,120,238 downwards.
AATAAACTTGTCCATTATTTCTGTTCCAACAACATTATTTCCAAGTCTTTAGACAACAATTAAGAGATTCTCTTAGTAGAAAATACTTGATAAAATCAGCTATACAAATCTCATCATGTGGGTGTTAAGTGAGAGAAGGAGCTAAATAAGAACACAAGGCTCCTGGTCTATGGCCTTGGGCTTTGAGCAACTCTTTATTACATAGTTCTGTCCCTCCTGCTGAACAAGAGGTTTTCAGTTAGCGACACTTATACCTTAGGGCTTAAGTTTGTTTTGCTCCAGATTTAATTCTTTGACCTGTATTGACTCATGGCTGTCTATTCTTAGCTCATAACGTAAATAAAACAGTCAAAAGCAAGCATTTAGGACTTTTAGTAAATGTTAATTTGATAAAGTAAATATGTATGCCAAACAAAGTAATGGACATTTTAGACTTGTGTCTTTATGTATTTGATTTTATTATTTCACTTACCTAGTGTTTTGTTTTTACTGTACTTTACAAATACATTGGTCTTTACCACACTAGAAATAAAGACCACAGATGGACTGAGAATCACTACTGCAAGTCAGACACTGACGTCACCAATGACTAATAGGGGCACTGACAGAATGAGGCATTTACAATCTTACACAAGTAATTAAAAGAGTGAAATGAGAATATATGATAGTTGAGAGTGGACATCGGATGTGAACAGTTTATAGAAAATAAAGCAGGAAAAGGAAAGGAACCCTAACGTATGGCACAAGCTCATGGTGCCTGCTAGTTAATCTTGTTAATCAGGTTCTTTCAGGAATGTGAAACTTTTTGCTAAGGTCAAGAAGTCTTTTAGCAATTCATAGCACATAGGGCAATTATTAAATACTACCACTGTTTTGTTTTTTCCATAGTTTTTAAACATAGGTCTACATATATACTGCTGTGTCTTCATTTGAATTTTCTAAGTGTGTTAGTATATTTCCTTACCTACTAGCCAGCTTCATTCCAGTCTCCAGTCAAATATCATCATCATTGTAAAAAGTCTTGTTCAACCCTGAGGGCTTTCTTTCACCTCTAGATGCAGCAATAATAATCACTTCCCATTATCCAAGTCGAAGAAAAACTCAAGGATGCCTGAACACAGTATCAATCGCAATGAAATATTTCTGAAGAATTCTACCAGGCCTGATAATGATAATTACCCTATCAGACAGAATAGCCTTTTATTAAATCATACGGTACAGTAAAGGCATACTCTCAGAAACATCATCAAACACAGCTTAAAGGCAAGTAAGAAAACTGAGCAGTGAGTGATAGCTCTTAAGAAATCTGTGCATGGTTCTAAATGCTAAGTTAGGTATTTGGAGCGTTGGCTGTCCCCGTCAGGGTGTCAAGCCTTGGTCTTGTGTGCAGACTCGGGATGCAGGCTGATGGGCTCTCTTCCTTTCACTGTGAATGCCTATCTTCTTTTACGCCAACCCCCAACAATACTTTCTCTATCAAGCCAATTTTGAGGCTTTCATTTTCTGTGCTCTATGGGACTATGTACATGTTTCAATAGTTCTCTAAGTACTTTTTGTTTCTATATTTCCCTGTCAGAACTTTCCAATGAACAAGGCGATAACTGTTCTGTGTATGCATTTGTATTCTCAGCACCTGGTATGTCATAATAATTCGGTAGCATTTGCTGAAAGGATGGACAGATATCTAATTTACCCTTTAGTTTGTGTGAGTTATAAAATAATTCCCCATCTGGATCCAACTAATCATATTTATTCATTAATCATAAAATATACACATGATTGCAGTACTTCTGTCCACCAGCAGGTTTATAGATTTTTTTTTCTTCCAAATACCTATGATAGCAACAGAAAACACTGAAGAGGCCAGTGTCAAGAATTAAGCTCACATGGTTATTACTGTTTCTTGTGCTATTCAATAGTTTCAACATTTGGTCCTCACTTGTCTTGACTTCTCCAGCAGTAAGCTGATGAGCATATTCTTCCAGTCAGATAGGGCCAATCCCTGCATCTGTGCATCTAAAACTGGTTTACACCCAGCACAAACTGTTCTTGATTCTTCTTTACCATTTGCTTGGAATTTCTATCCATGTGCACTACTCAACAAGTAGTAAAACTGTAAACATGAAATACTAAATATACACCAGGCCCACACTTTATGGGATAGATAAATGAGTTAATAAATTACTCCATTGCCCAACGCTATCATTAATTGAGCAGTCACTCTACAAAATTATTTCCTTCTTATTAGGTGATACTATTATCATGTTTTATAGATCAAGAAAGTGAATCTTGGAAAGACTGCAAGTTTCCCAAAATCTTTTTACCCATAAGGAACAGAATGAGGATTTAAAACTAGTGTTTAAATAACAAGTCTGTACATGTAAATGAGTCATGATTTCTTGGTGGGGGATGTTGTTCCTTCCTGCCCCCCCCTTTTGTTCTTTATCGGGACATTTCAGTGTGGAGGAGAGTGGATTTCATTTTCAAATTATGCTTGATAATTTATCATGTTCTCTTGCTGCCATTTGCACACTATTTTCCTATTCTGTTGATAGGTAATACACAGGATCTTTTTTTGTGTATATATAGATGTGCTTACATATCCTTGTGTATGGAGGTGTACATATGTATGAAGGTGAATGAGCACAGGTGTGCATGTGCATGTTGAGACCATAGGGCAACCTCAGGTATTGTACCCCAGGAGCCACCCACAAACACCCCACCTTAGATCCTCACTCTATTCTTCCAAGCTAAGTTAGTAAATCATTTATGTTATAATTTTTAGGTTATTGTCTTATGTTTCCTTTTTCAAACAAAATCATATCCCTAGCCCTCTCAGACCTATAAACTTTTGTACAAGCTCTCATTGACCCACAAAAGACTTTGAAAATTCCATAAACACCTTGTTAAAAAAAGAACCATGCACTACAGTTTTAACTTGCTAAGCTTCTCTTAGCCTCCCCCTGTTATTGCTTCATTTCTTGCCCTCTTATCTTTCATGGTGACTATTGTTTCCAATTATACTTCATTTCATTGACCTGATTTTATTAGTGCTATCTATGATGGGTTCTTCATGGAAAATCATGACATAAAATTAAGACAAAGCAAAACCATACCAGTGGACCCTGAAATGAATCACACTGAACCAAACCCCTGTTTTCCTGTAAGCTAGTGGATCCTGTCTACAATACTCTGGAGATGGCTATCATTGAACACGTAGTGGAAAATGTCTGCTGTTCTTATGTGTTAATGATGCTCTGATGCAGTTTTCCCCATAAAAAGAGAAACTCCTTCAGTGTGTTGTAAAATGAGCATGGGACATATAGGTGAAAAGGGGATATGAAATGTGTGTGTGTTTGTGTGTGTGTGTGTGTGTGTGTGTGTGTGTGTGTGTGTGTGTGTTTGTGTGTTGGTATGTGTACATATGTAAAACATAATTAACACTGGGTGCCTTCCTCAATTGTTTCTCCAATTTAATGTTCATACAGGGCCTCTGACTAGACCTGGAGAGGATCATTTCTGTTTGACTAGATGGCCAGAAAGTACCAGACATCCTTCTGTCTCTGCCCATCCAGCACTGGGGTTACAGACATATACTGACACTCTGGGATTTTTATTTGAGGGCTAGGGATCCAAAGTTATTCTTCAGGCTTTATATGGCAAGTGCTTTCCTGACTGAGCTGTCTTGCAGCCTCTTGATACTGATAAGTGTTATTTTTATTTATTTACTTTCCCCCCTGTATTTGAAACTATCTTTGATAACCTTACTACATAAAAAGAACCAACAGTTAATTCAGTTTATTTCAACATAAGTTTGTGAAGGCTACTTTCAGGCGTCACCTTGACATAATCTAGAATTACCTGGTAGAAGACAGACTCTATCAGTGGTTGCTCAGATCAACTTAGGCTGGGGGTATGTTTGGGGGGGTTCCTTAACTTAGTTCATTGAATGGGAAAGACACACTCCCGGGAGCGGCAATATTCCCTATGCCCTAACTGCATAAGAATGGAGAAAGCTAGCTGAACACAAGCACTCAGACATTTCTTTCTCTCTGCTCTTGACTGTAGATGAGACTATCTGCTTCAGGTTCCTGCCACCGGTACTTTCTCTCAATGACATACTATAACCTGGACTTGTAAACAAAAATAAGCCCTTCCTCCCTAAGTTGCTCTTGCCAGAGTACATTGTCACAGCAATGAGAAAGAGAGCTAGGAGAAACCCACATATTGAATCTAAGGAGGTATTTGATGACTGGACCTGCATTTTGATTTTTCTGTCCTTGTTAGATTTTTTTTTTTTTTTAGTAATGATGATTATGTGGTTGGTATGTTAAATAAATCAAGCATCAGGTATTTCCTGATGATTTCATAAGCAGAGAGATTTCTGCCTTAAAGACCTTTATTTAATCATGTTGTTTTCAATGTTGTCATAGCCAACAGGAATCTATAGAGAACTGGAATGGGAGGCTATATATTTCAGTTACAGCTTATTTTCCTGTGTGAATACAGAGTTTAAAATAAATGAAATGGATGACTAGAAAGGCCACATTAACTCTTAGATAAATTAAGACAGTTACTACCATTTATTTGAAGAAGAAATAAGTAGCAATGTCCACACATGGGTTTATTATCTCCACTACTGAATTGTAAGATGTTTGTAGACAAGCGTTATATGTAATTATCTTCTGCATATCATGGGTCTTAGTCTCTTATTGGATAATTTAAGTGACACAGTGAGTCTCTGAAAATCTTTATCCATTACTTCAGTAAAGAAAAGGACCCAGATAGTAACCAAGGGCAGTGTGCACTGTAGGTCAGTAAGTGACAACAGGACTCAATGGGGAGGAGACCCAATAGTGTGAATGGGGAGCAAATGAGAAATGTCTGCAGAACACTTGATATCTTCAGCATACAGCAGAGTTTTTAGGTAGTGTGCTATTCTGCATTTCCATTCCCTAAGCCAGAGGCAGAAGTAGAAGTAGAACATTGATTTAAGGAAGGCTGATGACATCACAATATTGAGGTGGCTCACAACTTCTCAATACACCATTTGTCACTTAGGATGATGACAAATGATAGGACTTGGGAAGACAAATGCAAGCCAGGTACCATGTTATCTAGAAAGATGGGAGTTAATTTATGAAAGCTGCAATGAAGTCGTCACTGTCATTCTGAAGGTGCAGACAGGTGCTTCTGAAGATGCCAGATAGAAATTATGTCTTCAGAAGACATCAAGCCTCCAAGATAGGGAAGCTCATAAAATACATGACTCTAAAGCAACACTGGAAAGTTTTGGCTTGGGAAATGTAGAACTAAGGTGAAATGCTGAAGGCCAGATTTGGATTGGGGATGGATTCTCCTACTGAGCTAAAGAGCTTGGGTCAAGCAGAGTTTTTGTGGAGAACAGTGTTGAGTTGAGAAAGTTATGGTTTGCAAGCTAGTAAAGGTCATGACACCATCCCTTTTCTGCGAGACACTACAGAATCTAATGCTTTATTAACCATATTGGACACACATGGAGATATATGCACACACTACTCACCAACACATCTCCTTCTAAAAAAATAATTGAGAATAGGGGCTGGGAAAATACCTCAGTGAGTCAAGTGCTCATCGTGTAAGTACGAGGACCAGAATTTTATCCCCAGAATCCATGTAAAAAATGCAGGCATGGTGGTATATACTCTAGTCCCAGCACTGGGGAGGCAGAGATAGGAGGATTCTAATGTTTCACTGCCCAGCAGGCATAAATTAATCAATGAGCCCCAGGCCTGTGAGAGATTCTATGTCAAAAAACAAAAAAAAACAATGTATCTGGTGTCTAAGGAATGACAACATGTATACTCATGTGCACACATGTGCACACACACACACACAGAGAGAGAGAGAGAGAGAGAGAGAGAGAGAGAGAGAGAGAGAGAGAGAGAGAGAGAGAATTTAGGTTAAAGTTAAAATTTTGAAGAAAGAATATTTTATTAAGTGCAAATATTAAGAATATTGCTTTTAAATAATTTTTGCCCACACAAATATTTTTTAAATAGTTTAGATGTCTGCCAAAAGAGTTCTGAAGAATGTTGTGATATAATGATAACTCCTCTATCCAGTAGATTAAAATTATTGTCCATACAAGAGAGTTAGAAAACTAAAATGAGGAGTGAAAGTGAAAGCAGAGTAATTAAGTCTTTGGTCTGCTGTGGTAGTTGACAGAAGCTAAGACCATGCTGCTATCTGCACCCAGATGATAGATAATCAATTGTCAATGCTGAAAAGCAATGAAGTTATAATCTACCTGAGACACATTCTGCTTCCAGAACTGTTTTAAAGCAAAAAATTTGCTAATGTGTGTGCTGGATCCTGAGCTCATTAATGGTGAATTGACACATCTGCCTTTTGTCATGAGACATGACTCCAAAGGCAAACCGGGTAGAAAGGTTGGCCTTAGTTCAGAGAACAGCTTATAAAGAGAGCCCGTTAGTCTCCAAGGCTGCTGATTCCTTTGATAAGCTTCTGGCATCAGCTGCTTGCTCCCTTGCCTTTCATGCTGAAGCTCTTGTTCTTTTGAGGGCCTGTTCTGAGGAGCAGTCTCAGCGAGACATGCCCATGTATCTGGCTATGCCAATGGCTCCATCACACTTAGGCTGCCATTAACATTGGGAATCCACCCATCTCATTACTACATAGGGAACAATCAGCTCATTTCTTCCATTCTTATTTTGTAAAGCTCAGCAACATGTCCTCTGTGGAGAAGAGCATAAAAGCTTTCTTCCCTCATCCATAGGAAGAAGACTTTATTCTCCCTCTCCTACATAAACCTGACAAGGGTATGCTCTAGCAGCATGCCTTTGACCCATGGGTTGCAGAACTGGACCAAAGAACTCTGGACATCTCACAGAAGTGCACAGGGGGTTGTCTCTTCTAAGACAATGCTGTGCTTCATGAAAATGTATAAAGGGAAAATTGGGCTTGGAATGAAAGGACAAGACTTCAAATCCATGCTCACAATTTGCTAGTTATTTCAAGTTGAGCAAGACATCTTTCTTAATCTCCTTGTGACATGAAAATAATAAGGTTTACATCTAAAGCCCTATGGAGACATAATGAGATGGTATGTGAACAATTACATGGCAAACATCGCTGTCCTAGAAGGTCAAATTGTCACAAGAAGGAATAGGTTGAAACTCAAGGGCTCTCCTATTCTCACACACATGTTGCTTGCTACTTCTAATATTTGATAACCACTAGGTGATGTTTTCTCAAAAGTTTTTGGAGTTGAAGCTTTGTGAGAGTCTATGGTGTATTCTACTCTTTATTTTACTATTAACTATTATTTTATGCTTAAAGCAGTCTCTAGGACATAAATCTTCAAAAAGCTTTTTAAATAATCCGTTTGGCTTCATATATTTTGGAGGGGTAATTGATTCGAGGTGGTATGGAAGGAATATGAGATGACTGTGGGATCAAATTGAACATGACTCACTAGGATCAGTCTAATTTACAAAGAATTCCTAACTGCTGGGCCATTCCAAAGATTCACCAGACTATGAATGAGCCTGAGAAATTGCCCTAGCTTGAAATGGACCTTAGTGATTTGGGTTTCTATGCTATTCCTTGTCATTGGGCACTAATTGTGTGACTAGAGAAGCTGGTGTCTCTTCACTGTTCTGTAGTTACAGGTCACTTATGAGTCAGCAATATCAGAAGAGGAAGTACTCTCAGAAGTGCAGCTATTTGAAAAGTAAAAGTAGGGGTGGGACTAGAGAAATGGCCTAGCTAAGCAAAGACATTCGTCATCAAGCCCGAGGACCTGAGTTTGACCATAAGAACCCACATGGTGGAAAAAGACAACTGACCCCCCAAAGTCACTTTCTGACCTCCACATATGGACATACATGATGCCCATATACATATATATGTATATATATATATATGTATATATATATATACATATATATACACGAAATAAATAAAACATTAAAAAAGTAGCAAATGGGAATCAACAAGTAAAGGGACTTGTGGAGAATATAGTTTCTCTTTCAATTCCATTGCAACCAGGGTCTATAGAACAAGAAAAAAAATCCTAGCACCATTTCAAAAGAGGGAGCTATCATGGACACCAGTAGGATCTTCACAAAGGGGCTTGCCCAGTGGGGGAAGGATAGAGCTCTTGACTTTTAATCTCTGAAAAGTTTTTTTTTTTTTTTTTTTTTTTTTTTTTTTTTAACCTCATGGCCTCCTGTGGTCTCTATCTAGTAAGTAAATAAACACACATAGAGAGACTGGGAGCTTTGGTGTTTGCCTTCATAAACTGGAGACACAGGCGTGGCAGAGTTGAGAGAAGACAATGGGACTGGGTTGGAAAGTTGAGAGCAGCTCATTGTTTAATGGAAAAGAAGATTGTGAATTCAAAGAGCTACCCATACTGTTTACAAAAAGGGAAGGCGTGGTATACGGAGGAGATGATCAGAATTGCTTCGTTATTTTCTGTCAGGCCCCTAATAAAAAGATTTGGTGTGTGTGTGTGTGTGTGTGTGTGTGTGTGTGTGTGTGTGTGTGTGTGATGGGGAGCACAGGGTCTTATCATGTAGCCCAGGTTGGCCGCAAACTTGACTTAAAAGCCAGGATGGCCTTGAGATCAAATTCCTCCTGACTCAGCCTCGTGTGTGCTGTGTGATTAATGTGCCACATACTCAGCTATAGATTCTGATTTTGGAGACATTGTGTATGTGTATGGAAATTTCTTCCAGAATACTGCCATTTGAAAATTATATTTAAAAAATTACTATGTAATAAGCAGATATATTCTTTTTTAAAAACTTTTCTTCTTCTCTCATACATTATATCCTGACTGCAGTTCCCTTCTCTCCGTTCCTCCCAGTCCCTCTCTTCACTCCCTTCTCCCAGATCCTCCTCTGTTTCTCTTAAAAAAAAAAAAAAAGAGCAGGTCTCCCAGGGATATCCACTGAATATGGCCTAACAAGTTACAATAAGACTGGGCATAGTCCCTCATATCACAGCTGGATGTGCCAACCCAGTAGGAGGAAAAGGGTCCCAAGTGTAGGGAAGTGAGTCAGAGATACCCAAATATATTTCTAATTAAATGACATTTAATCAATAGATAATGGCATAGTACTTAAATGCAATTACCACCAAGGCTGACTACCTGAGTTCCATCCCGAGAGACTATTGGTGAATGGAAAGAAACAACTTCTACAAATTGTCCTCTGACTTCTACACATACACTGTGACATGTGCGTGCACACACACACACACACACACACACATCTTTGGCGTCCGTAAGTAGTCAAAAGATTTGGAGCTTGCTGAAGAATTTAGTAGAATATCAGTCGAGAGAAGAATCTCAAGTATTCTTTAATGACCAAATAACTTTAATTTAAACACAAAGCTTGTATAAATAATTCATCTTGATCTAAGTCCACAAGCGGAGAATTATTCTTGAGGCCAAATTTCTTGAACAAATATTTTCATGTTCCTTAATCGTCTTTCTCTTCCATTATCAGTTTACATGTTTATGGTATGAAAATTTTAAAAATTCCATTGCTGAAACAATTTGCAGGGTACTTGCTTAGTTGTGTGACCAAGCAGGAATGTTGCTCTCTTGTGCCAGGGAGGTTTATTATTATCTGGAGATGAAAAGCAAAAACAAAAACAAAGAAAGGAAGAGAGCGAAGCAGACAGAGAGAGAGAGAGAGAGAGAGAGACAGAGAGAGAGAGAGAGAGAGAGAGAGAGAGAGAGAGAGAGAGACAGAGAGAGAGAGAGAGAGAGAGAGAGAGAGAGAGAGAGAGAGAGAGAGAGAGAGAGGAAGAAAGAGAAAACAGAAAGATAAAGGTATCCAATAGGCTACATAACTCTGTGTTGGGACAGTAAAGGGATGATGAGAGAGACTCTTGAGCAGTGGGAGGACAGCTGCTCATGGAGTCAAGGCATCATCATTATTGATTATCGCATTCATTTCCAAACCATCTGTTGCCAAATACAGGCACTTGTAGCCCCATTCTCTCTTGCCCCAGTGTGTGTCTTATACATATTTAATTTTCAGTACATTTCGAAGGAAGGAACAGCTTGCACAGATGGATGACGCTGGAACAAAGGAAAGATATTAGACCATTCTGTTGGTGGTTCTTTTGTTTAAGGCAAGATTATTCATTCATATTAAACTACTTCACATACTTGGCTGCTGGACTGCAAATATGGTTTAAAAAAACCAAATACTGCCATCTGGCGGTACAAAGATATCATATTAATATTTAGAAGATAGTTCTAGAATTTTATTTCCTCCTTCCATGACAGTGTCTTCAATGGTGTAATAATTTTAAATAAATTGGCTGACATAATCAGTAAGCGAAAGTATACATTTAAGACACCAGTGAAAAATTTTGGAGTCTCTAACCAGATACAGTTATGCAGTAACAAAATTTCCAATTCAAATTCTTTTTGCCCATGAGGACTGTTAAGAATGTGCGAAGCCAAGGAGCTAGTTTCATCTTGGGCAATTATGCAAAGTAATTTCCGGGTATTGGATGCTATCATTTACACAGTAGTCACAAATACCATGAGACCCACCCATGGAGATCCAGGCTGGTCAGGCAGATGAAAAAACTTACTTCCTGATTAGTTATGCTTTTGATGATTTGATGTAAACTTTTCTAGTATTTGGAATTCATTTGTGTTTGAAATACAGAAGCCTAGACTTTCTGATTTTCTTTTTACCTTTTTCCTGTTTTTAAAAAATTTTTTGTGTGTGTGTGTGTGTGTGTGTGTGTGTGTGTGTGTGTGTGTGTGTGAATGCAGGAGACTTTGATCTTAACAGGGCTGAAACTGGAACCAGTATCAGCAGAAGCCTGTATTATTTCATTGAAGATTCTCTCCCTCCTGTCTAGCTTTTCTATTTTATAAAGACTAAGGTATGTCCCAAGGGAGAAGTTATCAAAATGTGAAGTGTTTCCAGGCAACAGACCCAGTCCTTCTATCTTTTGATTTTACTGAATGTTGGCCTTCTCTAGGGGAAGTGAGAATACATCTGGCACAAAGACAACATTTGATGGATGTTGAATTAGATCAAAATGAAGAATGCTTCTTCCCTTACAGCCCTTGTAAGAAGAGATTTCAGCCAAAATGGAATTCTTGAAGTGCTAATTATCCTTATTACATCCTAGTTAAAATCCTTCAAAGATTTTATAATTAAGAAGTTTGTTACAAGGTTATTCACAAACTGGTCCTTATACATCCTCCATGGATCATCTTTATTCACTTCCCCATTCATTTCTCTGCACTAAAACACACCCACACCCTAGAACAAATCAACAGACAGACAGACATCCAGACACGCACGCACGCATGCACACTCACAGAGAGAATACTCTTTAAACACAAGATTATAAAGACTATGCGCCGTTCCCCAGACCAGTACATTGTGAGGACTTTGATGACTTTTAGTCTGTTCTCTTTGGCTTTACAAAAACAAGTGGTTTAATTGGTTCACAGTTCTAGAGGTTTAAGAACATGGTATTAGTTTCTGCTTTAGAATTCTCATCAGTAAGATGAAACTGCACAAGGTATAAAATAATTTCTTGCTATTTCCTTATCAGTGAAGTACTTGGTATTTGTTTTGTTTTGTTTTTTTCCCATTCCTGTTTCTACCACCTGGGACTGGATGACAACTGGCTGAATTCCCTTAAATTCTGAGATGGAAATTAATGATGGCTGGGCAGCCCTGACATCTGGGACCTGCAGAGCCATGGAGACCAGAGCTGCAAGCCCACACTGCTCCAGATTGTCATGTCACAGAAAAAAAACAGTCCTGTCATTCAAGCCACTGTGTTTTCAGGTGTTTCTTATGACAGTTTTGTCTGCATTCTGATATATTTTCAAATAGAAATCCTATTTTGTGGCATTAAAACTTTACTCTTTCAGGTCTCTACCTGGAAAATAGTTTTCCAATTGCATTATGTGCTAGGATACAACCTGAAAATAGGTTATGGGAAACATTGAAATAGTATTCCTATAATGAGCTAAAAGAACATGTAACTTCTCCTAATTGTCTACAGAGTTCAAATCATCATAAAAGTAAACAAAGCAACTTGATATAATCTTTCAAAAATATCCTCATTTCTCAGACCTCTTCTTCCTGCACTCTTTATTTACTTCCCTTCCTACACTCTTGATGAGTCTTCAGGCTCAGTCTCCTCTCATGTTCTAGGAAAATCTTGATCTTAAATGTGTGGGTGTGAAAACAACCGAAACCAACAGTTGCTAATGGTTAGCCTGGCCTTCAGCACCACTCAGATCTTTTTACTTTTCACTCTGAAATCGAATGTTTATCCTCCAATCCTGCAAACATGTTCGAAACCCGGGTTGTAGGTAGCTCAGATACTCTAAGGCTCACGTCCTTTCCTGCACTGACCACAATCCACATACAAGTTCCCTTATCCAAATCCTGTGCTGTGCTGCTTCACTGGCTGGTGGAAACCCATCGCTCTCCAGTGACTATCCTCAAAGATGGGCCAGTGGCTGTCTATTGGTACAATTCTCACCTGCTTATCAGTTGGCTCACATTCATGCCTGAAATCTGTGTCTGTCCTCCATCTCAGCCCTGCGCCTGATGTTTTCCGATGATAAAGTTCTGGGATGTTTATTTTTCTCTTCCCTGGAGTTATTGGGTCAGCAGTGGCAATGTCCTACATTTAAACACTGTTGATAAATGACTTCCAATTTGTCACTATACATTTATATATTATATATTAACATGCATATTAATAAATTACAACAGTCAGTAATTATATAATTAATAGTTAATGTTTATTAATAATTATTAATAATTATATATGTGACATATGGCAAATTTTAAGCCTGTGAGCACTCTTGCCATTGGCAGTTGCTTTCAATCTGAGGTTAAAAACATTCAAAATCATCAAGGAGATCACTAGACTTGGACTCTGCTCTAAATTAATTTCTTTCATTCTCTCTCATAAGCCTTTGTTGTCATTTATTTAGTAAACTATGTTTCTCTCATTTGACGAAGCTAAATATTGTCCTCTAGTTCTCTGCTTTTCCTTGGGTGACCAATGAATAGTTTCATTTCACAGTGATCCAGGAATGGGCAATTGATGTAAGCAAAGTTTCAAATTCTTTAGAGAGATTGAATTTCTGGAAGAGAAAGAGTTTTTTAAATCGTTTCAAGCAAGATTTAATTTAAAACAACAACAACAACAACAACAACAACAAAACCCCAAAAGAACAAGGCCATTAATCCGGAGACACAAAGGGCCAAGTGGTCAGAAAAAAATTTCTAAATCTCTAACTTGATGGAACTTTTGGTATGTAGGGGGAGTCAGGAGAGTACTAGGAGACTAGGAGTATTAAATGATTTTAGGGAAAGGCTTATTGGCATCCGGTGTACAGTTGTTTACCTGTTGACAACAGCTTCTTTCCCACAGCAGCTGCCTGTTGAATAGTCATCACAGAGACCTTGGTCCACAAAGTCTAAAACAGTGACTTTATAGCGGTTCATGAAAAAAAGATTGCCAGTCTTTGGTTGTTTGTGAAACAATTTTTCTTAAAGGAATTGCTTATTTATTTAAACAATCTAAATACTTTCAAGCAGTATTTTTACTTATGACCATTTGAATGCTTTTTTAATATGGATCACAAAAAGGGAATATCTACTTTGTTGAATAATACTTAAATATTCTTTGTTTATTACCAAACTGAGTTATAAGTAATGTAATCTAATATTTTATAACAAAGCAGTATAGTAGGGGTTCGATCTATTTTGGAATCTGCATTGATATATGATAAAAGTGCAGAATACATGTCAGATTTCAATGATTTGGTATTGAAAAGAGTATTTAAATGTCTCAGTAATAATTTTTATAATATTTATTAAACATTGGGCTTTTATGCTATGTAGTCTATTGCTCTTGTGTATATCACTGTCGGCCAAGTTGCATAACTTCATTTAAGATATATCAATATATATTTGTATACACATACACTTAAATGTATGTTCTATGCAATTTTATGTTAATATAAAATAATATGATTCCTTAAGGCTTTTTCAAACATCCTTAACATTATTTGTCCATCCTCCCTGCCCCATCTCTCCTTCAAATTGCTCCCCCTCCAAGTAAAGCCCCATTTTCACTTTTCCCATTTTATACCTCATGTCACTTGTGTTCTGCTATTCCCCTTTCTAGCCCTGCACCAATGTCTGCTTTTATTTTTTTAGTTTCTATGAATACTCCAGGTTGTGGATGAACATCTGGAGATTTAGAGCTGGGAACCACAGATGAGAGAGAACCTGTCAATGTGGCATTTGTCTTTCTGAGTTATCTCACTCAATATGATCTCTTCTAGTTTCATCCATTTACCTACAAATTTTATGATTTCATTTTTCCTTGCTGCCAAGTGGTATTCCACAACGTATTTGTACCACATTTTCATTTTCCATACTGATTTCTAGAGTGGCTACATGAGTTGGCATTCTCATCAACACTGAATGAGGCTTCCCCCTTCCTCACATTGTCTCCGGCATTTATCACAAATTGTTTTGTTGATCTTGCATTCTGACTCAGGTGAGGTGAAAGCTCAAAGTTGTTTTAATTTGCATTTCTTTAATTGCTAAAGATAATGAACACACTTTGAGATATTTCTTAGCCATTTTTATTTCTTCTATTGAGAATTCTCTGTTCAGATTTATAGTCCATTTTTTTAGTTAGGTTTTTGGTTTTATTGACTCTGTTTTTTGACTTCTTCATATATTCTGGATATTAATCCTCTCTCAGATGTTTAGCTAACAACAGTTCTCTCCTACTGTGGGTATGCCTTCTTTACTCAATTTTCTGGTTATCTGTATGGGGTAATTTTAGTTTTATGAGGTCTTATTTAACAGTTGTTGGTATTTATTCCTGGGCAAATGGAGTCTTTTCCAGAAAGTCCTTTCATACACCTATATTTTGTAGGGTATTGCCTGTAATTTCTTTAACTGTTTTAGCATTTCACATTTCAAATTGAATGCTTTGGTATGCATGGAGTTCATTTTTGTGCAGTGTGATAGATATAGGTCCAATTTCATCCTTCTGCACATGAACATCCGTTTTTCCCAGCAACGTTTGTGGAAATTGTTGTCCTTTCTCCAGTGAGCGTTTCACATAGAAAATGGCTGTAATTACGTGTACTCATTGAGGCTTCTGTTGCTATTCATTTGGTCTATGTGTCTGTTTTTGTACCAGCACCACTTTAGATTTTGTTGCTATAGCTCCTTTTCAGTTGTTGGTCATGTTAGTCCAACAGTTTCCTCAAACAACATGGACTATTGCTTTTGCCCTTGGTTGCCTCCCAGGAGTTGAAAATAAGTCCCTATTGCTGAAGATATCACTTAGTTTAGACATAGGACTCAGAAGATTCAAGCTGGAGCTGAACTGAAATCCTCCTTCTTGAGGTCTCACTTTCAAAGTACTAATCAGAGGTTATTATGCAAACTGTCAAATTATGGAAACAATCAACAATCTTACTCATCTGTGATATGTACCACAATAATGACCAGCATGGTCTGATATCCCCAGAGGTTCAATAGGAGTACTTATATCTTTGTATTTACCAACAACCATTTGATTAGACTTAAAACCCTGTGGTGATTTGAATAAGAATGGCCCCCATAGGCTCATCTATTTGAATGTTTGGTTCCCAGTTGGTAGATTGTGGGAAGGATTAGGAGGTGTGGCATTTTTGGAAGTGGTGTGATCTGAGGGTGGGCTTAAAGATTTCAATAGCCCATGGTAGGGCCAGTGTCTCTCTTTCTGCCTGCTGTCCGTGGATCAAATGTAAAGCTCTCAGCTACTAATGATAATGGACTAAGCCTCTGAAACTCTAAGCCAGCCCCCAATTAAATATTTTTCTCTGTAAGAGTTGCCTTGGTCATGGTGTCCCTTCTTCATGTGGAACACTAAGACAGGTCCATTCACTGCAAAAGAAATCATGCCTGGTACTAGAAACCTACCTGACTATCTGGGGCTAATGAGGTCATGGATCTTAGAGAACCTCCTACTGCAACATTCGTAGACCAGCAGAATTCCCAGCTTCATTACAAAACTGATCCTTACATGCAATATTAGTCTTTCTGCCTCTGGCTTTTTTGATTTAATGTATTATCTTCTTAAACTCAATCATATTGATGCAAGTGACAAGATTTCATTTTCTTTTGTGACTGAACTGAGCATATACATTACATTTCCTTGTATCTTTATTATAATGCCTTAGTTTCTTTATTGTTTATCTATTGATAATTACCTGTTTGTTCCTTCTTTTGGGTGCCATGAATAGGGATGCACTGCAGTAAATAGGGGACCACAGATATCGCTTTGACATACTGATTTCAGTTTTTTAGAAGATAGATATATTTAGAATCAGATAATGATTGGATAATGTGGAAATTCTATTTTTGGAGGCTGTGCTAATTCATATTCTCATCAACAAGTACATAAGAGGTTTTTCTCTTTACTTCTTTGCCAAAGCTAGTTTTTTTTGTGTGTGTGTTTACTACAGCATTTTTAAATGAAAGGCTTGGCATAAACTTTCAGTGCTAGAAGCTTGTAAAGATAAGTAGCGAAGTGGAAATGGAATCTGCAGAAGGCCATCTGGGCTTTTTATAAGCAAACTTGTTTTGGCATCTTCAGTCAAATTTTTATACAGCTTTGCTCATGCAGAGGAGCAGGCAGGAGGACACACCAAGCATTAGTTATCCTTATTCCCCTCTACTGTCTGAGAATCTAAGCAGATCATTGTGCATAAAAGACAAGAAGGTACATTAATTCTACCTATTCAAATTAGTTAAGTACCACGTATATTTTATAAAAGGAAATGATTCAATTTATTACTTTCAACATAATTGTATTCAAGTAATTATATGAAATAATTGTACATCATTGTCTGTTTTAAGATTTCTCAATAACATGAATCCCCCAGTTTGAGACAAGCTCCTAAGAAGTTATTGAGTATTAAGAGTCACTGTGATGGCTTATTTTCTGTCCACTTGATTAGACTGAGCTATTCCAAGGACATTAATAAGACAACATATGGAGTTGCATATGAAGGCGTTTCCAGGTATGTTTACCTGGGAATTAAGACCAACCTAGGATGTGGGCCGTACCATCCCATGAGCTAAGGGTCTGGACTGAATAAAAATATGAGAAGGAGGAAGCCAGCTGAGTACTGGAATTAACTTATCTCTGTTTCCTGGTCAGATCCGTGGATCAAGTCACTTCCACCGTGGTACCTTTCCCTCCATCATTCATAGTACTCTCTCCAAGCATGAGCCAAAGTAAATTTTTGCTTTTAAGTTGATTTTGGTCACAGTGATGGGATAAGTTAGTAGTAGGGTCAGGTTGTTACCCATAAGAACTTTAGATAAATTTTCTAAGAAAATCTAATTAGTACTTCTAAAGTGACTCAATAGACTGAACAATAATGGTTAACTGAATTGAATTTACTATGTAAAAAAAGCAATAAAATGTGATGATTTAGTTATAATTCCATGTATCCCAAAAATATGTGTAGAATGCTCACTGATAAAGTGTACTAAGGCATATGAATCAGACTAAGATGAAGACTGCTTAGGAGAACAAGGAAAATCTCCCAATATCTGTAAGTACAATGAAAGTGGCAAAATATCACAGGGCTTAAACAGAGCCATGGCTAGTCCATTTTTCCTGAAAATTCTACATTTTAAGTCATAAAAGTTCTTTTTCCAACAATTCCTTTCAGAAGCTTTAGTTGGAGTTAAGAAAAACTCAGAATAATACATCAGTCATCTATCCACCTAGAATGGTAATTTTCCATTTAGTTAGGAAATAACTTCCAGTGTGTTTTTCATGCTTCTTCATCTTTCACAAACTTTAAATTGTTCTCCTGATTTTAATTTAGAGTTATCATATTTCTTCCTAGTGAAAAGAGAAATATTTCATCATTCCTTTCAGTAATCTGCAATTTGGAATTATGTGTTAGCCAGACTATAATTGCTAATTTTGATTTGCAGTAATCATTTTCTTCCTAGTGAAAGGAGAAATATTTTATCATTTCTTTCACTAATCTATAACCTGCAATTATATTTCATCCAGAATCTAATTGCTCCTCAAATGAAGTAGCATATTTCTTTTTCTTAAGAATGTGTTGATGTTCTTTCTGTTGTAACTCTGCAGGAGAGCCTAAGTAGTGATACACAGAGCATTCACTCTATCAGCTGTACATAGATATAACAGGTTGTGTCATCAGCATCACTGAGCGATTAGACCAGTCAGCATCCCCCTGCTGGTCCTATGACATTTGCACACAATCATTTGTGATGATATATTGTGTACCCTAATAAACTTTGTCTGAAGATCAGAGGACAGAACAAGCATCTAGATTAAACATAGATGCCGCACACCTTTAATCCTAGCACCTGAGAGGCCCGAGATCCGTCTGGATCTCTGTGAGTGCAAAGACACCCTGGATTATATGATATTGATTCAGTCTAGGAGAGAAACAGAGCCAGGCAGTGGTGGCACACACCTTTAATCCCAGTAGTTGGGAATCACATGCCTTTAATCACAGCACTTGAGATCTCATGCCTCTGCTACCAGTATTTGGGAAGCAAACATGCCTTTAATCCCAGCATAAGAAGGAAGTAATATGGCTGGGCAGAGAAAAGTTTATAAGGCCCGAGGAGATAGGAACTAAAGCCCTTTTTCACTGAAGACTTTGGCTGGACCCCTTTTGGTTGAGGAATCAGAGACATTCAGTCAGAGGCTTGTGGAGTTGGCGAGGTGAGAAGTAGCTGTGGCATGGTTTTTTTGTTGTTGTGGGTTTTTTTTGCATGTTTGTTTGTTTGTTTTTTTGTTTCTCTGATCTTTCAGCATTTACCCCAATATCTGGCTGCAGGTTTTTTATTAAAAGACCATTTAAGATTCATGCTACATTCATTTAGGTGATGTTGAGTCTCATTTATTGTCTCTGTTTAACAACAAAGAAAGAAATGTGTCACAATTTACAATAACTTAAGTAACAAATTGGTATTTAATAACTACAATATATTCTGATAAGTCAAGCTAAGTTCTCTCCAAACTTAACAATTTCTTATTTACTTGTAAAGAACAACCAGAGTATAAGCTGAAATTTGGTGAGGAGTTCCTTAATATTAAATCAATAATCATGTTGAATGTATCTCAAACTCTACTATATTTGGGATGTTTCTGTTCTTAGGAATTACTAGTTTCATTAAAAGTGAAAGCAAAACCAAAATAACACACATCCAATCATGATCAAAACAGGACAGTTAATAGCACTGAGATACCTTCGTATTCAGATGAAAAGTTATTATAAACCCCTACACTGGGAGCAGAGACCAATTTTCCTGGTTGGTTACTCTCTCCTATGACCTTGCAGGCTGTTTCTCAGGCTGGCTTAGGTCTCTTGAAGTGACAAATAGGTAGAAGGGGAAAAGGTGAGTCCTTTATAATGGTATAGCATTTCCAGACAGTGTGGAGAAAATTCTGATTCCTCAGCACATCAGAGTCTGAAGGAAGGGCCCTGGACCACATCATTCTTTTCTGGTTTCTTGCAATTGAGTGTTTCTGAGAAAATAGAAGATCATCCAAATGGAGACATATATACCTTAGCACAGATTTTCCCATAGTAAATTATCCCACATCTTATATGACTAATAATAAAATAATAATACGGTGGGCAATATATTTAATTAGTATCTCAAGAAATAAAATGAAAATTGCATGGGGTTTGGTGATGTGGCTCAGCAGGTAAAGTGCTTGTTATGCAAGCATTGAAACCCAAGTTCAGATCCCATCCAAAGAAAATAAGAAATCTAGAACTGCTGGGCTGACTCCCCAAGGGAGACCTTGCCTTGGAGGAGGTGGGAATGGGGGGTGGATTGCGGGGGGTGGGAGCTGAGGTGTGGGAGGAGGGAGGATGGGGGAATCCGTGGCTGATATGTGAAATTAAGTTAATTATAAAATAATTTTTTTCTTAAAAAAAAGGACAACAACAACAACAAAAAGAAATCTAGAACTGGGGGAATATACCTGTAGTCATAGCATAGTAGGACAGAGGCAGGAAGATCCTTGGGGATGGCTGGCAAATCAGTCTAGCCAAATCAGAGATTATCAGGTTCAGTGAGAGGCTCTGTTTCAAAAAGTAACTTGGAGAACAATAGTGGAAGATTGCTGGCCTCCCTGTGCACAAGTGTACATATGCATAAGCACAGACACACGTGAATATGTACATACAGTTAAAATTACTTTACCTTAGACACTGGTGTCCTCAGTTTTAGTTTTATTGGATTGTATTATTATTTATTGTATTGTTGCACTTATTTATTGTATTTGACCCAGGAATTCCATTTATGAATGATATGGTTGGCAAAGCAAATTAAAGTGATAACATCAGATACAATATTTAGGATCAGAGGAGTTACGGGTCTAAAAATCAATTAGAAAAATTGCTCTTTTCTAAAGGAGTTTCAGCATCCATGACCAACCACTGTCTTAGTCAGTACCCTACTATTCCCAAGAGACACCATGACCACAGCAACTCTTATATAGAAAGCCATTAATTGGGACTGGTTTACAGTTTCAGAGGTTTAGTCCATTATCCTCATGGCGGTGTCCAAGCAGACATGGTAGCTGAGATTTCTACAGCCAGATCCTGGATCAAAAGGCACCAAGAAGAAAGAAACATTGGACTTGGCTTGAAACCCTAAAACCCACTGTAAGGCAAATTGCTAAATGGACTTATTAATAAAAAAAACCCAAAAACCAAAAAACATAAAAACTTGGAGCCAGATATTGGGGTTAAAACTGAGAGATCAGAGGAATAGCACAAGCCACAGTCAAATTCACCTTATCAATCATCAGTCTCCAAAGAGACCCACTTCCTATATACTCACACCTATATGCCTTTCTGTCGCTGCCATCTCACTTCCTCTCTATACCCAGCTGCATCATTTCCTCTTTCTGCCCAGCTCTGTCACTTCCTGTCTGTCTGTACAGACCTCCAGACCTTTATGGTTAACTAGTGTTGAAACTTAAGGTGGGTGCCACCATGCCTGGCTCTATTCCCAGTGTGGCCTTGAACTCACAGAGATCTGGATGGCTCTCTGCCTCCTGAATGCTAGGGTTAAAGGCATGTGCTACCACTGCCTGACTTCTATGTTTACTATAGTTTTTTTCCTCTGATCCTCAGATAAGCTTTTTTGGCGTACACAGAAAAAATATTATCACACCTCACCTCCAGTGACACACTTCCTTCTAGAAGGCCACACTTCTAATCTCTCACAGGTAGAAACACTCCCTGGTTCATTCAAATATATGAACCTATGGAGGCCATTTTTTTTTTCCGCTTCAACCAGAGATATTGTTTTTCTTTACCTAAGTAATTGCAGAATGTTTATACAAAAAACTCAAATTATAACCCCAATACAGTCATAAGATTTATCATGCTCACATCTTAGAAATGAAAAGTTTAGACAGTGTACTTTATCTCTCTGGCAAGCTCTTTAATGACGATGATGGTTATATACAATGCAAACATAAGTGTTTTCATGGGTAAAGCTAAAGTTGAATACTTGAGCATCTCTGTCATCATTTTCTTAGAATAAATTTTAGAAGCAAAATTGCTGCCTCAAAAGTTGTATTATCTTTAAAGTTATGAACATTAGTAGCTAAAGCATGGTCCTGGAAATTTTTAATTATTTTATGAACCTTCTGAGTTGAAGGATAGCTCTTTCCCTAGGCAATGGTGGACATTTTTTGATACATTTATTTGAATCTAGACAATATATAAAAAAAATAAGCAATAAACTTTTAAAAGAGGTAGAAGATGTTTTCCCATTGTAAGAAATATATTACACCTTAGGGAAAAGGGGGGTGTTGAAGAGTACATGATGCCTTCAGAGTATGCAATACTGACAAGAAAGGAAGAAACAGGGGAAAGCCACACACTATGGTAGACAGGTGCATTCGTTCTGCGTGGGAAGAGAGCAGTAATCCATACTTTGCCATTCCTTGACACAGGAATCTTTGATGCATTTTGCAGTGAAGTAGAAACCATTGAGAAAAAAAAAGAGATGTGCTGTTCACTTCAGAGCTATGGAAATGAAGTTTTGTTAGTGGCTATTGTCTGATTCTGTATACGTGAGCCTGGTCTGGTGTTACAAATACAGGGTTATGTTACTGTGAAGCACATAGGCAGGTCAGTAAAGTTATTCCACGTGCATGGCTCTTTTGTACACTGCACATTACTTTTACTCTGGCTTGCTCTTTGCTTTGTTATTCAAAGCTCAGATCTGATGAACTAGAATGAATTTGCTTGGATTTGCCATTAATTGATAGTTACCCTATTTTCTGTCTGGTGTTGAGATGAAAATGACAGTGTGTGGTCTGAGGCAGTAAGAACACAGGGATTCAGGTGAAAATGATTGGGTTCTGAACCCAATTTTGAACCTAAATTTTGAACCATGCATTACTATCTGCAAATTTAGTCAGTCTTGTAGGAAACAAGCTCATCAGTTCTCTTTGTCATACAGTGATTACTCAGAAAATCAGAGTGTATGGTTCTTTATTGTTGAAAAACTGACTTATCATTCCATGTAATATAAATGATAGAACAAGAAAACATCTAAATTTATGACTCAAAACAATGCAAATTTACACCTCAGTTATGTCACTAAGTTAGAGGGTGGATGTCTGTCAGCTCTGCTATCCCTTACATCAGAGTCCTCTGCTTCCTAAAGGACTCTGAAGCAGAGAAAGCACATAATCAAACAGGGGATTTTCAGTAGCTCAAGCCTGGGTATTGATGAAACATATTTATTTGCCATCCACCAACATGTGTCATGTGAACATACTAGCAGATAGGTCATTTGGGTACTCGGTATGGTTTGAATCTGGAATTTCCCATAACCTGTATATGAAGTGCTTGGTGCTACTAGGAAATGGTAAAAATATTGAGATGGTGTTGTTTGATGTCAGTTGTAGGTGCTGAAGTAGAAAGAGAAGCTCACCAAGATGCTAAACCTCCATTTTTTCAAAGGCCTAATAGAGGGGTTTCGGCCTTGTTGGAAAAGATCAACACCCAGCTAGCTCACTCCAGTTACTTTATCCAAACATACAAGGTTAATCGGGGCTGGGAATAGTTCCAACTACCAAAGTCATCTTGCTCTTGCTAGCCATGAGAGCAGACAACCCACATAAATCTCAGTCCCTTTTGACCATGGCTAGCCATAACCAAAAGCAAGAACTCCAGGTTTACCAGGAGTGTCTTAGGACCAAGGTAGAACCAAGAGTAGCTGCAAGCTCTCACATAGCACCAAGTGCAGATTCTCCAGAGACAACATTTCTTCAAGGTTTAAATAGTCTCAAAACATTTTTTTAGCCTCTACTGATTAACCAGAATAGCAAAAGTTTTGCTGAAACATTTCACTCAAAGCCAGACACAAAAGCCTTACTATACATTTCACTTAAAGCCTGGCATAAAGGCTTTACTGTACATATCACTACAAGATGGGCCTAGTGGCTGGTTTTCAGGTTATTATGGCCTTGAAGGAGATGGTGGAACTTGAAACTCACCCTGCTCTTTTTTCTTTTTTCTTTGAGACAGGGTCTCGTGTATCCCAGGCTGGCTCCCAACTCATTAGCAAGGATGACTTTGAACTCCTTATCCTCCAACTGTCACTTTCGGTACTGGGGTTTTAGGCCTATGGTACCCTCTGAGTTGATGTGGTACTGAGGACTGACCCAGAGCGTCATGTACACTGGACAAGAATGCTAGGAGCTGAAATGCATTCCTATCTCTCTCCCTTTGCTGCTTTATGCTTCCTGAAAAGGTGAGAGAGCAGGTTTTGTGGCACTTCGTGCTTCCACCATGATGTGTCACCACAAAGACAACTGATGGGCATCTCCCAAGCTGAGAGCAATAAAGGGAAAATGGTCATTTTGATTTTACTTTATTTTGTATGCAATTTGTAGAGCTTCTTGAGCAGAGGATTTATGATTTTCATAAAAACTAGGCTTTTCAATGTATATTCTAGAAGGTTTTTCTTTGCTTCCATTTCCACAGCTTCAAGGATCACATTCATGTGTGCTAAAGCTGGTCTGTATCATTCCACAGCTCACAGATGCTTCTTCTTATATCAACCATTTTCCTCCCTCTTCCCTTTGAGTAGTTTCTATTGTTCTGTCTTATCTTGCTTTTGCAGCATTTAAAATCCTATTATTCCTTTCTAGCTAAGTTTCTTTTTTAATTTCAGAAACCATGTTTTCACCTCCAGACTCCATTTGCTCCTTTAAAAACATTTTCTACTTATTTCATTATGTTGCTCTTTCTTACATATTTGAAGAGCGTTATGATATCCATTTTAACATTTTGCTTTCCAGTTTGATTATCTTTGGTGTATGTGTTTTTTATTGAGTAATTATTCTTTTGGATGTTAATTAATATTTCCTGTTGAAAAATATCTAGTACTTTTTATTGGGTGCTAGATGGTGAATTTTCCACAGTTGAATGTCTAGATTTATTGTTTACCGTGAAAGAAAGTTTTGTCAGGGGAGGAGGGGGCTGTTGCAGTCCGAGGGATCAAACACAGGGCCTTGTGCACACAAGTGGTGTCTAACTACTCAGGGATATCCCCAGTCCTTTTTTTTTTTTTTTTTTTTTTTTGAGGGCTCATTATATAGCTCAGGATGGCCTTGAACTTCCTACATAGTCCTAGCCTCAAATTAATTTTCTATTTTTGCTTAGGGAGTTCTGGGGTTCTACTCACGGGCCAAGTTTGTTTTTTATAGAGTTCCAGTTAATGTACTCATATTTTGTTCTTGAATTAACTTTGTTCTAAAGTAATTCAGTTTTACCACAAAGAATTGACTCCTTGGATATTTCCTGAGAATATCCCAAGGGTCCTCTTGAATCATTACCTTTGAACAACAGTTACTATTTCCTAGATATTTTAGATTTTGTAGATCTTCTTCCTTTCTGGAATTCTGCTGTATTGCTTCCTGCTACATTAGTCATTGACCTTTGATTTTTTTTTCCTGACTCAGAAAATTCCATGCTTTTCTTAAACTTCCCCCTTGTTCTACAGTTCAGAATATCTCTCTGGAAAGAGGCAGGACAATTATCCTACTAAACTCATTTAGTTTTTCCTTAAGAATCACGTTTGCCAGGCAGTGGTGGCACATGCCTTTAATCCCAGCACTCGAGAGGCAGAGCTAGGCAGATCTCTGTGATTTCCAGACCAGCCTGGTCTACAGAGAGAGAGAGATCCAGGACAGGCACCAAAGGTACACAGGGAAACCCTGTCTCAAAAAATAAAAACAAAAAAATCACGTGTTTATCTTATGTCCAATATCTGAAAGTCATTTAATGTATATTTGTGTTATTTTCAACTTGCTTCTGCAAAGAAGCTAATTAAACTCTTGTTGTTCTATTGTTGCCAGAAATACACATTTCAACCCAATGAGTTCTTTGTGTCCATTGTCGAATACTTTTAATATTTAAATTTTATAAAGATAGTAATGATGTAATTCTTCAGTTACTGTCTAGCATTTACCAAATCCTATACATGAGAGTT
This sequence comes from Peromyscus eremicus, assembly GCF_949786415.1. Lineage (NCBI taxonomy): Eukaryota > Metazoa > Chordata > Mammalia > Rodentia > Cricetidae > Peromyscus > Peromyscus eremicus. The sequence goes on along the minus strand of NC_081429.1, from coordinate 13,094,604 downwards.
TTATATGTTTAATTATTAATTTTATTTAATTATATAATTAATTATATAATGCATAAAATATAATACATAGTATAATTTATTATATTAAATTATATTTAAATTTCTAATTTATTATTTAATTAATTAAAATACTTAATGCTATTGCTTTTTCCAGTTTAATATTTATCTCTTCCTGCTATTTACTGGTTAAGAGATGAAGGTATAAAGAAAATCCTATGCTCCCTTAGAAATAAAATAAATATCAATGTGACAGCCTTCTCATGGATACTATGGTTACAGGGAAGGATAAACATGCATAGTCTTCAGTTTGTAGATCGGAAGGTTTGCTTGATTCAAACGCTAATCTCCATAGTGCCCACTGTGGCAAATTGGCACTGATGTGATTCAAAACAATCATCAAAGGCATTGACACAGCCAGATCAGATCTCTGGATGCTTGTTTGCTTACTTGGTGCTTTTAGATATTCTTCAGAGGTAATTTCAAAATATATTTCCTCCTTGAAAAGGCTTATACCACATGAACCAGATTACTGGTAGTTTTTAATTAGCCCGTATGTTTAAATGCTTAGCTTCATTTTTATCACTACTGTGAGTGTGTGCATATACAACATGCCATGAATTTGTTCCTCAATACAATATATAGATTATTAGTCACTTGTCTGTTTAATGTAGTTAATTCTTTAAAAATAAACATTTTTAATGGTTTATAGAGCTGATGCAGATAAAGGTTTACTAGATTGTGTACGTGTTTTCTATATGCAGATACATAGTCTCCATGCACTCAAAGAATTCGAGTTAAATTTTGTTATAAGATTGTATTAAAAGTACTGAGCTTATTGTTAGCCTTCTCTTCTTTCTTTCCCTAATTAAAGAAAACATGAGTGGAGACTATTAATTGACAAGTATTTGCTGAGTGTCTATTGTGTGATAGGAATTATTTTATATGCTGGGAATTTAACAATGAATAGAAGAGCTATGATTTTTATGGTCTTGGAGCTCATTGGAAGGAGATGAAAATGAATACCATACAAGTAATCAATTGAAAAAATAAATAAGAGCTATAATATAAATTAAAGAGAATGTAATACTAAAAGGACTTCTTGAAAGCAAATGCTAGTTGTGGACAACAAAAATCAAGCTGGGCTGTAAATGAGAAATAGTTCTGTATGTAAAATAGCTAGGTAAGAGGCTTTGAAGCAAGAGCATCCCAGGAACACGACCGTGCCTCCTCCAGGAAAAGAGAGGATGAGAAAGACAAACCACCGTTTGGATAAATAGAGCTGTGTAAGAGCTGCAGAGAAAACAGATGATATTAGGCTTTGCAGTATGTCTTCCAAAATACTGCATGATTTAGAAAATGATTTCTTATTCGGACACCTTGGTGTGAATGTCTGACTTTTCCGTATATAATGTGTAGGTAACATTTTCTCTCATGCCCATGTCTTCATGAGTTATTAATCTACATTCAGGTTTAAATGTCTCAAATGAGCACATTTTGTACCTTTCCCAGGCCTTTCCCAGGCCAATGAGTCTAGTCAGAAGACAGTGAGTCCTGTATTGGTGTGAACATTGCTGATACACATTAATCACCTTTCACAGCAAGTTGAGTGGTTTGTGGTAAGTGCCACTTTTCTTTAGCCAATACTTGTAAAATACAAAAACCTTGGCTGCTGTATTTTAATGAAGACCTAGCAGTTTAGTTTATAAGCACAGTATACAAGTAGCTTTGAGTCTTCAGCTTCCAAAAGCCTGGGGTAGCTTTGTGAAGATGCTTCATATGACTTCACTGCTGCTTCAATGACAAAAACCAGAGGTGGCCAAAATCCCCAGTGTGATGCCAGCAATAAATTACTGTTTATTAAGGACATCTCCCTTTCTAGCATAGCTGTGAATGCAGAAAATTGAACATGGTTTTGTAGCCATCTGTTTGTGGCTCAGCTTGGAAAAACACTGTTAAATGATTTGAAGACCCGTTTTGGGTCTTTCACTCACTCTTTTATGAATTGCATAATTTCTAGCCACTTAGAACATTTTGAATAGAATTGGCTTAAATAGCCAAGTTGAATTGGCTCTGTAATGTTGAAATGTCCTTCCAAAAAGTAATACTCTGTGTTTCTGTACCCACACTTTTGTAACTATTGTTATTAATATAAAGAATGCCCTACACACACACACACACACACACACACATACACACACACACACACACACACACACACACACACACACACACAGTCTTATATTCTGAAGTCTGTGATACATTGTCTTCCTCTCAAATGACAAAACAGATAAATGCATATGGATGATGTGAGTAATTGAAGATATGCGTGAGATTAGGATAGCTGAAAGATGTCACCTTCTAGATAAAGCTGTGAGTGAAAAAATCTCATAAAGTTCCCACTCTGACATCAGGGAAAGCTGGACAATGAAGGCTGAGGAGTCCAACCTCTCATTCTGTGTGAATGGAAGTATTACCTTGAGTAAAAGCGTTTTAAGTTTATAGGGGCAACATACTTCTGCAAAGGAAATTCGTTCTTACTTATAGCACAAGCACAAAACTTACAGTTGGGCTCAGTCAAGATTCTTCACTTATGAATATCATTTCTTTGTACAGAATGTCTTTAAAAATGAAGGTTCTAAAATTTCTTTGTGAGAATTTTATTTTTAATTTTTGAGATTATCATTCAGAGCTGTGACTTAGCAAGTCCTTCCCCCCCAGGCTTTTCAATGTCCTTTTCAATCATGAATAGTAAGTTTGAAACCAACCTTATTTGTGATTTTTATTTTTCATTTCTTCAGTGTTAAGACCATCTATGTGAGAATAAGTAACCAACCAGAGAGGGCGCTAAACTGACATCTGAATTATACATAGGGTTGGATGCAAGAGCCCTGGAAATGCTGAAGGGAAATGTCTCTTGGTTATATAGATCACCATATGAAGAATCTTAGTGTGGAGAGAATACAGCCCATTGTGAGAAGTGAGATAAGTTAATATATTACTAGCCACTTGTTGTCAAGAATACATTGGTTAGCTCTGCATACTTTAATTGTCCTAGACAGTGTGCCTGAAACAGCATACACTGACTTTTCATGGTCTGGGGGTCTGGGAAGTTCAAGATCCAGATACTAGCAGGTTAGAATCACTGGTCAAGGCTTCTTAGTTTCTCCTTCCTGTCCCTATGTGGACACTAACACCACCACAAGGGCCCAACCTTCATCACTTCAGAAGTTAGAGTTTAGCATAAGCTATTAGAGATTGTGTGATACAAATGTTTAGTTCATAACAAATGGGATTTTTCTCATGAGTGTCAGAGTGCATCACATTATTATTCTCATTTTTGTCGTTCTTTCATCAAAGTTTCATTATGTAGCCTAGGTTGACCTCAAACTCATAATCTTCTTGCCTTAGTTTCTGGAATTACAGGTGTGTGCCAATATTGCCAGCCTAAAGTATAATGTATTGGCAATTGCTATTAACAATAGTGTGTAAGGCCTTATTACTAAATGCTCAATAGCAAAGCTTTAAACCAGTTAAAAATTTAATTTAATTAATTAATTAATTTATTTATTTTGGTTTTTCGAGACAGGGTTTTTCTGTGTAGCTTTGCGCCTTTCCTGGAACTCACTTGGTAGCCCAGGCTGGCCTCGAACTCACAGAGATCTGCCAGGCTCTGCCTCCCGAGTGCTGGGATTAAAGGCGTGCGCCACCATTTATTTTGTGTCTTGAGGGAGGGGTAGCATGCCCCAGCTGTCCAGTGGAGGTCAGAGTCAGTTCTTTTTCCACACTGGGGTGTAGGGAGAGAAGTGAGCTCAGAGCCTTCGACTTGTCAGTAAACACCTTTACCTGCTGAGCCAGCTCTCCAGCCCTAAACAAGTTTATATCCATTTCTTTTCAGAAAATTTGAAAGTAGAATCTTGAATTTCTATTGCCATTTCAAAAATAATTTTCTTAATTTGTTTTTTTTTTTGTTTAATGGTCATAAATTTATATTATATTTTTGGCTGATAATAACCTGCAAACTCTAGAAAGGAATGTTTGGTTGAGCTAGTACTACGCATAGTAGGCTTAATCCAGGACAAAGTCATCTTCACTGCCTCACATTTTTATTGGGCCCATAAGACAATTGTCTTCAGCTGTTTTCTTTTAATGTTTCCCTCTAAACCCTCTTTGCTTGGCACTGGGGAAAAACAGGCTGAAATTCAATTTTATAAAGATAAGAAATCATAATCTATATGGATTATTTGAAAAAACACCCAGTAGTAGAATTACTAGTTAGAATTTAGTCAAGAAGCAGAAAGTATACAATATGAACTGAGAAATTTTAGTATAAGAATTATATTTGAAGAAGGTAAGAAAGCATGGTCTACACGGTTTAGTTGAAAAATAGCAAAGTAGTATTATAGTCAGTTTAAATAGGAAAAGGCTGTTACAAAATATGAACTGAGAAATCGCAGTATGAGAGTTACCATCTTTAAGAGGAGACCATTAAGTCGTTGAGTGAACCCTTACGCTTATCTCTGAGCTAAGAGCAAGTTTTGAGTCTACTCACCACTGAGAGTCAGGCCTTGCTAGAGAAGGCATGTCTGTTAGTGGGGAGAAATGTGCGATGTTGCATGGCCATAGCTAGTGTATAGTCTGTATATAGAAGGTGCTGATGGAACAAGGCTTCAGAGCATGCAAAGCAGAGCATGGGCAGGCTGTTACGTGCCTTACTTATGAGGGCTGCATCAAGTGCTAAGTGCTCCGGGCCCATCATAGGATGTTGACTGAATGAAGAAAGGGACTCAGGTTCCTCTAGCTATGGCATGGGAGGAACAAAAACAAACAATAAATAAGTAGATTACTAAAACAAGAGGAAGAGACGTCCCCATGTATCTCCTATCCTCTCCTTTCCCCTCGAAGATATTAATCTCTGGTTACTGCCAAGAAATTCCTAAAAGGAGCAGACAATGAAGGATATGGTTAGAGTGGAGCAGCGATAAATGGATGATTTATTCAGAGATTAAAAAAATAAATTGGCAAAATTGATTGAAGCCTTATTTGCTTCGTAGCTGCTAGACACATGTTGCTCTGGTTACACTTTGTCAATTTAACGTAAACTAGAATCAAGTTGAGGAGAGGAAATTCCTCAGTTAAAGAGTTCTCAGCATCAGATTGGGCCATGAGCATGTCTGAGAGACATTTTGTTGTTTACTAATTGATGTAGAAAGTACTAGCCCTGGGTTGGTGGTCCTGTGTGAATAAAGGAGGTAGTTGAACAAGCCAGGAGAAACAAACCAGTAAACACCACTTCTCCATGCTCTCTATCTTATTTCTCTCCCTCAGTTTTCTACTTGATTTCCTGACCCTGGAAGTCCCATGATGGACTCTGACATGGAAGTGTGAGGTAAATAAAGATTTTCCTTCCCCAAGTTGGTTTTGGTCAATGATTCATTAAACAACAACAAAAAAGCAAACCAAGGCATAAAAGGGCACCAGGAACTTGAGTTGTTGCTGAAATTAATCTGACTCTTTTGGGAGTGGAAAGATTATGGAGCTTTCATCTATGAAAGGACAGTGAGTGCTCTGAGCTCAATAACCTCCTATGGGATCTTGGAAGAGAACAGTGAGAGAGATACAGATGATGGAGACCTTGCTTGTGAAGTTTCAAGGGAAAGTAAAGACCTTTATCAGGGTTATTCATGCTATATTTTGAATTGAGAAACTATGGAAGCAAAAAGCTTATTGGAGCAATCAGTGTTGCTTAGCTGGGGCAAAAGAATCATCTATGATTAATGAGAGACCTTTGTCTTTGAGGTATGATATTCTGGGAAGCATTTTCTCATGTTCTGCACACAGAACCTGTGGTCCAGAGAGGGGCAAGGCTGCATCTCAACTTTGCTATTATGTAAATATCTGCCACATGGTACTGGTTTTGGTGAAATGAAAGTTGCAGGATTGAAGGGGTTAATGGAGATCAACTGAACTGTGGTCTGGAACTATGAGAGGCCAGGAAAGGCAAGTGGTGAATGTGTAGCCTCAATTATAATGGAGGCCTGGAATTGAAGGGCTCATGGAGAGAACTTAGTTTGGTATCCTATGTCAGTGTTGGAAATCCTGAGGAGGGGCCAAGAGGCCACTGGGAAAGGTGTAGCCTCAGGTGCAGTGGACACCCTAGCATGCTGGAGATGCCAGGACCTTGGAGAGACCACCAAGAACATCAAAGATGTGGATCAGAGTCAGTCTGAGCCTATAAGACACAAATTAAGAGTTAAATCTGGTGTTAAAAATAGGATAAGGAAATGGTGTGACCCACTAGTAATAAGAAGGAAGAAACTTTTTTTTGTGTTCCAGGACTTCAGAGGTGAACATACACCTTCTCTTCGTTTAGCGAAGAGAACAGTCTCACATGAGGACCTCAAGACGTGTTTCAGGGAAGGACAGTGGTAAGAGTGGCAAGGAAGCTTGGAAAGAACTTTTGCATGTGCTATTTCTCAAATTTTTTCAGCTTGAAATATTCAGCACCCCAAGACACAGGATCTTGTCATGAACCAATCAAATACAGTCAATTAAGGTATATAATAGTTGTCACAGTAAAATGTGTTATCTCTTATACCTTTGTTAAAATACAAAGGAAGACACTTATCTCCAAATTCCTAGCAGCATTTTATTATCATAACAATAAAGGAACAAGATAAATAATACAGGATTGATTAAAATAACATTACCTGTGGTGTAAATTTTAATTTCTGAAATCTCCAATACATACTAAGCATTTGAAATTCAAAACAAGTAGAGGGCCATATGATGTAAACTATACTTTCTTCTTTAATTAATTAATTAAACTATCTTCTGACTATGTCGTAGACATCCACTTGTTAGCTATCTTGAGGAGAAATTTTATAAGCATAAGTAAAACACAGACACAATAATTATTCCTTTTTGTTCATTCTCTCCAGGACTTTGCTTTTTATCTTTATATTTAGCCTAGTTTCCTATGTGACATATAATTAATTTTGACCAACATTTATTGAAGAGTAGAACACACACACTTTCCATCTCTGCTGAGCTCCCATTGGATGAGTCTATGAGTTGTCCACAGATTTGCTTTATTTACTTAATTTCCTATTGCAGTTGATAGAGGAAGCACGATAGGAGTCCAGATGAGAAGATAAATGTTCAAATTGAGATTTCAATTCTGGCTGCTGCAGTCAATATGAATTTCAGACCACACTGAGATGGTGCAGGAGAAATGAGGACAGATAATTGAAAATATTAATTTTTCAGTTTCAAATCACTGTTTCCATGGGTTCAGTTCCATCCTAAAGGCCTTGGCTTGCATGGAGATAATTTTTCTTTGGGTTGCATATGAGTGACTCATGATTCTGGAAATCGATGGAAATTTGCGAATTTTCCTTTCTACTCTTTCGGGGAGGTAGGAGGGTGCCTGAAGCCCTTGGCCAGATGTCTCTGACAGCGCTCTTCCCTGACTGTGTCGTCAGCTGGAGCATCTGTCAGAAGGAAGAGTTATGTTCCTGTGCTTTTCTCTTGACAGTTAATCACACCTCTCCTCCTTTTCTCTCTGTTCAGCATATTGTCTTTTTGAGAACCTAGTGCCAGGAGAGTTCAGTGACTCTGACATAATTCAAAAAGAGATGCTACAACTGTGGCATTATTGTGAGTCCTATGAGACAAAGAGAGGCTGGCATTTTTTTTCTTCAGTTATTTCTGTCAAGACTATATAGAGTCAGGCATGAATCCCAGGAGAATGATGGTCAATGATGGCATCTCAGTAAAGAGCACAATATACAGTAGATACTCTGTCACCTCATTCTCCATCATTCTGGTTTATTTCTAATTAACCTATGTTTAAATGTGTACACAATGAGGAGAATTCATTTTTACCGCATGAGATGCTCATATCACAGATCACGTGTCTGAGTTTATGACACTTTATGATTGTGTGCATAAATGTGTCTGTGCACGTGCAAGCTCATGCTAATGAGTAAAATTCTACTTATCTCCTATTCATTCTACTTTTTAGAAAAATTTGAAGGTAAGTAAAACTGTTAAGGATAGAATGATTATGCTCCATTACATGAGTGAGAGCTGAGTCATATGTAGTATATTGGGCACCTAATAATTCTTGACATTCCATCTATGACCTCAATAGTATGAAGCTTTTTGGATAAAGCCATGCATGATGGTTTAAGTATTTCTGCTCTGAATAGGCCTAGTCCAACTAAACTTCTATATGGATTAATCAAATACAATAGGTACTCATCATAATTAGAATGTCATGTATTGGACCAGAGGATGGAGAAAGACAAGATACTGCTTTTTAAAAATATTATTACTTTTTACCAAATACTGTTTTTCTTTCTTTTTTTTTTTTAAACTAAGACTCAGCTGATTCTGTGACAGGAAGAATGTTTATAAGAACATGGAAATATAAATAGAGACTATCTACAGAACAACCAGTCCAGCAGTGCTACAGTAGAAAGCATATTACTTGCCTCTTACTCCTTTGTCCCTTGTAACCACTACATTGGACATATGGAATTGTATTATGTCCTCCACAAATAGGGGTAAGTTTCTATCTAAGAAGTCTTTAGACCTAAAACTAAATTATTGAAAATAGGAGGCTGGGGAACATGAATTTGTATTTGTTTGTTGTGATTTACTCAGATTCTATATTCAGACACAGCAAAAATAGAATGATTTTTAACAGGTAAGATTAAGAACATGTCAATTATTTATACCAAATAATATTGTTTTTCTTATGATAGCAAACTTTTAAGAAAGCTGCAGTCATAATAGCTTAGGAGGATGAGAAAAAAAAGGATGTGATTGTTTCTTTTTATTTAAAAATTTCTGTCATACAATATATTTTGTTCATATTTTCCCCTCCCTCTACTCCTCCCAGATCTTCTTCACCTCCTTGTTCACCCAATTCTCTATCTCTCTCTGTCTGAAACACTAAAACAAAACAAAAATGCAAAACAAATCAAAAAATAAACGAACAAAAATCAAAACAAATAAAAAAACAACACCAAAAATAAGAAAAAAATACCAAAATGAAACAAAAAGCCCACAAAAGTAAAAAAATTACATGAAGTCTGTTTTGTGTTGGTCAACTACTCCTGGGTATGGGTCCACCTTGTGGAGTGGTTGAAGTAGCGGATATACCCAATATTCCAGTGGAAAATTCTGATTTTTCCTTTCCTCAGCAGGTATCAATTGTAAATAGTGTCTTGGTAAGGGGTAGGACTTTGTGCTCAATACCCTTCTCAGTGCCGGGATTTTGTCAGGCTCTGTGATTTCATATGTATGTCAGTCCAGTTGCATCTGGAAAACCCCATTTCTTTGGAGTCATGCATCACCTGTAGCGTTTACAGTCTTTCTCCTTCTTCCACGAAGATCCCTGATGGGAGGGTTTTTATAAAGACATCCCACTTAGACAGTGCTCTAAATTCTCTCACTTTATGTCCATTGTCCACTTGTGGGTCTCTATATTAGTTGGCATAAACATTATGGGAAGAAACAATCACTTTTTGATTGGATTAAATCTTTCATAAGAGAAACCTATACCTGGTGCCATTATTGGGGGAAAAAAAAAAAACTATGGCTAGACAGTTTAGAGACCTCAGTGAAGAACCTACTACTATTATTCTGCTGAGTGGACACTGTATCAAACTGATTCCTAATAACTTATCATTATGCCCATATATCAATGCATCTCTCAACCTCTATTTGAGAAGCTCCTGTTTGCAGTAGATGGTGATTAACACAGAGACCTACAAATGTCCACATTGTATAGAATAAGAAACTGCAGAATGTTCAGCCCTAAATGGAACATATACACCACATGCCGTCCTTCAAAAACTTAGGAATTATTATAGAAGAGGGAGTAGTGCTGTGGGATGCTCTTTCTGGGTGCTGTAAATAAGTGTTACTCTCATTGGTTGATAAATGAAGCTGTTTTCACCAATTGCCAGGCAAAATAAGGTTAGGTGGACATTCAAACTGAAGACAGAGATGAAGAAGGGTGGAGTCAGGCCAGACAGCAGTCAACCTCCAATATAAGATGCCAGAGAACTGGTTAGCAATGGACAACATGGCAATAAAGAGATTATTAGAAATGGGTTAATTTAAATGTAAGAGCTAGCTAGTAATAAGACTGAGCCATCTGCCAAACATTTGTAATTAATATAAGCTTCTGTGTAGATGAACGGTCTTATTAAATAAGAAACACAGAGCCAAATGCAGAGTTAATAGCCCAAGAGGTCAGAGCAATAGCTAAGAGCTAAAAACCTTACCCTTCACTGCCGCTGCTGTCCTACCTCTCCGCAAGAGACCTACTTCCTGTGTGTTTGTCCTTTTTATTGACTTTCTGTTCTGCCTTCTCATTGGTTGTAAACCCAACCACATGTCTTCCTCATCACTGCCTGTCTGTACAGACCTCCAGGTCTTCTATGGTTGGTATTGAGATTAAAGGCATGTGTCTCCATGCTGGCTGTATTCTTGAACACATAGAGATCCGCCTAGCTCTGCCTCCCAAGTGCTGGGATTAAAGGCATGCACCACCACCGCCCAGCTTCTGCTATGGCTTGCTCTTAGCTCTGACCCCCAGGCAACTTTATTTATTAACATACAAATAAAATCACATTTCAGTACAAATAAAGTATCACCATACTTCTGGATGGTTATTTGGGAAGTGGCAGGTGGGAGAGAACTGTCCATTTACAAATGGCAACTAATGTGGGGCCATACATCCATATTAAGCCTGAGAAAGCTTAAAATAAAAAGCGTTCTAGAATACATAAACAGAGCCAAAAACAGCTTTCGAGTTCTGTCTTTCATTGGGCTGCTGGCTTGAGCTACAGCATGCCAGATTCCCATTGCAGTACACAGAGATGTCTCTAAGCTGTGCAGTGTACTACATGGCACATTTAGCTTTTGCTTGTGTGGACAAAAAAGGCTAAAAGACACACAGTAAAAAGAGGCCCAGACAGGAAAACCTCTAAATAGGTACCAGTTGTTTTATAATGTGCGTAGGCTTTAAAAAGAAATAAAAAGGGTATGGACAGTTATAGAAAGAAATGACTAGTTTAAAAATAATATAATGAAGTCTTTAAAGAGAAAAGTAAAATAATAAAAAAATAAGCCACATAGAGATGGAAAATACACAGGAAATCTGGATCCTGTATGCTATTGTGTTGATTGTGAAATTTTTGATGGCTGATGGGCAAGAGACAGTTGCTGGGAGACATGGGATTGAAAGAAAGACTTATGAACCTAGATATTTTAACTTTAAAAAAGAAGCAAAAAATGTATTTTTCAAGTGGAAATAAAAATGCTTTGGAGAAGAATCCAAGAGACTGTGGATTTGTTCCAGGTTAATATGGATCAGGTTTGATCAATGGAGACCTCCTGAAACTTGATGGTTGAAATCTATCAATAAAGGTTATTGCTGGTCTTCCCAGAACTTGGCTCAAATTTTCTCAGGGACCCTAAAGATACTTTGTCCACAGAGATCAGGAAGCAGTTTGGAAAGAACAGTGTTAACATTCTCAAGAGTTGGGGGGTATGAATCATTTATGGTTATATGGTGAATTATGGATGTTTGTTATATTTAGAGGAATATAGGAATAAAGGATAAAGAGACAACTATTAATCTCAGATATTTTGCATTGACATGAATTTTGGTATAGTAATACAAATTTTAAGTTATTTTTTGTTATACTGTATATATGTTTCTATTCTTGTTTAAAGGATTTTTGTATATTGATACAAATTTAAAGTTATTTTTGTTACAAAATATTGTATATATGTTTCTACTGTTGTTTAAGGTACTGTACTTATGCAGCTAATTTAAAATATAAGATAAATTTCTGTTTTTTAAAAGCTGTTATTATACACTATTTAGGATAATCAAGAAACATAGGTTAGTGGTTAGTCATTTATAACAATCAAATTTGTTAGGTATGCTTTCCAGATCATATAGAGATGGATTATAGATAGATAGATGGTCTTCAAACCTTGCAAAGAAGTACAGAATATGGCATATAAAATGTTTTGTTAACTTAGGGCTTTTCATGACAATGACACACATCTGCTTCTGGCAGCACCAATTACTTTGAAAAAGATGATAAGCATCCATTTCTCTGTTTGTATGAGTAAGAATTGTTGAGACCAAGATTGGAAAAAGCACAGGGACAAATAGCCAAACAAATGGAAACACATGAACTATGAACCAATAGCTGAGGAGCCCCCAACTGGATCAGGCCCTCTGGATAAGTGAGACAGTTGATTAACCTGAACTGTTTGGGAGGCATCCAGGCAGTGGGACCTGGACCTGTCCTCAGTGCATGAGCTGGCTAGAACCTGGGGCTTAATCAGGGACACTTTGCTTAGCCTCGGAGGAGGGGACTGGACCTGCCTGAACTGAATCTACCAGATTGAACTCAATCCCCAGGGGAGTCTTTGCCTTGGAGGAGATGGGAATGAGGGATGGGCTGGGGGGGAGGCGGGGGGGGGGGGGGAAGAGGCAGGAGGGGGGAGGACAAGGGAATCCGTGGCTGATATGTAAAATTAAATTAAATTATAAAATAAAATTTAAAAAAAGATGATAAGCATCAAAGAAACTCCTTTGTGGAAGCCCACAAAGGTTTCCTGGTGAGATCTGAGCTTGCTTTATAGAGCAGGGCTGCATTAGGGGATTGCTTGTCCATGTGCAAGGTCACCAGGTATTTGGGATGTTCTACAATTGGCTGTGCTGGGAGGAGGTCTTTTGCTCCACCCCTTGGCATATCTTTAAAAGGCTCTTTAGTAGAGACAGACAGGGATAGTGAGTTTGGACCCAGGCCCTCCTGAGGCTATCCTGTGTTCTCTGTCTGTCTGTCTGTCTGTCTGTCTCCTTCTATCTATATATTTCTCATTTCTCCCTGCTCAAGAGTACCATGGAGGAATAAGAGGGAGCAGGTCCCCCTCAAATGGTACCAGAAACAGGGACCCAAAGTACTTGGCAAAAGCTTGGGGAGAAAGTCCCATGGGAAGCCTTTGGGCTGGTCCAGTTTTGTAGTAGAAGTAAAGGTGGGGGTTTTATTCTTGGGAGAAAAAGAAAAAAGACTGGAAGGATGTCCAAATATAAGGCTGCAGCATAGATTTCTTGCTATCTAGGTATCTTTCTACTCTATTTTTTATCTTAAGGAAAAAACATAAGGTACCGTAGGAAAAATTTAGAAATATGGCATAAGAAAAAGATTTAGGAATAAGATAAGATACAAGACAGAGAAACTAGGTCCTAAATTTTATAACTATGGGGCTATGAATGCAAACTTGAAAAAAATTGATCTTTTTTGAGCTTAACAGGCAGGAAAAAAAAGATTTTTTTTTGAGCTTAATGAGCAGAAAAAAGATTTCTGTGGAAGCTTTTAGTCTGGGGACAGCTAAAATGCTAAGTCCAAGCAGCAGAGGAAAAAAGATTTCCCCTGGGGCAGATACAAAGAATAAGTTTCCTCTTGGCCATGAAAGCCAAAGTTTGGAGAACAGGAATTTTGGGAAAAATTTAGCATTCTCTCTCTCTCTCTTTCAAACAAACAAACAAACAAAAACTAAAAGCTTTTTAGATCTTTGCTTCTCAGAGATTTCTCTTTCTGTAAAGGCAAAATTAGATTCATTCTGTTAATGACATCTATGGGAAAATTACCTGTGCTTCAATTTAAGGAGAAACAACAAACTTCTTGGAACAGGGCAAAACCTCTCTGCTAAGCTCTGTCTTTCTTTCAAGCCAGGAGAAGCAGCAGTCAGAATCCCCTGAGGTTAGATAGAACTTAGCCATGGACACTTGGGAGGATCACCTGTGATGGCTTTGGAGTCAGCAGGCCTCTTGGAGCATGGGAGATCTTCTCTGCTAGTAAAAACAGTAGCCAGAAGCCCCCTGTGGTTAGTGCCTAGCAAGAGAGTACAGGAAGAAAATCAAAGCAGGGACAGCTTCCCCCAAGATGAAGCCACAACCAAGGTAGGTATGGGACCTGGGAAAGGGCTATTGGCAAGGAGAATGCAGTGAAGCCAAGCCTCTTGGCTGAGGGCATCTGTGGCATCAGGGGCTTTGTAGCTGGGGGAGGAGATAAGCCATGACAAGTATCCAGGAAAAAAGTCTCTCGGGAAAAAGCTTTATTTCAAGATTCACTTTCTTTCACTGACCTTGTTACTCAAAAAAAAAAAAAAAAAAAAAAAAAAAAAAGCAAGCCCTGAGGGAATTTTGCTTCAGGCATGGAGGGGCCTGCCTGAATATACTCAGCTCCAGGAACAGTGTCATCAAGGGAAAACACCTACCAATGCCATTTCAGGGAGAGCAGAAATCTCTCGATCTTCAGTGGTGAAAAACAAAAAGCTTGGTTCAAATCTCCCATTGCAGAAGCAAGACTGGTAAAGGGAACCGGAAGTTGATTCCCTGACCCAAAAAGAACTATGGGAAATGGAGTTCAAAAGGTAGCTAGTAATACTGATATACTGAAATGCATTCAGTGGCCGATATACTGAAATGCGTTCAGGGAAAGGTAGGTTTTCAGCTCAAGATGGCGATATTGTCCAAAAACTGTTCTTTGTTTGTTTGTTTGTTTGTTTGTTTGTTTGTTTTTGTTTTTTTCCAGCTTAGAATGAAGTTTCTTTTCAAAGCAATGCTAGAAAGCTTAGCCTTACCTCTTGAGAACTAAGATTACACAAACAGCTTGCCTCTCAGGAGATGATTTAAAACGCTAATACTGTTTGTCAACAAGCCACTTTAAAGTCCTTTAAAAAGGCAAGGGAAAGCAGTTCCACTTGAACATTGTTTTAGATATGAAAAAAACTTATGGGCAAATAAAAAAAGTTCTTTGCCTCTTGGACAAACAGCCTGCAATGAATGATTCCTTTGCAAATCTAATAAGAGGACAAGGAAGCTGGCACTCAAAAAGGAATGCCTGCTTTATAGATGGGGATCAGGCTTCAATAAATCCAGCTGTCTTACAAAATAGAGTTGCACCATTTGAAAGTTCCCTATAAATTAGAATGTTTGCTTAGTGAATGCATTGATGTTTGTGAGAACAGTCTGAGTTAAACAACTCATGGTTAGAGTATATCACAGCTGCTAATAATAATGTCAGGGGTTGAGAAGTTAATGAAGTGAAAATTCTAAATCATGAAAATGTTCTTCCTCAGATTAAGCTAATGAAGGATGTGCTTCATGAAATAACATCTATGTTCTTGATTCCTTTGAATGTAACAGTTTGGTGAACAAATAGACTTGCTAAGAAATATTGGGATAATAAAAAAATCTATCAGACGCCGGGCAGCAGTTGCACATGCCTTTAATCCTAGCACTTGGGAGCCAGAGCCAGGCAGATCTCTGTGAGTTCGAGACCAGCCTGGTCTACAGAGCGAGTTCCAGGACAGGCTACAAAAGCTACACGGAGAAACCCTGTCTGGAAGAAAAAAGAATCTATCAGAAACTTCAGCATTGTTAAAAGAACTCATGGCAAATACAGCTTAAAAAAATTAAGAAGGGAGAAAACTGTCTAAGAGTCTGATGAATGTGGAACAGAGGAATGGCAGCTCCAATGACACTCCTCTAGAGGAACTGGAGGGATAAGCAACTAAAACAAATTTCCTGGTATTGAGGTTCCTTCTTGCAGTCTGGGGATAGTAGGAGAATAAGGAGACCTCCAGACTGCTGAGGAGTTTGAAATGAAGTTTCAGAAATATTTTTGGTACACAGGGGAACCTGCTGAAAGCTGCAGGTCTGGGAACCCACTCCAACTTAGAGGACTGTCTTCTTCTGTTGGGAAATTGACTGTTGAGTTGCCAACTGAGCAACTCAGAAACAGAATGCTCCTTAGGAAGTTTTTCTTCTCATCATGTTCCTTTTTTTTTTTTTTGAGTTTGCTGTAAACTGACATACCTCTTAATAGAGTTTTTATAAAAGATCTGGAGTGCATAAAGTAAAACACTCACTAAGTCCCAGAGTTGAGGGAGAGCCATTAAAGAATTAGACTCTTGTTTCAAACTCTCAAGTACTTTCAGATTGATATCAAGGCTGACCATAAACTCTGAACTTTACTATAAACTGTGAATTTTAGAAATGATTTGCACACTTCTTGTCTTCTTAATAGTTTAGCTAAGTAATCTCTTATTGGTGTTAAGATATATCTTATAGGTATTTGCTAAGGTCTGCTAAAGTTCTGTTAAGAGAGTCTTTCTGACAGTTCTAAGAAGTATATTTGCTAAGGTAGTCCTATAGAATTTCCTTAAGAAGTATATCTACTAAGTTCTGCTAAAAGGTTCTTTCTAGTGTAAATTAGTTCTGCTAAGAGTCTTTATAGTTAAATCTCTCCTAGATATTTTCTAAGGTAGTCCTATAGAGTTTTCTTATGAATATAGGCTTGTAAGAAATATAAATAAGACTATGTTGAATGTAAGTTTGTGATGTGTAAATGTTGAATGTGAGTCTAAATGCTATGTAAGCTAGCTAAAAATGTATAAATATGGATAGTGATAAGAGTAAATATATATTGATGATTAAGTCAATTAAGAGAGTTGTAAATATGTATGGTGATATTTATACCAGAATTATGTTGAGGTTAATGCACCAGAGTTTGGTAAAAAGCTAAGGGAATCTTTAAGTTGGATGTAGTTTATCAGATGCACTTGGATCAAGAATTTTAGTTGAAAAGGGGCTCAGAACAGCTAAAATTGATATAGGTATCTTAAGACTCATTCCAAAAAAAGAAATGCCATCTCTACCATCCTCTACTCCTGTACTGGGAGGTGAGGCAGCTATGGAGATTGCTGTGGAGGTTTTAAGCTCAATAGGAACCTGGGCTAGAGCTGAGTTTATACTTGGTATTCTCTCCTATCAGAGGCTAAGAGTTAATGATGGGCAACTTCCTCTTGATAACTTCCATCCTAAGACAGAGTATATTTGATGGAAAGCATATCTCCATGATGGATAATAGGAGACATAATCATAGAGAACAGCCTAAGACAGACCTTAGTCTATCTGATGGAGCCTGAGAGGCTCTTTAAAAAATTAAGAGGAGCAACATGTGGCAGCCCACAAAGGTTTCCTAGTGAGATATGAGCTTGCTTTACACAGCAGGGCTACATTAGGGGATGGCTTGTTCACATGAAAGGTCACTAGGTATTTGGAATGGTCTACACTTGACTGTTCTGAGAGGAGGTCTTTTACTCAACCCCTTGGCATTCCTTTAAAAAGCCCTTTAGTAGAGACAGAAGGGGCTGGTGGGTCCCAGGCCCTCCTGATGCTATCCTGTGTTCTCTCCCTCCCTCCCTCTCTCTTTTTCTCTTTCTATCTATGTATTTCTCATTTCTACCTGCTCAAGAGTACCCTGAGGGAATAAGAGGGAACAGGTATCCCCCACTCCTTATGGAGTTTGCTTTCAATGTGTCAAGGTTAGCCATTTGGGCAAGAAACTGGACTGCTTGACAATATGCTGTATAAACTGCACATGCAGGACCTACAGGAAAGTGACTGCTAAACTTTGACAAAACAAGACAAGATGCTCTTTTGGGTTCCTGCTTCACAGAAAAAACTACTAGACATTCTGCAGGACACAAAGAAAAGCAACTGATGAACTTTTCCAATATAGGCAGTACAGTCCTTCAAATTTCCTGCTTCACTAAAAAGTGTGCCAGAGACTCCAGGCCCATAGGCTGAAGATGGATACCCCAACAATACAAAAGAACTTTGTGTAGCTGTCCCTATAGCCAGATGTCTTTGCCATTTCTAGAATTTTGGAAGTTGCTTACAACACACTTCCTATTTACTCAGGTAATATTATATCCTTCTGGGGTCTTTGATAGAGTTGAAGACTAGATAGTTATAATTAGTTTTCCTTAGTTATGAAAAAAGGAAATTAAATATGCAACTTTAGACTCACAAAGATAGAATAGATGATAGAGCATTTCTTTAATTTTGCCAAATACAAATAGACTAGATATTATAACTATGATTCTTACTTGATAACTGTTTTTGTTGTATATAATTTTACTATGTTAAAGTTAAAATCTTTCTTTTTGATTAGACAGAAAAGGGGAAATGCTGTGGGATGGTCTTTCTGTATGATGTAAATAAGTGTTGTTCTCACCTCACTGGTTGATAAAGATGTCTTGGCCAATAGCCAGGCAAAATAAGGTTAGGTGGAACATTCAAAATGAAGACAGAGATGAAGGAGGGTGGGGTCAAGGCAGACGCCAATCAGCAACCCAAGAAACAAGATGCCAGAGAACTGGTAAGCCACGGAGCACATGGCAATAAATAGATTATTAAAAATGGATTAATTTAAATATAAGAGCTAGCTAGTAATGAGCCTAAGCCATCAGCCAAACATTTATAATTAATATAAGCCTCTGAGTGGTTATTCGGGAATTGGTGGGCAGGATAGAACTGTCCATTTGCAAAGTAGAATGAGTGTAAGAGCCAGAGATGGTGGATGACTAACTAGGAAATAGTTTCCTCTGGACACAGCAATGCACATATGAATTATTAGAAGGTGCAATAGCAATCACAAAACCTGTGTGAAGCCCAAGCCAGGCCAATCAAACCCAAGTGAGGCCCAAGCATTGGGATGGGACTGGAGCACAAAAATCCTACTCCTAGCCATTGAGCTATTGGCAACAGTTAGCTTCTGAGAGAGGGAGAGACAGCTTTCTCTGAGTGTAGCCACTAGTAAGTTGACTATGCTCCAATGGATGACCATATATCCAAGAATATTTGTGTGGTGGAAACCAGTCTTGATAGACATAAAAAGGGAAAAAAGGCATAAAGTTGGGTGGGTAGAGAAGGCGGTTGGATCTGGGAATGGTTGAGAGACAGGGAGTAAACGTGATGAAACACATGATAACAAACCACTGAAAGAACTTAGAAATCAATTAAAAAGAATAGATAAATGAATAAAAAATTCAGAGATAATGGATCTAGCAGAGCAAAAGATTCCCCAAGTTACCCCTTTGATCTCACACAAATCACAGAATCCTCTAGTTTGTTCCTAGCTCAAGACCATTGCATCCATCTGCTCTTGTATGCTTCTACTGCACTTCTTCTGTTATAATCCTTACCACTTAGAGAGATAATTTTTTGTTCATGCTTTTCACTATATCACTCAGCCTTCAGCAGTTCTATTCAGTTTGTATACATAGCACTAGGTATGGTCTTAGAAGACAATATTGTTGATATTAACACTGGATGAATAATGTGCAGACCAATAACACAGTCTCGATATGGTATTGAAGGCTCAGTATTGAAGTCTAACATGATCCCAAATACTCAGTCCAGTTCAGAACTACCTTTTTCTTCAAGGGCACTTCTAAAAATTGTTTTTAAAATAACTCTTTTAAGCAGCTAGGAATGATTCATGCCCAAACTTAAAATTAAGAAATACTTTTTCAAGAGCTGAGGAGATGGTTCAGTGGGGAAAATATTAACTGCCAAAATGAAAGGACTCAAATGCGGATCCCTTGCACCCATATACAAAAGACAGGCAGGCATGGGGACCAACTGTTATTTCAGTACCAGTGCCAAAAGAGGGAATCCCTGGGAACAAGCTTGTTTGATAGACAGACTAGATAATCAGTGAGTTATGGGCTCAGCAAGAGACCTTGTCTGAGTAAATAAAATGGAAAATGATGAGGAATTCACCTAAGGTCAAACTCTGGCCTCTTCATGCATGGATACACAAGTGTCCGTGTGCCTGTACACATGTACATCCACATACATGAGAAAATGCATACACAAATGCACACACACCACACATGTATATAGTGTACCTCACATTGTTCTGTGACCTCTAGATATGCATGCACATGTGAGTATACAAGCATGTCCATGTGCATGCGCGCGCGCGCACACACACACACACACACACATATGCATACATATGCACACACACAATCAAAAAAGGATTTTTTTGCAGAAAATCCATGAAAGTCTGGTAAGAAGGGTAAGAAATGAGATTGTTTCATTTCACTCTTCTCATATTAAAAAGATGCTGTTCTTTTTTGGTAGATCTAGTAAAGAGCAGAGAGATCCTTTGTACCAGTTATCTGCTCTTCAACACTTCACATTCTTCCTCAGCCACTTGTTGCTGCTGATTTGGTGTCTTCTCCAAACACCTCTTCCATTCTATTCATGGACTTAAGAGTCTCTTCAGAGGTGAAGCCATGGGAGTGCTGGTGTTTGGGAGCATGTCTTCTTGAGGCAGTTCCATGCCAAAAGAAGTAAGCCTTTAAGGGAAAGGAGCTAATTATAAAAGACCACTTAAAATATGATTCCATCATATGCAAGTCCAGAATAGCTTAGTATTTGCATAGGCCTGAGAGGTGGACTCAAGGATAAGAAGAGTGATGACCGTAGTATAAAGCATTTTTAAGTGATGGGATATTCTAAATTTTACCTTGATTATCGTGTATCTGTGAATAAACCAAAGCTAATAAATTGGGTTTCATTTAAGTAAAGCTGTCTAAAATAAAAACAAAATCAAAATACGAACAAATAGAATAAATCTAAATGTGAAGCTGCCGATTCATACAGGAACTGCTAGATAGTCCAAGATACTATGGCTTTATTACTATTATCCTCCTTTGTAATCCAGTTACTTTATATCCTTGTACAATGCTGAAGATTATAATTTTATTGCAAACCCAAAGACCTCATTTCCATCAAAGATGTTTTTATATTTTGTCATATTGTTGAAGCTCTTCTACCAATCTTCTTTCTTTGCTACATTAGAGTATCAAACTCTAGATTTTTCATGACATGAATTAAATATGAGATTATTCTGTGAATATGTTTATAGTGCCAACAACAAAAAATATATTTAAGACATACTGGATATTATCCTTTTAAAAAACTCTTCATCTATCTATTCTACATGAAATATAGGTGAAAGCGTCTAACTAGCATATTCAAAGGAAAATTATTTATAAATACTAAGGCATAACAGTAACATTAGAATTATATTTATTATGTAACTTCCAAGTATAGATTTACTTTCATCTGACTTACAAGAGGTATGTAACTTATACATATGCATGTGTATGCTTATACACAAATTATAGCTCTGAATGTTCTTCTAATAACAATATTTTTTATTTAATATTTAATAATAAAATAATATTCACCTATGTACAAAAAAGAGATAATGTCTATATCTATACTCCACTTGATCTTGACCAAAAGAAAGAAGAGTGTACCATTGTGAAATAATAAGATATGTGGATATTTGATTTGTGAAGATCACAATGTTATTTCACAGCCTTTGCTAGAGCTATTCATCATTAATTAAAAACAACCATTATCCTTGGCATGTTCATATAATTGAACTTCTCACATGCATATAATTTTAGTGGAAAATCTTATCAATACACATCCTTAAAAATAGGACAAGAAATCAAGTTTCTGTATATAGGATTAATTTAGTATTAAAACATTCAGTATGAAGAATCAAAGGTCCTATAATAATTCAACAATGAATTTGACTAAATTCATCCTTTTAAAAAAAGATTTATTGATTATGTATACAGAGGCACCAGATCTCATTATGGATGAAGTCATTCATTTTTAAACGTATAGTTAATTATTTCTCAGAAATGTACTGTCTTAGTTTGCTACCTGATACTGTGATAAAACACCATAACCAAAAGCAACTTGAAGAAGAACTCTATTTGACTTATAGGTTACAGTTCCTCATTAGGGAAGTCAAGACAGGCAGTGGAGGCAGGAACCTAGAGGCAGGCACTGAAGCAGAAGACAAGGAGGATTGGTTTGCTGCTCATAGCTTTCTCAGTTTGCTTTCTTTAGCACCCAGAACCACCTGCCCAGGCCTGAAACTCTCCCTTTCCAACAAGTGTGGTCCTCCTGCATTAATCATTAATTAAGAAAAGTCTCTACAGACTTGCTTACAGACAATTTGATGGAGCATTTTCTCAATTGATGTCTCTTTTCCCAGATAACCCAGACTGGTGTAAACTAGCCAGGATATGTGCAGTTGCATAACTATTACAAACCTGTTATAGGATACTTAAGTCCTCCCCCCAAATCTATCGGTGCCCTCTTTTATTCAGTCTCTTCTCCCTAACCCCAGTCAAACTTCTGAAGTCTCTGTGTATTTTTTAAGAATGTTATGGACATCTTACAGCGTGCTGTCTTGTGTGTCTGATTTCTTTCACTCAGCATTGCACTTTGAAGATTCATCCTGTTTTATGCAGTTCCTTTATTCCACTGCTGTTACTGTTCCATGCTGTGTGTGAAACACAGTTTGTCTGCTCTCCAGCTGATGTGCAATTTTTAGTTTGGGTGCATATAAATAACACTGCTAAAAACATGTGCACATTGATCTTTGTGTAGACGTATGGTTTTATTTATCTTGAATACCCACAACAGACTGGAATTTCCATGTATTATAAGTAGTAAAAGAACTTGCACGACTTGACATTAAGAAACAAATTAGTAAATAATAAGCAAAATATTTGGACAGGTAGTTTGGCAAGGATGATATAAAGTGAGCTAAGAAGCATATTTGAAATAGGTTTACCATTACTAGTCATTAAGGGAAGACAAAAACTATAATGATTGATGTTCTAGGGCGATGTCCCATTTGGAAAATTGCCTATTAATGCAAGTATGAGGACCTGAGTTGTTATCCTCAGCACCCAAGGGGGGAAAACAGTTAAGGCTTGAGTCTGTAACACACTTGAGCATCAGTTATGGTGGAGTCTGGGTGGGGTGGGGTAGGGTGGGGAGGAGTAAAACAGGGATAGGCGTATTCCTAAAGTTCATCGGCCAGTCACTTTAGCTGAATTATGAGCTTTAGGTTTGGTGAGGCACCCCATCTCAAAGAACAAAGGTGAAGAGTGATTGAGGGAAGACATCCTTGACCCTTGACCTTCACATGTGAGTGAACATGTACCTGCATGCACAATGGAATTTGCCCACACAAACAGTACATATCCTTCAAAACACACACACACACACACACACACACACACACACACACACACACACTAAAATCTACTACAATGTGCAACTGTACAGCTATTAGGACGAGTAAAATAAAAAAGTAGCAAAGCTCCAGCCAGGCGGTGAATGAAGCCTGCTGAATTTTCATGTGCTACTGGTGGAGCCAAAAGTAATATGGTTATTTTAAAAAATAGTCTCACAGCTTCTCAGTTTTCCTAAAGCCAGTTTAAGCAAATGGCTCCATCTAGTGTATACTTGGGAGGGAAAAAAAATCAAAATAGAAATGGTTTTGTCTTGCAGTTATTAAAGCATTTTTACTTTATTTTGAGTCTTTCTAAATAGCAGTTTATGATTTTGTGGTAGAAAAAGACAAAGAATACTTAAGTGAAATGAAATAAACATCTTCTTTCTAAATACTGTTATTCTGATCGATGATAGAATAGGAAGGAAGTACTCTATAATGTGGGGTAAGTCCCAGAGGCTGACCACTGAAAACACTTGTTTTCTCCAAAGTAAAGTGGAAAGTTGAAAGAGAGTTCCATGAAAGCAAGGGACCTCACTGCTTCTTCTGAATTCACAAGGTCTTATTTTCCTTTCTTTATGTTAGTAATAGTTGTAAATGTTATGGCTTGGATGTTGAATGTGCTCTGTGAGACATATATCAAAGGCTTGGGCTCCACTTGATGCCATTATTAGGCACTGGTAGAAACTCTAGAAGGTGAGGCCTTGGTAGGTAACATACGTCAGTGGAGACATGGTCTGTAAGGGTATTTCTTGTCCTCTACCCTTCTTCCATCTCTTGGCTTCTTTCTCGACATGAAGTTAGCCACATTGTCCTGCCACTGTTCTAGCTGAATGATGTTCTGTCTTGCCCCAGGCCTAAAAGCAACTGAGCCACCTGAATGTGGATAGAAACCTTTGAATCTAGGAGACAAAATAAACTTTCCCTCCTCTTAACTTGTGTTCTCTCTCTCAGGTGTTTTGTTACTGGAATGGAAAATCGAGTAGAACAATATAAAAATGCATGGGGAGGAGGATGAATTGTAGCTCTTGTTAAAAACATGTTATTTTAATTTTTTTCATTTTACATACCAACCACAGTTCCCCCTCTGCCCCCTCCTCCTGCTCCTCTCCCACCCCCTTCATCCTCCATCCGCTCCTCAGAGAGTGTAAGGCCTTGCATAGGGAGTCAACAAAGTCTGGCACATCAAGTTGAGGCAGGACCAAGCCCCTCCCCACTGCATCAAGGCTGAGCAAGGTGTCCCACCATAGGGAGTGGGCTGCAAAAAGCCAGTTCATGTACCAGGGATAAATCCAAATCCCAAGACCAGAAACTCCACAAGCAGACTAAGCCACACAACTGTCACCCACATTAAGAGGGCCTGGTTGGGTCCCCTACAGGTTCCCCAGCCAGATCCAGAGTCCGTGTGAGCTCTCATTAGCTTGGGTCAGCTGTCTCTGTTTCCCCATCACGATCTTGACAACCCCACCCCTGCTTGTACAATCCCTCCTCCCTCTCTTCAATTGGACTTCAGGTGCTGAGCCCTGAGCGGGCCTAGCTGTGGATCTCTGCATCTGCTTCCATCAGTCACTAGATGAAGGCTCTATGATGACAATTAGGGTAATCACCAATCTGAAGATAGGGGAAGGTCCATTCAGGTACCCTTTTATAATAGAGGCCCTTAAAGAGGAAATAAAAAATTCCCTTAAAGAAATCAATAGACTTGTAGCTCTTTGACCCCAGATCCTTTATTCAACTGCTCACTTATTCCTTGAAGTTTAGTTTAGCATTTAGCATATGCCAGATACAAAACCAGGCCCAGCACATACAAAGATCGTTAAAACACAGAGCCTATGTTATAGAAATTCAGTTATATTTTGGTGTGTGTGTGTGTGTGTGTGTGTATGTGTGTGTGTGTGTGTGTGTGTGTGTGTTTATTGTGTGCTTGTGTGTATGCAAGCTGCAGTAAGTGTGGGCACAGGTACGTGTGTGTGCCTGCAGAGGTACATATAAATGCGTGTTTGTATGAATATGAGGGTCAAAGTGTCTTTCATGATCACTCTGCATTTTCCTTACCATGGCAGGGTCTCTTGGTGTGGTGAGCACTTCATCCACCATGCCATTTCCCAAGCCCTCCAAAGTTAATTATTGATACAGTCTCACTGATCTTATATGAAATTCATGTCCTATCCCAAGTGAGCAAAGACAGGAAGACCTTCACTAATTAAGAAAAGGATGAAGTTTTCTTTATACAATTATTCTTAAATTACCTTAAGAATTCACTATTTTCAGGTACCTTAGTACCAGCAGTCTCCATACACTTTCACACCATGTGAAACACTGGGTACAGGAGTGCTGACTGGAGGAAACAAAGTGGAATTTGATAATCAGTAGTCTGTAATTTGAAAAGAAACTCTAAAATTAGATGGAAGGACTTTAGGGACAGATGCTGCTAAGAAACAGACACGTGAGGTTTTCCTACCATTTGGGATGACCTTACTAAACAGAGCATGAAAACAATTCCCAAGTCACAATGTCTCTTAAAAAACAGTAAAACAGCTGCCCAGTGGTAAACGCACATCCAGAATGAAGAATGGATTTCTGAAACCTACTGTGAGGACTTTCCCCTCCCAAGTTCAGCATTTACATGGGAGATGATTGTGTCCTGATCATCTCAGGAAGTTATTTAGTCTCATTACAAAATACAAACACACTGTGTATTTTAAAACCCTGTCCCTAAAGACCAGTATGGCCACAATCATAACGTTACTCCCACTGTGGCCATGAGTATTCAAGGGCTAAATTGTTTCTCATCTAGTTTAAATACGTAGTGTTTGAAATGTTGGATATAGTGCTTATGTTTAATATTATAGGGATACCCCAAGTATTCATAGTATATTAACATACATTGCTTGCTAATTTATAGATTGCTTCTTTTCTGTAGCATGCCAATTTGCATAACAAAACATTCAGTGTAAATTTGACTAAAGTATTAAAATAGTTAACGACAAAAATATGCAACTCTAACCTCTGGAAGAAGTAGTTTATATGCTCTATTGATAGAAGAAAACCTCCATGTATTCTAATCATGCTTAGCCATAAATTACAAAAGATTTTAACCATAAGCCTTTATCCTATTGTAATTATTAGCGCATGTATGTTTTTGGTACAATACTGTGTAAAAACACTGAATAGCTTCTAATGGGCAGCAGCTCCCTGTGTGACTGCATCCACAGTCTCTTCTCTCTGCGGTGTAGATTAGTCAAGGTTCTATCCTGCTTCAAGTCTTTTAGAAGCCTTTGTTTGAAATGAATTCATGTGTTACACATTTCCTCCCAGAAAGGAAGTCAAAGAACATTACATGAGGATACCCTTGCCACATCCTCGTGATCTAAGAAGCAAAAGTTGCTTTGCCGAAGTTAACGGTGAGAAAAGTGATGCCTGGTGAAGTTAAGTGGCTGAATAGAAGTTCTATAGTGTGGTGATATTTTATTTGTGCTGAAATGTGGTAATATTTTATTTGTGCTTTGATAAATAAAGTTTGTCTGGAGATCAGGGAGAAAAGGCCAGCCATTTTAAGTAAACAAAGTCAGACAGCATACTCCCTTAATCTGATCACTTATCAGGCAGGGTCTCTGTGTGTTCAAGGTCATACTAGGGAATAGAGCCAAGTGTAGTGACACACACCTTTAATTCCAGTACCAATCATAGAGACCCCGAGGTCTGCACAGACAGGCAGTGACAAGGAAGTGAAGTAGCTAGACTAAGAGCCAATGAGAGGGCAGAAAAGCAAGGCATATAAAGGCATGGGTAGACAGGATGTTGCTCGCATTTGGAAGCTGCTAAGTTGGTGAGGTAAAGTTAGCTGTGGCTTTTTGTTTTTCCCTGATCTCTCTAAGGCTTTAACCCATGTTTCTGGCTCCGTGTTTTTTTTATTTAAAAAGACCATTTAGAAATTGGTCTACATTTCAGTGGTGCAGATCTGACTCTCTGCCTCCATTGCTTAACAGGAAGCAGAAGGTAAACAATTGTGGGACCACAGCCACAGCTTCCACTTCGGCAAGTCACAGCGCAGGACCAACACTGATGCAGGGACTGTGTCAGGCACCTGAGTTCACAGCGCTCTGGAGCAAACCAGCGATTCTCTGAAGCGCTCTACTTAGATGGCTCTTGTCAAACAGGATTCTTAAAATTGTGTCTGTTTGCGTCATCAAATTATTGCCAACTCTTTTTTAACCAAGGATCAAGGAAAGACATATGAGGAGGATCAACAAGGATAACTCTTTTCTAAGAAAAATTTACTTCCACAGTTTTCTGAAATAGGGATATAGCCCTCAAAAAAGATGTTCACACAGTTGATAACCCAAACTCTTAAAAATTTGTTTTCAAGCTGGTCGGTGGTGGCACACGCCTTTAATCCCAGCACTCGGGAGGCAGAGCCAGGCGGATCTCTGTGAGTTCAAGACCAGCCTGGGCTACCAAGTGAGTTCCAGGAAAGGCGCAAAGCTACACAGAGAAACCCTGTCTCGAAAAACCAAAAAAAAAAAAAAAAAAAAAAAAGTTTTCAGACAAATATATTTTAATCATATTTTCCCTTCCCTCAACTCCTTCAGATCCTCCCCACCTCCCTACATACCCTTTGTCTTATTGGTAACCAGAAGTCCTACTGCTTTTTGACCACAGAAGATTGGATTTATCAAGACGCCTCATCCCTTTTCTGATTATCCAGCAGAGGGCACCATGGTTCACAGTTAAAAAGAAGAGATAAAAGCTGAAGCCTGCAGGGATCTGGAAAGGAGACATTTCTTGCATGATTGACATTTTCATTGAAGAAGGGAAGACTGCAAATTCATGGAAACTTATAGATTAAACAGCAGTAATTTTCTTCATGTTTCTCAAAATAGATACGTTATGAAATTTAAAGTAATGAGAATTTCCACTGTTCAGTATTGTTCCAAAAGCCCCACATTTAGAAGTATACACATGCGTGCGCACACACACACACACACACACACACACACACACACACACACACACTTTAATCATGAAGTGCAGCCTTTACATATTTATCCCTCTTTAAAAAACATTTTATAGGTGTAAACTCTCATGCACAGTCTGACTCAGAACCCTTGTCTTTGCTACTCATCCACAGTGTCTCTCCAAGACAAGTCTCAGGCAGGAGCCCATCTGTGAGATATGTTAGTGAGTCTAACTCAGTTTCCTACACCCATGTGGTTACCCGATAGGACAAGCCCTATCTAAAAGACCCATATGAACACCCTCTTGATGAGGCTAATCCCATAGCCCTGTGACCCCAAGTTGCTTCCACCAACCCTCCTATATGGATCTCCAGGCCCAGACCCAAGCAGGCATTGCATTCCCCAGCGGAAATGAAATTATATAGACAATACAGAATTTGCAAGCTGAATTCAATAAAGAGATACAAATACTGAATAAAAAGGTTTTATAAGAATAACTGAATAAGTACTTTAAAAAAACAGAGTGTATATATTATGTAGTTAAATTCCATCTAGTATATTAGAGAACCTAAAATAACTTTCAGCTTTTTTTTCCCACTGTCCCATGAAAAGGGTCTGTATACTGACCAGGTAGCACCTGATGAATATGGACCTTTAATAATGTTCTACAAGAGTTTATGGGGCAATGGCAAATGTAATCCATTATCCTGAGAACTTGGGTTGTTGTGGAATATTATTTTAACTATGTAAATATGTGTTATATTTATGTATGATGTGGAATATTGTTTTAACTGCATAAAGATGTGTTATATTTATTTATGCTGCATTTGTTTAATGATGTAAAGTATGCTACATTTGTATATGCTGCAGTGGTTTAATTATGTAAAGATGTGGTGCTGCATTTGTTTTACCTTACCTGCCTAAAGCACCTGATTGGTCTAATAAAGACCTGAATGGCCAATAGCCAGGCAGAGAAAGGATAAGTGGGGCTGGTGGGCAGAGAGAATAAGTAGGAGGAGAAATTTAGGCAAAGGAAGAGAGAATGAGGGAGAAAGAGAGGGACAAGCCCAGGTCCAGAAGCCAGAGCTGCCAGCCATCCATGGAATAGAACATATAAAAAGAAAGAAAGGTAAAAAGCCCTGAGGCAAAATGTAAATGAAGAGAAACAGATTAAAATAAGTTCTAAGAGTTAGTGGGACAAGCATAAACTAAAGCCGAGCATACATAACTAATAATAAGTCTCCATGTCTTGATTTGGGAGCTGGTTGGTGGCCCAAAAAAGGAAAGCCTGGTATACTTGGGTTATGGGGAACACTTTTAATAGCTGGGTGCCGGATGCAAGGCAGGTGAATAAGTTGGAGATCAACTTGGTCTACATAGTGAGTTCAAGACCAGCCAAAGCTATATATGTAGTGAGACCCTGTCTAGGAATATAAGACCGTAAAGTAGTAAAACATAGAATAACTTTATCAAGATACATGCAGTTCTAATCTGATGAATTTTTAACAAAATGGCCAGTTAGTCAAACAAATTAGTGCAATCTCAACTCAGGATCTCTTGCCTTTTACCATCCCTCCCCTCCTCTCTCTTCCCCTCTCCTCACACACTCTCCTTATCTTCCCCATATGTTATCACATTGTCTGACTGAATTGTTAGACTATTTTCAAGAAAGTAGTCAAACCGGCCTGCCACTTAGCTTGTTACCGCTGCTCAGTACCTTGTATCTCACTTCCTCCCTGCCTGGCTGGCAAATTCCCTGCCATTCAGATTCTTCCCCTGAGTTCCTTTCTCTCCCTGGAAGTCCTGCCTGTCCTCTCCTGCCTAGTTATTGGCTGTTCAGATCCTTACTAAACCAATCAGAAGGTGCTTTGGCAGAGGCACATCTTAAGAATGTATGAAAAGATTATCCCATAACATCACATGAATGCTAAATAGAATCAAAATATAAAATTTACAGTTGAAACCCACACAAAATTAATGAATTACTGAAGAGTTTGTGTAAGTTAGTATTGAATTTAGAAACCATACTGCATGCAAAGAAAGGAAAAAAGAAAGAAAGAAAGAAAGAAAGAAAGAAAGAAAGAAAGAAAAGAAAAGAAAGAAAGAAAGAAAAGAAAAGAAAAGAAAGAAAGACAGAAAGAGACTAGGAACCAAGGAACAGATAAAACCTTCACAAGCACACTACTTGAGGCCTACTTCCTCTTATTGGGCCATGCCTGTTACATTTCCCACAATTTCTCACAGTAACTCCACCTGGGAACCAAGAATTTGGCACATGGGCCTTTGGTGAGCATTTGATATTCCAAGCATAATAATCCCCGAGTCTGCTTTTGAGAGCAAATCTTAGCCATCCAGAACTTTATCTTTTGTAGAACAGCAATAAATGCTTAATGGATTACAATAACTCTACGTGGTCAGAATAACGTAGTCAGAAAAATGTTGTTTGATTTCTAATCTTTGGAAGCTGTGTTTTTCCCCTTAAGGTCACCTGAAAAGTCAACTGATGCCTAGGCAGTTGCTTATTGCTTTATCCAGGTACCAAGTACATAAAGAAACATCCCATTGTCTTGTATTCTGCCTTCTCCTTTACCATCCACTGACTTTAAAGGAGATGATCCATGAGGACAAGCTCATTTTTATGAATAGTACTTGGGGGATGAGTATGTGACAGGGGAAGTACTGGAGACATCAAGAGGAGGGGTGTGATGGATACATCTACAAAATGATTCCATACCTAAGGCTCGGGGAACATTGCATAAGAGGGGGTGGAGAGATTGCAGCAGCCAGCGCATCAGGAGTTTGCTTTGAGATTGTGTCTCCTTGCAATGTCAGAAGCTACACCTGTCAATCCCCACCAACATGACCACCCAAATGTGAGGCAAACAAAGATGATACTAATGACCATGCTAAGCTTGATGGGGAAAAGCCAACGAGATCTAAACCCTACACAAAGAACTATAGGCAACTGGGGAAATCCGGGAGCAAGACAGGCTGTCTCCCTAGGGAGAAGCATACCCAATTGGTTACTCAGTTCCAAACATTCGGCTCTGAAAACATACACACAAGTAGCATTATAGGGACTAAACAGATTATATTTAGTAATGTACATGTATATACTATATACATGTATGCATGCAATAAGAATTAATTTAAAAAGAATCCATGAATTTGAAGAACAGGGAATGATATAGGGGAGGGTTTGGAAGGAGAAAAAAGAAGGGAGAAATGTTGAAATTAAATTATAATGTAAAAAATGAACAATTATCTATTAGTAAATTCTTTATCAATTATAACACTATTTGAAATTTTCAATAATATTTGTATTTGAGGAGAGGACTATAAAAAGAGTACTTTGCTTCACATTACTATAGAAATGCAACTAAAACAAGATAAATCACGAATGTGGAAACTCAAAAGAGGCTGTTTTTTATTTATTTATATTCAGAGATGTAGAAACAATACATTGCATCAATGCTGGGCAAGCACTCTGCCACTAACTTATATTCCCCAGCAGCATCACATTACTTGACACTAAATATTTATGCTAAGCCATATAGAAATCTTTGAGTTTAATGGGAGAATTACATTATTTCATAAGAAAAGACTTTAACATAGAGAGATTATGTACTTTAAAAATGTTAAAATTGACAAGTTGATTTTCAGTTTTTAAATGACAATTAACTTACAAAAACAATTTATGAATCCCAGGCTTAATTACAGCAGACTACTACTTGCCTACTTACAGTGATAATCTAGTAGCTGAATCCTTGTTATTGATTTTGTTGTTGAAAACTGGGTATAATCAATTGTCCTCTGTGGCAGTGCATTGTAGAAGGGCCAACATAATTATCTCCACTAACTTCTAATTTGAATTTAGTTAGTGACTTCTGTAGTCTTCTTTCAAGTTCATAGACAGCAACTAATTTATCAAATCAAGCAGATAAAAATGTGCACTTTTTTCAAAACCAAGAAAAGTACACAGAATAATGAATATTTCAGTCAGTTCCATGAACTTTGTGAAACAACCATTTATAACAGAAACGTCAGTGACTACAATAATTTGACAAAGACTATTCATATCATTTGTTTATTGAATGAAAAGTACATTGAAGTTCTAACCTATATACCAAAGCACATCAATCATATATTCTCTTCTGTAATGTTCACATGTCTTCAACAGTGTTCTCAACTGCTACTAATGCATTTAATACTCATAATATCTTAAGGAGATGGGAACAATTATTATTTCCATTTCACAGAAGAAAAACCCAACCTAGGACTACCTTCCTGAAGCTGATTGGGACTTCCTCATCAATTATTAATCAAAACAGGCCCCTAAGATATGTCTATAGATCAGGGTGATCTGTTCAGTTTATCAAGTGAGGTTTCCTTCTTGGATGACTCTAGGATATGTCACATAGACAAAGTTAAATAGGACAGGGTTGATAAAGTGTTATATTATTTAAAGAAAGGGAGATATACTCCAAAACCTTTAAATGTTACCAGAATTTAGGTGCAATTCAAAGCTACATGACAAAACACAACCCCTAAAAATCAAAATGTTATTGTATTGTTCTGTGAGGGTATTAATGCATTTGGGGTTTAGATTAGCATTCTCATTCAACTGTTCTTTAAGTCAGGATACGATGTTTTTCTCAATTATTTCTAATTATTAATTAATTAATTTTTAGTCTAGTCTTCTCTCATATACCTCCTCTTCTCCTCCCAGCCCCACCTTGTTGCTGGAGAGCTTCTCTCCAGGTCCCACCAAGCCACACAGTCCTACAACCCACGTATAAAATAATCACTCAGACGCTTATATTACTTATAAACTGTATGGCTGTGGCAGGCTTCTTGCTAACTGTTTTTATATCTTAAATTAACCCATTTCTATAAATCTATACCTTGCCACATGGCTCGTGGCTTACTGGCATCTTTACATGCTGCTTGTCCTGGTGGTGGCTGGGAGTGTCTCCCCCTCCTTCTTCCTGTTCCCCCAATTCTCCTCTCTCCTTGTCCCGCCTATACTTCCTGCCTGGACACTGGCCAATCAGTGTTTTATTTATATAGAGCGATATCCACAGCACCACCTCTCCCTGATAAAGCCTCTCCCTCAGATCCACTTCTCTTTCTTTCCTATCAGAAAAGAACAGGATTCCCAGGGATATCAACCAAACACGGCATGTCAAGTTATAATAAAACTAGGCACATCCCCTGTAAAAGGAAGTTTCTGTCCAGTGAGCAATTCCAAAATACCCAGCAGCTGCTTCCCAGATTACCACACAGAGGCTTATATTAATTATAAATGCTCAACCTGTAGCTCAGGCTTATTACTAACTAGCTCTTATACTTAAATTAACCCATAACCTTGTCTATATTTAGCCATGTGGCATGGTACCTTTTTTCTGTAAGGCATTCTCATCTTGCTTCCTCTGCATCTGGCTGGCAATTCCTGACTCCAAACTTCCTCTTTGCAGTATTCTTAGTTTGGTTGCCCCACATGTACTATCTGCCTGGCTACTGGCAAATCATTGTTTTATTAAATCAATTCAAGTGACAAATCGTTACAGTGTACAAGATGATTATTCCACAGCAATTCCCTCATATTAATGCTGATGAGGCAACACAGTAGGAGGGAAAGGGTCCCAAGATAAGGAAAAAGAGTCAAATACAGCCCCTGCTCCCACTGTGAGGAGTCCCACAGGAACACCAAGCTACACAACCAGAACATATATGCAGAGAATATAGGTCAGACCTATATAGGCTCCCTGATTGCTGGTTGAGTCTCTCTGAGCTCCAAATGAGCCCTGATTAGTTGACCCTGTAGGCAGGTTTGTTATGATGTCTTGACCCCTCTGGCTCCTATAATCCTTCCTCATCCTCTTCTGCAGGTTTCCTCAAACTCTACCTAATGTTTGTCTGTGGGTC
Organism: Peromyscus eremicus; assembly: GCF_949786415.1. Classification (NCBI taxonomy): domain Eukaryota; kingdom Metazoa; phylum Chordata; class Mammalia; order Rodentia; family Cricetidae; genus Peromyscus; species Peromyscus eremicus. The sequence goes on along the minus strand of NC_081429.1, from coordinate 13,060,700 downwards.
GTTGAATCTAGTACCATCAGATCTTGAATGAAGCCTCTCTGAAAATGATTATGTTAGGCCTGGGTCTACAAGTATAGCATATTATCATTAAGGATCATTTCACTGACATTTTTTTTCCAATTGTGTTTGGTTCTATCCTTGGTCTCTGGGCTAACCAGACTCTGGTTCCTGGCCCTCCAGGAATCATGCCTGGCATGGACTGTTTCTCAGCATGAATCTCAATTTGGACTAGTCATTGGTTGACTGCTCCCACAAGTTCTGCACTACCTTTACACTAGCACATCTTGTAGACAGGACCAATTATAGGTCAAAGGTTTTGTGGCTGGGTTGACATCCAACTTCCTCCACTGGAAGTCTTGCCTGGTTACAGAAGATGATCAATTCAGGTTCTATATCCCACATTATTAGGAGTCTTCACTAGGGTCACCTTAGTGGATTCCTGGGTGTTTGTATTGCACTAGGTTTCAACTACACATTTAAAATGTCCCCCAATTCCAGTTGTCTCTCTCAGTAGTTTCTCCCTTAACCCCACTACCTAATTCATCCCGTTTCCATCACCACCTGTCCCAGTCTTCCCATAAAATCTGTTCTATTTTTCCTTCCTACAGAGATCCACACATCCCCCCTTGGGCCCTCTTTGTTACTTAGCCTCTCTGGGTCTGTGGATTGTAGTATGATTGTAGTATCCTTTACTTTACAAGTAAGAGCCAATTATAAGTTAGTATATACCATGTTTGTCTTTTTGGGTGAGGGTTACCTCAGTCAGGATGATTTTTCTTTTCTAGTTCCACCCATTTCCCTGCAAATTTCATGATGTTATTTTTTTTAACATCTGAGTAACAGTCAATTGTGTAAATGTACCACACATTTTCTTTATCCATTCTTTAGTTGAGGCAATCTAGGTTGTTTCCAGGATCTGGCTATTACAAATAAAGCTGCTATGAACATAGTTGAGCAAGTGTCCTTGTGGTAGGATGGAGCATCCTTTGGGTATATACCTTTGGTTATAGCTGGATCTTAAGGCAGATTGATGCCCAATTTTCTGAGATTTCCAAAGTGGCTGTACAAGTTTTCACTCCCAGCAGCAATGGAGGAATGTTCCCCTTCCTCCACATCCTGTCCAGCATTAGATGTCACTTGTGATTTTTGATCTTAGCCACTCTGACAGATGTAAGACGACATCTCAGAGTTGTTTTAATTTCCATTTACTTGATGGCTAAGGATGTTGAACATTTATTTAAGTGCTTCTTGGCCATTTGCGATTTCTCTGTTGAGAATTCTCTGTTTAAATCTGTACTCCATGTTTTATTTAGATTATTTGGTTTGTTGATGTCTAGTTTTTTGAGTTTACATATTTTTGAATATCAACCCTCTGTCAGATGTGAGATTGGTGAAGATCTTTTCCCATTCTGTAGGCTGCTGTTCTGTCCTTTTGACAGTGTCCTTTGCCTTATAGAAGTTTTTCGGCTTCATGAAGTCTCATTTATTAATTGTCAATCTTAATGCCTGTCCAATTGGTGTTCTGTTTAGGAAGTTGTCTCTTTTGCCAATGTGTTCAAGGCTGTTTACCATTTTCTTTTCTATCAGGTTCAGTATATCTGGTTTTATGTTGAGGTCTTTGAGCCACTTGGACTTCAGTTTTGTGCATGGTGATAGACATGGATCCATTTGCATTTTTCTACATACTGCCATCCAGTTGCACCAGCACCATTTGTTGAAGATACTTTCTTTTTTTTCTATTGTATAATTTTGGTTTATTTGTCAAGAACCAAGTATCTATAAGTATGTGGATTTACTTCTGGGCTTTGTTTCATTTCTACAGATCAGCTTGTCTGTTTTTATGCCAATACCATGTGTGTGTGTGTGTGTGTGTTTTTTTTACTATTACTCTATAGTACAACTTGAAATCAAGGGGGCAGGTGATACCTCTGGGAGTTCTCTTATTATACAGGATTGTTTTACCTATCCTGGGTTTTTTGTTTTTTCATATGAAGTTGAATATTGCTTTTTTAAGGCCTGTAAAGAATTGTGTTGAAATTTTGATGGGTCTTGTGTTGAATATGTAGATTGCTTTTGGTATGATGGCCATTTTGCTATATTAGTCCTACCAATCCATGAGCATGGGATATTTTTTCCATCTATCTTCTTCAATTTCTTTCTTTAAAGACTAGAATTTTTATCATACAGTATCCAGCCACTTGAATAAAGGTGTTTATTAGCTACAGGAGTTCCCTGGTAGAATTTTTGGGTTGCTTGTATATACTATCATATCATCTGCAAATAAAGATACTATATTTTTTTCCTTTCTGTTTTGTATCCCCTTGATCTCCTTTAGTTGTCTTACTGCTCTAGCTAGAACTTAAGTACTGTATTAAATCAGTATGGAGAGAGTGGACAGAGTTATCTTGTTCCTAATTTTAGTGGAATTGCTTTGAGTTTCTCTCCATTTTAATTTACAGAAACTCAATTTGATGCTGACTATTGGCTAACTGTATATTGCCTTTATTATGTTTAGGTATGTTCCTTGTATCCTTAATCTCTTCAAGAGTTTTATCATGAAAGGATGTTGGATTTTGTCAAAAGCTTTTTCAGCATCTAATAAAATGATCATGTATTTTTTCTTTCAGTTTATTTATATGGTGGATTACATTGACAGATTTTTATAGGTTGAACCATCTCTGCATCTCTGCAATGAAGCCAAATCATGGATGAATGATCTTGGATTCTGTTTCTGAGCATTTTATTGAGTATTTTTGCAAAAATGTTCATGAAAGAAACTGGTCTGAAAATTTCTTTATTGAGTTTTTGTGTGGTTTGGATATCAGGGTGACTGGCCCCATAAATTGACTTTGGTAATGTTCCTTCTGTTTCTTTGTTTCTGTTACTTTGTGATTTCATCTTAGCTCAGTACACTCAGAATAGTAGATAACAAATGCTGGTAAGGATATGAAAAGTAGAGAACTCTCATAAACTTTTAGTAGCAGTTCAAATTGGAGCAGTAACTATGGAAATCAGTTTTTCTGTTACTGAGAAAACTATTAATAGATGTATCATATTGTGGGGCATACATGGGCTGCAAAGAGGGTGCTAGGAGAAATGTAGACAAATAAAGCTTAAGCTTTGAACTGTTTAAAAACAGAGTAGATACAAAGGATGATGTGGAGAGGACTTTAGTTTGAGCTGTTTGTACAGAGAATAGATACAAAGGATGGCTAAGAGGAAGTTAGTTTGGGTTCTTTGTATGGAGATTAAAGACGAATGGTGAGGAAGGAAGTTAGCTCAAGTCATTTATGCTAAGAGAAGTTACTAAAAAAACAAGAGATGGTGTCAGGACATAAACAACTTGTAAATAGGGTGACCTTTAAAATGATTGGTTGGTTCCTTCACCCCCTCCTAAGGTTCTGAGGTTTTCTGGTATAAAAGAGGCTTACTGCCTATCAATAAACGAGAGTTCTTGCTTGACTTGACTCCCACTGCGTCTTTCTGATTGTTTCCAGGTAAGAGGGAGGCTGGGGAGTGGCATGCACTTGCCTTTCCTCGGTTCCAGGCCACCTCTTCACAGGTGACCTAAGTTCCTGGTGGGGCCACATCATATGACTCCTAGGATCACACCCAAAGGACTGAATTTTCTACAACAGAGACATGCTCATCCATGTTCATAGCTGATCTATTCCCAAAGCTAATGCATGGAAACAGCCTAAATGTCCATCAACTGATTATAATAATGAAAATGTGGTACTTATATACAATGGGATTTCATTCAGTTATGCAGAAAAATAAAATTGTCAGGTAAATAGATGGAGCCAGAATACTGAATGAAATAATCCAAACCCAGAAAGATAATCATCACATGTTCTCATTCATATATGGATCTTAATATCAAATCTTGACATGGTATTTAATTTGGAGTACCTGTAGAATCCAGGAAACTAGAAAAGGATTGTTGGTGGGTTGGGAGAGAAAGAAAGACTTTAAGTGAGGGGGATAATATGACACAGGTGATATAAAGGAGACAAAGGTGAGGAGTGAGGAGGGAGATTTATGTGGAAAAATGGATCCTCCAGACTGGGAAAGAAATTTTGCCAGGTGTTCAAAAGGTATTAATATCCAGAATATATAAAGAGTTAAAACACTTGAAAACTAAAGGAATATATGATCCAATAAGCAAATGGGTGAATGAGTTGAGGAGGCATTTCTCAAGATACTCAGAACCAATAATTAATAAATGAATTAAAATATATTATCCCCCACATTATCACCAGCACTTGTTTCTGTTATATTGGTGTTAATTATTTTGACTAGAGTGAGATGAAATCTCAATGTAGTTTTTGTTGGCAGTTCCTTAATGAACACAAATATTGTTTTTCTGTATGTCTATACCAATATCATGCCCTAATTCACATTACCATATCATTGAAGGAAATTATTACATTTAATCTGAGGATTTAACAGGAACATATTATCTATCCTATTCAAAGGAATCTTAAGAGTCAGTGCAATCACTACAGAAAACCAAGAAAAATCTAAATAGAGCTATAAAAACAGTATTAAAAATCTACAGAGACTACCCCATAAGCCTACATAGCCGTAACCACCTTGAACAAAAAAAACAAAGCAAGAGATATATCACCTGTGTTCAAAATATAATGAGTTATTTTGCCATACAGATGCTTTTCAGTTTCATAAGTTTCCATTTATTAGTTGATGTTTTTAGTGCCTATACTATCATGCTATTCAGTTCATAAAATGTTCCTGTGCCAATGAGTTCAAAACTATCCTCTACTTTCTCTTTAATTAGATTTAGGGTATCTAGACTTATGTCAAGGGTCTTGATCTACTTGAAACTGAGTTTTGCTCAGGGTTATTCATGTAGATCTATTTGGATTGTTCTATATGCAGCCATTCAATGTGGTCAGCACTATTTATTGAAGACAGAGTATTTTTTTCCAGTATGTAGTTTTTGTTTCCTTTTCAAAATCAGATTTTCATAATTGTGTGGATTTATGTCTTGGTCTCCAGACATAAATTCCATTGATCAACATGTGTTTTATGCCAATACCATACTGTTTTTTATCATGATACCTCTATAGTACATCTTAAGAGTGAGGATGATGATACCTTGAGAAGTCCTTCTGTTATTCAGGATTTTTTAAGTATCCTGGGATTTTGTTTCCTTGTGAAGCTGAAAATTGTCTTTTTAAATTCTGTGATGCATTAGGTTAGAATTGTTGATGTGGATTGCATTGAATAAATAGATTGCTTTCAGTAGAATGTCCATATTCACTGTGTTGATCCTATCTCTCCATGAGCATGGGAGAGCTTTCCAACTTCTAAAGCCTTCTTCAGTTTTTTTGTTGGTTGTTGTTGTTGATGATATCCAGGTTTAACTTGTGGTGGTTAGATAAGATTCAGGGTGTTATTTCAATTTCTGTGCATCTTCTTATGCTTTGTGTCTAAGTATGTGGTCAGTTTTGGAGAATGTTTCATGAACGGATGAGAAAAGAAATTTTTTTTTTTTAGTTTGTTTCAAATGTTCTGTAAATATCTTTTAGGTTCATTTGCTGTATGATGTCAGTTAGCTCTTGCATTTCTCTGTTTAGTTTTTGTTTGGATGACCTGTGTATTAGCATGAGATTGATATTGAAGTCACCCACTACCATTGTGTGAGGGGCCATATGTGATTTTAGCTGTATTAGTGTTTCTTTTAGGAAGTTTGGTGCCCTTGAGTTTAGTGCACAGTGTTAAGATTTGCAATATCTTCTTGGTTGAGTTTTCCTTTGATGAGTAGGTAGTATCCTTCCCTGTCTTCTGAACAATTTCAATTTCCAGACTATTTTGAGTTACATTTAAATGGCTACACTGGCTTGATTATTGAGCCCATTTGATTTTAATATCATTTCCCAACATTTTACCATGAGGTGATGTCTAACTTTAATGGTTAAGATGTGTTTCTTGGAAGTAGCAACAAGATGGATTTTGATTTCACATCGTTTTATTAGTCTGTGTCTTTTGATTGGGGAATTGAGATCATTAAAGTTAGAGTCATCAGTGAGTGAGTAGTCTCCATTGATTTCTGTTACTTTGGGTTATTATGTTGGCTATTCTCCCTCTTCTGGTGTAATGGTGTGAGAATGCTCATTTTACATTATTTTGTTTTGTTTTGTTTTCTTGGGTGTAGTTAACCTCTTAAAACTGATCTTTCCCTTATAGGGCAGGATTAGTAAATGGATCCTGCTCAATTTGGTTCTATTGTAGAATGTTTTTCTTTCTTCATCTGCTTTGATTGACATTTTCACTGGGCATAATAGTCTGGGCCAGCATTTGTGGTATCTTCAGAACAATCAGCCACAACCTTCTTGCTATTAGAGTCTCTATTGATTAGACATATGTTATTCTAATGGGTTTGCTTTTCTGTGTTACTTGGTCCTTTTCCGTTGCAAATTTTCACATTCTTTGTTCTGCACATTTAGTGTTTTGATTATTATGTTTCATGGAGAATTTCCTTCCTAGTTTTTCTATTTGGTGTTCTATGTACTTCTTTTACTTTGGTAGGCATCTCATTCTCTCATTTTCTTTTTTTTTTTTTTTTTTTTTTTTGTTGTTGTTGTTGTTGTTGTTAAAAATATTTTCTGTGCCTGACCTGTGTTTCTTCTCTTTCCTGCACTCCTATTATTTGTAGATTTAGACTTTTCATAGTGCCCCAGATTTTCTAGATATTTTGTGTCTGGACTTTTGTAGATTTAACATTTTCTTTGACTGGCAAAATTGTTTAAAACTCCATGAGTTTTGACAACATGTCTATGTCTTAAGAATAAAGATCATCTGTGCTGGAAAGCCACCCTCTGCATATACATGACGCAGGTTCATCCTAGGAAGGAAGCTGATCTGAAATTGCGTTTTTATACAAAACAAGTTACATAAACCTTCTCTCAAGTAAGATTTTTACCCACAGGAAGTTCTGATCTGTGCACACTTCCTTCATTTATAGTGGAATACAGTACTTCCTTCCTGTTCTTGGATGGGGATGAATTTTTCAGGACAATTCTTTCTCACTGTTAAACTTTTCATTCCAGGCCATTGTTTGACTCCTTGTATTATGATTCTCGGTTGTTATTCCAGCTCTTCCAGCACAGGAGATATAGATATGTCTTCCCATGTTTCCTGGTTTTTATTATTTATTTAATATTTCAAAAAATTTGTATCAAGTGAGATTATCCATTTGTAGAGACAGCACAAAGAAGCAAGCCTGGAGATACTGGAGGTTGGTTCCCCTCTCCTATGCTTAAACATTTATTTTTCCTTGTTTCTTTTAAAAATATTTTATTTCAAAGAGTCATTGATCTGGTTCGAGGCCCCTGGTCTCCACTAAATGATTGATGCTGGGCCCGCACTAGGGCTTTTCGCACATCCTGCTGCTGTCCTGTGTAGTGGAGCTCTTACAGCTTTGGGTCTGCAGGTCAGGTCCCTTCACGTGCTCCAGCAGATCATAGATGGGGTAGATGTTTCGGCAGTCCAAGTCACAACCCTAGGTCGGGGCCTGAGCAGCTGAATTTTTTGTCTGCCAGATGAGAAATGGGGGACAGTGATTCTTTGCAATGGACACTTGCAAGTAGAGATGTAGGTACAAAGGGGTACAAAGCATGACTTCTTGGGTTGCACTGCGGCTTCCATAATGAGATTTTAAATTTTTCCCTTTTAACTTTTTTCATTTTATTTTCTTCCTTTTTTCTCTTAAATTTTGTTTTATTTAGGGGGGTTGCAGGGGCAGAGGGCAGATGCAAAGGGACAGGGAAGGAATGTTATCAGGATACATGATGTGAAGGACACAAAGGATAAATTAAAAAAAACCGTTTTATTAGTTACTTGAGCATTTTGTCCAACATAGCTTGATTACACTCACCTCCTCTCTCTTTTCTCCCCCTCTTATTTCCTTTTCTATCTTCTTTCCTTTTCTGTGACACAGAGAAGACAGAATACAATCTTGGAACTTTGGCCACGTCAGTCAACCCTGCCATAGGGACGTTAACTTCCTGCACCGGAAGTAACGTTCCCTGCAGAGGTTAGAGTGTCAGCAACAGGGTTAGTCACTTGAGCCTACAGTGTGCACAGGTGCCTCGAAACACACCTGCGGTCTGTGTTAGATAAGCCATGACGCAGGAACCGGGAAAAATGCAAGGTGCCAAGAAAAAGGATCAGTTGGAAGAAGGCCTTGGCACAGACAAATTGGACCTAGAGAAAATCAGTAAAATAACCCCCTATCTGAAAACAATTCCAAGTGCCATGACGAAGTTCAAAAATCTCCAAGTAGAGAAAAAGCTTGATTCGCCAAGTCCCCCAGATTTATCAGATCCAAAATACAGTGCTTCCCTGGAGGGGCCGTTTGGCTTGGGACCTCTAGTTTTTCCTTCTCTTCAACGTTTCAACAACATTGACTTCTTCCTGTTTTTGTACTTTGTGTTGGTCGTAGCTCATGGTAAGTTGGTGGAGCAGAGTTGCTCTTGAGAGTAGTAGACGAGGCTGGCATACTGTGGGAAGGGAAGGGTCCATGGCAGAGCATGAATGGAATCAGAATCAGTTAAACCAAATCCTCCAGTGCCCTTGTCTTCAGTTCTTGGCCACATGCTTTCGCAGGGTGCACACCACGCTTCTGGTCTCCAGATACAGAGCTGAGAAGGTGGTATTGTTAGTTCACGTTATTTGATGACCAACTTGAGTTGTGGGTTCAATTTCTTGGAGATTAAAGCTGAAAACAGCGTTGCCATCATGAGTGGTTTCTGCTCACAGTTTGAAACACTCTGACAAGGCAGTTTTCTGTCTGGATTTTGTGTCTTCATCTTTAAATTTCGGAGGAAGAAACACAAAGGGTCTTTTTATCCACATGTTGTCTTCTTCCTCCTCCTTGTATTATTTTAGTTATAAATTTCTAATAATTTTTGTTACTATAAAAAGTCACATTCTTTATGCCTGTAGTCCCCAAGCTCCAGCAATCCACTTCTGAATTTACTTTTATTTGCAAAATGTTCTGGTCAACATGAAAGCTGCATTTGCCCACCAGCTTCCACCTGGCCCTCTCACTTACCTGCTGCCAGTGAGAGGCTTGAGGACTACAGATCAAAAGTGTCACCAGAATCTTCTATGGTTTCCTGGTTTGGGTGTTGATTTGGGCAGCAGGAGAAATAACAGGAGTTCATGGAGGTAAAGTAGGGACTAGACATTCCATCAGCAGCAATCACGGATGTTTCAGCAGCACCTTGCTCTTTGGGTCTAGCCGTGAAAACTGCTGGGGCAGCAGGTGATGCGCGGGTTCTCAGAGTTTTAGGAGCTGTAGGAAGAGTCTGGACTCCCGTAACCCTGCAAGCCAAGGAGGGTTTGAGGTAGTTGGACAACACCAGCTGTGGATACTGCAGCACTGACTTGTGATCCAGCCCCTTTGCAGACATAGCATGACTTTTAATTTGTAACTATTTCTGTTTTCACTCCAAGAAATGTAATAATTTTTGTAGCAATTCCCTGTATCAAGTTATTTTTTGTTTCCCTTAGTATGATTTTTTTTTCTTCTTTACATACTGGATGGTGATTTTATACAAATAATACTACCATCTATTTAATACTCAAAAACATGGAATGTATACTTACATTGAATGTATACTTTCTTTAAAGATTAAAAATGCTCAGAAATACTAAAGTTCAAGCAGAGAAGCCTAGCTATAGAACAAGGTTATGTTTAGAAATCAAAGCTGGGTTCCAAATGTCTTTCTAGTTTCAATTAAAAAATATGTAAATATCTACTGTATTATTTATTAATTCTTTGTAACTGATATATAATGCATTTAAAAAGAGAGATGAGATGATAAAACCATAATTGATCTTTGATAAGCTACTAATAGAGGCAGTTAAAATAGCTTCTAATATTGAAGTAAAAATATTTCATGGAGGTTAATGAATTAATTCTTGTCTACAGATTTTACTCATTCATAGTATTATAAAATAACATTATATTAGTGTAAAGTTTTCATTGAATGATTATAATAGTGATATGTTTTGTCTATTAAAATGCATTATATTGACTTTTGTCATTCTTTTGAATTTTTAGGTATTGCATTTGCTATGGTTGATCTGAGTTTTAAACATTTGGAGAAGAAATTTTCTCTGTCAGAGGAAGAAAAATACATAATGGATTTCAGTGATTATCATGCATCCTTCCTGGTAGCAATAATTGTGGCATACTATGGAAGCATAGGGAACAGGTCAAAATGGTTGGCAGGTGCTGCCTTCATATTAGCAATTGCATCAACTATTTTTGCTGCCATTTTCTACAAGTATGAAATTATAAGACCGGTAGAAGAAAGTGAAGGTGATATCATATATTAAATCAATATTTAAATAATTGGTTCAAGGAATTTAAAATAAGTCATGATGTATGTCTGTGTTTCCTTCCTTGTATATGTAACCATGTTTATTAACCAATTTCTGTAGCTCTCTGGTTTACCTCACAGAAAAGATTCCTAGGGAAGGAATACTGTAGGGTAATTTGTAAAATTATTCCTTTTATACAATTTGATGTGTGTTAAAAATCTCTTGAGAAGTCTGATGGTTCATTTTATCTTCCACAACCTGCTTTAATTACTCCCTTTATTCTCTTTGTAGCACAGACCCACATAAGTTCAAATACAAGAATAAGCCTACACATACAGAAAGATTAACTTTTCTAGTTACTTTTACCATTGCAAATGTTGGATGGTACTCTTCGATTACTATTTGAATCTGTAAAGATAGTGACTTTGTCAGGTTGTTTATTGTTTGCTCTGCAATCATTTCACTGTTCCTAGTAAATAAGATCTACTTGAAATGTTCTTGGAGTATATTTCTAACACTATTGTCCCAGATCCTTCCTTATCATATTCAGGCTTTCATGTAAATGTGAGGCTGGGTTTTAGCAAGACATGATGAAGAGGGGAGATATATCTATGTGTGTATGCATATAAATGTTTTTGAAGTTGACAGTGTATGATGTATTTATGGCATTTATAAAATATTAAATGTGAAAGTGGTTCATTTGAAAAACAACTATTTTAATATTATATAGTTACATACTATATAATACATACAGATGTAAGAACTATATATTACACATATGCTTGTAATATGTCTTTTATATTTATAGAACTGACATTAGTTTGAATGTGAAGATGACTTATGAAAAGAAGGGATTGAAAAACATTTTATTTCTTTGTTCTTTTAACCATAATCTGGTCAGAAATGGTGGGATCTTCAGGGACACAGCTGTCTTGATAAATATTAAAATTCCTATCAGTGCTTAAGAGCATATACTACCCTTGTAGAGGACTTGAATTTGGTTCCAGACATACATATCAGGAAGCTAGGAACCACCCATAACTACAGCTCTAGGGCACCTGGGACCCTCTTCTGGCCTTTGCTAGCATTGGCTTATAAACACACACACACACACACACACACACACACACACACACACACACATACACACACACACAATTTAAAAATTAAATATAAATCTTTAAAAGGTGCTGAAAACTGGTGCTGAAAAAGAGTCACAGCAGTAACTATTTTTTTCTTCCACTTGAATCTTGTTCATGTCATTTACATTTTGTTTTATTTGGGATTACATGCATAACCAAAGAGCTTCTGCATTTGTTTATTTTATCTACCCCTCTTCTCTTTTTGCCATGTTTCCTGATTTTCTTTTATGCTCTTCCTTTTTTGAACATTCATTATTAGATAGATACTGGGCTCTCTTCCATTAGGAGTTCTATGAATCTCTTTGCTATCCTCCATACCTTCCCATTTTTTATTTGTTATCTGCTCCATGATTCCATCTGTTATTTTTAAAAAATAACTGGTTCGCACTCAACCTTGTGCCTCAACACACACGTAGACATCATACTTCACCACACCTTGAAATAGCCAACACAACATTTTTCCACAAATTCATGAAAATACTCATAGTATGTTGTCATCTTTTTTTTTTTCTAGAACTTATATAAAGTGACCATCCACACATCTGTCTCAGCAGGCATACTGAGCTCACTTTATGGTGACAGCCATGAGTGCTTACAGCTTACTTAGAATAAGGGCTAACTTTTTTCACTGGCACTTGAGGCTAGTGACACCTGCTCTCTCTGATTCTCATAGTTGCTATTTCCCTTCGTTTGTAGCTTGTTTTCTATCTGTCATCATGACATAGTAAAACCGTTCAAACTTCCTCCAGTGAGTGCTGCCTTCAGCTCTCTTCTCTCATTGTCCTTAATCTCCTGCTTGTAAACCCTGGGAGTGAATCATGCACCTTCCCTTTACTTATGCCAAGCTGCTGCTGAGTTCTGTGATGAATCTGCTGCTGCCAAATGGAAGTGCTAGTTTCTTCACAAATGGATCTATTCACCTGAAAATTGTCTTAGTCCACACTCTATTCTAACCTTTAAAGGGAATTTAATTTTTCTTACTGAACTCCTAATATGTCCTGTCTTGGATGGAAAATGATGTTTTAGAGGAAAATTCCCTTATTTTCTTCACATTGAAATTTTAATTCAGCTTACACTTTCATATTAGTATTTTTCATTTATTCCCTCCAGGTAAAATGAACGAGGTGTCCTAGAGTGATCATTCTGTGTGCTCCTGTCTCTTTACTGATCCTCTTCTACCGCTATCTACAAGTTACTCTTCTTTATCAGTTCTCACTAACACTTAAATGTAATCAAAAACTTCTCATTCCATTTTAAAATTTCAAATGCTGCATTATTTGTTTTTTTATTAAAATAAAATGATATCATTTCCTCCCTTTTCTTTTCTATATTCCAACCCCTCCCACATCTCATCCTCCCACACCCTCCCATATTGTTCCCTCCCTCCACTTCCCGACATTTCTACACTTAGTCACTCTCAAATTCGTGCGTTCTTTTTCTTTATTAGTGTTACACTTTAATTGGGGAAGGAAGAGGGGGTTTGTTAAATTTCTTAAATATTTTTAAGTATTAGTTTTGCTTTATCTGTTTTGCACGTATATAAGCATGCACACTGTGTGTATGCCTGGTGCCTGCCAAGGCCAGATAGGCTGTCAGAACCTGGAACTGGATATACAGATGGTTGTTAGTCTCCAGTTAGGTACTGAAAACAGAATCCCGGTTCTCTGGAAGAACACCCAGAGCCACAAATTGCTGAGCCACCTCCCTAGTTCCATATTCTTCTCACTCTTCAAGAATAACACGAGCAGATGTGCTTGTGGTCAGTCCTCATTTTACCACCTGTTGAAATCTCCATGATTTCATAGTGAGTTTGTGAAAGAACTGTACTGATTTCTGGATTTCTTTGGTGAAATTTAACTTGAATTTTACCCAAAATGTTATAACAGAATTATTTCTGTCAAGTCATTAATATAACTTACGCAATTTACTATAATTAAACCTTACTTGTTATGAAATTAGAACTTTAATCAGCATTTTTAAAGATTTATTTATTTATTTACTTATTTATTATATATACAGTGTCTGCCTGCATGTCTGTCTGCAGGCCAGAAGAGGGCAACAGATCTCATGTGGATGCTAGGAATTAACTCAGGATCTCTGGAAGAGCAGCCTGTGCTCTTAACCACTGAGCCATCCCTCCAGCCCCATTAATCAGTATCTGTAATAATGAACACACTCTACTTCTTGATAAGTTTTTCTTTTGAGAATTTCTATGTATGCTACTTACATGTTACTTATGTTATTTATATCCAATTTCCTTAATACTGGGTTATTTTTAATTGTTAAGAGTAAATAAGATTGTATTCTGTTATTAGTCAATGAAAAGCTCAGAAATATAATTCTTAGGAGTAGGCAGACTAGTAAATTCAGCTTTCTAGAACAAGGCAGAGGTAAGTGGGATCAGGAGACGTTTTATGGTTGTAAAGAGCATGAAGGATTTTCTTAACTCTATTACCATGAAGTCAAAATGGATTTTGAATGCCACATGTTTTTCTTCAGCTCTAAAACTATAGCTAGAGATCATGGAAAAGTGATAATTTGACTTTGATTGTAATTTTACTGAGAGTTTGCATGTTGTAAAAGAGGGCAAACATATACACAAGTGTCAATGATAATTACAGAAGAAACATAAGGGACAACTGTGATAGTTAATAGGAACATTCTAATAAGATTTTTGTATATTATTTGGATCAATACTAAAAGACCTTACTTGAAAACATTAGAAGAATACAAAATAAGAATTGTGACTGTTGCATGCTCAGTCATAAATAGTTCCTCTAAAGCCCACTGAACATTGCACAAGAAGATGCAGAAGAATGAAAGATCCAGATGAAATGGAGGGTGTGGGAAGTAGTGTGAAATGCTGCACTTAGGCACAAAATAACCATTGTAATCTTGAACTCATGGAAGCTGTGAGTATCTTCACATAAATTATCCAATACAGTGTCTACAAACACCTTATCATAGAGGAAAAAGTAGATCACAAGTCCCCTGAAAATCCTGGAGATTTATATATAGCTAGATGTTGGAGAGAGAGAGAGAAAGAGAGAGAGAGAGAGAGAGAGAGAGAGAGAGAGAGAGAGAGAGAGAGAGAGAGAGAGAGAATTCAGCAGTGGAGTCCCTGCCAAGGTGCCAGTGCTTCTACAAACAACCCTTCTCCCACCATCCTGTAACCAATTCCAACATAACACATTGAGTCATTTGAAAAAGAAGAACATGATTGTAGAATAAGGTTCTTGTTAGGAAGAAGAAGCCAATCAGAGGGAGAGTGAGGCAGACAGAGAAAAAGAGATGAAATTGATCAGAACACATCATATACATGTATGAAAATTTTATAAAGAAACTAATTGAACACAGTATGTATTATTTAAAAAGAAAATGATGAACATGATGAGTTAAATCACAGTTTTAGAGACATCTTCCCATTTGCTATAGAGTTATGTATTATTCCTTAGAAACTAAGTAAAATAACTTTTAATTAATGTAATGGGTTGTAAACTTCACTTTAAAAGTTATTGGTGGCACACGCCTTTAATTCCAGCACTCAGGAGGCAGAGCTAGGCGTATCTCTGTGAGTTCGAGGCCAGCCTGGTCTACAAAGTGAGTTCCAGGAAAGGTGCAAAACTACACAGAGTAACCCTGTCTCGAAAAACAAACAAACAAACAAACAAACAAACAAACAAACAAAACAAAAAACAAAAAAAAGTTATTCTACAATAATATTTCAACAACATGTATTAAATTTCACCCAAGATGGTCATGGTGGATATGGTTTAGTATAAGCTACTTAGCTCTACCAATCTGCTAGCCTGTATAAATGCAAAAACCTTATAATCATGTGAGTAAGAAAAATGAGAAATAACATATCATCCAATGATTTTAAAATGGATAGAAGACCACATAGTAACAAAGGAAATCTTTTTGACTTAATGTCTTTTTTAATGGTCCCATGTGTACTTAGATGTTCTATTGCTGTGAACAAATGCTGGACATAAACAACTTAAATGTAGGAAAGCCCTGCTTTAGCTCATGGTTTCAGAGTGCTCCCTCCATGGTTACTAGACTCCAGTGACTCTGAGCCCATACCAGGTAGAAAACTGGGAGTGTGCAAAGAAGGCTATTTACCTCATGGTAGGAGACAAGCAGAGTGAAGACAGGAAGGGGTTACGACAAGATATTCCTGTCAGAGACCAGGTGGTGTCTCCCTCTTACAGTTCTAGGAACCTCTCTAAATAATATCTACAGGGAATTATGCATTTGGTGTTTGAGACGTTAGGGAGGTATTTCATATACAAACCATAAGAGTATATATTATAGAAGCTCGTGGGTCTAAAATAAGAAATTATTAAGCACAGTAGCACACGTATAATTTAAAGATTGCTAAAGAAAGGACCATGAAACTAAACTCAGGTGGTGGATTTTGGCAATTCAGATCATCCAGGGCATTGCAAGTACTTTTATTCTGGAGACAAAAGTCAGAAGAACAGGATGCAAACTATAGAAAAAATAAGTGCACATATATGCATAGATGTATATGTATATAAGCATATCTGTGTATATGTAATGGTAATCCTTGCATATAAACAATCACATTGTTTCATTATACTGTGTGTGTCTCTTCCAGTGTTCCCACACATCTTCTTTTATTGTGCTACTTCCATTTAGAATATGATAATTGATTGTATGACTACACTCAAAGCAAAAATATTAAGGAAAAGAAAAAAGTGTGGTGGTAGCAACTGCAAGTTATTTGTACATTTAATTTCAAATTCAATTCTGTAAAATATATTTCTTATCTTTCAAAAGAGTTGTGCATAGAAGAAGCAGACAGGACAATGACAGACTGTGGTGGAGTATGGATACCATACAGATCAAAATTTATCTGTCTCTTCGTCTTCGCGCAGTGTCTCCATGGAGTGTCAGGGATGCCTCTTTATATCCTTGGCGTGACCTTCCTTTACGATCATGTTCCCACATTCTCCGCTGGCCTCTATCTAGGCAAGTTTGGTTTTAACTAATATGCATGGGGTAATTTGAATATTCATCAGGTTTCTGTATGTTTCAACTGATACAGAAGTACTATTGGCTCTGTGATGACACCACTGTACCAAGTGGTGAAGACCTGTGTACATAACTTCAAAAATTACATTAATCTACCTAATTTTGAGATTTGCAACACTAGACAAATCATCTAAATGTCTCTGAGAAGACTTAGAGGAATAGAAAATACATAGGTTTTAAGTGACAAAACTTTCTCTTTTTCTCTGTTCCTCTTTTCCTTCTGGGAGAGAGGGAGGAGGGTGGGGGAGGGGATTATGTGTGAGGGGAGGGTGTTATGGGGGCGGGGGAAGGAGAGGGCTAGATAGTTGAATATAGTGTCATCGCTTCCACTTACAATGTCTTATGCAAACTGTGTCCCTAAGTAAACATTGATTCATCCCCAAATAATTTACTTAATAACTAGTAATGGACTCTGGTCCTGGTAGGCCAGAATAAAGATGTACTTTCACAGATAATATCTAGTTATCATTTTTTTAAATATAAACTTAGTTTGTACTTACTTTGAAAATGTCTCTAGTGAACTTTTAGAAGAAATATATTTATTATGTTCATACTGAATATAAATGTATTTATTCATAATTAAATTTTCTGAGTATCTAGTACTTGATTACATAAGAGGATATTCCACCCAGTTGTACTGTCAGGTAGTAGTCTATATGGCTCTCTGACGTTGACCTAGGTATGATTAACATTCACAATCAGACACTGAATAAAGCAGATGGCCTTTAAGAGCAAGTTTCATTCAAGCAATGTAAAGTCCTAACACTGCAGACTGACTGTTCCCAAAGAAGCAGTGCTTGTGGCTCAGGACTAGCATCAACTATAAGACTAGCATCCACTCTTACATGAATTTCCCACCAGCCTCCTGCCCTACTAATTTGGGATTTCTTAGAATCAATTTCAGAAAATACTTCCAACATTTCTCTTTCCACCTCTTTCTCCCACCCTTTTTCCCCTCTTTTCCTACCCACCTTCCCTCTCTTAAGTAATAGAGAATAGCATGAAAAACATTCAGATATCACAGATTATTCAGTAGTATTTTGTATGACCAAATTATGAAGCTGTTTGGTGCTGTGTTCATTTTCAAGCTATCAGTGATGCGGCACAAGTACTGGGATACACAATGGGTTTTGCAATAGGAGCACGTGGTGTTAAACGCTCTCAGAATGAAACTTTGAGTGGACTGTAAGTTATACTATTTGCTTTTCTATTTAGTTTAGGTTGTATAGAATATTTATTGAATAGATACCATAGTTCATAAATAACACACATTTAATAAGTAAAGTTTTAGAAAATGTATGTAACTATGGGTGGTGTACATTTATAGTGTACATTTGTATTTTTACTGTTTGAAATGTAACTAAAACCGTTACTTAAAAGTTCACTAACTTTTTATGTTTTGTTGTTAAAACATGCATTATCCATTCAATACACTAGTAACAATTATATGCAGGACATATACTAGTTTTCATCTTAGTCATTTTATTATTTAATTAAAAGTTTTTTCATATCATATATTCTGACTCCTCCCAGATACCATCCCTAGGCACATGAGGTGCTTATGTTCTTTCTCTTTCATTCATTGAAAAAACAAAGCAAAGATGAAACAATCCCCACATTAAAAACACAAAAATGAAAATCAAAACAAACAGGAAAAAGACCATTAGGACAAAAAGTAAACGATAACGCAAAACAAAATGAAAAAAAGTAAAAAAAAAAAAAAAAAACCCTTGAGTTCATGAGCGCAGCTCTGTAATGTTGCTGTTATACACAGTGACCCTCTAATGTAGAAAACTTACTGTCCCTTTGCAAATGGGCATCCATTGGAAACAGTTTCATGGTTAGGACTGGGACCTCATGTCTCTTTCCCCATCTCAGGGCTGGGACCCCATCTTGGGCCAGTGCAGATCTTCTGTATGTTACTACAGTCTCTGTGATTTTTATCTGTGCATCTGTCCTATTGTGTCTGGAAGATGCTATTTCCCTGCAGTCATTCATCCCTCTGGCTCTGACAATCTTTTCATGTCCTCTTCCATCCAGAGTCTTGCAACGTGAAGGGAGGGGTTTGATGAAGGCATCCCATTCAGGACTGAGTGCTCCAAAGTCTCTCACTCTTTTCACATTGTCCTGTTGTAGATATCTGTGTTAATTACCCTCTACTGCAAGAAGCTTCTCTGATGTGTGTTGAACAAGGCACTGATCTACAGGTACATGAGGATGTTATTAGGAGCCATTAATTGCTATAGTCCTTTAGCATAATGATACTATTAGGTTTTCCCCTAGGCCTATGACTGATCTTGTCTCAGGTTCTTGGCCACTTTAGCAGAGTCAGATATGGGTTCTATCTTCTGGAGTAGACCTTAAATCCAATCAAAAAGTTTTTGCCTACTCCCCAAACGTTTGTGACACTATTGCACTTATACAACTTGAAGAAAGGGCAGTGTTGTAGGTGTCAAGGTTTATAGGTTGTGGATATTGATGATTATGTTTCTCCTTTGGTAGCATGCAGAGTATTTTCCAGCACCATGAATGCAAGTCAGTGGGGATAAAAACTCTAGTTAGGTACAAGCTCTACTTTTCCATTATTGATGACATAAGTTAAGTGCTGCCTTTCGAAATTGGGCCTATCAAGTTGTGGAGAGCAACTAGTAGCCTTGGTAATAACTTGTGATGTATGGGGGTTTCATGGCATGTCTTTTGTAAATGGCTCGACAAGGACTTGATGGGCATTGTTTCCTCAATTATTTGATGACTCCTTTTGGATTCCATATATATATATATATATATATATATATATATATATATATATATATATATATATATATATATTTAAGGAGGCTTCTAGAGAGTAGTAGGTTTCTATATGGCTGTTAGCATTAGATGTTTCTTCCCATATTTCCTCCTTTATCCATCTCTACCATCCCCTTCCCTATTTAACTCTCCCATTCTAGTTTCTTTCTTATCTATCCATAACATTTTGTTGTAGTTCGCCTGTCTTGGGAGATCCTCTCCTACCTCCTGATCCTTTAGTAGGTACATAACTTCTGAGTTATTGTTACTGAAGTACACGTTTCAAATGCTTGAGAGCTAACATCCACTTATAAGAGAAAATATATAGTACTTGTGTTTTTGGATCTGGGTTATCTGACTAAAGATATTTTTTCTGGTTCCATCTATTTATCTGAAACTTTCATAATTTCATTCTTAATGGATGAATAATATTCCATTTTGTAAATGTACCATATTTTTATTGTCTGTGCATCAGTTGATAGACATTTAATCTGTTTCTACCTTCTGACTGTGATGAATACAGTAACAATACACATAGATAAGAGCACATTACTATAGAGACCTTTGAGTATATGCCCAAGAGTGATATAATTTGGATTCACGTAGATTGACCACCATCTTCCTAAGAGAAACGCCACCCCAATTTCCATAATGGCTGTACTAGTGTACACTCCAGCATGTGATGTCATTTTTTTATTGATCATGACAGCCTGAATGGTATGAGATGAAATCTCAAAGTAGTTCTTATTTGCATTTCCTTGATAAATACAGTTGTTGAGAATTCTTTGAGTTTTTCAACCATTTGTGTGTTTCATCTTTTTAGACTCTCTGATTAGATCTGTACTCCATTTTTAAAATGAGTTAGATTTTTGATGATCAGTATTTTAGTTTTTATATATTTGTAGATACTAACATTTATTAGACATAATTGGTAAATATTTTTACTTAATCTGTTGACTGTTGCTTTGCTTGAATGATTGTGTGTCCTTTGCTATACAGAAGCTTTTCAGCTTCATGAGGTCCCATTTTTATTAAAGTTTGTTTTAGTGACTTTGCTACTGGAGTACTTTTCATGAAGTTCTTTCCTGTGTTGGTGAGTACAAGCCTATTCCCCCTCTCTCTTCTGTGAGGGTCAGTATATCTGGTATTATGTTGAGGTCCTTGTTCCACTTGAAGTTGACTTTTATGTAGAGTGACAGATATGAATCTATTTGCGTTCTTGTATTTGCATCTATCAAGTATTACCACCACCATTTTTGAAGATACTATCTTTTCTGCAGTGTGTAATTTTTGTTTCTTAGTAAAAATTCCAGTATGGGTACATGTGTGGAATAATGTCTGGGTCTTCAATTTGATTTCATTGTTCATTGTGTCTATGTTTATGCCAATGCCATGCTGTTTTTATTACTCTAGATCTGTAGTACAACTAAAAATTGGTGATATCTTCAGCAGTTCTTTCACTATTCAGGATTATTTTACGTGTGTGTGTGTGTGTGTGTGTGTGTATGTGTGTGTGCATATAAAATTGAGGTTATTTTTTAATTGCAAAGAATTGTGCTGGAATTTTGATGGGGTTTTTGTTGAATCTGCTGTTTGCTTTTGGTAGTATGGCCATTTTGGTAGAATGGTCATTAATTCTGATCCAGGAGCATGGGAGCATGGAAGATCACATCTTCTGTCTTCTGTCATTTTTCTTTATTTATTTTCATGAAGAAATTTTTTATTCATTTTACATACCCAACTTCAGATCCCCCTCTCATCCCTTCTCATGACTCTGCCCCAAGCCTTCCCCCCATCCCATCCTCCATCCCCTACAAAAGGTAAGGTCTTCCATGGAGAGTCAGCAAAGCCTGGTACATTTAATTGAGGCAGGTCCAAGCCCCTCCCCTTGCATCAAACCCATAGGTAATGGGCTCTAAAAAGCCAGCACATGCACCAGGGATAGATCCTGATCCCACTGCCAGGGGTTCCTGTAAGATGAATTGCCAAATGGTCACATATTGGGGTAAGAACAGAGATCAGAAAAGCAGAAAGAAACCAGCCATGTTTTTACCACTTGGAAATCCTCAGCCAATGAAACCTACTTCCTGTATACCATGCCTATATATCTTTCTGTTCTGCATCTCACTTTTTCTCTCCACCCAGCTACATCACTTCCTGTCTGTCTCTACAGACCACCAGAACTCTATGGTTAGTCCTGGGATTAAAAGCATGTGTCACCATGCCTGGCTATGTTCCCCAGTATGGTCTTGAACTCACAGAGATCCAAATGGATCCCTGCCTCCTGAATGCTAAGATTAAAGGTATGTGCTACTATTGCCTGACTTATATGTTTAATATAGTGGCTGGCTTTATCCTCTGATCCTCGGATAAGCTTTATTATGGTGCACAATATTTTGGGGAACACAATATATCACCACTTACACCTGGTGGCTCGACCTTTATAGCAAGAATTCACAAAAAGCCACTTGTGGCCTTACAGGCCCCTGGCTTAGGCCTGAGCTGCATGGCTCAGGCCCAAGCTACACAAGGCCAGAATCTCTACCCAATTTGGGCTGGAGTCTCTTTGCCTTATTTTCTCCTGGTGGGTGGTGGGCTCTCTCTGGATTTCCACCTCAGACTGCTACCACACTAGGTAGCTGCTTTGAAATTCTCTTGGACTTCTACTATTCTACTCAGTCAGCAGAGTTGTTGAATCAATTAAGATATCTTAAAGGGAGAAAATTAGTTAAAAGAGAATTTTTTCCCACATTAAAAAATGGGAAACATTTTTACAATGGAGGGATTTTGCCTCTGTTTGATAATACATTAGGCAGTCTAAAATTGGAATAATTAAATGAGAGGATAATTAATGTTGATGAATTAAAGTAACATCAATTGTGAATATTCTTTGTTTGAACATTTTTATTTTAGCATTAAAAAGGTTGGTCAATTTTCTAAAATAAAAATTTTAGAAAAACTTGTTAAAACAAATTGTAGAGAAATTCAGACCCAGAAAGAAGAATTTAAAGGTGAACCTATCTCAGCTTTGAATTATATGGTTACAGAGAAACATCTTAAGTTTACCAGACAGCAAACAATAATCTACCAGGTAACCTCACAGGAACAGCCAAATGCTCAAAGCTGTGTACAAGCTAACTACACTCCAGTGGAAATGTTAGATTTAAGGAGATTTAAAGAAGCTATAGTATTATAGCATTATATTATATGCATTCTCCATTTGCAAAGCAGATGTTAAACTCATGGTCAACTTGTAATTGAATTATCTCTCAGGACTAGAAAGATTTGGTTATAGCAATCATAGAGGCAGGGCCAGAGTTACATTGGATGTCCTGGTAGAAAGAGGAAGCAAAGACTATAGAACAACAATGTAGAACTAGAGGGATGGAAATTTCCCAAGATCAACTTCTTGGAGAAGGTGATTACACTGATATACAAAGACAATCTTTATATGATGTCCACAAGCATGACAGCCATGAATGTGTGGAACAGAATTGAAGAAGCAGGGAAGAAAATTGAATCATTTACAAAAGTTATACAGTGCCCAAAAGAAACCTTCACAGATTTCTTACAAAGCTGTCTTCAGCAGTAAATAGAATGATACCAAATTATGAAGCTGGAAAAATAATCATTGAATCTCTGGCTTTTGAAAATGCTAATGCATAATCCAAAGAGGAAATTAGGCTGCTAAAGGCAAGATCAGCACCCTTGGAGGATTGAATCAGAGATACAATTAATGTTGAATCTCATTACCATGGTGATATGTGGATAGGAGAGGTGACTTCCAGAGGTTTAAAGAAAAATAATAATGTCAGATGCTTTACTTTGGGTAAAGAAAGCCACCTAAAAAGGGACTGTAAACAGGGAATTCCTAGAAAGAATGTTTCTTAAAGGAACAATGGCAACAGAACACACCTCCCTTCTCGATTATGCAGAAGGTGTGGTAATGACAAACATTGGACTAATGAATGTAGATCAACAAGGGACAGACAAGGTAGTCCTTTGCCTTTGCCACTGGAAAACTCCCAGAGGGGCCTCTTACAGGTCCCCATGGCAAATTAAATTCTTTCCTTTCCTGCCATCATAGAAGAAACCCATTCCCAGAGAAATTAAATAACCAAATAGATGTTGAAAAAAACAAACAAACAAAACAAAACAAAAAAAACAAAACAAAAAACAAACAACATACTGCTCAGGGTGATAGAGCAGTTATAGCAGAGAGAACAGAAAATTCAGGAGAAACCATAAAGTGACTTTTTGGCAAAATTCTATAAATGAGGAAAGACCAAAATTAAAAATAAAAATAAATATTGTTCTCATGGAGGGCCTTGTAGACACCGGTGTGGATGTCACAATAATTGCACCAGAATCTTGGCATCCAAATTGGCCTCTTCAGGAGGTAAATATTTAGCTGTTAGGGATTGGAACATTATCTCAAGTGAAACAGAGGGCAAGATGGATCAAATGTATAAGGCCAAAATTAAAGCCTATGTGTCTAATATTACTATGAATTTACAGTGCCATGATCTATTACAACAATGGAATACCCAGATTAACATTCCTCCAAACTCAGAAACAATCCATAAAGTAGCAAGTGTTTCTGAGAAAAATATTAGAAGATATTATAAAGAATAGTCACCAGCCATTCAGATTGTACAAGAACATGGCCCAACAGCTGCTGATCTTTTGAAGACACCAACAGCTCTACCTTTAAAATGGTTAACAGAAAAACCTGTATAGGTTCAGCAGTGGCCTTTAACAACAGAGAAACTAAAGGCCTTGGAAGAGCTGGTACAAGAGGAGTTAAATGCTCAGCATATTGAAGAATCAACCAGCTCTTGGAATTTTCCTATATTTGTTATTAAAAGGAAATTCGGTAAGTGGAGAATAGTATAAGGTGTAAGAACAATTAACAAGGTAATTTAGCCAATGGGCTTTCTACAATCTGGAATTCCTTTGCCTACTCTGTTACCTAAAGAATGGCTTCTTACAGTTATCATTTTATAAAGACTTTATTCTCAGGACTTTTACAAGAAAAGGACAGAGAAAGATTTGCCTTCACAGTGCCTACTTATAATAATTCTCAGCTGGTTAAGAGGTATCAATGGAGGGTTCTCCCACAGGGATTGTTGAATAGCCCAATCCTGTGCCAATATTTTGTATAACAGCTATTGAAAGTAATATGTAAACAATTTCCTAAATCTACAATTTATCATAACATGGATGATATTTTACTAGCTGATTCAAGTGCAGATACTTTAGGAAGAGTGTTTGAAGAAGTAAAGAAAATTTTGCCTTTTTGGGATTAAAAATTGCTCCTGAAAAGACACAAAGAGGAGATTCTATTAATTATTTAGGATATGAAATAGATCTACAAGAAATTAGCCTCCAAAAGGTGCAAATTAGGAGAGAACGATTATGGACTCTTAGTGACTTTCAAAGATTATGTGAAAATATTTCCCATCTATGAACTGTTGTCAGGTTAAAAAATGAGGAACTGAGTAATTTGTTCAAAATCTTAGAAGGTGACAAGGACTGAAATAGTCCAAGAGAATTATCAGCTGAAGCTGAGAGAGAATTGTCCTTGGTGAAAAGAAAGTACAGGAAGGACCTGTGGATTGTGTGCATCCAAAGCTTGATTGCGTTTTGGATATTTTACCCTCTAAGCATTCTCCTACAGAAATTTTAATGCAGAGTGAAGATATTGGATATTTCTACCAAATTAACCAAATAAAAAATTAAAAACTTATGTGGAAAAGGCCTCTGACTTAATTTTAAAAGGAATATTGAGACTTCATCAATTAGCAGGAATAGGCCCAGCAGAAAGTTTTGTACCTTTAACTAAGGAGGACATCAAAAAATTATGGGCAGAAAGTGAACTTTGGCAAAGAGCTTACATAATTTTTTGGGAGAGATTAATAGCAAATATCCCCAAAGTGATAGAATTGAATTTATAAAGAGACCTGATGGGAATTTGCCTCACATTGTATGGGAAACACCCATATCTAGAGCTTGTACATTTTATACAGATGCAAATAAACAAGGAAAGGCAGGTTATGAGTCAGAAAATTTAAGTAAAGTGATTCAAAGTCCTTATAATTCATTGCAAAAATTAGAATTGTGTGCCATTCTGTTGGTATTAATGGATTTTTCAGAAACTTTCAACATTGTTACTGAGTCTCATTATGCTGAAAGAGTAGTATTACATATTGAGACTGCAGAATTTATCCCTGATGAGTCAGAATTACTTTACTCTTTATTCAGTTACAAGATATAATCAGGTTTAGGAAGCATCCCTTATATATAACTTACATCTGATCCCATATGGGTCTGCCAGTTCCTCTAGCATGAGGTAATGATGAGATCAATAAAATATTGATAGAAAATGTGCTGGAGGCTTCAGAATTTCATAAAAACCATCATGTTAATAGTAAGTGTTTAAAAAAGATTTTTCCATAACCTGGAAACAAGCCAAGGAAATTATAAGGAAATGTTCTCCTTGTTCTTTTTACCATCAGACTCCTCTACCAGCAGAATGTAACCCAAAGGGTACACAGAGGAATAAAATCTGGCAGATGGATGTGTTTCACTTTGCAAAATTTGGAAAACTGAAATATGATCACCATACCATTGATGTCTATTCAGGATTTCAATGGGCAACTGCTTTGAGTTCTGAAAAGGCTGATTCTGTAATCATGCATTTGCTAGAAGTTATGGCCATCATGGGTATATCTGCAGAAATTAAAATCTGACAATGTTCCAGCATATGTCTCTGGTGAAATGAAACAGTTTTTTTTTTTTTTTTTTGCTTATTACAATATAAAGCATATTGCAGGTATACCACATAATCTTACAGGCCAAGCAGTTAAAGAAAGGTCGAACAGAACTCAAAAGGATATGCTAAATAAATAGAAAGAGGTAACAACCCCCTAGAAATAGATTACATAATGCTCTATTAACTTTGAACTTTCTCAGTGCTAATGAGGAAGGATCAACAGCTGCAGAGACATTGGATAATAGAAAAAACTACAGAATTAAATCAACCTATATACTTTAAGGACATGCTGACCTCATAATAGAAACCAGGATATGTATTATGTTAGGGATGAGGTTTTGCTTTTTTTCTACAAAAGAAGAAAAGCTATAGATACCATCAAAATTGATAAAGGTTCAATTTGAACAAGAGGGACCTCTTAATTAGAAGAGGTGATAGTTCATCAACCAGCATGACCATTCTATTTGAAGTAACTTATACCACTAACAAATGCTTTTCCTTTAGTCAGGTATAACTTGCAAAAAGGGAAACTTCCCAAAGTTAGGGTTGGGGAAGGGTTTTTGTTTTTGTCTTTCAGGAGAATGAAGGCAATGAAATCTGAAGAACAATGGACAAATGAGACATCTGAAAAAAAGGACAAATCATCCAGAAAAAAATGTCTCAAGAAAAATAATAAATTGGTCTACTGGTATATCACATACAAAATTTCATGTCTTCCTAAATGTTTATTTCTGATCTTCTTTATAGACACTTAACACAAATGATATTTATGTAGTCCCAGTTCAATTAAAAATTAAAGCTGAAGCCGGGCAGTGGTGGCGCATGCCTTTAATCCCAGCACTTGGGAAGCAGAGCCAGGCGGATCTCTGTGAGTTCGAGGCCAGCCTGGGCTACCAAGTGAGTTCCAGGAAAGGCGCAAAGCTACACAGAGAAACCCTGTCTCGAAAAAAAACCAAAAAAAAAAAAAACAAACAAATAAATAAAAATAAAAATTAAAGCTGACTTTGGAGTTGGAGAATTGCTCCCTCCTTCTCTAAACCGAAGCATGTCTGTGAAAAGGAAAATGCAAAATCTCTGTATCATGTCAGAAGAGCCATCTGATATTAGACAGAAGAAAACCAAAAAATTTAAGGGACTATTCTATTGCCATTAATCTCGCAGTTCTTTGGTTCTATTTTGACTTTTTAAAACTTTTCCTAAGGTATGAATTTTATATCAAAATTTATAAGATATATATAAAACTTGTGTTATGATATTAATGGTCATATAGAATACTAACTAAAAAGTTCCATCATTTGTTTTTGAGTCTCTATCAGTTATATGCAGGGATCCATGACTACACATTACATCAAATTTGATGTCTCCCAAAAGATGATGATGGTGCCCCACGACAATTCCATGAGGATGATGATAATACCACTAAGCTGACAAATACCACCCAAAGATCAGCTTTGGACTACAAAATGCTCAGGAAAATTTTGAGATGGCTAGCTGAGAGGATCCAGGCTCACAGAATACTCAAGCAAGGACTTGAGAGAAGTCCTGCACTTTCACATTATGCAGAGACTGAACAACAAATGATACCACTAACTCTCCCAGAACTTGACCATTCACTCAAAATTTTTCTTTTTAGGATCCCCTAAAGATTCCTTCACTCCCAGACAGCAGGAAGTAATTTTAAGAACATGATACCCACATTCTCAAGAGGTGGGGTGGGTGCTTTTTGGATTTTCAATGGGTTTTGGCTATTTGCCATTGTTTAGGAAGGCTAGTTACAAGTTGTTATTGTTAATGGTCAGGAAAATGGCTAAACAAAGGAGATTAGATTTAAGGTTATTGTTTGAAAAAAAAGAAGATAGAAGTAGATTATTGAATCTACTCTGGAAAAAAAGATATAGAAATGATAGAATAAAGGGTAGATTATTGAATCTACTCTGAAAAAAAAGAGAGGATATAGTTATGATAAGATAAGAATGTCGATTATTGAATCTACTTTTAGAAGGCAAATACTAGTTTTAAATATTTTACATTGGATTGAAATTTTGTATATTGTATACAAATTATGTCATATTGCTATAAATTTGAGATTGATTTATAAAGATAAGATAAGATAAAGAGGTAGATTATTGAATCTACTTTTGGAAGGCAAATACTAATTTTAAATATTTTACATTGGATTGGATTTTTATATTGTATACAAATTTTGCATATTGATACAAATTTGATATTGATTTTGTTAGAATATATTGTGCATATATTTCTAATCTTGTTCAAGTTATTGTACCTATACAGTTCATTTAACAATGTAATGCAATTTGCTAGTCCTTGACAGTTATTATTACCTACTAATTAGAGTACAAAGAAATGAATGTTAGTAGTTAGTCATTACAATCAAACTTGTAGTCATTAGGTATGTTTTCAAGGTCAAGCAGGGATATATTTTAAATAGACAGGTCATCTTCAAATACTTCAGAGATCTGCAGAATATGGCATTTAAGATGTTTTAAGAACACAGATTTTTTTTCTTTTTTTATGACAATGAGACATGTCTGCTCTTGGTAGCACCAATCTACTTCAGAGAAGATACTGGGTACTAAGGAATCTCCATATGGAGTTTATTTTCACTGTGGCAAAAGTTAGCCACTGGGCAAGAAAGTGCCCTCACATGGACTGCTGACAGTATGCTGTCCAAAATGGATAAGCAAGACACAAAACAAATGACTGCCAATCCTTGCCAAGACAAGGTAGGAAGGCTCTTTAAAAAATCCTCCTTCACAGATGAGTCTGTCAAATATGCTAAGCTGTGATGATATTGTGTCCAGCAATATATTGTGCACCCTAATAAACTTATCTGGGTTCAGAGAACAGAACAGCCACTAGATAGACATAGAGGCCAGAAAATAGTGACACATATACCTTTAATCCTATCACTTGGGAAACAGAGATCTGTGTGGATCTCTGTGAGTTCAAGGCCACACTAGAAACAGAAGCACATGTGGTGGCACACACCTTTATCCCAGCACTTGAGATCTCATGTCTTTGCTTAGGAAAGACACATGCCTTTAATCCTAGGAAGTGATGGCAGGAAGCAGAAAGGTATATAAGGTGTGAGGACCAGGAACTAGGGGCTTTTTAAGCTTTTAGGCATTTGAGCAGCAGTTCAGCTGAGATCCATTCAAGTAATAACCCAGAGGCTTCCAATTTGAGGAAAAAAGATCAGCTGAGAAGTTGGCAGGGTGATACTGGATGTGGCTTGCTCTGCTTCTCTCATCTTTCAGTGTTCACCCCAATACCTGGCTCCAAGGTTTTTTTTTTTATTATTAAGACCATTTAGAGATTTGTGTTACACTAAGCCTGTAGGCTGAAGATGATGGCCCAACATTGCAGAGAAACCTTGGGTGATTGTCAAGGCAGCTGGCTGTTTTTGTCATAACTCACATTTTTTTGGAAGTCGCTTGTTTGCATTTCCTTCTTACTCAGATAATATTATTTCCTTCTCAGGTTTCTGAGGGAGTTGAAGATTAAATAGTTATATTTTCCTTGTTAAGAAATTCAGAAAAGAAACTCACTAAAGAGGTATAAGTTAGAAAGACATCAGAAGATAGTTTTGGTTATGTAAATTAGGATAGAAGGTAAATTAGATATAATCCTTTGGATTCACAAAAAAAGGGTAGATAATGGAGCATTTTCTCTGAATTTGTCAAATGCAAATGGACTAGATGTTGTTGATGTATTTATTGCTTGTATATATTATATATAGTTATTGTACTTATTGTATATAGTTTTTCTTAGTTATAATTTTTTTAGACAAAAAGGGGAAATGTGGTGATATATTGTGTTCTCCAAAATATTGTGCACTATAATAAAGCTTGTCTGAGGAGCAGGGGAAAAAGCCAGCCACTATATTAAATATAGAAAACAGGCAATGGAAGCACATGGATTTAATCCTAGCATTTGGGAGGCAGAGATCCATCTGGATCTTTGTGAGTTCAAGGCCATACTGGGGAACAGAGCCAGACATGGTGGCACATACCTTTAATCCCAGTACTAACCATAGAGGTCTGTAGGTCTGTAGAGACAGACAAGAAGTGATGTAGCTACGTGGAGAGAAGTGAGATGCAGAACAGAAAAGCATATAGGCATGGGTATATAGGAAGTAGGTCTCTTTGGCTGAGGATTTCCAAGTTGTAAGAACGTGGTTGGCTTCTTTCTGCTTTCCTGATCTCTCAGTTTTTACCCCGATATCTGGCTCCATGTTTTTTATTAATAAGACCATTTAGCAACTCATCTTTGAGGCCCGTTAAGCAGACAAAACTACACAACTGTCTCACTTGTGCAGAGGACCTAATCCAGTTCCATTTTAGGTTCCACCTGTTGGTCTAAAGTTTGTGAGTTCCCACTAGCTTGGTTCGGTTGTCTCTGTAGGATTCCCCATCATGATCTTGAGGCCTCTTTCTCACTAAATCCTCCTTCACTCTCTTCAACTGGACTCCTGGAGCTCAGCCTGGTCCTTGGCTGTGGATATCTGCATTTTCTTCCATCAGTTACTGGATGAAGGCTCTATGATGACAGTTAGGACATTCACCAATCTGATTACTGGGGTAGGCCAGCTGAGGTACCCTCTCCACTATTGCTAGTAGTCTAAGCTGGGGTCATCCTTGTGGATTCCTGGGAACTTCCCTTGCACCAGATTTCTCCTTATCTCCATGATGTCTCCCTCTATCAAGATTACTCTCTCATTGCTCTCCCACTCCATCCCTCCCCCAGCTCAACCATCCTGTTCCCTTATGATCTCATCACCTATCCCCTACCCTTTATTGCCCACCTCATTCCCATTTACTCAGGAAATCTCATCTATTTCCCCTTCCCAGGGCAATCCATATGTTCAGTGTATTAAGATTTTTATTACACAAGGTGTTAACTCACTTGGTTTGAGAGAGCTCACGATATTTTGTGAGGCTATTGGGAAAGGTGTTGTTTCCCTGATTTCTTTCTCAGTCTGTTTGTCATTTTCAATTAGAAAGGCTGCTTAAATTTGTATGTTAATTTTGTATCCTGCTACTTTGCTGAAAGTGCTTATTGGCTGTAGAAGTTTCCTGGTGGAGTCTTTAAGGTCTTTTATTCATAAAATCATGTACTCTCCAAATAAAGATAATTTTAATTCTTCCTTTTTTGTTTGTATCTCTTTCATCTCCATCAGTTGTCTTATTACTCTATGTTGGACTTCAAGTACTATAATGAATAGGTATGGAGTGAGTTCTTTGCCAGTGAAGGAATAGATTGCTACTGAAGGCCAGAGCAAGCAGGCAAAGAGCAAAAGTGGCCTAAGGGGAAGATTGAGCACTCACTATTAGAACATATGTTAAAAACTCAATTTGTCAGTTCTTAAAGAAATACAAATGAACAATGAATATTTGAAAAATATTTGACATGCATTCTCATTAGGGAAATACAAATTAAACCTTCATTGAAATTGTGTCTCAACTTGGTTAGAACAGCTGGTAACAAGAGCATAAGTGCTCACGAGAGTGTGGGGGAAAAAAACCTTTTATTCACTGCTGGTAGGAATATAAACTTGTATAGTTACTGCAGAGGTTCCTAAAAAAAAAAAAATTCCTGAAAATAAGGGTTTTGAAAGAAGTCTTAAAGTTAAGAATTCATACCATAACTTCTAATTCTGTGAAGAATGCCACTGGAATTTGATGAGTTTTATGTTGTATCTAAGAACACTTTTTGTAATATGTCCATTTTCCTAATATTAATTCTTCTAACTAAGTACATATTTGCCTCCCCAGTGAATAACATTGTGAAAATTTCCACCTTTTTTTAAAAGTTTTTTTGAGACAGGGTATCTCTGTGTAGTTTTGGTGCTTGTCCTGGATCTCACTTTGTAGTCCAGGCTAGCCTCCAACTCACAGAGTTCTGCCTGCTTCTGCCTCCCGAGTACTGAGATTAAAGGCGAGAGCCACCACGGCCCGGCATTTCCACTTTTTATGAAAGAGAAAGTCTAATGAACTCACTAAGTCTTGTGGAAACACAGGTCCTCCAAAACAAGTTTATATGGAAATGAGCATGTTCCTGGTATATATATATATATATCTGGTTAGGAAAGAATTTATTTATTTATTTTAAGATTTGTTTATTTGCATTTTATATGTGTGGGTGTTTTTTAGCATGTATGTGTGAAGTGACCATAGTCAAGAAGAGGAGGATGTTGAATCCTTTGAAAATCAACTTAGAGATGATGGTTAGCCACCATGTGGATACCGGAAACTAAATCCTTTTTTTTTTTACAAAGGCTTCCAGTGCTCACAATTTCTGGCTAAATTATTGCTCTAGCTCCTGGCTAAGATTTTCCATGGGTGCGGAGCTGAAAGGTTATTAACAGTGTGTTTACTGACTTCTGTAGATCTTATCCCTAAATAATAAAAACAAAGAAACAAAAAAGCCTTGGTAACTGAAAATTATTGTAGGTGTCCTCAGCCTTAAGTAAAAACTAGAGACCCTGATAGCTCATAGTCACTCTGTGGAAGAGAAATTTAGCCAAACCCAGCACAGGGTCTTTCATACCCCGTCTTTGCCTTGCCAGCTGCTAAGCTCTGTGAGAAGCAAAGGAAACCTTAAAAAGAATGCAAATGGACCCAATATGGAAAATGGAAAAACCATAGAAATATCAAGTGCACTTACACAAGGGACTCGAAGGAAGGGATTTCAGAGGATCTGTCACTCTAAGGGTCAGATGCCATATACAGGAGAAGCTGTACAACTTCCAGGGCAAGGCTTCTTGCCCCAGAGGTCCAGGTGCAAGATTCAGAGGACCAGGTTAGCCGGGTGGTGGTGGCGCACGCCTTTAATCCCAGCACTCGGGAGGCAGAGCCAGGCGGATCTCTGTGAGTTCGAGGCCAGCCTGGGCTACCAAGTGAGTCCCAGGAAAGGCGCAAAGCTACACAGAGAAACCCTGTCTCGAAAAACCAAAAAAAAACAAAAAACAAAAACAGAGGACCAGGTTAAAGAAGGAGACTTGGAATTCCAGGGGCACAACTGTTAATGGAGATAATTTTGACTAGGAACAATCAGGAACTTCTGCTACCTGAGTAGTGTCACTGAAAAGGGAAGTGGGACAGTTAGGCTCCGGTAGGAGCAAAAACACACCATGCAACTGAATATTAACAACTGACCCATATCAGCAAAACCCCAAAATTAATAGTGACAAATTACAAATGAATGCAAATTAACAGGAAATTCTCTTTCTATCCTTGTTTATTATGGCTTGTTTTTTATATGCCCCAAATTGAAATTTCCTATTTTTCTCTCTTCAAGTGAAAATGAGAATGAGTTTCAACGTTGGCAGAAAAATTGGTGGAGTGGTTTTTTTTCAATTGCTGTACTCTCATTTTGTACATTCTTACCATTGTTATGTTTTCCACCTAGGTTACCCGGTGAGTATAAAAAAATACTTAATTAATTAGAATAATTCCTACCCCCACCTCCCATTCTCAAAGCACAAACTACATTTCCTTATAAATATGTTTCTTCTACTGGTATTGTTCTGAAATAAAGAAATAGTATCATAGTTTTTTTAATCCAAATCAATCAACATTACATCCAAATATTATATTTGTGTACTACATTTTCGTTAGTATATATTTGTATCCCTCATTATTTCTTTTTTAATACACTTTATATTTAAAGTATACAGTTGTCTTTTAAAAGTGAAGTATACTCAAATCTATTTACTTAGTGGTTTATTCAGGATTCTCTAGAGTAACAGAAAGTATAGAATGAATCTTTCATTCTCTCTCTCTCTCTCTCTCTCTCTCTCTCTCTCTCTCTATATATATATATATATATATATATATATATATATATATAATGTATAATGTGTGTCTATATCATATGTATGTATTTTAGGACTGTGTCATCAAATGTTAATTACTGAATGTAGCCATTTAATTCTACATTAAATTAAGAATTAATTCATTCAGCCATAGTAAGCACACTTCCAGCATTTAAAAGACATACATAGTGGCCAACTACAGGATTGGGCAGTGTAGCTGTAAGAAATTTTCATTATCAAGTAACTCTCTTTTGTGAAGCACTCCTGTAGATGAATTTGCATTCTAAAATATACATTGGTTTTAGTTTGTTTAAAATAACTCTCTTGTCTTTCTATGACAAATTGGGATGATTGTAACATATACAATTACATGATGTATATTTTCTTACTCACATGGACATATCAAAAGATTATTTTGCTTGTGACCTACAGGTGCACACAAGATAAGTCTTGAGAAAGAAAAGGAACCTCGCTCCTTTGACAGGAGACTTAAAAATAAGGAATTTGGACCTAATTTGAAGGATATGTTTCGTGCTCTTAAGGTAAAATAAAATACTTTTGTTAACAAGACTGTTCAGTTGACCTGTTTAATTTTCTTATAGAGTTAAGAAAAATGACAGTCTTTAATTTAAATTTTGGTGAAACTTTTAGAGTCTCTTAAAGTGCTCATTTTCCTTGTAATGGAAAGGAAGATCCCTTTATATGTGGCATTGTTAAGGAACTGTCTAGTGTCGGAGACTGATCCTGCACAACTGTAACTTTTATTTTTCATTGCTTTTATATTATTTTGTGTTTATTCCCTCTGAAGAAATAAATAAGACATTAAAAAAGTTCATAAATTGGAAGAATTCTGTTTGTCAACACATATTCCCCCAACACAAAAAAGAGTCACAATCTTGAATGCAAAATCTTGTGTTTCTACAGATGTTAAAGGACTACCATAGTAACAGATAACAAGATGCAGGGGAATCCCCTTCCAACACTCTAGTCTTTTTGTGAATGCTTTTTTTTTCTATTTATAACATTATTCTTAGCATATATATTGCTTGGTTGTAATTTTCACATACAGATTTCACTCATTTTTAGTGAATTTTACACTCTGAATAAAACTTCCAAAAGTCTTTGAAATAACATCTATTGAAATTTCGTAACTCACATTAGAATTATATCTCTGTATTCCCAATTTCCCATTATTTTCTCTTTCCTGGAAATAGTTGTTATTTCATTTCTCATTGTTTGACTCAAAACATTCTGCTCCTTTTAAAGCATATTTTTATCTCAATATTAAAATATACTATGGACTTTCTCCGCTCCTTTTCTTTCCATGTTCCCCCACACCACTTGAATCTCTCAAAACTGTAGAGAAAATGCTAGAGTCAGTGAAGAAACACTATTGAGAGCAGGAAATAACCTTCACTAGGGAAGAGGCCCCTGTTGCTTTTAAAGTGTTTATTAGCTATTTGTGTCCCCCATCCCCAGCTCCCTTCCTCTACACAGAATCCCTCTGGGTCTATGAATTGTAGCTTGGTTGTCATTTATTTAATGCCTAGCATTTACAGATAAGCAGATACTTATCACATTTATCTTTTGGGTCTGGGCTACCTCACTCAGGATGATTTTTTTTTTCTAGTGCCATCCACTCTTCTGCAAATTTCATTATGTCATTTTTTTTTTAACAACCAAGAATAATCCCTTGTATAAATGTACCACATGTTCTTCATCCATTCTCTGTTGTGGGACATCTAAGTTATTTCCAGTTTCTGGCTGTTATGAATGTAGCATCATTGAATATGGTTGAGCAATGTCCAGTGGTAGGAAAATGAATCCTTTATCATGAAGGGTGTTGGATTTTATCAAAGGCCCTTTCTGTATCTAATGAGATGATCACGTGCTTTTGTCTTTCAGAGTGTTTATATGGTGGGTTATATTTATTGATTTTCATGATTTGAACCATACTTGCATCTCAGTGATGAAGTTTACTTAATCTTAGTGGATATTTTTTTTTTTCTGTTCTTGGATTTGGTTTGCAAGTACTTCGTTGAGTATTTTTGCATCTATATACATAAGAGAAATTGGTCTGTAACTCTTTCTTCTTTTGGATATTTATGTGATTTGGGTATCAGGGTAGTTGTGCCCTCAAAAATGAGTTGAGCAATGTTCCTTCTGTTTCTATTTTGTGGAATAGTTTGTCCTCAAACTATTGGCATCAACTGTTCTTTGTAAGTCTGGTAGAATTCTGGCCCTAGGTTTTGTTTTATAATATTTTATTTTTGGTTGGGAGACTCTTAATGAGTGCTTCTATTTCACTAGAAGTTATAGTACTCTTTAAATTGCTTATCTATCTTGGTTTAACTTTGGTATGTGGTACCTTTTGAGAAAATTATTCATTTCTTTTATGTTTTCTGATTTGGTGGAGTACAGTTTTTTTAGGTATGTTTTTATGATTCTCTGGATGTCTTCATTGTCTCTTGTTATGTCCCCATATCTATTTCTTTTTTTCTGTCATTTTAAAGGTTTTATTGATTCTTTGTTAATTTTATATCATACACCCCAACCCCACTCATCTTTCCATATCTCCCTCTCCCCTCAAAACCTCCCCCCAAAAGAAAACAAAAAATAAAAATGACAAAAAATAAAAAGTTAAAAAAATAAATAAAAATTAATTAAAACAGTAGCATCTCTCTGTGGTGTGTCATAGTGTATCACCCAGTCTACCCTTTTGCCCAAACAGCTTTATTTGCAAATGTTCTTTATAATGAATCATTGGCCTGGTTCGAGGCCTCTGGTTTCTGCTACGCTATCAATACTGGATCTTGGACAGGACTCCTCTTAGATAACTTGTTTCCCTGTGTCCTGGAGATCCTTCAGCTTTTGTTCTGCAGGACCAGACTCTTCACATGCTCTGTCAGTTCTTAGATGGAGTAGACATTGGAGTGGGCCAACTCAAAGCCCTGGAACAGGGCAATGGTTGGTAACTGAGTTGGTCTACCCACCTGTTCTCCCATGAGCTCAACATTAGGGCCAGCTCTCTTGCTTTGCCCAGGTCGGGGGAGGGGCCAGCTCTTCTGCCTGTGATAGCTGGCAAGGGGCAGGACTAGCTCTCCTGAGCTCCTATCATCAGGACCAGCTCTCCCACACCCACGCCACCAGAGCCAGTTCTACCAAGTGCCCAGGTGAGGTGCAAGGCCTGCTCTTATGAAAGCTGCAGCTGATGAGGGCCAGGTCCAGCTGACTGGAGTGCTGCAGCTCGTGAGGGCAGGGCAGACTCTAAGCAGCAGTAGGATTTCAATGTGGCTCCAGGTGATAGCCCAGACCAGGGACATCCCCATGGCTTTTGTTGGTAACATAGGCCACAGACATCGACCCAGACTGCTCCTGCTGCAGGGCTATGGACCCAGACATGACACTTGGATGTGGCAAATTAGATCCTGTTTTCACATCCATTCTTTTAGCCCATGACTTTTTATTGGTGAATGGAGACCATTCCTATTACTTTGTAGAAGTAGTAGTAGTAGGAGTTGTTGTTGCTGCTGGTGGTGGTCGTGGTAGTGTGTGTGTGTGTGTGTGTGTGTGTGTGTGTGTGTGTTTGCTGCCCTTATTTTGGTTTGCTGGTGTGAGATTAGTTATTCCCTATGTTTTCATGAGTGTTGTTAACCTCTTTAGGTTGGAGTTTTCCTTCTAGCCCCTTATTTAGGGCTGCATTTGTAGATATTTTTCAATTTGGTCTATCTGGGAATATCTTATTTTCGACATCTATGGTGATTGAAAGTTTTTCTGGGTATAGTAGCCTGAGCTGGCATCTGTGGTCTTTTAGAGTTTGTAGCCCAGGCCCTTCTAGTTTTTATTAACTTCTTGAAAAGTCAGGTATAGTTCTAATAGGTCTGCCTTTATATGTACTTGGTCTTTTCCTCTTGCAGCTTTCAATATTCTTTCTTTGTTTTGTATGTTTAGTGTTTTGACTATTAAATGCCTAGGGGATTTTCTGTTCTGGTCCAATCTATTTGGTGTTCCGTATGCTTCTTGTACCTTTATAGATATCTCCATGTTTAGGTTAGGAAATTTTTCTTCTATGATTTTGTTGAACATATTTTCTTGGGCTTTAAGCTGGATTTCTTCTCCTTCCTCTTTTCCTACTATTTTTAGATTTTATCATTTAATAATATATCATATTTCCTGGATGTTTTGTGTCAGGAGTTTTTTAGATTTAACCTTTTCATTGACCAGTGTATCTATTAATCTATCATATCTTCAATGTGTGAGATTCTTTCTTCTATCTCTTGTATTCATTTTGTGAAATTTGACTTTGTAGATTCTATTTTAATTTCTAAATTTTTCATAGCCAAATTTTCCTCAGTTTGGATTTTCTTTATTGTTCTTATTTCCATTTTAGGTCTTAAACAGTTGTATTCATTTCCTTCCATTGTTTGTTTTTGCTGTCTTGGACTTCTTTAAGGGATTTAATTATTTCCTCTTTAAGAACCTGTATCATCTTTACACATGGGGTTCTTTAAGGTCTTGTGCTTATGCTTCAACTATCTTGGAATACTCAGTTCCTACTGTGGTAGGTTTGCTGGGCTTTAGTGGAGATATATTGCCCTAGCTGTTATAGATTATATTCTTATGCTGATATCTAGGCATCTGGGATTGGGATGATTATAGATTTAGATACAATTTCTCATTTTTTTTTCTGCGTGGGTATTCTGTTTCCTTGGTCTTTGTTTCCTCTGTGGATTTCAGGAAAGTTTGATGGATATGTTGTATGGCAGGAAATTTTCTGTGTACCTCATAGGTGTGGCCACTCAGGGTTCCAGGTAAAATAAGTTTCTGGATATTGGGAACTGACTCTTATGAATGGCTAGGGTACTGAATTTGTTCACAGGAGGGAGGAGGGCATAGCGTTCAATAAGGATCTGCTTATTTAATCTACTTAGAATAAGGGTAGTTGGTGAAGAGAGGTCACCTCAGAAAGTCTTCTAAAGTGCTGGGGGTGAGAATGGGAGATTAGATCTGTTTCTTCTTTAGAGAATTTTCAGTACAATAGCTTAGAACTTTTGTTAATTGGGTTGTTTACTTTCTTTAGGTTTATTTTGTTCTTTGTATATTCTAATGATCTGTCACATTTATTTATTTTATTTATTTATTTTATTTATTTTTTTTTTTGGTTTTTCGAGACAGGGTTTCTCTGTGTAGCTTTGCGCCTTTCCTGGGACTCACTTGGTAGCCCAGGGTGGCTTCGAACTCACAGAGATCTGTCTGGCTCTGCCTCCCGAGTGCTGGGATTAAAGGCGTGCGCCACCACCGCCCGGCAATCTGTCACATTTATATTAGGGAAGTTTTTTTCCCATTTACTAGGCCATCTATTCATTCTATTAATGGTTTTCATTACAGAGAAGAAGTATTTTAATTTCATGAGATTCCACATGTCCATTGTTTACATTTTTCCTCCAGTCACTAGAACTATATTTAAAAAGCCCTTTACTTATCTTTAAATGTACTCCCTACTTTATCCTCCAGTAGTTTCAGAGTTTTGTGTGTAATACTGCGGTCTTTGATCCAATTGTAACTAATTTTGTGCAGAGTGAGAGACAAGGATCAAGCTTTAATCAATATCTATAGATGTTCAATTTTTCTAGCATCATATGTTGAAGAGGCTGTCTTCTCCAATCTGTATTTTTGAACTTGTTTGTCAAAACTCAGGTGGAGTGGGTGCATGGAGCTATGTCTGGATCTTCTCTTCCATTGATTAATTAGTCTAATTTAGTGCCAGTATGTGTTTATTATTATTATTATTATTATTATTATTATTATTATTATGGTTCTGTATTATAACTTGAAATCATGTCCTCTGATACCTGTAACAGTGTTCTTATTGTCTAGGATGGTTTGGCTACCTTTGGTCTTTTGCATTTCCATGTGAATTTTAAGAATTTTTTATTTTTTCTGTGAAGAACTGAGTTGACAGTTTTGTGTGGATTGAAGTAACTTTAAGAGTAGATGTAAACAGGAAGTAGGGCTTGAGCATGGAACCTCATTCATGATATGATTTTTGCTATCTTTCAAAGCTA
The DNA here is from genome assembly GCF_949786415.1 of Peromyscus eremicus. Taxonomy (NCBI): domain Eukaryota; kingdom Metazoa; phylum Chordata; class Mammalia; order Rodentia; family Cricetidae; genus Peromyscus; species Peromyscus eremicus. The sequence goes on along the minus strand of NC_081429.1, from coordinate 13,020,674 downwards.
AATGGACTAAGTGGATATACTACATAAGATTTATTTTCACATATTCCTATTCTCCAAGTACTTCTTTTTATTAAGTCACAAATCTTTTGTAATACTTGATTGTAGGTCATCAAAAATTTAATTTTTTTAAAGTTGTATTATATTGCTCAGGCTACTCTTGAGTATTTAACCTTTTTTCAGCCTCTGGAGTTCTAGGGTTTCATGAATGCAGTACCACAGCTGGCCCATTTAATATCAATTCTATACAAAGATTACATGCAAGTATTATTTAATAATGCAGAATCTAAACAATTATAACTGCTTTACATTGTTAAATGTTAAGCTGAAATTTTTAAAAATATTTTGTAAAAATTTAAGAATCAGTGTTTTAAAGTTTGTTATCATTTAAAATTCTTTGAACAAAATGAATTTATTATCTATATTAATGGGGATCATCGTGGTTTCTCACACACTGAAGATGGCAGACACTGACTGATTCATGATTATTAGTGTTTCTTCATCCCACCCTTATACCTTTTTTGTATTGTAGTATTTAAGGCACTTTTTTGAAAAGCCTTATAAAATTACACAACAGATTATTGGAGACCATGGTCATCCCACTGCCCAAAACACAAAAGCTCATTCATTCTTTGCATGGTTTTGTACCACTTTTTATCCTTCTCCAAACTTATTTCTATGCCCAATTATAACCAGTGTTCTACCTGCAGATAAACTGTTTCTTAGCACCTAGATACAGGAGAGAGCATTTTGTGTTTGTCTTTCTGTGTCTAACTTACTTAATCTATTTCTCATCGCTTTCATGTATTAATTTACAAATGATGAGATTTCATTCTTCTTTACTGCTGAATTATATTCTATTACATATACATGCTTTTATGTAAAAACAGATAAAAATAAAATTAAGATAAAATTCTAAAAAGATAAAAAAATTAAAATATACAGATACCACACTTATAGTTTATTGATTAGTAGGTACCTAGGTCAAATATGAATCATAGCTTTTGTGACTTATATAGTAGTTAATTTGGGGTACAGGTATTTCTTTGTTATGCTGATCATTTTTCATTGAGATCACTGTACTTTCAACAGTTCTTTAGTGTGCCCTAAAGTTTAATATGGTAAGAAGGTTTTATTTCCAGGAAAAAATATTAGGATGCTTTGGGAAATCTAAGAGATGAGGCTTAACCAGAAGTCCTTAGGTAATTAAGCATGTATCCTGAATAGGATTGTGGCAATCTGATCCATTATTTTCTCTCTATTTTTGTCCTTACCATGCAGAAAAGGATTGTATGAGCATGTGCTGCCTGAGCCAAAGTAACTGAGACAATCAACCATGGTCTGATTCTTAAAACTATGAGGAATATAAATGCTTATGTTTTTATATATGAAGTAGCCCAATCATATGGTAGATCTGCTCCTAACTTTTGAGTAAAAACAATTTCTTTTTCTGTAATAGCCACATCCCCATTGACAATGTATAGCAGTTTCTATTCCTCCACCTTTGGCAGAATTTTTGGTTGTTGTTGTTGAATTTTGGACCTTTCTGATAACAGCCAATTGTTATCCCTGAGGCAGAATGACTGCTGAAGCAGCTTAAGAGAGGGAGAGTTTGATTTGACTCGGCATTCTGGGTAATGCAGTCAGTTATGGCACAGAAGGCATGGCTATTGGCAGGTACCCGGGAGCGGGGGCAACAGGTGGCTGCAACTCTCTCATCACCTCCTGTCTTGTTAGAGTAGAAAGCAGTGGGGAGAAAGTAGAGCCAGGGCATGATGCTCACAGCTGTCCTAGCAGAGACATGCTCTTTCCAGGTTTCTGCTTCTCCGGACAAAGTTTCCACATCCCCACAAACAGGACCAAGCAGCTACCAACTAACTGAACTTGTGGGGAGAAGTTTATACCTAGATCATAACATCACTCTAACTGGGATAAGAGGTATCTCATTGTAGCATTAATTTGCATTTCCGTGATGGTTGATTTTTTTTCACATTTTTATATTATTTCTCAGCTGTTTATATTTCTTCTTTTGATGCATATTCGGATCACACATCCATTTTTACATTGGATTACTTCTGTGTTGTTTAATTTCTTCAGAACCACACCTGTTTTGTGTATTAATCCTTGGACAGAAGAATATGTGCCAAGCATTTTCTCCCATTCTATGGGTTATCTTTCCACTCCAGTGATTGTTCTCTGTAGCACCATGTAGCTACCACCACCCATTCACCATGTTCGAGTGAGGGGCTGAGGATCAAAGAACAGAGACAAGAACAGCTGGTCATTTGTCTCAGCAGAATGCCAAATGCCATTTATTGAAGGAGGGAGGAAGTCTTAAATACAGGCTTACAACAATAGGAGAACCCCAGAGGGCAGAAGTTCGCTACAGATGTTTTACATTCTTGCACACAGCAAATTCAGGATACATAAACAAAGAACCTCCAGTAAGCATTCAGGAGGAAGGAAACTGGCAGGGAATTAGCCTAGGGAGGATATCTGGTCAAAGTCAGCAAGCAGGGCAACAGCTACTCAAAAAACAGGGGAACCAGGGCCCAACAAGTCCCCCCTTTTTACTAAAAAATGAGCTTCTGTCTTAGGATGCTTGGGACATCAGCATGTCACCTTACCTGTCATAGGGAGTACCTGCCCAGCCCCTACAAGTCCCCTGCCTTAGGTTGGTGCATGCCCCCCAGACATTACCTGTCGTTGAATACTCACTGTCATACAGGCTCAACCATGTGTGAGCTGTAGAATCAACTACTGCCAAAGATCTCAAAGTGGCGCTGGGCTTGCAATCTGTGTGTTTGACGCAGAAAAGACTGACAGAAGTCCTAACCCACCCATAGCCAGTAGGCTAAAGGCAATTGAGCCTTCCTTAACAAGCCTTACTACAAATTAGAGCCCTCATAAGATGGTATCCTAAAAGCCAAGTGGAACTTGAGTTTTATAAATTTTATAACTTTCAAAGCCAACTGAAATGTATATAACTGTTGAATTAAATGTATCATATCCAATAGAATGAAGGATTAATTAACTGTAGTAGTTACTTTTGCTCCCAGGGTCTCTACTCTGTTGGCTGTAGTAACCAACTGTGAAAAAGTAATCCCAGAAACAGTAGCAGCAGTGGCTGCCACTGCTATAATAGCAACAACGGCAGCAGCAATGTCAAATTCTCTTCTGGAGCGTGTGAGCACCGTTTGTGTCTTACTGCCGTGGTCCACTGGCATGGACACAACTCCAGGATCAGAACTGTTTTTCTTGATCCCAACATGACTTAAGCTGGCAGCTCTGCAAAAGAACAACTAAGAACCACAAAGAAAAACAGAGATAGCACACAAGGAGCAGAACTAATGGTCTCATAATGACTATATTCAGGCTCACAAATTTTAAGGTATCTTCAAGGGGGGCTAGATGAATTTCAGGAGGCCAATAAATGTTGCACAGAGCCATTCCTGAAAAGTAGGTACTACACCACCTTGAAGAGGATTGTGAAAATGAAAAGGCTTAGCGAGCATGGTACTGTTAACAAATGGAGGTCAGTGACCATGCTACCAAATGTCAGGGTTACCCTTTAATCTCCAAAGTATCTGGGTGACATGTTCTCAAACATTCTTGAAAAAGCAGTTAACATACATTACCTTTTGAAGAATCCAACCACATGGCTACAGTTTGTAGGCTTATGTTAATGCTTGTCAAGGCCGGGCATATTGGGCCCTCAGTCCCCACTGGCATCAGAAGGGGAGACTTCTTCACAAAAGCCCAATAGGTCTCTGCCATGTTTGGATTCAGCAGCAGCCACAGGGTACACACAGCACTCAGGAACCCAAAAAGGAACCTCATTGTCCTTAGGAAAGACACAAACAGAACCCCCGGCCCACACCAACACTGGATCGGGTCCCCTCCAAATGCCAATAGAAAATTCCTTCCATCACACCAGAGGATGATTTGCAACAGGAGCCCTCTATGGCTTATCTGCAGTGGATATTCCAGCAGAATCCACCAATAAAAAAATTTAAAATATATAAAACAAGGGAAAGAATAGAATGTGGAGAGGAAAGATGAGCCCCTAGCTCCCCCCTTTTTACTTTAGCAAAATATGTTTTTAAGGTATGATGGCAGCGTTCTACTATAGCCTGTCTTTGAAGATTATAGGGAATTTTGGCAGAATTTTGAAAATCCCATACTGCTGTAGGTGGGACCATTATCAGTCTTTATGCATTTTGGCACTCTCATATAAGCAAAAGCATGAAGACAATGATTCTTTACATCCTTAACCTTTTTACCTGAATGGGCAGAGGCAAAAATTAAAGAAGAATATGTATCGATAGATACATGGACATATTGTAATTTTCCAAAGGAAGGCACGTGTGTGACATCCATTTGTCACACGTGATTAGGTAAAAGTCCTCAGGGATTAACTCCCAAATGAGGAACAGGTAAAAATTCAACACAAATAGGACATGATTTAACTATCTGGATGGCTTGTTCCCAGGTTATGCCCGTATGATGATGAAGAGATCTAGCATTAAGATGATAACATTGATGCAACTGAGTAGCCTTATCAAAAGCAGAACAAATTAATGTGACAGCCATATGAGTAATGGCATCAGCCTTCTAATTACCTTCACTTAGAGGTCCAGGTAATTGACTATGAGCTCTAATATGTCCCACATTAGTCCTTGCACTTGCAATAAATATTCATGAATGGGAGAGATGGATGGTATGTAGGCTGTTGTCTCCGAAGGAACAATGGCATGTGCCACATATTAGCTATCAGTATAAATGTTTACATGTTCATCAGAAAACATCTGTAAAGCAGGCAACAGTGCCTGTACCCCTACCATCTGGGCAGAAGTGCCCTGGACTTTCATTCTCTTTACTATGTTACCAGAAACTACCATAGTAAAACTACGTGAAGTGCCATCAGTAAATACCACACGGGCCTGAGGAATAGGAGTCATCTGTACTATCTTGAAAAATATAACAGGACACAATTTAAAAAAAAATTGGTACACATCATTGGAGGGGTAGTGAGTATCAAACTGACCCTGCATGGAGCATGTCAATATAGCCCAGTCATTATCATTAGCTTGCAACCATGCTATTTGAGACTGGGTTTATGGGGCCACCACAATATCTGGCTCTTTACCAAAAGTTTGAAGACTAATCTTGATTCCTTTAAATATAATCTGAGCAAAGCCTGAGGATAAGGAGTAATGGTTTTCATGGGAGAAGCTGGGCATTGTACCCATAGAATAGGACCTGTTTGCCAAAACACTCCAGTAGGTGAATGAGAAAAACAAAATATCAAATACAATAAGGGAGAAGAAAGATCTATATAATGCACAAGAGCCTGCTCCAGGGCCTCTTGCACATGTTGTAGGGCTGTACACCCTTCAGCTGTTAATTCTTGGGGAGATAAAGGATCAGGGTCACCCTTTAAGACATTATACAAAGGACGAAGTTCACCTGTTTGAATCTTTAAAGTGGGCCGAAGCTATTGAATATCTCCCAGAAAGTTTTGGAAATCATTAAGTGTGAGTAGCTGATCCGTACACAGAGTAATCTTTTGTGGACATATGCCTGTGTGTAACAATTCATGACCTAAATAATGATAGGGAAAGGATACCTGTACCTGGGGTTATTTGTAAATTAGCCAGGCTAAGAACCTCTTGTAATTTAGAAAAGGCATCAAAAACAAGCTTTTTGCCTTCAGCAGCCAATAAAATATCATCCATATAGTGAATTATATAAATATCTGGGAAAGCTTTTTGAACTGGAGCTATGGCCAAAGACATATAAATTTGACATATAGTAGGGCTATTGGCCATTCCTTGGGGCAAGACCGCCCACTGATATCTCTGATAAGGTTCTTTGAGATTTTCTGATGGAACACTAAAAGTAAAGCAAGGACTGTCCTCGGTATGTAAAGGAATGGTGAAGAAACAATCCCTCAAGTCAACCACAATTAAATTCCAATGTTTAGGAATTGCCACAGGTGCAGGCAAGCCAGGTTGTGTTGCTCCCATGAGAAGCATGGTTTTATTTATAGCTCTAAGATCCTGTAATAGCCTCCATTTTTTTACTTTTTTAAAATAACAAATATAGGAGTGTTCCAGGGTGAAGTGGAAGGAATATGTCCAGCATCTAACTGTTTCTTAACTAATGTGTTTGTAGCCTCCAATTTTTCTTTAGTAAGGAGCCGTCAATTATAAAAGTATTAAATACAATCTCTATAGGATTTGAAGAGGTAACTTTAGGTAATAGTCTTCTAGAGTATTTCTTTAAAATCTTAAAAAGAGGATCCTTTTTTATAGATCCCAAGTAACACATTTATGTAAATCAACAATTATTAACAATGTGGATCAAACAATTTATCTGTATTTTATTTACTGGAAAAATAATTTTGTAACCTCTTTATCAGTAAGAGATTATTTTTTATGGGTTTTTATCTTAGCAACAACATTATTTAATAAGCTAACAACCCAATCCATTTCAGGTGTTATATTTCTATAGAATTAAACCAAGAATTTCTAGAAAGCAACTTAAAGAGCAGAGCCAAATTTTTAGTAATGATGAACAGACAAGAGCATATCTAATATATAGTTCAGAATTATGAATCCTGTTCCTTTAGTTTATCTACCATGAAAATCAAACATTCATCCAAACATTTATTAAGACAATCAAAAGAACAGACAATCCTTTATACAATGAATGATTAATATTCCTGGAAATTTAAACAGCCTTGACTTAGCATTCCATGTCCTGACCGAAACCATTTTTTACCAGAAGTTGGGCCCGTTTAAACTTTTAGCGCCGGTCCCTCCCTGGGCCTCTGCTCCTTGGTCCACCCATGAGTCGTTCTCCTCATTGGCTTCACAGCTATGCTTCCCACCAGCTCATACCTGCCTGTCCACAGCTCTGGGCCTTCTCCTGCGGAGCATACATGCCTTTGTCCACCACTCCGCGAGCACTTCGGTTTAACTTCCTCTTTCTCCCATGAAGGGACTACTAATAATGAGTTATTCCCACCATAAGGAAAAAACAGAAAACATTTCCCATGAAGGGATCCTTAATATTGAGTTATTCCCATTCTGATGGAAAAATAAAAAACATTTAAACCAAAGTTAAGCAAACAGACAAAATTTTTAACCTCTGTGCTTGCTTGCTTGTTCAGCCAGCCGAAGTGAGGCCCACCCGTTGATTCTTTATAATTCAAATGCTGCCACTCTGTGCTGGCAGGCAGAAAGAGCTCAGAGTTTTAGCTATCCTGAGATTTTTATATTGGAAAGGGCCTTTTCTTTTTCTATTAATACTGCGAAGAGGCTTTTTTTTTCCCTTTATTTTTCTTTTACAGGGCCTTAAAATCTTTAGGCCTAGTTTCAATATTTTCCCCCTTTTTACTGGGAAAATCCTTTTTTTTTTTTTTTTGTTCAAGATTTTCTCCCTTTTCTATTGGGAAATTTCCTTTCCTTTCCTTCCCTCTTCTCTATAGGAAAGATTTTCTTTTTTATTTTTTCTTTCCCTTTAATCTGGTATATTAAATCCCCCAGAGACCAGAAACCAAGGACTAACATTTTAGAGGATCTGAAAGAAATCTTCAGCAGTCCAATTAACTGTTCTCCAGGAACGACTGTGAATTACCTGCACACATGACAATTTATAACAATTCACCCACCCTTACCTTCTCTTTTCTTTAATATGCTGGCCAGCCTTATTTTCAGGTGTCCATCAGCGATGTCCCTTCTTTCTCGGATCTCAGTGGAACCTCTACTTGTAGCAGTAATGCCTGGGCTACCACCACCCATTTACCATGTCCGAGTGAGGGGCTGAGGATCAAAGAACAGAGACAAGAACAGCGGGTCATTTGTCTCAGCAGAATGCTGAATGCCATTTATTGAAGAAGGGAGGGAACCTTAAACACAGGCTTAGAGCACAGTGGGAGCACCCCAGAGGGCAGAAGTTCGCTACAGATGTTTTACATTCTTGCACACAGCAAATTCAGGATACACAAACAAAGAACTTCTGGTAAGCATTCAGGAGGAAGGAAACTGGCAGGGAATTAGCCTAGGGAGGACATCTGGTCAAAGTCAGCAAGCAGGGCAACAGCTACTCAAAAAAACAAGGGGGGCCAGGGCCCAACAGTTCTCTTTCCTGAACAGAAGCCTCTTGTTTTTGTTTTTTCTTTAAATGATCACATTTATCTATATTGCTTCTGTTTTGTGTACCTTTGGAGCCATAGGCAAAAAAATAACAATCTCTCTCATACTGATATAGTGCAGCCTTTTTGTTACATCTTAGGAGATTTGTAGCTTCTGGTCTTATGCTTACATTTTAATCACCTTTGAGTTGGCTTTTTCTACAGAATGAGAGCAGAGGTCAAAGTACAGTTTTCTGCGTGTGGACATTTATTTATGGAGGAACTGTCTCTTCTTCAGTGTTTACTTTCGACTCTATCAAAAATCAGCTGGCTATAAATGACTGATTATTTCTTGGATAATTGCATAGCTTTACCCTTGGCTCACCAGGTAAAACTGTTTCTTTCTGTCTATATCATGCTTCGTTGTCTACTGTGGCTCTATGGTATGTCTTGATATCAGGTATACTGACACTTCCAGCTTTGTTGTGTTACATGTTAATTCAACTTATTGGTGTCTTTTTTCTCTATGGTATGAATTCCAATATTATTTTCAATAGTTCTGAAACAACATCACTGGTGTTTTGTTTGAGGTTGTATTGAAAGTATAGCTCACTTTTTCTTTTTCCAGCATTTATTCTTTCATGATCTTTTCCTTTTGTGTGTGTATATGTGTATGTGTGTGTGTGTGTGTGTGTGTGTGTGTGTATATGTGTGTGTGTGTGTGTATGTGTCTACTTCAATTTCTCTCATCTATGTTTTACAACTTTAATTATGGCAGTACTTCATTTCTAAGGTCAAACTTAATTCCAGGCATTTTCTCTACAGCTGTTTTGATTGTGAGTGTTTCCACAATTTCTTTCACAGCAAGGTCATCTGGCTAATTAAATGTTACTAATATTTGTGGTTTGGTTTTACATGCTACACATTTCCTGAGTTAAGGTATTAGTTTTAATATTGCTTTAATATTGACTTTAGGTTTTTCTGTACATGAAAGCATACAATCTTTAAACAGTGATAATTTGACCCTGTCCCATGCCTTGCCATTTGTATATCTTTTATCTAAATCTAAAATTGGATTGTAGACTAAAACATTATCACGAAGTTGTAAATAACTCAGAAATTCATTCAACAGCTATGTCTAAAACTTTCATAAAGAAAATTGAATGCAACCTATCTATATTAATAACATTTGGGGAAATTGACAGATGTATAATGCTAATTTATGAAAAGGCTATAGGTTCCTGTATAAAATATTTAGTCCAATAATCTATAAAGTCAATGTAATAATAAACAATCATATGGCATGCATTTTACATTTTAAAGAATAACAAATTTCTTATGCACATCTAAATAAATCATAGTTATAGAGTAGACAACTTAACAATTGGTTATCTCTGTGTGTCTATATACATATATATTAAAGAAGTATTTTCTATAACATAAGCAAGGAGGATAATATTGCTCAGTGTATTTTATGATAAGTATCCAAATTCCTATCTCATACTATATACATAGATACTTTTCAGATTTATAAAGTTCTTTAGGTAAAATAAGTAAATGTTGAAAGAGAATACATGTATAAAACAGAAGTGAAAATGTGCTCTAAGCAAGTTTTAACCAATGTAAAACACAAAGTAGAAGTTATTAGGTCAGATAATATAAAGTTAAGAATGTTTGTTCTATGAATGAATCTGTATCCAGTACAGTAGATAACTAATGGCTACCTAAATTCAAGAAGTTAATATTTACAATGAATAGGGAATTCATAGGAAATTTATCCAATCCATAAGGAGGTATAGTACAGCACACACAAACACACAAACTGAACTTCTAAATTATATGAAGGAACACACAGGTATGCATATTTTTGCATGTATGTAGATGTTCACATACGTTCAGGTTCACATGCAAATGAGTACACATATGTGTGGAGTTCAGATGACCTCAGGTGTCATTCCTCAGGTACTATAAATGTTTATTTTCTTTTTTGGAGTACACACTAGCCTGGTACTTGCTATGTAGGCTAGACTAGTTTATCAGTAGGCCTAGGGACCATCCCTGCCATCGCCATCTCTCAGCACTGATATTATGAGTGTGTGCCACTGTGCCTGGCATTTTGATAAGGGTTATGGGGACTGAATTCAGGTCCTTGAGCAAAGCAAGCACTTTGCCAACTGATACATCTCTCCATTCCCCCCAAACACACATTTATATTTGAAAACAAAGAAACACAAAAGAAATACTATCTTGTGTATGTCTGTATGACAAAATTTTGGAAGCCTACGAACGTTAGCAAAGGTTATCAAGTGTTTCTAACTATGTGCTCTATGTCACTTAGCTATTGCTGCATGGCAAAACTCAGTAGCATGACAGTAAATTGTTTTTCTTATTAGTGCAAAATTTGTAGGAGGCTTATTTTTCTCAGCTGTGTGTGGGGGGACTAAAGAGCTCACAGTCTGAAGGATGGAATTATCTCAGGGCTTCTTTGCTGTAATATTACCATTATTACTGGCTATGTTTTAGAACACTCACACATGGCCTTGCTCACAATTTGAAGACCTTCCCACATTCAGTGACATTCCAATGCAATGGTACATTTCTGCAAGGTCCTGCTGAACCCGAGTGAGATACTGTTCTGATGAATCTTAGAGTATAAGCTGCATCGTTAGGAAATGAGACTCTCTGATATTAAGGTGTTATTATAAAAAGGTACAACTTGAAGAACAATTTGGACCAAAAAATAAAATAAATTACTCATAAATCCCAAATATCCCAAAACCCCTTATAAGGGTACACAATTCTAAAGATGATCTGTTGTATGAGATCAAGAGTGCATGCATAGGGGTTTTTATTGTAACTATGTGTGTGACAGTGGGGAGTAGAAGGTGACATAACTATTTGATCCTATAGGAACCAATAAATACAGTGGAATCATATGATGTAAAATTATAGAGCACTCACCAACTGAGTCAGGTAAACGCAAAAAAATCTAATAATGCACAAAGAGATACTTTCAAAAGCTAACAGATCCAGAGATAAAAGCTATTTTTGCTGTGTAGAATAACCAAATACAAATGTCTTATGGAATGTGTCTATTATGGAATTATATAGTTTTGTTTGCATAACTCTGTTTAGACGATAGGAAGCTACTTCTGCAGATTGATTGTTAGCATATGAAGAGATAAAATGATGTGATGTGACCTGTTCTGTTTCAGTGGCTGTTGAGGAACCCGCTGCTGATATGCTTCTCCCTGTGCAAATCCACAGAGTCCCTCACTTTTAAGGGAGCGTCGAAATTTGTGCCCAAATACTTAGAAAATCAGTTTTTGTTAACACCCTCACTTGCCACTATGCTCACAGGTAGATTTTTCTTTTTACTGTGCAGATTTGAAAATTTCTACGATATGTATATTTAAGTGTGATGTGTATATTTAAGAAGTATGTCATGTAAACAGAAAACACAGGGTCCAGTGTCCTTGAATGCTACTTACTATAACTATAAAAACATGAACACTCTATACTACATCCATATTTCTAATACATAGAACTTCACAATGTTGTTTTATAGCTCACTATCTTCCAGCCTCCCCCTCTATATACCTGCCCATTTCTTTTCCTCTTCTCTGCAGGAAACGCATCTTCTCAAGGCACAATGTGTTCTCCCTTTTTGTGCTTTTATACCTTTCTGCTTGTGGGTCTGTACCCAATGTTTTTCTAAAAAAATGCACATCATTTCCTACTGATTATTCTATTTATTTCACCGGAAATTTTATTTTTCAGATTCACAATCATTTAAACTTAATACATTGTAAATCTTCTGTAGTATTCCTCATTCCTTAACTGCCAGAGTCATACAGCTGTTAATATACATGCAATTGTATACTCATTATTATACTAAGAGACATGAAATTAGATTTAACCTTAATTTCTCTAAACAATGTCACAGTGCATAAACCCTTTGGTATCCCTTCATTTGTATTTGTAAATGTTGTTCTACGTTTTGACACTCAACAGGAATTGCTATTGTTTACAGTTTAATCTTAAAAGTGTATTGAGAATTTGACTCTTTAAGAGACTTCTCAATAATACTTCTAAAAGGAAGTATTAAAATGTTCTAGAATTAATTGAAAAGTGATGAACAAAAAAGTTCATTTTAGGCTGTAAAAAAATGAAGCAGGTTTCCAGGACAGGCAGGGCTACACAAAAAAACCATGTTTCATATAACCAACCAAAGAAGCAAACAAATAAAAAACAAAACGAAACAAAACAAAACAACAATGAGTCAAGCAGGCATGTTATGGAATTTAGTGTAACCTGTGAAAGAATAGTAAAAATAATATTTACATTATCTTTAATTATGTTGGGTCCAGAAAGTGATAAGAAGAAATGAACACAAAGCGTATGGAGAAAAAACAAATGTTCTCAAGTGCAGAAGCCTTGATCATAAGCAGATTATTGAGTAGAATTTCTTTTCTAGTGTTAGGTTTCCTCATATGTTTACATACTGAAGTCTCAATGAACAAGACAAAATGTATAATTTGCACTATTACTAAGCAGAAAACCTGTGTCTGGACAGGTCATAGGCCCTAGGTAAGAACCTACTACTATTATTCTGCTAGTTGGATATAGTATTAAATCAATTTCTAGCAATTTATTATTATTCCATAGATTAATGCATCTCTGGTCTTTAATTAATAGTCTTTTCATACATTCTGATGCTTCAGCCCGGGTATAATAGATGTACTAAAAATTGTATACTCTACCGTGGCTTGTAAGGATGAACTTTCATGCAATTTTGGTATTAATAGTAATGACGGTAGACTCTTTTCTTAAAAAATATTTTTAGTTTACAATTAATTTAATTATATATATCAACCATGGACTCTTAAGAGAAAACTGCTGATAACTTAAGGTAGATGTGTAAGAGAAATGCTCTCTCCTAAGCAGCTAACAGTTGCCAATAGCTGCATGACTCAGGCTTGGAGTTCTTGCCCAACTCCTATTGTCATGCTGGGATGTGGTCTCACTAGGACTTGGACAGGTTTTGTGGACACTGTTGTACCTGCTGTGCCTTCATGTGTGCCTCTGCCTTGGTCTAAGACGCTGTTTCTTTGTAGTTATCCACTGTCGTCTGACTTTTTACACTCTTTCTTCATCCTCTTCCCCAGTGATCTTCCATGCAGAACTGAGCATTCTTCAATTTCTGTCTCTGGATCTTGGCCGTTGTGGGCCTCTGTGCTAATCACCATCTACTGTAGATAGATTCTTCTCAGATGATTGTTGAGAGATGCATTAATTTATGGAATAATAATAAATCGCTAGAAATTGATTTTATACTATATCCAACTAACAGAATAATAGTAGTAGGTTCTTACCTAGGGCCTATGACCTGTCCAGACACAGGTTTTCAGCTTAGTAATAGTGCAAATTATACATTTTGTCTTGTTCATTGAGACTTCAGAACATTCAGAAAGTGGCTGTTTCCTCCCCTAACATTTATCTCACTGTTAAAGCAGTAGGTACATCTTGCCATGCTAGTCATTATCATCGTTCTCGGGGATAACACATGGGTATGACTGATAACTACCGTTCTCCTCCAGTAGTGTGTATAGATCCTTCCACATTATGAAAGCTAACCAGTCAGGTTGAAGCATCCATGTGAGTACCAGCCTGATTTCTCCATGATTCATACTTCATTGGCAATGATCTGTGATGTTTGGGGGGTTCATGAAGCCTCATTGTCCAACAATTCTAGAAGAAATAGCCCATTTTTCTGAAGCACAGTTCCCACAAAGTGATATAAATAGGGACCAGTTAGTATCTGTACTCATAGTAAATTGTAACATGGAAAACAAAAACAAAACAAAGCAAACAACAACAACAACAAAAACAAATCAAAATCCTAAATTTAGAGAACTCAAATTTTGCATAATGATCACTAGTTATACTTGTCCTTTGCTTCAGGGGAAGACATTATTACCCCATATAACACATTTCTTCTCTTAGTTTTTGAATAAATATTGTCTTTGTCATCTAAAAATCATAAGCTAACTTGTCTCTTCTCACAAGGCATAAATACAATCTCTATCATCTATGCCTATTTGTAGTAAAAGGAACATGTTAGCAAAGAGTTTAGAACAAAGAGCAGCGTGCTTCAGTATTTATATGCATCAGATTGAAACTTCTAGGGAAAAAAATCACCTGATAACTATTGTTGTATTTGTATGCTGTAGGAAGAGACTAAACATTGGTATAATGGGAAGAAATTGCAATATATATTGCTAACTGAAGCTTTCCCTAAATATGGAGACATACAAATGTTGGAAGGAGGAGGATGCAAAAAAGTATACTATGTGAACCCCAACCAGAGCAAAAGCTGGTGTAACTATAGTAATTTTAAATGCAATGACATTTCAAGCAAGATTTAATGGTATGAGTCAATAAGTGATGTATATCATAAAATTGTAAGTTGACATTACTCAATAACATTGTTTTAAAACATATAAAACAAAAATCACATAAAATAAAAGAGCTGGGTGGTGGTGGTACACGCCTTCCATCCCAGCACTTGAGAGGTAGAACCAAGTGGATCTCTGTGAGTTCAGAGGCCCACCTGGTCTACACAGCAAGATCCAGGACAGACACTAAAACTACGCAGAGAAATCCTGTCTCAAAAAACAAAAACAAAATAATAGTAATAATAATAATAACATAAATTAATTAATAAACTAAAAGATCCTTTAAGAACTTCTGTTTCTTCTCTACTTCATCTTTTCTTTCAGTTGCTAGTGTCCTTCACATCTGAGATTCTAAAGTAAAATGATTTTCTCACTAGAGTTCTTACTCTCTACTCTTCTGAAGTCCATCAAATTAATACTAATCCATGATATTTGCTTGGAAATTTTTGCCCACACTGTATATATTTCACTTTCTAATAAATATATCTATAAATGCCTATATAAAATATCCAAATACTTACTTTTTCATGACATTTTTCTAAACACAAAGCAGTAATGCATTTAAATCTACTAACAAGTTTATAATGTATGTGTCATTATTTATATACTTAATTCAACAACATCATAAGTTTCTAGAAATGATTTTAACTTTTATACATTATTATTTATTCACTATTTGTGTTTTTTTCCTATGTGTATACATGCATGATCTTGCAATAAAACACATGTGGAAGTCACTAGACAACTTGGGGGAGTCATTCTTACATAATACTATTTAGGTTCCAGGGAATGGTGGCATGCATCTTTTCTTATGGAGCCATCTTGCTGGCCACATAGTGACATTCTTCTCTTTAGCTTGATTTAATCTATTGGTAAGGCATTTGACTAATTTTGTTTGATGATATGGGGTGGGATGCAGCCCAGACTGATCTTGCACTTGAACTTGATCTATAGCTGAGGCTTCAAGTCTTCCACCTACTTTCAGGTGTGCTCTGCCATACCCAGTTTAATTGGTTTTGGTTCAATTTATCAAGCTTTTCATTTCTAAGCTTTGTATTATTTTTCAGAATCTCTCTTTATTGAGTTGTTTTCTCTTATTTTTAATTATCTTCGTTAACTCATACTGTTCATCCACTATGTATCGCTACTTTTCATATATTTTTTATATTGAGGTTTCCACATGAGCTCACACATACAATTCTTTACTTTTGTATGGATGACATTCTTAATATGTTGAATTCTTCCTGTGTGACTTGGAATAATTGGTTTATTTTAAATATGGAGTTGTATACATTTACTAAAGTGTTTATAATACAATGTGTTTATATCTTCATCGTTTGTGATCACAGTTTTGCAACAGAGATTACCCTGTCAAGATCATCATAAATCATCATTTCTGCAATTCTTGATAGAGTGGACAAACAGCCATTTCAAGCAGATGTGTAGACAGCATAAATTTTGGTATACATTCTCAATGTTGACTCTTCCTGGAGTCACAACACTGGTAGGATTTATAGACTTCTAAAGAAACTGTTGACAGTATCTCTGTTATTTGAAAGTGATTCTTAGGTTGGTTGCTGCATTCATGTTGCATAGTCTATGGACTGACTGAAGATATTTCATGGTGAAGATTAGCAATTAGAACCATAGCTTATACTTTGTGACACTCCATCACCAGACTCAATCAGTCACACGAAGTCTGCCCTGCTACAGCCTTGGCTGCTGTAGAATTAGATGTAGATGTGATCTCTCCTATCATTATGTTTTGATCTCTATTGCTATGGTATGGATATTTGCCCTGAATCTACCTTCACTCTTCCTCCCCCACAACCTGTACTGGCTAACAGGTGGAGTTGTATGCTTTCTCCATTTCATTAAGTAGAAGGTCCACTAGGGTTCAAGAAAGACTGGGTTATGACTGGAGCTAAGTTAATTCTTCAGAAAATGTAACTCAGGGTATAATGTACACCAGGTCCTCAAGTTGATGTCCAGTTATTGTGGGATGGAGAAGAGAGAAAGGGAGAAGAACTTTTTAAAATAATATAAATATATAAATAAAAAGAAATTGAAAGGTTGGAGCTGTCACCCAGTGCTGGAACACTTGCCTATGACACATGAAAATTCCCATCATTTAAAAAATAAAAGAAGAAAAAAGAAAAATTAAAAATATCAAATAACAAGAAATAAAAATCCATATTAAAATGATAATAAATGGAGGAAAAACATCTTCTTGGCTAGATCTCTCTGGATCTCCTACAGTTGAAATTCTCAAGGAATAGGGTGAGAATAGTAGGTTGTATTTTCAGATTATTCTCATTCTTCTCAATTTTCACCAAACTAGTTGGAGCATAAGCAGGCTTTGCCCAACATTTGACAAAGTCAGGGCATGGTGCGTGTACTAGTGATGTGTACCCTCAGGAGTACACACTACGCTGCACATGGAAATTGATGGTAGAGCAGTGAGACTGTCTTACCATAGGAGCTTAGGAGGGATATACCGCTTTAAGAATATCTTCACTTAAGATGTTTCATTCTGTACAATGAAAATATAGACAGTATTGGGGTTATAGCAAGATCTCCTCATTGAACACTAAATTAGGGCAGATATGAGTTATAGATACCTTTGCTTTTCAAGGCTTTTAGTTTTTGCAAGCTGGAGCACAAGAAGCATATAAGACATAGGACATGTTTGGAATGCCTCTCACTTTGTGTGTGTGTGTGTGTGTGTGTGTGTGTGTGTGTGTGTGTGTGTGTGTGCATAAATTTGTCAGTATATTGTGTCAGAGAAACTCACCCAGGCATAACTGTCTTGACTTTAACTGTGGCTGCTGCTTGCCTAGCTATGTACTGAGGTGTCCATGAGAAGTCTGAGATGTGACTATATCTCAGTGTAGCTGAGTCCCTGATAACAGCCTTTCTAGCACTAAGATTTCACTGAGCTTCTTGCTAATTTCTTTTGTGAAGTAAGCTTGTTTTCAGATGCCAGGCCAGGGATTTATTTAGGCTTCTTGTCTGCAGGACTCAGTCTTCTGTGCCAACTCACCATCACTTTATTACCTAGGAGCAGAGGGTCCACTTCTCAACTAAATTTTGTATTCCAGGAGCCAGAGTATTGTTTTGTCATTTTTCCTAATCTATGGAATGTGCCATGTTTTATTTACTGTGCAGACAACTTCCAGTGCTCACCTGCCCTTCCTTCTGCGACAAGTTCCAAGTCTATTGTTTTGTTTTCATTCCTTGAAAAAGAGAACTAGTGCTGAGTGTCCCTCTTCCATCACCTCAGACCTGAACTTGAATTTTTATTTTCTCTATTATGTGTTTTCTATCCATTCTTCTTGTTTGTTTTACTTTCTCAAATGTTACCTCTATTTCTTGCTTCTTGTTTTTTTTTTCTCACTCATTACTCTTTGTTCTTTTGGGGCCCACAACCCACCTCCCAAAGAAATCACACAGAGGCTCATTCTTACTTATGAATGCCTGGCCTTAGCTTGGCTTGTTTCCAGACAGCTTTTTTTGGGGGGGGTGAATGAATATTTATTAAATTTTTAAAACTGTTCTTACCAATATCAATAGGATCATGAAAACAAGATAGTTTTATAGTAAATATTTGACATGAAAATAATAAGAATGATTAAGCATATATATATATATATATATATATATTTGACATAAAGCCAAGTCTTTTTTTGTATTTTATAATTTAATTTAATTTTACTTATCAGCCATGGATTCCCTTGTCCTCTCCCCTCCTGGCCCCCTACCACCTTCCCCCCAGCCAACCCCCCATTCCCATCTCCTCCAGGGCAAAGACTCCCCTGAGGATTGAGTTCAACCTGGTAGATTCAGTCCAGGCAGGTCCAGTCCCCTCCTCCCAGGCTGAGCCATGTGTCCCTGTATAAGCCCCAGGTTTCAAACAGCCAACTCATGCATTGAGTACAGGACCCAGTCCCACTGCCTGGATGCCTCCCAAACAGATCAAGCCAATCAACTGTCTCACTTATTCAGAGGGCCTGATCCAGTTGGGGGCTCCTCAGCTATTGGTTCATAGTTCATATGTTTCCATTCATTTGGCTATTTGTCCCTGTGCTTTATCCAACTTTGGTTTCAACAATTCTCGCTCATATAAACCCTCCTCTTTCTTGCCAATTGGACTCCTGGAGTTCCACCTGGGGCCTGGCTGTGGATCTCTGCATCCGGTTCGGTTCCCTCAGTCATTGGATGGGGTTTCTAGCATGACAATTAGGATGTTTGGCTGTCCTATCACCAGAGTAGGTCAGTTCGGGCTGTCTCTCGACCATTGCCAGTAGTCTATTGTGGGGGTATCTTTGTGGATTTCTGTGGGCCTCTCTAGCACTTTGCTTCTTCCTATTCTCATGTGGTCTTCATTTATCATGGTCTCTTATTCCTTGTTCTCCCTCTCTGTTGTTGATCCAGCTGGGGATCTCCCGCTCCCCCAAGCTCTCTTTCCCAAGACCCTCGCCCTTCATTACCCCCACTCATGTCCAGGTTGTTCATGTAGATCTCATCCATTTCTCTGTTATTGGGTGATCCCTGTGTCTTTCTTGGGGTCCTGTTTTCTAGGTAGCCTCCCTGGTGTTGTGAGTAGCAGTCTAGTCATCTTTGTTTTACATCTAGTATCCTCCTATGAGTGAATACATACCATGTTTCAGACAGCTTTTCTTAAATTATTCCATCTCTCTTTTGCCTCTGGGATTTTATCTTTCTCTATTTCTGAATACATTTCCTTACTTCCTACACCATGGCTGGCTGTGTAGCTGGATGCCTGGCCCCTTGTATCCTTGTCTCTTCCTTTTCTTGTTTCTTGATCTCCCATAACCCCAGATTTCTCCTATTCATTCTCTCTGCCTGGAAGCCCCACCTATCCTTTCTCCTGCCTTGCTATTGGCCATTCAGCTTTTTATTAGACCAATCAGGTGTTTTAGACAGGCACCGTCACAGCTTCACAGAGTTAAACAAATGCAACATAAAGAATGCAAAACATCTTTACATCATTAAACAAATGTTGCACAACATAAACAAATGTAACACATCTTAAATTAATATTCCACATCTTTTATTTCACTTTTTCCATTTTTATGGAACATTTCATTTGAATGTATTTATTATGGAATGATTTAATCTTGTGTTTGTGTTGTATTGTTTTTTTTCTCTACCCACTTCTTCTGCACATTGTGGGCTACATTGTGGGTCTGATTGGATTGCAACATTGTGTGAGTTTACTTTGCTATTCTGAGTGCTTTCTATTTTTCTATTCCTCCTCTTCTTCTTAGTTTTCCAGCTCATATTCTTCCTGTAATTTTCTCTTTCTAAGTATTTATGTTAAAGTAGAAAACCATAGCTTATACTGAGTATTCTGGAGTTTTCCATTATAAGACTGCTCATGTTGACCTTCTATGAGAGATCTCATTTTGTTGGTTGGTCTGTTTCTTGATCACAGAATGATTTAGACAGACTATTATTCCAATTAAATCTCTTGCAATAAGCCATATATTCAATTACTTAAGTAATAATATTTCTCAATAAGACAACTCATAACTTCTATGTGGTATGGACTAAGTTCCTGGCTTGAACTAGATATCTAGTGTATAGGAGCAACACATCACCATCCCTACCAGAATCCAGTAGACCTATAATGGCTCCATCCCCATGCACAAAATTTATATATCATGAAGTCTAGATTTATTCAGTTACCACATTGTCTAGGTTTTTGGTTTTGTTTCATTTTAAAATCTGTATTGATTAGAGGGATTGTCATCTATGTGTAATTTTTCTGTACTCCCAACAGGTTGCTTTTTAACAGTTTTTTCTTTTCCTTTTCTCAGGAATTATTATACTTCCAGGAAGTGCAGTTGGCCATTTTGTGGGAGGTTTAATTGTTGA